>NC_082672.1:83522500-84772500 GCF_025265405.1 Mesoplodon densirostris
CATCTTGGACTCAGTTCTGCCCCCTACATCCCCCCAGCATTCCTCTCAGAGCCCTAAGGAGGAGGACCCAATCTCAGGACCAGGAAGGAGTGGGTTGTCTACTCACTTCTTGCCGTTTCCCTCCAGAAACTGGGTAGTATTCCACCTTATACCTATCCACACTGTCAGAAGGAGGCGTCCAGCTCACTCTCATAGAACGATGGGTCTGCTCAGAAATAACTAGGTTGGAAGGTGCTTCCAAGTCACCTACACGTGGAAATGAAGTACATACACTTTTTTCATTATTATAGCAAGGTGATGACATTTAAATTTGGTTGAAATGGTATTCCTCTCCATATTTCAAGCTTTTACATGTATTCTTTCACATACTAAAAAGTTATGGTAAATCAGCTTAGAGGCCCAATACTCCTAAGTCCTCTCTGAATGGATGGCCAAAGGGTTCTTCAGCCACAGGAAATTCAAACCTGAGCTCATTATTTTTCATGAAAAGTTGCTCCCCTTCTTCCTGAAAGCACCACAGTTTATCAGTCACCTAGACTCAAAACCTCTGACTTAGCCTTGGATACTTGCTCTGGTCTCTAACCTTGTACATATACCAGTAAATGACACCGTGAGTCCTGACAGCTCCACTGCCTTTATCACTCTTGGCACCACCCAAGTTCACTGCCCTCATTATCGTGTTGACTATTTATATTCACGTCTTATCTCCATAACTATGTTATACTCTGTGAAGACAGAATTGGCTTCTTATTCATGTTTAGTTCCTTTACAAGATCTAATTCAGTGGTACGAGAAGCTAACCACTTTCTCACTCAGGAGACAGGAGAAACCACCAAGTCTTCTAAAATTTGGGAATATCCTACTGCCTGTGATTGTTTTCTCTGTTCATAAGTATAGGTGAAATGACTGACATAGAAAAATATTTGGAATAAATGTCAATGAAAATAGAAATATTAGGTTCATTAGGACCGTTAGAAAGATGTTCCAAATAATAATTATATGAGAACTAATGCAGTGACTCTGTGAGCATGGCAAATCATTCTCATATAAACTCTTTCTACTTTCTTTGTAAGCCAAAGCTGAGAAAAAGAATTTCCATTCTTAGTATCCTAACCTTTACTGTACTTGGGTCATAATCAAGCCTACAAAATTATCAAGCAATTTTACTGTCTGGGAAACTAAATGAATGCAACTATTACGTAGCTGATGTAAAAAAAATAAAGAAAAAGAGATAAAAGATGTTTTCATTCCTACTCAAAATTCTCTCCAACTAAATAAAACCACAACTCTCTCAGCTAATCCAGAGCCAGATGCCTACAAATTCTGGATTCCTGGCTGGTCTGTTTCTCCTGGGAAAAGGCAGTCTATTGTTCAAAATCCAAAAAGAAAATCTGCAAAATTTTGGAGAGAGAAATTCAAGGAGGAACATTCAAATAAATGTATCCTCAGTATCCAAAGCATGTGAAACATTTCTACCACTTTATTTATTAAACTCATTCCAAATTTCCAAAACCAGAATAAATTAGTGAAAGACAATCTTTACCAGAATCTGCATGTATTTAAAAGAAATTTTTCTCATATAATAAGAACCATAGTTTTTATCAGTAGTTTTCCAAAAACCTTCAATTTGGTGATTACCATGTTTTGTCCTATGATTTACACAGATAGTAATCACTTTATACCACTCTCTGTCACTAAAAATTCACTTCCATAATTTTATTTCTAAATCTTAATTCCTTATCAATAGCTACCTTTTTTCAAGGACCTCTCAAAATGTCTTTACCCATTTCGCCTTGAGTAAGTAATTGAACTTCTCTAAATCTGTTTCTTCAGTGGTAAAGAGAGATGATATCCTTTCTAAAAGTCCAAATTCTAATATTGTAATTTGTCTTTATATTTAGAGATTACAAGTGCAAAGTATCAAATGTGATCATCTGTAGTTGGGGCAAAGCAAATCATATATAAGACCCCTCTTCCATTGCTAATCAAAAACAAAAGGCAGCAAACTTTAGAAAATAAAAGTATGGGAACATCCATTTAATAGTTATGTAGAGTGAAGATGCTTTACCAGAGAATAGATATACACCAGGAAAGAAAGCATCTCTCTTTCTTCCCCGATCTCACTTGTGTGTGTGTGTGTGTGTGTGTGTGTGTATGTGTGTGTGGTGCAGGCACATATAAAGTAACTGTATCCTCAAATAAGCTAGAAGTCATGTACAGTTTGATGCCATCAGAAAAAGATCAGGGACTAAATCAATTATTCTCAGCTGGAGGCAATATTCTCCCCAGCACACATTTGGCAAATTCTGAAGATATTTTTAGTCGTCATGACTCAGGGGATGCTACTGGTGTCCAGCGGGAAGAGTCCAGGGATGCTGCTAAACATCTCACAATGCACAAAAGAATCCACTTCCTCCATCCTAAAAAGAATTATCTGGACCAAAATACAAATAGTGCTGAGGGTGAGGAGCCCTGGGCTAACCTTACCTGGACCTTTGACGCTGTTACACAAGTTGACGATGAGGTCATCTACGATCCTGGAGAGGGACTCAAAATCCGCCACATTGTATGCATGGGTATCATCGGGATCTGTTGCAATCATCTTTAACTCAACCTCATCAGCATTTTTAATACCTTGGGAGAAATGGATATACACAAATTAAAAGCATGTCTCAGAAAAAAATTAATGGAACAAAGCAAATATTGCATGGGCTACCGTTATATATTCAATGTTAACTAGAATGTATATATGATTTTCCTGAATAATAAAATGATTACATATATAAAATAGAAACAAAAATAATATAAACTAAAGGCTATTTTGTTTAGCTTCTTCTAAATGCTTCTAGCACTGATTCCCCACCAAAAAGGGTCTCTTCAGTGTTTTTTCTGGAAAGTGAAATAATGGATATCAAAAATAAACATGGTGCTGTGGAAAACCAAACAAGAATTTTCCTGAATCCTATTAATAGTACATTTGTCTTCTTGATTCATTACTCTCTTCCAAGAAGCCATGTCGTTTCGTCCCATTACGAGGAGAAAAGAAAAACATGAATGAACTTCCTGGTACATTATTTTGATAAATAATGTGATAGGGCAAATGTGTCTGTTTGTTTTCTCATGCTTCAGAAAATATCTTTAACTACAAAAATATCCTCAGCACATTTGTCACCCCTGGGGGCGGGGCAATTCTCGTCAATGCTCACCAACAGCAAACAGTTCCACGCCTTCATCCTTGAGTTTTTTTGAAGGTGCTTCAACGTCATCTTGTGATTTTCCGTCAGTGATGAGAACGCCGATTTTTCGAGCTCGAGGCCTCATGCCAGCTTGGGTCTTGAAGCTCTGTTGGCGAATGAAATTCAAAGCCATGCCTAGTGGGATTGTTAAAAGAGCATCAGTCACATCGTTATTCAGCCACAAGCTTTGACCGAAAGCAAGAGCTGACAGCGCGCTGGAGCATCTCTGACTCACCTGTGAGGGTGTTGCCTCCTTTGTAAGGCAGGTTCGCCACAGCCTGCAACAAGCTCTTCTTGTCTTTGTGAGCATTTAACTGCCACTCTGTTCTGGGGTCCCCGCTATACTGAGCAAGGGCTAAAAGGACACCATTGGCATTAGCATGTATAAAAGAGCATGACGAAGACGTCTAAATGCCTTCAATGTTGTCACACCTACCGATCTGTACTCTTTTGGGGCCAATCTCAAAGACTTCCACAATGCGGGAGATGAAGCTCCTCACGGTTCTAAAATTCGCCCGGCCGATGCTCCACGACCCATCCACCAGCAGCACGATGTCTGCTTCAGCCCTGGTGAGACACTCCATCCCTGACACGGCAATCGTGAGACAGCACAGAGTAAGGAGGACATTCTTTGTCAGTTACCTCCTAGCCGTGCCTCTGCCACCCCCTGGGGCTCAGGGTCGCCTAACTGTCTCAGTTCTGTGGCTCATTGATGTAATTTGGAGTTGAAGGCTTTGAAAACATGTCCATACGATTTATTAACCTCAAATAAGAGTCATAGGGAGCATCCATCCCTCCAATAATTAATTCGGTGGAAAATCTTTCCTTCATCTTTGACTATATTTCTGGCCGCAATCGTAGAACATGGAGACTTAAACCGTCATCGTAAATTTGAATGAGCTCACAAACCCAAAAGGTAAAATATATAAGTGGGAATGTACAGCCACCTAACGATAAGACAATAACAATTTTAATAAAACTTTTAACGCGATCTAGATTGGATGTTGCGTTTTTCTAAATATTCAACAGTCATTAGCAGACAAGTATGAGATGAGCTGTTAAAATGTGTAAGCTAGAAAAAGTTTCAGTGAGCCATAAATATCTTTTCAATTAATTAAAGCCCCCAGTATTACATATATTATGAAGGATTAGGCACATAACTCTTAAAATTAGAACGTTTTGAAGTAAAGATATAGTGTTTAAAAATCTGATAGCTATTATTTAGTTTTTAATTATTTAACTTAATCATCTACTATGTATAACAATCGGGTAGATACAGCTGGTGAGGTCTGCACATTTAAAAAATCAAGAGAGAAGGAAGACAATCTAGAAAAAAGATACAAACAAGTATACAGATTGAGAGCTACAGAGACCACAGGCACAAACACTGATACAAAGCTAGGGTGCTTTGGAAAGAGAGAATTATCCCAATATCCTCTGTGCACAAGCTACAAAATAAAAATATAAGTCAGTTAATTAACATCATCATAAGAGAAACAATTGAACATTAATGCAAAACAGCAAGAGTTGACCCTTTCACTTCTTTTATCCACATCCATGTTTTCAAACGTTTTCTTTTCCAGAAGCTTATGTTACCAGCTACAAATTTTTCAACTTCTTGCCATGTTAGCAACTGATCTTTGTATTACAAAAAACAACAACAACAACAACAACAAAAAAAAAACCTCACTGAGAAAGATTCAGTGACGCCCATCACACTACAAAGGCGTCACTGCGTATTGGACGCTCCATCAGGAGTTAGGATTCCCAAGTACTATTCCAAGCACCTAAGCCTTTACAAGTCTGCTCCTGATCTGCCGAGACCTACTCTTTGTTAGCAAATGATTAAAATATTTAGAAGCAAACTCTACCCACCACCCTCACCTGGAAGAATGTTCAAAACTAGCTTCATGCGTATCAAAGTTGTAGTCATGGCAGGAGCAGAAAAGTATGAGGGCTTTATGTTACCATTTTGCTTCCCAAGTCTTAGTTGCCCACCTATTTACAGAACCCAGTGCTGCTTGCTCAGCCCAGACAAATCATTTTTACGATTACTTTAACAAAATAAAACTGCATTTTAATCATTAGAAAGAGATTAAAGATAATGTATATTAAATATTAAAGATAATGTATATTATCATTGTAAAATCTCAACTTTAAATAATACAGTACTATGTAACTAAGGCAATACTGACAAGAAATCCTTAAAAAATGTTGGTAAAGGTGTGCTTAGCTGGATCTTTGAAGAATTTTTTAAGGATATGTTACTGAAATAAATTTTAGTGTAATATTTAATAGTCAATTTTCATGGTATGATTCACCTAACAATTCATATTTGAAAAAAAAGTTGCAAAATACTGACTTTTCCTAGGGGAATTTAACTCAATTTCTTACCAGAGGATAAAACTGGCATTACAGTTGTGTCAGAGAGAGTTGTCATTTCTTGTCCAACAAGTGGTGAACTTTCTCCTCCATCAAACATTCCAAAAACATTTACTTTATAGGTGGTACCTGCCCTGAAATGTTAAAATATATAGTCTGTATGCATAATAACCGCAAGTGGTAGCATTTTTTTTTTTTTTGCTTTGTTATAAACACTCAACTTGATTTACAAACTTTCATTCAGAGGAACTTATAATACATAACATTGCAGAAGAAGGAAACTAATTTCCATCACATTCCAGTTTAAGCCCACACTATAAGGTATCAAGGGAAACTAGCCCACCAGCACTCTAGAGAATACTAGGGGTTCACGGCACCAGTTTCCACCTCGCCTTTCCATTAGATGTAGAATCCCCACCTTCCCACTGAGCAAGTCAGGGAAAGATTGGGCTTTCACTCTTATTGCTTCTAAGTGATGGGCTTTAAGAAAACAATTTAAATGTTGTACTTGCAAGGGAACATAAAGCACCTAGCACAGTGCTTGGCACATAGGAGGCTCAATAAATTTCATCCTCCCTATCCCGATAAAAGTAAATATCAAGCATTTATACAGAGTTCAATATTGTTGAATGAATCTTTGAAACAAACCAACTTTCCACCAGGCAATGCACAGCAGCCTGTTCTTTTTACTGTGAAGAATGCTGCTGTTCCAACTCAAACCTCCTTCTTTCCCACCACACAGCCTGCAGCAAGAGCTTGCATCAGCCCCCCTTCCCCCATCCTCCCAGCTGAGCCCAAGAGCAAAGCCCTGCCCCCTGACTCCTGCAGCCCACCCTGAGAGAGGATGCACACTCGCATCTCAGTGTCAGTGACCTGGGCCTTCCCAGAAGGCATGGGGACTCCTACATTTCCATAAGGCTGGCTGGTGATAAACTGCTTTTGGTGAAATCGTGCCATGTGGATGTTAATTTTTAAAAAGCAGGGTGTTACTGAAAAAAACACCATCCCTGATCACTTAATAGCAAGTCATTAAAAGCGTACAACTGCTCAGGCCTAAATTTGAGTCTCTGAACCCTAACCTCAACTTCAGCAGCACCAAGAGTGAGAAAGCAACTTTGGCTGATTTTAAATACTCTGCCGGCAAACAGACACATACGTTATCATGTGTGGAAGGTACAATGTGTTAACAAAAATGGAATAGAGTTCATTCCTACCTAAGTTCTTCCAAAACAACTGTGTTGTCATATGGTCCAACCACTAACTCCCCCAGTCTTCTGTCATCTCCCGTGGGGTGAAATGTAACCTTGTAACCCTTGACCTCCCCAGGCGCAGGCTCCCAAGTCACCCGGAAGCTAGACATGGTTGGGTCAGATGTTTTGAGGTTTCTGGGTGATTTAAATCGAGAAGCTGTAAAGATAATAGATGTTAAAATACTGTCCATAAGCCTAGGCTTTGGGGGGTTTTTTTAGCCCCTATAATAATAAGTTGAATTCAAAATATCTAAGTGATATACATGACAATCATCACAAACAAAATACTTCAAAATATACATTTATAAAAAGGATTAAGTCAGAAAGCACAAGCTATAATACCCAATAAAAATCAGAATAATCGAGTGCTACCCAAGTGGAGGTACAAATAGTACTCACAATTCAGAAGATTAGATTAGCATTAGAACATTAATATGTAGAATCATTTTACCAGGAACTAGACTGGTAAAAATCATATGCTAATTAGGCATCCTACCTAACTAATATAGTATAATTTATTACAGACTCCATTTTAGACATTTACAAATGAAGTAGATGTATTAAAATCTCCCTTCAAAATATTACACACTTTCCCAAAAAAAATTATTATGGTTTTATACCTGTTGTTCCTGAACCTTGCCTAAGCTTTCCTTCTCCTGTCTTGTAAACTGGGAGAACCGTGATGTCATACGTGGTCTGGGGCTGAAGTCGCTTTAACATTGTTGAGGTGACAGTGGGTGACACTTTGGCAACCATCTGTCTCCCGCCCACACGGGGGCGATACACAACACGGTAGTTGACAACTTTCCCAGGTGCTGGTTTCCAGGTAACCCTCATTGTGTTTTCTGTTTCTTCATCCACTTTCAAGGTTTTCGAATCATCGGATACTGTGAGATGAAAGGAAGATTACAATGTATACTGTGTTGAAAGAAAATATTTATGTCCGCCTCCCCATTTATGTGACAAGACGCTATGTGTGGTTTCTTAAATACGTACACTATTCCTTTACTAGGCATTGTGAGCTCTCCTAAGTTCAAGATGGCGTGTGAGCCTAATCTCAGTGAGGTCACAGTGAGATGTTTTCTCTTTATCTGGCTAATAACTAAAAAATGGGAATTCATATTGCAAGGATTTCGTATTTGCATTCCAGAGACTTTAGTAAAGAAAACACCCATTTCTGGAGATGAGCTTTTAGAATTTTTATTATATTTCCATCTGTAAAGAATTCCTATAGAAATTACAGTGTGCAGAATACTAAAAATCATGAACACAGGGTCAGAAATATTCCTTGAATCTTTTCAGAAGAAAGAACAATGCATAAGTGACCAGCCAGAGCGACTGCAGTTAACACCACCCTTTGTGACTTCCGTGAACATGTAAGACTATCAGCACAAAGGAACAGGAAACAGACACATAAAAATATCTCAGGGGGGGCTTCCCTGGTGGCGCAGTGGTTGAGAGTCCGCCTGCCGATGCAGGGGACACGGGTTCGTGCCCCGATCCCGGAAGATCCCACATGCCGCGGAGCGGCTGGGCCCGCGAGCCATGGCCGCAGAGCCTGTGTGTCCGGAGCCTGTGCTCCGCAACGGGAGAGGCCACAGCAGTGAGAGGCCCGCGTACAGCAAAAAAAAAAAAAAAAAAAAAAAAAGAAAAATATCTCAGGGGGGCTTCCCTGGTGGCGCAGTGGTTGAGAGTCCGCCTGCCAATGCAGGGGACACGGGTTCGTGCCCCGGTCCGGGAGAATCCCACATGCCACGGAGCGGCTGTGCCCGTGAGCCATGGCCGCTGAGCCTGCGCGTCCGGAGCCTGTGCTCCGCAACGGGAGAGGCCACAACAGTGAGAGGCCCGCGTACCGCAAAAAACAAAAAACAAAATCAAAACAAAACAAAAAATCTCAGGGGCTCTGGAGATAAATTAGTATACACTGAGTAGCTTTAGAAAGTACTGTATGTAAGAAGGTTTTGATTAATATACAATAAATGTTATTTATTAAATTATATCTTATTAATAACTGTATCAGAAACAGGTCACCCAACATCCACAAAGAGCCAGTACATCCCTCTTCTTTACATAATTGAGCTTATAAGCAGGATCATTTCATTCAGTTCAGTATTCTCAGCATTCAAAGGTCATAAGTATCTTCTAGAGAGAGAGACTAAGCTGAAGGAAACACTGCAAAGAATCGTTTTTGATTCCAAAAGAAATTTTCATGTTCAAACAGGCAAGAACCACTTGAAACAACTTTAAAAAACCTGAAAAACTTTAAAATATGTATGTATACATATATATCAACATTTTTCAGACATTGAACATCAGGCAGCACAAGACCATGGTCCCTGAGAGAAGAGAAACAAATGAGAAGGAGCTCGATCGTTGCCCTGACTTATTGCTTGGAGAGACTTTCCAGCCCCAGTACAGGAAGGGGGCACCCAGATGAAGCATCCTTAATTGAGGAGGTAGCTTTGTGAGTCTGGGGAGACCAAGGCACTTAGAACTGGCAGAGCAAAGTCCTGTAGAAATGGTGTTACAGAGAAAAAGCTCCCCAAATCAGCAAAAGTTCCTCCTTGAGTCTTCAGCCCAGGACTACTCAGTGCATATGAATGAGGAAACTACCCAAAACCAGAGAAAGAACCACCTAAAAAGAGCAGAGGGAACAATTCCTGAAGTTTATGCAGGGCCAGAAATGTTCCCCCTCGCCAGAGTAAAAAACCTCAAAATTCTCAGAGCATCATGTAGAATACTAAGGAGGTTATTGCCCCAGTAGTGGAGCAAAATTAGCCCTAAACTAGAGGTTTCTCTGGTCTAGCTCTAACAGAGTTTTAAAGAAAGCTTCAAAAATATCAAACTGTTTCCAAGTGAGTTAGCTGCAAGGCTTAAGGATATTTATAAGAACATAAAAATATCTGACACACAACAAAGTAAAATTCATAATGTCTGGCTTCTAATAAAAATTACCAGGAATTCAAAGAAAGAAAAATAAATTACCCATGTTATGGACTGAATGACTGTGTCTCCCCAAAATTCACATGTTAAAGCCTTAACCTCCAATGTGGACCTTTAGGGAGGTAATTAGGGTTAACTGAGGTTCTAAAGGTAGGACCCTAACCTGATGAATTGGAATACTTATAAGAGAACGAGGAGACACCGGAGAGCTCGATTTCCTTCTCTCTCTCTCTCTCTCTCTCTCTCTGTCTCCCCTGCGCCCCTGCAATATGCATAGACTGAGGCCATGTGAGGACATAGAAGATATCCATCTGCAAGCCAGGAAAAGAGCTCTCACCAGAAACCAAATTCTGCTCATAGAAACGGCACTACAAATAATGCATATGACAGAATTATTCAAAAGGGACCTTAAAACAGCTATTATAACTATATTCCATATGCTAATAATGGTAGAAGAAATGTTAAGCAAGTTACATAAACACATAGAACAAATAAGAAAGACTCAAACCAAACTTCTAGAGGTGAAAAATACAATGTCTAAGATGAAACATGCACAGGGTGGTATTAAGAGCAGATTAGAATTTGCAGGGAAAAAATTAGCGAACTTGATGACATGATAATAGAAACTATCTAAAATGAAACACAAGGGACTTCCCTGGTGGTGCAGTGGATAAGACTCCTCGCTCCCAATGCAGGGGGCCTGGCTTTGATCCCTGGTCAGGAAACTAGATCCCACATGCATGCCGCAACTAAGAGTTCACGTGCCACATCTAAGGAGCCCACGTGCTGCAACTAAGACCTGGTGCAACCAAATAAGTAAATTAAATAAATAAATATTTTTTAAAATAAATAAATAAAAATAAAATGAAACACAAGAAAAGAGAAAAGATTGACAAACTGAACAGCACAGGAGTGAGCTTTGTGATAACTTCAAGCAGACGAGTACCTGTAGAACCAGAGTATCTGAAGAAAGTGGGGGGCAATAAATAAAATATGTGAAGAAATAATGGCCTGAATATTTTCAAATTTTATAAAACTATAAACCCACAGATCCAACTATCTCAGTGAACCCGAAGCACAAGAAACATGAAGAAACTACACCAACACACATCATAAGCAAATTACTTAAAATCAGTATAAAAAGAAAATCTTGACAGCAGCCATATAAGCAAAAGATATGTTATGTACAGAGGGCAAAGGTAAGAATGACAAAATAGGTAAAGAAATTCAATATATGGTTATAAATTAGTTTTCTGAAAGATGCAAGTATAATTTCAACTAAGAGTATATTGGTTGCAATTTTTTAATTTTAGGGTTTAAAGAAAGTAAGAGAATTCTCAGCCAATTCCATTACTTTCTGGAAGTATTAAAATTTATTTAGCTAATCCTCAATTCTCCATTACTATTCTCCAGGTAAGTGAACTATTAAAAGAAAATATATATATTTTCAAACAAAAAATGTAAAGACCTTACATAGGATTTTGGAAAGAGTATGGGAAAGAATAGGACACAGAACAATCTATTTGTTACAAATGTTGAATAAATCAATGTGTGTCTAACACTTTTCTAGAAAGAGTTCTGCTAAAGTATGTTTTCTGACCTCTTGTTTCCATCTCTTCAACTTTTGTTCAGTGGAAAAGGACATCTCTCCCTTACACAGATTTCTCAAACCAATTTCATACAACTCAGAATTGAGAAAAATGGACATTTAAATCTTATGAGTATTGATCTAAAAAGAAACCTATGTCCCCAAAAGAGTGGGATCCCAAACTTTAAAATATTCCCAAATTTAAATATGTTAAAACAGTCAAATATTGTACTCCCTACCTTGAAATGCTTCAAGGATCTCAATTGTATTCCTGATTTTTAATTAATTCTTTAAAATAGAGGAATTGAAGCCAAATAAAGTCCAACTTCTCTCATCTTAGCTTTAATGGGAAACTTTGGATTTTAAGGAGGGAAAAAAATCCTTGTTGGCTTCTCATAAGGAAAAAGCAAGATTTTTCACTCCGTTCATAGGTATGCCACATGCTATAAAATGCTGTTAATACTCTCACTCTAAGTTCTTTTCACGTTTTAGTAACTCTCACAAGATGCTTTCCAACACCCACTGTACCTCTGCTAAACCAGCTGCCATAATTGCAGGGCCAGTAGAAAGTTTCCCATCTGCTGGCTTTCTAGCCACAATTCATGGTTTTCATTGTATCAACAGTCTGCATACCATGTCTCTGAGTGTCAGGTGAAAACAGAAAATATTTCCTGAAAATATTTCCAAAATGTCTCCTTGGAAGTTTATAAGAAACTCTAAGAGCATGACCCAGTGACTCGACCCAGTTATCCGCACCATTTAGGACTCATCCACCACCTGAATATACTACGCCTGACTCAGATTTCTCAAAGTACTTTCTAAACTACCTCACTTTACACAAAGAGAGCAAAGCAAAACACAACAACAAAATGGCAGTAGAACAAAGAAAGGTTCCTGTCTTCCATCTTACTTGCCTAGCTGTTTGAGCAGCTGGCATACCCTCTAGAAAATGTACTTTCATTGCTGCCTAGTCTGCTCATAGTTCAAAAGAGGCTTTTCTGTTCACTCACCTTTAAATCAATCAGTTAGCCAAGAAATAGTGAAAATTTCTTAGATGCTCAGCTTCTTAGAGATAAAGGTTTATCTAGGATTTCTG
The DNA here is from genome assembly GCF_025265405.1 of Mesoplodon densirostris. NCBI lineage: Eukaryota > Metazoa > Chordata > Mammalia > Artiodactyla > Ziphiidae > Mesoplodon > Mesoplodon densirostris. The sequence goes on from NC_082672.1 coordinate 83,534,996, forward strand.
CTGACATACTTGCTTTGGACGAAAACATATCCTTGGGGAGATTTTAAATCCCAAATAAATATCTGAGGATTCAATCTTTTCACAAGAAGAAATGATGGAGGAGAATCTTTGGAAAAAGTTTCCCTCTAAATATATAAATTTTGATAATTTCTCAGCCACGTGAATTGTATCTTCACTCCTACAAATAAATTTAGCTAGAGGTGTCATATGTGGCCTAAGTTTACAACACGGCTTCTCTTTACATGTGAACATTTACCAGAAATAGAGATGAATTTGGGCCAGCTTCTTAAACTATATCAGACCATATATTCAGACACAAAATTTCAGTCACTACCATGGAAACCAATCATGTGATTATCTGAGAAATATGCCTTTTCTTGTATTTAAATCTCCTATAAGGAGTTTGATTTTTTTAATCTGGTTGATTTTGACACAGATTTAAGCTTAAACATATCCAACTGATTTTGCCAGTGATTTAAAAAAAAAAAAAGATGAATTCCTCAGAGAACTCAGACCAAAAGATTTTCATTTAAGGACAACCTAAAATCAGGATACAGGACTTCATTGAAATTGCTCATGGCGTTTCCCTTTCTCTCCCTTTGGCAGAAAAATCACCCCTTTCCTCCAATTCTTTCTAATAAAAGGAAATGAAGGAGGGCCCCAATCTTTCCCCTTTTCCTAAAATCCTCCCAAACAATAGGAATAAACTTCTCTCCTATAAATACTTAGAAATGCCCATCCTTAACAAATTACTTTTTAGGAAAGACAATTAAGAAATACCGACATGCCTCTCACTAGCCACCTGATAATAAATGATGAGAGGGTGATTCAAAATTTTTCACAAGAAAGAATATTAATGAGATTAAGGTAAATTTTAGCCTCCAGAAACCTGAGTAGACTTGATTTAGCCTCCCCAAACATAGTAAAAATAATCTAGGATTAGTCTTGGGTGTATAACAATCATAGTCTCAATAGCCACATCATTCATCAACCTTCTCTAAGTAGCTAGGCACTATGCTTGGTGCTTTGCCCACTGTTATTTCATTTAATCCTCAAGACAATCTGAGGCTGCATTCTACACATTAGGAAACTGAGGCTCAAAGAAGGTTCAAGAACTTGCCCAAGGTAATATAGTTATAAATGTGCCTGAATTTTCTTTGTCTCCATAGCTTCTGATCTTTATACTAGCTGAGCTTCTTATCTAGTTGATCTTTCCACCAGAAAAAAAGAGAGAGAGAGAGAGAGACTGAGAGAGAGACAAACACAGTTCACCTTTGAACAATGAAGGTTTGAACTTCGAGGGTCCACTTATACACGGATTTTTTTCACTAGCAAATGCTACAGGACTGAACGATCTGAGGTTGGTTTGTTCCTGAGATGCAGAGGAAGCTCAGATAAGCAGAGCCGACTATAAATTATACTCAGATTAACCCTCACATTGTTCAAGGCTCAACTGTGTAGGTACTTGGAAGGGATTCAATATTTCAGACTTTGATATAATTTTAGATATAAAACAAACCTGAATTTAAACCACATTCATTAAAGGTCCTACTTGTTTAGTCCCCATTTGTCATATAAGGAAAAAATGCAAGTGGTCATCACGAGCTGATAGCTATTAGGTAGCACCAACACACTCAAACCCCCTCGGACTGTTACCTACATTCAGTTGTGGCTTCTCCACTCAAAGGTTCTCCTTCTCCGCTACTGTAAGTTGCAAATACTGAAACTCTGTATTTGGTCTCTGGCTGCAGATTTTCTATCACAGTATGAATTGCATCTCCAGGAAGACTCTTCTCTCCAGTCTCAATATCATCATACAGCGATTTCCAAGAGACCCTGTAACCGCGAACCATTCCTGGAGCAGACGTCCAGTAAGCGCCAATCGATGTGTCGGTGATATCTTTAGTAATCAAATCCTGAGGTGAACCACGCTCTAGAATAGAAATGAAAGGGGGATCATTTTTTTAATGTCTACTATACATGTAAATACTCCTTCATCCTAGTAGACATCCTGATTTGCTGGAGTCAATTTGCCTAATGTTGCCCATTTCTTCCTTCTAAGCTGTCTGTCCTATTCTGTCAGTGGAACAGAAGATGGGATTAACCTTTAGAATTATACCTGATTCCTGCCTATCACCCTGACCCCCATATATCCAATCAGATTGAAATGTCCTTCAGGACAAGAATGGCATCGAAATATGAAGAAGTATGTGCCTAAAAAAAAAATTCCAAAGGAAAAGAAGCATCTAAATCCTCAAATTTTACAGTTCAGTTCTCCTTATTGTGCACAAAAATCTTTATTTCTTCACCATCATCTTTTCCTCTCTTATCTTATTTAAATAAGCTCAGTTTCAACATACCACTTCCAATAACTCCAACAATCTCATATCACTTGCAAATCTTAATTCCAACAATCTTTTTTGGGGGGGAAATTCTATTTGTTCACAAAGCTAAAAAAGCAGAAATGCAAAATTTCAATTATAGCTTAACCCTAAGGAAACTAAAAACCACCAATTCTTCTGGAAAATCTAAAAGCAATTAGTCATCAAAATAAAACACACCACTTGTTCTAGCCAATCAAAAATGCTTGCTGCTAAATTTTGGCTCTCTCATTTTTAAAAAAAAGTACAACCCAAATGGAAAAATACGGCAACCTTGACTTAATAGGAGACACAGATGTCTACCAATAAAACCCTAACTTTCCATAATTTAAATGTACAATAAATATACAGGTCGCTTTATATTGGCTACCTTTACTAGGGTTTATGCCACAGTATGACATAAATATAAAACTATCTGCTTCTACAGCATACATTTTACCAGTAATTGTTGTGTATTCAAGAAAATGATATATAATGCTGCTGCAAGAATGTTGAAGACTGTTATTTCACTTGAATCAGAGTAAAAATGAATATCTTTAAAATACTCATAATTATTTAAATTTCAGTACATAAAGATAACAGTAAATGAAAAAGAAATCTTAGTGGACAAAAACCTATCATATATGGTAGATTACAGAGGGAAAAATAAATAAAGTGGGAGCTGGGCATCCTACCAGACCCCAAGATAAAATGGAAAATTCTAACTCCATTATAAATAACTTCAACTGCTGACAGGACATCTCATCTCTGGAGGGAAATTAGTTACATATTTCACTGCAACCTAGAATATTTATTTTCAAGAACATACTGACTTCTTTCCCCCAGTACTTGAGGCTAATCTTTATTTGAAGGTCTTCTTTAATTGTATTTGCTACTTAAATGGTCACACATCTTTACATCTTCTCTATTTACAGGAATATAAACAAACTGTTTCTTTGGTTGGGTTGGGTTTGGTTTGGTTTGACTTGGTTGTTGGTTTTTTTTTTTTTTTTTTTTTTTGTTTTGATCATCGATAGCCCAACTACTGGTCTCTAAGTTTTAAATCTGCAGCATGTTTCCTTTGCTTGATATACACTACATCCTTTTTTCATATGTGCCTCTTCACTTAAATTTCCTAAGTTGCAGTTAGCAACAACTGTTGTGAAATAATACTTGAAAGTACTTGAAAGGGATTGTGAAATTAAGTGAGCTAACAAGCTGCATTAATAACATTCCCGAAAAGTATAAGACAAAGTTAGCTTAGAACATGGGAATTATCTTCCAAATTAACACTGGAGTAATTTACAAACAGTAATTTTAGTTTCTAGTTTTCCCAAAGGTTATGCTTCTCAGCCTGTTTTTCTCCCTACTTTCTATAGCACCGAATTTGTGACATTGTTTATTTCCATGGCAACACGACATCAATCTCACAAACACAGGCTAATGATTTCACTGTGAGAAAATAATAGGAAGGGAACTGTGCTTGAAGCAAAAATACATTCACAAAGATACTTCTGGGCTACAAACAAAAGGGGCCTAGCTCACGAGACATGTATTCCCATGGATTTCAATCAACTATGTTAACACTCTCAAGACCTGGAACGCTAGGACAAAATATTAGTAAAACTTCAGTAAAGGCCTTTGCAAGGTTTGCCAACATCCTGGAAAGAATCTGTAAAACCACTTTTTAAGATTCAAATAAAATATTAGCTGAAAAATATTCCTGAGTTCCAGTTAATGGCATGACAACACTAATTCAAGTGAACACTAAGTAAATTCTCAATCACAGAAAAAAATCCTCAAAAAATTATAGTTTCTGCCTCGCGCATAAAGGCATTACTGGCAGGCACTGGCACTGCAACATTGCATGTTCATGACAAAGAAATAAGGAATCCAAAGAAAGAAAAAAAGACACCTCAAATCAGAAGCCAAGATTGAAAAGATAAACTGCTTCAATGGGTTTCTTGTTATGTCAAACAGTCAATTTGATAAAAATAATCCTAAATATTAAGTTTATACTGTTGTCAAATGCACTGAAAAACCTTTTTTCTCCAAAAAGCGGGGGAGTTGGGTTTTCAAGCTGTTGCATTACACCCAAGAATCTTGAGAATATGATGTACTCGTGACAAGTCTATTTTATCAGACCTATAACCCTTGAAGTTTTAAAATATGGAGACTTGGCTTGGCCAAATATTAACTTACAAAAAAAGCAGCAGTTGAATTCACCCTGTGATATGACTGGCAGGCTGCCAAATGGCCAAGCTGGTCTGGGGACCTGGTGAGCAGGCCATCAACTCCTGGGGCCCTGGGGCCCTCAGCAACGCAATAATTGGACTGGATCTGATCAGATACACAGAATCACCCAGAGAGCTAAAGAGTCGGCCATACCCAGATCAATTAAATTGGAGTATCTGGAGATGTGCCTGAGCCCTGATGCTTTCTACAAATCTTTTCAATCTCCTCTGTGATCCTAATTCCTCCACAATTCTCTACTCTTTTCTCATTTGGGGGCATTTATTTGGAAGTTGTTTGGTCAGTGTGGGAAGGAACCCTCACACTCGATTTCACTCTGAAACGAGAGACAGGTGTGGTGAAATAAAGGCCAGTGTGATTAAAGCAAAGCTGGTCAAAATTGGCGGACACAGGGACGCTGTGTGGCACGGTGTGATGGTTTCTATATCGCATGGGTCTATGGCCACACACAACAAGTCACTCTTTAGGTAGTGGCACGTGCCCAAGGCTGACCCTCGGAGAACGGAGACGTTGACTGAAGTCTCTCATCACACCCTTTCCGTCCCATAACGTGAGTGGGATTGTTCATCGCTGTCTCCTCCCCTCTATCCTGCGTCAAAAGAAAATGGCTCTCAATGCTTGCTTCTTCTTCAAGCGTTGATCACATTTTCCTGTGAATGAGGTTTGACCCAAGTGTTACCTAGCCAGGCATTTGCTTTGGTTTAATATATGGAATTGTAGGTTTTGTCCTCAAACTACGGAACTTCAGACACCAGTAGCTACAGAAAGAGATTAGTTGGCTTGGATTGGGTTTGCGAGGGAGTCTCTTTTTAGTGTACCTGGGAAGGAAGAGGAAAGAGAGAGAGGAATAAGAAAGATGTAAGAAGACCAGTATATAGCCTCTGTCCAGCAAAGGTTACCATTCTTCAAAAGGGGAAGACATAGAAACAGTGGCAGTGAGCAGAAACCAACTCCAGGAGACTTTTTGCCACTTTGTCTCAACCTTTCCCCAAACGGGGACCCACTTCTGCACCAGCAGAGGCTCCCCCGTTTAGAGCCCCTCCTCTCCCTTTGCCCCAAGACTTACAAATATATGTTCTATGACACTTGGGTTTGTTCATGTTTTTTACCTAAGTGACATTGTTTTCAATCATTTAATCTCATGGTACTTGTTTTCTGCTGTTCTGAACCATATGCCTGCACTTTGCATATTACTTTTACCTCTGGGAATAGAATTTCCGGCAATCGTTTCAAACAAGTCATCTTCTGCAATGACGGCATGCCTTCATCTCTATTCCTTTGATTCCTTCTCAATAGTTCTCCCTTCTACTCTGTTCTGCCCAGTATAGTACCAGGATAGATGCAAGGAATAACAATGCTTTTCTGTCATAAATTTAAACAAACAAAATTCATCAGTTTTTGAAATTTTGATATTCAGTCTTTCTGATCTGATTACAGAACATACATATATTCAAAAGGCATCATTTCTGGTGCCTGCGTGCATGCATCTCTGTGCTGCTGGGACAAGTAATTAGACAGGTGCATTTCTCATGATCTGAACATCCACAAGGGGTTGATTCTATTTTTTCCACAGATGAGGCCAAAGAACTAAGGCCTCATTTAAGTAACTTTCCTACATTTCCTTAGCTCTTTTCCACTTGCTTTCTAAAAAGCAAATCGTCATCCAATTCAAATATAATTATACACAAATTAGCCAATGATGATAACTGAAATATTAGTCATTATGAAATGAAACTCTATTTTCACCTTATAGATTGTTCCAGCCGGCTTTCATTGAGTTTCACATACCACTTTCAAAAATAGAAGTTAAATTGAAAATGTAATGTAAACCCTCTTCTGAATCAATTTGTCTTTTCCGTTAGAGCTCAGCTCAAAGCCATCCAACTTTCCACAGCAGAATACAGGAGACCTGCTCTGGATAACCTTCGTGTGGAAACACACTTGATTTACAACCAACGACTTGGAGTCACCGTTCCAGAGGACAAAGTTCACTATTGATCAGTTAACTTAACTACTTTAAGCAGCACATAGTTCTATAAAACGCCTAAACAATTAAATGGACCTTCAGCCTCAAAGCCCGGGTGAGATTTCTTCTGTAAGTGTCACCTCTCTGATGTAATATAGATTTTTCTCTGATAAGCCATTGATTCGCAGAAAAGAAACTATGAATTACTGTTTGGTGATTGCGCTAAAGTTCCCTGGAAACATCAGAGTTGTTCTACCCAGAATGTATGATTTTTCAAATTATGAGATAGCAGCAAATCTAGGATAATATAGAGGCCTTAGTTAGTCCATCTTGGAGGGGCCCCATGTCACTCGACCTCTTGCAGAATTCCTGTGATGTGCTAAAAACCTCACTGTAACAGAATGTCAGCTGAGCTAGCTTGGTTTGATGTATAGGAAGCTCTTCATGTGTAGGACACTGGAGAGTTGCTATGGCAACTGAAACAAAGGAAATTCTGAAAAAATCACCTTTTCCATAGCCAAAGAACACACTTAAAAATAAAAGAACTGTATTATTCCCAAACTGAAATTTTCATTCACTTGTGGTAAATCTCTGAATTAAAATGGGCATTATTCATGTCGAGGTTTATAAGAGCAGGTTTCTGCTCTGTAAACACTAACAGTGACAACCAAAAGTTCTTTCAAGACTTAAAGTTCATTTACATGTACGGCATTGTTTTAGTAATTACATTAAGCCCACTTTAACAACAACAGGAGAAAGAAACAACGTTAATCAAACCTAATAGTTTGTGCTCAGATTCCTCTGAAGTTTGGATCTGAAATGGTAAGAAACTCTGCCTTTGTGATTCTGTTTCATACAGTACTGGGGCCAACCATGAACTTCCCCAACGCCAATGCTAATAAATCTCTCTTCCAGGGACAGGGGAATTTTCTGATCATTGGCGACATTTCAAGAAAGCACTAGGAAACAGATTCAAGTTAGGGATGGTTGTGGACCACACTAATTATTTTTTTTAATTCTTTGTTAATTGAATAGAATGCACTTCAGTCAATCTATAAAGTTTTCAACCCACAGAATGCCCTTGCTGGCTGAGCCATGCCACTGGATGGAAGAAACATTCCTTCAAGGTCTGCTCTAACCACCTCCTCTCCCCAGAGAAAAACAGATTAGAAAAACAGCAACCCTCCAAAGCAGTTCCCTGGCTCTGTTTCTGGGCTTTCCATTCCCTGCATTTACCATCATATCCTATTCCTGTATATGGTATGTGGATTTGGCTAGGTTAATATAATAAAATGAAATAGAATAACCAGGGGCAAAAATCTTCTATTATTTTCACTTAGTCACAACTATGCTTTCACATAGTCCTCAAGTTTACCACACATCATGCAATGAGATAAATATGTTAATAAAATCAGGCTGGCAGCAATTTCTCTAATCCTTCACTATAGTAAAGAGCTTTGGTGTCAATGGAAAAAAAATCTACTCTTACGATTTAGTTATGAATTAACTATATTTTTAAAGGGAACTTGCAAATCATCTAGCTTTCTTCCTCCTCAGGGAATGGGAAACAGTAATTTTTAAATTTATTTTTACTACCTGTGTATCTCCTGTCGAGATTATTACATGTGTGTGCACACTCACATATGCATACAAGTTGGTGGATTTTCTATACCACATGTGCAAAGGCATAAAATTATAAACAATTTAGCTATACACCTGGCCTAGAAAAATCATCACCCAGTAGTATATGTTTGCTGTTAAGTTAAAATGTGCTTTTTATTTTCTAAAAATTGGTAATACATTATTCTTAGTAAAGATGCCTTAATCTTTAGAATCAAGATTTTTGACTGAATATAAATATATTTTTAAAGTAAGAAATGCAGAAGAATATCAGCAGGTTAAAAGGTGCAAGCAGAAGTAAAACTATTAAATTATTTCTAAGATGTCCTTTATAAGGGAGAAATGTTCACAAATATAAATAATCTCCAACTATTCTATAAAATAAAAGCTCAAAAGTTGATCCTTAAAAAATCCTATGAATAATCTACCTTGAAAGCCTGTAGAAAGCACATGAGAAAGAGAACTTCAAAGGTCAAAAGAAAAGGACAATCTTCTCAGAAATTCTGAATGTTGCTCCAGATATGAAGGTCACATGCTTTTGTTGTTTGGATTATGTCTCCGTAATTAAGGCAATTTCCATCTCTCTCATTATTTTTAAAACTTTAGAGTAACCAATCAATATCTTTGAAATACTTACAACAGCTGTATTTTTAGATATCAGTTAAAGGGAATGTTGTTTCCCCTTGATGAATTTCATATACGTGGGGTATTTTAGAGTTCCCAAAGCGTTTCACTTACATTCTCCCATTTGATCTCCACAGTAAGTCTGGGAGGAAGGGGGAACAGTGGCCTTCCCCTCTTTATAGATGGGTAAACTGAGGCTCAGCAGGGTTAAGGGATTATTTCAAGGTCACATGGCAAGGTAGCCAAACCAGGACTCTTCTGATAATCAGTACTTTACGCACTGATATTTAATCTTTCGTTTAAATCCTCTTCTAATAATAAATCTCACAAAGTATTGGACTTCAACTCTTGATGACTATTAGAGATAGAATTTTGATTAGAATGTTTTTGTCTATTTGTGTTTATTTCTTGACTAAGTCTTGACATTTTAATCAAAACTGCCTCTTGGGCTTCCCTGGTGGCACAGTGGTTGAGAGTCCGCCTGCCGATGCAGGGGACACGGGTTCGTGCCCTGGTCCGGGAAGATCCCACATGCCGTGGAGTGGCTGGGCCCATGAGCCATGGCCGCTGAGCCTGCATGTCCGGAGCCTGTGCTCCGCAACGGGAGAGGCCACAGCAGTGAGAGGCCCACGTACCACAAAATAAAAAAAATTTTTTTAATTAAAAAAAAAAACTGCCTCTTGTAGGCCTCGTCCCTGTTAATCATAACATATACAGTCCTCCAAGCTCTTGGATCCACTAAATTTGTTGGATATTTAGCCTAATATCACTGTGATCTCACATTACAAAAGATACTTTGGATTTATTTTCTTCCTACAATTATTTTAAATAGGTCATAGAAAAGATGGTGATAGCAAAAGGAAAGCTATGCCTGATCTCCCTTTTAGGCCCCCAACTATGGAACTGAGTCATCATGGTAACCAACCACGGATAATTCTTTTTAACACTACAATCCATTCTCATTGTGGTTAAGTTAAATTTGTATTTTCTTTCACACAGAACTTACTTTGTGGTTGTGGTGAGTCAAATCTAAGCTGCCATTATAGTTCAAAAGATCCTAAGAAATATGAAGCCCTCTGACAATGAACTCCAGAGAACCAAGGAAACAGCTCCGGTCTTGATGGTTCTTACTAAGTACTGCATTAACTTTGAACTTCTAACACTGAACTGAATTTTAGAGATCATTTAGAAAACAAATAAACAGTGGCTTGGATTCTCACATTTTCCAAGCTATTATGAATGCTTATATGCATGGTGCATGAAAAGAGGCTGAGAGTCTAAAAAGGTTTCTGCCTGCTCCTGGGTGATGACAGCAGCTGTGTTACCTTGGGCAATACAAACCCTCTTCCTCCGCAAATGTTTCCCAAGGCCCCTTTCCACCCAAGTGTCACACACCTATTCTCCATTTAACCAGCCCATGGCATTGCAGACACATTTCTACGGCCTTACCTTGCACTCAGCTCTCCAATACACTTCTCCCCAATCAAATTTAATTTTTTCAGTAACTTACATTCTACGTCTCTGAATAAGAGGCAGTTTTATGACTACTTATTTTTCAATACAAATTCCTTTTAAGAAAAAGGATCGCACGTTCCCAGATTTCATTCTCTGAAAACATTTTAAGCTCCCTAAATGCGATCACAAGCAAGCTCAGGGATTTCTATAAAATACGACAGTAATTACCTTCAAGCGTTGCCCCTTCTCCAAAAAGGGCATCTCCAGCCCCAGACGCATACAAGGCTGTCACAGATAAGGCATACTGTGTCCCTTCGCTTAATCCTCTCAGGACGGTATTGGCTGTGTCTCCCCTCACAGTGACCTCTTGAGTCTCGCCTCCTGCCACGGGGGTGTATGTGACGAGATACTGTTTCACTTTTCCTGGTGCCCCAGTCCAAGATAATTTCATAGTTGATGTCGTAGGGTCAGAAACTCTTAAATCTCTTGGGTTCCCTCTAACTTCATTAAAAAATAACAACAACATCAAAACTCATTAATTAATAAAATGACTTAAAATGCACTTTGTTGCTTTATATATATATATATATATATATATATATATATATATGAAATCATATTTATATCCTAGGTGAGATTATGGCTATTGTAACTATTGACTAGCCAGAAGAGTTTAAGCATCTCTAAATTGGTCCCTATGTGTCAGTAGAAACAAAGTAAAAGCCATCTAATTCCTCTTCTGTATTTACACATGCTAAAGTCTTTCATGTTAGAATCTTTCATGTAAAAAACTTTAATGTTTTCTCTAAAAGTGGAACAAAGCACTATATAATGTATACGTGCTGATTAGTATCACAATGGAGATTTTAACTCTGCTAAGAAATTATCAATAAAAGAGGTTTGTTAGCATAATGCTATGAACGTCTAAATGTGATGGCCATGAAATACACCAATGTGATAAAAATGATAAATGATAAAAATAATGCTGTCCCTAGAAAAAAATATATGAGAGGAAACAGCCCAAGCGAGGTCAAGTCTTGGATAAAACTCAAGGGCTGCCCTTGCAACTATGTTTGGCTTTTCATGCCTTTCCTGGTAGAGTGGCCATGTGGTCTCTGAAGGGTCTCAAGGCACCCAAGTCTATGACTCTCCCCACCAGGCACACATCGCCAGCCACTTTAACTCCATAAAATAGAAAGATGAAGCGTCATTGGGTCTTTTTCTGGTGCCTGGCACAAAGAGCCCTAGGTCCCCAACTGGAAAGAGTGAAAGAGAAGTGACTTCCCAGAAGGAAGAGAGGAGGAAGAGAGCAGGTGGGAAGAGAAAGTGTCTCTGCCGGAGAGGCTAATTAGCTAGGCTGCACCAGGAGCGAAGTCGTGATGCAGGCCCAGCTAGAACGTGAGTGTCTGCACAAGGGCAAGAAAGTCCACAAACTGAGATTCACCACTTATGAGCAACATGACTCTGAGCTATTATTTAGTTCCCTGAGCCTCAATTTTTTTTGTAGAACTGGGATAAAAAAGTAACAACTTCATAGATTCTAGGCAGGGATTAAATGAGATAATATATGAAAAGCTCTTTGCACAGAGCCTGATACAAATAGTTGCTTAATAACTTCATTCTTGCTAATATGTAGTTATTATTATTTTTAAAAAACTTTAAAGATAAGGAATAAAATGAAAATTGAGTGTCTTAATTTTCCTCAATGAAACCACACATTAAATATTAACAATTTGCAACTAATATCAGAATCTATCCTAGGAGCCTAACCATTCCCTTTAAATAAAAACATGTTAATATTCTTAAATCTCTCTGAAGAAACAATATGTCACCTTTCTCAATGGTACATAATGGTTTGATTTTTAATCCCTAGTCACCCTTCAGTTTATATGAGAATATTTCATAATATTATTTTAAAAGAATATTTGGACCATCTCATAGCATTCAGGCTCTTTTGACACCAATAAATGCTGTCATGAATAAGTCAAATATTTGAGTAAGTCAAGTCTAATAGGACTACCATCGAAGATACTCAGATAATTGAGACAAAGTGGCTCATGGCTCATAGCATCTGGATAGTTGTCCAAAGCTGTTCCTACAGTCTAAGATTTCAGTTGTTACCAAATGATGAGCATATTTCCTCTACCTTCTTCAGTGGCTGCATTTCCAGTCAACGGAGAGCCAGATCCTGACAAATATTCAGGAATTACAGATACTTCATATTTTGTGTCTGGAGTCAGGTTCTCCAGCGTTCTCCTCCTCTGATTGGCTGGGCTGGTAACCTCTTTGCTTTCTCCACCAGCAGCTGGTCTATAGATAATTCGATACCTTAAGACTCTCCCCGGAGCTTGAGTCCAGGTAATTTTAAAGCTATCTGTAGTCTCATCCGTCACCTTTAGATTTCGAGGTGCTCCTTTTACTGAAATTTAAAAAATAATAAGTTGACTGATTTTATGTGAAAAATAAAACACTAGTTTTTTATCACTAAATTATAGCATTTCTCTCAGCAAATCCATGAGCAGTTTTTTGACAAACATCCTGGTTCCTGCATGCATTTAGCCAGATATTAACTAGATTCTTTCACAACACCCAGAAAGAAAAGAAGTACTGTCAACTTTTTAATCAAATAAAGAGGTATATAACAGTAAACTTTTAATATCATAAATACTCTATTAAGTTGTAAATTAATGTTGACATAAAATTCAAAAATAAAAACAATCAAACATAAGTAACAAGGCTTTCACTCTTACTAGATTTTCTCAGAAAAGTAGGAAAATAATACCTAACACCCAGGTCTACCACATTTACCCACTTGAACAAACTCTCTTATCCAATCAGTCCCACAATTCATTTTTTTATCTGCACAGTCATCTGCCTTGAGAATAATTAGACCATACATGTGTTACACCAAATACATTGTAGGCACCTAATGAATGCTAGTTGAATCTAAATCCCAAGGTTGAACTGCAATGTAAGTAACATCCACACACTCAGTCTTAAATGAAATTTTCATTAAGCCCACATGAGAACATCATTTGATTTTGTGTTTTAATGACTTTTTTGTTTAAGAAGCAAATTGTTCAAATGGACAACACAGTCAGGAGAGATGAACTAGATCTACTGGGGTAAAACCACAGTGCAATATATCTGCATGCACCTCACATACAATTAGAAGTTTATCTAAATGTCCAACACATCAATAGACCACTCCAGGGAAAAAGGAGTTGTATATCTCAAGAAAAGAAAGAAATGGCAGGTGGCAGACTTACATCCATGATTCATTTAATATGGCAAGGAAAAAGACTAAATTAGTCAAAACAAAACCGATGGATTTGAATACTGGCTCTGAAATTTAATTAATGTGTAATTTTGAGTCTCAGATTACCCAACAGTAAAAATGTGACTATTTGTAGGGTTACTGAGGCAGTTAAATGAGACAATCCATGGAAACAATTATCATAGTACCTGACACATGGCAGAAGCTCAATAATTGCTAGTCTAATAAAGGTATTGAATCAGACACTTCCTTATTGACAAAAGAAAATCTAAATCTCAGATTTCAGTACAGACAGCAGAATTGGAAAGGTATTACCAAATTCTACTGTAGTAGCCCAATGACCAAAAACTAGAGTGTAAATGAATACAGTTGGCTCTATTCAAAAACCCTTTAGACTTCAATTTCTTCTTGAGGCATAATTTCATCCCCATCCCAAAGTTGTGAAGAAAGAGGGCCAGGCTCATGAAGCCACAGTGTGGGCTTTACAGAGAAATCATCAGAAAGTCATAAATATCTAAGTGTGGACTGCTAGGTTATACTATCACAAAAATCATAAGGCAAGAAGACACCTTAGGCCATTTAGTTTATCTACTAGCCTTCGGGCAGAAATATACCTAAACCATGCACAAAAGAAAAATCAATCTTATTTGAAAATTTTTCCGGAGAAAAGATTCTCTAGCTTTTATCAGCAAGTAGACCAACATATGCCCTCCCTGTCAGCCAGTACTTCTTTGTAACTAAAATTCCTCATGCTGCTATTTCAGCCTCTTCTGTACTGAATAAAAGTGGAGGAGAATGACTGATATCTCTCGTAATATTCACTGTATATATCAAGAGTAATTGTCTGGTGCTGGCCTTCTAACCAGGTTCATTGGAATCCTTTAAATGACAAATGTAGAGAAATGTATCAGAAAGTATTCAAATCTATCCAGTAAGGTGGACACATCTAAACAAATACTGCTTAAAATATCTGGTAAACTTTGTACACCCATGTTCTTAGCAGCATTAACCACAATAACTAAAGGGTGGAAGCAAACCAAGTGTCCACCGATGTTGGTATATACATACAACGGAATATCATTCAGCCATAGAAGAAAGAACATTCTGACACTTGCTACAAACACTGATGAACCCTGAGGACACTAGGCTAAGTGAAATAAGCCAGTCACCAAAGGACAAATACTGTATGATTCCACTCACATGGAAACCTAGAGTCATTAAATTCATAGAAACAGAAAGCAGAATGTTTGCTGCCATGGTCGGGGGGACAGAGGGTAGCAGGAATGGAGAGTTATTGTTTAACAGGTAGAGAGTTTCAGTTTTGCAAGATGAAAAAGTTCTGGAGATGAATGTGGTGATGTTACCACAACCACGGAATGTATTAATTGACACTGAAATGTACACTTGAAATGGTTAAAATGGTCAAGTTTAGGTTTTATGTATAGACATGTATATTTTACCATAATTTTAAAAAAGAAAAAAATTTTGGTAATATATATTCGTCATCAGAAGTTTGGTAATTTCAGAAGTATCTGAACACGACACTGTTGGTACATGGGACAGAAAATGCTAGATAAGCAGTATTTCCAGAGTTAGTTCCATAATTATTAACAGTTCTCTGTGTCTCAACCTCAAATTCATCACAATAAATCTAGGGTCTTTTACTTAAGAGTCTTTCTCTTTTTAAAAAGATTTATGAGGGCTTCCCTGGTGGTGCAGTGGTTGAGAATCTGCCTGCCAATGCAGGGGACACGGGTTCGTGCCCTGGTCCGGGAAGATCCCACATGCCGCGGAGCAACTAGGCCCGTGAGCCACAACTACTGAGACTGCGCGTCTGGAGCCTGTGCTCCGCAACAAGAGAGGCCGCGACAGTGTGAGGCCCGCGCACCGCGATGAAGAGTGGCCCCCGCTCGCCGCAACTAGAGAAAGCCCTCGCACAGAAACGAAGACCCAACACAGCCAAAAATAAATAAATAAATAAATAGTAAATAAATAAATAAAGATTTATGAGTAGCTGTGTTTTAAAGGTACTGAATCTTACGAGGGCATTCACAGTGTTGGACTATAAAAGCAGATGGTTATTTCAAATAGTAACTTTGTTCTACAATAAACTGTTAGTTTGGGGAAAACAGTGGAGAACCCTCTCACACCTTCTGCAGTGGTCTCCTCTCCAGCTAAGGGTGTACTGAAGCCATCCTCGTATTCCGCGGTCACGTTGACCAGGTACAGGGTCTCTGGCTTCAAGTTACTGAGAACGACACTGGTGCTCGAGGCTGGCTCCACCACTGTCACCTCACCATCCCCAGTAGCCTCCTTGTAGGTGATGTGGTATGAAAACACATTTTCTCCAGCAGGAGACCAACTGGTTTTCAAACTGTAGGAAGTGACCTCAGAAAAACTAAGATCCTTTGGAGGCACATAAGCTGTTAAGGAAAAAAAAACAAAAAAAGGACATAGTTAAAATGTTTAAATCTATAAAGCAAAAATGGACCTAATGACTACACACTTTTTCAAATGGCTTACATTCATTTGGGAGAGTGGTCATTGAGACCAATGCACTGAGTAAACGTTGCACACAAAACCACTGAGAGAAAGCCTCTCATGCACAGCCCCTCAAAGAGGTCCTGATCATTTGTCTTGACCATTCATAATACTAAGTTATGTGTTTAAATAACCAGTTAAAACTGAATTAGAGTTTTGAGCTTCTTAAGACAAAGCACTAATGGAATTGTCCTGCCCACAACTGGAATACTTAAAACAGTAACAGACCTAAAATGAACCATCAAAATGTTCCCATTCATCCCGGGCAATCAGATATTAACCTTTGGTGGTAGACAGATATTTCAAAGTAATAATTTAAAATTTTTTTCCTAACGAAAGAATATTTATTAAACTAAATCATAGGAAGGCACAATGTTTAAGGCACACTCACTATCCTTAGGGGACATACAATCAAATTGGAGAGACAAGAGAGTATAAAGTTATTAACAAAAGAAAGTAGTATATTTGGATGCCAAATGACGATAAGTGATAAGTGTTATAGCCCTAGAACAGTTAAGAAGCTTGAGGAAAGAGATGGGACTTTTAATCGAATGTTGAAAAACAGAATTTGGACAAATGAAGAAAAAAGGGTAGGGAATTCCAGATGTGAGGAAGGATGCCCAAAAATGGTCTAGGAAAGAGAATGCATAAGGAGGGTTCAAAGATCCAGGACTATGTTCCAGTCACCTTTGATTCAAAGCAACTAGCTCAGCATCTAACACATGGTAGACATTCAATTCGTGGTTATTGAACTGGATGCAACAAATGGGTTTGATAAAGCTGGTTCCCTGCCTTGACTGAGGATCTAAGATCAAAAACAGCTCATGACTCTTAGGATAAACAGCTTTTTCACCAATAAATACTTGACCCACACCCAGGAGAAAGTCATATCTCAGAGCTAAATGAGCTAAGTTCAGTAGTTTTCAATAACATAGGAAAGTTACTTTTTCCTATAGATAAAAAGAATTGACAAAGCATATTATCCACAATTTTAGAACACAAAATGCTTTGTTCATGAAGAGGTAACTTTTACTTTACAAAGTCTACTGACCTTTTTTCTTTATAGCTGCCAATTCTTGCTCAATTCTAAGACAGATAGACTGTGTGAGTTCAAAAGATATCCTCTGAAAAGCATCAAAATCTTCCACTGTGAACACATGGGTCTCAGCAGGAGGAGAGGCAATGGCTTCTAATTCTGAGCGAACAGCATCCTTCACACCAACTGCAAAGATTTCAACATCTGAATTCCTTAGTTTTATAGCTGGGTCTCTGAAAGCATCAGAAGATTTTCCATCCGTGATTAGAATCATGACCTTCGGGACGTTGCTTCTTGAACCCTTGCTCGGCACGAATATTTTCTCTCTAACGTAAGTCATTGCTTTCCCAGTGTTGGTAGATCCTCCTCTGTAGGGGAAGGTGTTTATTGCTTCAATTATATCTTCAACTTTGGTGAATTTTTTCAATGTGAACTCAGTATGAGGATCCCGGCTGTACTGGACAAGACTTATCTGTACCCTATTTGGTGAAATCTCAAAACTTTTTACGAGAACTTCCAAAAAGGCTCTAACTTTAACAAAGTTTGCAATCCCAATGCTATAGGAACCATCAACCAAAAACACAATATCGGCTTTTATATCCACACCACGTGAGCATTCTGTAAAAAGAAAGAAAGCCCATTAGAGTTCAACAAATACAAATTAATCAATAAAATATAGATAGAGCTGCCCCTCTGCATCCTTGGGGGATTGGTTCCAGGACCTCCTTCCCCAAACCAAACTCCAGGGATGCTCAAGTCCATTCTATAAAATGGCACAGGGAAGTAAGACCTCCAGATCCACGGATTCGGCATCTGCAGATCCAACCAACGTCAGACCACACAGTGGTTGAATCTGTGGATACGGAACCTCAGATGTGGAAGGCCTATGGGATCCGGTTTTCTTAGTAAGCAGCCTTCTTTAAAAGAAAACTATTGCAAACATTTTGTTTAAAACTAAACCTGAACCAGGAAGGCATACTATCAAATGGACCTTCAGGTATTCCAAACTCAGTGATACACCCATTAACTCACCCACTTGAATTTTCATTGGCTGAGTCTTCTCCATTATTGAAACCGGTTCACTGGATGTCAATCCCTTCATGGCAGAAACGCTGATCTGGTATTCTGTGTCTGCTGAGAGGTCACGAACATTGAGTGTGGTCGTCTGAGGACCCACACTCAGAGCATGCTGTCGGCTTCCTGTGGTCATGGGTGTAAGGATAACTTTATAGCCAGTCACTGGGCTAGGAGATGGATTCCAACTTAGCTTAATGTATTTTGATGAGACTTCCGTGGCAATCAAATTTGAAGGAGGTTCAACAACTACAAAATAACGAGCAGAAGAGTGATTAAAAACAGTGAGATGCAGCCCTGTTAATGAGGTCTTCATGTTTGCACCTCAATTTTCCTTATTCGGATTAATCATGAATGCATCAGGAAAAGTTCCCCAATCCCAGTCCCCCACTTCCACCTGTACCCATCAAACTGAAAGAGACTCAGTGCCTGAATTTTAATCAGGGAGATGAGAAGTTTAGGGAAAAAGAAGCCCTTGGAGAAATTAATAATAGGACATCTGATGCCTAATTCATTCTCTGGGACCAAGATTTTCCATTCTGGTTTTGGTATTACACTCATTGCCTTATTCAGGTACCAAAGGAGGCACTTGATGAATATTTGTTAAATCAATGACTTACTCAATGCTTTAGAAAGTTCTTCTCTTTTAATAGTAATATAAGCATAATAATGTAATATTTAAGATACTTTATAATATGCCAAGAAAGATAAAGAGTTCAGCAGTTCTTAAATGACAGGTTCTTATCATCTTAAGCAATTGTATTTCCACTTATTCAAGATAAGAAAAAAAGTTCAGCTTTGTTCATAATGCCACCAAACAGGGGTGAAACAATGGTTTACAACATGCATATTGACAAGCAAATACTGATAATCTAAAAATGTTCTATCCTTACTCAGTGTAGAACATATTCTTGTATTGGGCTGGCCAAAAAGTTCATTCGGGTTTTTCCGTTAAGATGTTCCGAACGAACTTTTCAGCCAATCCAATACTTAGCAGATAACAAAGTATTTTAAGCTATTTCAGACCAAATCTTCAAAGTTTTAGATTTGCCAGTGGAATCAGTTTCCCAGAAGATATAGTTCTAAGTTTTTATAAGTCAGGCTGCAACTGTGGATGATAAAATATATACAAGGTTACTCACTATCTTCTCAAAAAGGCAGTCAGATGTAGTCCATAAAAATGATGCCTAAAGAAGTGAGAAGCAGTGGGAGGAAAGCAATGGATGTGCCAACTGGAAGTTTAGGCAAAGCTCTGGAGTGATGCGGAGACAGTGCTGGGGAGCAGAAGTCTCAGGAGATCGCCAGCAACAGAGAGAAGGCCCCAAAAATGACCGCGAACGCCTGCAACGCAGCCCACACCCCTTCCAGGGAGAGTTCAAACGGAGGCACAACCAAACTTTGGCCTAACCTCGCACACACACCCTAGTGAAGGTGAAAAACTTGAATGTTTTAAAAGACTGAGTAAAGAGAGGTTGACCAGGGGAAAGCTGGGCGGGGGTGGATTTTGTAATAAAGCAGGGCAAAAAATCAGACATTAGTCAGTAAAACAAAGAAAGAGATTCAGAGCCCATGAAATAATAAGAAGGAGTTCTGAAACAAATTAGAGCCAATGAACATTGCCAAAATACTTGGGGTTTGTAGATTAAAGAGTTTATATGATTGAAGATGTAGCTCTTTAGAACTTATCTTTAATCAGCTGTGAATTCTTAGGCTAAGAGGCGAACAATTATGGAAACTGTGACTTTTTAATACTCCAAAGGATGCTTATGAAATGTCTTTTCTCTCTCCCATGTATTTAAAAGCAATGACTGATAAAATGGAAGCATTTTCCAAATGTGGGAGGATCAAATTGACTGATCTTTGAAATATTCCTAAGAGCCCTGAAAACACTATGCAGAGTATGGTGATGGAAACTCTTTTCCTCCACCATTTAATAGAAACAGAATGCTAAACTAAATGTCCCTCTGCCTGTGAAGCCATAACTTCTCTCAAGTAATGGAAGAGGGGGACACATGGGAACACCCAACAATTCACTCACCTTCTTCTCCACTGACCAATTCCCCAAGCTGGTCATCCACACCTGAGCACACCTGGGAGATGATCTCATTCTGAATATCCACAATCGCATCGAAGTTGGCCACGTTGAAAACGTGATTTAGTGAAGGTGTGGAGGCGATTTGTTTGAGTTCTTTTGCATCTGCAGCTTTAATGCCTTAAAAAAAAAATAGGACAAAGATATGGGAAGGGAAATGTGGGAAGTAAAGACATTTTCAAGTCCTATTCAGTCATAAACTGGAATTGTTTTGCATCCTAATGAACGTGCAACTGTTGAAATGACAAGAGCATTTTCCCATTTCACGCAACATGGCCAAAGAGGCAAAGGACTGGTTGGTAAAACAGAGTGGGCTCTCATGCCAACCATGCCATCATTTGTCCCTGCCATCTGTAAAGATAAGACTTTTTTTCTTCCAGAGTCCTGAATGAGCTGGAACCCTCTGAATTCTTCAAGTGTTACATAAGAGAGGAAACATAAAAAACACTTAATGATAATACAAGGAGGATCTTTATTAGAATCATTGGCCCAGCATTCTTTGAAAAGCAGAGTGTTGACAAAGAATGTGAATAGTGCCTTACTTAATGCATATGCTAAAGGAGTTACGTGAGAGAAATAGATAAGCAGGACTTTTACTCAAAAATGATTTGGGGCTTCCCTGGTGGCACAGTGGTTGAGAGTCCGCCTGCCGATGCAAGGGACACGGGTTCGTGCCCGGTCTGGGAAGATCCCACATGCTGCGGAGCGGCTGGGCCCGTGAGCCATGGCCGCTGAGCCTGCGCGTCCGGAGCCTGTGCTCCGCAACGGGAGGGGCCACAGCAGTGAGAGGCCCGCGTAACGCAAAAAAAAAAAAAAAAAAAAGAAAATTGGTTTGGATTAACACTACACTATCAAATGCAGTAAAAACTGCTTTCCTTCCTTGAGAAAGAATCCTTCCTTGAGGAATCAACCCTTCATCTTCCTGCCATTAAGTATTAAAGTAGTTCTAAAATGAAAATACTTAACCAAACTTGACCTACCCAAAGAGAAAACTTCAACCCCAATACTTCGAAGCTCTCTTGCTGGAATTTCCACTTCGTCCTGGGATTTGCCATCTGTAATAATAATTGCCACTTTGGGAAAGCCAACTCTTGCTCCAGCAGATTCCGTGAAAGTATTTTTGATTAAGTAATCAATGGCTTCCCCTGAAATGAAAAAGAAATATGTTCAGTTCCTTGTGACACAGTTTTACCAAAATCAAAAGCTATGGGATTAATTTCAACATTATTTAACATATGATAATTTGGGCAATCCATCATTTCTTTCCCAAATAGACATTTCATTTATCTTAAACGATACCACAATTTGTAAAAACATACCTGTCATCGTGTTGCCACCTTTGTATGGGATTTTTTTAATTGCAGCAAGCAGCTCATCCCGTTGATAGTACTGATTTAAGTTAAATTCCGTCCTGGTGTCAGAGCTGTACTGAACAACTCCAACCCTTGTCTTCTCTTCCCCAACGTCAAAAGCAGACACAAGAGCAGCAATGAAATCTAAAATGTACTTGAAATTATTTCTTCCCACACTCCATGAGCCATCCACAAGGAACACTAAATCAGTCCAGGCACTGACAGAGCATTCTGAAATACATGTGATATATTTTTTAAATGACACACTAATAAATCTATCTAGCATTAAGGAATACAAACTAACATGGCAAAAAGGTTGGCTCCTAAAATCATTTTGTTCATTAGAACTTTTCACCTTGTTCTTTAACCACAACTGACATGCACAAAAGAATGTAAAACTTTATTGGCACACATAGAAGCATTTTCAGTACCTTCGTGAACATGCATTTCTGCAACTATATGTCTTTAAACTGTTGTATAAGACATTGTACAAGACCAGATACATATATGACCCATTCTCCAAGAGCCTGTGACCCAAGTATTGTTGCTATTGATTTGTCTATTTTGATAACTATATCCTCACTCTTTTCTCCAAGTAAAAACTATATAAAATATCTAGGAGACATACAAAAGAAATGTAAGCAAAGTGTTTTCATTCTTGGTATTCTGAGATCAATAAATACAAAACAATTGCTGTACCATTTAAGCAAATGCGGTAGGGTTGAAGAAAAGAGCAAAGCTTTTTTAACATTCTCCTGCATTTTACAATATAATTGTCTAAAGTTTGCAGCTGGTTAGTCTAGAGGGTTAATGGGGTCTTAACAGAAGTACCAACAAGCATAAATATGATGCAAAATAGCCATAATATCTTGTCCTAATTATCAAGGTATTTACATTTGACAATTAAAACCTTCTTGTACTAAACAAAACGGGGGGAAAACATTTTCATTCAAAAGTAAAAATATATGTAGTACCCTTAAATCACTACAAATGCAACAATTGGCCTTTATAACCAAACACATTTTTCCCTCTCTCTGTGGTCAGGTGGGGAGGGGGGAACAGGTTGGTTTTTATGAAAATCTGTATTCATAAGGCAAAGCTGAGTGAATTTTCTGAAGATATTTTTGTCCCTGCAGTCAGTTGGTAGATAATAAGAGAAGTATATGGCTAGGAAGAGGAGGAAAGGTCCTGAGAAATTTGCAAGCCAGTACAACTGGCATGCCTAAATAATTTTTGCATACTATTTGATGGGCCAACTTAAGCCTACTGAAAGTCAATATTTAGAATAATGCTTTGATTTAGAATAAATATTGATGATTAAGGGAAAATATTTGCATTGTAACTGCATACTATAAACTTCGCTTCAGATGATTAGACATCAAAAAGGATTATAAACAGTGATCTAGCGGGAAAAATTCAGGATAAAGGGAACTTCATGTTCACAATCTTTTTATTGTTATCCTGAGTCATAAGTCCAATTTACAAGGTGGCAAAATTAGAAGTCCAAGAAACCCTTCAAGGCTCCATCTCAGCAAGTCACACAAAGCAGTGTAACACCAAAAGGGGCTAGAAGCCACAAAACCAGACAATAAAATTGCTTTCATTTGATTACAAATGCATCAACTTATCAGAGACGTTCTTACAGAGACTCTGGAAACGGTTACAACTGCACCAACTAAGCCCATGTAAACACTTTAGAAATAAGCATAACATATACAGAGACCTAGAAATACATTTTCATGGCAATGGAATTGCTGAAAACACTGTGAGGGCATCTCCCCTGTGGTCCAGCCTTATAGTTCCCATGTATCCCTGAGCTACCACCTATTTCTATAGTTTGTCTTTGAGAAAGGAGTTAAGTCCAGTGATGAGCTTTGTTTCTCACCTACTGCCAAAATCCTGCAGGGGAATTTGGACACACACAAATTTAAAACACTCCCAGTAAAAAGAATATTTAGTACATAGAATGAATGGTTAGAAAGTCAGAAAGTAGGTGTTATAACCACTTAGTCATACATTACTATTACATTGCCTGTACTTCTTGTAGATAAAGCTTACAGAAATTAATATAGGAGTGAGATCAAACTATGGACCTAGTTGGAACATCTCCTTTATATTACATTTATAAATTCTGCAAAGCCAAGCACAAATCTTAAGGGAAATGCTTACTTTGTATCTCTGTTTTTCCAGGTTTCTTCTCGCCTGGCTTTATCGGGCCACCTGTTTGAACTGAATCAAAACTTGATTATTACAAAAAGAAATGGACCCATATAAACACTTCCTAAGAAGAAAGTAAGTACGTTGTCTTTCAAATGTATGGTCCATTCCCAGCTGGTCAGAGAATACAGCCAAATAAGCATTCCCTTGCAAATAAATTATTTTTAGGGATATTTTAGATATATTTCAAGATAGATATTAACATAGTTGTCTGGCAAAGCCTAACGTTTTTAACAGTTTTCATTCATAATATTCCTGCTGTTTCCAGAGACCAGGATTATAAATCAGGAATGAATTATTCACAGCTACTAACATCTAGGATCACTGAAAGAATAGTTAATATGGATATAAATTAACTCTGCATAATAACAACTTAAATTTGAAAGTTGGAGAAATCTTCTGCAAAATATAAGGTATAAAAGTACTTTATATGTGTGCTTACTTGTTAATTGGCCTATAACTGGTACACTTTCTTCTACTTCATCATATGAAGTGATTGTCACCACATACTCTATTTCAGGTATAAGCTCTGTTAATAAAGTTTCAGTGGTACTAGCTGCAAGAGTAAATTCTTTAGTGGGCCCATCTGAAAATATAGAAAGAAAAACATCCATGCAACAAAACTTTTTTCACATATAACATAACATACACTCAAAATCTGAAAATTCAAAATATACATTATTTTAGAATACCCAAACATTATTTTTTACTGCCTTCCAAAACAAACATTTTGAATTCTAGAAATTCAATAAATGGACTGGCATTGCCTTTACTTGTTACAGTCATATTCCATATTTGTTTGAGGACTCAAGTATTCCTCTAGATTAAAGATATACCAGAATATCAAACAGAAATCTCTCATTATTTTTGAATATTAATGGTAGATAACAAATTTTTTTATAAATGAGAGATAAAGCAGAAAATAATTTAATTTTAAATGATGCATTGGAGGAGAGCACTGAAAGAAAAAGAAGGGCTGAAAATCAACTCAAAGACAACAAGCCCCATAGGCTAAAAGGAACATCTACTGGGAAACAGCATCCTCTTCTACAGAAGTGCATCCTCCATACTCCAGCAGGGGATGGAAGCATACTCTAATGGGTAACCACGGTCCTCTGAATTGACTTAACTAGGTATCAAACATTTCAAGGTACAGTGTACTGAGAGTTTCCTTATATATTGACAATTATATACTTCCTTCTAGATTATGATAATGCTCAATTCAATCAGGAAACACAGTAGTTCTTAGGGACTAAGTGACTTTTAATATTCTTAAACATATTAAATTTTCATCAAAACATAAATAATCAAAAAAGAAAATGCTCCAGGTTTACATGTGGAGCATTGCAGAACCCACCAGGGCCCCCATGGGAAAATAAGATACCAGGGCTCTGCTAGGTTGAATGGCCTCAGTGTCAGTTTTTAAAGTATAGGAGTCAGTCATTTCCAACATCTGGAAACCAGATGAACTCTTTTTCAACTGTTTTTCTGCTTTGGAATAAATGAAATAGTTAACGGCAAATATATTTGGGAAGAAAATATTCAAGGAATAAAAAGTAAATTCTTGATCACTTTTTAAGTTCTCAGATCATATGGGAGAAAAACACAGCTTCTCAATCCCCTGATAAATCAGCATTTAAAATCAGTGGTATTTTTTAAAGGCCACAAGTATGTAAACACAGCTCTGGTGCTAAGTCATGTTGACATCATCTATTGCTTCTGTCAGCCAATACAGACCTCTTCCTACCACTTGGCCAGTGCTAGTAAAAATGGTTATTTTCCCATTCCACATTAGAAATAAAAGTTAATCAACAGAGATGGGTTCTGCACACTTGGGCAACATCATGAATACTAAAGAAAACTTTTGAGAACAAGCAAAACAAGTTTCTTCTTTCAAAGACTCTTAGCCTTAGGATCTACAGAATCTATCTAGTAAATCGTTGTCTTCCATCATGGCAGTTCACCACCATCCCAGAATCTGTGTCCTGAGTACTGAAGTGTGCAGGACACTGGGCAAGGTGTAACAACTCACTTCATCACTTGTCACTTGAAGTGCTGGACAGATTAAGTGATTCAAGAAGAATGTCAAGAAGTGATCATTCTATTTTATAAAAGCAAAGATTACCAGCAATATTCTGATCGGGGGGGAAAATGTCTATTTTTAGTAACAACAGCTTAGCACAGGAAACCAAGTTAATAAGGCTAACACTATAAAAATATAATAACGGGTCCTGGGGTGGAAATCTAGAGATCTGAGTCCACCAAATATCTTGCGACGTTAGGTAAACCCCTCAGGTTTTCTAGATCCTGGCTTCCTCATAATGAAATGGAAGGAGGGGAAAAGATCAGATTATATCACCTTTGATGTCTCTGACCTAAAATCCCAGCATCTCAAAACTTACCCGTTGTGGAGTCCACTGTTATTTTGAAACCCACAATTGGATCAGGTGGTCTTGCCCATGACATATGAACAGTATTTTCATCTATAATTTTAAAATTCAAGTCTGAAGGTGGGTCAACTGCAAGAGAGAGAGTTGATATCAGTTACATTTTCCAATGTCACAAAACGGTCAATTTAATTAATAAAGAATTGTGTTGAGCAAAGCTTACGAAAATTGTCTTTGCATAAATTTGTTTCCAACAAATATAAAAGATATCTTGTTGGACAAGAATAAAATTAAAAGCTGACAAGATGTGACAAAACATCAGAGAGTATACATATTACAGAAGACAGCACAAAACACTTTGGATTCTTGAGTTGCTTGGTCATCCAAGAATGGCCAGCAAAATCAAGCATAATAGAAACATATTTGGATACAAGTACATACAGGTACAATGAAATCACATATAATAACCACATATGCAAACAATTCACATAACAATTAAGGAACTTTCGATACATGCTGAGTGCATTTTGAATAAGCATGCCAAATCACAACCTGCTTACAACCACAGAGGTTAAGTGAGAACACTGACATAATACATTTTTCCATAATGTGGAAAAGAATCAATGATATTTTGGTTCATTCTCTGCATCATTGCCTTGTTATTAATTTTTGTTTGATAATTCTCAATCTGTGGCAGAGATGAAAAATGTATTTTAATAAAAAGGAGGAATCATGGGAAATTTAGCACTGTTATGTCTCACAAGGAAATATACATTTAAATGTATATTTGTATTCATATAGACCAATGTTCAAAAATAGTAATAAGGGATGTCAATCATTTATAAGTATATAAAGAGTGATATACAGATGTTTATAAAACTAACAAACATTCTGCCTGTTTACACCAATTTGCTGTACGTTTGCAAGGTGTAAACCAACCCTGTTATTTTCCTTTGCAGCAGGTATACTCCATACTAGAAGTGGCATTTTAAATTAAAATGCCAGTATGGTCCTTTACAAAACAATGGTTAATTATGAAAAGACAACATCAATGTATATTTATGGACATTTATTTACAGAACTTAAAGAAAATAGTGAGGAAGGATCAGCAATCTGAAGACATGACTGCGTGTAAATCTTGGAGAAGTCAATGACAGGAATAATTGAAAAGTACAGAAAGCAATAGTTTACATACAAAACTGTACAGCATCATGCATGTGTCAATGAAATGTTGACTTGTTTTTAGTTTCCCACAATGAATGAAAGCCTCCATGTACAATAGTCATTACACAAAGACATTCCAAAAATATTTTATAATGATATTCTCTCTGCAGTGTTCATGCCTCATCATGCAGCATTGTACTGACTCACTGTCAGTGCATGGTCAATGCATTAAAAATTATTACTCTTGAAGCAGGTCAACACAATAAGATGACTTTCCGCCATACTCTTCTTAAAGTGTTTCAGATTGAAAGTATTCCTTGTGAGTCAGAATTTTTGTCTCTGTTTTGAGAGATTACAGTCTCCTTTTAGGTTTTCCTAAAGGTCAATTGAACTAGAGCAGTAGCTTTGAGACATGAGTCATAGAATTTAACTGGGGTTAGGTATTTATGTAATATTAATAGCACATTTTAATGGAAATTATACAAATTAAGCAAATGTTTGCTTTAATGAACTGCTGCTTCCAACTGTAGGAGATGGCTTTTTTATTTTTATTGGATACGCTAGTAATGGAATGAATGTTATTTTCTTACTATCCATACACAGGCAGTGAGATTAGACTATTAATCTACATGCAGAGTTTAATTATTCAACATTCTGCTGTCTGTAACCATTTTGTGAGGTTTACTGGTAGTCATCACTTAGTATAACAAGCATGCAACAGATGTTAATAGGACAATAGGTATTAAGAATATCATTATAAAATATTGTTCCAGTAGCAATGGCTCAGGACAAATTTAATGCAAAGGCAGACACAACTGGCCTGAGCATGCTTTTAAAAAAATCAGTACATGGAAAAACAGTACCACCAACCTTGCAAGGAAATTGACCTGAAGCAGCAGACATTAGGTTAAAACTGCTGATGGGCTGCAGCAGCCCACCTTGTTGATTTCCAAATGCCCAGGATTCCAGAAAAACTGAAAGATTGACTGTTGGGAAAAGTCTTTAACATTTCAGAGGATTTTAAGGTGTTTATAGAAACTCAGATGTGGTACTTGGGGATCAAAAGTAGGAGAGCATGGTCGACCAGCATGTGTGCAACAGAGAGCCCTGTCCACTTTTCTTCTTGTCACTTTTATCACTTGTAAAACCTTTGAGGCTTGCCGTTCTGTTTATATATTTTGCTTGTTTGTTTCATGAAAAAAGATAATAAAGCAGGTGTGAGTGTGGACCCCTGTCAACTTGAATCAATGCGAAATGTATTTTCATTAACTTTGAAAATCTTTTATTTTATATAAAAATAATTCACAACTGCCCTTGCATTGTTACAAGCAGCGTCTATGCAGATGCCAGAATATTTCTAAGATGAACTATCTCCATAGGGATTATGATTGTAAAGAGTCATAGTTGTGTAGAATAAGAATCTGAATGAAGACAAATAGAAGTAAAATTATAAATAAATAAGATAGCAATCAGATATATATTCATAAAACTGAATACTGATAGTGAAGAAATTAAAATTTTAAGTATTCATAACACTAGCAGTTTAAGTTCATATTTATGAATAATGCTTTTTGTTATCAAAAAGCTATGCTATGAAAGCTGCATTCTGCTGATATCTTCCTTAGATAAATTGGCAGGATTTAGGACTTTTTAGGAATAATTATAGCTAGCATTTGCTGAGTGTCTCTTCTGTGACAGGCAGAGAGCTAGTCACTTTATAGACTGTCTCCTTCTTTTCTCATGGTCACCCAGAAGAGTTGCCTAATTATCCCTGACTAATGGGTGAGTCAGTGAACTTTGGAAGGGTTAACACAGCTAATAAGCAGCAAAACTTTGATCCCATAGTCTGACTCCAGAGCATACAGTTTCCTACCATACTGGCTTAAATGTAAAAAATAAGAAATATTTGAGTGAAAGATTAACTTTAGAAACCAATATTGATATGTATTTGCCTATTAAAACATACATAAGTATTCCTCTACTCTATAAAAAACCTTTATTTGATGCCTGGTCAACAATAAATATGTGCTATTCAGACATCTCCAATTCAGATACAGATAGAATTTGGTATATTAACTTTACAACTTGTTCAAGCAATTTTGAAACCAAAGTATCTACCTTGAAATATAATTATTTACAAAACATTGTTTTTAATTATGGCAGCCAAGAGGAAGACATAAAAGTTTACCCAGAGATGGATGGATGGATGGATGGATGGATGGATGGATGGACGGACAGGTGGGAGGAGATTAGTCTAGTAAGATTTGGCAAGTGTATAAAGTGTATTAAAGGTAAAGGAAAACTGAGAACACACTACTAAAATATCATCTTGATGAACTAGTAAGACCTTTAGTCTAATCTTTGTGATAGCAACACTGAGAAGGGTACTACCTTAATGGCAGAAACATTGAGAAGTGCACAAAGTGTGGTTTTACTATATTCAGTATGTATTAGTTTAAATTTTCCGTCCAAAGCTAGTATAAATTTAATGATCTCTGCCATGATACAGATACTCATTTCATCTGTGTTTATAAGATACCAAAAATAAGCAGTTGAAACGTTAATCTTTTAGACAAGTAATAAATTATTCTGTACAGATTACAAAATGCATCCTTTCATGAAACTGACTGGGTTGACCCATTTTCAAGCAAGAAAGCAGCACAGTGTGGGCAAACTAGCACAAAACTGGGACTAGAAGACCTGGGTCTTGTCTATGCCTTGTCCCTAGGCAATCAGGTTAGTTGACTGAGTTATTCAGCTTCTCTGGTCCTCATTTTCTCATTTGGAAAATGAGACAATTAGAATAGATGATCTATAAGTTCCCGTCGAGTTTGAAATTTCTGTTAGAACATAAGTTAGACACAGGATTATAGAAATATACATTAATTAGCCTCTTAACCTAGACGTAATATAATTAAAGCTTATGACTTCAACTCACTCATGAATTAAAAATATCCAATCGTTCATTATATATTATGAACTACAAATCAGACTTACTAAAATTACAACTCTATTTTTTACAAAACATATGTTCATCTCAAATTCTAGATTAACTAGAAAGGTGTCTAATTCTCAGGGAGCACTGGCCATTAATCTTTAAATGTAAAGTGTTAAATTTTCTAAATGGCAGTTTACATACTATATGATACAGGAACCAAAAATAAGTCACACATTCTAGATCTTACAGACCACTGGCCAGGTTATAAGGTTAATAAAGTCTATGCTGTAGCTAAAAATTACAAATATTAAAAGCAAAAAAAATCATTTTCACTCTTATTTCTATGGAACAAATACTGTATTATGAAAAATAAAGTTCCTTGTATAAGTAGGTAGAAGAAAACAACATGACAAAGGTGGTACCCCTATCAAAAAGGAGCAATGCAAAAAGTGAAGGCCAAAACCTTTTAATTAAAGGTATTGAGCTTTCAACATATTAAAAAAAGTAAGTAGAAATTGACTGGAAAATAGTATGAATACAAGAGTACAAGTATGAGTTGCAAAAGGGAAAGAAAAGTAGCAATGGCTACTTTTTTTTTAATGTACCCTTTTTTTTTAAACATCTTTATTGGAGTATAATTGCTTTACAATGGTGTGTTAGTTTCTGCTGTATAAGACAGTGAATCAGCTACACATATACATACATCCCCATATCTCCTCCCTCTTGCGTCTCCCTCCCACCCTCCACAATGGCTACTTTTGAACTAAGATCAAAATAACATATCAAGAAGCAGGGCTGCGAGTTGAATTTGTGAAATGTGCCATCAGAAATACTTCAGAGAAATTCTGTTTGCAGCCCATTGTCCCCAGAAAGGCCTTGGCCACAAACTTTGTTAGCCCTTCCCAGGCTCCTGGGGCCACTTAGTAATTAACACCCGAGCTTTGCCGTCCAGTACTGGAGCCACGAACCACACGTGGCTATCAAGCACTTGAAATGTGGCCAGTCCAGATGAAATGCGCTACAAGCATAACATACATACCCAATTTCAGACTGAGTTACAAAGAATGCAAAATATCTTACTAATAACTTTTATATTGATTACATGTTAAAATGGTAATATTATGGATATATTAGGTTAAGTGAAATATGTTATAAATATTAATTTCTCCTGTTTCTTTTTCCTTTTTTAGTGTCATAACCAGAAGATTTTAAGTTACATATGTGGCTTGCATCTGTGGCTCACAATCTATTTCTATTTGACACTGCCAAACTAGAATAAGGCCCCCTCCAAGTAATAAATCTTACAAAAGGATCACTATTAAATGCTGGACTAAGGGGGTGAGAGACAAGAAGAGAAACAGCTTAAGAAAGCAAAAGAAAGAGCTGTATAATGTGGAAATAAATACAAATCTAAAAGATAAATTATGAGAAATACGGAAACAATCAGTAATGTAGAGTAAAATGTTCTTTTCAACTGCACTTTGCTAACCAGCCATTATCCAATTCAGAACTGATTTTTTTCCATTTGCATCATTTCCAACCCAATTCTTGTCCTAAGAATTCTCAACCCTTTCTGATTTTCAAATAACTATTTTCTTAATGAGCAATAAATATGCCACTTTAGTGAATTATCTAAAAATATCTTTAGTAGGGCTTCCAGAAGTTCCTCAAGTGAAATTCCTTCCTAACAACGACATAGAAAGGAACATTAAAGTCAATCTCATCTGAATATTACTCCACAGAGGCCACTCTGAAAAGCCTCTACATTCATAAAGTATTAATCAGGTAAGAAGAGCCAGCAAGTTTCCCTCACTTTTCTGAACAAGCCATACATTTTGAAGACTCTCTGCTTTGCCCAATCTTAGGCTTTTGTACCTGCAGTCTCGAACTAGAGAATCAAACACAATAGAAAGTTTTTGAAAAGCTCAGTGTGGTCATGAAACAACTCTACTTCCCCACAGCCTCTAAGAAACACAAACCCCCCGCCCTACCCCCCTTCCACACTGACCCACACAGAAGTATTGCTATTCTCCCTTAATTTCATGGGGGGGGGGCATTTCTGCATTGGAAAAAAGTATATATTTTTTAAGATGTCTTTTATGGTATTACCCCATTTACCTTGCAGAACAATGAATCTAGTTTATCAGGTCTCCAACGATAACTGAGAGGACACAGAAGCCCCTCTTGGGTCAATATACGGAAAGGGCTTGTTCCGCGAATGCTGAGAAAGGAAGGCATCAAGTGCACACCGCAGCAAGCCTAAAACAAGGTTAAAACTCTAGCAGAAGTCCTTCGTTTTCCAAGGGCTGGAGCGTACTGAGCCGTTTTGCAGACCCTGAGGCCCTGAGACCCATCTCCGAGCCTCTGACCGACTCCGCACTCAGGTCTGAAGCTGAGGGAAGGAGGGAGGGGTAGGCGGTGCCCGGCTTGCCAGGCGCCCGCTAGCTTCCTAGCTTGAGAACCTTGGCCCAGACCCAACCTGTTCGCGTGGGGCTGGCCCTGGGCTTGGGCTACGGGTCTCGTAGCCCAGCGAACCAAACAGAGACAGCGGCGACCTCGGGCCGCGAGAACACACCCCGCGTCCCGGATCTCTGCTGGCCCGCCAGCCCCCTGCGCGGTTGGGCTGCTACCCCATTTGCCTGCACCGCCCGCCTAGCCGACCGGACTCCCCACAAAACACACAGACGCGCAGAGCCGGCGCTGTCGGAGTCTTTTATTGCGTGCTGTCACCGAGGTCGCAGTCCCGAGCCAGGTGCTAACCAGCCACGCGCACGAGCGAGCGCGCCCGCGCTCCGGGGCTCCTGGGTACCCCCCCGGAGGTGTTCGTCCCGCAGAGCTGGGTGCAGCCGTCGCCCCCTCCCGGACGGCTGGTCCTCTCGGAAGGCGGCCGTGTCGGTGGCAGTGTGGACAGCACACCGCAGAGACCAGAGCAGGGAGGGCACACAGCACTGTACGGAACGGCTTAAGCAGAATACGAAAGAGCGGGACCTGAGAGCTGGGAAACGGACAGACCTCAGAGAAGGGGGCGTTTCTCCGAAGGAGAGAAACCCCTGGAGAACACACGAAGCGCGGGGAGAAACAGAGCAAGCAACAGAGACAAGAGAGATCTATCTGCTTCCTTCCTTTCTAGAGTTCTGCATGGTCACGGGGGAGAAGGAGGGAAGAGCCTTTTACCTTCTGCCTCAATGGAAGACAGGAGCAGGGCCGCGCCCAGGGCGGCGAGCGCTGGGGGAAGCCTGGTCCGCATGCTCGGCCTCGGGGCTCACAGCCGCATGAAGGGATCTGCGGGAGGAAGCAGTGACGGCGTCAGAACCGGGTCCGGGCAGGCCGGGAGCCAGGTTAGAACTGGAACCTGGACCCGGGCCAGGCCCCGACCAGATCTGCCTTAATAACCATAGGGCCCAGACCAGCATATAATGCGCCTATTGTGAAGCAGTGTAAGTCAAGTTCATCTGCAGCAGTTTAATCACGGAAGGGAGTTCAAGTTTAAAGAGGGTCCTGTTTTCCTGGAGGCTGGTCCACGCCCCACATAACTCCATCCCCCTGGGTGATGGCTAATTCAGAGGTCATCTTTTCCCTGACTCAACCAAATGCCTCTTCCAGCTGGGGGTTTTATTTGGCCAGCCGTTTTTTCCTAGCTGCTGAACTCTTTAGGTAACGGTACTTTAGTGGTCTCAGGGTAATTTGGAAGAGTATAATAAACCTCTTTTACTCTCTTTTTTTCTTCGTTTTGTTCTGCCTACAAATATGCAGCTCTTGAAGGTCTGACATGGATTATACAGAAATATGTACAGACCAAGAGAAACTTGACCCCCTGCTAGCTATGTTGTCTTCACAGCTGATAAATCTTTTACTCAAGATGAGGGAAAAAACCAACTCTAAAATACATAATAAAAAGGGAAAGGCAATACAAGAGACAGCGCACTCTTTCCTGTCTTCCCAGGACATGTTTTAATAAAATTCTCAGTAATAATTAATCTTCTCATTTAACTGTTCATTTATTCCAGAAGGTTACAGGCTTATATGCTTAGGAGGAGAATACATTCTACACTGATTTTTCTTGATTCTGTAACTAGGTTATTAATTCTTTAAAGACAAATAGTCTTATTCGTCTTTTGTGGTTCCCAGCACACAGTAGGTGCCTAACCCATGTCAGTAGAAGGAAATCTTCCAAAATATTCTAAGGTCCAATTCAGAGACAAAAGCTACTAGCAACGGACTTAAACGTGGGGGGCTGCCAGAAGCAAAACCTAAAAAGAGAATTGATTCTGAGGTACATAAATGATTGTAAGGTAACACACCAGGCCTCCGTGAAAAAAGAAGTCATGCTTGGGAATCCAAAAATGAGCCAAAGGTCGAGCCCTCTTTGAGAGAAGAAACTGACAGCCTCCAACCATGTCTTTCCAAATTATTGGCACAATGTATTAGGGCAGCTTTCCTGGGCCTGAGTGTAAATTGCATTTTAAATGGCTGATGAACAGGCCTGCCAAATTGCCCGGAGCTCCTTTTTATGAAGCCAAGATTAAACTTTTGTCGCTGCTCTGGGGATCCAAGAACTCTAGCAATTTCTTTCCTCCTAATGAACAACTGTTTGACATTTCTAACCCTTTTCTACATCAGTGAAAAGCAAGAGGTGAGACTGGCCCATTGTCCCGTCATCTGGCCTTAACTTTGCTATAATAATTTCCAACTCAGTTGGCAGTCATGCTCGAGAAAAGTTAAAGGCTGACAGTCGACCCACCGAAAAACCGTGCGCTGCTTTTTTTTTTTTTTTTTTTTAACCTCTGCCCTAGCTACAAAAACCTGAGTAGTGGAAGGGCTATTGCCTGGGTCTAGAGCGCCACCTATCGGCTACCTGACTCAGCGGCACAAGGAATCATGTCTCGCGGTTATCTGAACATAGAATCAGTTCGGCCAGTCAGCCAGGCATTCCACACCTATGTTAAAAAAAAAAAAAAGTTTTCTCTCCTTTTAGCCAAAATATTTATATGAATGTTTAGCAGCACTTCACTGAGCACTCTCAGACATAAAATCTGAAAGCGGCCGCCCCTACGTGGCAGCGATTCCCTCACTTCACCCACATGAATGAATACGAGTCAATTGCGGGGATGGGGAAAGGGGTAGGAGACTTACGGGATTCATCTCCTCCTGCCAGCTCGTCCCCTCCCCCCTCTCCGCTGGAAAAGGCCAATTCCTTTAACTCCCTTGTCAAGTTAAAAAAGGAAATGACACCCTCACCCCTACCCCGCGGGGCGCCTCCAGATCCCCTGCGCGTCCCCCACAGCGACCTTGACATTCGTTACCCAAGGACCGAGTTTAGCGCTCATTTCCTTTCTTGCCCCGTCCCTCCCCAGCGTTCCAGCACACTTCAGAAGGCCACATACTCTGGGGTGAGTTGGGGGAAAGGGGTCCCGGAAAGCCCCGAGAGGACCACCGGCGGGTCCCTACGGGTGCCTGCTTTGCTGTACCTCTTCTGCTGCCTGGCTACAGTCCCCGCTCCGTAAATAACTCTCTGATCCCTACCCTCTTTGGATATGGGATGGGAACTCCCCCAGAGGTTCCACGACCCTGAGTAGGGCGTCCACCTACGCGCTGAGGGGGAGAGGTCGGGGGAGGGAGCTGTCTCCAGAAGCTGGATAAAGTCGGCCAAAGCTGAGTCCCCGAGAGCTGAGCTGACCCGCCATGTGGGATGCTTTGAAAAACAGAGAAGGGAGCCAGATCACTCGCCCGGGAGTCTGTCTCCGGATGCCACACACACCGACGCAGCCTCGACGAGGGGCAGAGCCCTCCGCCGGCCCTGCAGAGAACTCCGCGCCCTGCGTCGCCAAAACACCTTCCCTGCGCGCGCGCGGCACCGCGGCAGCCGCGAGGCCCTGAGGGACTGGCGGCCCCGGGACCCGGCGCGCCCTGCGTCAACTTCAGCGAAGCAGCTATAGACGAAATCCCTGCACGCTCTGGCACATCGAACGGGGTGCTTTGCGCGCGCACAGCCTCCCTGCATCAGCTCTTCAGAAAACCTACAGCTCTTTCCCCCTCAATGACTCAGACGAATCACAAAAAGCTCAGCATACCCGGCAGATCTCAGGCACAAGCCCAAACGGTCCCCGCTCGGGCTCCTTAGTGGCTTAGAACCGAGCAGGGAAGAGGCTAGAAGCAAGTGTCCCTAGTTCTCTTTGGAAGGGACGAGGTGACGGGGCCGGAAGCCTGACCGACCTGAGGCGGTGGTGACCGAGGTAGCGGCGGCGATAGCGGCTTCCCGGCGTCGTTAGAAGCCGGCCCTCGGTGTGGCCCCCGCGCGCCCCGGCAATCGGCGCTGCGCTCAGGGCGCACCCGGCGGCTGCCCGGAGGTGGGCAGCGGCAGGGCCACCGGCGCGGACGAGGAAGAGAAGGAGGATCCCGGGCGGAGAGGCGGGCGCCGCAGGGCAGGCGGAGACGGCCCGGGACCGCAGCTGCCTGCGCGCGGACGCGTCTGGGGCGGCTCGCCTTCGTCGAGTGGGAAGAGGCTCCGCGCCGCGGGCTACTTAATAGAGGGCTGTTCCCAGCTCTCAGTTTACTCGGTTACGAAACGCCTGAGAAGGTGGACGGCTGCCACGGGGTGATGTATGCTCCTCCGGCGGTGAAGGAGGTCTACTTTTGGGAACGTGTGCATATTTCGAGCATTCCTTCTGCGTGAGGTGGCGATCGCCGTAGTAGCGGTGCCCCGCCGGGGAGGAGGGAGGGGGGCAGGGAAGGGGGAGGAGGAAGCGGGGAGAGGGACAGCCGCAGCCGGGTTCACTGCCAAGGGAATCCGCTCACTCCTCCGCTTGGGGCGGGCGGGGGAGCTCGGGTTTCCCTCTCCGTGCGATTTTCTTCAATAAATTTATTTTTCTAAATTAAGAACGACGGGAGGGAAGTATGCGACTCTCGTTTTCAGAACTGCGGGGATGCGACGGACCCCCCCCATCGTAGCCCCATCCCCCACCGTCACCACCTACACCTTCCTCCCCTTCCGTCCTGGGTGCACTTAAAACCCATTTACAGGGTTTCCATTAAGTAACTGTCTGCGCACGCGGCGCCTTCTGTCTTTTTCAGTCTGCGGCGATTGGAAACCCGGATGGTCGCCTGCGCGGGGCTCAGAGAGGGGATGGCTTTCCCAGTCCTGTCTTTCTCCCCCGGGGCTTCGGGACGGAGCTGGGGAGCTAACTGGAGCCAAGAGAGAGGGCAAGGAACGCTAGGAAACCTAGGGATCCTCAGAATTGGAAGCCGCTCAGGAGTTACATCCACCGTAGAAATGTCTCACTTGGGCCAGAGCAAAACTCGGTCGCGAGTCGAGGCTTCGGAAGGAAAGCTCTGCCCTTAGAACGCCCCGGGGTCAAGGCAACAAGGGGCGTCAGTTTCCCCCCGCCCCGCACTGCTGGGAGCCGAAGGCCGAACGCGGGGCTGACGTTCCGCCAGCACCTTCTCGAGGTCCTGCCGCCCCTCCTCGCTCTGCTCCACCGCTTGGCCCTGAGAGCGGAGCCTGGCACTGAGGGCTGCCAGATCGTACTTGCACGGGAGGAAGCGCGGGGATCTTACACTGTGGCATCAGAAAAGCGTTTTAGGAAAGGGTCGGATTACACACGTCTGTGCGCTCAGCACCAGTCCAGCACCTTTCGGCCTCTTGGAGCCCAGGGGTTACTCCCACAAGTTTAAGCTGCTGGAGGTGGAGGAGGGGGCCGGAGGGGAACGCAGGAGCGGCGTCCCTGGAATTCACCGCCCGCCACACAGGAGGAGGTCGTGTGGCCAGTGTAAACTTCTTTTCCCCATTTGGTCTGACATCTGCTAACCTGGCCTTCCCTGCACCAGGCGCGATAGCCTACGAACTTGCCTTTAGAATGATGATAAGAACTTGCAGGCCCGACGGTCCCCTGCACTCCGCCCCACGCACAGGCTGCTCCAGCGAAAGCCGGAGGAAGCCTGGGAGAAGACTGGGGGGAGAGAACGGAGGAAAATGGGAATCGCCACCTCTGCACATTCCCCGAGTACACACGGCCCACTCGAAGTCTAGCTGGGAACTCACACAAAGAGCCCACACACGCACGATGCACAGGCCTTTTCCCCTTCAAACTCACCCCCCGGCGCCCCGGGCGTGAACAACACGACGGGCACACCCCAGCGCGCGGTGATCACCGGGGTAGCAGCCCTCCACCTGCACTCTCACTCCACTCCCCTCTCATAGACGCACGTAGGCGGGTGGCAGCCTCGGGGACAGAGGGTGCAGCAAACAAGTCCCGGCAGCCGCCGTCCGGGCACCCAGCAGTGCTGCGCCGCGGCCTGGAACCGCCGCGGACTCCCCTGGGAAATACGGACTCCCCAGGGAAATCCACACTCCCGTCTAGAAAAGGAAAACTGCTTGCACGTCAGCCCAAGCTGGCTGGAGTTTGCATTTCGCCCAGGTGGGCGTGTGTGTGTGTGTGTGTGTGTGTGTGTGTGTGTGTGTGTGTCTGTGTCTGTGTGTGTGAGCGCGCGCGTTTTATGTACTTAAAAAAAGAATTGTGATGGCGGTGTTGACTAGGAAGCAACTTAACTCGGGGTGTTGATATTCTTGGTTTAAAAAAGAGTTCTCCCCTGCTGATTTGATTCAGAGCCGCAAATGCATCTGTCAGCCCGGGCGGGAGTCCAGCTGTCGGCCACCCTCCGGGGAGCAGAGGGCAGAGGCGGGCTTCCCCTTCCCGAGGCTGGAGGCCGCAGAGACTGGGTGGGAGAGGCGTCCGCCCCCAGAGGACGCGCACCGCGCCGCTCTCCAACCCCGCGCGGCGGCCGGGGACCCGCCTGGCCAGCCTCTTTGGCTCAAAGCATTCTCGTCCGCACGCTTAGATTTAATGCATTTGAAAACAGTTGCTGCGAAGAAGTGTAGGTAACGTTAAACCACCGGCCCCCAAAGCACTCCCTCACTCGGAAAAAAGATCTGACGGAAAACTTCCAGAGTATGGCGAGAGGAGAAGGGAGGGGACACCGCCGTCGGGAAGTACACAAACGCACATCCACAAACACATGCACATCCCAGGGGACACGAGTGCAACTCAAACGTATCCAAAGGTGCGCCGGCGTGGGCGGGGTTCCTCCCAGCGTGCGGTCTGCACTGTTTGACCTCCGGGGACCCTTCCCCTGGGCTCCCAGTTTGGTACGCGGACAAACGAGTAAAAATGCACTAATATGTATAAAATAGATAACTAATAAGAACCTGCTGTATAAAAAATACATTAAAAAAGATTTTTTTTAAAAAAAGTGTAAACAGTCTTCCAATCTGTGCCCTTCAGTAGAGCGTCCAACTCTTCATGACCCTGGAACCCGTTAGTATTTACAACAAATTGACGGTATTTATCGACTGAGGCAGAGCTGGTTGGACTTACTCAGTTGGGGTTTTTTCGGCGGCTTTTACTCCTCGGGCTCCATCCCGGGATCTCCCTCACCTCACTCTCCCGGACCACTTCTCCCACCTCTTCTCCCTCCGACTCCTGGGTTCCCGGCGGGTCCGGAGCTTCAGGATTTCTTGTCCGACAGTGCCATCTAGCGGTCAGCGCGGTCCCTGGCGTCGGAGGTCAAAGTTACAGAACGTAGACGCTGGAAGTTGACGGGTTTAGGTTGCGTTTTTTTTTTTTTTTTTTAGTTTCTGCTTTATAACAAAGTGAATCAGTCATACATATACATCTGTTCCCACATCCCTTCCCTCATGCATCTCCCTCCCTTCCACCCTCCCCATCCCACCCCTCCAGGCGGTCACAAAGCACCGAGCTGATCTCCCTGTGCTATGCGGCTGCTTCCCACTATCTATCTACCTTACGTTTGGTACTGTATATATGTCCATGCCTCTCTTTCGCTTTGTCACAGCTTACCCTTCCCCCTCCCCATATCCTCAGGTCCATTCTCAAGTAGGTCTGTGTCTTTATTCCCGTTTTACCCCTAGGTTCTTCATGACATTTTTTTTTTAATTCCATATAGGTTGCGTTGTTGGAAGATGTGTCATCTATGTATCTGACTCCCAGGATTGACTGAGAAGCGACAGGATGGAGGAACGAGTGTGGAGGTGACATAAACTTTCTGTGTGCCCATCCATGAGCCGCCCGTAGCTATGCCTACCCCAAGGCTGCTGCAAGGCTCTGGTTAGGGGTAGACAAAGGAAGAGGTGCTAATTTCAGGAAGAAGTGCAGCTTACAGCACCGCCCTTAACTTCTCAAAGGGCAAAAGCGGCCTCTTCGTTGATTTGCTTGGCGTTAGGACAGCCAGCGTTCCTGGCGACAGGATAGTATTGTTTCCATCGCAAGTTCTTGCTGATCTCCTTTGTGGGAAAGAGAAACCTGGGCTCAGCGAGCACGGACGGTCCAGCTCCTAGGGCTGCGCGCGGGCCGCCCCCAGAGTGAGCTTTCAGGGTCTTGGTGAAGAAAGCCCTCACAATCCCTTTGAGATAAACGTGTGAAGGAGGGAGGCAGAGACGCAGTGACAGCAGGAGCGAGGGACAAGGTATCTGGTATCCTGTTCTTTAGATCCCCGTTCTCTAGGCAAGTTAAATCACACTTACCGGAACCTTCCATGTGTCTGGACAGAGCCAAGCTCAGGGCGGTGGGTATAAAGGTAACTACACAGAGGCCTCGCCCTCAGAACTCTATCTCACAACACCTGGGGCACCTGAAGCAACTTCACGTTGGGCCCACTCAAATCTCCCAAGAGATTCTGCCTCCAAAATGTTTTTACCATTAAAAGTGAGAAGCAGCAGACCACTACCCGCTCTGCACTAGCAAAGCTGAGGAATCGGAGACCAAAGGAATCCCTGAAGGAGGGGAGAGGGAAGCCGTGCCCTCCTGCCTTCCTGAAAGCTTCTGCTTCCTCGCAAAGGTCTATTTCAGGGAAGCCCGCAGGCTCGGTACCACGTGAGCCAGACCTCTCAGTTGCACTGACACATCCTCCCCTATCAGAGTTCGAGCAACTCTGGAGCAGAAAACAGTAATGCACCGTGTTCATCCTACTACACAAGGTGACTCAGCCTCGCATGACCTCAAAGAGTTGTGGCTGCATGGGAAGCTTTGAAGCTGCAAAAAACAGCGCATCCAGATACAATATCTACTTAGGACGAACCCTTTAGATTTAACGAAAGTCAAGTGCTGCTGGGAGTGGATTATTCAGTTAGCTCTGAACTCCTTCGGCAAAGTGAAAAGGAGAGAAGAAAATAAATTCACTTAAGAGCTCAGGAAGCAACTCTCTGCCACTTCCTCTTTCATCTCCGTAAGATTCAACACTGTTCAAGTCATCCTTACACTGCAGGGCACTGGGAATCTATTTAGTTTGTAACTATCAAAGTAGCAGAAGGTCCAGAATTTCTAGCCGGGCCACTGCGCTGTGTGTCAGTAGTGGGTTTGTGTACACTGACACTGGGGGTTGTGTGCTTGACATACACTTTCAGGTTGGTGGAAAATGTGAAAAATCATAGGAACCCGTTCTTCAAGATTTGGTCTTGGCCTTCAAACTCACAGCATAGTAGACTGAAACGCAGTGATGATGAAATCATAGTCAAAAGAGAGGTTTCATTGGTCTCAGTTGGAGCTCCTGTGTAGGATGAAGTGTAACCAGACCAAGGCTCCACTTGGCAATGCATTTGATACACTTACTAATTCATTCAGCTACATTTATGGTGCACAGACAGTCAGGTGGTCAAAGCAGACAAGAGCTCAGATTTGGGCTGCTCCTGAAGGTGGAATGCGCCCTCTGGTGGAGACGAGGAGAAGGGCGGCCACTGTCTGATCAGACTCAGGGTTTAATCATTTTACCTTGAGCTTTCATTCAGCAATTGCTGTTATTCTAGTCATGATGTTCACGAGGAAAGGTGGGAGAGTTTTTTCCTTAAGACAAATCAAAAGAAGTCCTGTCCATAGAAACTTCAGTGTAGTAACAGAGACTAGAAATAAGCATAAGCAAAAGTCAAATGTTTCAAGAGAGGTCTGGAGACTGTGTAGTTGGAAGCTGAAAAACCAATACGAAAAATAATTTGGGTGTGGCTTCCCTGGTGGCGCAGTGGTTGAGAGTCCGCCTGACGATGCAGGGGACACAGGTTCGTGCCCCGGTCCGGGAAGATCCCACATGCCGCGGAGCGGCTGGGCCCGTGAGACACGGTCGCTGAGCCTGCGCGTCCGGAGCCTGTGCTCCGCAATGGGAGAGGCCACAACAAGGAGAGGCCTGCGTACCGCAAAACAACAACAACAACAATAATAATAATAATTTGGGTGGAAAAACATGGTATAAAGGAACAAGGTAATGACATTGCAGGAAGCAATCAGCTCAATCCACGATTCAGAACATTCCACCAGAAAAAAGATTTTTTTGCACAAACCAATCTCTCTATAAACCAATCTTTCCACAAACCAATGACAAAAGAGGAGGGAAAGAGTAGATTGTTATGAAAAAGTATTTAGGAGCTATTGCAACCAAATAATAACAATGACAATGATAATAATAGTCAGCAAGAAATGTGAAGGGTCTGGAATTTTATCCTACTTGCAGGCTAACAAGCTACCCTGCTGCAGTTTCATGGCTGCTGGCAGACAACCCAAGGAACCAGAGACAAAGGACTATATTACTCACAGCAGCAGCAGTAGCCAGAGTATCGTGATTTGCACAGTTCCCTAAGCCCCAATTCGCACAGGGCGATGAAGAGGGGACCAGGGACCTTGCATTCACAGTGGCTGTGTTACAGGACCCAAATCTGAGCATGGGGAACCCAAGTCTTTCACAAGGGCAGTAAGCTTGCTTGACTTTTGCCTTGAAAAGAGACATTATATTTGTTATATTGGACAGTAAACAAACTTGCCCTTTGCTCTTCCAAGGCTGCTAGTGTACAAACACCCTAGAAGAGCTCATCTGGAACAAAAACAGCCTGTGGTTCTGCTCAAAAGACACACAGACACAGGAGAGACCCACAGAGAAATGTCTCAGCAGTAAGAACTGTTGTGAGTTCACGGAAGGGAGAAAGCACGGTGTCGAGATGGTCCCTGAAGCATTTCTGGAGGAGGGAGGCTTGAAAGGACTAGAACTAAGCATTCCAGACACCAGATTCAACATGAGAAGCTGAAAAATTAGCAAAGGACAGGAAATATCTTGGACAATAAATAAAGCTGAGTTGTTTTAGCAGAAAGTTTGTGAACACAACTGGAATAGCAGTGGAGCGTGGAAGTAGCTGTGATTCTGGAATTTAATCCTTTAAATATAATCATTTACAGAGTGTATTCCAGACCCTGCACAAAACATTTTCTACTTATTAGTTCATGGAATCTGATTTTTCTCTCTGTGCTACAGATGAGAAATTGAGGCTCAGAGGAGTCTCGTGATTTGCTAGTCAATTTTGGAACCAGGATCTGAATTCAGCTCTCTGACATCTAAGCCTATGGTCTTTCTATTATATTAGAATAAATGCTTGTTAAAAGAGTGATTTAAAAAATCTTGTTATAA
This sequence comes from Mesoplodon densirostris, assembly GCF_025265405.1. Taxonomy (NCBI): domain Eukaryota; kingdom Metazoa; phylum Chordata; class Mammalia; order Artiodactyla; family Ziphiidae; genus Mesoplodon; species Mesoplodon densirostris. The sequence goes on from NC_082672.1 coordinate 83,578,807, forward strand.
AAAAGCCTAATCTGGCAATGGAGCTCATAGTAACTTGCTGGGAAGAGGCTCAAGCCAGGAGACTGGGGAAGAGGGCATGCCAAAGTCCAGGTAGAAGATGCAGACGGTCCGTGTCAAGGTGCTCACAGCAGTGGCCGGCAAAGAGGAAGATGACTGGTTGTAGGAAGTAAGGATGGGAAGATATCTTAAGATGACCAAGCAAAGTCAGGTGACTGGAAGAATGATGATGCCATGGAGGAAATTAGGGAAGTGAGGCAGGCAAGCTAGCTTTAAGAGGATAGGACACAACAGCTTTAGATGTGCCTTCTATATGATCAAAATCCTTGTGGGTTTTTTCCTAATAAAGTTTATTGGTAGCTTTCTATTATATTAATAACTATTACATAATTTCTATTATATTAATAAATTATTATTATTATTTTTTTTTAATATATTAAAAATAGTATCTCAGATTTTTTTTAACATTTATTGGAGTATAGTTGCTTTACAATGTTGTGTTAGGTTCTACTGTACAGCAAAGTGAATCAGCTATACGTGTACATATATCCCCTTTTTTGGATCTCCTTCCCATTTAGGTCACCACAGAGCACTGAGTAGAGCTCCCTGTGCTATACAGCAGGTTCTCATTAGTCATCTATTTTATAAATAGCATCAATAGTGTATATATGTCAATCCCAATCTCCCAATTCATCCCACCCCCCTCTTCCCCTTTGGTATCCATACGTTTGTTCTCTACTTCTGTGTCTCCATTTCTGCTTTGTAAATAAGATTGTCTATACCAATTTTTTCAGATTCCACATATATGCGTTAATATACGATATTTGGTTTTCTCTTTCTGACTTACTTCACTCTGTATGACAGTCTCTAGGTCCATCCACATCTCTACAAATGACCTCAGATTCAAATATGGATTTATTTTTTTAAGACAGAGGTGTATTCGTGTCTCTTTTCTTCAGGATTTTGCAAACTGTGAAAAACTACTAGAGTCACATTTGCACTCTGAGACAGGCAGTTATTCAAAGGGAAAACGATGGCGTTGTTTGGCCTTGGCCTCCTGCAAGCTTATTCATGGGCGGCTAAATACATAACACTGCATGTGATACAAAAGCATCTGGAAAATGCTTAAACAATGTCTCCATCCTCCCCCTGTCTATCTGCTGCCAGAGTGTTGGACTCATCTAGATGAAAGTACATAACGTTCTCATTCATTGCTTAAATTGAAAAAATAATCACCTCAAACTCTCGCACATGGCCTAGTTTTTCCTTTTTTTTTAAAAAAAAAGGGTGGTTTTATTTATTGAATGGCTTCTTTTCTTGCGGTTTTCGGGCTGTTTTTCTGGTAGCAACAGCTTTGGAACAAAACCACAAACTGCCCCCAAAATAAAAGATTATGACCTCTGGTGTTAGGAAGACCGAAGGCTGTGTTTGTAACAGGGACGTAATTAGAAAACCAAGGATTGCGGATCACGTTTATGTTTTTATTACCACGTTTTCGAAATGAAGTCCTAGGCCCTTACTATTTTGATTATGACCTATGAAAATGAAGTTGCAACGTCTGGTATTGCATTTTCCAGCAGTGCCTGATACTGTTTCAGATTTTTACACTGGAGCTGAGGTGAGGGTCTCAGCCAATCAATAATGGGCTTTCACAGTGTGGTCACCGTGTGGGCCTGGCTCAGCCACATTCCTCCCACTGCTGTCCTACTGCAAGGTCACCATGTGGCTTGAGGTGGCCCTGGAGGGTCTAAGCCAACAGGTCCCAAGCCTGCCGGCACAAAAAGTCACTTGGCGAGACTGACCAATTTCTATCCATTTCTGTACTGATGCCTGAGCACCGTCCTTATACCAGTTAAACCTGACCCAGGCTGGCGCGGGCATCTGTATGCTTTTGAAGCTGCCTGGATAATTCTGATGGCCAATGAGGGTTGACAAGTGCCCGTCTAAGCCAAGCCCCTTTGTGTTAAGGAAATGCTGGGAACCCAGCTACCAGTGGAAGATGGAGCGTCCTCACCTAGAACCGGCAGGTAAGGAGTACCAACCACCCGTAGGGCTGGTCCCCAAATCCATGGTCCAAGGGGATGTTTAAATTTGGATTCAGTGTTGGCCGCAGCAGTTAGGAAAAGTATTATGAGAAAACCAGCAAATTGAAGGAAAGTGTATTGGCCAGAGCTGGCAAGTGGAGCAGCGAATGAGACCCAGCCCCGCCAGCTTCCCAAGTCTCCACAATGCCCACCTCCACGTCACACCTGCAGGAACCCTGGCTCACTGCTGTCAGGTGGCTCAAAAGTCTAAATCAGACAAAAACAAGGTCCAGTGTCATTTGCCGAAGGACACTCAAGATTCAAGATGCTATTTAGCTCTTGTTCTTACTGATGCTGATGTTAAAGTAGATGTCCAAAGGTGAGAAATGTTTGTTTTATTTCTTCTGATGAAAATACTGGTAATGTTTTTTTTACCGTATTTGTACTCAACAATCTAAAATATGGCACAAAATAAACCTATCTATGAAACAGAAACAGAATCAGGGGCATAGAGAATAGACTTGTGGTTGCCAAGAGGGAGGCGTGTGGGAGAGGGATGGATTGGGAGGCTGGGATTAGCAGATGTAAACTTTTATATACAGAATGGATAAACTACACAGTCCTACTGTATAGCGCAGGGAACTATATTCAGTATCCTGCGATAAACCATAATGGAAAAGAATATGAACAAGAATGTATATAGATGTATAACTGAGTCACGCTGCTGTACAACAGAAGTTAATACAACATTGTAAATCAACTATACTTCAGTTTAAAAGAAGTAAATATTTGTACTCAACAGATTAGTTGCATAATTTTAGAGAAAGACATGAAACTGTATGGTGGGTGGGCCTCAGCTAACGACGGGAGCAAAGGGATCTTAGAAATCATGCAACCCGCTCCCCCATTTCACATTTGCAAAACCTGGGAAGCAGAACAGCTGCGAAGCTGGCTGAAGGTCATGTTTGTATCAGCTTATCCGTGGTGCCAGGGCTAGAAGCCGGGTGCCAACTGCCTGGTTGGTCTTCTTTCCACTCTTCTGGGTACCCTATTCCTGGGCATGTCATTAATTTTGCAAAACATGTTGGGACTCATCGCCTCACTGTCTCAAGGATGGGCTGGACTAGAGCAGTGGAAGGCTCCCTGCCGCCTATCACAACATATCTGCATCTGCAATCCTTTAAAGTTAAAGCAAAACAAAACTGGCCGCACATAGGCAGTGACGTGTGCAACGAGATGCGCCTGGCCCACTCAATGCTTAGCAGTACAGCTGACAGAGCTGCTAAGAAGGAGACCAGACGCCCGGGGCCATGAGTTCTTCTCCCAGAGAAAGAAGGGGCCGTAACTCCCTCCTTGATGCAGACACTAAAGCAGCACCCGAGCAGCCTGCGAGTGTTCTGAGTGCAGGTGAAGATACAGACCAGCAGAGTGACTCGTGTCCTGTGACAGGCAATGTCTGCTTTCTTCCTGAGAAAGATTCTCCTCTGGGATCCCATGAGAACTTTGCTGCACCCACTTTTTTTAAAAAAGTTTTTAATGATGTATGGTTGATTTACAATATCATGTTAGCTTCAGGCGTACAGTACAAAGATTCTTTTTATATATGTGTGTATATATATATTATTCTTCAGACGCTCTTCCCTTATAGATTATTACAAAATATTGAGTATAGTTCCCCATGCTCTACAGTAGGTCCTTGTTGCTTATCTATTTGATGTAGAGTAGTCTGTATTTGATGTAGAGTAGTCTGTATTTTACGTAGAGTAGTCCGTATTTTACATACAGTAGTCTGTATTTGATGTAGAGTAGTCCGTATTTTACATACAGTAGTCTATATTTGATGTAGAGTAGTCTGTAGATGTTAATCCAAAGCTCCTCATTTATCCCTCCTCCACACCCCTTTCCCGTTTGGTAATCATAAGTTTGTTTTCTATGTCTGTGAGTCTCTTTACAATTGGCATTCTATTGCATCGGAAGGGCTCCACTGCTGGCAGCAGAAAACAGAAAAAGCAGGGACTAAAACACTCATGAAAGCAAGAGGGAGGCAGTCCCCAGATGATACAGTGGATTTGCTCCATGAACTCTTCAGATACCCGGGCTCTTTCCATCTTACGGCTCCACGGATGAGTCGTCTGTTTCAAGGTATATACCTACAAGACATGACATACAATTTTAGCAAGAAGGAAAAAGCAAAGGGCAAAGTAAGGTGTGGGCTGGTCACATGGTGATCTGTGTGGTCTTCTGAGGAAGCTTCCCACAAGCGGCTCTTTGATGACTGTGATTATATCTCATTGGCCAGAACTTAGTCATGCGGTCATATCTAGCTGCAAAGGAGCTTGACAATGTAGCTTATTCTGGCCGTCCAGGTGCCCATCTAAAACGCTAAGGTTCCGGCTTCCCTGGTGGCGCAGTGGTTGAGAGTCCGCCTGCCGATGCAGGGGACACGGGTTCGTGCCCCGGTCCGGGAAGATCCCACATGCCGCGGAGCAGCTGGGCCCGTGAGCCATGGCCACTGAGCCTGTGCATCCGGAGCCTGTGCTCCGCAACGGGAGAGGCCACAACAGTGAGAGGCTCGCGTACCGCAAAAAAACAAAACAAACAAACAAACAAACAAAAACCTCTAAGGTTCTATTATTATAGAAGAAGGAGAGGAGAGAACGGGGGGTGACTACTGATAGACAGCAATCCAGTGGTAAACATCCACTTTCTGTGGACATTCCATGTCCACAGAAAGTGGGCACTTGGGAGCTAATAAGTCAGCTAGGCCAAGCCCTAGCCAAGGTGTCATAAAGTCCTGGTTACTGATACCAGATTTAACAAGACCATATTCAAATTTTGGGCTCATGCCACTCAGTCTGGAGAACTAGCTGCAAAGTACAGAGGAATCCCCTTTGCACTATTGTCTTCAGAAATTCCTTAACTCCTGCTAAGTCCTGGCCCGCACACTTAGCATAATTTGGAGACTGGCTTTACTTGAAAGCAAAACCATCCTGTGAGCTAGACAGTCTATGGAAACAGCAGGTCTCCAGAGAACAATGAGGCCATGGAATCATCACTGGTGACATCACTGCACAGACATGTGTTTTCCCCAGCGAGTCATTTACTCCATTAAAACTTCATTTCATCTTTCCTCTCATAGAGGGCATTGAAAGGATTACATGACATTGTTTTTACAAACATTATTCTGGAACACAAAAAAAAGGCAAAACAAAATGCAGTTATAAATAGAAAGGGAATATAGGAAAATTTCCAGGAAAATGTAGGCATTTTATAAATGACTATGGCTTAGCTTCTCCTGTAAAAAGATGCTGTGCTTGTCTTAGAGACAAGAGAAAAGGCACAGAAGGATGCTTGTATCCCTCAGAAATTAAGGAGGCTCCTTCTAGCATCTCAGATCAGTCTGCATCCCACTGCAGGGTGATTGAAATGTAATTGGAGTGTTCTCTGACGGATCACAGAACCCGAAACTGAAGGGCGTGGCCCAGTGGTATCTCAAACCTCACGGTTTTGTTTTCTGGCTCTGAGATGGGCTGGAGTGGAGAGAAATTTATGAAAGTGCCACCAGGTGCCTACTATAAAGTGTGTAGGATGTTTCAAAGGGGCAGGAAAAGAGATTAATCTGCGAGGAGATACCACTGATATGGTAGGTAGGGGGTAAAAGTCCAAAGAAGGTTCAACAGAAGAGCATTAACGGAGGGAAAGCCGTTTAAAAAACTGACCAAATAAAAGACACTCATGGAGCAGAAAGTGCACTTAGGGTTAGGGTTCCCGTGCATCTCCATGCCATGTCCACAGCAACAGTCATTCAGTGCAGATGGAGCTAATGTTATTTCCTCAGCACCCCAGATGAAAACAAAGAAATCTGATGTTTAAATAGGAGGCTACAGGCTACATGATTTGCTTAAAGCCACATGACTAGAAAGTGGTACCGCTAGTTCTCAAACCCAGTTCTACTGCCAGTTCCTGCCCCAGCCTCCTTCGTGCCTGGCTGTTGGTGGTTTGTCCTGTCTCTCCCTCATGGTGGCATCCCACTTCCCATCTTTCCCTCGTCCGTGGACTCAGACTCTCCATTCTCGGAAGGGCTCTCACCACCCCACTCTTAGCTAGACCTTTGGAAAATGATCCTGATAAACCCTGATGGAGAGATCCTGTCAGATCAGCTTCCTGAGGACTCTGAATTCGAACAAATTTGGCAGGAAACATGACGCTGAAAAGAAGGAATTTCAAGTATTGCTCACTAAAACAGTGGAGGAGTTATTTGGGGAGGAATCGGTCTGATTCAATCTCTTTCTACTCTGGCAACCAAAAAAGCTAGACCTCAGCACATCTATCCATCTACTTTGACACATTGTTGGGTTTTTTTTTTCCCATAACTTAGTAGTATCTTACAACTATAAAACCGAAAATCTAGTACAAGTATGGTTATGATATCTAGTTTCAAAGCCCTAGTGAACTGAAAACTGCATACACTGCCAGTAGAAATGTAAATTGGTACAATTGCCTTGGGGAAAGTTAGCATTTTATTATTATAAACACACACTTACTGTATGACCCAGAAATCCCTATCCTATGTATTTAGCCAAGAGAAATGAAAATATATGTCCATATAAAGACCTATGTGTGAATGTTTATAGCAGCCTTACCCATAACAGTAAAAAAATGAAAACAACTATAATATCATCTAGTGGATAAACACATTTAGACCATGCATACAAAGGATATTACTTAGATACAAAAACAAATAAACTACTGAAATTGGCAAAATGGATGGATCTCAAACTCATTAGATTAGACCCAGTGGAAAAAAGTCAGACACAAAGGGATACAAACTACATATGATTTCATGTATATGACAGTATAGCTAGCAAACTATAGAGACAGAAATCAGAACAGTGATTTCCAGGGGCTGGGGGTAGGGGTGGAGGATTGACTGCAAAGGAGCAAATGGATCTTTTTGGGGGTGAAGGAAGTGTTCTGTATCATAATGGTGGTGGGGTGTTGGAGATTTTTTGAATCTCAGATCTGAGAAAAATATGTTTAAAAAAAGAATTTATTGCATATTTGCCATAAGTCATGCACTTTGCTGGGATCTAGGAATACAGAGATGAAAGACCTGGTCCATGACTTTAACGACTTTATAATCAATGGAGAAAAGAGGGGAGTGAACCATGACACTGAGTAACAAGTGCATTGGTGGAGACATGCAGAGCATGTCAGTGAGACATATTAAAACGTGACTTGTTCTTTCCAAGGAAGTGGTAGATGATCTTGAGAATCCAGAAAACCAAGTTCATAAATAAACAGGGCTGTTACATAGTAAGAACCAGAATCCTTGGCTTTAGCATCGTGATCTGTCAATTCCTCAGTGACTCAAGGATCAACACAGGCTTCATGGATCATTCCATTTCTAATATCTACTATTTTACTACTTCATGTCCTGTTTACTTCAGTTCGTTGATTTAATAGCTTGACTTTTAAAAAAAGTTAAGCGCACAGAAAATCTGGTTGACTGTCATACTGCATCATTGTGGGACATGCAGGAATCATTTAGCATGGTGTGTTACTTCACGGTACCAAAGTCCCTTCCCAAAGAGGCAACAAACACAGTACAATCTGATGATCTAAGTAAAGCATATACATAGTCTCACAAAGCAGGTTACTGCATGTTACCCCACAATACTTCCATATCTATTCCACTGGCCAGAACTTAGTCACATGGCCATGCCTAGCAGGAAGGGATGATGGGAAATGTAGTCTTTTTTCCAAGAAGTCGTGAGCCAGCTGCTGGTAATGGAAAGGATGGGTAGTATAGGATAACCAGTAGTCCCTGAATCAAAGATGAGATTCCCTTTATCCCTCAGAATACTGGGGTCTTCAAGATAATGCATTTTCTAGTTAAAACATGAACTCTACAATTTAATTGTCAAAATTTTCCTCTGATTGGGAGCTATATGTTTTTTCACCTAGTATTACCCTGAAGCTTCACAGATTACTTTATGAAGCTCTAAGGACAGTGCCTGGCACAGAGTAGGTGCTAGACAAATATTAGCTATTACAGCCATGGTCTCTTCGTCAGGAGGTCATAGAATCTTAGGGCCACAAAAGGGAGAATTTAGTCTAATCCTCTCCCCTCCCTCACCCCTCACGCAGATGTTCCCTTACAGTCCTGGTAACCTAGTTAAAAAAAAGAGGCGGATTTGGTAGAACAGTGCTCCACAAAAGCAAATAGCACTTAAAAATGTATTTATAAAATGAGAAAAATGTCTTTTGCAGAGTTCTGTTTTCCTTTAAAAATATTTTATTTTCCATTAAATTCCACCTCATAGGCCTTCCTTAAAGCTTCCATGGCAGGTTGGTTGTCAAATACAGCTGACTGGTTCTGCCTCTATCAACTGCAACTTTGTGTGTGAATTCTTACTGCATTTGCAAAGGTTAAAATTTGTATTCCTGTACAAGATAGTGCCAAAACTCTCCAAATAAAAAGTTCTTCTTGGGACTTCCCTGGTGGTCCAGTGGGCAAGACTCTGTGATCCCAGTGCAGGGGGCCCGGGTTCAACCCCCGGTCAGGGAACTAGATTCTGTAGATTCTGCATGCATGCCGCAACTAAGACCCACGCGGCCTAAATAAATAAATAATAAATAAATAAATATTTTTTTAAAAACAGTTTGTTCCCTTTTTTTGAAAAAAAGTTCTTATATATATTTTCTAATTATTAATTTATTATAATCAGGCACATTTGCTAATAAATTGGCTACATTCTTTGTAACAAAACAGAACTGAGGGACTTCCCTGTTGGTCCAGTGATTGAGACTCTGTACTCCCAACACAGCAAGGGGGCCACAAAAAAAAAAAAATTACAGTTGCCTTTTCCAGTTATCTGGTAGCCATTGAAGGCCTTTCCCAAATTTGCACGTAAATATATCAAAGAGAATTGGCTTTCTTCTTATAAATTCAGGCTTTCATTTCCAAGAATGTCACTGAAAACTGGGCAAGAAAATACAAAAAATATTCAGCTTTCTGTATATCTTTTCCTGGGAACCAAGCTCAAAAATGACATTTTGTTGTATATGCTCATGTTCTATTTTGGCAAATATTTCCTGATGGCTAATTTTACAAGATAGACCTGAGAAAACCTAGATAAGATTGTTGATCTATTATTTTTATTTTATTAGAAAGCATCCTGGGTAATTTCCATAGAATCAAATGACCTGGCGCGGGGGTGGGTGGGGGGAGAGGAATAACTACATGTTTCCATTAATTGCGATGTAATAACAAAAACTAGCAAGGACATTTCCATTATTTTTCTTTTTTTAGGAAATTAAATAGAAAACAGCATTGCCATTTACTTAAAGACTAACTGTTTTGAGAACTGAATGTATAATTAGGCCAAAGACTAAGCACATGAATTATTATACAAAGGAAACAAATTTGCCTCCAAACAACCTTAAAAAGGAGTCAGTCCAACAGATCTTGGATCATATTCTTTAGGAAACTAATTTATCTTCTGGGAACACAGAGCAAAAATAAAATCTTTTGAGTGTTTCCTTATTCACTAGTAAATGTAAAGCATTAGCAATATTTCTAACATCTTTGCCTCACAGCTATGCACAGTCTAAAATCAGTGATTCAGGGACTTCCCTGGTGGCGCAGTGGTTAAGAATCTGCCTGCCAATGCAGGGGACACGGGTTCAAGCGCTGGTCCAGGAAAATACCACATGCCACAGATCAACTAACCCCATGCACCACAACTACTGAGCCCACGTGCTTAGAGTCCCAGGGGCACAAATACTGAAGTCCACGTGCCTAGAGCCCGTGCTCCACAACAAAGAGAAGCCACTGCAATGAGAAGCCCGCGCACCACAACGAAGAGTAGCCCCTGCTCGCCGCAACTAGAGAAAGCCCGAGTGCAGCAACAAAGACCAAACGCAGCCAAAAAAAAAAGAAAAATCAATGACTCAGACTTTATTGTCTCTTCTCCTTCACAAAGACCTCATTATCCAAGAAGTGGCTCCAAAATCTTCCATGAAAAATCCCTCTCTCAGCACACTCTCCGCTTTTCCAAGTCTCTTATTCTTTCCCAAATTAGATTGAGACCTGTGGGCAAAGCTGGCAGCCTAGTAATGTGATGCCACCTTCAAACCATACTCTGTAGACATCTATTTGACATACAGTGCAGGTGAGATGAAACTGATTACCTATTAATAAAAAAAGTATGCCCTTCAAAACAAGTGGCACTGGATATACCGTGGTATATATGGTATATGGTATATGGTGTTTTAACTCATGTGGAAATGTCTCAAGTTGCAATGTTTCCACCCCTCCTTTTATGAGTAATGAAAAGAAGGGATAAAGAAACTATAACCCAATTACCATATGTCAAATGTCACTTATCAGTCGTATTAGTTTGCTGGGGCTTTCATAAGAAAATACCACAGCCTAGGTGACTGAAATAACAGAAATTTATTTCCTCACAGTTCTAGAGGCTGGAAGCCCGAGATCAAAGCGTAGACAAGTCTGATTTCTCCTGAGGCCTCTCTGCCTGGCTTGCAGATGGCTGCCTCCTCACTGTGTGGCCACATGGTCATTCTCTGTGTGTGTTTGTGTCCCGATCTCCTCTTCTTATAAGGACACCAGTCATATTGGATTAGGGTTCACCCTAACTACCCCACTTTAACTTAATAAGCTCTTGAAGGCTCTATTCCCAAAATACAGTCACATTCTAAGGAGCCAGGGGTTAGAGCTTCAACATATGAATTGAGGGCGACACAATTCAGCGTGCAACAGCTGGCTATCCTCGAATGCTAAAATCAGACAGGGAAGGACTTAATTTCAGCCCCTGACAGCTTTTGACTACAAAATCCTAGAAGTAACAATCTGACATAGCATTTCACACTTCACTTTTGGATTTCAAATTATTTTCTGCACAAGAAAATCTGCAGAAACTGAAGGAACAAAAATAGATTTATTACTAATTTGCTTTGACTTGCTAAAGCAGAGTCAGTATCCTGAGAGGGAAAAAACAGCAAAATAGGCCCTGTTTTTATTAAGTGCTAGTTCTCCCTTCAGTTTTCTTTTGTGACTTTTGGAACAAGGCGACCTCTTGGGAGATACACTAAAGGATTTTAAATTTAGAAAGCAATTTTTAAATCACTCATTCCTTAGAAGCCACAAATGTCAACTGCATCAATTATGGTTTTGGCTACAAATAATTGGAAATCTTGCTAAAAGAGGTTTAAGCATTAAGGACACTGATTATCTAACAAGAAGCCCAGTGGCCCGCAGTTCCAGGCTGGTGAATTCAGCAGCCAAGTGAAGAAGGAGCCAGTGGTTTCCTGCCTGTCCCCTCCGCCAGGGCAGGAGTTGGTTCCTGTCACCTCAGCGTTGCCAGGTAGGCGCCAGGCATCACCTCGTCACACCCAGAGGCTGGAGGGAAGCCCTTATCCTCCTGCACCTTTGTATCAGGGAGCAAAGCTTTGCCCAGAAGTCAGCCTCTTCTACCTCATGGTTCTGAAGGGAGCAGAATCTGCCACCCCAAAGCATGACAGTAGGAGTTGAGGACATGCACCCCAACATATGCTGCTCTGATATATTGACTGTTTTGAACCGTAGGCACTTGAAAAATCACAAATGCAGGAAGAGGCTTTCTGTGAACTCCCCTCGTGTGTCTAAAGATAGATCCTCCAGAAGGAACTCAAATGCCCTAAATCCCCTCACGGGAGTTTCCTCAACCTGGGAAGACTGATGCTTATCACAGGAAAGGGGACTGAAAGTCATAGCACATCGAGATAAACTCTTGTCACCAACCATCACACCACTACCTGTTCTTCTAAGGGCCCACTCATCTCCCCTAAGAATCATTTGCCCTCTTCTAAGAGACCTGCATCCCTCCCCTTTCCCTAGTAAGATGGTGTTTAGTCCTGATCTCTAAACCACCACCAGGAGTCACTCATTTTCCCCCAGAGGTCTCCCATGCACACATGAGGTCTACACGCTAATAAACTGCTGCTTGTTTTTCTCTGTTAACCTGTCTTTTCTTACAGGGGTCTCAGAAGGGTGGAGGGAAAGTTATTTTCCCCTCCTTCCGTCCCAACCTCCCCAGGTCCATCCTGGTAAAAGGAGATGGGATTTATTCCATTGCTTTTCACACAGATACACAGCAGAGATGGACACGTGCTGAACTGAAGTGCTTTTAAACGAATCACCATTCACTTCAGTGGAGGCAAATCAATGCACATTTCATCGGAATTTTCATGAGGGAACTTAAGTGTATCAGCATCATTCTTTCAATGTGTTCAGCAGTGTTTTAGTACCGTGTTCCAATTGTCTATTGATGTGTAAAAAGTTACCCCAAATCATGGCTCAGAACAATAATATTCATTTCTTTTGCTCCATGACTGTAGTCCCTATGTGGCTGCAGTCGGGCAATGGCTGGGCTGAGGTCATCCTGAAGCTTCTCCACTCATCTCTGCACCTGGGCTGGAGCAGCCCAACAGCTGGGGCTCCCTAGACGCTTCTCTCTCTTCCTCTCTGGGAGGGCCCCCCACGTGCTGACCTCTGGTGAGCCGTTTACAGGGCAGCTGAGGCTCCATGAGCGAGTGTCCCGAGAGAAAGTGTCAGATGCTGTGTGACTTCCCACCCCAGCCTGGGAAGTCACAGAGCATCACTTCAGCTATATGCATTCCTCAAGGCGGCCACAAGACTGCTCCAGGTCAAGGAGAGGGAACAGAGATTCTGCCTCTTGACAGGAGGAGTGTCACAGGACTGGTGGGCATAATTAAGGACCACCACACACCCCTTCAAGACTGGCCCTCCTGTCACCTACTCGATTAAACCACCTTAACTGACCTGAGTCCACAGAGCCTACTTTCCACGGTCACCTCCAGACCCTCAGCCCCCGTTACTCTCCCTGTGAGTAATCCCACTTTAGCGTCATGTACCTCTTCCCCCAGCATGGACTATTTCAAGGGAGAAGTCATGGTTTTTGTGAAAAGGGACCAGGACTTCTGGTCAACCCCAGGTTATTTTTTTGACAAGGTCAAAATCAACTCCACTAAGACAAAGACACTCATAGCCAGAATTTCAAACTAGTAAACTTGGAGGCTTATTTTCTCTCACACTTTGTGGTCTCCAAAGGAAAAGAAAATGCAAAGACAGCCAACTAGCAGTGGGAGAGGTTCTCCTACACCTAAACCCATGAATACCTGGCTGTCAGGTTCGTCCATCCCTCCAACAGACATGAGCAGAGAAAAAAAGGCAAGCAGCCCAGTGTGAAAGGAACGTCCACTTGGTGGACCATTCTGGGCCTGCCTGTCCTCCCCTCTGAAGGTGGAGGGCTGGTTTCATATTGGTTTGCCCACCTAGCAAAGCGGACAAGCATCTGGAATCTCATCCCTTTCTCCTCTGGACATCTCTCGCTCAGTATTGATCAAGCTGACCAACTTTTTCTTGAATAAGAGATTCAAGTGAGAGCCTGGAGTAATGAGTATTCCTCAGAACAATGTCACAAGAAAAATCAAATAGGGACTTCCCTGATGGTGCAGTGGTTAAGAATCCGCCTGCCAGTGCAGAGGACACAGGTTTGAGACCTGGTCAGGGAAGATCCCACATGCCGCAGAGCAACTAAGCCTGTGCACCACAACTACCGAGCCTGCGCTCTAGAGCCCGTGAGCCACAACTACTGAGCCCGTGTGCCACAACTACTGAAGTCTGCACGCCTAGAGCCTGTGATCTGCAACAAGAGAAGCCACCACAATGAGAAGCCCACGCACAGCAACAAAGAGTAGCCCCCGCTCACCACAACTAGAGAAATCCCACGCGCAGCAATGAAGACCCAAAGCAGCCAAAAAATTAATTAATTAATTAATTTTTAAAATGTATTTTCAAAAAAAAAAGAAAAATCAAATAAAATCCCTAGGGACAGCTCAACCATTCAGAAAGAAAGAGAACCTGATATATTTTGCACATATTGGTAGGAGGAAAGGGAAGGAATTCAACGATGCTCCAACTAAGACAGAGTCCACTATGTGGAAATAAATTATTCAATACCCAAATATTGTCAATTCAGTCTTAATTTACATTAAATTATATTATATTATTTATATTACTCTGTTCATTTGTTTATTTTTCTTTGTTTTAAGCAGGAAACGTTGAAGGAAATTCTAGGAAGTTATTTTTACAAGTACATTTGAGAATGCAAAGCACAAGACTTACAAATAGCTTCGTTTGGATAACATAGAATTGAGCATATATACACACCAGTTACCATCAACTATATAAAATCTATACTTCTGTATTTTGTGATATATAAAATGATATAAAAGACATTTGGGGGTTGAGACAAATGAACACAGCCAGTATAATAAGAAATAATATTTCATTCACTAGGAGTGAATTTGCTACTATGTTACGTAGCATGATATTGTGAAGCATTTTGGTGTGAAATTTCATATACTCTACAATTTTTAATGATTTAGTAAAAAATATATACATGAAGTATATGCAGCAAGATAACAATTGTCAGATATAGATGGCAAGTATACAAGTACTGATTGCACTTTTTTCTATTTTTCTTTGTGTCTGAAAATTTTCAAACTAGAAGTTTTTTAAATACATGGATAGTATTCCTGTCCCCCAGTTTTTTAATTCTTAAAATAAGAAGAAAGGCATGTTGAAGTTGGCCTAAGAAGATGGGACCTGTCACTTCCAAAAAGAGCTGGCGAGTACAGTAAAGTGCTCTCCCTCAGACGTTAAGGCCTCGTCATCAGAACAAAACAAAACAAGAAATCTTGGCTCGCCCTTAGCTTTCGGGGCTGGACACCGTTCCGCCAACAGTGCTCCCCTCATGTGTGGCAGCCTGGAAGGTCCTAGGAGCTGCCAGGTCACCAGTGGTGAAAAGTGTTGGGCTGTCTGTTGGTTTCACTGTTTCTGTCTCCCAAACTCAATAAGACAACCGGTCAGAATCGGCCTCCGTGGCATGATATGTCAGCAGTGACAATGAGGCGCGCTATCAGCAGATAATAACGCCTCAGTAAAAGGCCTGATAAAGGCACAGTCAAGATGACACGTGGATATTAAGGACAGATAAGGCGTGTGGGCATGATGGCGAGTCTTCCCTTCAGCCGGGTGGCCAACAGAAACTTATGAAGTCTTTCCTAGTGTCCACGTGGACGGACTCTCACAGTCAAGCACTAGAGGCAGCAGTAGAGGGGCTCCGTGGGCTGGGACACCCCTCTGTCCATGTGTACCCCGCTCCCCTGACTCCGGCCTGACCTGCGTCCAACTTACTGTGTCCAGGAGAACCCCCTCCACTGCAGCTGGCCCCGGCGGCCTGCACGCGCCCTCGCTCCAGTCCTCACCCTCAGCGTCACCTGTAACCTGTCCACCTGTTCCACACGGTTCGGGACCAATATCGTCTCATTTCTATTCATGTTTTTTTTTCAAAATGGTAAGAGCCATTTTTATTTTCAAAGTAACAAGTAGTCAGTGTGAAAACAATTAGACAATGCAGAAAGAGATAAAGAGAAAAGTAAAAAAAAATCATCCCAAATCTCACCACTGGAGAAAACTAACCACCATTAACATTGTGATATCTTATTCATTATTTTTTCATATCTCTACCAATGTTTCAACTTGGGCCTCCTGCCCCCGCCTGCCTGAGTAGCCAGAGACACTGTGTCTTCCCTCTGGGAACTTCCTCTGTGCCAGAGTGCTCAGGAAAAGAAGGAATGCACACTGACTGAAGAGCGAGGGTGTCATCAGCCTGACCTCCCCATCCAAGAACAAGCTCAGTCTCTGGGGGCTGTGGTTCCTCGGGGCCACCTGGACTCAGTATTCAACTCACTCCACAGGGTTATTATGAGGATCAAACGACCTAACAGAGGTGGTAACACTTAACAAAGGAAGAACCGTATGTTCGTTGTTATATAAACCAATGTCGGCTTAGTTTTGTCTCCCTTATTTAATACTTTCTACTCCACATTAAACATCGAAATTGTATTTTTATAAAAATGTCCTCAACCATTAAAAACTTAACATATATTCAGAGGGTACTCATAAAATATTCACTTATTCAGCAAATATTATAGGCTAAAGAAGCATCAGTCGACTTCAAGGAACTTTACAATTGAATGGAGGAAGTAACAAATGCGAAGCAGGCTTGCTGTTAGGGGTTCGTGTAAGCAGTGCTGCAGGAGTTCAGAGGAGATAACTTCTGTCGGGCAAAAGCCTGATATTTTAAATTCAGGTTTATTGACATATTTAATTCTTTGGTAATAGGATGGAGGCGAAGTTTTTCTGTCTCTATACAACACTGCCCCCTAGTGGTGACGTGGCCCCCTTGCAGCGCCTCCCAACGCCCCGACGGGGTACAGAACAGGCAATGGAAACGCTGGGTCAAATCACTACCGAGTCTAGATGGATGTGTGAGTATTCGTTTCCAGTTGAGCCGTTTTAAGTGAAGCCCTTATTTCCCTTGTTTTCCCCTTCCAGGAAAACCGTGTCCTACCATAAAAGTATCCTGTCCTTTGGGTCCTAGCGGGTTTTTTGTTTGTTTGTTTGTTTTTTGCGATACGCGGGCCTCTCACTGTTGTGGCCTCTCCCGTTGCGGAGCACAGGCTCCGGACGCACAGGCTCAGCGGCCATGGCTCACGGGCCCAGCCGCTCTGCGGCACGTGGGATCCTCCCGGACCGGGGCACGAACCCGTGTCCCCTGAATTGGCAGGCGGACTCCCAACCACTGCGCCACCAGGGAAGCCCTGGGTCCTAGCCTTTTATCACAGGGTGCCCCGGGAGAAGGCAATGCCGCCCAAAAAACGATATAAAAGGGAAAAGCTGACCTTCCGCGGCCTTCAGGGAAGAGCCGATTCCCCCTCGCAGGCCGCTGTAGAGAGCGGCCCCCGCGGAGCCGGCCAAGGGCGGGGAGCGCACCGCTCTTTCCCTGGGCCTTCGTCTCACGGAAACAGGGTCCTGAGAACACTGACATCTTGAGGCCTGTACCAAAAGCCCAAACTCCTGTCGTGTCAAAAGTGAGGCTGTTTTGCTTTGGAAGAGGTGAGGATTTCGGCACTCCTTCAGGGCAGGCTCTTACCTTCTTCTGGGAAGACCCGGATGGGTCACGTGACTCTTCAAGGTCAAGGGTGAGGCTCCAGAGTCGTGGGAAGGGCTGTCAGTGCGGCACGCGGAGTTACAGCCTTGAATGCTTTTGTTCCATCAACAGAAAGAAATGATCGCTCTCTAAATATGGGTGGGGTGGGGTGTGCCTAAAAACAGTTGCTTCTTTTTGTGGCACGTGAGGGTTTTGTTGGAGAGGTGCTAACAGGAGCCTAAAGCCGGGACGGTCATCATCACGAGAAATTTTGCCAGACTCAAGGCCTCGCTGGGGAAGCGGCTCGGGGTATAACTCACTGAGAGCGGGGATTTTGTCTGTCTCGTTCATGGAGGTATATAACCCAGGGCCTAGAAGCCTGCCAGGTGCATAGATGGCATTTCAATGTTTGTTGAATGAATACATGATGGGAGAAGCGCTCCCCATTTCTCCATACAACACAGGGCTGCACCGGGCAGAGCAGTGCCTGGCTGTGGCGTTGGCGCAGCAGCTGGACAAGAAGGAGAAAAGGGAAGAACACGGAAAATCATGTTCCTGGCTATATGTGATGTGCTGATGACTCACAGAAATGAACTAGGACACCTTGAAGGGTGGCAGAGCCCCCAGGTGGGCACATGGAGCTCAGAAACGGGGTTATCTGGACACGAGTGTACATGTGACCCCGACTGGCTCCCAAGCTGGTGTGACCTTCAGCGTAAGTAACACAGCATCACCCCTCCTGTCTGCGAGCAGCTCCTCTCTGATCTACCCTCCCCGTATTCTTACATTCAAGGGCCTTGGAGGGTGGGTCCCCTCCTGAAGGAAAATACTGCAACTGTTAAGTTATAACTTCCAGTCCTAGACCACCTCCTCTGGCAACTTCTTTTTCCCCTCTGAGTATTGAAGGTGGAAAGCTAAGAATGATGTAGCTGACCCTCTTTACACATTTACCTGTACTTCTCTTAATTCTGCTCTCTTCAGGGCAGTTATTCTGCTTCTCACACAACACATAAGACATTAGGTTACTGTTAACATCTTTCCTGACACCTCCTGCCACCCTTACCTTCCTCTCACCCAAGGTGACGATTCACTTCCCTCAGTATTTTAAATCTTGCTTAGTCTATTATAATATCCTCCTCACTAGCTATTTTGTCTCTACACTGCTCCATCTTAAATGCCTATTGCCTAAATCTTCTGAATTTCTCCAATCATACCTCCTCCTGCCCTCGGTAGAGCCCCATCAAAAAGTCAAGAAATGCTGCAATGGATCTTTGGATGCCAAAATATGACAAATTTCAGATCCCATACATTTCAGAATTTCTCTTTCTCCTGCACTAAAATCTTGAGCAGAAGATTTATTCCGCATTTCTAGAATTAACTAGTTTTTCTCTTCTACCAAGATATTTTCCATCATTTGTTACTCTTGAAAAAAAGAACCATATCCTTAATATGTGTACCTCCTTTTTTTTTTTTTTTTTTTTCTTTTTGCTGTATGCGGGCCTCTCACTGTTGTGGCCTCTCCCGTTGCGGAGCACAGGCTCCGGACGCGCAGGCCCAGCGGCCATGGCTCACGGGCCCAGCCGCTCCGCGGCATATGGGATCCTCCCAGACCGGGGCACGAACCCGTATCCCCTGCATCGGCAGGCGGACTCTCAACCACTGCGCCACCAGGGAGGCCCGTACCTCCTTGATTAAAGTGCATACCTGCACTTGATTGAACACATCAAGTGCATACAGTATTAAATCTACAATCCAATGTTTATCATGGGTTTAATCTGTGAGAAATTCTTCAGAGCATTAGCTCCTTAAATAGAAGAAGCCATTGGTTGGCAAGGAGTTGGCCCCAAAACAAAGGGGACCAATTTATGGTACCTTTCCATTGATGGATCCTGGGCCAGAGCCCTTGCTTGAAATTTATGAACAAAAGACCAGAAATAACCCTTATTTTCTTTCAGGTGTGTCCCCTCAAAATTCATATTTGAAGTCACCTCAAGGTGACTGTATTTGGAGATGGGGTCTTTATGGCAGTAATTAAGGTTAAATGAGATCATAAGAGTTGGGCTTTAATCCAATAAGATCAGTGCCACTTATAAAAAGAAGAGACACCAGAGCACTCTCTCCCCACACCACAGTGGAAGGACCATGTGAGGACGCAGTGAGGTGACCATCTGCAAGCCAGGAACAAAGCTCTCACCAGGAAGCAAATAGGCCATCACCTTGGTCTTGGACTTCCCAGAAAGAAAGAAGTTGAAAATGGCTCAAAGAAATGGATTGTAATAATTAATATTGTTATAATGTCCATACTACCCAAAGCAATCTATAGATATAATGCAATCACTATCAAAATACCAATGGCATTATTCATAGAACCAGAACAAATAATTTTAAAATGTGTATAGAAATACATGAGACCCTGAATAGTCAAAATATTCTTGAGAAAAAAGAACAAAGCTGGAGATATCATGCTCCCTAATTTCAGACAGAATAGAGAGCCTAGAAATAAACCCATGCTTATATGGTCAATTAATTTATGATAAGGAGGCAAGAATATACAATGGGGAAAAGACAGTCTCTTCAATAAACAGTGTTGGGAAAACTAGACAACTACATGCAAAAGAATTAAACTGGACCACTTTCTTACACCATATACAAAAATAAATGCAACATTGATTAAAGACTTAAATGTAAGTTCTGCTAGCAGAAAACTCATAGAAGAAAACATTAACCGTACACTCTTTGACATCAGTCTCAGCAATATTTTTTTTGCATGTCTCCTCCTCAGGCAAGGGAATCAAAAGCAAAAATAAACAAAGGGGATCTAATCAAATTTAAAAGCTTTTGAACAGCAAAGGAAACCATGAACAAAATGAAAAGGCAACCTACTAAATGGGAGAAGATATTTGCAAACATTATGTCTGATAAGGGGTTAATATTCAAAATATGTTTTTAAAAATTCATACAACTCAATATCAAAAAAAGCAATCCAATTAAAAAAAAATAAGCAGAGGACCTAAATAGGCATTTTTCCAAAGAAGACATACAGGCAGCCAACAGGCACATGAAAAGATGCTCAACATCGCTAATCATCAGGGAAATGCAAATCAAAACTACAATATCACCCACACCTGTCAGAACGGCTAGCATCAAAAAGGCAAGAAATAGCAAGTGTTGGCGAGGTTGTGTCTGGAAATGTAAATTGGTACAGTCAGTATGGAAAACAAAAATTAAAAATAAAACTGTCATACAGTCTAGCAATTCCACTCCTGGGTATTTATCCAAAGAAAATGAAAACATTAATTGAAAAAGATACATGAACGTCTGTGTTCATAGCAATATTATTTACAATAGCCAAGATATGGAAAACAAGTAAGTGCCCACCAGTGGACGAATGGATAAAGATGTGCCATATATACACAGTGGAATATTCCTCAGCCATAAAAAATAATAAAATTTTGCCATTGCAACAATATGGGTGGATCTGGAGGGTATTATGCTTAGTGCAATAAATCAGACAGAGAAGGACAAATACTGTATGTTTTCACGTACATGTGGAATCTAAAAAATAAAACAAACAAACATATAGAACAGAAACAGACTCAAAGATACAGAGAACAAAATAGTGTTTACCAGGGCAGAGTGGGGTTGGGGGAGGGGAAAAATAGGTGAAGGGGATTAAAAGGTACAAGCAACTAGGTATAAAATAAATAACTTACAAGGATATAATGTACAGCACATGGAATATAGTCAATGTTTTATCGTAACTTTGTATGAAGTGAAATCTAAAAATATCAAATTACTACATTGTACACCTGAAACTAATACAATATTGTATGTCAGCTATACTTCAATTAAAAATTAAAATAAATACAAATAAATAAATTATCATTACAATGATCATTAGGATAGAATCAAGGTGGGAAATGACCGGACTAAAGGTGTATTTTTGTGACCAAAGCAGTCACAATGATTCATCACATTCTGATTTCCCAAAGAAGATACAGTTTTAAGAAAAAGCACCATGGGAAAAGTATCCAATAGTAATGGCCATGAATAAAACATTTAGCACATTAATTGGGGTAAAATGGCCTGGAAAGAGATTAACAAGGCCAAACAAAGACATTCGCCTTTAATCGTCAGAGTAACACCAGAGAATACTTTTACCAACTCCCCAGAGGGAAGATGACAGCCTCCTACAAGAGGTCAATGAAGATCTGACCTAGTCTCAGAACTAAAGGAAACAGCCCATCTTTCATTATACTAATGGAACATTTATAATTGGAAACCAGTGATCACATAATTAGAAACCAAAAATGTGTGTATATACATACACACACATTTATTATATTCTAGCACTAAGGCTGCAGAATCTAATACTGTGATCTCCTCTTCCTCTGGCAAACTTCATGTGTGCTTTGAAATACCCATTTCAGTAGACAGCTCTCTAGTTTCCAAGCAATTTAATTGTAAACATTTAATCATGACCGCCCTCTGGTGTATTATACTAGGATAAACATTTAGAAAATGTCTTATGTTTTGATTGGTTTTCCTCACTAATGGGTTCTTCAAAATATCCCTGACTTGGAGTTGCTTTAAAATAAATAAATATATATATATATATATACTTATATAGAGACAATAGAGACAGGCAGTCAGAGTGGATACATGGTCAGCTTCATGGGAATCACAGAGGAGAGAGAGAGAATAAAAAATTGCCAATCATTAAGATGCAGATTTACCAAACATAACCAGTGAATCAGCAGTGTTCACACAGAATAAAGTCTATGAGGGAACCAACTAGTACAGTTGTCCTAAGTATTTTTTTCTTCTTTCCCCATCTAAGAAGTAACATGTTACATACTGGATTTTAAAAATGGGATTCTGGGGGCTTCCCTGGTGGCGCAGTGGTTGGGAGTCCGCCTGCCGACGCAGGGGACACGGGTTCGTGCCCCGGTCCGGGAGGATCCCACATGCCGCGGAGCGGCTGGGCCCGTGAGCCATGGCCGCTGGGCCTGCGCGTCCGGAGCCTGTGCTCCACAACGGGAGAGGCCACAACAGTGAGAGGCCCGCAAAAAAAAAAAAAAAGGGATTCTGAATAAGATAGATTTTGATTGGGGATCAAGTCCAAACATAACTGCTGTGTGTTTGATCTCCCCTTAACTGTATTTCCTCCGCTTCTGGTTCTTGCTAATAACAGTAACAACTACTGTCTGGAACAGAATATTCACCTGCTAGTTTCTGTTTAGACTTTTGAATAAATCAATGCTATGGTTATCAGACCGTGTTGTGTAACATGAAACCAGAAAAAAAGCCATCTGGACCCTGAGTGTAGGAAGAGGGCCAGGTGTTGTGTTGGTCGCGGGGGAAGAGGTAGCCGCTGCTGCTGTCTTTCTCCAGCTCCCTGTGTTTCAACAACACTGGTCTTCCATCTGCAATTCAAAGACTCAAAGCAACTTCCCTTTCCCCTCAATGCTTTTCTCCTGACTTTTAGCACAGTAGACTCCTTCTTTTCTGGTCTTGTTTCAAATGTCACTTCCTCTGAGGCCTTTTCTAGCTTCCACTCTGGCACTTTTCCTGAGATCACACTGTTGATTCCCATTGTAGACCATTACTGTGCTTATGAATGGATTTACTGTCTAGTAAGTTCCATAGAAGAGCTTGCCGGCCTAGTTCACACTTGTCTTCTCAGAGCTGAGAACAGTACCTTACACAAAGTAGGCTTCCAATAAGTAATTGTTGGATGGATGGATGGATAGGTGGATGGGTGGATGGGTGGATGGATGGGTGGATGGGTGGATGGGTGGATGGGTGGATGGGTGGATGGGTGGGTGGATGGGTGGGTGGAGAAGGGCAAGGTCTAAGTGGCTGATGAGTGAAACTCCTCCTCTGTTCATAATCCGACCACTATCTATTGCTTCCATCTCTCCTTCCCTGAATAGCTGCACGAAGCTTCCTGATGGGTCTGCCTGCTTCTACCCTGGGTCCCCTCTGGGCTATTTCAACATGACAGCCAAGCCAGTCCTCTTTAGAACATGTAAGTCTCTCTTCCGTGAGAAACTCTGCAGTGGCTCCCCATACCGCTCAGAGTAAAAGCCCAAGTCCTGACAACAGCCTTCAAGGCCCTTCCTGGTGCGACCCCTTCTACCTCTCTGCCTTCTCCCCTCCCACGCAGTCAGCCATAACTGCTCCTGCCTTCCTGTCCTTGAACATGCTGGGCACAGTAGGGCACCCGGTCTAAGCTGCTCCCTCTTCCTTTAAGGCCCTTTCCCTATATATCTGCTTGACTAGCTCCCTCACCTCTACAGTTTTTATTTAAGTCTAACCACCCCATTGAAACCCATCTTCATACTTCATTTACTAGGACACCCAATCAGCCCACCCCCGTGCCAGCTGTCCCCTTTGGTCCTTTTTCCCCATAGAATTGATTACCTGCTAACATACTGTCCAATTTATTTGTTTTATTGTCTTCCCTGCTACCCCTCACTATAATGTAAACTCTATGAGGGTAGGAATGTGCGTATTTTGCTCACCCATGATCCCCAGGCACCCACAACAGTGTCTGGCACCCAGTAGGTACTCAGTATCTGTGAACTTGAATTACTGATCTTGAAGTATATGTAGAAGCAAAGTCCTGGGTAGTGGATCATGACATGTTGCTTACAGGACCCAGGCAGTGGGAGTCCCAAGCTGGAGGCCTGTGAAATTGGCAGCTTTGGGGAACTTGTGCATGACTATCTCAAAGGGCAGGAAGGGTTCTGCAAACCCTGAACCAAACTGGCTATAGCAGCACTGTGATTCTTATTTTTATCATTCTTGTATTCTCTATTTGCATTTATGGTGCATTGAACCATTCCTGTCTGCCATGAGAAACCAGTAACGGCTGCCTGTATTAAGCACCTATGGTTTAGAGTGAATGGTAGAAGTGTGCTCCTATTAGATGGTATGATAGATGGTAAACTCAGGAAATACTGCTTTGGTTGGTTCCTGGTTGAGAAACCTACCTGAACTAACTTAAGCACAAAGTTATTGGACGATGAAATGCAGCCAAGCCTACCAGCAGGCATGGCTGTGGGCATCAGAGACAACTAGAAGTAGGAACCAAAATGCTCCTAGGTCCTGTCCTGTCTCCTCCCGTGTGGACTTCATTCTTTTAAAAAACAAACTGGCAAAAAAAAAAAAAAAACAAACTGGCTGGGGGAGAGACTATTAGTTGTCAACGCAATACCCAGTCTCCCCTTCTTATTACACAGAACTCCAATTTTGCGTGGCAATATGCCCATTTGAGACATTTCTTGGCCTCCTTGAATGCAGGCATGATCATGTGGCAGAACATCTGGCTAAAGGGATTTAAGTTTAAGTCTTTGTGTGGGGCTTCTGAGGCTCTTTAAAGAGAGCTCGCTTGTTTAGCATGTGCTCTTTTCATCAATCCTTCTTCCTGCAGGAGAACAAACACAACAGCAGGAGCTGCAGCAGCCATCTTACAAGGAGTATGAAAGCTACACACTAAGGATAGCAGAGCCAAAAGAAGGCACCCAGGACATGGATGCAAGCGTGAACCTCTCCTACCAGCCCTGACCAGCTCATGGTCCCTGCTCTATGCCAAGTTGACAGGGATATGAGGTGAAAAGGTAAGAGTTCCTTCTCTGAGGGCTAACAATAGAAGTACCTAGCATTTATTGCACACTTGGTGTGTGTCGGAAACCATTTTTCGTGCTTTACTTGCATTAGAATAACCTTGTGCACTAGGCATTATCCCATTTATGCAGATGAGGATACAGGTTTAGCAAGGTTGGCTACCCATGGTCATCTAATCCAAGGGTTGAAGCTGGGTCTTCTGACTCCATGATCTTTAATTAACTACAATGCTACACTGGTTCCCCGTCTTATCAACAATTATAACTCAAATTTGAATTCAGATTCAGAGGCATTAAACTCCTGATAAAGATGAGTACAGGGAACGTTGGGAGCAAAGGGAAGAATGTCAACGCTTCCAGCAGAAGCTGGGGGGCTTTCCCGGATTCTGTCAAGAATGAGCATGCACGCACCAAGCAGCAGAAGAGCGCTGTGGTTGGTGATGCGTGCAGACTTCAGATCTCATTTATACAACGGAAGAGACAGACGTTAAATACGTAGGTATGTTGCAAGTGACACAGAGGGGTCAGTGTGAAACTGAATAAAGGAACTGGAGACGGTACGGATCACTCTTCCCAGAAGCCTGACGGGGCAGGGGATGGGAGTCTGGAGGGCATTCGTATTTGCATACGATGCTGCCAGCAGTGCTCTGAAGCTATCCCAGCCAATGTAATTAAACACCTGGTAAGATGAAGTATACTACAAAGACCATGAACTTTAAGAATCAGATAAAAATGGACTTGGAAATTGTGCTGCCATTTATTTGTAGCTTTGGATAAACTGCATGCCCTGAGTTTTAGTTTTTTTGACGGAACTTCATCTAGAGCAGCTAGACTACAAATTCAATTCTGAGCACAGTACTAACTATAACAAAGTTTCACTTAAATCTCTCTCCCATGGCGCTTATATTAGTGGGATAATATCAGAGAATTTCTTCTACTTAGTAGCAGATACTATTCTCAAAAGGATAATACGTGGTAAAGATACAAAGGAGATTGGAATGACAGTTGTTCGTTTCCTGGAGGCCACATTTGCAATACTTCTTATGGACTCTGTTCTATGGACATCTGGTTAGTCTTTGAATCAATAATAGTAATCTCTCTCTTACTAAACGCTAAGAGTAGCAGATAATTTCATGGGCCCCTATCCAGCAACCCCTCTTCTGAGACCTCACCCCTTGTCCCCTCCCCATCTCCACCCCTGCTGACAATGCAGAATTTTAGAATGAAGGGCAAAAACTTAATCGTAGCATTTAAAACTATTTTAAAGTCTCTTGAGCATTTAACCTTCTCCTACTTTATCCAATCTTGTCACGTTAATTGAACGTTTTGGCATTAAAAAAGTTTTAATCGTCTGACTAGGTCACACCAGAAATAGAAAAGCACCTCTCACAGAATCAAGAGCTGAAGGTTGTAGAAGATATCAAGATATTCTTCCTTTTTACTGCACAAAAGTATCTTTCACATCATGTTATAAAAGCATTTCGAATCACACTGACGAAATTCTCCGTTGTACAATGCTGATAAATATAGCTTGTTTCAAAATATTATCACTGGTTGCTTTTTAGCTCTGCATCAGAATTGGACCAGATTCCAGGCCTACTTATTTCTCAGCATTCAGAAATGTCTAACAATATTCATTCCACTCCCTTCAAAAGCAGTGTTCTCTGCTGATGTTAGTAACAGGATTCTGTAAGAGGCTGGGCGGATTCCTGCATTCGGTGGCAGGTCAGATATATGGCTACCCAAGATCTTTCAAGACTCAAGGCTGAAGCACCTTTCATTAGGTACCTCTTGAGATGGATTTGTACCATAAGCCTCAATGTTTTAAAAGGAAAAGACTTAGTTTGGTATTTCAGACTTGACTCCATTTTTCTAACTATATTAGCTTTCTCAATTTTATCCAGAAATTGAAGCTTTTATAAAACCCTTACTCATAGATTCCCCTAGATCTGACACATCTAGACTCTTAATCTTCATAGAGTGTTACAAATGCACACCTTGCAGAGGAGATGACAAAGTCTGACTCCTTCCGTTCCCCCAGAAGATAACTTTTACAAATGAACTAAGTATTTTAAGGAAAGGTACACTGTATGTTATGGATTAAACTAACGTAACAGAAGCCCATTCTGAGTGTGAAAAGAACAAATACTGGATTATTTTACAGCAATTCTACTAAAGCCTAAACTGTGGAATACATCCAACATTCTTAAACATAAACACACACAGCCAAGAGAGAAAAAAAGAAACTTGAACCCCATGAGCCAAAAATAACCTGCTTCCACTAACCCTAGGTGCTAGCATATCCCAGGATACAGCACAGCAGGGAAGAGAGGGGAGGGGAAGACTCAAAGAAATATGCACGCCGAGTGTCAAGCTCAATTAAAGCTGAAGACCATCCCCTGTTGTAATTCTAAGCCGCTAAAAATAAAATTTCACTCAAATAATACCACAGTGGTACTATATATAACCTAATGACCAAAGAATCACTTTTTCCTCCTTACCTAAGGTTTATAAGGCTGCTATTACTGGTATAATGTATCCTAAAGTGATAAAATAAAACCATGGATGGTCAAGACTGCTTTATTGGTGGCAGTTAGTACAAGTCAATAAATATTGATCCCCAAAGAAGAACTCAAATTAGTTATCAGACTACTGGTCCACAGAGAGCTGAATGGAGTTGAGCCAACTGATTGCTGGGAGGATAAAGTGAAGTCAACCCTGCTTCTTGGGGAATGAAGCCACAGCCAGCTGATATATGGCATATGCTGTTCCTGAAAAATAAAGGAAATAAGAACTTAACAGGAAATTCTCAGGTTTAAATGCTTTAAATTGGGTATAAACCCAATATTCCAGCTAAAAAGTTGTAAGATAAAGAGACAAGGCTGGTATTAAGACTACTTTTACGGGAACATACAGAAGTATTTTGATAGGTGCTGGCAAAATTTAAAATAAATACATACAAAACACGTTTAATCTAGTTTTAGTATTACTTAACTTGTATAGAAAGTGTTAGATGCAGCACAGTAATGTATTTGTTAACGTAATGACATGTAAAAAATTTAAAATAAGATTAAGAACATATAACCTAAGATTGCCTGAGAAATGCTAAGAATGATTCAAAAGCCAAAAAGTCAAATAGGCAAAGCCTTCCCTGAAGTGTATTATCAATATAAAACCAAGGAAGAGTGACATCTAATTTTTAAATAATCAAATTTGAAGTAAGAATCTCTAATAACTGGAAATGTATTTTTAAAACTAATTACCAAAACGTCTACGAAACAGTCACACTGGCCAAAAAGAATTTAGGACTTTACCTTAAGAAAGCCCAAATGTCACTATCTGCTTGTTGTCCATAAAATGTCCCTTCACTGCATTCAATTCAAGCCAAAAAAGGCACCTTGGCATAAGCATAAGGGGACTTTGTGATTAGGGTTCAAATACCAGCTCTGCCAAAGAAGCAATATTATCTGGGTAGGGCTTCCCTGGTGGCGCAGTGGTTGAGAGTCCGCCTGCCGATGCAGGGGACACGGGTTCGTGCCCCGGTCCGGGAGGATCCCACATGCCGCAGAGCGGCTGGGCCCGTGAGCCATGGCCGCGGGGCCTGCACGTCCGGAGCCTGTGCTCCACAACGGGAGAGGCCACAACAGTGAGAGGCCCGCGTACCACAAAAAAAAAAAAAAAAAAATATTATCTGGGTAATTAACATAATTTCTCCATCTTTAAAACGAGGATACATTACAGACTTAATACAAGGGTTACAGAAATCCACCTATGTGGCACTCCCATCAACAGAATGAGCACACAGTAATCACTCTGATGCTGTTTCCCTTTCTCCCCCCAGGGAGCAATCATTCAGATTCCTAACTCTGCTCCCAGCATGCTCATTTGTGGTATTCCACTGCTAATATTGAATAATGGACCTGCCCAATCCACAGAAAAAATATCAAAGCACTTTACATGCAGTAAAAGTATTGCGCTGTGTAAGGTTTTATCTCTGTCATAAATACGTATGTACAGGGGTTAGATGTAAAGTGTATTATTATTATTATACATCACAGTCAAAATATTTAAGAACCCCTGTTTTAGGAGATGGGATAGAGCAGCTATCTTTGCCTCTTCCAAAGGCCTGCCAGGCCACCAGTGGCACATTCCAAAAGCCACCTCTATCACAAGATAATTATCAAACTTTATTGGTTTTTTTTTAAAAAAGACATTAAAATGTTCTTATACAATATGTATCAATCACATCTGTGAGTCATTATACGTAAAGCAGTAAGACCTCAGATTCTGGGGACAGACTGCCTGTGTTAAAATACTGGCACAGCGAGAGCAATGGTGTTGTTAGTTATCACTACTATGATTTTGCTATAGAGCAAGCATTCCCAATGTCTTACCACCGACTGTAAGAATCATGGTGGCTCTGTACAGGAGGGCATCAGCTATCCCACCCTTTAGATGCACTGGAATTCCATTATCCTCCTAGGTCAAAAAAATAATAATTAATGTATATCATTTGTTCCCAACTAAATGAAAAAGACAAATCAATTCATATAAAATTAAGTGGCTTCTTAAAACCCTGAAATTGAAATATTTTAAATATCAAAATTAAAAAGGACTACCCTTTTCCTGAATCTTTCTCTACTACAACTACTTTTAAAATAAAAAATCCTAAAAATCAACATTCTTTCTTTTAAAGTTAATTTGAGATCTAATAAGATGTTCTTTCCAAAGAACACATAAACAGTAAAGCTGTGAAAATATATACACTGAGTTCATCAATTTAATTATTAAAAAAGCAATAATCATCACACGTGGGTCATAGGTAAGATCTTTTTTTCCCTTAAATAAAAAGGAGAGAGTGTTTTGGTTTATAACCCTAAATTATACCCTTAGTCTCCCCCAGTCCAGCACCTGGCATAGAGCAGGATACTTAACACATCTGTTAAATATAAGTATTTTATTTTTATGCAGCATACATAATACTTTTTTTTTAACCACTTAAAATTTTCTTTATGAAAAATCAGAGATCACAATTAAACAAAACAATCACTGATAACCTAACTACTTATGAAGGTAAGCGCTCCATCCCACTAAGTCTTTCCTCATGAGAAAAACACTATTAACACATATTAATACATATCCTTCATTTTTTAAAGCTTGTATTGCCATAGCTTCTAATTTATGCACATACTTGTTTAATACACAAAATGAGATTATGCTATACAATGGCCTATCACAGATTTTTCCCTCAGCATTATCTTAAAAACCATCTAGCCCATTTAAACCTACTTTGTTCCTTTTAATGGCTACACAGCATTCCACTGTGCAAAAACTAAAATTACATTAGCCAATCCTTTATTAATGGGTATTTAGGTTGTTGGGTTTTTTTGATATTAAACTCCCATGATGAATAATAGCCTATTTCCTATCTTTATATATTTATGCTACTATTCTGTAGGAAAGATTCTTAAAATGGGAGTCCTGGATAGGATATGCACAATAATTGGCTTCTAATACTTTCAAATACTCTAAAATTTCTGTACCAATACTACTTCCTAGCATGTATCAACGTACTGTATAGGAACGCACTTATCTCCCACACCTGGCTAACATAACCTATTTTAAATCTTCTAAAATTTTGACAGTCAAACAGGGAAAAAAAGTAGCAACTTGTCATTTTAATTTGCATTTCTTACTGATCTGTAGGATCTCTCTGTATGCTAAGGATATTAACTTTTTGTTAATATTAAAAATTTTGTTAATCTAAAATTTTTTCCCTCAATTTGTCACTTACCTCAATTTGTACCATAAGTACACTTAAAATTTTCATGTCACCAAACCTTGCAATTTTTCTCCTTTACAGCTTCTAGGCTTTGTAAAGACTTTCTTAGGATGACCCCAGATTAAACCTGATTGTGGTAATCATTCATAGATACATTAAATATCACATTGTTTGTACACCTTAAAATAAAAAATCAGGTACAACCTAAATACAAACTATTTATTTATATTCTTTCTTTCTTTCTTTCTTTCTTTGCATCAGGTCTTAGTTGCAGCACGCAGGATCTTCGTTGTGGCATGCAGGATCTTCGTTGTGGTGCGTGGGCCTCTCTCTAGTTGTGGTGCATGGGCTCAGTAGTTGCGGTGTGTGGTCTTAGTTCCCCCGGGGCAGGAAGGATCTTGGTTCCCCCATCCCCAGGGATCGAACCCGCATCCCTTGCATAGGAAGGCGGATTCTCAACCACTGGACCACCAGAGAATTTCCAATGCTTACGATTATTACTTGTCAATCATACCTCAATAAGCTGGAAAAAAATTCTCCTATATTTTCTTTTAATATTTTTTGAGGGAGATTTATATCTGCAATTAATCTTTTAACACACAATACAGAACGGATATAACTTTACTTTCTTCAAAACAGCCACCCAATTTTTCCATTCCCCACTAATATGAAATAGCACCTTTAACATATATCAAGTTTCTACATATATTAATGTATTTGTTCTGTTTCTGGGCTATTTCTATGGTCTATTTGTCTATTACTGTGCAGCTACCCCAAAGAGTGCCAACGCAATGTGACTCCTCCAAAAGAAAGTGTCTTTGATCTTTACCCCCTCATTTCTTCTGCTTTCCCAAGGGCCTCTTGGTTATAGCAAATGCCCAGTTAGCTATCGACAGACAGTTTCTTATTACTCTTCTGCTAATACAACAGGATTGTTAACAATCAGACGTCTCCAGATTTACCTCCTATCGCCAACTTTTGGTAATCTAATCATAACAAGTATCAATCTCCTATAAAATACTTCAGTACCTGAAACAGCTTTTGTTTCTCTGGAACTTTATTTTCAAACTGCCTGCGTGAAGCAGTACTTATGGTCCTCTGGGCAATCTGACGAAGAGCCTGAAATTTAAAAAAATCCATATATACTAAACAGACTTAGAGCTTAAAGAAACCTTCAAAACCAACCATTTCCAATCTTCAGTATTACAGAAAAGTGAAACTGAGAGTTAAAACATATCCGATTTGTCAATAACAAAGTCACAGACAAGCACTGAGGTTTTCCTATTTGTTGCCCGGCCACTGCTCTTTATATTACATTCTGAAGTCTCCAAACACCACATTTAAGAAGCAACTCATGTACATTTTGAGGGGAAAAAAATCATGATCTTTACCTGAATTGAACCAGTAGCATTATATGAGGAAAACATACTGATATACAGATATTACAAAAATAAAGAATGGTTACAAAATACACGAGGTTCGAAGTTTTTTTATTTAAATACTCTACCATATTATTAAAAATCTATTACTTGATATCAAAATAAACTGGCATGATTCCTACTTAATTAAAATGCTTCCCTCATTACATTTTTCCCAAAGAATTAACAGGGCATAAATCTTTTACAAGAGACTTGCATTACATATCCAGTTGAAATAAATTACAAATATGCTCTCCACTTTCTAAAATAAATACTATATTGAGAAGATAAGTAAAGCTTTATTGGATAATTACCGAAGAAAACGATCACTGTTACATTTTCCTTCTCTTTCTCAAAATTTGGGGGAAATATTTCGCATGCTCAAAGTCGGTGGAGGGGTGAAGGACACTGCAGAACCGCCTGATGGAAGCAACACGACCCTTCGGCCATGAATGCTCCTAAAGTGCCAGCCAAAACTGAATGGCTTGCTTTTTAAACTGCCTTCTGGTGCTCACAAAGCTCAGAGTCACTGAAACTCAAACCCCTCGGTATCCGAGGAACATCCTTCTGCTAACGCTTCCGGGTATCAGAAACTTCCCACCTGCACCCACAAGGTTAGGGGTGGCGACTAAGAACCCAAGGCTTGTCTAATGCACAATCCTCTGGTCACCTCCCCAGCTTCTCCACTCCTTACAACTACCCAGCACAGCTTGGGGCAAGAGGGATCCATGGAAGGGAAGGAAGGTCAAGCGAAAAGGACACGGACCAAGGAAGGTGACCTCCGAAGCCGCCCTCTCCCTCTCTCCTTCCCTCCCAGGAGAAGCTTTCCTGTCGCGACCCTCTAGCCTCCGCTCCCAACCTTCCCGCCCCAC
The DNA here is from genome assembly GCF_025265405.1 of Mesoplodon densirostris. Lineage (NCBI taxonomy): Eukaryota > Metazoa > Chordata > Mammalia > Artiodactyla > Ziphiidae > Mesoplodon > Mesoplodon densirostris. The sequence goes on from NC_082672.1 coordinate 83,611,614, forward strand.
ATCCCGAATGCCAGCCGAGAAGCTACTCACCAGCAAACTCCGCAGCATCTTGGCTCCGTTAGTGCCCACCAACCGCGACAGCTGAACACCAGGAACGAAGATGCACACGCCGGAACCGGAACTACCTTCTGGCGTTGCGCAAGCGCCTGGAGCCTAAATACTTCCGGGTGGAGGCGGGACTTCTCCTAACCATAGAGAGCGGAAGAAAAGAGAGAGCGGCCGGACGGCTGTAGCCGCTCTAGCCGGCGGGCCGTCTCTGTGCCTCGACTTCGCTTCTAAGCCGCCGGTTACCCCGGGAGCGGAGGCTGGGGAGAAACGAACGACTTTTGAGACCTGAGAGGCAGGGAGCGAGGCATTACGTACTCGTTCAACTAGCTCAGATAAAATTAATGTGAGACCAGGCTATCGAAGAAAATTAGTGTGTGTATTTTGAACGAGAAGACGTAAAACTCTGAGCAACCTTTGAGCCACTGTTTAGAACGCTGGTTTGGCCGAACTCTAAACTGTGAAGCGGGATAAAATACAAAACAAAAAGTATAACTTCTCTTACACGGATACAATCAGTTTTTTCCACTGTTGTGAGGACGTTACTATTCCGTGTGCTGAGAGTGTGCTGTGTAGAGCTGCGTCGGGATACTAGTTTTTATCTTGCTGCACCTTTGGGTGCTGCAGAGCTCCCCATGCAAGAAGCTCTCCCACAGTGTCGCGAAAGTGTGGAAGCTGTTAACTCGTTTCTCTGAGTCTGGGAAAACGCTGAAAAGAGGGGGAAATTTTAATTGGGGGACCAGAAATGGGAGGGCAAATCTGGGCTCCTGAGTCTTGCTGTCTCAGGCTAGCAGGGCACTTTCCATGGTTGGAGTTGCCAGGCACAGCAATTATTGTACAGATACCAATTGTGCTTAAATAAAGCCACATTACAAGTGTCTGTTACAAGTGCCCACCCTCAAGAGGGTATAAATACAAAAGTATCCACCCTATACTACAGTAAATATCTGTCCACCTTTTTACAAACTCATAATTATTCCATTGTCATTTCAAATAGAAAGCTGATGATGTATGGGTTCAGCATAGGTGAAATGTGTAGATAAAATTAGTAATATTGAAATTATTATTCCTTCTAATCTTTAGGCTTAGACCCACCAAGTTACTTGTTCCCAGTTCAAGTTATTTTCCTCACCGATTTTAATACCCAATTATTTATAAATTTATGTATTTACAAATTATAAATACCCAATTCACCTCTTCCCTAGATTAGAACTGAAAGGACCCGGTTTATTCTCCACTCTGTATTATACACTATAATCAAATGCTTGAGGATAATTACCAGGTGCCAACAGCTGGAGCATAGCAATTTTTTAATAGTGAATTGTCTATAATTTGAAATTGTATGGTTCAAATTATATGGTTGTATATGCTCTTATCTTTTCTCCATTTAGCCAACTGGACTGTAAACTTCTCAAGAACAAAGATTATGTGAATTTATTACCATTCCCCTAGGACTGCTTAAAGGGGGTAATCTGCTAACCATCAGATGAATTAATGATATATAGTGGGTGATAGCTCTAGGACACTTATGGCTCTGTCCAAAAAAAACCAAAGAGGCACATAAAATAGATCCTAAAGTAGATGCAGATCCTTATATTCATGTCATTACAATTATCCCCTCTTTACTGGATCATTCCATGAGCATATAAACACATTCCCAAATTAAACAAACCTCTTTTGAGTTCAGTTACCATACCGTTTCTCTTCTCCAACATAAAACACAGATTTCTTTATACTTGTCTTCCCTTCCACTCCTCCTTTAAACTGTCAGTATCAATTCTCTTTTCTATCTATCAGCAACATTTAACACAGTTGATCATTCCCTCATAATATCTTTTCAATTTTTAATTTGGAACTAAACCACATATGCAATACAGTATGACATGTGTATAGTTTGAAACGTGGTCTTAATGAGGGTTCCACACACTACTCTTTCCATGGTTCTATTTCAGAAGCTGCTACTATTAGTTTCCTTTCTTGGATCCTCATCCTCTCAGTTTCTAAATTTCAGAGTACCACTTGTTTTCTACATTCATCCCTTTTGTGATTTCATCCAATGCCATGAAACACCATTTGTGTGCGAACAACTCTCCAGTCCGACTTTGCCCTTTCACTCCAAACATCCCCACTTAGTTGTCTAACGCGCATCTCAAACTTCACGACCAAAACTGAATTCGACTTTCCACCCCTTGTTTCCAAGCTTTCTCTGTGATTTTCTTTATTTCAAGCCCCAAACTTTGGCTGTTTTCTATCATACCCTGTAACTAATCCATAAGAAAATCCTGTTGGCTGCACCTTCAAAATATAATCTGAAACTTCTGACCACTTCTCATGTCTCCACGGCTACTACCAATCCAGGCCAAGCCATCATCTCTTGCTTGCATTACTGCAAAAGCCTTTTAAACTGGTTTCCAGGCTTCTACTCTTCCATTCAGTCTATCTTCAATGATAGATCATCACAGCAATGATCCTTTTAAGGACTTAAGTTAGATAATGACTGCTTAAAACTTTTTGTTCAATGCTGTATCCGCAGCGCCTTTTGTGCAGTAACTGGCACAAAGAAAATGCTCAGTAAATATTGGTTAAGTGAATAGTATGCTGCACAAAAGAGTGAACTCATTTTACTGAGTCTAAAAATTCACAAAATCTTTCTTAATACTTGTACTCTTTTCAAACATTTTTCAGTCCCAGGGTTCCTCACTTATCATGCCCTTGCTCTGTAAATTGTGACTTTCGTGACAGAAAAATATGGCTGAAATTTGCTTGGTGCCTATCAAGCTTTATTTAATCTTCCCAGGCACACTTTAAATTTGTTACCTGATTTGTAAGTTCATCCTCTGAAGCCGAATATTTATTTTCAAAATAGGTTCCTTTCCAAAACATCAGTTTGAGGTTCTTTTGTAATATTAGAAAATTCTTAGAAATGACTCTTTCATTGAAACATATTTCCTTCAGAGGCTTCTGGAACATCATATGAGAACTGGCAGTATGCTATTTAGATATATGGAAATTCTGAGGTAGGTAAGGGTTTATTTGACTCTTGCTATGTAAGATAGCTTTATGGACATCAGACGTGAAACTACTAAGGGAAAAATTTCACAATTAATGATGCAAAGTTACCAAATCACACAGTTAACTCAATCTGTTTTTCCTTTAAACAACAGGATGACAACCCTTACTTTGATCCTGCCTATAGCATCTCTAACTAAAAAGCAGAGGAAAGCCAGAATAGAGTTTTGTGTGACTGAGATGTGTATATTTTAATTCTGGAAGCATCCTTAATCCACTTACAGTTTTAACAAAAATAATGTAGTAGAACAGCTTCATGTGAAATGTAATGTATAAAAACTACTAGTTAGACAAAAGATAGCATTTCAATATAATTCATATTTTCTTTGATTATTACATAGTTAGGAATCAGGAGAACTTTGGTTGTCTCAACTGCTGTATTATTTTATCGTTAAATGATTTATCTAATTGCAAGCCTTAGTCTTTTCGTTATTAAAGTTAGGGACTGGGCTAATGATCTTTTTCCCTGGATCTAAAATCCTTATGTATGAAAAATACTTTCATAAAACAGCAATATGGGTTCACTACTCGTTGAGCAATAATTTATTGGCTACCCTGCTATGACGGTAACACTTTGTGATATGCTCAGAGGATAACTTTAAATCCCTGACCTTTAATTTAGTAATTTAATTACAATGATAATACACACATAACAGTAGATTATGATGCAGACAAAAATGACTCTGGTAACTGGTATAGCAAAGGCTGCTATGAGAAACTCAAGGAAAGTTGTGGTCATTAGGAAGGTTTTGAAAAGACTGGATTTTAGCAAGGTCCAGTAGAATTAAAATAAATGGGGTAAAGATTAAAAGGCATTCCAGACTTAGGGTAAGAACAAGATTAATAACTTAGGTTTGGAATCAAGCATAATCTACTGCAGGAACTGTAAAACAGAGGCCTAGATGGGAGTGAAAAGGGGGAAAATATTATTATAGTTAAGAACCTGGAAGTCAGACAGATCCTGGATCTGTCATTTAATAGTAATATGAATGAAGGCAAATTTCATTATTTACACCTATTTACCTGTAAAATGGAGATACCAGTATCCATCATCAAGTGGCTGTGAAGATTAAATGATACAATTCAGTAAATGTTAGCTATTATCATGGGAGGAAATGTTGGAAAGGAGAAATGGGTCAACAGAGGAAGTATCCAGGCAGAAGGTACAGCATATGCAGAGGCAAAGAAGAGATGGTAAACAGATCTCTTGGGGAAGTGCATGCAGATAGTTTGGTTTGGCAGCAGGACAAATGGAGATGTGGAGCAACAGGGGAAGACAGATTTTTTTTTTTTTTTTTCGGAACGCAGGCCTCTCACTGTTGTGGCCTCTCCCGTGGCGGAGCACAGGCTCCGGACGCGCAGGCTCAGCGGCCATGGCTCACGGGCCCAGCCACTCAGCGGCGCGTGGGATCTTCCCGGACCGGGGTATGAACCCGTGTCCCCTGCATCGGCAGGCGGACTCTCAACCACTGAGCCACCAGGGAAGCCCAAGACAGATTTTTAACGATGAATTTAAATTTTCTCCTGAAGGTGTTTTATGGCCATTTAAAAGTTTACATGGCAAATGGTCAAGAATCAGAACTCTATTTCAGTATCATTCTGGTAGTAGTGAAACGCTGGATTGGATATGAGTTACCAGGACAGAGAGTCCATTAGAAGGTACTTATAGTAATCCAAGGAAAAAAGAAAACCTGAAGTAAGTCAACAGCAAAAGAGATATAGCTAAAGGGATGTAGATAAGGGGATGGGTTAGAGAGCCAACAATGAGGAAGAACCTTCAAAAATCAACACAAGGTATTGGATTGGGAAGTTGGGGAGGAGAGCAGATTTCTGGCTTAACTCGTAAGATGGTTGGTCATACCCACCATTCACTCCATCGAGGAATGTAAGAGAAACACCAGGCTAGGATGGGATGAGTTCAGTGGATTTGACAGGAGTAGTAGTTGTTCACTGAGTGCCATTTTTCTATACTTTGTGCTAAATGCGTTGCATCTATCACTTCCCTTATTCCTCAAATCAAAATCTGTCAAGTGGGTATTAAAATCCCCATTTTACAGACAAGGAAATGGTAAAGTGAATGATTTAGGAGATTAAATAATCTGAAGATAGTTTATGTATTTAAGAGCCAGGTCAGCCTGATTCTAAAAACCGTATTCTGAATCTTTCAGACACAGATTGATAGTGAAGAGACTACAGTGCAATAGTGGGATGAAAGCCTGGCTGAAGCTGAAGACAGTAATAAAATATAAACTGCTCTTTTACAAGCTTTGTCGTGAAAAAAGGAATGACAACATAGCCCAGGGATTATTTTAGACCACTGATTCAATTGCAATTTGACATATAATTGTAAATCTATTTCTTTCTGCATTTCTTGTCCTTGAAATAAAGGGGCATATAAGTCTTGACAGTGAAAGTGATGTATGGTGAGTTCAATCTTCTTCCACAACACCCTGCATAGAAAAGCTTGTGACATACAGACAAGCTCCCATTAATGTCACTTAAAGTACATAGTTTTTAAAAATGTACTAAGATCACCAAAAGGTACTTCAAGGTGGCTCCGGTTTAAGAGCAGATTGGCCCCAAGAGTTTGTCTGTCCTCCCCGTCACTCCAGTAAAATGAAAGAAAAGGAACTGAAAGGGTATGAGGTTTTCTTCATTTTATTTTTTTTTATACAGCAGTTTCTTATCAGTTATCTATTTTATACATATTAGTGTATACATGTCAATCCCAATCTCCCAATTCATCCCACCACCACCACCCCGCCACTTTCCCCCCTTGGTGTCCATATGTTTGTTCGTATGAAGTGTTTTTAGATACATCACCTTAAATGAATCTCAAAGGTATTACGCTGAGTAAAAGAAGTCAGTTTCAAAAGGTCACATATGACATGATTCCATTTATGACATTCCAGAAGACAAAACTATGGGGATGGAAAAGAGATCAGTGGTTGCCTGGGCTTATGGGTGGAGGGAAGGGTGACTATAAAGGTGTATAGTAAAAGGGAGGTTGGGAGGTTTTGGTACTGCTCTGTATTCTAAAATGGTCACACAAACCTATGCGTGTGTTAAAATTCGCAGAACTGTACACTACAAGTACAAAAAGTAAAGTTTACTGTATGACAGTCTAAAAAACATTTTTGAAAAGACAGCCCAAAAGGATGGCGACCAAAGAGGAGACAGAAACAGAAAATCAATGTCAACAGATTTCTGGAAAACAGAAAGCAGATGGGATATAACTGAGCAGGACCAAGGAAGCCACAATCTAAAGGGACTGCAAGAGGGATGGATACCGGTGAGAAGCATGTTGATTGGCTCTAAAACCCCTGAGAAGCTCAGACTTGAAAGTAGAATTTATAGCAAAGAGTGGAATCAAGGGACAGGCCTGAAAATGAGTAGTTGAAAATTATATACAACAGAATGGTCAGCTCCCTGCAATCTCTGCCCTACCCCTCTCGGCCAAATACAATCTCTCACCTCGGTCACTGTCTCCCACAGGCAGAAGACAAGAACATTTTTATCTGGAAAAAGTAATGGGAGACAACTAGGTGGAAGGCATACGCAAAGGGACAGGTATAGCGGAAATATGTGAAGTGGAAAACAGAAGCTGAGGTGGAAGACAAGGCAGAAGCAGGGAGTTCAAAGCAGTAAGAGACAGAGCCTCTTTCAACCCCTCCCTTTTGCAGAAGACTAGAGAATTCTTCCCCAGAGAAACTGAAAGCCCTGCAGAAGAGGCCTCCGGCCAAATGACTGGCTCCCTGACAGTCATTCCCTGATGCAGTGCTTCCCAAAATTCAGTCTACCTACAGTTGCTGACCTGCCAACTATTTATTACTTGTCTAAGCATTTTATCTCAAACAGGAACAAATAATGCACTCAGTGGCATTTTTGAGTAGCACTGTGCTACTGAGGCCATCACTTGTCAAGCACTGCCCGTGAACAAAGAGCTTTCAATGAGTTTTGGGGGTCCATTTATACATGATAGATAGCTGAGATTAGCCAGAAATACAAGGAAAGTCACCTACACGAAAAACTGAAAATAGCTCCAGTAAACAAGAGTGAACTAGGAAACAGCAGATCCAACACAGGAGGGTGACAAAAAGAGGGAATGTGAGGGAATGGCTGAGTAGCTGTCTGAAAAAAACACCAGTACAGATTGGCAGAGAAGGACAAATGCAGAATAGACCTTTCTAGCAAAAACAGGGAATCAGGTTATCAGGTATTTGGGGACAAAAAACCTTCAAAAGACTAGCGATAAGAACAGGGTGGACCTGATAGAAAAGTTGGAAAAACTTTAAGATAGGCTTCCAGAAAGTTATGTTGATGTTAAAAGTGGGGTGATTATTAATTCCAGGAAAAATAAAGCGTACAAAGCATAATCTTGGTACTCTGCTTTGCTCTAAAGTATACAGTATTTTTAAAGTCATAATTAAACAACTGCTAATGTGTTTATTAAATATTATAACTATATAATGGGAGAAGGGGAGGTATGTGTGTTAGCTACATCATCAGGTAACATTATCAAGAAGACAATAATGTCTAAAACTGTTAAATCAAGCAATAGTAGAACAGGCATATAATTTAGATACACTAAGATAAATACCAAAAGTAACAACTTTTGAAGGCAAAGTAATTGTCTCTAGAAGGTAGAAAGTTGGGACAGGTACTGCTGTTTTTCATCATAAGGCCTTTAGATTTTTTTGAACTGTGTACACATGTTACTTTGACAAATTTTACGTATATAAAAGAAAATAAGGTCACCATGGTGTGATTTGATTTTAGACATGGTATTTATTTTTAAATGATATTTATTTTGAAATTTCAAATGACATTAGGGGAAATATGATTTTTACGTTTATTGAATGGGGCATGGGCTAAAAAGGGGCTCTAAAACACTTTAGTAGATTATCCAAAGACTACAACAAACATTGATGCACCAAATTCTTCTTGAAGCAGCACTTCCCTACTCCCTCCACCCTCCCCTCAAACTAACCATGTTCACAAAGAAGAGAACTTTGAAGCTTAACCAACAAAGGATCGTACAATACTTCTAAGGCAGTGTTTCCATAGAGACAGGGGCGAGCGGGCTGAACAGCAGTCATTACGCCTACCACTCAGCTGCTCCTCTTTGCTAGTCTGGCGTTTCATTTCCTATGTCCCTGCCCACTTCATTATTTTCATCATCATTGTCTCTCTACCAGTTATTCATTTTCTATTTACCAGAAATTTCCCTTGATCTAATACCAAATTTAGCCTGTCTGCTTGTAACAGGTTATAATCTGACCACTTCTTGGTAAGAACAGATGTTTCTCAGTAACATGCATAAATCCTGCAGTTAATGCTATCAGAGTGATTAACATATTCACATATGGCAATCAAATCTAGGCATGGAAATGTTAAAATCTGGACTCAATTTAGTGCTAAACATTAGCAACAACACCGGGGCACTGTTATTTTAGCAAGACACCTGAACATAGCAAAATTAATTTTGTTCATTTTTATTAATACAGAACATACTAACAGAAAGTTATCTTTCAGTATAATCAAGGTTACAAGTACTGTAACCAAGAAACAAATAATATTCACTTGACTCTCCTCTTCATTGAGTAAGTTTCTATTAGGTAGTACAGTTATTTTTACCAATTTACTTTTAAACTGCTTTCTGATTTCAAAGAAATTTCTTAGCTTTTACTTATTAAATAATATCTTCAGTTGGGAACTTCATATATCAAAATATTTCCTGCAAGTTAGTACATTCTTCAATGCCTCTACTTAACCTAGTTGTCTTAAAATGCAATATGATTCTCTGAAAGTTGAGTATGACATCAGTGTTTCCAAAAGATCAGCATAAAGCCCATAAGAAAGAAATGTTTTCCTTCCACCAGTCACAGAGGCCACATGAATGTTCCACATTCTTCATATTCAGCAACAGGAATCACTTACAGCTCAAATGGCAGGAGACAAGGGAGAACTTAGGCCATCAATGTACTTGTAAAATAGATAAAACTCCCAATATATTTTAAGATTCCGTCTTCACCACAGATGAGAAAGTGTTGGAAGAGCTCTTCAGCTTTTCTGTAGCAGCACCTCTGGTCCCCCAGTTAGAAAAAGAGACGGAGGACAGCAGTCCTTCTTAACCAGCACAAACTCAATCTGCAAAGACTGGGAGAAGCCCTCTCCCCCAATGATATACCCCAGAAAATAAACTGCCATGTGCAAGAGGGTCAGTTATCAGAATAAATAACCATATTCTGAAGGACTGATAAAACAAAGAATAGTTTTACACGATGAATACCCTATGCACTCAGAAATTTCAGGACAATTATACATTAAGTACTTCATGCAAGTAATATTCTATCTGTTGAAAGTCATTATGAACTACAAGTTCTTTTAACTGAATTTCATATTATACAAAACTTAAGAAGTGTGGCACATTTCTACTATTAACCATTACATTATTTTTTGTTTCTTTTTTAAAAAACATATATTAATCAAAATTGATACATTACCCAGAACTTTTGATTTAAAATATAAACAAAGGAAACCATTACAAACTCTGAATTCAAACAGGCATTATTCTATACAAACATATGAGTTATTTTAGTTAAAAAAAAATAGCCATTTCAATGCAATTAAGCCACCTCTGATTAAGACATACATTTCATGCATGTGAAAAAATAAGTTTACATTCAAGAATAAGTTCCATAGCAAATGAATTACAGCATTTATTCAATAAGGAATATTAAAAATAATTCCAGTTAATAGAAAATAAAATAACTTCAAGCACATATAATTTATCATGTACATACTCCAAAATCTCCAGAACTTAATTAGGAAATTTAAAGAACTTCTTTTTAAAGTACATCTTAGAAAAACCAACCAAAACAATCGGTGGCTTAACTAAAGAGAATGTGCATACATATTCATCCTTGACCTATATGTAAAAATTGAATGAAATATAGAGGAAATGAAGGTTATTGTTCTCCAAAATTTCTGCAAGATAATATTAGTACTTAAGTCAAAACACTTACCTGCAAAATAAAAACAGCTTGAGGTATTTCCAATGCTGAAGCAAATTTCTTAATGTTAAATACCACAATGAAAACAGTCTCCTTTGAACATTTACATCTGGTTGACAGTTGAGGCAGAAGATAATGGTCGGCCAAGAAGCTTTCCCATCTCACCTATATTCTTTCATCCGTTATGAAGTGCAAGCTTCAAGGGAAATGGTCACATGTAAAAACATCAAGTGAGATGGGTTTCCTGACTGCAACATCTTAACCAAATGGAAAGAGGAATTTTAAATCTTCCTACTGGAGACCTACCATGAGCATTAATTCCTATTCTAGACAGGTAAATAGGTCCTTTGAAATCAAATCTAAGCTTAACAAAGAACTGTACTGGATAAACTGAATACATGAACCACCTCAACAAAGATGGTACTTTAAGCCTTTACACATGACCTGTGAAAAGGATGAAGTGTTTTATTTATATTTGGTCTTTCTTCATCTTTTTTGTAACTATGAATCCTGAAGGGTTAGCAAGTCATTATACTCACACATCTTGTAATCCCTTTCTTCACACAATAGGCACACATATACAGTATCATATGTCAATATAATATTATCAACACAGCATAAACATTTAAGCAGCAGACGCATTTCACATGAAAGAGGCTCCATGCATCATACGGCCTGTCCCAACAAAAAGGAAACATCAGAATGCCATTTCAGCAGTTACAGTGTTGACATGATCAATATAGCGAATTTGTTTCATACCCGTCATATATTTTCATAAGTCATCCATAAGGAAGAAGCAAAGGACAAAGACAGCTTTAAAAAAAAAAGTTATGTGCCAACTTCAAAAATGACATACTAACCACACATCAGCATTTGAAAGCTAGGTTGAATAGGACTGGCCTTGATGCACATGCAGTAAATTTGTTTTCAAAATATAAAATTAAATGGTAATGTCAGCAGTATTACTACTGTTTCTATATTTATGATTAATTACTAGCAGTACAACTCCCAGAAGGAAGGAGATGGATCCAATAGCGATGTAAGCAATCCCCAAAAATGGATTTTTTCCTCCCATCCATGAAATAGTGCTCAAGATCATCCGTTTTCGTCCATCAAATGAATGTACAGGGTAATCTGAAGAGTGTATAGGAAGACTTTTCCGTGTCTAGTTACTTGATTTTTAAAATACAACTTTAAAAGTTGGCATTTAACTGCTGTAATTCATTGGTATAATTCTACAATACACAGGCACCTTACTCATATGTTCTGAATCACAAAATAATTATATAATTATTATCCGAAAGGATTGATTTCACAAATTAAATATTAGTAGTAAAAGCCAATATAGAGACAAGATGAAAAGGCAGAGGGCTATGTACCAGATGAAGGAACAAGATAAAACCCCAGAAAAACAACTAAATGAAGTGGAGATAGGCAACCTTCCAAAAAAAAATTCAGAATAATGATAGTGAAGGTGATCCAGGACCTCGGAAAAAGAATGGAGGCAAAGATTGAGAAGATTCAAGAAATGTTTAACAAAGATCTAGAAGAATTAAAGAACAAACAAACAGAGATGAACAATACAAAAATTGAAATGAAAACTACACTAGAAGGAATCAATAGGAGAATAACTGAGGCAGAAGAACGGATAAGTGACTTGGAAGACAGAATGGTGGAATTCACTGCTGTGGAACAGAATAAAGAAAAAAGAATGAAAAGAAATGAAGACAGCCTAAGAGACTTCTGGGACAACATTAAACACAACAACATTCACATTATAGGGGTCCCAGAAGGAGAAGAGAGAGAGAAAGGACCTGAGAAAATATTTGAAGAGATTATAGTCGAAAACTTCCCTAACATGGGAAAGGAAATAGCCACCCAAGTCCAGGAAGCGCAGAGAGTCCCATACAGGACAAACCCAAAGAGAAACACGCCGAGACACATAGTAATCAAATTGGCAAAAATTAAAGACAAAGAAAAATTATTGAAAGCAGCAAGGGAAAACAGACAAATAACATACAAGGGCACTCCCATAAGGTTAACAGCTGATTTCTCAGCAGAAACTCTACAAGCCAGAAGGGAGTGGCATGATATACTTAAAGTGGTGAAAGGGAAGAATCTACAACCAAGATTACTCTACCCAGCAAGGATCTCATTCAGATTCGAAGGAGAAATCAAAAGCTTTACAGACAAGCAAAAGCTAAGAGAATTCAGCACCACCAAACCACTCTATAACAAATGCTAAAGGAACTTCTCTAAGTGGGAAACACAAGAGAAGAAAAGGACCTACAGGGCTTCCCTGGTGGCGCAGTGGTTGAGAATCTGCCTGCTAATGCAGGGGACACGGGTTCGAGCCCTGGTCTGGGAGGATCCCACATGCCACGGAGCAACTGGGCCCGTGAGCCACAACTACTGAGCCTGCGCGTCTGGAGCCTGTGCTCCGCAACAAGAGAGGCCACGATGGTGAGAGGCCCGCGCACCGCGATGAAAGGTGGCCCCCGCTTGCCACAACTAGAGAAAGCCCTCGCACAGAAACGAAGACTCAACACAGCAAAAATAAATAAATAAAATTAATAAAACTCAAGAGATGTGTTAAAAAAAAAAAAAAAAGAAAAGGACCCACAAAATCAAGCCCAAAACAATTAAGAAAATGGCAATAGGAACATACGTATCAATAACTACCTTAACGTGAATGGAGTAAATGCTCCAACCAAAAGACACAGGCTTGCTGAATGCATACAAAAACAAGACCCATATATATTTTGTCTACAAGAGGCCCAATTCAGACCTAGGGACACATACAGACTGAAGGTGATGGGATGGAAAAAGATATTCCATGCAAATGGAAATCAAAAGAAAGCTGGAGTAGCAATACTCATATCACATAAAATAGACTTTAAAACAAAGAATGTTACAAGAGACAAGGAAGGATACTACATAATGATCAAGGGATGAATCCAAGAAGAAGATATAACAATTATAAATATATATGCACCCAACATAGGAGCACCTCAATACATACGGCAACTGCTAACAGCTATAAAAGAGGAAATCGACAGTAACACAATAATAGTGGGGGACTTTAACACCACAGTTACACCAATGGACAGATCATCCAAAATGAAAATAAATAAGGAAACAGAAGCTTTAAATGACACAATAGACCAGATAGATTTAATTTATATTTATAGGACATTCTATCCAAAAACAGCAGATTACACTTTCTTCTCAAGTGCACATGGAACATTCTCCAGGATAGATCACATCTTGGGTCACCAATCCAGCCTCAGTAAATTTAAGAAAATTGAAATCGTATCAAGCATCTTTTCTGACCACAATGCTATAAGATTAGAAATCAATTACAGGGAAAAAAACGTAAAAAATACAAACACATGAAGGCTAAACAATACGTTACTATATAACCAAGAGATCACTGAAGAAATCAAAGAGGAAATCAAAAAATACCTAGAGACAAATGACAATGAAAACACGACTATCCAAAACCTATGGGATGCAGTAAAGGAGTTCTAAGAGGGAAGTTTATAGCTATACAAGCCTACCTCAAGGAACAAGAAAAATCTCAAATAAACAATCTAACCTTACACCTAAAAGAACTAGAGAAAGAAGAACAAACAAAACCCAAAGTTAGCAGATGCAAAGAAATCATAAAGATCAGAGCAGAAATAAATGAAATAAAAACAAAGAAAACAATAGCAAAGATCAATAAAACTAAAAGCTGGTTCTTTGAGAAGATAAACAAAATTGATAAACCATTAGCCAGACTCATCAAGAAAAAGAGGGAGAGGACTCAAATCAATAAAATTAGACATGAAAAAGAAGTTACAACAGACACCGCAGAAATACAAAGCATCCTAAGAGACTACTACAAGCAACTCTATGCCAATAAAATGGACAACCTGGAAGAAATGGACAAATTCTTAGAAATGGATAACCTTCCAAGACTGAACCAGGAAGAAACAGAAAATATGAACAGACCAATCACAAGTAATGAAATTGAAACTGTGATTAAAAACCTTCCAAGAGGGCTTCCCTGGTGGCGCAGTGGGCTTCCCTGGTGGCGCAGTGGTTGAGAGTCCGCCTGCCGATGCAGGGGACACGGGTTCATGCCCCGGTCTGGGAAGATCCCACATGCTGCGGAGTGGCTAGGCCCGTGAGCCATGGCCACTGAGCCTGCGCGCCCAGAGCCTGTGCTCCACAACAGGAGAGGCCACAACAGTGAGAGGCCTGCGTACCGCAAAAAAAAAAAAAAAAAAAAAAAAAAACTTCCAAGAAACAAAAGCCCAGGACCAGATGGCTTCACAGGTGAATTCTATCAAACATTTAGAGAAGAGAGAACACTCATCCTTCTCAAACTCTTCCAAAAAATTGCAGAGGAAGGAAAACTCCCAAACTCATTCTATAAGGCCACCATCACCCTGATACCAAAACCAGACAAAAATACTACAAAAAAAGAAAATTACAGACCAATATCACTGATGAATATAGATGCAAAAATCCTCAACAAAATACTAGCAAACAGAATCCAGCAACACATTAAAAGGATCATACACCATGATCAAGTGGGATGTATCCCAGGGATGCAAGGATTCTTCAATATATGCAAATCAATCAATGTGATACAGCATATTAACAAACTGAAGAATAAAAACTATATGATCATCTCAGTAGTTGCAGAAAAAGCTTCTGACAAAATTCAACACCAATTTATGATAAAAACTCTCCAGAAAGTGGGCATAGAGGGAACCTACTTCAACATAATAAAGGCCATATATGACAAACCCACAGCAAACATCATTCTCAATGGTGAAAAACTGAAAGCATTTCCTCTAAGATCAGGAACAAGACAAGGATGTCCACTCTCACCACTATCATTCAACATAGTTTTGGAAGTCCTAGCCATGGCATCTGGGATGAAAAAGAAATAAAAGGAATACAAATTGGAAAAGAAGTAAAATTGTCACTGTTTGCAGATGATATGACACTATACATAGAGAATCCTAAAGATGCCACCAGAAACTACTAGAGTTAATCAATGAATTTGGTAAAGTTGCAGGACACAAAATTAATGCACAGAAATCTCTTGCATTCCTATACATTAATGATAAAAAAATCTGAAAGAGAAATTAAGGAAACACTCCCATTTACCGTTGCAACAAAAGGAATAAAATACCTAGGAATAAGCCTACCTAGGGAGACAAAAGACCTGTATGCAGAAAACTATAAGACACCGATGAAAGAAATTAAAGATGATACCAACATATGGAGAGATATACCATGTTCTTGTATTGGAAGAATCAATATTGTGAAAATGACTACCCAAAGCAATCTACAGATTCAATGAAATCCCTATCAAATTACCAATGGCATTTTTTACAAAACTAGAACAAAAAATCTTAAAATTTGTAATGGAGACACAAAAGACCCCAAATAGCCAAAGCAGTCTTGAGGGAAAAAAACGAAGCTGGGGCTTCCCTGGTGGCGCAGTGGTTGAGAGTCCGCCTGCCGATGCAGGGAACACGGGTTCATGCCCCGGTCCGGGAAGATCCCACATGCCGCGGAGCGGCTGGGCCCGTGAGCCATGGCTGCTGAGCCTGCGCGTCCAGAGCCTGTGCTCCGCGGCGGGAGAGGCCACAGCAGTGAGAGGCCCGCGTAACGCAAAAAAAAAAACCAACAACAACAAAAACGAAGCTGGAGGAATCAGACTCCCTGACTTCAGACTATACAAAGGTACAGTCATCAAGACAATATGGTACTGGCACAAAAACAGAAATATAGATCAATGGAACAGGATAGACAGCCCAGAGATAAACCCACACACCTATGGTCAACTAATCTATGACAAAGGAGGCAAGGATATACAATGGAGAAAAGATGGTCTCTTCAATAAGTGGTGCTGGGAAAACTGGACAGCTACATGTAAAAGAATGAAATTAGAACACTCCCTAACACCATACACAAAAATAAACTCAAAATGGATTAGAGACCTAAATGTAAGACCGGGCACTATAAAACTCTTAGAGGAAAACATAGGAAGAACACTCTTTAACATAAATCACAGCAAGATCTTTTTTGACCCACCTCCTAGAGAAATGGAAATAAAAACAAAAATAAACAAATGGGACCTAATGAAACTTAAAAGCTTTTGCACGGCAAAGGAAACCATAAACAAGACGAAAAGACAACCCTCAGAATGGCAGAAAATATTTGCAAATGAATCATCGGACAAAGGATTAATCTCCAAACTATATAAACAGCTCAGGCAGCTCAATATTAAAAAACAAACAACCCAATCCAAAAATGGGCAGAAGAACTAAATAGACATTTCTCCAAAGAAGACATACAGATGGCCAAGAAGCACATGAAAAGCTGCTCAACATCACTAATTATTAGAGAAACGCAAATCAAAACTACAATGAGGTATCAGGTCACACCAGTTAGAATGGCCATCATCAGAAAATCTACAAACAACCAATGCTGGAGAGGGTGTGGAGAAAAGGGAACCCTCTTGAACTGTTGGTGGGAATGTAAATTGATACAGCCACTATGGAGAACAGTATGGAGGTTCCTTAAAGAGCTAAAAATAGAATTACCATATGACCCAGCAGTCCCACTACTGGGCATATACCCTGAGAAAACCATAATTCAAAAAGACACATGCACCTCAATGTTCACTGCAGCACTATTTACAATAGCCAGGTCATGGAAGCAACCTAAATGCCCATCGACAGATGAATGGATAAAGAAGATGTGGTACATATATACCATGGAATATTACTCAGCCATGAAAAGGAACGAAATTGGGTCATTTGTAGTGACGTGGATGGATCTAGAGACTATCATACAGAGTGAAGTAAGTCAGAAAGAAAAAAACAAATATTGTATATTAACGTATATATGTGGAACCTAGAAAATGGTACAGATGAACTGGTTTGCAGAGCAGAAATAGAGACACAGATGCAGAGAACAAACGTATGGACACCAAGGGGGAAAAGCGGCAGGGGGTGGGGGTGGTGTGATGTATTGGGAGATTGGGATTGTCATGTATACACTGATGTGTATAAAATGGATGACTAATAAGAAAATAAATAAATAAATAGGAAAAATAAAAAAATAAAAGCCAATATAGTTTACAAGCAAAAACAACTAAAGTTAAGGGTTATATAATTTCTCATTTCTTAGATATTTCTGTTCTCATTACACAGGAGGGGTAAAAGGTCTGTAATGTGAAAATATATTTCAGATAAATAGCAATGAAACCCATAGAGGAAAAAGAGCTTGACAGACCAGGAGAAAAAGGAAGAATGAAGAGATTAGGGGTCTCTATGAGCTCAAAGAGCACATGTAGCAAGAGTGTAGTTGTAAGAGTATGGGAGGACTCAGCACAAGGTCGAAAAGCATGACAATGAAGTTTTACATTGCTGATTTGGAGCAATGGTGAAACTCATGGTGTGACACAGGATTGATGACTAAAACAGAGTGGAATTGAAGGGTGGATCCTTAAACAAATTTGAGAACTGGGACACCAACATGTTGTATGAGCTACCTACATAGACCAGTGCTAGGGTTTTGGCAAGAGTTAGGGAAGAGAAGAAGACAGAACTAAGTCCCTATGCAAAAGGTTTACAACTTTTTCAAAAGCATCTTTTGAATCAAGTGTTAGTGCCCATCTGTTTCTCCAGCTTCCGGAGCTCCCCAGCCCGGCTGTGCTTCCAGTGGCAGGCTCAGCTCTACTAGTTCTTAAATCAATCCCAACCTGAGCCAGGAATGACTGTAAGAGCTCTAACTGACCCAACACTCTATGGGATGTGGTATCACATCACCCATGCTAGTCTCTATATCGCAACCCTAAAAAGTGGGCTTCTGCCTTGATCCTAATACCTAGTTCCCACCTTATACCCGACTTTGATCATTAACCCTTAATGTTCTGCAGGTCAAATTCCTGTCTTATTGATTTTCAAATAGTCTGCATTCCTCCTAAAAGTTCTCTTGGTGCAAATTATCTGTCAACAAAGAATCCCTGAGTGCTCCAAAGACTTCCCTTTATTGTGCTATAGGCTACAGGTTGCCCTCTACTTTGGCCATAGCCTTAAGATAATGTTCTTTCTACCAGCACCTAAACTGGGTCTGTCTGTCTAAAATTTCTGCTGTGTAGGCCTAGTTTCAAGCACTTGGTCACTTTCAGTCTGTCACTATCAGGTCATGTTCAGTTGTCTACTGAGGTGCAAAATCAAAAGACTAAGCCTACAAATAGGTTTTTATTTTGAAATTAGGTCTATTAACTTAACCGTTTATTAATCCATTATAAAGCTAAAACTATATACTTATAATTTGGGTTATGAAAAATCAAAAATGTAAGATCATCAGCACACATGCTAATATTTGAAATTTTTTCATTCATTATATATACAAGCAGTGGGTTGGAAATGAAAAGATATAAGGATTTTGTTGAGCATAAAAGTTAGTGCCCAATATTTCTGGCTTAGGAAAGACTTTGCATCCAGGCCAATATGGACTGGTCTGACTATTTGAGTGAACCAGCTAGGGATGCAGCCTACAGTGATGGTTGATGGTAAAGTCAACACAGCTTGATTATGAACCCTGAATCTTCTATCACCTGTGTAATCTCAGTTAAGTTACTTAAATGCTCTGTGTTCCTATATTCTTGTCTATAACATGGAGATGATACCTGCCTCACAATGCTTGAAATAAATAAAATAATACATGGAAAGTACTTAGTATAACATTGACATATAGTCAGGGTGAAATTAATGATATTTATCAGCACTGAAAAGTATGCCTAAATTATTAAGGTGGAACAATACAGCTAATGATAAAAATGTTTTGATACTGTAAACAAAGCAATAATTATAAATAATTATGTTGATATGAACTAACAAATTTGCTGATTTTTATTATCTAAAAAAATATAGATTAAAACAGCCCAGTACCACCAACACTTAGATTTACTAAGTGAGTACTAGCATTTGCATTAAAATGAATTACAATCTCTCTTGTAAAAATATCTAACTTATTAATAAATCTAGCATCTACATTTTAAATAATTTTACCAAATAAGATGCTTGAACTCTAGTACAAAGTATTTAAAAATTAAAGGCATTTTTGGAAGGAACAAGTTAAAAGAGACTTTCTCATACATACACACATACTCATAAAAATGCAGAGAGCAAAACTAAAACACAAAATAGCATGCCACATAACTGAGACAAGGTTGGACTACACTCCTTTCAAATTCTTTGCATCTGTGCACATGGCCAAAAAAGGATACTGTATGTGATATTCAAGTAGTATCGTCCAGCTGGTAATGTCGGATGTAAATCATTTTTCCTCTCTATAAGACGATACAGCTTACGAAAAGTAGGTAATGCTGCAGTACGCATCCAAACAATAAAATCCTCATTTACGAACCCACTATTATCTTCGTCAGGATCCAGCATGTATACTGGTTCAACCCAGTTTACTGGCTTTGTTGTGCCTTAAAAAGGAGAGATCGGTGTGGGGTGGGGAGACAAGGCATTCAATTCTATTGAGAGTTTCACTGAAAATTCACACTCTAATAAAACAAAGATACACAATATGAATATTTTCCTTATGTTCAAAAGTAGAAATATATTCCTATTCTAAGGAAGTCTTAAAATCGACAGAGAAACCAATTCTTCACATAAAAACTTAACAAATAATTACAAAGATTTGATTGATATCTCAATTAAGAGAATACTAAAAGTAGGCTATTGTGTATATTCCAAAAAGCAAATGACTTAATACAAAGATATAATGGTAAGAAACATTACATTGTGAAATCAAGCAGGCATAGAAACAAAAAGAAATTTGGACTTATAACTATTAATAATTAAAATAAATAAACAAATAAATACTTGTTTAAAATAAACTTTGTCACAATTTTAAAAGATTATGGCTGAAACGCTTACAAGGAAATACCAGAGAAATTCAAGATTAAAAGTATACTACGTTTCCTTTAGAATTTCAGTACATTAGAAGATACTACATATTTTACCTAACTTGACAACAAGTTAAGAAAAGTTGTTTTTTAAAAAGCATAAACTTTTTTAAGATTCTAAAGACAGAAAATTTTAGGTACTTCATTAAAACGCCTAGCTTATGTTTTAAGGGATATTAGTAATATTTTACCTTTGAATCGTTCTTCTAGGGGAATGCCTGCTCCAGGGGGATTTCTGAATTTCACATTTTTATCTGTCCACCAAGCAATACCTCTCTTTTTCAAAGGAATAGGTGTAGGATCAGATTCGTTGCCAACCAGAAACAGATCTAGTGTATCTAAACACAAGAAAAGGAAGATACTGCTAAACATCTACTGAAAATCCATAGTACCAGCTTTATTCCACGAGAAATGAGGATCTGGTACTTGCCCCCCAAAGTGGTTGTAATGAAGCAGGCACATGATGAGCATTTGCTCTTGATTATTTACATGTGAATTAACTATGGTAACTTTATAATCCTAGATGAACTTGCCTTCCCTCAATAGTTCCAGGTCATTTTCCTACATGGCTAGCTGATATGTGATATGGTCAAATGTTTTAATATTAACCCCAATAAAACAATTTGCAAGGTAAATCTGCCTCTCTTTCTATTCTTTAAAAAAAAAAAAAAAGCACTGCTAAATAGCTTCTGGCTTATCAATTTCTCTCTCTGCACTGTCCAATCTGGTAATCACTAGCTATATGGCTACAGAGCCCCTGAAATTATGGCTGGTCCAAATGACTACGTTTTGTAAAGATATAATGTACATCAGACATCAAAGATTTAGTATAAAAATTAGTATATTAAATATCTCACTAATAACTTTTATATACTGAATATCACTTACCTGCTGAAATGACAATATGTGGGGCATATTGAGTTTAATAAAATATAATGAAAATTAATTTCACTTGTTTCTTTTTTATTGTTTTTAATGTGACTATCAGAAAGCTTAAAATTATACACGTCTCACATTTATGGTTCACATTACATTCATATCAGACAGTGCTGCTCTAAATGATCAACTGTAGCCCCTTTTTAATGGTATAAATATTCAAAGTTGTTGGTAAAGGTAGCCTGGCATTTATTTTATCATGTATGAAATAGTAAGTTAGCAGAATGTCCCTGCTTCTTTCTTCCCAGAGACAGAAATTCATTCTTAAAATATAAGAATTCACAAAAGAAAGTCATAAAGCATTATAATACCCCACTAAATAACTAATTCACATATTTATCTTAAAGCTGTTGAATTTCTCAATTTCATTAATGTTTCTGAAAGATTATACAGATATTCCTAACTACAGTATAATATATATATATATATATATATATATATATATATATAATCTTTGTTCATCTCTGTCTCATACCATTAAACATGCTGTTGGCAATAGCTCCACAAGGGGCAATTGGTTTGTCTTCATTTCTTCGATAAGGCTCACACTCCTTACTGGGATTCTGATATTTAGAAGGAAAGAAGAAAGAAGTTATTACCCAGGCCTTGGGGAGAACTATGAGTTAGTCCTAATTACTGATTAAAAATTCAATCCCTACATGTTTCTCACTCGCAATGCATATAAAATGCCTATATTATAAACAGACTATAAATAATACCACATTTAATTACTCAAAATATATTCCTTAACATTACTGCATTATAGACTTTCTTTGCACATACTGTCATATAGGTATATGTCAAATTGACTTTTTTTCTTTTTATAAATTTATTTATTTTATTTATTTTATTTTAGGCTGCGTTGGGTCTTTGTTGCTGTGCACGGGCTCTCTAGTTGCAGTCAGCGGGGGCTACTCTTCATTGCAGTGCACAGGCTTCTTACTGCAGTGGCTCCTCTTGTTGTGGAACACGGGCTCAGTAGTTGTGGCTCACAGGCTTAGTTGCTCCACGGCATGTGGGATCTTCCCAGAGTAGGGTGTGAACCCATGTCCCCTACGTTGGCAAGCGGATGCCCAACCAATGCACCACCAGGGAAGCCCCCAAACTGACATTTAAAAATTTTTTCATATCAACACAGAAATCATAACTACAAACTGTTTTCTACATAAGAAAAACTAAGAAGCCATCTATTGTCAATCCAGCTGTAACAGAATGAAAGGAATCTTAAACTGGAAGTAAGAAGACTGGAGCTTCAGGACTTCCCTGGTGGTGCAGTGGTTAAGACTCTGGGCTCCCAATGCAGGCAATCCGGGTTTGATCCCTGGTCAGGGAACTAGATCCCTCCTGCATGCCACAACTAAGAGCCCACATGCCACAACTAAAGATCCCGCACACCGCAACTAAAAATGATCCCACATATTGCAACTAAAAAAAACAAAGATCCCGCATGCTGCAACTAAGACCCAGCACAGCCAAATAAATAAATATTAAAAAGAAAAAAAAAAAAAGACCTGAGCTTCTAGTTCCAGCTATGTACTATGTGACTTTGCGCAAGTCCCTTGATTTATCTGCACTTCACTTATAAAATTAACATGTTCAAGTAGATAATTTCAAATTTTGTAATTTGGAAGGGAGGGAGGGAGGGAGGAAAAGTCTAATGCAGATTCCTAGAATATACCAATCTTCTCTAAATTGTGCACCCAGGTATAAAGAAAACAAAAATGTTGGCAAGGCAAACAGCACTTCACCTGTCCTCCAGATTTGGTTTTGCCTTAGTCCCTATTGAAGATCTCAAGGAAACGTGGAAGCTGTAGAATTAATCCAGAGATTCTACCAAGTCTGATATTAGGTATACATCTGAGTTGTTCTGCGACTCCAAGGCCACATTAAGCCATGTCTCACAACACATAAACAAACCAAGACAGTCTCAATTTGAAATTAACTAGAACCTAGTTAGGCCTCTTAGGGCTATTCCATTATAACCAACCTTGACTTGTATCTACATTCTGGCAGGGAATCTCATAAAGTCTCTTTAATATTTGACTTCTCAGCTTTTTGGTCCCTAAGACATCTACATTCAGAAAGTTAGTATTCTAAGACCATGAAGATAGACAATGTATAACTGGCTTATTACTATTTGAATGTTTTGATGAAAACTGATTTCAAAAAATAAGGTAAATAAACTCTCAATGGGCAAATATATTCTAACCACTAAACCATTTTGGAGGGGAGGGGGGCAAGGATAGCAACTTTATTTGGAAAACCAGCAGACAGAAAAGACGGTGGACTGGTGTCCCAAAGAACCATCTTCTAACTACTAAATTATTGAAGAAGTTTTTTAAAAAAAGGAAAATATTTACTACCTATGCATCAGGCAGTCAACTAAGCAATGCTAGGTACTTTGCAGTAACTGGTTTAGGAAAGCCATTTAATAAAGAGTACCTAACATGTACCACATACCATGTAAGGTGCTAGAAATGGAAAGATGAAAAAAAAGTCCCTGCTTTTCAGCAGCTCACAATGTAATCTAGGAAACAGACTCAAATACAACCAACTATAATATGAAATAAGAGCCATGATAAAGGTGTCTATATTCATTCCATATATATTTATTAAATGCCTTTCATGTGCTAGGTACTGGAGAGGCACTCGGTATATGGTGATTAAAGGAAGTCATGCTCCCTGCTCTCATGGGCTTGCAGTGTAGTTGGGAGGACAGAAGATAAGGGGAAGACTGTCTCTGGAGGTAGTATCATGAAAGTTAAGACCTAAAGAAAGTAGGAGACAGCCACGTGAAGAGCAGGCCGAAGAGAGCTTTAAGCAGAGAGAACAGTACACACCATTTGGAAGGAACTTGATACTTCTGAGAAGGTAAACAGGGAATGTAGTTAGAGTATGGCAATAAAGAAAATGACATATGATGAGACTGGAGAGTCATGCATAGCTCAGATCATCCTGAGTAAACAAACCACTGAAAGATTTTAAGCAGGGAAGTGGTATTTACTTTTTTTAAAAGATCACTCTAGCAGCTCTGTAGAAAATGGCCTGGAAAGGAAGAGCAAGAGTAGATGATATGGGGAGGCAGTTTGTTAAGTAAAGTGAGAAGTGACTTGGAACAGGGTATGAATGAAGTAAATATGTAAAGAAGTTATTTTGCATCCAAAGACCCTAAAGTAAACAGCAGGCCTGAGGTGAGAGGACCTCCAGGGAAAGAGTAAAAACCACATTCTAGACAAATGAAATGGAAATGCCCAAATGGGCAGATTACCTGCATCACCAGGCATGGTTAGGGAACAGCATATATGGCTCAGGGCAGCCAAGCCAAAGGTACATTAAGGATAGAATATAAAATCAATGAGGCAGAAGTGGTAGGCTGACATCAGATTGTGAAGGGCCTTATGTACAATGTTAAGTTACTTGAACTTCAATCTGTCTGTTCTTAACATCTTTAAAATTTTTGAAAGCCACCTGGTCTTAAAGTCATATATTTTGGTCTAGTCCAGGGATCGATAAATGACAGCCTGCAGGCCAAATCCAGCCCAGCACCTGTTTTTGTAAATAAAGTTTTATTGGAACACAGCTACCTATTCACTTAAGTATTCTCCATGGCTGCATTCATTCTATAATGGCAGAGGTGAGTAGCTGCAATAGACTATATAACCTGCAAAGCTGAAAATGTTTACTATTGGCCCTTTACAGAAAAAAATTCATCAATCCTTAGGTTTAGTCTAAAAGCTCTGCTTGAGGTTTGTTTGTTTTTTTTTTTGTTTTGTTTTTTTTTTTTTTTTTTTGCTGTACGCGGGCCTCTCACTGCTGTGGCCTCTCCCGTTGCGGAACACAGGCTCCGGACACACAGGCTCCGCGGCCATGGCTCGCGGGCCCAGCCGCTCCGCGGCATGTGGGATCTTCCAGGATCGGGGCACGAACCCTAGTCCCCTGCATCGGCAGGCGGACTCTCAACCACTGCGCCACCAGGGAAGCCCTGCTTGAGGTTTGGAAGAAAAGAATCTCAGCTTCTTTTGCCCTCAGTGAAGAGAGTGTGTATCTATATAAAAGAACTGTAAATCAACCACCACTTCTAGGTCTTTCAACACACCCAGTCTATGATCCCAATCAACAAATTCTTGGTGTGTCTCATCAACTTGGTGTGTCTCACAGAACTTCACCTTCTCTGGACTTGAGTCCTTAAAGTTCGATCCCACATGGACTACAAGATATTGCAGACCTAACCAGGATCTTTAAATAGACTTATTATTTCTTAAGATCCCAAACATCAGGAAATAGCAATAAAACCAGGAAGGATAACCTAGAGTAACTTTACGTTTACCAGGACCATTCTGGTCCCAGTACGGTCCTAAATTGCATTCTAAGAGTGTCACTGTTTCTAAGGGATACTTGAATTGCTAAAGGTTTGCTGCATTGGCAGCAATAATATAAAATACTTGGGCACCAACCACTATTATGAGAAGCTGAACAACAGTCAGGAAACTAAGATCCTCTAGTCCACAGATTCCCAAACCAGGCTGAGCAACAGAAGGGGATCTTGTTAAAAATAGATATTTTAGAGCTCCACCCCTGTAGACACAGACATATGAGACTTAGGAGAATCCTGCAATCTGTATTTTCAAAAAGCTCCTCAGACAGTTTTGCAGTAACCCACACCCTTTGGACTTTACTACTCGGGCTCCCCACAAGGTAAAAAGCAAAGAACATACATGTTCAATTCTAAACCACAATCTCTGAAATTAAAAGTAGCTTATTTACATATTCCTACCCAGTGTAATAATAATGAGTAAACTCAAACAGAACAAATTATATTCCCAGAATGCTAGACTCATCAAAATTCCATTACAAACAGATTAACAAAGCAAAAATCCCAATGATACTACCAGAAACAAGCAAGTTGTAACGTGTCCTCTGGATGCAAGAAATCATTGATCTGTGCAAATTGCAGGAGAAAATATTTTAACTAAAAACCTTCACTAAACAAACTAAAAATGTCAAACAACACTTTAATTTCATCTATTATTAAATTTAACATTTCTAATTGAACAATTACCACATGTTCTTAGTTCTTAGACACCGTAGTTTCATGTTCCATCATTTTACTTACAAGTAAAGCACTAGGATCTCCATTTAGTTGACTATCATCTCGAGATTTCACATAACGACGATGGTTTTGATAGAAATTAGACAGTCCATAATACATAAACACATTGCCCTAGAGAAACAGAAAGGGAAAAAATGTTCATATAAAACTATTAAGTATGAAGTTGTTTCATGCATACATAAAAGCTATGTAACTTGCACTAGTTTAGAATTTGTGATAACTTAAAACAGTTACTGGGGTGAATTCTACCAGTACTTAGCAATCTAAAATGGTACAAATTGTAAATAAGGTTAAACAATCAAACCAAATCAAATAATGTTAAAGAATCAAATAAAATAAGGTCAAAAATCCAAAAGTCAACTTTGAAAATACTCTGAAAGACCTCAAAGACGTCTATTTACATTAAAACAAACAAACAAACAAAAAAGCTCTCAAGGAATCTATTAGCCTAGTCTGATCTACTTTCAGTTTTATTTATTTATTTTTTAAAAGATTTTTTTTTTGATGTGGACCATTTTTAAAGTCTTTACTGAATTTGTTACAATATTGCTTCTATTTTATGTTTTGGTTTTTTGGCCATGAGGCATGTAGGATCTTAGTTCCCCGACCAGGGATCAAACCTGCACCCCCTGCATTGAAAGGCAAAGCCTTAACCACTGGACCGCCAGGGAAGTCCCTACTTTCAATTTTAAATCTTCTCTAATTCAGATTGGTCTTCATCCAATTAGCATCAACTTTTCAAAGGAATAATGCTTTCAAGCTTTCATTTACTGCCCAAAATAAATTTTGAACTTGAATTGGGACATAGTAAATTTCTCAGTAGGATACTATATAGTATTAGTAATGAACAAATTAATAATTAGTAAAGTATCTAAGATAATGAGTCATTTTATAATAATCAAGAAAAGTACTTTAATGTATTCAGTGGAGTCAACTTGGAAATAACCTGGGAAATAAGGGTAACCTACATACATTGTAACTATTTAGAAGATGTTATGAAGTCAGCTTGAATGACTAAGATTTTTAGAGGTGGCAAAAACATCAGCTATTTTCTCCTTTCTGGTTGCTACCTCCATTTGTCTATAACCTTATACTCAATTAAAAGGAATTCAGAAAAAAAAAAGGAATTCAATAACATTTTGCCTTATTTGATTTGCTGTTTTCATATACACAATCATTTATTTAAAGCTTGATTTTCAAATGTCAAAATATGTAAACTTTCTCATTCCTTATAAAGAAAACACTTACATAGAAATCTTTCATTTATTTATTTGGTTGGTTGGTTTTTTTGTTCTCTGAAAAGGCTTTAGTCTAATTCAGCTTGGGCTTGTAAAGGAACACAGAGCCCACAAAAGAATGAATCTGAGGATGATCACCTCTGCAGAAGAAAAGTTCTGAAATGCTAAATGTTTTTGTATGGGGGAAGAAACTAGTGGAGCTTCTAAATCATTACAAGTCTCTTCCATGTCTTTAATTCTGCCTGTTCTGACAAAAGCAGAACTTAATGCATCTTTATAGTTTTTCCATCACATAAAAAATCAAATTTTTATGATGCTTTAAAGTTATATGTTATTTCTGCCAAAACAAAATAATTAAATTCCTGTCTTCTCCCTAATTTATTTTCATATTTTTTAAAAAGAGAGCATTACAGTCCACTATCTCAGGGCAACAGCATCCATAACCACTAGATGGCAACCATCTACTAGGGACCTCAAAAGTCATCACGACCTTTCAGAAAATCTAAAGCATAGCTACAAAAATCTAAAAAGTTGGCATGTATTAAAGCAGTTTTGCTCCCTGAAGAATAAAACAATAATTTTTTAAAGCTCAATTTTCAGGTAAAGGAGAACACAAACGGGTCTTGTCATGCCTGTTTCTGAATCTTTGTGTCCTTTAGCATCTGCTCAGTTTCCAAGAAGAATGACAGGTAAGTGTGAATGCAAAAGACACACAGAGCGCACACACACACACACACACACACACACACACACACACACACGGATGGTATTCTAACTGCTTGTCAATAAGCTTTTACTAAGTGTTTGCATTTATGTTAAAGTATCATATCTGATGAAAAAATAATGCAATTAAATAATGGGTGAATTAGTATTTATTTTCCAAAGTAAAAATTATAGTATTAAAAGTAGGCAAAACAGTTTGAGCAATAATTTTTAAAATACAAGTAGATGTAGATAGAAACTTGATACAAAAAAAAATTTTGTACAGTTATAAAATTTTCCAGAAAAAGAATGTTTTAAATTTAAACTACTAACTACAATAAACTATTAAATTAATGTATTTAATTATCAGACAGCATAATCCAATAGCAAAACAAAACAATCTTCCTCAAAAGTGTATAGATTCCCGGGGCCTCCCTGGTGGCGCAGTGGTTAAGAGTCCGCCTGCCGATGCAGGGGATGCGGGTTCGTGCCCCGGTCTGGGAGGATCCCATATGCCGCGGAGCGGCTGGGCCCGTGAGCCATGGCCGCTGGGCCTGCGCATCCGGAGCCTGTGCTCCGCAACGGGAGAGGCCACAACAGTGAGAGGCCCACATACCGCAAAAAAAAAAAAAAAAAGGAAAAAAAAAAAAAAAGTGTATAGATTCCCAATAAATTAAAGCAACATATCAACAAGAAGAAAATAACTAGTAAAAAAAAAATTAATATAATATCAATATTTTTTAAAGCATGGCTTTTCTAAAACACTACTTGGGAATACAGACCTCAAATGACTGTTCCAGTGTGAAGTTAATGGTACAAATACAAGGTGTCACATTCGAAGACAAACATTTATTGCAGGGACTGGAAGGATCTGTTCCGGTATAATCAATCTGCAAGAGAAAAATATAACTAAGCACACCTCCTTGGAGAAAGTGGATACACTCTGAAATAATTTGCTGTCAGAGGGAAAAATGAGTCTGATGGAGCAATAACAGCCCAGAAAAAAACTTTTTATAAGGTCGTCTGTTTATTTTGACAGTGTGAGGTGTACAAACTGGAAAGGGTCCTATGTCATCCTACTGGCTCATCTCTCCTTTTTATCAAAAGAAATACATTTATGCATAAAATCATAAATATAAAATTCAAACTGCATGATGTATAAAGATTTCAATAACTATAAAGTCTAAACAACTTTTCCATCATCTCAGCTTTCCATGGCACATTTTCAAGTTAAAAAAGCAAACAAACAAACAAAAAACTACCAGGTTTCTCAAGGGCTACCATTTCTTTAAAACCTGGTGTTGGATAATTAAGAATCTGTCTTATCTTTCTCCTGGGTTCCTGGCAGGGAGCCTCTAAATCCCTTAAAATTCCCCTGGTGATAAGAGTGTATTTGTTTTTGATAAGCCCCTTGAGTCACCCTGGAGTTTATGCTAAGGAGATGGCTCAGGTGAGGGCTGGTCACCGGAAAGACTAGATGTGATTAGGGACTCTGGACCAGCCCGAACTCTGGAAGGAGGGAGAAGCCTGGAAATTTAGTTCAATCATGTGGCCAATGTTTAATCAATCATGTCTTCATCGTGGAATTCCAATAAAAACTCTGGCCACCACAGGTGAGCTCCCGGGTTGGTTAACCCATCAATGTGCCCTGATTCTACAGGGAGAGGGCACGAAGCTCTATATCCAAGACTCTCCCAGACCTCGCCAAATGTGTCTCTCCATTTAGCTGGTCGTAGTTTATATGATTTATGATAAAACTATAATTGTAAGTCTAGCACTTCCCTGAGTTCTGAGTCATTCCCGCAAATTATGGAACCTGAGAGAAGTTACAGTAACCTCCCATATTTATAGGCAGTTGGTCAGAAATGCAAGGGGCCTGGAGATCTCTGAACTTGCAACTGGCATCTGAAGTGAGGGCAGTCTGGGGGAGGGGGGCTTGGGAACTCCCGGATTTGTAGCTAGTTGGCCAGAAGTATGGGTGGCCTGGGGCCCTGACTCACAGCTGGTGTCCGAGTGGTACTGAAGCATATGGTTGGGGACTATGCCCTTACACTTGTGGAGTCTGACACTAACTCAGGTGGTCAGTGTCAGAACTGAATTGCAGTACACCAGCTGTTGTCAGAAGGCCTGACCTGATAGCTAAAATGAGAAAACTTTTTCCATTATACGAAGTTTTTAAATAGATTTCATTTTTTAGAGTGGTTTGAGGTTCACAGCAAAACTGAGTGCAAGCTACAGAGTTCCCATAGACTCCCTGGACCTACACATACACAGTCTCCTTGATTATCAGTAGCCCTCACGAGAGTAATACATTTGCTACCAGTGATGACCCTACAATGACACATCATTATCACCCAAAGGCAGTGGTTTACCTTAAGATTCACTCTAGGTGTTGTACATTCCATGGGTTTTGACAAGGGTATGATGACATATATACACCATCACAGTAGCACACAGAATAGTTGCACTGCCTCAAAAATCCTCTGTACTCTGTTTATTCATTCCTCCCTTATCGCTAAGCCCTGACAACCGTGGATCTTCTGCCTTTTCCAGAATGTCACATAATTGGCATCATAAAGTATGTAGCCTTTTCGGATTTACCTCTTTCACTTAGGAATATGCATTTAAGGTTCCTCACTGTCATTTCATGGCTTGACAGCACATTTCTTTTTAGCATTAAAGATTATTCCATTTTCTTGGTCCACCACAGATTATTTATCCATTCACCTGCTGAAGGATATCTTGGTTGTTTCCAAGTTTTGGCAAGTACAAGTAAAACTGCTATAAACATCCACATGCAGGTTTTTGTGTGGACCTAAGTTTTCAGCCCATTTACGTAAACAACAAGGAGTAGAAATGGTGGATTTCATGGTAAGAGTATGCTTAGTTTTGTAAGAGTCTGCCAAACTGTCTTCCAAAGTGACTGCACCACTTTGCATTCCCACTGGCAATGAATGAGTTCCTGTTGCTCCACAACCTCTCCAGCATGTGGTGGTGTTGACGTTTTGGGTTTTCACTAATAGGTGTGTAGTGGCATCTCACTGTTGTTTTAATTTGCAATTCCCTAATGATCATGTCAGGCATCTTTCACTTGTTACTTGCCATCTGTGTACTATTGACTAAAGGTTTATGTCCCCCCAAAATTCGTATGTTGAAGCCCTAATTCCCAATGTGATTAATTTGGAGGTGGGGACATTGGATTAGGGTTATTTATTTATCTTTTAAATTTTATTTATATTTTTGGCTGCGTTAGGTCTTTGTCGTGGAGCGCGGGCTTTCTCTAGTTGCGGCGTGCAGGGGCTACTCTTCGTTGAGGTGCGAGGGCTACTCATTGTGGTGGCTTCTCTTGTTGCGGAGCACAGGTTCTAGGCGTGCAGGCTTCAGTAGTTGCAGCATGTGGGTTCTAGAGCACACGGGCTTCAGCAGTTGCGATGCATGGGCTCAAGAGTTGCGGTGTGCAGGCTCTAGAGCATGAGGGCTTCAGTAGTTGTAGCGTGCGGGCCCAGTAGCTGTGGCTCGAGGGCTCCAGAGTGCAGGCTCAGTAGTTGTGGCGCACAGGCTCAGTTGCTCCGCGGCATGTGGGATCTTCCTGGACCAAGGATTGAACCTGTGTCCCCTGTATTGGCAGGTGGATTCTTAACCAGTGCGCCACCAGGGAAGTCCCTGGATTAGGTTCAGATGAGGTCATGAAGGTAGGGCCTCCATGATACGACTAGTATCCTCCTAAGGTGAAGAAGAAAGACCAGAGCGTGCTCACGCTCATGCACTCTCTCTCTCTCTCTCTCTCAGCTACGTGAGGACAAAGTGAGAAGGCAGCCATCTATCAGTACAAGTCAGGAAAAGGGTCTTCACCCTTTTCAGGGTGAAGACTCTGAAGGAACTGAATCTGCAAGCACCCTGATCTAGACTTCCCAGCCTCTAAGACAATGAGAAATAAATGTCTGTTTTTTAAGCCTTCTAGTCTATATTATTTTTTTTATAGCAGCCCAAATTGACAGATTTTGGTACTGAAAAGTGGGGTGCTGCTTTAACAAATACTCAAAAAGAAGTGGCTTTAGAACTGGGAAACGGTTAGAGGTTGGAGATTTGAGATGCATGCTAGAAATATAAACATTAAAGGAGATTCTGGTGACATCTCAGAGAGAAATGAGGTGAGTTAGAAAGAAGCTTCCTTCTCCTTAGAGAATTAATAAATAAATGTGATCAGAATATTGGTTGAAATATAGATGGTAAAAGGCCATCCTTACAGGTCTTACTCAGAAATGAGGAACATTATTGGACAATGGAAAAAAAGGTGATCCTTGTCACAAAGTGGCACAGAATTTGGCTGAAGTGTGCTCTAGTGTTTTGTGGAATGTAGAACTTGTGAGGGATGAAACTGGATAGTTAGGTAGATTTCCAAGCACAGTGTTCAAAGAGTGTCTTGGTTCCACCTGACTGCTTATAGTAAAATGGAAGAAGAGAGAAACAAATGGAATAAGGAATAATGTTAAGCAAAAAGGGACCAAAACTTATGATCTGGAAAATTCTCAAACCTGTCCATACTATAAAAAATGAGAAAGCTTGTTCTGAAGAGAATACTAAGGTGTAGCTGAACAATCATTTGATAAAGAGATTAGCGTGGGTTTGAACCACGGACCTAATCAGCCATTCCAGCAGAAACACTGCCAGTGTGAACGGAAGGGGAAAGAGAAGGGACAAAATGAAGGAAAGCTGAGGGTCTTGCTTAGATCCTACAGGACTGGCCCATACAGCCATTCGGCTACAGAATGTGCTATTGATTCTCCAAGATGAGAAGAACAATCCCAAAGGTGATTTCGAGACCATCAGGGCTACATCCTCGGTTCATACTGGGGGAGGAGTTCAACAGATCAGAGGGCAGCAATCCGGAGCCTCGGGGGGCAGGACTTCTACCCCAGTGGGTCCTGAAGGCAGAGTGTCAGACCAAAGAGTATTATTCTCAAGGCTTAAGATCTGATGATATTTGTCTTGCTCGGTTTTGGAGACTTGCTTGGAACTCATCACCCCTTTATTTTCATTTTTTCCCCTTTCAAATTTGAGTGTCTATACTATGTCTGTCCCTCCATGGAATTTTGGAAGCACGTCTGGTTCCACAGGTTCACAGCTGGAGAGAAATTTTGCCTCAGGATGAATCATACCTTGAGTCTCACCCATATCTGATTAAAATGATATTGAGAAGACAGTTTAGACTTTAGAGTCGATACTGGAACCAGTTGAGACTTTTGGGGCTGATGATGGAATGAAAGTATTTTGCATGTAAGGAGGACGTGAATTTGAGGAGCACAGGGGCAGAATGTATGGACTGAATGTCTGTGTCTCCTCTCCCTCCAAATCTATGCTGAAGCCCTAATCCCCAGTATGATAGCATTTGGTGGTAGGCCTTTGGAAGGTAATTAGGTTTAGATGAGGTCAGGAGGGTGGGGCCCCCATGATGGGATTAGTATCCTTAATAAGAAGAGAAAAAGAAATCAGAGCTCCTTCTCTCTACGCCATGGTGAGGACACAGCAAGAAGGTGGCCATCTGCAAGCCAGAAAGAGGGTCCTCACCAAGAACTGAACCTATCAGCACCGTGATCTTGGACATCCCTGCCTCAAGGACTGTGAGAAATGAGTCCCCGTTGTTTAAGCCACCTAGTTTACATTTTGTTATAACAACCTAAGCTGACTAAGATATTGTCAGGTGAGGTATCTGTTCAGGTCTTTTGCCCATTTTTAATAGGGTTTTCCATTTTCTTTTATTGACTATTAAGAGTTCTTTGTACATTTTGGTAACAGTCCTTTATCAGATATGCCTTTCAACAATTTTTTTCTCCCAGACTATGACTTGTCTTATCACTCTCTTGATAAATAAGAATTTTATCATTAGCAACCCTAATTAATTGTCTTTAATAAAGTAAAAAAAAAAGCCAACTAATCTTTATTTCTGAAGCTGAACATTTAAACTTTATATATGGATATTCAATTTCTTTTCATAATTAAAAAAAAGGTTAAAATATGTATATAGAAAGTAGAGCATCAAATTACAACATCTGCAGAACCCTCCTACATTGTTGGTGGCAATGTAAATTCGTACAATTTACAATTGTACCTATTCTTGCTACGGAGAACAGTATGGAGGATACTTAAAAAACTAAAAATAGAACTACCACATTATCCAGCAATCCCACTCCTGGGCATATACCCAGAGAAAACCATAATTCAAAAAAATACATGCACCCCAGTGTTCACTGCAGCACTATATACAACAGCCAAGACATGGAAGCAACCTAAATGCCCATCAACAGAGGAATGGATAAAGAAGATGTGGTACATAGGGACTTCCCTGGTGGTCCAGTGGTAAAGAATCCACCTTACAATGCAGGGGACACGGGTTTGATCCCTGGTCAGGGAACTAAGATCCCACATGCAGCGGGACAACTAAGCCTGCGTGCCACAACTACTGAGCTCACACACCTCAACTAGAGCCCATGTGCCGCAAAACTACAGAGCCCAAGCGCTCTGGAAACCATGCACCACTACAGAACCCACACACCCTGGAGACTGCACACCACAACTAGAGAGGAGAAAACCCACACACCACAACTAGAGAGAAGGCCACGCACCTCAACAAAAGATCCCATATGCCTCAGTGAAAATCCCATGCACCACAACTAAGACCCAACACAGCCAAAAATAAATAAATAATAAATAAATAAATCTTAAAAAAAAAAAAAGATGTGGTATATATGTACAATGGAGCATTACTCAGCCGTAAAAAAAGAACAAAAGAATGCCATTTGCAGCAACATGGATGGACCTAGAGATTATCAAACTAAGTAAGTCAGACAGAGAAAGACAAATATCATATGATATCACTCATATGTGGAATCTAATTTAAAAAATGATAAAAAATAAACTTATTTACGAAACAGAAACAGACTCACAGATTTCAAAAACAAACTTATGGGACTTCCCTGGTGGCGCAGTGGTTAAGAATCTGCCTGCCAACTCAGGGGCCACGGGTTCGAGCCCTGGTCCGGGAAGATCCCACATGCTGTGGAGCAACTAAGCCCGTGCGCCACAACTACTGAAGCCAGCGCACCTAGAGCCCGTGTTCCGCAACAGGAGAAGCCACCGCAGTGAGAAGCACGCGCACCACTACGAAGACACAACGCAGCCAAACAGAAATAAATAAATAAATTTATTTTTTAAAAAAAACAATAAAAAACAAACTTATGGTTACCAAAGGGGAAATGGGGCGGGGGGGATAAATTAGGAGCTTGGGATTAACATACACATACTACCATATATAAAATAGATAACCAACAAGGAGCTACTGGGTAGCACAGGGAACTCCACTCAATATTCTGTAATAACCTATATGGGTAAAGAATCTGAAAAATAATGAATATATGTATATGCATAACTGAATCACTTTGCTGTACACCTGAAACTAACAAAACATTGTTAATCAACCATACTCCAATAAAATTTTTTAAAAAACAATAAAAAAATTACATCTAATTGCTTTTCAAAAACCACAAAACTGCTTAATAAAACTTGGTTTTGTCAAATTCTGATATAACCTATTGAAATGTCCTCCATCAAAGCTTGCTTACTAATGAAACTTTGTTTAGAGAAAATTTTCATTCACTGCAAATACCTAAGAGAAGCTAGGCACGTAATTAAAACAAGCTAAAAAAACAGGTCTCCTAAATGAAGAGAGATAAAACATATATAATTTTTCACTAAACCTGTGGGGCCACAGCTTTCCACCCAGGGCTTATTCATGCACAGTATCGCACTTAAAAGCCAACTTTTATGATTTTGACAAGATGAAAGAAAACATGAGAACATTTAGAAAAATCAACTATATTTAAAAATCTATATTAAAATATATTAATTTTTTTTTGATTTTTTAAATTTAATAATTTCTGCACATCTTCTCTCTCTTCTAAGTCAAATTTAAGGATCAAAAAAAAAAGTTGTCAGCTGGGTCTATTACCATATTGTTTGCCTTTGAACAGAAACCTCTTAAACCACTCTCTTTCAAATTATTTTCTAGGGCAAAGGAGGAAAGACAGATCATCAGTTGTGATTAAGCAAAGATATTCTTTACTTAACTGAACAAAAATAATACGACGGAATGTGAAATCTAATAAATTATACTACAGTATATTAAACCTGAACATTTTTTGAAACCACGAATTATTGCTGAATGTTAAATTATACTTCAAAGAATAGCTATAACATTCTCATCACAATCTTTTAATTATACTTTTCTTAAATATACAAAAAATTGCATGTCTTTTGATTCCAGGAAATTCTGAAAGTAAAAAAACTGTCATTAACATTTTAAGCCTTACTATGTGCAAGGCATGACATGAAGATACAAAAGTAATCATATCTTATACTTAGTCGGTACAGTTTACACAGCCCTTTCTATTCCACAATCTGATCCTCACCAAAATCCTATAGTATTATCCTCATTTTACATAAAGAGAACATTCAGAAACTTGCCCAAGGATACACGAACAGCACTAGCTGGAGCTACGCTAGAAGCAAGGATTTTTTACTCCAAGTCCAACGTTCCTTCTACTAAACTGCTTCTTCACCACCATAGTCAGTCCCCTTGGCCCTCCAGAAGACTATCAAAGATAGTGCACAGACACAAAGAAAAGGACTATAAACATTAAGTGCTAAACTGAACGGCAAAGAGGGCAGTAAGTACTAGATGGACTAGCACTTTCTCACTGAGAAGAGAAGAGGATTTGAACTGAGCCATTAAAAGGAAAAAAAGGATGGAAAAGGGCGACATATGGAGAAGCACGAGGTAGAGAGCACAGGTACCTTTAAGGATGACGAGCATAAACACTTTGGATTTGTGGAGAGAGTTTTCATGTTGGAAGGAAACGAGACAACGCTAAAAGGTAAACTAGATCCGTAACTACATGCTTTGTTTTACTGGCCACTGTTTATTGAATGGATATACTAAGTGTCAGACATTATAAGCACTTAACACACACCATCTCATTAAAACGTAGTCCTGAAAAGTTAATTTTTATTTTCCTCATTTTAACCTAGGAAACTGACACTTCGGGAGGTTTAGTAATTTTCCCAAGATCACGCAGCAAGAATCTGAACCCAGCTCTGCCTTTCTCCAAAACCTCTGTTCTCTCCACCATCCTATGTCCTCTTGCACAATGAACATACCATCCTTTCTGATATACAAACTCAGAGCCTGCAGATTATAAGAATGAAGAAAAATCTGGGGGATAACTGTGACTTACTGTTGTTGTTAATTTGGGTGCCCAGCACCCAAACACACCTCCAAGCCCTGGGGAATTCTCCTGGTGGAGAGTTTGAGAGGCAGGCAGGGCTCCCACTTCCACTTCAGAAGCCAAGGGAATAAACGAGTCCTTCCTCTCCCTAACCCCAGGAGCCAGGACAAAAGCATACATACATCAATCCCGATTGAGACTAGAGAACTGAATCTCCATATAAATGGGAGAGGAGTGGGTGTGATGAGCTCAGCAGCGGCAGCAGAAGTCTAGCAGGGAACTCAACAGCAGCTGTGGCATCTGAGCCACTGTTTCTGCTTCCAAACTTCCCTTCCTTCCCTCCTGTCTCCAAACCTGGTCCTCTAGACCTCCCATCTATTTTGTGTGAGAGCTACCCAGTCTCCTCCAATAAATCCCTTTCCCCTGTAAGCTACCCAGAGTGGGTTAATATTGCCGACAACAAAGCCTCTGAAAGCTAAATAATCCCGAGTGTTAAAAATGTCCTGCAGGAAATAAGGAAATGGGACTACCCTGGTGGCGCAGTGGTTAAAATCCCCGGGTTCGATCCCTGATCCAGGAAGATTCCACATGCCATGAAGCAACTGAACCCACGAGCCACAACTACTGAAGCCCGTGCGCCTAGAACCCATGCTCCGCAACAAGAGAAGCCACCGCAGTGAGAAGCCCGTGCACCTCAATGGAGAGCAAGCAGCCCCTGCTCACCGCAACTAGAGAAAGCTTGCATGCAGCAACGAAGACCCAATGCAGCCAAAAAAATTTTAATTAAAATTAATAAAAGGAAATAAGGAAATGGAGACAGGGAGGCTAACATAATCAAACACTTGTATTGATATAACAACAGATTTTTTTAAAAGTCTAAGGTAACGAGACTTTGATTTCTTCCTGAACACCCTGTCAAGGAAAGAATCACTTATTAACTTAATATTTACTTGAATGTCTGTGTGTTCCAGGCAAGAGGGACTCAAGCCAATACCTAACCACGTGGCGCTCACTGTCTAATACAGAACACGGTCACTAGGATGGAATGGGTGTTTTGGTAAAAGAAGTACAGGTACCATGGAAACACATACCTAATCCAGTATCTAGCAAATTCCTCCACGAGGGCTGACAAGTGGATGTCATCTACAGGGAGATAGTACCAAGAGGGACGATCTCTAACCGAGGGCTCAGCACAGGAACAAACCCAGGATACAGGAGTTTAGGACAAAGTTCTGAGTTAAAGATCTGGTCATCAATCAGGGGTTCTCCAGTTAAGGTACCTAAGTTTTCTACAGGGTCCATTTATAAAACAGTTGGCAACCAGTAATAAGGAAAATCTAGGTCTCAGAAACCGGGAAAGCGGAATTGGATTACAGAGTCGAAGCTAAAGGGGTAGCTTTTGTGACGAGCCACTATAAGCCAGAGCAGTGTGGCTTCGCAGTCCAGGTGACAAAATGGGGACAGGGCTGTGGAAAAGGCCATCCCAGTACTGCTGTAGAATTCTTAGAAACGACCGTATCAGAAGCTTCTGGAGATAGCACCCTCCACCAACACTGCTGCCCACACGAGGTGCAGTAACCTCAGCAGCCACCAGGAAGCTCGTGCAGTTACCATCAGGCAAGGCAGAGGAGCGAGGGGACAGGAAGGTCAAGACGGAAACCTTGCCCTAAGGGCCTAGAGCTGATTCTTTAGTTTTATAAGTCACGCTGACGCCACACGACAGCAGCCAACTTCCCTGTTTTGTTACTCGGAGATCTTCGGCAAAAAGAAAAGGCTGTAGAGGCTGAGCCATGGTCCACGCTCTTGCCTCAGAGGAAGTAATGCAAGTTACACTGCTTCCTACTCAAAGCTCAAACATGAGGGACAGCACTGAATTTTCCACAGAGATTACTATGTCTGTAGACAATGTAATTTGTATAACCCAGGCCCGAGTAGGAAAGAAGGTGGGCATTGATTGACTGAGAGAGTGAGAGGAAAAGTAAAAGAGGCACAAAAAGACAGCAGGATGTTGTGGAGTACCGAACGTTTTAAAAAGCATTTAAAATGCTTCTTTTTTATTAAATTGGTAATACATCTATAAGAAAAATTCCCTTCAAAAATGCTCATCAGGGCTTCCCTGGTGGCACACTGGTTGAGTATCCGCCTGCCGATGCAGGGGACACAGGTTCGAGCCCGGGTCCGGGAAGATCCCACGTGCCGCGGAGCGGCTGGGCCCGTGAGCCATGGCCGCTGGGCCTGCGCGTCCGGAGCCTGTGCTCCGCGGCGGGAGAGGCCACAGCAGTGAGAGGCCCGCAAACCGCCAAAAAAAGTGCTCATCAGGGCCTCCCTGGTGGCGCAGTAGTTGAGAATCTGCCTGCCAATGCAGGGGACACGGGTTCGAGCCCTGGTCTGGGAAGATCCCACAGGCCGCGGGGCAACTGGGACCGTGAGCCACAGCTACTGAGCCTGCATGTCTGGAGCCTTTGCTCCGCAACAAGAGAGGCCGCGACAGTGAGGGGCCTGCGCACCGCGATGAAGTGTGGCCCCCGCTTGCCGCAACTGGAGAAAGCCCTCGCGCAGAAACGAAGACCCGACACAGCCAAAAATAAATAAATAAATTAAAAAAAAAAAAAAAAGCTCATCAGATAAAGGGGGTGGAGGAAAGAAATAAACATACACATTGGACAGGGAATGTGGCCCCCATCCCAGCTCTACAAGGGTCAAGCCATTAGCCATCACAGCTGCCCACCAACAGTGCACCCTGAGGGAAGATTCAGGATGGAAAAAAAACAGGAAGCATTCTGTGTTTTAGATACTGGCCCGAGATAGTTACGATGCACATGTAAGGTATAATTTCAGTGAGCCCAGACTCTTGCGTCTTCCCATACACAGAAAAGCACTAAAATCATTAACTTTGGATGCCTGTTCTTTGTGATTAGTCCAGCAAAGACTCCTGCACATCCTGACTCCTCCCTTACCTCTTCGGAGCAGTTTCTCAGAGCTGAGAGGCTGTGTCCTGGACTGTAGTCCTCAGTAAGATCCCCAAACAAAACTTAACTCCCAGCTTTTAGGTTATGGGTTTTTCTTCAGTCGACACATACTTAAATTATTTAGAGCCTGTTAAAAGTTAAGAGTTGAACTTTTTTTTAATTCAGTCACTCTTTTATTTTTGAAGATCAGCTTTTAAAAAATCAAAAGCTTAGTTCTAAACTGATAGCTATAGAACATGCTCAATCCTTTATATCCTAATAAAATTCTATGGGTCACATGAAATCTGCTGCATGTTTCTGTAGGTTAAAGAATCTGAGTGGGAGCCACAGAAAAGATGTTTACTTCGAATTCAATCAGTAAGTCTCATGCTCACAGGTGGAAATGATAAATGAATGAATTAGGTGATATACTATCTTTGAAGAAAGAATAGCAATAGGAAAACTAGCTGTTATTTCCCAACTGTCTACTCCATACCAGAACTATTTTAATCTTTTACAGAGAGATTGAGATTCAGGGGTTAAATGACTGCCCAAAGCCAATCAGCTAGTATGTGACTATTAGTAGTTTCCTAGGGCTGGTGAAAGAAAATACCACAAACTGGGTGTCTTAGAACAAGAGAAATTTCCTCGCTCACAGTTCTGGAGGCTAGAAGTCTGAATTCAAGGTGTCAGCAGGGCTATTCTCCCTCTGAGACTCTGGGGAGAAACCGTCCTTGCCTCCTGCTAGCTTCTGGCAGCGGCCGGCATTCCTTGGTTTGCAGCTGCATCACACCACCTCCGTCTCTGCTGTTACACAGTCCTCCCCATGTCCCCGTCTTCACATCGTCTTCCCTCTGTGCCTGTCTCTTCTTACAGGGACACCAGTCACACTGGATAGGAGCCCACCCGAAGAACCTCATCTTGATTACATTTGCAATGCCTCGATTTCCAAATAGAGTCACATCCACAGGTGCTAGGAGTTAAGATTTCAGCACATCCTTCGCTGGGACACAGTTCAACCCACGACAGTGATATAATCGTATCTGTCTCGCTCCGAAGCTGCTGTTCTTTCCATAGACTGAGCTGCTTTCTCTCGTTAATCCTGAACAACAGGTGCCACGCGATAATTTAGAAATATGGAAGTCAATTTAAAAGACATCATATTTTAAAAACAAAATTGGCACCGTTCATGAATATGCTGAGGTTTTAAACAGTACTACCAAATCTTCAGAGTTTTCACCTAAAATACAGATCAAAAACAACTTTGTTATGATAGGTAGATGTCATTCTAGCACCATCTTAACTTTCTGAATCTGAAATAGAAGTTTATAATATAAATTTACATACACCAAGTTTTTATATCTGGCATTTAATGCAGTTCTACAAATGAAGAAGTAAATTCCAACCTGAAGTTGTAGTTTACCCCTTAAAACTCTTACAAAAGTATCAAGTTATAGAAACTGCCTAGGACAGAACTGATGAAAAGGGCTTTGCTAATTATGCTCCGATCTATGTACTAGGGCAGATCAAAGGAACAGATGCGCAGTTAACATGAGTAAAGCAGGGCTTTTAGTGTAAGGAAATGCATGGTCTTCTCCATATAAAACGCTGTTTTTGTATAGTCAGGTAACTGATGTTCCAACACGAGTGGCTGTTATCTCTGTCTCCAGTGCTACTCTCTGACGATAACCTCATGCTAACCTCGTACCATATTTCATACATTATACTCTCCTCTCTAAACCATCACTGGTCTCATTTTCACCCCCCAGTCCCATTTTCATATCCCTAGATGTATTCATTTGGTTGAATTTCTTCCTTCCCACTTGAAACTCTTACCATCTCTCTCTATTTCAAATCCACAGTGATCTTTCCCAAACTAAGTCAGACACATGTGATTTGTTATTTGGGGCAGGGGGCGAGGGGGGTGCATTACGCTTCACTAAAAACTTTACTTAAAAAAAATCAACAGTGATGATCCACTGAACCCCATAATCTCACACCCAACTGTGGTCTTTTGATGCCTATAAATGGTACCACCATTGTCCCAAGCATCCAAGCCCAAAATCTTGGCATCCCCTTGGGAATTAGCACCCAAGTTGGTCAATTCTTCCTTGAATTTGACTCACTTCTTCCAGTACAAATCAAGCTTTGAGACTTCATGCCAGTTTTTTAAAAGGGAAAAGAAAAAGTACATTCTATCGTTTTAAAAATCAAGGAAAAAAATTAATTTCTAAAAACTTTTTCAAAGTTAAATATAATTGTATATAATGTGAGACCTGACAGCTTAGAACAATAGCCAACTTACTCAGCATAGTGATGCACAATGTTATTAAATGTCACATAATCATTCTTACATTTTAATTAATTTAGAAATTAAACTACAAATCCATGTAATTGGAGGTTGGTCTATGGTTTCCAGCTTTTCAGAACTAATAAGTATACAACAGTACCTCCTTCTAAAATAAGCATCAAAAAATTCTTCCATTTTTAAAATCATCATCATCCCTCTTCTGCTTGCAGCATTTGCCAAAAAACTTGTCTGCTAATTTTTTACTGTTCTGAATTACTGTTCAATAAGCAAATCTGTTTGCCTTCAGATATGGATGGATATCATAGTTATACATGTTTGATCTTGCAGTATTATATATATCATTTTCCTTGAAAATGGAAAGGGGAGAAATCAGGGAAGACTTTCCACAGTGTTGACAGGAACGACATTTGAAAACCATGGTAGGACAAGAAAAGGAAGGACATTTCAGGTAGATCTAGCAGCATGCCACATCCCATAAACTACAGCAGTTTGCTATGGTTAGAGCAAAGGGCAGGGGAGTGGTAGGAGATGAGGCCAGAGAAACAGAAAGTAGCCTATCATGAAGAAAGTTACATTCCACATTAAGGGTTTTGAACATGATCCTGAATGCTACAGGGAGACATACAAGAAATTTTAAGCAAGAGAATGAAAGATTCAGATTAGGCTGTTTAAAAGATCACTCCGGCAGTAACATGCAGAAAGACTAAAGAAAATGCCAGACTAGAACGAAAAAAGAAAAAAAAAGAATGCTACTGCAATAATCCAGATGAGAAATGTTAAGAATATAAACTAAGAAAAAGGCAGTGGTAATGGGAAAAAAGATTTTAAAAATATAGAGAGGGCTTCCCTGGTGGCGCAGTGGTTGAGAGTCCGCGTGCCGATGCAGAGAACGCGGGTTTGTGCCCCGGTCCGGGAGGATCCCACATGCCACGGAGCAGCTGGGCCCGTGAGCCACGGCCACTGAGCCTGCGCGTCCGGAGCCTGTGCTCCGCCACGGGAGAGGCCACAACAGTGAGAGGCCCACGTACCACAAAAAAATATATATATAGAGAGAGAGAAAGTAAAACCTAGAGAACTTAACGCCTAGAGATGGGATGATAAGTGTAGGTAGACTTCCAGAGTTTCTGGCTTGAAAACCCATGTGGACAGTGACACCATTCAGTGCAGGACTGCTCCTTTCATGCAGTAAACTCAAACGCCAGCCCTCAGTCCTCCACTTACGTGAGCTATCAGCGCTGGGCATGGTTGCTCACACACTCTACCCTGACCTGGGCTTCCAGACCATCACACTGACCTTGGTGTTCACCTGCCTCGCTGGCTGCGCCTTTCCAGTCTCCTGTGCTAGTTCCTCCTCATCTCCCCAACTTCTGTAAACACTGGAGTGACTCAGGGCTTTCTTTGGATGTTCTCACTTTTTTTGACCTATAATCACT
Source organism: Mesoplodon densirostris (assembly GCF_025265405.1). Classification (NCBI taxonomy): domain Eukaryota; kingdom Metazoa; phylum Chordata; class Mammalia; order Artiodactyla; family Ziphiidae; genus Mesoplodon; species Mesoplodon densirostris. The sequence goes on from NC_082672.1 coordinate 83,655,700, forward strand.
CTTTTGACTTCATTCCATCTTATGTCTTTGTATATCATCTACGCTGATGAATCCTCAATGCTTAAACCCAGTCTCAACCTTCCCCCTAAACTCTAGCCTCATATATTCAATTGTCTACTCATTATTTACGACTTGGATGTTTAAAAGGCATCTCATTGTAACAAGTTAAAAACAGAACTCTTTACTCAGCTTCTCACACCCCAACCCCCTACTATCACTCGAAAACTTTTTCTACAGTCTTCCCCATCTTGATAAATTGAAGCCGAGTTTCCCTAAAACCGTGTTCCCTTACTGAGTTTATGATTAATCTCTCGCCCCAAAGCTTTATTCCCTTTGTTGTCCCCTCTGACCTCAATTCTGTGCCAAATGAACACTAACCATCCAGAGTCAGATGACTAAGATTGCTGTTGTCGATAACATCCTTCATGTACTAAAATTTTTGTTGTAGATACCATCACTAACACACAAACTCAGGCTGTGTCTCCAGGGCAAGATGAGCCTACAGACCCCCGAGCCATGGACCACCTGGCCAGAGAACTGTAAACCAAAGATAGCCTGATTCCCAAAACCATTCTGCCCCTTTAAAACATCCCTAACTCAGAGACCGAGTTGGAGTGGATCTGAGGCCTGTCTCCCATGCCTTTGCATGGCACCCTGCAAATAAACCCCTACACTTTGCTGCAAATGCTTGCTGTCAGAGTTTGTCTTTCTGCAACCAGGCACACAAGCCCTTGCTTGGTTACAAAATTACAATTCCATCCTTCCAATGCAGGCCAAAATATCTTAGAGTTATCTTTGATTCTACAATTTCTCTCACACCCGACACATCCACTACATGAGAAAATTCTATTAGCTCTACTTTCATAACACATCCTAGATCTAACTGCTCTTCTAACAGCCGTTCTACAGTGGACACCATCATCTCATTGAAACAGGAGGGAAGGGGGTAGGGCACAACCTTTAAAAGAATGACACAGCCCAAGGACACAACATAAACTTATTTAGAACCAAACAGATCCAAGATGGCGGACAAGTCGACTTCCACTAGACCTTGAGCCTCAGTATACACTCACTGTTACACATCAGCAAGCTAAATGACACACCCACAGGCGCCAGGACAGTTCCAAGGCCGACCATAAAAGTCCAAAAGTGGGCAGTGGCCCAATTCCTAGAAATTCCCACTCCCTCCCCAAAATAGTTGGAATATTCCTCTGACTCATTAGCCTATGAAATAAATTACCCACCCCTATAAAAACTGACCACCCCATACCCTGGTGCCGCTCTCGCCTTCTGAGATGGCCCACACTCTGTCTGTGGGGTGTGCTTCCCCCAAGCCTGCTCCCAAGTCCTGAGACCGGGTGTGTGACCTCAGTTAAAAGACCATGGGTTCAAGTCTCAGTCTGGGTTTTGGCTGCGTTTGAGTTCCGGCGCGTGGGTTCAGGTCCCAATCTAAGTTAGACAGTTTCATCATTATCAAATACCCAGTCTATCCACAACATGGCACCAGCTTATTTACCCTTACTCCACTTTCTCTAGACACCTTTTGATTTCCTGCCACTACAGTTTTGTTCATATAAATCTCCTTTCTTGGAATGCATCCAACCTCCTCTTTAGAAGTGCTGTTTATCCTTCAAGTTCCAGCTCAAAGCCCACTTCCACCACAAAGTCTTCCATAGTTATTAGAGACAGATGTAATATTGTCTTCTTTTGGACCACTAAGGCATATTCTTTCTGTCTGTGCCACTCATCTAGCAATGCTTGGTTTTCCTTTAATATGTATGTTTCATCTCCCCCCAAAAGATTCCAGGTTCAGGTACCTTAAGAAGGGTTCTCTGTTTGAGGGGGAAGGAAAAAAAAAACGAGGCCTTGTCCACAAACTTTTTTCTGTCGCCCACTATGGCCAGAGCAGCACTTTACATACAGAGAATGCTCAATGTTGATTAAAACTCTTGATAAATTTAACTCAGTCTGTGAGTTTTTACCATCAAAAGACCACTATATCCTTCATGAGCTAAAATTCAAGGGCAGCCTGGCCTAATGTCCAGATGGTAATAAAATCCACGTGGGTATAAAAACAAAGTTTGTGGACGTGGGAGTGCAGATATCTCTTCGAGATACTGATTTGATTTCCTTTAAATATATACCGAGTGGACGTGCTAGATCTTATGGCAGTTCTATATTTTAATTTTTTGAGCAACCTCCATACTCTTGTCCATAATGGCTGTACGAATTTACATCGCACAAGAGTCCCCTGTTTTCTACACCCTCACCAACACTTGTTATCACTTGTCTTTTTAATAAGAGTAACTATGGGAAGTGATGGACATGTTAATTAGCTTTATTATGGTGATTATTTTACAGTATATACATATATCAAGACATCACAATGAACACTGTAAGTAAATACAATTTTTGTCAATTGTAACCTTAATAAAGGTAGGGAAAAAAAGCTTATACTAAAGATAATAGTTCATAACTTATCCTAGAAAGAAAGAGGCTACCAGGTGGGAGAGGAACTACAGTTCCCTTATTTTTAAAAATTAATGCCTGTTAAATGTCAAAAGCATACAAGGCACAGTGCAGAATACAATGATAAGCTGGAGACCTGCCAATAGCTTAAATTCAAAACACAAAGAGCCAGAGGCAAAACAGAACAACAGATGGAGACGACTGGATTAGTTTAAGAGTTATCATATTTCTCAACTTTGTTCTGCTACCATTGTAATTGCTCTCCTAAATCGAACTGGAAATTCTTCTTAGTAATTCTAAAAATACATCCCATTCTTAAGAAACTGACTGAATTTAATGCGGTGGGAAAGGAGGAATCTGAAGGACATGCCATTTTTACCCTGCAAAAGAACTGGAGAACTTCCATTTTTGAATGTAAATCTGTCTTAAAGGAAATCAATATAATACCTAAACAGGTCACTCAACAAAATGCTGAGTAATAAGGTAAATCATTTTAAGTATTAATTAGATTAAATTTAAAACGGCATTCTTAAGTACCCCTTTGAACTGATTCCACACTACGGAATTTATTTTAAAAGATAAAAATTAAAAAATAAAAGATAAAAATAAAAAGAATTATTTGTCCTTTCTAGAGGCTCTAATGAAGACAAAAGGTAATTAAGGTAAAAATCTCAAAAACAATTTTCTTTAGTTCCTTCAGCTTTATCTGACTGTGACAAAGAAATGAAGAATGATATTACCTGTGCCAAGGTTAATGGTAAATTCAGCTAAGATATTCTACATCTATTTGTACAAAGAAGGTAGAACACAAGCAATTATCAGTAATCACTACACTTACCTTGAAAAGATTATTGAGGATCAGAATGTATAAGTTAAACACTGCTATTTCTGTAACAACTGCTAAATTTACCAGTATGTCTCTTTAAAACTCTAAGTCAGGGCTTCCCTGGTGGCTCAGTGGTTGAGAGTCCGCCTGCCGATGCAGGGGACACGGGTTCGTGCCCGATCCGGGAAGATCCCACATGCCACGGAGCAGCTGGGCTGCTGAGCCTGCGCGTCCGGAGCCTGTGCTCCGCAACGGGAGAGGCCACAGCAGTGAGAGGCCCGAAAAACTCTAAGTCAAGGGTAGGAAAGTCTTTTCTGTAAGGAGGCAGAAAGTAAATATTTTAGGCTTTGCAAACCAAGAGGATATTTGTAGGTTCTTATATAACAGAGAGAAAACAAATTTGCACAAACTTTTATTGATGAAATTCAACATATAATAACAATTGTGTACAATTTTCTGGTAACACAGATCTACTGGTAAGAATAAAATTCTTTTGGGGGGGTAACATTTCGCATTATCGGAGTTCAAAGTTAGTGTTCCCTGTCATCAAACTCAATTGCAAATGTTCATCTGTAAAACCATTCTCAGTTCCTGGCTTCACGAAAATGGTCTGGCTAGCCATATTTACTTGGTCGTGCCTTGCCCTAAGTACTAAAGTTACATGAGAAGCAAATAATAACACTAACACCACAAACCTCTTAATTTCCAAGAGTCAACTTCTAAGTCAACTTCTAAGCAACTGCAATCCATTTGACTATTAAAATCTTTACACTTGTCTAATTTTAGTGCCTAATCCACTAAAATTTGACGAAAATGTATGTTGAACACTTTGGCAATATTAATTTGAAGTAAATGTTTAGTTTTAAGTTTATACTGACTATCACCCAGAATAACGTCCTCACCTGATCCTAACCATTAATTTACAGCTCTATAGGACTTCTTATATAGGTGGCGCAGTGGTTAAGAATCCACCTGCCAACACAGGTTCGAGGCCTGGTCCAGGAAGATCCCACATGCCGCAGAGCAACTAAGCCCATGCGCTACAACTACTGAGCCTACGCTCTAGAGCCCGCGAGCCACAACTACTGAGCCCGCGTGCCTAGAGCCCGTGCTCCGCAACAAGGGAAGCCCCCGCAAGGAGCAGCCCGCATGCTGCAACAGAGTAGCCCCTGCTCGCTGCAACTAGAGAAAGCCCGCATGCAGCAACGAAGACCCAACGCAGCCAAAAATAAGTTAATTAATTTTTAAAAAAATTTACAACTATATAACTTCACACTGATAAATTTGTGAAATTGCAAAAATTAAGAATACCTCCTACCTGTTTCAAGTTAGCCCCATTCAATTAATATCTCTGCCTCACCAACAAGGGCCCTCAACTAGAAAAACACTACCTTTATGGTAGAAAGATGTGCCTGACTCCTGCAATTGCCAAATTACAGAAAATATTCATTCCTTGCTGCTAATAAATGAAGATATTAAGTCTTAGTCTTAACGAGATATTAAATATTTAAAATATTTTCTTATGAATGATAAAATTAACTTTAGTTTTCTAATAACTTTATTAGATTATGGAAAATCTAAAAACCAACTAAACAAGATATATACACCTAATGGGGGGGAGGAGATATCCTTCCAAATATAAGCATTAAAAATTTTAAATACCTTTTTTACTCCCTTTTTAGGAGAGTCCAACATGTTTTACAAGAGTAGTAATTTTTTAGTATAAAATTTCTGGGAAAAGGATGAAGACCCTCTGATTTTTATACCTAAAAAGTCTGGATTTCTGATCTTATCACTTTAAGCTATATTACAAAAGCATTCTGGGGGCTTCCCTGGTGGTGCAGTGGGTGGGAATCTGCCTGCCAATGCAGGGGACGTGGGTTTGATCCCTGGCCCGGGAAGATTCCCACGTGCCGCGGAGTAACTAAGCCCGTGCGCCACAACTACTGAGCCTGCGCTCTAGAGCCTGTGCTCTGCAACAAGAGAAGCCACGACAATGAGAAGCCCGCGTACCACTCGCTGCAACTAGAGAAAGCCCGCACACAGAACAAAGACCCAACACAGCCAAAAATAAAAACAAATAAATAAATAAGTTTTTTAAAAAAAGCATTCTGATTGGACAAGTCTCCTTTGGCCTAGTAATTTGATGTATTGATAATACAGCAATACAAGTTCTTAAAATTTTCAATAATGAGGCAAGAGGCTAAAGAGCTGTGAGCAACTTATAGTATGGAAGTGAACGTTGCCAAGAACTTCTCATTACACATTTACTTTTAATAATCCTCAACATATTTTATTACTAAACTAGTGGCTGACAAAGGGTGGACAGCAGTCGGAAACACACATGTGTGTTTTGGGAAAGCTCCCTAGGTTTTTCTAATAACTCCAGACCCAATTCTGAACGAATTCTCCACATAATCAACAAATTTTTCAAAATTTATTCTATTTGCATAACTGTATGGTACAAAATTCCTAATCATTCCTAATTTTCATTTCCTCTGGTTCCAAAGGTGATACAATTTGAATATGCAGCATTTTTCTTTAAATCACATTAAAGAAGTCACAGAATATTAGAGTTGAACAGCCTCTTAGAGACCACCTAGTCTGAATCTTTTGGCTCTTCAAGTAAAATGAAAATCGAGACTCAAAAACATGCCTAAGATCACAAACTAGGGAGTAAAAGTTGGGACTTCAACTCTAATGCCTTGACTCTTAACCTTAGTGCCCTTCTAACTAGATCAAGCTGCAGAAGACTCTTCAGGCAACTTGAAATCAGAATTCTATACATGAGAACTATTTAAGAAATTTCCTACTCAGTGCTCTGTGGTGACCTAAATGGGAAGGAAATCCAAAAAAGAGGGGATATATGTATACATATAGCTGATTCACTTTGCTGTACAGCAGAAACTAATACAACATTGTAAAGCAACTATACTCCAATAAAAATTAATTTTAAAAAAATTTTTTAAAGAAATTTCCATTTCACCAACTACTTGGTGTGAAGAACTGTATTTTATTTCAGAATCCGAAAGTGTTAAAGAAAGTAAACATTTATCTTCATAGTATAGTAAATATCTATAGAAGGTGAGTTCTGATAATTTAGTAAATACTCATCATATAAAATTCCAAACTATTGCTACTTTCATCTTAATATCCTAAGAAGTTTCAAGGGCTTCCCTGACAGTCCAGTGGTTAAGACTTTACCTTCTTATGCAGGGGGTGCGGGTTCAATACCTGGTGGGAAAGTTAAGATCCCACATGCCTCGTGGCCAAAAAACCAAAACAGAAAACAGAAGCAATATAGTAACAAACTCAATGGAGACTTTAAAAATGGTCCACATCAGAAAAATCTTAAAAAAAAAAAATCCTAAGAAGTTTAAGTAAGATGATGAAATTTCTAATGTTAAATTTTCTTCTACTTAATTACTAACATTGCAGTAAGGGTCCTAGTGTAGTGTGAAAGCTTAGGACTGAAAATCAAGACATCTGGGTTTGGTTTCTGTCTCAATTTTACAATACTCTTCCAGCTTACTAGCAAATACCAACCCCTCTGACTCCATTTCTCATCTCCTGATTCGGGGTCAGCACAATAATAGTAACTATTGTACAAACTTAGTGGCAGGAATATTATCTATATTGTTTCTAATTCTCACATTTCACAAGATAGGCATTATTTACCGATTTTACAGGTGAGGAAACTGAGGCTCAGAGAGATTATGTTTTCCAATAAGCTGAGCTAGTTAGTGGCTGAGCTGGAATTTAAACCCAGCTCTGCCTGACTCCTGCCTAGAGCCCATGGTCCTTGTATTACACCACTTTGCTCATATCCTGATATGTGTGGTCCTCGTAGAGTTGGGAGAACAAGAAGTACTACATTTGAAGACCTACTAGGAGATAAAAATGATAAAACCAAACTTTATGCTGAAAAAAAAAATACTGTGTTACTTTCTTTAGTTATTAAACTGAAAATGAGTTTTTAGTAAAAGATTTAAAAACTAGGCTATAGATATTGTACAATTCTTATTACTATTATAACACAGAAATGAGCACTGTACAATTAAAAAATATAACGATTTTGCTTTTACAGGTAACACTGTGAATTAAACTGGAAAGTATGCCTATTCCTGTAGTTGAAATAAAATTGCTTTGAAAGCCCTATTAAAAAGCATGCATAATTTTTAAGTATTTAATAAAATTAGAGGGGAAAAAATGACACAATCTGATAGAACAGAAGCAATCAAGAGAACTCTGTACCAGCCCCTTCCCTTTCGAACAGATAAAAATATTTCTCAGATATTCAAGAAAAGTGGATGAGCAGATGTTTAATACCGGACATCTACACAAAGTATTTACATCCTGTATCAACCTATGTTCACCACTGCATATGGATGAAGATATTATGATTGTTTCTCTGACAAAAGTCAAGATGCTTCCCCAAGTTTCTCTAACACGTCTTATAAAAGTAAAATGTTCAGCAGACAATTCACAAATTATTCTCTGTGTTACGGTCGTTGACTTTTTTTTTTTTTTAAAGTTTGGGGGGAAAAAAAACTAGCGCGAATGTAGGGCATGGTTATTAATCAATGTAGCCTAAAGGCAAAACCGGAATTGAAGTTTCAGGTTACCTTTTACCTCATGCCCTATAACTAAAAGCATCTATTAACTCAGAAGGTACTGTACACACCTCGGTCACACGTCCTAATATGTGATCTGGTAACATGACAGCTTCTTGACATAAAAATCATCAATGCCTCTATGACTCTGGGTCTTTTCCCCAACAATGGCCAAGGTGTTAATCTCCGTGTCCCGGGATAATCCCCACACAGGTAACGACACTCTGGACGTGTCAACTCTCCTGGCGTTTTATCTCCACATAACTTCTTTCCACTTCTCTTTTTCTTTGCTTCTTTTTTCCACCGTCGTTGGAGGTTAAAACCACACACACCGCCCAGGAAAGGGGCGCTCTTCCCCCGACCCACACTCTGCATTAAACATTCATTCCCTCTCTAACCCGGTAAACAGCAAGAGGAAGCGCGGGCAAAACTGCAAATTCAGAAAACCCGTAGGAAGAGAAAGAGGAAACTGAGGAAGAAAGAAGGTGGGGGAGGGCGGGGCCCGCCTGTCAAGCCCCGGGACCCGAGGAAGGAGTGGGGCCGGCGGGGGGACCCCGCTTCCCGGCGGCGCCAACTCCCACCGCCGCTGCCTCCCGTCCGCTCACCTCGATCTCGCGGATGTTGTTGGAGGTGACGAAGATGCCGATGCCAATGGGGATGAAGATGAGGCCGATGATGAAGAAGGTGGGGAGCACCGTGCCGGCGGTAAGAATGGGCTGCCAAGCCGGCAGCCGTTGCTGTTTGAAGGCCGTGTTATCCGGTCTCCGGTTCTTAGCGGTGCCCCCGGGAGCACACGGGGGCCCACCATCCACTTCATCCTTCGCGTTATAGTTCATCGCCATCGACCCCCAGGGCGCGGCTCCGCGACGCGCAGGTGGACCGCCCAGCTGACCCGCCTTCTGACCCTGACAGAAGACGCGCAGGCGCAGGCGCCGCCGCAGCCGCCGCCGCTGCCGCCGCAGCCGCCACCTCGGCTGTAAAGGCGGAAGAGGCGGGACATCCTTCCGCAGACTGCCGCCGACCGGAAGCGGGACTCGGCTGGGGACGCCAGAGGGAGGGAGAGAGGAAGGGGGGAGAATCCTGAGGGACGAGGGGAGGGGAAAAGGGAGGAGGGTAGAAGGGGGAGGGAGAAGGCGGACGCCCCCTGATCATCGGCCCTGTGACGACAAAGTGAGGGCGTCTGTCCCTAGATCGTGAAGCTGCGTTGGCGCCTGCGAGGCCCCGGCAGAGGGGGGCGAAGAGGCCTCGGCCATTGCGCCACAGGCGCGTCTTCGCTCCGCTCGCGGAAGCTTCGGTTCGCACGCAGCTGCCGGCCCTTCCCCCCTTTCCCTCTCCCCACTGATAACAAACTAGTTTGTTTTCTATGCTATCTGACTCTGCTTCTTTTTGTTATATTAACTAGTTTGTTTTATCGTTTAAGTTCCACATATAAGCAATATTACGCAGTATTGTCTTTCTCTGACTTATTTTAATTAGCAACATACCCTCCAAGTCCATCCATGGTGTGGTAAACGGTAAAATTCCATTCTTTTTTATGGCTGAGTAGTATTCCATTTTATATATACCACCTGTTCTTTATCCATTCATGTGTTGATGGATACTTAGGTTGTGTATACAGCTTGGTACATAATTGTAAATAACGCTGCTCTGCACATCAGGGGTGCATGTGTCTTTTCAAATTAGTGTTTTCATTTTGGGGAAATATATACTCAGGAGTGGAATTGCTGGGTCATATCGTATATCTATTTTTAACTTTTTGAGAAACCTCCATGCTGTTTTCCACAGTGGATGCACCAGTTTACTGTTTCCACTAACAGTGCAGGAAGCTTCCCTTTTCTCCGCATCCTTGCCAACATTTGTTATTTGTGGTCTTTTTGATGATAGCCATTCTGACAGGTGTGAGGTGATAGCTCATTGTGGTTTTGATTTGCATTTTTCTGATGATTCACAATGTTGAACATCTTTTCATGTGCCAGCTCGCCATCTGTATGTCTTCTTTGGAAAAATGTCTATTCAGGTCGTTAAGAAGTATTTTGTAATAAGCTGTAGCTCTTTATTTTACTTTTTTTTTTTAAAGCTAACACCAGGAAAACATTTTAATTGAACTACAGAAACAATGGTTATAGTACAGAATATTCATGAGCAAGAAGATACACCATATTAAAAGTACTTACAAAGTTACGAGCCATCTGTTTGCCTCCTTAACATTTTCCATATTTTAAGTTCATGTGTGAAGATGATCAGATTTACCATTTTGGGGGGAGAGATGAAGAAAAATAAAAGGTGTATTTATCATCGCTAGATGTGCTCGCTGTATGCTCTGTTATTTATATTCAAGGCCCAGGTGACTGGAAGTGCAGCTGTCACGCATTTTAATAAACTGGACAGCCATTTGTTTCTGCTCGACAAGGCATCTTTACACACGAGCAATCAGGAGAAAACAGGAAACAGCCAAGCACTCTGCACTGCAACACGCCACCTTAACGGCTAACCAGCATTATTCAACTGCTACACACCTGCCAGTTTTCAATAGCCAGTTCTTTATTTTACTTTGGATAATTCAAAAAACCTCAAGAAAGTATGGCATTATTATAAAATAAGATTCTGTGCAGACACTTTAAAACTACCAAGTATTTAATGACCCAAGGAAATACTCATGATACAAAAAGTGACTAAATCATAATACCAAAGTAGCATAGGTATGTAGTATAAAGCCCATCTAAAAAGTAAATAGTGGTAACCTCCAGTGACCAGATGGAGAATGTTTATTCTCTACTTTGCAATCTTGTATTTTCCAAAATTTCTGCAATAAGTATATATTTGTAAAAAAAAATTTTTTTAATTATATATAACCCACATTAAATTGGCATCTTTGAAATCCAGAGCAGAGAGCAAGTCACATCATTTGAAAAAAATACCCAACATTTATTTTCTTTAAGGCTTTGTCTATAGTTACTCCTTTTGGAAGGTGAGCTAAGGGAAGGGGAACTAAAACAGTGTTTGGACCTCATAATTTATAATTAAATGTATTTTCAAAATGATTACAAGTCTCAGGAGGTGAGTCAATCTACTATTTATCTGGCAGATAACTCACTTGCTTATGTGATGTCATCATCTCTCAAATTCTTAGCACAGCACTGGTAACATAAGTATGTCTATATGTTGTTTTGATCTATGTAAATTTCCTTTAACCTCAGGCACAAGTGGAAAACGTTCACCTATCAAAGTTAACAGAGAAGCGTTTTGGTGAGTTCCGTTGACTGGTAAATGTATATAAACAACATCAGGCATAATGCAAAAATATAAAGCATAAGGCAAGTTTTCTCTCCCCATTTCTGCCTACATCATTATACCCACTAAATGCGATAGTTCCTTAGGTGGTTTGCCGTTCCAGCATTCTGTGAGAATGGTCAATTATTTTGCTTTCAGATTTTTATTGTTCTAGTGATCTGAGTGATCATGATATACTTTTTCTGATATACTGTTTCCTTTTTCGTTTTTTTCTTTCTTTCTTTCTATTTATTTATTTATTTATTTATTTTGCGGTATGTGGGCCTCTCACTGTTGTGGCCTCTCCCGTTGCGGAGCACAGGCTCCGGATGCGCAGGCTCAGCGGCCATGGCTCACGGGCCCAGCCGCTCCGCGGCACGTGGGATCCTCCCGGACCGGGGCACGAACCCGTGTCCCCTGCATCGGCAGGCGGACTGTCAACCACTGCGCCACCAGGGAAGCCCTGTTTCCTTTTTCTTTAGTACTGTTTGTTCATAGGAAAGATTATTTAACTCCTTGTCTCTTTTTTTCTTATAAAAAGTCCATTTTGACTGAAATATAGACCTGTGTGTCTGGGTCCCTTGTGATTTTAGTACCCTCTAACATTCTAGCAACTGGAATCAAACAATTTAAATTCTGATTAAGCCTTGTTTGTTCACACATGTTGACCGCCTGCTCCCTGCCCAGCACCACTTGTTCTCATGATATAATTTTTAGATGCTGAAGTACTATTTCTTGGTCAGGCAGGAGGAGATAACTCCAGGGTCACAAGGAGAATTTATGAGTTTGTGTTGCAGAAGAAATGGCTGACCTTAAGGAAGATATGACCAGCTGCTGCCACCCAGAAGTCTGGCTGCACCAAGTGTTTTCTGAGACTGAAGAAAGATTTCCCCGTCAGTTCCCTGAAGCCTCCTCTCTCTTGCCCCCTAACTGCATAAAACTCCCCACTTTAGCTTCTTTGTTAAGATGGAGCCGAGAGGTCTTGCTCTCTAGTCTTCTCGCTTCGGCTAAATGAAATAAACCTTCCTCTATCTACACACACCAGTGTCTCAGTGGTTGGTTTTGGCTGCACATCAGATGCCCAAGTCTGAATTTGGGAGGTTTGGCAACCCTTGTAGAACTGAAAACTTCCTTAGATTTTTAATCTAAAACTTACCTTTTCAGATGAGGTCCAAATAGATGAAATGACTTTTCTAGATTCCTTGATATCCTTCCAGTTCCTTTCCATCTCCTATGCTCTGCCATCATAGTAGCTGCTTTACCCACCTAACTTTTTTTTCACCTCCACATTATTATCTGTATATGTGTGTTATAGATGTGTAGTATTGCCAGAATTAATTTGTAAAAGAGCTCTATTTAATTGGCTTGAAGAAAATTAAGTGCTTATATACTCAGAAATATTAAAAAAAAAACTAACCCAAATGAACTTCAAGATCACAATATCTAAGATTAATGATTAATGCATGAAAACAAGTTTAAGTTGTCAATTTAATTAATACAGACAGGTCTTTAGAGTCATCAACATTAAGTATAATACTTGTATTGTACCTAGCTAGGTTTACCAGAAGTCAAATAAGATCTTATTATTCCTGTTACAATATTTGTCAACAAGAGAAATAACTTGAACGATGAACCTTTTAAGTAAATCGTATGTAAATGAGATGACAGATTGATAGCAGATTGTAAAGTTTCTTTACCTTTTAAGTTATGTGTTATAACTTTACTAGCTTTTGAAATCTTTTATTGTTGCTTTGGTTAAGCGAATAAGTATTGATCCACAATGACCTATGATCTTATTTGACTAAGTGTTTTGAAACCTTTTTGATATTTTTGAAACTTCCCAAAGATCAAATTCTAATTGAAATTTGTTTGACCTCTAGCTACATTTGATGCTTTCTAAAGGGCCCCTGGAACACCTCAAGAGAATTGTTTTCTCTCCTTACCAAGGAATGGTATTAAACTAACTGGACTTATTTGGTATGTTAAATTACATGACAAACATTGTCCAATGAGTGCTAATAAACCTTCTTAGGTTATATTGTATGGGTAAATGTCATTATTATGAATGTCCTAGAGATTATATGAAATTTCTAAAAGTTGACTACATCCTAGTAAAATGTTATCAGTAATCATTCTAGTTATTATCTAAATGTTGTTTGCCTCAACAATAACCAGTTTTCTTTGTCAACTGCATTGTAATCAGATCTCTAACCTTGCCTTTTTAAGTCTTTTGTCATTTATAGATAGTTATTGATGTACTCTAATGCTTTTGCAAAAGAAATGCTTTGTCTTCAAGAAGATTCATAGAAAGGACTTTTTGACAAATACAGGCTTCTGATAACTTTTAGATCATACTGCTGAACTGGGTAAGAAATTAAACAATTCTAATGGAAAAGCTGATGGCTTCATAAAACTCTTAACAGAATATTAAGATCAGGGATTAGTTACATAGGACTGAGGGAGCTGATGAATATGGTTATAATTTTTTTGTTTTTTTATCTGAAATATTACTGGTGTTTAATCTGTATTTTCCAGATATAAGGAAACCCTTCCCCTCAAGCTATAATTATAACATAGCAATTTGGTAAATTATACCTTTATAAGTAGAATTATAACATTCATCTTTTCTCTCTACCTGTTCTCTCCAGAAATTGGAGACTCTTAGGTTCCCAGCAGCCTTATCAGGTGGATAAGAAAGGCCACCTCCTGGCAGGTGCAGGAATCTCGAGATATTTTGGGGACCTTGAGAAGAGAGGAATACACTGGAGTCTATAGATGTTGCAGGCAGAATCTGATGGCAAGCCCTTGACATGGCTTTCCCGGCCTTGATGCCTTTTAAAAGTTTAATTTGAGATTCCTTAAAAAAATTTCCAGCACAGCCAACTTAAAAGAGCCTATATGATCAATTACACTTGTGTAAATAATTAGGCCAAATTTATTGAAACCAGACTTATTTTGCAAATAAATTAGTCTTAATTTGGCTACATTTGATAAAAATAACGACAATTTTAGAGAGAAAAATTTTATTTCAGTGGACATTAAATTCTAGGTCTTTGAGGGTTTTTTATATTTACTACCAATGACGTGCTTTTTCAGATGGCTCCTTGTTTCTCTGTTGCATTACTGTGAAGTTTGTTTCTGAAGCTTATCATAGTAATCTATCTTTGGATGAAGATCAGATGCCCCGTGACCTACAACCAGAAGATTATGCATACTGGAAAAGACATCAGATAAAGGACTCTTTACAGCCAGGTTGGAGGGGGCCATATTAGGCCTTGTTTCCTGAATAAGCTGAAATCCTATTTCTGACACCCAAAATTGACTAACTTAGACCAGCACTACCAGACCAGGACGAGATGAAGATGACATCTGAAGTAGACAGCTGACCCAAGATACTGGACCAGGACTGTATTTTGCTTATGACCCAAATGTATTTATTCCTTGGGCTCACTCATTTGCAAGTTTCAAAAAATTAACCTAGTTGCTGGGTTTGTGGCCAATTACCTACTTCCAGTACTCCTAGATTACCTTGGTAGTTCTCTCCAAAGCTCTAATTGGGTGGTCCTTAGAAATTTTATTTTAAAAGAAAGAAACCATGCAAGCTACCATTACTGCCAATATTACCAAGTTGGATCTTCTTACCTGGCCAATTTAATGACACCTCCTCTGAACCTGGCCATAAATACTCCTTTTCGTTAGATGTTAAATATTGGGTGGCTCCTAATGGGACCAATGAATTTGTGGAACAAGTTTATGGCCTTGGCTCTCCCCAGGTTGGTTAGGAAGATGCACAGTTGGTTTCTTTTGGGCTCAAGATCACCTGTGTGTAGCCTTGGAAACAGCCCCTGTCAATCTGCTTTTAATGTGAGCATGCTGGGTTTCAATCAGTTTTCCAATGGTATGACCATTTGGCCAGTGTATTCATTTCTTTACTTGGAATAGAAGATATCATTAATCACATAGTAGTTTTAACAAGATTTACTGAGCAAACTTTAAATGATAGTCATCAAGCCAATAGCTTGCTCAGTTCTGAAGTCTCCATAATGAGGAAAGTGGTCTTACAAAATCACATAGTCCTTGATATTCTAACTGCTTCCCAAGGGGGAACTTGTGATATAATGCATACTGAATTTTGGGGTTTGTTTGTATGTTTGTTTGTTTTTTTAAACATCTTTATTGGAGTATAATTGCTTTACAATGGTGTGTTAGTTTCTGCTTTATAACAAAGTGAATCAATTATACATATACATATGTTCCCATATCTCTTCCCTCTTGCATTTTTATACCTGATGTGTCTTCTGATGTACCTCATCTTATGATACATATGAAGAATCAAATTTCTGCTCTGAATGATCCTCTTCCCATTTTAGGGGAATATTAGGAAAATGGTTTGATTTAGAAGGATCTTGGCTTAAACATTTACGTAATGACATCATTACTTCTATTGGCAATTTTGATTACAGTTTGTGTAACTTATAAATTGGCAGCTTCTTGCCCCTTTTGTGCTGTATATTACCTACTTCTACTAAGATAATGATATCTAGACAACTTGAAACTACTGATCACATCCACAGTTCTCAATAAATTAATGAACATGCAAAATGCACATATGAGGTAAAATTGGCATAAGTCCTACTGGACAACTTGGAATTTATTATTAGTTTTTGCCAGACATCTTACTAGTACAACCCTCTAAAAGGAAAGAAAGAACCAGGCTATTAAGACCCAATATCAAGGGACATGATAGACCCAGAGCATGTAAGCAACCATCCTGGCATCAAGGGACCAAATGTTTGATCACCTAATGCTTTCCATCAAAATATTAATGATCAAAAAGGGGAAATTGATGAAATAAAATTCATATTTTATGGCAAGACAAGAAAAATTTGAATATAAAATTGTTCTCTGCCTGTTTGGGCCTCCTCCCTCCCCTTCAGTGTGTGTTGTGCATCTGCATGAATCAGACTTCCTTAGGCAACAAGCTTCCCTCCCTCTTAATCTTGTAGAAGGTCAGGATGATCCACTACTCCCTTTGTACGAGCAGATCTGGATTGTATAAACTGGCAATACTGTACATCATTTGACATATAACCCGTTGTCTCAAACACTTATGTGACTGTACTTTGACCTCTAACAGATGGAAGAGTCCTCAGAGTTTTCTAAAAGATTGCCTCCCAGGTTATAATTCTCAGATTGGCTCAAATAAAATTTACCATCTTTTTCTTAGATTGACTATTGATTAATATTTCATCTACTGTATAATAAATTTGATTTCTTGTATTTATTGCATCAGAGATTGATCCAAGTTGATTTTAAAGTTGACCTTTTCCTTATTTTTATGTAGTGTATTTATTAAACTTTTTCAGTTAGGCATTTAAGAAAATCCTTTTGTTCTCACACTGAGATTCTCTGATGAGCCTGAGGTCATTGGTGTTGTGATGCAGATTTTACAAGTTCACAAATAACCACAGTCAGTAATCAGAAATACAAGTCAAGCAAGATATTTTAATGGTTAATCTCATTAGAGAAAAGACAATGACACCAAAGTTCCTTAGTAGACAGTCTAAGAACTTTGTTTTGGGAAGGAAATAAGGTTTCATTTCTCATAATTCCACACTTTCTTTAAATGAAAGAACATAACTCCAATGAGACCTCAGACTTCATAACTTCCTCTGTATAGAACCTCAGTCAATTACATACCATGGCATATAGTTTTCCATCGTTTATCTATTAGAGGTGCCATCAATTATAGATAAGGTTTTCCTTTCAAATACAATGTTGCAATTTCTTGTTTGACAGCCAACTGACACATGTAACAGTGAAATTATTTTTAAAAGGGGAGGGGCCATGGAGGAAAGAGACTTTCCTTACTCCATGAGAAAGACAATTTGCCAACAAACAATTGAAATATAATGAGGTCAGTGCCATATAAAATGTGTGCACAGGGACTTATAGAGGGTCTAGGGAGGTACCACACCTTACCCTCTTTATGATGTCAAAAACTAAATTGTAAGGAAATTGGTCCTAAGGTCTAAGTGATATTGTGGTTCTCTACGTAGGAGAGAAGAGAATCAAAATTAAAGGGACATAGAGAAAGTTGAACCTTATACTACACTTATTATTAATAATTTGCAAAACCATATACCCTGGCTGATCATGTTCTTTTTCTCAAGCAAGACCTTAGCAGATTGCCATTGCCCTAGAAACAGAGACCTCTGGTTCCTTCTACCTCAGGGAGATGCTCAGTTTGTTAGCTTATGTAGTCCATTTGTCCCACTGCCTACTTGCACCAGGGCTCTATGTGGGAACCGGTGCTTAGCCTCTTTGTGAATCAAAAATGACCGACCACAACTCTCTTGTTATGATAGAACAGACCATATGGTGATCTGAGAAGATGAGCGCCCTTTGCCCTTGCAGAGAGCATATCTTCCCTTAAAATCAGTGATTATTGAGAGTTTTCTCTTGTTAAATCCAGATACTCTACATCTGAAACCTTCAATGGGTACAGAGGCTTCTGCAGGGGTAGAATCACCAGGCAGGTCAATTTGGTGAGGAAGATCCGGCATGGAACACCCTGCTAAAGGAGCAACCCTTTGGGATTAGGAGTCAATAATTAAGTGCCCATAAAACACCCTGCCATGTTGACTATGCATATACCTTGTTCTCAAGGAGGAGAAAGCAATGGGAGTAAGAGTCAGAAAGACCAAAACTGAGGATGTGTTTATGGTCATGGAAAACTTCTGTGAGGATTAGGAGACAGAGCAGCTGGAAGAAGGAATTACATTGCCTTTTGCAAACATTTATCCAGTATATGCTACTCACTGTGAGGAATATGCAAGTCCTGCCTCTGGGAAGCTTACAGTCAAACTAGGGAGACAGCGTTTTACACCAATGCCGGTCAATATAAGGCAGAATGGGACAAATGGACTCCTGAAGACAAAGAAGAAAATTATTTTACTCTTAGAGATACTTATCTCTGAAAGAGATGCTGGTAATAATGCCAGGGAAAACTAAAGGAGGACTGATTATCTTATAAAAAAAATTATCTGGGAACTGCAGGGAACTGGGTTCCTACCATCATCTGTGGATCAGATTGCTGTGCCTGGGACCATGCAGTACCTGGCGTTGCCCCAGCTGAAGACAGACATCAGTGTTTGACATTTTTCATACATTCCTTGGGATTCATTGAATACAAATTACAAAAACAGACTTTAATGACATTCAGAAAAAGAAAAGAGTTTGGTGCAGTGTGCCTTATTGCCAGCAAACATGGGGCCCAGAGAAGTTGCTCCGGTTTCTCTACCTGGGGGAAAAGCCTGTCCTCACTAAAAGTGACTCTAGCCCAGGACTCTAAGGCAATAATCCATTTGAACGTATATGATGGAAAGCCTGAGAACCCTTCTCCCAGGAAGTCATGAAATAATAGTGCTCTTAAACCATGTATCCCAAAGGGCTCCACTCCTCCAAGAAGAGAAGCCAAAGAGCTGCAATTATGGGCAAGACCCCAACAACTGTAGCTTTCCTGTGGAAGGCATCTTTGGGTAGACATCAGCCTTGCCTGCTTTTTGGATATGTGTATCTTTAAATAATAGGAGAAACCTATTCCTTTGTCTCCAGTAAGGCAAAGATACATTCGGATTGGCTATGGCAATGGACCACCTTTTCTGGCACAAGGCTGACAAATAAAAGAGATCAGAGCACAACCCCACAGTCACCCCCAGAACACTCAGCTGAAACCATTACCCAACTGCCCATGTAGAGGCTGGCTGAGGACTGCTGGAAAACTTCAGGAGCGTTCACTCTACTGAGTAATCTCCCTTTAGATTGACAGCGGAACGCAGTGGGAAATTTCTGAATGTTGATGGACAAAGCATTTGGGGAGGCTAGAGGGGCGAGGGAAGCCCTGCAAGCAGCTGCGTCTCTTGGTGTCTTGCTGTTTTCATCTCACTAAGGAATCAAACTATGATGTAACTCCAAGGAAAAGCGTCTCTCATTTTGGCAGATCTGCTGTACCACTTCTGCATATTCACAGTGGAAAAACACCATATTTTTAAGAAAATACAAAATGCCAAAGGGAAAACTATTTTAAAGCAAACAATTTTAAGTAAAAAGAAAATTGAATACTCATTTTAAATGATTTTAATTTGATGAATATTATGTTCCAACTCAAAAAAGAATATTGCACAGTGCTTTCATATCACAATTGTTATTTTTCTCACTCTGGTGAGATTTTGATAAACATAGTTAGCTTTGGAAATAATACAGAGAATGTCTTAATTGGTTAAATAATTTCAATAGCCTGTGAAGAACTGAAAGTAGGATATTACATTCATAGAAAAAACAACTACATATCCATAAATTCACTCGGCTGTAGTGAAAAATAATAAACTTCTCACAGATTTAATAAAACTTAAAAGAAACAAAATTGAGAATGCTGTGAAAATAGAATGTAGCTCCAAAATTTTTCAATGCAATCTTTTGTTTTTGAAAATCCATTAAACCTTGCAAGACTTCTAAGAATACCTGATCACATTGTAAGTCTCTTACATTGGAAGAGCTAACATCTGATATTTTTAAAGCAAAATCTAAAGAAATACAGATCTGAATTGTTAAAATAACAAAATCTGTGAATGGTGAGGTAAAATTACCCAAATAACATAAACAAACAAAATGAAAACAACACCAGAAAATAAATGAATCATGTCATGGCACCTATAAACATTTCTGTGTAAATTTATGAATCTACGGCATTTTCCCTAAGTAACAAACACAGTTTTCATCATTTAGTTATGGAGTAAATGCTGAAAATTTAAGAAAGTAAAATTTTAGTGGTCACTAAGCAAAATTAATTCCATGAAACTCTCCCAATTTTTATGAATTTGTTACAACAATTTTTGTCATTTTTCCTTTTTGCCTTCTAATTAGTATTTTTAGCAGAGGCATAAACAGGGGAGTCCGGAGGGGCATATAGGCCTCAGATGCCAGATATGTTTTTTTTAAAACTTCCGTCTTGTATTTTTGTTGTTTTTAGAATTGTTGCTCATCAAATTCACGAACACACCCTACTTTTGCTATGTTTTTTATTTATTTCCAGGAAAATTCAACCACAGTATAAATAGAAAAGGCACAAACATATTAAATGCATTGTCTGATACACCATTTGCTCTTCATCACTGGTTTTTAGAAGCTGTGAATTATTTCAATAGTGTTGGTGTCTCTGTTAATGTTTAAGCTAGATATTCCACACCATGATTTTTTTTCAAATTGTTGTCCTAAGATGCAGTTCATTCTGCACATTTTGTGACCATTCCAGGCATCTAATATCTGGAATGTTTCCTCTACCACTAACTTCATCAAACCCTAATATTTTATGACATACTTGAAAAAAAATCTTTGTAGAAGATACCTTCAAAAAACATTCTCCTCTCAAAAAGAAAAGGGCAACATAATGGATTAGTTCAATTATATGCCTTAACCTGGAAACACTGATTATGACTATATTTCAGAAAACCTAATTATTCCATTCAAAACTGATTCTCATTCATACTGATGATTGGAGATTTGCTTATAACAAAAGATATAGAAATCATGTGAGTCTGGGATGGTGCCAGGATTGCACATGGGAGGCAATTTTTTCAATTGGATGCTGATATTGGAATATGACTATTTATGATCTTGTTTGTTTACTCATTAGATAAGGATATGACTATTTGGTGTTTTCTATTTTCTGTTAATTTTTAATATTCTATTATTTTATATAAAGACAATTTTTTTATTAATTTAGGTTAATTTTACTCATCTGTCACTCAGATTCCATTAGAGTTTAAAGAAAGGACTTAACCATAGCAGAAGCAGAAAAGAGCTCTGTATCCATCTGAATGACTTGGATCATACCATCACCCTCACTCTGCTTTGCAAGTACCAAATTTCATTATAAATGCAGGAGAAACAAAAACTTTCGTTCCAAATATATATAAATTATTTGTAATATTTTAAATTAAAGTCAAGAAGTATTTAAAGTTTTATCCTCTAACCTGTTCACTCTTAGTGTAATAAAATTCCCACATGTTCAGAAAGTTATTTGCGTCAGATGCTAGTTTGTGATACATCAGAATATTTTTGCCATCAGAAGTATAAGCATTGGCAAATAGGGAACTTAACTGTGAGTCAAAAAATACAACAATACTAAATAAAACCCTTTTCTCATTGAAATTGTCTTTACAGTTCAGAAACATTTTCAGAAATCAAAAGCCATAATAATTTTTTAAATCTTCACACATACACACTCTAGTGTTTTTAATCAGTAATGAAAGCCTTGCAGGTCTGTGATGCATTCACAATCATTCATGCTAGGACAAACCTACTGTAGCATTTCTTTTACTTACAAAAATCAAAACTAATTTTACATAAAATATAGTTATTTAATTTATAATAGCTACTGAATATGATGTGCTAATTCCACAAGGTATACCTTAAAACCTAATGTTTCTGTTCCAGAGATTCAGTGTGGATTTCCCTCTGTGGCCTTAGGAACCTGGATGAAGCTGTGGACTGGAGAAATGGGCCAATAGTATTACTTGTGTGCTTTCTAGTTATCCTTGTGACACTCAGAAGCATTCTTTCTTTAATCTCAGAAAAGTGACATGATACATGATTTCTGCACCTAGAAAAATGTGTCAACTCTTCAGTTATCTTTCAGTTATCTTTTTAAAGACCTTATTGAAAACATGTCCATATTAGCAAAGTCTTTTTTTAAAAAAAAAACCTATACTATTAGGGTTTCAAGTAGATTTCTGATGCATATTTTCACATAAAGCTAAATTCAACAGCAGGTCTGACACTGAGATTTGAGTAATGTATGTTTGCTTTGAATCTTTAAAGAATATATTCTCTAACCTATATGTGGTTATGAAATCCTGTCCAAATCCTAGCTATCAAGAAAAAAAAAAAGTTATCTATCTTGGGATTTCTCCTACCATATTTTTAAAAGATGCTGATAGCATCTAGGTCAGTTTTTATTTTCAGGCTTTCATTTGGGTAGATTGTGAGAAATATCCTGATATCACAGTCCTTATTATAAGTCCTGTACATATAAGTAAACAATGCAAAAAGAAATATAATTGAACTGTCAGTAGAAGGTGTTCCTGTAAGTCTTACTGGTTAAACTCATAGAGCTCCTTCTATTAATTTCTTCCATATGAAAACCAATTCATCCAGGGTTTTGGGCACAGAACACTAGAAAGAGCAACTTTAAAAACTGGCTTAAGTATTTAAAATTAAGCTCTTAAGTCAGTGTTATTTGTTAGTGTTGAACCATGATCAGAACCACGGCATTGTACAAACAATAATAACACCTCTTCCAGAATCTCCTACTTTGGATTTACCTCTTGAATTTACCCCAGGAAATATGTAGAGTGTTGTACTTTCTTTTTTTTTTTTTCAGAAATAACAAATTGATGAAAGAAAATAAGTATAGGTTACCATTTTGAATGCACCAATACCAATACTTTGAAGAACTGACAGTGTATTCTACAGATACATGTGCCATAGACTATGAAAAAGGAAACACTTTAGTAAAAAATCATATTACAAAGTGTATTATAAAAATAAATTACACAGCATGTGCCCATGGACCTGAAAGCTTTGCAAAAGGAAGAGAAATTTATTTTGACATGAAGATTGAATTGCTCTCATGCTACGTATTTTTATATTGTCAGCAACACCATGTTCAGTTTTTACATTTGTATCCTCAAAAAAATTCACTGGAAGTAGAAAATTATTTCCAGTCATGATCAGTAGCATAGAGGACCTTAGTGATGGTGGAGAGCTGGAGAAATACTATCCATTCAACAGGGATTCAGAAGAAGTACACACACCCAGTGTGTGCTCGGTTTACCATTTCATCTGGAGTTCATACGTAACTGGTGGATGATGATGCTTTCTACAAAGAGAAGAAAGATACAGCATTTTCAGTTAAACTGAGACTCAAATCAGTGGTTTATGTGAGGGTCAATACCATATCATTTCACTAAAAGACCATAGGTGTTAAACAAGAAAACAAACAAAAATAGGTGCATGAGCCCAATAGCTTCTCCCGAAAATCTTTCCTATTCTTGGGTAAGTTCTTTATATTGACATAGGAGCCTTACCCCTAAATTCTTGAAGGTTTTTAGAAACCATGTCTAATATTCTAACAATATTCGATTGATTTTACCCAAGCAAAGCACTGAACACAAAGACAGTCATTACTATATACAAGCCCCACAGTGGAAACCAGACTATTGCCTAGAATTTCTGTTCTGAACGATAGTCACATATTTTTATTTGTTTATGGGTGTAGATTTGAGTTTTAATAAGGAAATATTCATTATTCCCAAGAAGTCACTAAATACAGATGACTCATTTTTGTCTCTGACTGCTTCTTTTTGCATAATTCTGCATATGCTCTTAAATCTGAATTCATTTTTATAGAAGTAAATAAAAATAGATTCAGAAATAACAATTAGAACAGTACCAGCCACAATGAGTAATATTTATATTTATTTGATTGATTTCATTTTAAACCTTTATGCCTTTGTGAACATTTATCATCTTTTTTTTTCATTATGTCATTGAGGCCCTACTACATGCCCACCACTGTGCTGGGCATGGAACTACATTGGTGAGCAAAATGAAGCAGAGCCCTGCCTTTGCTGAGATAAAGAGCAGAGGAAAGAAATAACTAAGCCTCAAATGGTTTCTCTGTCTGAAAAATGTATTACCTCCCGGTCAACTGATGTCAATGTTTATGAATAGCGTCAGGAAATTTCCACCTATTATTTTCATGTTAGTCTCAAATTCTTACTATTTACATTTTTTAACATGGATAATTAATAAAATATCTAAGTAAACATTAATTAAAGCTCATTATGTCATAGACCTAGAGGTTTACTTCACACTGACCACTAGGTGGAGATATTTCCATTCCTTCCCTTGACCTTTCCGAATTGAATTTGGGATAAAACAGATAAAGTAAATATATAAATGTTTTATATACTTAATAATAACTAGCTATGAAGGTTTTGAAAAGCTTTTAAGACATAGATATGATTTTTTACTGTGCCAGAAACCCATAAAAATCATTATCTCGTTTTACCTTTGGAAAATTGTTCTAGCCTCAAATTTTTTCGGGGCCTAAAATTGTATCAAAACCTTCAGGTAAAAACTAAAAACACTAAATAAAATATTATGCAGGTAAAAATCAAGGTCTCACATTAAAATGTTATTTCTCACTCAACACTTTTTTTAAAAAAAAATTTCTATAGTAGGTTTCAAAGAGGAAAAAGACGTAGGTCTCAAACCTCCTTAATAGAATTAAAGTATCTTCCCCATTTTCCTCCCTTAAGAGATCATAGGAAACATACATTTAAAAGAGTGAAATCTAGAATTGTTCTTATTGTACATGTAATTCAGAATGCCTGTGCCTTTGTTTCCTCATTACAAAATGAGGGTATCAGAAATCATCTCTCAAATCCCTGGCAGGGCTAATATTATTTTACTACAGTACCTTCTTCTCTCCCCTTGAGTGTGCAAACCTCTAAATTCCTAGAGTTGCCTTCTCCTAATCCTAGCATTTTATAGTTTCCGTAATAATAATGGCTTTTTAAGATATATGCACCCCAATGTTCATTGCAGCACTATTTACAATAGCCAGGACATGGAAGCAACCTAAGTGTCCATTGACAGATGAATGCATAAAGAAGATGTGGTACATATATGCAATGGACTATTTATTACTCAGCCACAAAAAGGAAAACGAAGTTGTGCCATTTGCAGCAACATGGATGGATCTAGAGACTGTCATACTGAGTGAAGTAAGTCAGACAGAGAAAGACAAATATCATATGATATCACCTATAGGTGGAATCTAAAAAACTGGTACAAACAAATTTATTTACAAAACAGAAATAGAGTCACAGACGTAGAAAACAATTTTATGGTTACCAGGAGGGAAGGGGGGAGGGAGGGATAAACTGGGAGATTGGGATTGACAGATACACACTACTATGTATAAAATAGATAACTAATAAGGACCTACTATATAGCACAGGGACCTCTACTCAATACTCTGTAATGACCTATATGGGAAAAGAATCTAAAAAAGAGTGGATATACGTATATGTATAACTGATTCTCTTTGCTGTACAGTAGAAAGTAACACAACATTGTAAGTCAACTATATTCCAATTTAGAAAAATAATAAGAATAGCTTTTTAGAATTAGTATTTGGTGAAAATACATATGGCAAGAGTACATAAATAGAAACAATGTCTTGGTTGGACCATTACATCTTATTATTATTTTTAAGGTAGCAAACTGGTAATCCATGCATGATATATGTATATTAATGCTATTAATCAGATTATGTTACTAAAAAGACTATCTCACAAGTACTTGACAATGCCAAATAAGAGAGTTTATTTTATTTTATTCAACTTCAATAATAAAAGATGGGGTTTAGTATTTATGTACATAAAATTTACTTAAAGTAAAACAAGCCCAAGTTATTTTATTTTATAACATAGAGACATATTTCATCTTGTTTCTACAGATGGTGAGATAAGATCTATATGATAGTGGCTCTATCATTTGAAATATATTAAGCATATTTGTTAAATCTATGTTTGCTTATTATCTATGTTTTCCCCAAATCTGTAAACTGACTCAGATAAGAATCACCCAGCCAATACACACACTTATGAGAAATAAAAAATGTTGTTTTAAGGTATTAAATTTTGAGGTGACATTACACAGCAAAACTATCTGATGCATAAGGAGTTCATGGTTGCTAGCAAAAATAATAATAAAATAAAGATGCTTCGGGGATTAATGCCATTATTTGTGCGTTTTTTTTTTTAAAGACAGAATTCTCAAGTCTCTTCCTTTTTTTAATGATTTAGTACAATAAAATAATGTTATAGATTTTACTGAAGTTACAAAGTCAGTGAGCAAATCTTTTTCCATCTACTATTCTGTCTTCATTTCATCTTCAAAATAAGACCCAAATAAGTCATTTGGGACCTCTAAGGTGAACTAAGTACAATCAGATGTAATTCTGTAATCTAAATTTTACTCTTTTTACAGATACCACTTTTCTGACATTAGTAATCTGTAGAATATATGAGGAAGATTGAGACCAAAGCCACACTTAATTACCACCTCTATCAGCAAACTCAAAATAGCGAAACATTTAAATTGGGGACCCTCTGTTGTGTAGATATTTAATAACAATTTCCATTTTTCTAACTGGAAGAAGAAAAAAACCCTCTAAATCTTAATCAGCATATGTACATGGGGACACTGGATTTTTACATATATTTTTATATTAACAGTTGACCAAAGCACTTTTTCCTCTATGTGTTTCTCTCAAGTGTTATCTTGAAGTTTTTTTTCTTGAGAAGCTTCATGTAACACATTAAATACATTGTTTTCATAATATTATTGTGAAAAGAATTCATTCTTTTATTACACTAGCTATTAGATAACTTCCATGGAAAGGAAGTTTAACGGATTATCAATTCCTAATTACACTTGATTTCTGACCTTACAAAGATGACTTATTTATCCTACTTGGGTGGTATCCCCAAAACTACTGGCCAGCCAGATGACTTGAGATCCAAAGTTGTATACATAAGACAGGATTTGAGGAGAAATGTGGGGGAGAATGTCTCTTGAGTGCTACAGTGGGGCAACCTGGTAACAAACTGGAATTCTGATTCCTCCCAGGAGAACCCTCTGGCTGTGGAGTAAGAAAGATGTATTCCCTGAAAAGCCAGTGCCTTCCTCCAGAGCAGTGTCTATGTTTATACCCTGCCAAGTCTCAAGGGAACTCTTGAGCTCTGAATTTTAAAAATCAACTCTAGTAAATGAGACCACACCACTTTGATAGCCTCCAAACTCATATACCAAAGACAAAGCAAAGCAGAACTTCAATTTATAGCAGGACTTTGCATCAGCAAAGGAGGGCTGCTTTATTCACAGGAAACTGTACACCAGTGTTACAGAAAACATTTCCTGTTGGATTCTGCATCAGTTTGGCCGGCATAGGGCCTGTTCCCTGTTCCATGGCTCCTACCCTCAGGAGCTCTGCCTGGAGTGCAAGGCACTGGCTTAGGGCTATGCCTTTCTTCCTCCACCAGCTACCAAACCCCAGCTTTGACCTTGCTGCCTGTAGGGGGGTTTATCCTCCTGCAAAAATGTCCGCATTCTCTACACCTTTTAGACGTAGGAGTGCCTAGATATTGTTTACTTTTAAGGTTCATTTTAAGAAACTGCTTCAGTATTCAGTCCTGTTACTATCACATTCAGACGTTAATCAGAGTTCTGATAAAACATCTGTTTTAAGTAGGAAATCCAATAAACTTCCTCTGTTGATTTGGACTTGTATTCTTCTTTTGGATTCAGCTCGGCTAATTAAAAATACTTCCGCTAATCAGTTCTGTCATTTGCTTCAGGAAACTATGGAATCAGATGATACAAACTCTCTTGAGGTTTCTCAACCACCTAAGAGTTTATTTGCTTCCTTACAGAACATTTTCCACTCCATCATCAGGCCAAATCTTCCCCTCGCCCGCCCCCCAGGTTGCAGGAGTTACCAATCATCGCAGTTATGATTGGTAGATTTTTTTTCAAGCAAGTTAATTGTTACCTCTCACACAGATTACTGTTCCCCAGATACAAGCAAATTGGAACTAGTTATCCCATAGATAACATTAATTATAAATAAAAACTAAATGGTGGAAAAATAGCTAAGTACCTGAGCCAAGCATGCTCAGGTTCTACTTTTTAGACACAGGTGTTAGATGCTAGATGCTGAGATCAGCTTAGGTTGATCTAAGTCTACGGTTGGTCACAGGATAGCATGGAATATAACATTATGTGTGAAAATTGAGAAGGGCACTGTGTTTTTTAGATAAGGATAATATTCATCAAATTGCTGTTATGAGAACTTTGACACACAGGGTTTCTATGTAGAGAGCTCAATATCTCAAATCCTTTGGCAATATTATTTTGGCCCATTGAGTGGGTATTTTTAGTCTATGTATGAATATACACTTTGTTCACTTGAAGTAGTTTACTCGTATGAAATCCTGAATAAGGTACTGGGAGAAACTGAAGCCCTGGCTTCATCATTAATAAGAAAATGAGACACTCTATGCATTGGGGGTTTTCTTGTTTTGTTTTTGTTTTCATCTTTAATAATAAGGATAATTATCTTCTTGACCTCTAAAGTCTAGTTCATTTCTAAACAGCCCTTGGCTTTGCAATTCTGTCCATCACACATACATAATATTAGCACAAGTAGAGAGGCCCAAACTACTTTTACCAGATAAGCAATTAATTATTAGTTCTTAGGAAAAGCATTATGGCAGACTCTTTTAAGTTGCTCACTGAACAAGAGTGAAGCATCTCACCTTACCACTCTAAGGAGGAATGCCCGAATCATAAAAGATCATAGCTGAATGCTAAGTCACAAGCCAAGGTAAGGTGGTTTGCCAAAGGTGACACAGCCTTCCTCTGATCTCCTGGTCAGTCCTGTGTCAGGAATCTAGTCCGTTGTTCAGTGATCCACCTTCTCTCCATGTTCGCCTTAATATCCATCCTCAAGCTAAACCCTGCTTATGGGTGGTGGCGTTGGATCCCTTCAAACAGAAGCCTCTCTGATCTATTTTAGAGGGTCCTTCATGAAACTGAAAAGCATGACACATCACCTGGAGCTTTTTCTTTCCTGAAGTGCTTTTATGCTCCTCTGGGGGAGTAAGAGAGGATGGGCCATTCGTAAATGATTCATTTATATTTGTGCTTCACAGGAAGCCCCCAGGCCCCCTTAGTTCTCCACACGTGTGATAGCTGCAGAGGGGAGAACTCCCCAGTCCAGGACTCCTGGCTGTTTTGCATCCATTACCTGCCACGGAGCCTTTGGAGGGAAATAGAGGTAATTTACACCATCCACAAGGGCAGCACCCGGATCTCCCCTGATTCTGCTCCCTCTTTCCCTCTGTGTTCTCACATGTGTCATGATGTGTCAGCACCCTCTGTATCATTCTCACAGGTTTGTATTGCAGACTAAGGAGGAAGCAAGAACACCTCTTTCTTCTCCAACTCCCAGCCATCCTTTGACTGTTAGTTTTCTTTCTCTACAGTAAGTACCAAGTTTTTTACAGCATTTGCTATAAAAATGTAAAAAAATGACAGGCTTTAAACCCTGGCTTAGATTCTGAAATAATGGCCTGTCTTGTTCATGGAGGCAAAGTTCTTAAAAGAGATTTCGAACAGAGGACAAAACCACCAGAAGGAAATGTCGGAGGAAGGGCAACGCAGGGAGAAGAAACAAGTTGAGCAGGTCAAGTGGAGGTGATCTGGCCACTGTGCAGGGCATTCTGTGGGCCTGGGGGTGGGAGTCCAGGCGGGGGAAAGGGAGGGTGGGGAGGTAGGGAGCCAGATCACAGAGCCTTGAGTGCCGCACCAGGGAGCTGGCTTTGCATGCTGTGGATAATGAGGAACCTTGGGAGGGCTTCAAATAGAGGAGTGAGATGATCAACTTGCACTTTGAAAAACAAAATGAAAAATGAATCAGGAAATGTTGAGGCTGGAGATTATGGGGCCAGTTGGGGGAGTATTAGAGTCATCCAGATGAGAAGCAGTTAGAACCTCCACTCAGGCAGTGATGGGGAAAATGGAGATGTGGGTGCAGCCGCCTCAGGTGTCAGGGGTTTGACAGGGGTATGAGAGACTTGCTGAATGGGTCTCCTGGGTGGGCGAGCGGGAAGGAGGGGCCTGAAGTGGCTTCTGGCTTTCTTGAGTGACTGGGTAGCTCAGGTCGTTCCTGCTGAGGTGGAGAATGATAGGAGAAGGAAAAAACTTGGAAGAGGGATGGAGGGGTTGTTGAGAATGGCTTTGAGACGAACTAAGTTGGAGATGTACAGTGCCACGTGAGTGCATGGCTGGAGATAGAGGTTTGGTCGTCATCAGCATATGGGAGATAACTGAAGCCACAAGAGTGAATAAAGGAACCAGAATGAGCACGTAGTGTAGACAAATGGCTTTTGAAAAGATGAGGAGAACAGCAACCCTTAAGATGCATGCACAAGCAACATGGATGGACCTAGAGGTGATCATACTAAGTGAAGGAAGTCAGACAGAGAGAGACACACACCATATGATATCACTTATATGTGGAATCTAAAATATGATACAAATGAACCTATCTATGAAACAGAAACAGAATCAGGGACATAGAGAACAGACTTGTGGTTGCCAAGGGGGAGGGGGTTGGGGGAGGGATGGATTGGGAGGCTGGGATTAGCAGATGTAAACTTTTATGTATAGAATGGATAAACAACAAGGTCCTACTGTATAGTGCAGGGAACTATATTCAATATCCTGTGATAAATCATAATGGAAAAGAATATGAAAAAAATAATGTATATATATGTGTAACTGAATCACTTTGCTGTACAGCAGTAATTAACACAACATTGTAAATCAACTATACTTCAATTAAAAAAAATGCATGCATACAATAAGGAGCCAGCAAGGGAGACTGAGGCGGGGCAGTCAGAGGAGTTCAAGGAATCCAAAGGAGATTAGATGTCTCAGTCACAGAGGGAGAGGCGCATAACCTCACTCTCCTGTCACCCTTACAGAGATCCGGGGTTTATTCTCTGAAAAAACTGACCTGACAAGTTCTGGACCTAGGTACAAGAATGGGCTGAATGCAAGGGAGTGCCTAAACTGTGAGATTCTCCACTTCATCTCCCTGATCTGTTCCCAGAATGCAGGTAGCCTGCCTCAGGAAGGTTACTGGAGGATTTTTCTCTGTAGAAACTACAGAAGATGCGCTTTGATAGGTAGGTAGATAGATAGGTGATAGATAGATAGATAGATAGACAGACAGACAAACAGGTAAGCAAAAGAAGTAGAAGAAATCCAGGAAACAGAGGATTCAATGTAGGCAATAGGACAACAGCTGAGCAGCAGACGTAAAGGACAAGCGTTCCAGACTAAGTAGGGAAGCAGAGGGTTGAACTAGTAAGGCCTCCAGGGAAAAGTATGAAACTGATGTGCTTAAGTGTTTGGAAAAATTACTCATAGGTGTTTGGTAGATCTATTGGAGCATTTGGAAGAAATACAGATAGATACACAGAAAAGCAAGCAGATGAAAAATGAAAGCAATTATTCTTTTGAAGGGGGAACATGGTAAGAGGAAGGAAACATAATCATAGTACACTACTTGGCTCAGCAGGGAACAATATTTAAATTTACACTGTAAACATATGAACATGAAACAGGCTGGCTGCTGGCTGCTGATTTATCAAAAAATGTGTTATGGAGTCATATTGTGAGGATGGGGAAAAGGGAAGGGAGGAGACATGTCAGAGGACTAAATTCTCAAACATCAAAACAATAATGGGAAGAAAAAGATATCCACAATTTATCAATTTAGAGTGAGAAATCATTTTCTCTAGGGAGTGGAGCTGAGTTTGGAAAGGGGGTGTGAGGTGAGGAACAGCGGTTTTCACGTCTTTTAGCACCAGCTTGTATGTTAACTGTATATGAGTTACTTTCACAAAAATAAAGAATAATTAAAGAATCCATGGGAACAGTGGAAGTGGAGGCAGAAAAGGCTGAGCATTGGGACAGTGGCTCCACCCGGGCGGGCAGGGAAGGGGTCAGGGCAGTAACTGTAGAGGACTGCATGGCTGAAGGAAAAGCTGTGCTGAAACGGAAGAGGCCAGAGCATATTTACATCCTATGTGGAGGTAACAGGTGAAAAGGAGAAGCTGAAAGAGCAGAGGGTGAGGAGATAACCAAGGATGAGACCGGGGTAGGAAGTAGTGGGGAAACACTGACCATCGGCTGGGTTAGGGAGGTTTGGGAATAATGCATTCCTGTTTACTGGGAAGCCCTCCCTGTGCTCATCCTGTTACGTCTTCCTCTCTCTCTCTGCCCTCCTGCTGCCCACGTAAACGTGCCCTTCTCATCTAATATCCCTGGGGTTTTCCCAATCAGGAAAGTCTTGCTCTCTCCCCAGTACTCCACATCTATGAAAGGAATGAGAAATTCAAATCTTTGTGCATCTCCCATTCTTGGACAGGTTTTTGTTTCCCTGAAATTATACTCTTCCCACAGTGCACATCAAAGCTACGTCTTCACTTCTTTCTTAAAGACATTCAACTAAGAGATCTGGTAACACCCTACCCTTAACGAGTACACTAAAATCTCCAGACAGCCCAACTGTTCCCCGTTAACCTGTCCTCAGTGAAAATATAATAAAGATGCCAGTAGAAACTGAATGACTCTGTTTAAGCAGGTGACCTAGACAGGAAAGTCATTTTCAAGAGATGATAAATACCTTTTGGGCCGTGTCCCATCTTGGAATGTTTCTGGTATCATGCATACTACATGGCCACCATCGTAGAATATGGAAACAGCCAACACACAAAAATTATTCTCAGGAGGGTAAGACCAGGGTTGCCTCTGTAGCTGTGTGGATGGGGCCCTGCATGTCCCCAGAGGGAGCCGTCACACTGAAATCTATGGAAATGGCACCCCTCCCTCCCCAGGACGAGACCTGACAGCAGCTGTTCATAGCTGCCCTAGTGAGACCCCTGCTATTTCACTACACAGTACTGTTTCAGGACAGGGAAAAGGCTCTAACTTTTTCATCCCATTCACTCTTATAAAAGCACATGAAACTGCATCTTAAAAACATTATACTCACACATAGAAGCCGGAGTTGGAGTGCATTGAATCCTCCACCTCCAATCCTCGGTGGATTTCATTTCTAATATGCAGTTTAAAACAAAGCTAGCCAATAAATGTGGAGTTGGTTCTAAAATTACAAAGGAAAACGGCCACGGCAGTTGCACTTTATCATTTCTGAAAAGCGAATATGTGTCGTGCCGCCAAGTTTTCTCAGCGGTTGTCCTTTGCAGGTGGCTGTATTCCAAGATCCAGATGTATAAACATCCTGTCCACTCACGGTTAAGCTCTTACAGCCTCTCCCTGCAGATGGAATGAAGCTTCCGGGCAGAACCGACATAAGCGTGGTGTGAGCAGGTGAAAAAGCAAAACAGCAGCAGTCACACTTGACTGGGATAAGGGTCACTGAAGAATGGCAGGTAGTAGAAAACAGAACACAGTGTTTCGTTCTGACACCTTCGTTTGCTCAAATACAGAATGTACGGTAACACCAAATAGGCTAAATGCCAGGGAGGCATTTGATAAACAGTGGAGCGTCCTGGTTTCTGAAAGGGATGAAGTCCACTTTACAAAAGGGGGAAATTCCCTTTCAAAAAGACACGAGCCAGTATTCGAAATGGCAAGATATATGGTTTAAACTTGTTCAAAACCGTATTTCATAAAGTCTTTTTTTCTCAGTCTCCCTCTCCTTCCGCCTTGAAATTCCATTATTAGGGCATGTGTCCCATAGTTGCTCGATATTTTCAAATACATTTGCTGAGAACTGAGCTGTAGGCAACAGTGATCTGATGAAGTAAATGAGACTATTGTGAGGGGTCCATCTCCGTCATCTACAATTTGAGCCCAAGTTCTACAAGGGACAGGAAGAACGGTGTGGAAAGAACTCAGAGGACAGTCTCTATACCATGAAGCACGGTGACTCCTGGGCTAAAAACCAATCAAATATCTTTAAAAGAAATCTACCTTTTACCTAATATCAGGAGCAGGGACTATTCAAATGATTCTGGAAACCTCACAATTTAGAAGCAGAAAATAGCAACCTGTAACTTAATACTCATTGTGTGATTGTAAAGTTCACCCAATTGCCTCAAAGATTTCGACAAAGTTCTGCCTGCCCGTGACCTAAGATGCTAAGCTGGGGGTTATCAGCCTTGAGCTCATCTGTGGTTATTTGACTACCAAGCACCATGTCCATGTCAACATGGTTAATCTTCTCTCAGACACTGGCATTCTGCATTCACACACTCTTCATGCTTATGAAAACATGCTTAAAATTAACAATGATACAAACACAGGTAATAATAATACACTTCACCACACCACACACACACACGCGCGCACACACACACACACAATCATGATCTGGTTCTATACTTGCAAAGTCAAGTCCACACTTGACTGTGAAAATGTTTCAATTCAATTAAGCTATGCATGATGTCATTTTATTTCTTGGCAACAATGTATCAAAATTTACTGTCGCTATTTTCTATCCATTACAACCTCTCTTGAGCTGTAAAGGGCCATTTGGCAGCTCTATTCAAACTGCTCCACAATTTAAATCAGTTGCACACTTGAATAGAGCCTGAGTCTGACATTAACGGTTCTAAAATTCCAAAATCTTTACAATACACACTCACACAAATAAGTAAAGCTCTGTTTTTAGTATTCCATATTTCGTTTCCATTTTATTTCACATTCAAATTGTTTCCTGAAATCGTCTCAGAGGCTTTTGTTTTTGCAAAACCTTAGAGGTGCAGGCCCTGTGATAACTAGGAGATGGGTTTTGTTTGGGGGGTTTTGTTTGTTTGTTTGTCTCCAGCACATGAAGCAAATTTGGAATCTGATAGAGGCAAATGACAATTGTTAACCTATTTCCTATTTCATAAAAGAGTTTTGAAAAATCAATTATGGTGGAACAAAGCCTATTAGATTTGATTTACAATTAGGAGCTGGCTTTGGAGAGGCTGTGATCCAGCCCCCATATCTTACTGATGTAACTAATGGGTCCACTTTCTAGAAGCAAAACTGGGTCTAGAAGTCAGGCCCTGCCTGGGGCCCAGCACCCTCCGCAAAGCACACAGCACACGGTAGTTTTGCTAGTTAGTTCTGTTCCCCAGCATCAAAACAAATCCACAAAATAGGAAAGACACATGGCTATTAGTTGATTATTTTATGAACAAGATATTGACAACTTAAATTAGTACATGTAGCGAGTCGGCACGAACAGAGAGCAGCAGTAGCATCTGCACGACATACCCCCTCCGCCACTGCCCTCAGCCCTTCCCCCCTCCAGGAGAGGTAGCGCTGCCGGCTGCAGATTTCTTCAGCTCTATTTTCATAGACTGAGTCTCAGCTCGAGGCTCGAATTTGGTCACATTTCCTGCTCCTGGGGCTGCCACTACTGCCTTTCCTGCTTTCATACCTTTTGACATAGGAATGCGGGTGGGTGTAGGCCGCTGGGATGACCCGTCTTGTCCCGACTGTAAGAGAGAAAATACAGAAACGCAAGGACAATGTTGGTGAGTTTCCCCCGGAAACGCCATCCGTCTGAGCCTAAGCAGGGCTCTTGCCCCAGAACTACCCACAGACGACGACCCCTCTCCAGGTCAGATTATCGGGAGCAAGTGGGAGTTGGTGTCTAGTCCGCTGCAGTCGCCCCCCTTGCCCTCTCCCGGAGCGCCTGTGCACTCTTCGTTCTCTTCTCAAGCCCCTGACCTGCCTCCTCTACCCTTACTGAAGACGACCTGCCCTCCTACTTCACAGAGAAGCTGCAGGACCCCCTGCGGATACTCAGGCATCTTTACTCCTACTGTCCCCCAAATCACCCCACTTGCTTGACACGAAGCCGCTCTCCTTTCCCCTCCTAAGGAGGCCAGATCTTCTCTCTTCTGTATTGTCACTGCTGACCACACCCTCTTTTTTTTTTTTTTTTTTGCCATGCCGCATGGCATGCAGGATCTTAGTTCCTCGGCCAGGAATGAACCTGTGCCCGCTGCAGTGAAAGCTCGGAGTCCTAACCACTGGACTGCCGCAGAATTCCCCCACACCGCCCTTCTTGAAGTGCTCCGAAAACTCTCCTGCTGTGATTCTTACTTGGGTCTCACCCATCCCCCTCCTGTCTCTGACGACTCCTTTGCACTCTGGCGCTGGCTCCGGGTTCCAGCTTGCCTGCCTTCTAAATGCGGGTGTCACCATGCTCCATCCTTGGCCCTGTTTTCACTTTTCACATTCACCCTGAGAATCGCCTCAGTTGTCACCCACATGTTGCTGAGTCCCAGGACCTCGAGTCTTCAGTGCTCTCCTTAAATGCACAACCGGATTTCCAACCGCACGCTAGACATTTTCAGTGTCCCTCAGGCATCTCAATTATAACAGGCCCCAAACGTTACTTAACTTCTCCCCCAAACAGTAGTCCCCCTGGGTTTCTCGTTTTATCCACCTCTACCGCCAAGCCAGAGACCTCAGAGCCGCCCTCTGTACTCAGTTTGTCGTGAAATCTTCAGCTCCGTCTTCAGTATGTTTCTGTCCTCATTCTCGCTACCACAGTTCAAGCCTACACCATCTCCAGCCCTCAGCCTCTATTTCCTCCAATTTATCCTTTAAATGGTTTC
This sequence comes from Mesoplodon densirostris, assembly GCF_025265405.1. Taxonomy (NCBI): domain Eukaryota; kingdom Metazoa; phylum Chordata; class Mammalia; order Artiodactyla; family Ziphiidae; genus Mesoplodon; species Mesoplodon densirostris. The sequence continues at coordinate 83,692,233 of NC_082672.1, forward strand.
ACAGACATACCGAACACATAAATAATGTAGTTTTAAAAATCATTACCTTGTTTCTGGGTCCCTTTGTCTACACTCTGAGATTAAATGTCAGTTTCATAAAAAGACCCACACATCTTCAGTATCTGACCCCAGTGTGCCTTTCCTTTTCTTCTCCTGCGTTTTGTCTCCAGCCCCAGCCGCTGCAGCGCAGAGGGACTGCTCACCTTCCCCAGCAAGCCAGGTCCTCACATCGCCATCTCCGCGCCTGTGCGCACGCTGCCCTCTCTCTGCATCTGTGAAGACCTCTTCTCTTCCCCCGGTGAAGCCTTCTCTGCTTGTTCCTTTGTACATACCCATCTCACAGAACCACTAAGGAGGTTTCAATCCTGCCTCTCCCACTAAGCCAAGAACTTCGACAGGTCCTCTTTACAGTCAGCACCTAACCCCATGCCTAAAGCGCTGCTAATGGCCAAGAAATGTTGAATAAATGCACAAATGAACTAGCCACACTATACGATTTCTAAGAGGGGTATTCCCAAACTTTTTGTTGCCCTTGATCTTATGGGATCTGATATACCTGAAGTATGTGAATCATCATTTAGGCCTTAGAAATCTTAGACAGTTGTTTTGAAATCCTATTTGTGTAGGGGCTTTAGTCAGTAATCCAAAATGTTGCTACAGAAGGGAAGCCTCACTTGACCTGACCCTTAAAAATGGGAATAAGATGTTCCAGCAGAAGATCTGCTCTAAATTACAACAATTACACCTCCACTAGCTTTTATAAAAATCCAAGCTACGCTGTGTTACTTAAATAAAAGCAGCATTGAACCATTTGAGAAGGGTGAGCAGTTCTGAATGCTATTCAGCTCCCATCGAGCCAATAACAAAAAGCTTTACTGGCAAAGCAGTTAGTGAGTAATTCACACTTTGGAGCCTGTCTTGGGTCTATGCTTGTGCACAGAGAGTTAAAGTAAATTATAGTGAAGATATGGGAAAATGAGCCACAGTTTCTATACTTAAATAATAAGCTTCCTCTCCTTCTTAAGAGTTTCTAATATATGCTGCAGAATTTATTCAGAGATTAGGAATCATAATTTCTAGTCTATTAGTTTAAACTAATATCTAAGTAGTGCATGCTCTTCTATAATTTCATCTACCAGTTGTTCTCAATAAATGAAGAAAATCACTGGAGGTATTTTGAAAAATAGAATTTATTTTTAAGTTCTGGCTTTTATACTTTGGACATGCTTTTTTATAACCCTTCATTTAGCCTCCCAGCTGGTATTAACTAAATATTTATCAAGCACCTGCTTTCTGCACGATACTATTAATAAAATATAGTGTTTAGAAATATAAACTCACTTCTTTATTACTTTAAAAATAGTTTTGGATATAATAATCTTTTAATCTTACTTTTCGAATAAAGTATGACTATGACCATATGTAAATGTATTTTAAATATTTTAGGTTCTAGAAATATAACCCAGGAATAGTTTATTTATTTATTTATTTATATTTTTTGGCTGTGTTGGGTCTTAGTTGCTGCAGGCAGGCTTTCTCTAGTTGCGGTGAGTGGGGGCTACTCTTCCTTGCGGTGCGAGGACTTCTCACTGAGGTGGCTTCTCTTGTTGCAGAGCACGGGCTCTAGGCGCGCGGGCTTCAGTAGTTGTGGCGCTCAGGGCTCAGTAGCTGTGGCACACGGGCTTCGTTGCTCCGCGGCATGTGGGATCTTCCCGGACCAGGGCTTGAACCCGTGTACCCTGCATTGGCAGGCGGATTCTTAACCACTGCGCCACCAGGGAAGCCCAACCTAGGAACGGTTTTAATTATTTTCTGCATATTGACCATTTCTCCCCAGTCTCCATTTTTCAAAATACTGTAAACCTAAAAACCAAATTTTAAACCTCATTATTCCCATATGCTGACACTGCAAGAGGCCATCTTTGCAAGGATTTTTGGAGTCTCCATAATTGATGTGAAAGAAAAATTAGCCCTCATAATTGGCTCAAATTCATAATGTATTAGGCCACTTTTTACTCCTGTTTCTTTTTCTTTTTTTGCGGTACGCAGGCCTCTCACTGTTGTGGCCTCTCCCATTGCGAAGCACAGGCTCCGGACGCGCAGGCTCAGCGGCCATGGCTCACGGGCCCTGCCACTCCGTGGCATGTGGGATCTTCCCGGGCCGGGGCATGAACCCGTGTCCCCTGCATTGGCAGGTGGACTCTCAACCACTGCGCCACCAGGGAAGCCCCTACTCCTATTTCTTGATGTAGACAGTCCCCTAGGAAACAGCTCGTAGTGGGTTTGGGTGGAGCCGAGGCACGTGCTTTTGCTGTATTCTGGGCACTGCGTTGTTATCACTACCCCCGTGCCCCCCACCTTGGCGTGAACTGTGGAGCCCCCTCTACTCACCACTGACTGGGTTCCTCTGGCCGATGAGGTCGTGACCGGTGTAATGGTGATGGTGCTGGTCACTTTGCTCGCGCCAGGGCGAGCCGAGACGTGGCTCCTGGGCGAGCGAAGGACTGTGCCGGTGGACACCTCCTTCTCCGCGGCCACGCTGACGGGTCGGACGGTAATCACCGGGCTGGCTCCCTCAGCCGCAGTCCCAGGGGCGCGCTTAAACTGAGAACCTAAGTGAATGTGAATTTTATTGTCTTCCGTGGTTATGATATTGGCATTGGAGTTGTACTTCCGGACTGGGGCTGGCACAGTCTGCTTCTCCGGGGTGACCTTGAGGACAGTCCTTCCCACGGGCATTTCCTGGGATTCGGGAGGGACAGCGATGTCCGCCGGGGCCGCCGATGTGGACACGGTCATGATCTGAATGGGGGACGTGGGCCTGTCCACAAACGGCCCTCTTCCACTTTCTGGTGTCTTCTCTCTGGAAAAGGTAGTAATTGTGACTGGGGACATGGCTCGCTCCGTGCTGAGAGTAGCATCTCCGCTTTTCTGCTTCTGAGACATGACGTTTGGTGATGGGATAATGGTTATCCTCGGTTTCTGATTCCCTAGGGTGGGAATGACGGTGGTACTGGAAAAAAATTCTTCTGCTGTGGGGCTCGTAATCTCCAAAGTGGCAGTGCTGTTCTCATGGTCTGGCGTCACTCGAATGTGCAGGGGCTGGCCCTGCTTGGGCGAAAGAACCAGCTCTCCTGGGTGCCCCGGGCTGGAACCGGCTCGAGGTCCCTTCTCTTGAGTCACCGGGGGCCCATTCTCCCTTTTCCTCATCCATGGGATCCAAGACTTCCTCATGGTGAGCTCGTTGGCCGCGGGCGGATACCTGTCTAGGACAGAGGAACGTTCCACAGGTTTCTTCAGTCCCACCTGTCGAAGGTTACTCATGATATGGTTTTCTTCTTGAAAGGATTTGCGTATAAACACTGCTGGCGTGTCCTCCTCCGCCACTTCGCTGCCGACAGCATCTGTCTGGACGCCGGTAGACGTCACGGGGACATCCACCATCCTCCTCCCGTTCACGCTGGGTCGGAGGGCGCGGCTGTACCGCTTGGACAGCTCCAACTCTTTGGTCAGATTGAGGACCTCCTGCCCCATGTTCTTGTTCTTATTTTCCTCTTCCATAAATCTTTGCTGGAGGACAGAATAATCCACTTGGAGCTGAGAAAGCTGATCTTCTTTGTTCATCAATTCATGAATCTTCTCTTTAAGGGCTTGGACTTCTGCTTTTAAGTCTCGACTTTTAGCTTCTTCCAACCGAAACCTGTGTCTCAGCTCGGCTTCCTGGCTCACCGCCTCACCTTTCTCTATTGCTTTATTCTTGGCGATCTGGTGTTTTATCTCCTCCAGTTGCTGAGAGAGGAAGTTGGCCTTATCCTGCTCGCTTCTAAACTTCTGCTCCAGCTGGCCGTACTCATCTTCCGTCTTCATCAGATCCCCTTCCACCACCTCCAGTTGCTGGAGACGTTTCTTCAACCTCTCGATTTCAAGTGTTAGCTCCTTAATTTTGTTACCTTCTGGGCAGGCGAGCTCAGGTCCTTTTCGAGACCTTCCTCTTGTTATTTCTCTCTCCACCTCCTCTATCCCATCAAGTCTCTTCTTTAATAAGTCAACACTGCAGCTTAATTCAGAGGATTTTTCCTCTTCACTTTTCAGTTTGCCTATTAACTCATCTCTCTCTTTTGTCAAATTGTATACCTTTTCCTCCATTTCAGATTTCAGTTTTAAAAGCTTCTTACTTTCTTCGATGAGTTTTTCCGTCACATCCATAACCTTGCCTTGTTCCACCTTAAAATTTTTATTGAGTCCATCCACTTTTCTCTCTTCTTGCTTTATTTTTTCCATCATATTTTTTCTTTCGTCAACCAGCATCACGGTAAAGGACTTCAACTTTGTCAGATCGTCTTTTAGGCTTAATTCAGCCTTTTCCAATCGACTTTCAGAACATTCCAGTTCTTTAACCCGACTCTTGACTACCTCCAACTCATTGAGCAGGTCCTTGGTTAAGTTCTTTTCTTTCTCCAGATTTAAATGCAGCTGGGTGCACTCCGATTTACTTTTGCTGAATGCTTCTTCCAGTTTCTCCAGTTCAGACATTCTCACCTGTAGCTTCTCGACTTCAAGCCTGAGCTCCCGGCTATGGTGCTCTTCCTCCTGGAGCTTCTTCCTCAGTCCCCTGCACTGGGATTCGGTTTTCGTGATCTCCTCATCTTTACCCTCCATCTCAAGCACGCGCTTCCGAAGCTTTTCCACTTCTGCCATGAGACTGGAGTTGCCACATTCCCCTTTGGCAATTTTATCTCTTAGCTCCTGAAGTTCTACTTCTGCCTTTTGAAGATTTTTGTTGGTCTCTTCCAGCTCCTCGATTCTTTGAGTCAAGCCAACCAGCCTGAGTCTGAGCTGCCTGTTGTGAGACTCCTGATTGGCCAACTTAGCGCTCATCTCTTCATGCTCCTGGGAAAACCTCGAAGCCTTGTGTTCAAAATCCACTTCCAACTTGAGCAATTTCTGCCTGTCTTCTTTGGATTTAGAAGTGATGGCTTTGAGCTTTTCTTCCTCTTCCCTCAGTTTCTGAGTCAGGTCCTGTACTTTCTGGCTTTGCAGGCCAAGTTGCTCGATATGCATCTGCCTTTCATCCACCAGCATGAGTGCAAAGGACTTGAGTTTCACAAGTTCATCTCTCAGTTTGTTGAGCCGCTTAGCATTTTCCTTTTCTTTGCGGGCTTGGTAAGCCTTTTCTTGTTCAAGGAGTTTTTTCAACCTAGAAAACAAAATATATTAAAATATTCTATTTTATTACATTAAACTTTATATATTATATCATACATAAATATTTCATATACATATTAAAAGATGAGTCTGCAAATAAGTTTCTCTTAGGTATTACATAAAAATAAAATAAAATGCTGTTACAATAAATCCCTTATCAATTACTGCAGTATGAAGGTTTAACAAATAGCCATTAATGAAGCTAATCAGAAGTCAGTCTTTAATTCACAGTAATCTTTTGACGTTCCGACTACCTGCCCTTTTGTTGAAAAACTCCTATATGTCCTGGTTCACCCCTCGCCTCCTTGGAGCAGTTTCTCAGTTATCTGAAATGCTGTCTTGGGGCTGTAGTCCTCATTTTGCTCCCAGTAAAGCTTAATTTGCAACTCTCACGTTGTGTGTTTTTTTAAGTCAACACTCCCATGGCTTCCTATTGCTTTAAGAGTAGAGGCATGAAATCCATAACAAGGCCCAGACTGATGTGATTCCTGACCACCTGGGCAGGTTGATCTCAAGCTGATCTCTCACCTGTTATCTAAGCTCCACACATTCCTCAAATATGCTGGACCCTCTGCTTAGAAGTACCTCCCTGCTCTTCCTTTCTCCCTGACACATACACACACACACATGAACATATCTGGTTGAACTTTTTATTCTTTGAGTCTCACTCAAATGTCACTCCCTTCAGGAAGCCTTCCCTGACCAAACTGACTAAGTCAGAGCCTCTTAGAAACTCTCATTATACCCTGCAGTCTTCTTTTATAACACTTATCAACTTATAAGTTTTTAATGTCTGCCTACCTCTGTTCATGAAAGTTCTGTGAGAGTGGGTGCCAGGTCCTTGTTCACCCCCTAGCACAAAGCCTGACACATAGGAGGTGTTCAAGAAATATTGACTGAATGGATAAATGGAAGAAAGAAAGAACAAATAAATAAGCTTGAGCTAGAAATAAAGCTCAAGCCACCTACATAGGGCTCTGTGAACTAAAGTCCTTACAGTGCTGAGCTGAGTATAAATTTTTGTCAAATGTATGTTATGGTTGTTACTAGGCCAGTAATTGGATATTACTAGTGGCTATTAGACAATGAACGTCTCTGATCTCATTAGCAATGCCCTCTCTTAAAAATATGGTCATCCTAGTCATCAGCTCTGGGAGAAGAGGAATTCCTCCTAAGTGGGAAACCTCACATGAGAGAGGGAGCCTTCGCTGTGTGGACTAGAAAGGTACCCCTAATGGTCTGTCTATCCTCAGTCCTGGTGGATGAGCAACCTTTTTATCTACTTTTCCAGTCAATTTGGCATTCCACTTTTGGGTGTTTTTTTTTTTTTCTTTTTCCCCTATATCTAGAAATCCCTTTTTTTTTTTTACATTAAACAAGCATTCAGAAGCATTATCACATCATTGTGCAACTATTCACAAAGCATATTGACTATTGCACAAACAATTTTCTAATAGTTATAATTTCACTTTGTGCTTTAAACAATTTACTGTACATTATGGGGCATTTCCATGTAATTATGCTACTGAAGGAGCAAAATAAGAGGATTTCGGTGTTCTGACTGTTATGGTGTACACATTTATCAAAACTCATCAAAATGTATAATTAAAATTGGTGAATTTTTTAATATATAAATTATATCTCAGTTTTAAAATATATTAAGAAAAATAATATTAAAAGCCCTGCAAAGTGTTCTAAGATTCAGATAAAGGGAGAAAAGTAAACAAATATAAAAGAGTGACTTAAAGTATGATTGAAAACATAAAATAGGTTATTAATCTTAAGGCAGAAAGAGGTGAAAGCAGAAGTTGTCAAAATAAAGAGAAGACAGCTAACATTTTCAGGTGGAATTCCGGCTGACAAGAAAACTTGTTCCAGGAAAATAATGTTTCAGGTATGAGAAAACCCTGAGTCCTGATATTATTTCAAGAGGCTCGTAAAAGCCCACTCCAAACTCAAATATTTACTAATACTTAATTTTTAAAAAAATAAAGGATAGGAAGAAAGGTTTTTTGATAATAAAACATTTTATTTACCAACTATCTGTTACACCCTAGGCTGTGTGTTTTATTATTTCATTTCATTTTCGTAACAACACTTTGAGCAAGGCATTACTATGCCATTTTATAAATAAGGAAGTCCTTTTACATAATCATGGGAACAGGACTAAGAAGAGGCAGGTTGGGATTTGGGACCCGATCTGTTTGACCAGAGTGTGCTTTTAACAATGCTATTCCTCAAACAGCTATTGCTTGAACAGCTGAAATTCACAAGACTTTGTGTTTGTTTAGGTTAACTTCATCTTACTTGATTCACCTATCCTTCTGGAATTGTCAAGATCCTCCTTGGACTGTTTTGTCACCCAATATATCAGTTTATATCTAGCACTGTGTCAATGGCAACACAACCCCAGTGATTAACAGAAAGACAGGTCAATGCACAGAGCCCTTCAAACACAGTCAAGCTCTCCCTGCTGCTGACTTCAACCCATTCAGCAGCAGCAGGGCCATTGTCATCAGTCACCCATGAGCCCGCGGGGCTGTTAATCATTATCTCTCTGAGCTCCCAGCCCTCTCTTGCACCTGTTCCAACCACGTCTTCCTCATGTCAGTCAACTACACCAAATTCTTCCAGATGCTTGGGCCCCAGATCTAGAGTCATCCTTGAGTTCTGTCCTTCTCTCACAAGCCCACATTCACTTCTTCAATAAATCTTGTCAACTCTACCTTCAAAATACATCCGAAATCCAATTACTTCTCATCCCGCTATTGCTCTTACCCTGGCCCACGCCACCGTCATCCCTTATCTGTATTATTGCAATAGCGACCTAACCTGACTCTCAACTTCCACTCTTGCTCACCCTCATCTATCCTGTCCAGGAGCCAGCGTTGATTTAAAAAGGGTGAATCAGATCGTGTCATTCCTCAGCTCCAAGCCCAAATCATCACAATGGCCTAAAAGGCCCCACATCATCACTCTTTTCCTCCTACTTCTGTGACTTCACCTCTTAAAACTTTTTCTTTTATCCTTGAGATATTCTACTAGATCACTCCTTCATTTCCTTCAAGTCTTTGTACAATTATCCCCTCTCAGGGATGCCTGCTTTGCCAACCTTATTTGTGTTGTGCATTTCATGGTAGAACTTCCTATTTTCTTCTTCTGCTGTCTTTTTCTCCAGAGCACTTATTACCATCTAATACACTATACATTTTACTTATTCTTTTTTTTTAATTGACTGTCATTCTTCTCTAAACTGTAAACACCTTGAAAGGAGGGTTTTTGTGTATTTTATTCACTGCTTCAGCCCCAGCACCTAGAATGTGGCTGATGGTGAGCTCTTTCCACATTTGTTGAAGATGATCGCAAAAGGCCTTCTCAAAAGTCTTGCTGAAATTCGAATGTGCTCGGCCAAATCCTTAACTTCTTTGTGCCTCTGTTGTGAAGACTAAAGCAAATGGCCTCTGTAAAGTGCTTAGACAGTGGCCAGCCCACAGAATGTTCTCAGTAAATGCCATCTGCCAGTGCTGTTGGTCACACCTCTTCTTGTTTACTCATTTGACAATCATTTACTGAACATTTACTTTGTGCCGGGCACTCTGCTAGGCATATAAAGTAGAAAAAAAAGACACAGTTCTTGCCCCGAAGGCATTTACTCTATAAAGACCAGAACAATTAAACCAACAGAGACAAAGACATGCAGAGGAAGCATCTACCTCTGTGGGAAACCAGAGCAAGGGCAGCTAAGTCATATCAGGGGAGTGGAGTCAGGGAGGCTTCTAGGAGGAGGTGATTCTTAACCTGCATCTTAAAAGCTAAGTAGGAGCTAAGTAAGTAGAGAAGGCAGGGAAAGGGCCCTCTAGACCAGGGGTTAGCAGTATTGTCTGTGGGCCAAATCTAGATCAAGGCCAGTATCTAGACAGTCCTGGAGCTAAAAATTGTTCTTACATTTTTTTTTTTTCTTTTTTCTTTTTGCGGTATGCGGGCCTCTCACTGTCGTGGCTTCTCCCGTTGCGGAGCACAGGCTCCGGATGCGCAGGCCCAGCGGCCATGGCTCACGGGCCCAGCCGCTCCGCGGCATATGGGATCCTCCCAGATCGGGGCACGAACCCGTATCCCCTGCATCGGCAGGCGGACTCTCAACCACTGCGCCACCAGGGAGGCCCTGTTCTTACATTTTTAAAGCCTTGTAAAACGTAACGAAGAAGAAGACGCATACACTGTATGTGGCCTGCAAAGCCTAAAATAGGAGTCTAGTGGAAACAGCACGTAAAAGCACAGAATTGGGAAATAGACCCCAAAGGTAACTCAACTAAAGTGACGGGTACCTGTGGGAACAGTGGAAGGAAAGGAGGTTGGAAAGGAACGTCAAGCAAACAAAGCCCCCAGCGGGCTAAGAGGATGACTCTGAACTTGGGATTCAGAATATGAGGAAGTTCGACAAGTGTGGAGAAGCTGGAGATCAGTTAGGAGCTCCTGAGAAAGCAGGAGCTGAGAAACGGAGTCTGAACTAAGGTTATGTCATTGAAGAAAAAGAGAAGGGGGTTCACGCGGCGATCTTCAGGAGACAGAGGTCATAGGGTTTGGTAACAGACTGAGTGAGGATGGAGAGGGAGAAATTTGGACAGCCTCTGCTGCTTCTGGACGGGGTTATTTGTTTGCTGTCAGTGCTTATCACATACAGGCTAATAGAAGAGAAACAGCCTTGGAGGGGATGATCATGATGCTCCAAAAAAGATACATCGGGGTTTCCCTGCTGGTGCAACTGTTAAGAATCTGCCTGCCAATGCAGGGGACACGGGTTTAAGCCCTGGTCCAGGAAGATCCCACATGCCATGGAGCACCTAAGCCTGTGCGCCGCAACTACTGAGCCTGCGCTCTAGAGCCCGCGCGCCACAACTACTGAAGCCCGCGCGCCTAGAGCCCGTGCTCTGCAACAAGAGAAGCCACAACAGTGAGGAGCCCGCACACCGCAGGGAAGAGTAGCCCCTGCTCGCCGCAACTAGAGAAAGCCCGTGTGCAGCAACGAAGACCCAACGCGGCCAAAAACAGAATAAAATTTTTAAAAGGCACATTGACTTTGAGGTTGTTGGAACCTACAAGTGAAATGCTTATTGGTACCCAGGAGATCAGGAGATGGATCTGGGCCAAAGCTACAGACTGGGAGTGTCCAGTGATGGGTGCAATCGAAAGCCATGAGAGAGGATGAGAGGAGTAAGAGGTGTGAGACATCAGAGAGAAAGAGGACCAAGGACAGAAAAAAGATACTGAAATGAGAAAACATCAAGGAACTTAATGAGAGAGGCTGAGCGGGGAGAGCCAGAGAGTCAGGAGGGAATCCAGGCAATAGTGGATTTGCAGACGCCAAGAGGGCAGGAATGGGGCATGTCCATACTGCAATACTTTGGAGGGACCAAGTGAGAGACAGGAAAATGCTCCTTGTTTTCATTTAAATTCAAATTTAAAGAAAACTTCTTCCATTTGATATGTCAACACGGATAGCGACAGTACTTCACTTAAGCGGTTTTAGTGGGGTTAGGGAACAAAATACAAAATAAAGCTTAGCTGAAGAAAAACCAAAGGGGGAAAAAAAATGGAGACAAGTACCTGAGACTAATGATTTGAGATCTTGATTGTGAAAGGAAGGAGAAACCGCGATGATGTGGACACAGGACACAGGTAGGGCAGCGTCAACATTTTTAACCTCATATGTATATGAGAGATATTAGCATGTTCCCACTTAACTTTAAAGCTCTTTGTTTTTCTTTAAAGAAATAGTCCAGCTAATAATGATAGAATAATAAATAAAGAAGTAATTATACAATACCACCATTTTGCAATCCCCAATAAAATAATGGGTGTGGGGGCTTCCCTGGTGGCACAGTGGTTGGGAGTCTGCCTGCCGATGCAGGGGACACTGGTTCGTGCCCCGGTCCGGGAAGATCCCACATGCCGCGGAGCGGCTGAGCCCGTGAGCCATGGTCGCTGAGCCTGCGTGTCCGGAGCCTGTGCTCCGCAACGGGAGAGGCCACAACAGTGAGAGGCCCGCGTACCGCAAAAAAATAATAATAATAATAAAAAATAATAATGGGTGTGGGCAATGCTCATTAATGTCTCCCAAAAGAGAAACAGCCAGATACTGTATACATATATATAGACCTCCACCCAAGAAATTTTCTTACGAAAAAAATTGAGCCTGAATCAGATTGAGCTTCTATAACCATTAGTTTACAGAAAAGACAGGGGCGTGAAACATACTAAATGACACTGTGATGATGCAATCAGAAAAGTCCAAAATGTAGGGGACTATACAGGATAAAAAACCTAGTTTCTTCAATAAATAAATTCTAAGAAAAAAGAATGGGGGAGGGGAAACTATAGATTAAAAGAAATTTAGAAGACATACCAACCAATTATAATCTGTTTGGAGTCTCATTCAAATTATTAAAAATAAGACAATTGGAAAAATTACGTTAAGGAATTATTATTAAATTTTAGGTGTGATAAAGGATTTTGACAATATTTTTAAAAGAATCCTTACATTTTAGAAATACATATTGAAATATTTATGAATGAAATGATATGTCTGGAATTTACATTACAGTAATCCAGCAGAGTTAGGATAGATGAAACCAGATTGGTCAAGAGTTGATTAATTGTTGAAGTTAAGTGCTGGGTTCATAGGAGATCATTACACTATTCTTTTTATTTTGTAGATGCTTGAAATTTTCCATAATAAGATTTAACCCTCTTGTAATGTTTAGCTTTTCTCCACCCAAGTCTCAGCTAGTTTGGAGTCTGGTCATATTTTCATTTTCCTTACTGTATGATGTGACTCTCATATTTCTATGATTGTGGGTGAGTCTTTCATTCCTTTCCATGTTTATAATTAAGCTTGTTAGAGACTTCTACTTTTTCTTCCTCACTGGGATCTGTTTATGCTTACTCAAACTTATGCTAGAAAAAGCAGCTCATTCTGACTGTGTTCCACAGATATTTGTTAATTTAGCCTTCCTTTTAGAGTCTAAAGATAAATTGTTTTGGAGGGGAAAGGGGAAGTGAAAGAGTTTTTTAAAACCCTCTCCTGGATATCCGTCTTTGAGATAAACACCTTCCCTGGAACAGTTGTCAATCCGTGCCCCTGAAGACTCAGGGCCCCACTGGACTATATTCATTCTCACTTTTCTTCCTTGAACCATTTCTCCAAATTTCTCAGCATTAGCCCCAGAGCAGCAATTCTCTCTTTGCTTCCCTTGTCACTTGTCACCATTTTAATCCATCAGACCCCATGTGAAACCCTGATGTCATCCTCGGTTTGTTTCTCAGCCAGACCACGCTAATTTCCCTTCTCACTGTTTCCTTCCCCTCCACTGTTTTTGTTCTTCTTCAGCTCTCCCTGTGTGTATGCCTCTCTGTCAAGAGAAAAGGCAGGTTCAAACTAGCAAGGGCATGAGAGTGATTAGAGATGAATGAACCTCAAGAGTTAAGCTTTCCTGCAGTTTGAAACCTTGAATCACAATGCATTTTTTCCCAACTAGAGCATAGAGTACAGAACTAAGCAGCTTGGTAACATGATAGGACATGGTTTTACCAGATGACCCAGGAAGAAGTGCTACTCTTTCATAAATTACCTCAGTTCCTCAAGATGGTGACTACTATAATAATTATGCAGAATTAATCGAATGTCCCCAATATACTGTGCAGGGCGGGGGTTAGGGTGAAGTGGAGGAGACTGGGTTGTGTAGCTGCAGGGTCAGGTCCTGTTCTCATCTGAAATTTTGATATTTTTGTTCATCATGGATTCTTTTGCATTAATTTTAATTTTTAAAAATAGTGCATTAAAGTATTACGTATCTTTTGCAGGGCCTCTCACTGTTGTGGCCTCTCCCGTTGCGGAGCACAGGCTCCGGATGTGCAGGCTCAGCGGCCATGGCTCACAGGCCCAGTCACTCTGCAGCATGTGGGATCTCCCCGGACCAGGGCACGAACCCGTGTCCCCTGCATCAGCAGGCTGACTCTCAACCACTGAGCCACCAGGGAAGCCCTACATATCTTGATTACTGAGTTTTTTTGGCAACCCCTTAAATTTTGAGCCCAAGGCTGAGAGTCTCATTTGCCTCACCCTAGTCCCAGCCCTGAGCACTGAGTGCTAGATTACCATATTTTACATATACAGAAATGGTGGGTCCTTTATCACAGGGCACAGACTTTTCTGAGCTTTGTTTCTGTTTTGTGTTTCTTAGTAGTGGGGATGAGTTTATAAAGCTCTTGTGAACTTTTTTCTTTTCCCCTATTGTGAAGACCAGCAGTATTGTAGGGTACCTATCTGACCTCAAACTTTTATCACTATCCCACTGTGGTGGGATGGGGCCTAGCTCACCTATTCTCATGAAAAAGAACTTGGTGATAAAAATTAAAAGAAAAGAGGGCTTCCCCGGTGGCACAGTGGTTGAGAGTCCACCTGCCGATGCAGGGGACACGGGTTCGTGCCCCGGTCCGGGAAGATCCCACATGCCACGGAGCGGCTGGGCCCGTGAGCCATGGCCGCTGAGCCTGCGTGTCCGGAGCCTGTGCTCCGCAACGGGAGAGGCCACAACAGTGAGAGGCCCGCGTACCACAAAAAAAAAAAAAAAGAAAAGAAAAGAAGTAAACTTTTTGCTAGCGCCTTTTATGAACTGCTTTTATGTTGCAAGAGAAGACCCTGAACTTATACACATGATTTCATGTTATAAAACTATACCTATAAATTGATAAATAATCCAGTAATCTCACTACCTTCAATTCAAGAGTATAATCCAAGTAATTCAAATAGCATTCACACACACTCTCAAGCAGATTATTACAAATGAAGTTTCACTCTCCAGATTTTGAGGGGATTATGTATAATTCTGCTATAGAATAGGTACCTTGAGGTCTAGTCGTGAAAAATTATGAAACAAGGAGATGCATTATGACTCCTCTCTGGGTTAGCCCAACAACAGACAATAAACTAAACCGATGATGAAATTTAACTGATAGTAATCTATCTTTAAAAGGCACAGCTGGCAGCAACTGAAAGCCATGAAAATCTCGTGGCTGATAACAAATTATTCTTCTTGGAGATTGTGAGATTTCCTACTACCAGGTGAGCACACACTCAGTGCTTGCCATGATTTGGTAGCAACCAGAGTCCACAGTAAAATACAAATTTAGTCTTCATGAAAATCTAGTAACATGCTAATTTAAATTTACAAATGCTAAATTCAGAAATAAATCACTTACTCTACTACTAGTAAATTGTTCTTAGTCATCGGAGAAATTAAAGTTTAGGGAATTGTTTGTTTTTCACCTAAAACCATTGAAACAACTGTTTTTTCCCTGATAGTTTGCTGCCCAACAGGAGACCCATATCTGAGAATCGCTATTTGAGAACAAGCTCTCTAATCAAATGCTCTAGTATGAAGCTTCCCGACTCATACAGAATATAGCCATGATTCATTAATTCACTCACTAATTCAACAAGGATGGGTTGAATACTCCACCATTGTTAAATAATGTACCAGGTGCTTGGAATTAAAAAAAAAAATTGCAATCCTTTGTAAAAAGTGCCATTTATGCTTTAAGTATAGGCTACTCCATCCAAGGGTGGAGATATGATTGGAGGAAGTAATTGCTCAAAGCTTTTGTAACTGTTTTTCCCAATAGTGTTCCCCCGCTGTCAGGGGGTAGCCCATATGGCCCCTCTGGGAGGCCTAGATAAGGGTTGCCCTCCTCCTTAGGGCACGAGGCCCGCGCTGGGGTGCCTGGCTTGATACGCTGAACGGAGACTGGATTTCAACCCCAGTTCTTCCTGGTCAGGGGTTACTACCTGCACAACCACACCCCATGGTCCCAGGGGCTCTTTTTTCTCATCCTTTGGGTTTCAGTTCATATGTCTTCTCCCCAGAGAGGCATTCTCTGATTAGCCTATTGAAAACAGCTTCCCCAGCCACACGCCATCATGGTACCATATTTATTTCTTTTACTGCACTTTCACTGTCTGAAATGATCTGGTTCATTCATTTGCGTACTTAGGTATTGTCTGTCTTTCCACCTGTGCACAGAAGAAAGGCGCCGTAAGAGCAGAGACCAGCCCTGAACACCAGCACCCGCAGCACAGTGCCTAATACACAGTAGGTGCTCAATCAGTATTTGTTTGATGAATGAATAAGCAAAGTCATCCAGATGAAGAATGGGGAAAATGCGGTGCCACGTAAAGGGAAAAGGGTGTGCACACGCAAGAACACAGGATGTCACTCAGAGCAGCAGTCAACCTCAGGGCACACGGTAGGAGGTGGGACCATGTCAAGAGGTAAGGCTCCAGTGGAAGGTGGAGGTCAGATTGTCAAGCAGTTTGGATGTCATCCCAAAGAGTCAGGCACCTCCTGAGGATTATACCAAGTTCTCGAAGGACTTTAAGAACGGCGATAATATACAATTTCAATATTAGGACAGTCTGATGACAACATGGTATATGGACTACAGAAAGGGGAGGCTGGAGGCAGGGAGACCCATTATGTAAGTATTGAAATTTTCCCAAGCCAAAAAAAAAGACAAAACTAAGATCACATTGCAACATGAGAAAAGGAGATTATAGGAATAGTTAGGGTGTAGAATTGTCTGGTTTGGGCAAAGGTTAAGGTAGAAAGAATTAGATGGGATTATTCCTGCATTTTGATATGGGTGAGTGTGTGAATGGTAATCTCTCCTTGACCACACTGGCTTCAGTAGCACCGCGATCTAGCCAGCTGATCTAACTGGTACCACAGGGAATCTTAGTATGTTATGATGGACCCATTGCCCTGTTTTTTCTCAAGGCTCTACTGACTTGAGCTGAGGGCAAAACTATCTTTTTGAAAAACTCAACTGAATCAGCATGGGCAAGACGAGTTTTTTATGGCTTTTTGAAGTGTTCTCTTTTAGATCTCACTTTTCTTCAGCTTTGAAAAAATATATATAGTTTTCTCTTATAAACTTGTAAGGGATGCAAATTAGGGCTCCAGACCTCTTGGTTAGAAAGTGTTTTTGAATGGGGACCTTGGTTCACTCTATGAGATCAATGTTATAGACAGCTGTAGAAAAAAAAAATTGTTATTGAAGTTACTAAATTACCAAGCCATTAAAGTGTATATTGTATTACTTAATAACATAAAATTCTATACTTCTCATTATTATCCTCTGTACTAGGCATTGTAGTAACAAACTCCTTCCAGCCTCAGGTTTGCTTTAGTCAATAGGTGGCACTGACAGGAGATCGGAGAATGTGGTGTTAATTCCCTCCTGAGACTTGGATAGTTGACTTCATTCTTCTACTAAGGGCCACAGTCCCTGTCCGAGGCCCTCTCCTATAGATACAGTTACGCCTGAGGGTTCTGGTAACTCCTCCCTCCGTCCAAGTTAATGGGTAGTAGTAAGAGGTACACACTCTCACATTCCAACCCGCCTCCCGTCCCCCCTGGGAACTGCAGGGTCCCTTATTAGCTTCTCTCTACTCTACCTGCACATTTGTAAAGCTATCAAATTACCCTGTTTGAACCCTCTGGGTTTTGTTTTGTTTTGTTTTTTTCCTGTGACCTTGAATGATATACTGTATCTTGACCAGATCTTACAGTATGTAAATTGCAGGGCTAGGGGTCACTTCCCTTCTCTACACCCAAGCAAAACTGTATGAGTCATGATTTCTCCTAAGACAGACTTAGAACTTGGGATAATAGGACAAATCCTCAGCAACATGGATGGACCTAGACATTTTCATACTGAGTGAAAGACAAATATATCACTTATATGTGGAATCTAAAAAAAGGGGGTACAAATGAACTTATTTACAAAACAGGACTAAGTCACGGATATAGAAAGCAATCTTATGGTTACCAGGGGATGGGGGCGGGGAGTATAAATTGGGACATTGGGACTGACATATACACACTACTCTATATAAAATAGATAACTAATAAGAAGCTGCTGTATAGCACAGGGAACTCTACTCAATACTCTGTAATGGCCTATATGGGGAAAGAATCTTAAAAAAAAAAGAGTGAGTATATGTTTATATATAACTGATTCACTGTGCTGTACACCTGAAACTAACACAACACTGTAAATCAACTACACTCCAATAAACATTTAAAAATAAAAAAATTAAAAGTAAATAGGACAAATCCAAGAAGAGAGGAGTCACAGAGAGCAGTGGTCAATAGTGGGTCAATGAAGAGTTGAGGAAAAAGAAGAATGACCGGTGATAGCACACGTACACATTGCTAAGGACGGAGAACAGGAACAAGAACGAAAAGGAAGCTGAAGCAAGAAGCAGGAGGCAGAGTGGGGCTCCTCCTCACTGGGGCCAGATACGGACCCGACCCCCAGGGGTCTCATCTGTTCCTGCCCTAAGGCTGGGCAGCAGGGAAGGGCCTTGCCTTGGATCCCAGCGCAACAGTCTTGAAGCCTAGCTCTTTACCCTTTACGTTTTGCACTGTAGATTCTCTGGAGCTAGAAAATTTCTGGTTGATAAAGGAGAAAGACCACAAATACTGAAAACTGAATGGGAACATTTCAGGAAAATAAAAAAGGATAGCTCCTGATAGAGGACCAAGTATGAAATCATGGGTAGTAATTTGTGTATGTAATCAATGTAACTCTGTGTAACTCAATCATTCCAATAATTTTCATGGACAGAAAATAAATGCATTTTGGGGGGCACTTGTCATTTCAAAGCTAACCCTCTGTTCAGTGTAGTAGTTCTGAGCACGTGCTCTGGAGCCAGACTATCTGGTTTGAGTCCAGTTCTGCCCCCTCATAACTTGAGTAAGTTTCTTAATTTATATTTCTTCCTCAGTTTCCTTCTCTATCAAAGTGGGATAATAGTATCTGTGCACAGGGTTGTTGTCAGAATCACAGAATTATTATATGTAAAAGGACAAGTACTCAATAAATGTTAGATACTATTAGCAATAACGCTAAATTGAAATTTACTGCCAATCTGTATCTTTCCCCTCCAACAGAACGAAGTTTTCAAACACGGTGGCGGGGGGAGGGTGTTGGTGCATCTACTGGTGCAGTGGGAAAGATCACTTCATTCTTGAAACTTGAAACTGCTGTTGTTTGCAGGCATGGATGAGTAGTTTCTACCCACAATAATATAACATTTATTGTGTTTTCATATTTCCTGAGTTGTTCAAAATACTATTCAAACACCCTCAGATGGATCAGATGAATATTTGTAAAACAGTAGAAAGAAGAGATCATCTTTCCCTTTGATGTTGATTATGAAGAATCAGCCAGGTGCATAAATTTACTGAATGATTTTCAGGAGGAACAGAAAAAGCCATGAAGCAGAGAAGTTTGTCACCTAACTGTGTGGCCTTGGGCTCTTTCTTCCAGCTGGCCCCCTCACCTTCCCTCACTCAACCCCAAAGACCTCTCCCATCTCCAAAGAAGGTGTCACCAAGGTGTATCACACCTAATGATGGGAAGCTCCGTCTAGGTAACACTGTGCATTAGCACAGGAAACGCTCGCCCTCAGACCATAAGCTAAACGAAGTGATTTCCCAGGGAAGCCAGAGAGTAGGGAGGGTCTTCTGAGGCAGGTGGGTTTTGAGGGTCCCTGCGACCACAGTGTGACGGGTCCTCCCACAGGCCTGAGTAGAGGCCTCTCCTGTGTGCACTCAGAACACAGGAGCGAGGAACGGCAGCATGAATCAGATTTCCTGAGACTATTCAAACAAGCTGAAGACAATCCATAAAGGTACAAATATACCCCATGTTACTCTGTACATGTATTTATAGAGTGCTGGGCAAAAGTCACATTCTAAGCTTATAAATTATGGGAACTCACAATATAAAAACATATCCTGTTGTAAAGCCTTTTATTAGGATACTATTAATCTGTCTCTTGGGCACATCTATTTTCATAAATAAGATTTGTTTAAAATAATACAGACATGAAATAAGTAGTGAATTAACTTAAGTACATAAATCACTGATAGCAGTGCATTTGCATGCATTTATTTACTCAGAAAAACAACCCTCTCCCTTTTTAAAATGGCAGCAGTTTATGGCCATTGTATCTAAAGGTCTTTTTTTAAAAGCTTTTAAATATAAGCACATGTGAAATTTCACTAAATACTTTAAAAATTATGTTGATGTTTATCTAATAATTACTTTATCCAGCTTTTAAATAACTTTAAAGCTAATTTTAAAAATCAAAAGTCAAAATAATAAGTAAGACTCCAAAACCCCAGACTTAATTTTGTATTGATCCTGACTGTTGTTGATCAAGAGAAAAAAGAAATGTGCACGCGCCCTTCTGTTGTGGAAAGGATATTTGGTTTTACAAGCAAACAGAAGTTCATCCAGTCACATGGAATTAAGAATACAGGCAGATCAATGTAGTGAACCCAAGATTTTCATCACAGTTGAACTCAAGATTTTTGTCACTTTAAACACAGAGACAAAATATTAACAATCAATGTTACACAAAATTAAATCTACACAAATGAAAACCATACCATCTGCCCTTATGTTCAAATTTCTGTACAACAGGTCATATGAATCTGAAATCACGCTATAAAAATTAGATTTTGGCCAAGTGAAGTTCTTTTGTGAAGGACTTACACTACCCTCCAGCCCTACTGAGCACTAAATACAAGTTATTTATTTTATATACTCCGCTAAATTCAGACAATGTTTTTGGCAGTTTGAAAAACGACTAAAGTTGAACTTTTTACACAATTGTTTAACACAGTCCAAGTTTTAATGCCATTTACACTTTAAAATAAAACCTCCTGTCTGCTTTGTTATTCTTGTTATCACTGCCACACTGACTGTTTCAGAACAAAAACGGCTTTCTTTAGATCACTGTACAATCTAATTCATTGCCAACTTTTACAAGCCTTCTCTGCATATGCAAAGAGAGATCTGCAGAAAATCCACATAACAATAACAAAAACTTCGAAAATAATATTTTCACCTCGAATTAGTTTTTTGCTCACCAAGAAATCATAAGTTAGAAGAGACATTTACAGCACATGGAAAGGTTGTTAAAAGCCTTCAGAACATATTAGTAGGACGGATGGCAGCAAGATAAGAGATTTTTCCATTCTTATACAAACTCCCCAAGTTTCTGTAGGATGAGATTACTGTTCCCCTCCATAGAAAAACAGGAGCACGCTTCATACCGCAAGTCGCATCTTGGCCAGTTCCAATCAAGGAGTCTGAGGTATTAAGGAAAGTCACAGTACGCTGGTCATTTTCAAGGGTTGTCACCGTCCACACTCAGTAAAACCTGTAGCCGAAAGTTGAAAGGTTGTCGAGTCCTTACAGCCCTGGTCAGGTCAAGTCTCTACAAATGTCCAAACTCAGCTTCCAAGATGCTCTTTGCAACCACACTAAGAAATGAGTTTACTGCCAAGTAAGCCTATGAACAAATGAAGTGCGCATGGACCTAAGTAACTAGCTTTGCTTAAATCAAAACAGATCTTGACTTCCTTACCTTAGTACTAGGAAGCATGGTAGCTTTTGTTTTTGTTTTTGTTTTTTATAAGGGGGTACTGAAGTTTGTTCAACAGCAGCAGGCCCTGCTCAGCCCCCTACTCCACAGGGAATTAACCGTCACATTCCAGCCCTGTCATCAGAACAATGAAAGGTGAATGTTGTGCAAAACAGCTCGGGACCACTAACTGGTGATGTCATTCCTCCCTTCCACGGTTCATTATTGTGCAGATTTACTTCAGTCCGTGAAAAGGGGTGGAGCTGCCCAGGACGGGAGGGGAAGGCAGCTCTTAAGAATGGGAATTACGCCCTACACTGAGGAAAATGCGCTTGGGGAGGGAGTTGAAGTTGGGGAGAAGGAAAATGTTAAAGAAAAGATATGCATAACATGTCAAATGGGCCTCACTCCTGATTTCTGATTTTTCAAACTAGTTAAATTCCATACAGTTCTGTTCAACGCATGCTGGAATTGAACTAAATAGGGATCCCACTAGAGCCTTATCTACAATTCAGCCAACAGGAGGAGAGTCACGTTTCAAGCAAAGTGCCAGTTAGTTTACATGTTATCTAAATGAAAACACTACAGCGTGGGCCAAAGAATGCCAAGTATCCATTAGTTTAAGGATCATTGTGTCTTAAAAAAAAAAAATTATTTTTACCTGAATTTGTTTCTTTCCTAAAAGTGTTTTGAAATGGCAAAAAACTATGGCTATCCACTCAAACAAAGCTGAATACATTCAGACAGATTTCAAGGAGTGTCTGTAACATCATTCACACAAATGGTCTCAAAATCTTCTAACAACACCTTCAGACTAGTTTTTCTCTCTTCTCTTTCTTTTATTCCCTCTTCTTTCTTTCTTTCTTTTTTCCTTGTTTCCTTTCTTTTCTTTCCTGAGTCTGTGAGTGAGTGATAATTCAGCCAAAAAACCGTTAGGTAACTTAAAAGTTCCAGTATAAGTTTTTCTAACCCATATGTATAGAATTTGTATATCATTTGTGTTAAATTCCGTTTTAATTATAGAATAAAAGCATATTACCAGATAAATTAGTCAAATTAACTTTGAAGTTAAAAGAAGGAAATGTTTGCTGAGCATTTTTTTAAATAATTTTATTTATTTTTGGCTGTGTTGGGTCTTCGTTGCTGCGTGTGGGCTTTCTCTAGTCGCAGCGAACGGGGACTACTATTCGTTGCAGGCTTCTCATTGTGGTGGCTTCTCTTGTTGCGGAGCATGGGCTCTAGGCACGCGGGCTTCAGTAGTTGTGGCACGTGGGCTTCAGTTGTTGTGGCTCGCGGGCTCTAGAGCGCAGGCTCAGTAGTTGTGGAGCACGGGCTCAGTTGCTCCGCGGCATGTGGGATCTTCCCTCACTAGGGCTCAAACCCGTGTCCTCTGCATTGGTAGGCAGATTCTTAACCACTGTGCCACCAGGGAAGTCCCTGCAGAGCATTTTTGAGTCCTCTGATAACTTTTATATTATATTTAAGCTATTATGTTATGGCATAGAAAAATATGAAAGAAAAATAAATTAAAGATAATTGCTTTCTTACCTCCCTAATGTTCAATCATGCCTTTTGCTTTAAGAACATGTCTATCTTCTTAACAGCATGAATTAAGTATAATGATCAGTGCATGTTGCAGGGTCGCAGTTCTGAATAAATGTGTTTTGATTATCGAGTTATTTTGGTAAAAGTTACATAAAGCAACATTCATGGTTAAGGTAAAATTACAGATATTGAACCAAATAGTTGTTGTTTATGTTTTTTTTAAAAAATTTTTTGGAGGGTTTTTCCAAACTGTTTTAATATAGATGGGAAAAACTGAAATTCAAGAAGGAAAGAAGAAACTGTGGCCATCACCTGTTGTATGCAAGTTTGAGTGAGTGTTGCAGAAAGGGCCTTCTTGGCAATTGATAGACCCAAGATTGAATCTTGGCTTGACATCTACCTACTAAGAATATGTTTTATAACTCCTCTGGCTTCTGTTTATCCAGCTGTATAATAGAGATATGGATTCTAACTTACAGGGTTATTATGAGAATTAGATAAGACAATGTGAGTCAAGGCCACAGAATCTGGCAATAGATAATTAATAATATGCTTATGCACAGTTTATTCATTTTGATAATAGTAGGCTCTTGGCAAAAATACAAATTTGTGGTCTAAATTTGACAGACAATACAAATCCATGCTGCAAAAGGAAATGAAGGAGTCAAGATTGATTAGATAGTCAAGTGGCATCTTGCATTTAGTCTGCTTCTAGTTATTCAAGCTTGAGTTATAATCCCAGGGAGTCATTGATTATGTTCAAAACCATATCAAATCAATATTTAGAGACAAATGATAATAGAAAAGTTTTATCACCTTTGATAACTCATTAAAACTAATGCCATAAATGTCAATCACAGAAGTGTCTTTTTTCTTCCCTGCTTAATACCACTAGTTACATTCAAAATTAATTTAAAGCCCTACTATTAAGACTCTCCTAAAATAGCTGTATTTATCATAATTAATTAAGGTTCCCTGGACACATGACATTATTTATTGAAGCCTCTTGGAACTGAGAGGAAATGTTTAAATGGGCAATAGAACCCTCTTTAGAGTCACAGTAGCTAGAAACATCCCAGTATTGGATCCTGAAGCGCAAGGACCACATCTTTTTTTTTTTTTTTGAGCTTTATTTAGGTATAATTGAGAAATAAAATTGTAAGATATTTAAAGTGTACATCGTGGTGACTTGATAAACATAAACATTGTGAAAAGATTCCCCCCATCTGGTTCATTAACACATCTATCAATTGTATCTCTCTTTTTTTGGTGAAAACATCTAAGTTTTACTTTCTTAGCAAATTTCAATTATACAATACAGTGTTGTCAACTCATCATATCTTACATTATATCCTCAGACATTATTCAACTTATAGCTGAGAGTTTGTACCCTTTTACTAACCTCTCCTTATTTCCCCCACCTGCTCAACCCCTGGCAACCACTTTCCTACTTTCTGTTTCTGTGAGTTGACTTTTTTTTTTAGATTCCACGAATAAGAGATTATCGTGCAGTATTTATCTTTGTCTGGCTTATTTCGTTTAGCATAATGCTCTCAAGGTCCATCCATGTCAAAAATGACACAGTTTCCTTTTTTCTCACGGCTGAGTAATATTTCATTATATACATATATACATCACATCTTCTTTATCCATTCATCCTTTGATGGACACTTAGGTTGTTTCTGTGTCTTGGCTGTTGTGAATAAGGCTGCAATGAACATGGGAGTGCAGATATCTCTTTGATATCCTGTCTTCGTTTCCTTTGGATTCCAGAAATGGGATTGTTGAGTCATATGGTAGCTCTATTTTTAAATTTTTTGAGGGAACTTCCTACTATTTTCCATAGAGGCTAAACCAATTTACATTCCCACCAACAGAGATTCCTTTTTCCCATATCCCTGCCAACAATTATTATCTCTTGTCTTTTTGATTATAGCAAATCTAATAGGTATGAGGTGATGTCGCATTGTGGTTTTGATCTGGGCTTCCCCAACGATTATTTCATTCACTCATTCTGAATTGGCTGCCCACTAAGGACCAGGCATTGTGTTAGGCACAAGGGATGCGGTGTGAACAGGACAGACAAGGTCCCCATCCTGGTGGAGTTCAAGCTGCAGTGATAAATGCCCTGAGGAAAGGGAGTGGGGTGTTTTCAAAGGAGGTGACAGAGGGCAGGTGACCTGCTCTGTGAAGTCTTTCCCTAAGGCAGTGACTTTGGAGGCTAAAGGATAAAAAAAAACGGCCATGCAAAAAGCAGAGGCAGGGGTTCTAGGTGCAAAGGCCCTGAAGTGGGAAGGAGTGTGGGAGGTTCCAGGCACAGAAAAAGGCCAGCGTCCCCAGAACATGAAGAGCGGAGGAAGAAAGGAACCAGGTCCACTCAAGTGACCGGTAGAGGGACTTAACATTTGAAGTCTCCTTATCAGGAGTATGTCCTCCAGAGGCAGCTCTGATAAGATATAAGAGCTTCAATGTGCACTAGTTAATTAGCATGAGGAAGGTTAGAAATCATTTTTTCATCAGTGAAATGAGTGATTCAAAATGTGTGGCACTTTCATCCTTGTAAAAATGAGACATGAGCACCTGGTGAGCCCAGCAGAATTATGTCCTTGGAGTGTGGCTCTAGACTCAGGCCTCCATCCGGTCCTTTGTCCCCCAAGCTTAGCCTAGGATTCCATCACCTAATTGAAGTAAAAAATTAGCTGATCCTGTAGCTAGAATATTGCTGCCTCTGCCTGATTCAACCTTTCAGGTGGGGAACTTGTTGGTATGTCTGCAGGATGGGGACTGAAGCTTCACCAAGCTTAAAAGCACTGCTTCCTAATAACTATATCTGTAGCAAAATTCAGTTAGAGAACTGCTTTCATCGTGACATACCATGTGTCATTAGCTACCAAAATCTTCTAGTAAGATTTGACGATTGGAAAAAAGCAAGTTCCCTTGGCCCAATTTGCCATACCATGGTAAGGAGTTGGATTTCATTCTGAAGGATCTGATTACATGACTAATATATAGAGACTGTACTTGGGGGTTGGGAGGACAAGAGTGGAAACAAGATGTCTGAAGGAAGCTATTACAGCAGCCCAGACAAGCAATGCGATGGTGGCTTGGATAAGGCTTTATCTTGGACTAGGGCAGGGGCAATGGTTCTGGGAAAAAATGGACAAATTCCAGATAGAATTTGAAAGCAGAATCAATACAACTTATGGGTGTCTATATATGGAAGGCTGAGAAAAACAAGGATTAAGGATAATTGCTAGCATTTTAGTTCGAGTAATTAGATTGCAGTACCGTTGACTGAGATGGTCACAACCAGGAGGAATAGATTTGCAGGAAGAAACCAAGAGTTCCATTTTGGATGCATTAAGTTGGAGAAACCTATTAAACATCCAAATGAACTGGTCAAGTATGAACATTCACTCAATTATAATTTACTCAGTGAATTACATCAACATTTTTGTTTAAAGAAGATTTGTAATCTTCTTTTCTATGAATGATATACAACCAAATGGAGGGTCTCCCTGTCTCAAACTTTTTAGCATGTATTAACTGAAATGTGTACTCAAATGTAATCTAATGCACATGTTAAGTATTATTGTGATTACGAGTCCCCAAGTCAAGTTCTTTTTTTAAAATTTTATTTATTTTTGGCTGCGTTGGGTCCCCGTTGCTGCACATGGGCCTCCCCCGGTTGTGGTGAGCAGGGGCTACTCTTCGTTACGGTGCACAGGCTTCTCACCACGGTGGCCTCTCATGCCGCAGAGCACGGGCTCTAGGTGCGTGGGCTCAGTAGCTGCGGCTCACGGGCTCTAGAGCGCAGGCTCAGGAGTTGTGGCGCATGGGCCCAGCTGCTCCACAGCATGTGGGATCTTCCTGGACCAGGGCTTGAACCCGTGTCCCCTGCACTGGCAGGCAGACTCCCAACCACTGCACCACCAGAGAAGTCCCTCAGTCAAGTTTTAAATGTACAGTGGGTGGGGACCTTCTAAGACAATCATAGCTTATTAGAGCACTGGATCCTAAAAACAGAGTATCTAGGCTCCCACCTTCTTTTATTTATTTATTTATTTTTTTAAGATTTTTTTTAATATCGACCACTTTTTAAAAGTCTTTTACTGAATTTGTTACAATATTGCTTCTGTTTTATATTTTGGTTTTTTTGACCACGAGGTATGTTGGGGAGGATTTTAGCTCCCCAACCAGGGATTGAACCCATACCCGCTGCATTGGAAGATGGAGTCTTAACCACTGGACCACCAGGGAAGTCCCTCCCACTTTCCTTTAAACATCAAGGTGGTCACTGAGCATCATGACCTAAACAAGTGGCTCTTAAAGCCAGTTGCTTACAATTGTTCCTGTAATATTGTGATTTGTAATAAGAAATGTATATTTGGTCTTCATCCTGATTCTGGCACAGAGCTCCTAAAACCCTTAGAATTTCCTAAAGGATGACAGTAATAAAGGTATCTTGTTATGTTAATGAGGTGACTTTTGGAAAGCCCCTAGGTAACCTAAGGATTGGAGGGTTAGAATTTTCAGTTCCATGCCTTGGACCTTCAGGGAGGGGAAAGAGACTGAAGATTGAATTCAATCACCAATAGCCAATGATTTAGTCAACCATGCCTATGTAATGGAGCCACCATAAAACCCCAAAAGAATGAAGCTTCTGGGTTGGTGAATACGTGGTAATTTGGAGAGAGTGGCGCGCCTGGAGAGGGGCACAGAAAATCTGCACCCACCCCCCATATTTCACCCCATGAGTCTCTTCCATCTGGCTGTTCCTGAGTTGTATCCTTTTATAATAAACCAGAGATTTAGAAAGTAAAATGTTTCTCTAAGTTCTGTGCAAATTAATGGAACCCAAGAAGAAGGTCATTGGAACCTCCAATCTATAGCCTCTTGGCCAGAAACACAAATGAACAGGAGATAAAGAGGACGTTTCCTGAACACTTCTGAGAAAGATCTAGTTTAGCATATGGCAAGCGGGATTTCTCAGTGTGTGGGCGATCACTGGGACTGCCAGTTCAGTGTGCCTTTATCTCAAGAGACAGGTTTTGCAGCAGAGAAGGTTGTGTTCCAGAACTTTGAGAAGTGGATGCACTGGGGGGCTGGAGTGACAGGCTGGGAGAAGAAAGTCATAGGATGTTCTAGAAGCATTGCACTTGCATTCCTTAGCTGGGGCAGGAGAACTTTCTTCCAAGATCTCTTTCTGGAGGTTTGGTCATGGTGTATTAAGTCTGGGCAGTAGTTCTACACACATTTATCTTCTTCTTTGGGAGAAATATAATCCAAAGCTTCTCAAATATTACAGATTGCAGAAGTCAGACAAATCTGTGAGCATTGGAAAGCTGAGCAAATCAAAAGTACTGGAGGGAAAGATGGCAGGTATATATAAGTGGGTAAAGTAAGAACACTTGCGTCATTAGAATACTGCAGGATTTGGTGACATTGTGATAAATGACAAAGACTAGGTAGACCAGATCATTGTCCCTTTCTAAAGCACACTGGGTGCAGAAAAGTCAGAGCTCACCACCTCCAGTTTCCTTCACATTTCAGGTCAGACACAAGTGCTTCCTTAAGCATTTCAGAATAAAATAAATGCTTATTTATTTTAACTCTCAGTGAACTCCTATAGGATATTGAAAACTATACGGAAAATATAAAGCAAATCCTTAAGATACAGCATTTCTGAACTTAAGAGGAATGAGTTAAGATTAAGTAAAGTTGACCTGTAGTTTGCAGCTGAAGCTCACATTCAGCCCCTGAATATTATTTGAAAAGTTTCTTAGCTAAGAGTTCTCGTCCAAGAGCTGAATACGTTATGCATTGAGCATGAAAGCCCCAACCTTTGATTAATCTTTTCTGTTTAAACTTTTCACCTCCATGAAGTACTTTCCAAACACAAGCATTCTTGGAAAAAGAGGGTACACTTGGTCAAGAAGCCAGAAAGGAACAACCTCCAACCACTGAAAACACACCTTCCCAAGTTCCAAGTCCCTCTCTGAAATCCAGGATTTGTAATGCTAATCTGAGTACCTTCCTCCATCCTGGAAAAAAAGTAAAAATTATTCATTGTAGGTGCTAAGAAACAACACATTTCCCCAGCACTTTCTTTTCTTAACTCTTTCTTGGTGTATGAATTTGTGCAAAAAAAAAAACCTTTTGCCTGGTATTTATTATGGCTGCCAATTTAGGGCAGCATTCCTAAGGCTTTTCATTCCAGAATAATCTTACATATTACTTTTCAATACCTTATTTTGTCCATGATGCTAAAATAAACTATCAGCTCAATTAAAAACTCAATCCAACTAGTTTGAAATTTGGAGACCAAAAACAGCCAATCAGTTGTTAGAAATGTTCACTTTTAACCCAGTTGCTTTTGCAACCTGGATTCGGGTGTTTTCTTTGGAACTTACATATTTCACTAATGCTTCAATTAACTAAAAAAAATCTATAGGAGACTTTGGTTTTGTATTTTCTAACATACAGAATGCCTGTCAGAATTGATCAATTGCCTGGCATTACTACCGCTGGATTACAATTGATAGTATCAGTGTATTGATAGATCAGAAATCATTTTTAAAAATCTGTCACTACATTAGGAAATTCACTGTATTTTTGTCACTTGGGTAGACTATGAGGCTGTAGTTATTTTCTTTTTCAATTTTTATTTATTTATTTGTTTATTTATTTAGCTGTGTTGGGTCTTTGTTGCTGCACGCGGGCGGGCTTTCTCTAGTTGCAGCACCAGGGGCTACTCTTGGTTGTGGTGCGCGGGCTTCTCATTGCAGTGGCTTCTCTTGTTACAGAGCACAGGCTCTAGGAGCACAGGCTTCAGTAGTTGTGGCACACGGGCTCAGCTGTTCCACGGCATGTGGGATCTTCCTGGACCTGGGCTAGAACCCGTGTCCTCTGCATTAGGCAGGCAGATTCTTAACCACTGCGCCACCAGGGAAGTCCAGGGCTATAGTTACTGATTGAAAATTTGTCAATTAAATTTCCACTCTAGCTGGGCTGTTTGTTATTTCCTAGTGATTTTCATGGTGTGTTTCTTAAAACTTACCATCTGCTCTAGTTCCTGAGAGCTCTCTGATTAACTGTGAAGATAGGCATGAAATTTTATTTTCATACATATACTGTACCACCTACAATCAACTTTTTTATCCAAAAATTATAAGCCAATCTGCATTAGACTTTCTAAATAAGTGAATTTGTATCTGGACTCCATTTAATAACCCATAATAACTTCTCTGAAAAATACATGCATTTAAATCACTCAATTTGATACACTACTTGGTACAAATCTTTAGATTAGTTGTTTTTCTCATTGTTTTATGCAGCTGTTGGGGAAAGAAAATAATTATTCCCCAGGTTATTCTAGTAAATCAGTCCAAGTTGGGCTTAAGCTTTTATTCTTTTCACTATATAAAATGTGTTGTCACTTCCTTTTAATGTATTCATTTTTAAAATATACAAAGTTATAGAAAAATGGCTGTAAATTTATGACCTCAGCAACGTTACTATAGCAGTTTTTCTTCCAAAGGATGCCAATAGTTACCACATATTTTACTCCTCATAAAATTTTATGTGGTTAAAATTCATAATACTGCTTTTTTTTGTAGAAAGTAAGTCATCATTTTCTTGCTATATATTTTATTTCTCAAATATAATTTTTTATTACATGGGATTTATCTATCCTTTGGAAACTTAAAAAGTAAATGCTAAATATTCCCTTGACATAGGTCAGGACAGAAAAAAATAGCCTTGGCTATAATATGGTCAACTGTCCCCATGTCTACAAATAAATTACCTATCCTATACATAAAAATGACTATAACAATAGCCATTCCTAAGAGACACAGCTTTTTCCAACTGATTTAGAATGCCATCTTTAACATATATTAAATTTCTATATCTACTATAATCTATTACTAGAAATATATCAGCTCCATTGATCTGTCTATTCATATACCAGTGCCACACTGTTTTACTTACTGTGGCTTTAAAATGAGTTGCGTTTGTTCGTTTGTTTGTTAGTTTTCCTGATAGGAAACTTTTCTTCTCTACTACTTTTCATTTTCAATATTTGACTATTCTTTTTTTTTTATATACTCTAATAACCCTAAAGCAATTGGAGGTATCATCTAATCCACCCATTCCTTTTATTTTTATTTTTCTTTTCAATGAATGCTATCAATCCAAATTTCTGTCATTTATTATAAGATTACAATATCCTTTTTTTTTAATTTTTATTTATTTATTTTTGGCTGTGTTGGGTCTTCGTTTCTGTGCGAGGGCTTTCTCTAGTTGCAGCAAGTGGGGGCCACTCTTCATCGCGGTGCGTGGGCCTCTCACTACCGCGGCCTCTCTTGTTGCGGAGCACAGGCTCCAGACGCGCAGGCTCAGTAATTGTGGCTCACGGGCGTAGTTGCTCCGCGGCATGTGGGATCTTCCCAAACCAGGGCTTGAACCCGTGTCCCCTGAATTGGCAGGCAGATTCTCAACCACTGCGCCACCAGGGAAGCCCCTTGACTATTCTTGTTTGTGTATTTTTTATATTAACTTTAGAATAACTTCTTTTAGTTCTGATGCTTAAAAAAAAACCTGATGGTGTTTTTATTAGGACCACATTAAGTCTGTGGATTAATATATGGAGATGACATCTTTACAACGTTGAGTTCTCCAGTCCTAGAATGGTAAGCCTTTCTGTTGGTCTCAATCTTTTTCAAATCTCTAGGTAGCATTACAAATCTTTCTTTATGTAGATCTTTCACATTCTTAAGTTTATTCCTAGATAGTTAATATTTAATATAGTTTATATTATTTTGTCTTTTGGAAATAGGAAAACTATTGATGTTTGAATATTGATTCTATGTAGTTTTGTACCCTGCCACCTCACTTTATTGAATTCTCTGTTTGTAGTAGGTTTTCAGTTTTCCTGAGTCTACCTACAATCTAAATACAAAACAACTACCCCGGGACAACAGTATAGTTTACTTTTCCAATACTTTGCATTGTTCTCAGAACAGCTTAGCCTGAGAAAATGTAAACTGTGATCTAGTGAAACCGTCAGAGTTTTCCTCTTAGTGTTTGATGCACAGGTGAGCAGAAGAAATGATCACCTTTAGGCAGTATATGCTATACTTTGTAGAAGGGGCTTTATATTCATTATCTCATGAACATAAACAACTCTATGAGATAGGTTATAGATAAAGAAACCAGGGCTTCCCTGGTGGCGCAGTGGTTGGGACTCCGCCTGCCGATGCAGGGGACACGGGTTCATGCCCTGGTCCGGGAAGATCCCACATGCCGCGGAGCGGCTGGGCCCGTGAGCCATGGCCGCTGAGCCTGCGCGTCCAGAGCCTGTGCTCCACAACGGGAGAGGCCACAGTGGTGAGGGGCCCGCGTACCGCAAAAAAAAAAAAAAAAAAAAAACCAAGAATCAGAGAGGTTAGATAACCTGTCCAAGAGTTATCTAACTCGTCTAGTAAGTGGCAGAATCAGCATTTGAATTCAAGGCTCTCTGGCTCCCAGTGAAATGCAGGAGACTGAGAAAACAACTGTCTCTAGGTTACAGATTTTGAGGGGGTCTGGTACCATGTAGCTAGAGTAACCCAGGGAAAGAGTTAACTGGCTGGAAAGGTTAGACTTAGATCAGATGATCCTCTCAATTTCACAAAACATTAGTAAGCACAACTTCAGTACTCTGGAACCAGACACAATACTACATTATTTCTCTTTAGCCCACACCCGGATGACTTTACTAACGAAGGGGGTACTAACTGCAGGCCTCAAACTCATGTGTGCAAGCAATACAATTATCTTCATATTTCTATATCTCTAGGTTTCTTTTATGGGCCCCCATTCCATTTTATTTGATTGATTGATTGATTGATTGAATACAACAGCGGGTCTTTCCTCCTGTATCACTGAGGTAGGGTCAGGCTGAGCTCCTGAGAAAAAACATCTGTAGATTCACTGAAGGATGGCTACGTCAAGAGTAGGAGTGTGTCTGGCTGGGGCAGTTACAAGCATGCAGGCCGTCGAGGCTCAGCAGCCCGCTTCCTGGCTTGGGTCATCCTTTCAGCAGTGGCGGCTTGGACCAGGCCAGGCTCAGCCACCTCACCTGCTGCCACCCACAGAGCCACTGTCATCTTACACTGGCTAGCGGTCACCACGACCGCCACCACCTCTGCCTCATTCTATTTTATTTTAGTTAATTCTGGGTAAACTCAGTCAGGTAAGGTTTTCCTTTGTAAATTTAAAGACTCCTCAGTCAAGTCGGGGTCTCCTGGGTTAACTCTAGGGCTTCAGGACCCCATTTCTGGAGTTGGGGCTGAGTTCTGGGGCCATCAGGGATGGGGGGGAGGTCACGTAGGCATCATCCTTCCACGCTGGCATTCTCTGAGATGCACACTGTGGTCTCTGGCCTCAGGTGCATTCCTGCTCAGATTGCTGATCCAAATGGGTCACAGTTCTGTTCTCATGCCAGCCCTGAATCAGCTATTCCCATGGCCCTTCAGAAGCACAGGGAAAATCTAGATATTCCTTTAGGGTTGCAGGATACTGAAGCTATATCAAGCTCTCTCTAACTGGACACGTCAGACACCAAGTTTTACTCTCTTTCTCTTGAGTTATTGGAGAGAGAACCACAAGTTTTGCCATGCCCTTTGCTATTTGCCCCCTCAAATTCATATATTGAAGGCCTAACCCCCATCGTGATTATGTTTGGAGATACAGCTTTTAGGAGGTAAAAAGGTTAGGTGAAGTCATAGGGTAGGGTCCTCATCTAATAGAACTGGAGGCCTGATAAGACTGTCTCTCTCCATGTACATGCGCAGAGGAAAGGCCATGTGAGGACATAGCGAGAAGGTGGACGTCCGCAAGTCAGGAAGAGAGGCCTCACCAGAACCTGACCATTCTGGCAACCCTGATCTTGAACTTCCAGCATACAGGACTGGGAGAAGATAAACTTCTGTTGTTTAAGCCACCCAGTCTATTTTGTTATGACAGCCAAAGCAGACTGAGACACCCTTGGACTCTACCTAGTGATAGCTCCATTCTCAAATTCTTCACACCCATATATCTGGGGCTTATATTACTCTCCACTTTTCCTTCCCCACCCCCACACCCCAAATAAGCTCAGAACAGAGCCTCTTCTTTTGCACAGGCTACTCCCATGACATAGACCTCTCTTGCTGTCTTGTTTCTCTCTTAAAAGAAGCATTGATCTAAACAGGAAAGGAGGGGTGATAAAAATTGAATCAACTTGATTATATGTCCTTTCTCAAGCTACTCCGAGATCTTTGCTTCTGGAATCCAGAAGAGAAGCTATTCACTTCTCTCCTTCAGCTACGGCAAGTTTCCCTTGAAGCTGTGATTGCTCTTGGCTAGCTGCTCTAATGAGGACCAGGTCACAGGGTAATAGAAAAAATTATGTTAAAAAACCCAATTATTATCATACTGTAGTAAATTTCTATAACAGCACTGGCAAATGAAAATGTCAAAGCTGTAACAATATTATACTTGAATGAAAGTCTTTAGGTGGTAAGGGACAGAGTCACCCAGGGACTTCTGAGAAAGAATACCCCGGAGGGAATCAGGCCCAGGGAGAAGTGGAAAATTGTGCATCACTGTGGAGCATGCACCTGCAGCCTTAGTAACCCTAGAGCACACGCTTGTGACCCAGTGCTTGGCAGCCCTCAGACAGAGGTGTCCATTGAAACCCAGTCCTGTGAGGGAGATATTCTTTTTTTTTTTTTTAAAGAAGATGTTGGGGGTAGGAGTTTATTAATTTACTTATTTATTTTTGCTGTGTTGGGTCTTCGTTTCTGTGTGAGGGCTTTCTCTAGTTGTGGCAAGCGGGGGCCACTCTTCATCGTGGGAGGGAGATATTCTTTACTCAGAATCTCTATGTGTCTGCTGGGTTTTTTCTTGGCCTCTGTTGTCTTTACTTCTTTCTGTTTCGTATGCTCCAAGAGAGTGTCTCAGGGAGCTAGTTTGTCACCATCAAACAGAGCACACTATTCAGCAGGGTTCGCCTGCCAGGCTTCCTCCTAGGCCCCAGCCTCCCTAACGTCTAGGTCATCAAGGTTGCAAACCAGCCACATTAGAGACTAAATAGCCATGAGTTTTGTTCACTGCACATTGTTTTATAAATTTCAGTGAACACTGACTCACAAGATTTTACTAAAATTAGAGTTCTTCCTTTTCCTGAAAAATCTGAATTGGTGACCCTGAACCCACAATTTAAAATGGGGTCGGTCAGCCTGAGCTGAATGGCGACTTCCCCTGGCAGCCAGAGTGGGAGCTCTGCAGCCCAGCAGTCCCTCCGCTCATGCAGTGTGTGCTGAAGAGCTGGACCTGCCCCCTCCAGCTACTGCCTGACACCTGGGGTGTCTGAGTGTGAGACCTCTGTGACCTCTGTCCAGGACAGCTGTCCACTTCTGGGCTAACTGGCTGTGACCAGCATTTACAGAGTCATGTGACAGAAAGAAGGACAGTTATGTAAAAGGAGCTGCCTCTATTTCTCTCTGAAGAGGCCCCTGCAGTGAGTCAGGTACTTAGGGTTTCCAGAACTGTCTGGCAATTTCCTGAAATTGAAAGAGAACAACTCAATGATTGGTTCAGAACTAGAGAGACTCTGACAAGCTGACCACCTCCCACTACCGGGCTCTCACTCTTTAACTCTCACATTCAAATTCCAAATACCGCCCTCTAATCTCACCTCTCCTAGGACTCTTCTAGAATAAGGGGTGTCAAATACCAGGACTGAGGCATTCTTACATGCTAAAATCTTAAGCAGTGAAATATGTTCCTTGCCCGTTTTCTCTCAAGACCTCCCTTTCAACGCTATCCCTTTCTTATGGCCAATTTTCTTTGATTATTATCCCACCCCTTTGTATAATATCAGAGTCCTTCCTGGTTCAAATTCTGTTGCTGTTGTTGTAAAAGTCCAAATATGTTGAATCTAAACAACTAAAATTCTCAGTTAGCCGGGTTAAGCCCTAAGATCCGGAAAACATCTTCACCATCCTATCAACAATAAAATACAACCATAATTGACATCTAGATTTGAATATAATCTAATAGACCCTGAGGTTGTAACATACAGAGTCACCCAGAGAGCAGCACTACAAGATTCTGAAATCTTCAAATATGACTTAACTGGATTTTGTGGTATATTAAAATTTTTCTTAAAAAAGTAAAATGTGTTTGAGAAATATCTTCCATAACAGTAAAAGTAAATTAATTCATATCATAACCTTTGATTAGTTAGAAAATTATGTTGATCAGATAACCTATCTTCCCTGGCATATCTGTTAAAAGTTATATTACTAAAACTCTGAAGAATCTTACATCAGAGGTTGCTAACTCAATGACCTTGAGAATGAGAACACTATAAAGCTTGGGAAAAAGATCATACCCACCCAAGATTCAGCAGTTTTGTACAGATGGGATCTGGTGAAATGCACCTCAAGGGCATTTTTAATGGGCTCGTTCATATTTCATCCAGGAGTGTCTAGTTAAGAATGAGTAGCAGGCTCCTAGTCCTACAGTGCTAATAGTAGATATGTTAATATCCTGGGTCTTTTAAGAGGACCAACTGTCTTCCAACTCCCATCTTCCAACTTTGGGAAGCTATCTTTTTCAGTCACCGATTGCCTGGTCCCTTTAGGTAAGATATAACACCACTTCCTTTACACTGTCCCCACCTATCCCATCCCCCAACACAAACACCTTAGCTATGCAAAATCAAAATCACCTCAGGCTCCTTCATTTCCATCACATTTTCCAGTAGGAAGTGGGATTTGCAAATTGCAAGGGTGAGAGCCACTGGAAGGTGGAGTTTGATCCTGGCGTTCTTTCAGAAAATCAACCGTAAAATGTATTGTTTCTGTGATTGAGTCTCTGAATTCTAATTCCTCTTCTTTTTTAGAAGCTGTCTATTCCCAGCAATTTTCTTGGTCAGCAATTTTCTTGGTCAGGATATTATTGATAGTAGGTGGCTTATCTCAATGACAGGTAAAGGTCTGTGAATTTGAATCCTGAACCTGCAAACAGAACGGATGTGCCATCCACAGAGCCAACATTTCAAGTCATCTTTTCTTCCTCCAGACGTTGGAGAAATGAAGTGTTCATTTCAATCAGAAGGTAAGAACTTGGAAGTGGAAAAGTTTTTTGTTTGTTTGTTTGTTTGTTTTTACTGTAGGACACTCAGTTCAAACACTGATTCTTCCAATTAACTGTTGGCAAGTGACCTTGGTGGAAGGAATTTAACCTGCTTTCCCATCTTCTAAATAGGGATAGTAACTCTACTTCATACAGTTTGGTAAGGATTAAACCAGATGTGTACGTATCAGGGGGGTCAATGAAATCTAGCCCAGCTAGTGAGCAGCATGTAGCTGAGGGCTAAGCACAGACAAGAGGGCTCCGTTGTTTCCTGCTGATATGTTCCACCTACTGATTACTTTCTGCATGATCAGACTTGATCATTTACACATCAGCAGCAATCTTTTTCTACAAAGTACTTTATTGTGCTTCTCCACGCTACCAATGAGAAAAGTCCATTTTATTGCGATAGTTTAGACATAAGGCATTTAAATCTGAGAAACTTAGGGAAAATATGCCAGGGAACCAGATGTGCATCTTTTTCTATAAAGTGTGCCAAGGATATCTCCCAGGATCCCAGGCCGCTAGAGCAATGTTTCACAAACTTGCTCTGACCGGTCATCCCCACCACAGGCAAGTGCATTGGTGCAGCCTGTCCCACAGGCCACCAGGCCTAAAGGAACAATACCAAAGTGGGGCTTGAGAGTTTCCCCTCCATCAAGCCCCTGTTCCTGCATTCTTTGCTTCACAAGTTAAGAGATTTCTCTCGAGATGCTGGTTTGTAGTTTTTTAAAAAATGACCCTATACTTGGAAGGCTTGCTGCAATATTATATGATGATGTAATTATTTATGCAGTCCCAGCTGAGCCTATAGAATCCAAAAGCTTTCAAATCTATATCTTCAGTTATAGATTTAGACAGCCCTCCCCACATCATTTACACACACACACACACACACACACACACACACACATCCCCCTCAAATACTTCTTTACGTTCCAAAGCACTTTTTGATGTAACTGTATTCTCTCTATCTTGACATTCGTGAAGCAGCCCTAGAGAAAGTGTAAGATTAAAATTACAAGTCTTGAAGTTCATACAGAGAATAAAGCATAAACTCTGAAGGTGATCTCATGTGCTCAGAATTATGCCTTTTAAGGTCAAGTTGACTCAAAATATGGACCAAACAGAATATAGCAGTTAGTTAGAAAGGGAGCTTTCTTTATCTAATCTTAATTACTGCAGTGAAGGATATTTTCATGTATATTTTAAGCAATGCTAGTTAAGCCAATGCATTTTTTCATGCTATTTCCACTTTTTAATTTGGGAATACAACTATTTGTTAAAATAAATAGCAGTAAATGATGGTAACAGATTATGATCAGTCTTTTGGTTTAGCATAAAGGAAGCCCAGAACAATATATTGTCCATTTTAGGCACTTAATGTGTGGAATTTTTATATAGGATGAATTTCACAACTCCTGAAAAGTGAAAAATAACTTATGCTTAGTTTTTACACTTTCAGGGTCTAGGTGAGTGGCCATAACAAGGAGATAGCTTGGAGGGGTGCTTTATTTAGCTCCCGCATAACTAGCATCAGCCTCCCATCAGAATGCAACAGAAATAGAACACTGTGTGTGCTGTTCAAACTTCGCTCCAAAACAACTCCCCTGGCTGCTCCTTCCAGCAGATGCTGTTCTAAAGCGTCTCCAGTCTTGACAGTTGAAAGACACCAGTGGTCCAAATAGATCTGTTTATATCCTCCCAATAACCATCATTCTGCCTTTTAAGATTCTGTGTCATAGTTTGGACGTTAAGAGCTTGGAGGTTGGGAGCCCCCCCCGCCACACGAAGAAAACATAAAACAAGACATTCTGCCCAAGGGACTCATTCGTACAACAGTGCTGGACCAGTGGCCTGCACTGTCGTCTTAGTTGAGCTACATAATTTTTCTGGGCCTCAGTTAACCAACCTGTAGGATGAGGGACTTAAAAGGGCTGAACTCAGAAGTCTTTTGCCATACTAGTCAAACCAAGGCTTTTTTTTTTTGAAAGCCAAGGATTTCTGGTTTCATCAAATATCTGAATCTGGATAGCTACTGATCCTGTCTGCCTGGGTCCCTTTTTATTACCTTTAACCATTTTCCAGAGGACGTGAGAAACCCTTACAGAGCAGGACAAGTAAAGAGAACGGAGCCTAGATGCTCTGCCTGTGTGGAGGGTCCCCTGGGTCTGCACGCCCGTCCGCCCATGGCCACCAAATCAGAAAGCTGTCTAGGTAGAGGCAGCCTGCAGAGTCACACCCCCAGTAGAAACTGGGTGATTACAAGGAACAAACAACTTGGGCTTGTCTCGTCTCACTTTTTTCCTTCCTTGAGTCATGCTCACAAGAGAAATAAAGGGAAATGTTTCTGAAGGAAAGTTCTTGGCGCTCTCTCTCTC
This sequence comes from Mesoplodon densirostris, assembly GCF_025265405.1. Lineage (NCBI taxonomy): Eukaryota > Metazoa > Chordata > Mammalia > Artiodactyla > Ziphiidae > Mesoplodon > Mesoplodon densirostris. The sequence continues at coordinate 83,731,032 of NC_082672.1, forward strand.
TCTTTTTTTTTTTCACAAAAGGGACTTTTCCGGAGAAAGAGGGAAGAGAGTGCAAAACAAAGAGGCAAACAAAGGACTTGGAATAGTCTATGCCAGAATTCCCACTCGGGCTCAGAAAAACCAGCTCTCTATCGGCAATAGCCCAGCTTCCCCTGCAGGGGCTGCGGCCGAGTGGGGCGCTGGGGCCTGGTTGAGCCGTGGCCCAGGTCCTGGTGGGGACCAGCCCCTGGTGACATTGCCCACGGGAAAGAAAGCCCCGGGGTCAGCAAACTGCCAGCCCCCATAAGTACATCTAATTATGACCGCTTACTTCAAAAAGAGGATTTAACCCAAAGCAGATTTAGCAGGGCCTCTTCCAAAGGGCAGCAGGAGGCCCAGGCCTGACCTTTGAGAAAATCCTAAAGGCTTCACTGCCCAGGGAACTCAGCAAAGCCAGTCACTGTGGACACCTCAGATCAGAATGCAGAGAAATTCAGCGATGCCAACTTCAGTTATCAGGGTCCTAGTGAGGGTGTTTAATTTAGCATAACGAGTCTCGGTCAGCATGTGCCCACAGCATGTGCACTGGTGGTCAGTCAGGGGGGTGGCCTGGGCAAAAACGTTGACAGGAAAATATATAAAGCACTAAAGTATAACCTGTTGAGTCAAAACTACTGTTGCAGAATCTTAAAGTGGTTGGATATTTAGTGAGTCAAAGATTCTTATCTAAAACATGTACATCTGGTGACATATCTCGGCAGTGCTGATCAAAGTATGAAAAGCATCATGATATATATAATTTTTAAGTTCTGCTTTGAGTTTTAAAACCTCCTACATAGCGCTTTGCTCAGGAGAAATCATTGTGTAATTGCCCTAGTCAAATTAAACAACTCCAAAGGAGGGGCAGGGGATTGGAATTGCTAGTCTTGAATTAGTCTACATGAAGTTAGTAAATAAGTACACTTGGGACAGGCTCATTGTATAATGAATATAAAAGTACTTTGTGAACTATAGAGCTCTCCATCAAGTGTTATTATTTCAATTATTCTCACAGTACACAAATATTAGGAAAACAAAAAAGAAAGAAAAAGAAACAGCTGGGTAAGTACAGTCTCTCCATCCACATACTTCATTTAAACCTACCACTCTGTAGGTGAATTCACCTCAGCTTAGGTGGGAAATTGTAGAAAAGGCAGACATATCTGGTTCTAGACCAAATGATTTACAAAGTGATCAGAAAATATTAATTCACACAGCTGGTTCTTTAAAATTATTTGATTTCAGATCTTTTAAAAAATATCAAACAAGTTGCTACTCTTACCTGACCACATTCCAACACAGGACACCTAGATATATGTAATTTACACCGTCATTAAAACCTTGTTTGCAATACCTATGCTTGAGGTTGGAAAGTTCATGGAGGTTGCAGAGTAGAGTTTATTCTCACTGTTTGGTTGCCCCAAAATATCAGATTGGACCATCTATTTGTCCAAACAAGAAGCTGATAAACCCGAGCTTCCAGCAGCAGAAGACAGACTTAAAGAAACTATAAGTGGAGGGTACTGTACATAACACTGCAGCCATTGCTCCCTTTTCCATTTCTCCTTCCTCAAGAGATGTACCAAGTCCAATAATAAGTAAACATTACCAATAACTTAAAAATTTAACACAAACCTGTTGTTTCACGCTTTTATTTACTTTCCTATTGAGGTAACTTTTTCTGGCAAATAAACTAATCTGGGAAAACCAGATCTCCTTTTTGTAGCTAGATACAGCAAAGCTGGGACTGGTGAAGCTCTTTCCCAATGGCTCTTAATTTGCAAGTCCTAAACACAGAAGCAGACACGCTTGGTAACTCAAAGCATCGGGATTCAATGTCATTGGTTTCAAAGACTGTGGAATTCACAGATGTAACCATTCAGCTGAGGGGAGGAAAAGGAGAGAATAAGCTAAAAAGAAGATGCTGAAAAACTGGAGAGTATCAAAGAGTTCATCACAAAGCGTTTCAATTTGAAGTCCCTGCTTCAAATGTGCTAATCCCTGGTCTGAGAAAACTACCTACAGTGTTCAAGGCTCAACGCTGAATTTTTGTTCTGTTTTACACGGAGTTTTAAGAGTTATGCAACCCTGAAAAAGTTAAGCAGGTAATTCTAGTCATAAGTAATTCACACACAACCAAGTAGTAAGATTTTCTATACCCGTTTTAAGAATGAATAGGATTCATTTAAAATGGTGATAATTTGTCTCACTGAATAAGTGCATTTTAACCCCAAAGAGAAAAAGTATATTATTTCTAATAGAAGGCAGTTAGTAGAGAGGCTTTTCAAACGTAGGCGCTTCGTTGATCAAGTTAAAACAGAAGCTCCCTTAGTTTGTGGCTTTCTGGCTTTTCACATCCTAGTGGGAATGTGCTGCCGTATTTATACGAACCCCCAACATGCTCACATCAATAGTTCCAAGCAAAGTCTGTCTCACTCTCTGCAAACCGTTCGGAAATTAGGAATTAGACCCCGGGCACGTGTCCGCGGAGTCACAGGTGGAAATCTGATCCAGGACAGGAGGGGCAGGACGAGAGCGTGGCCCGGGGCGCGCGTGCGCAGTTACCTCTCCCGCTCCTGCTCTAGCAGGGTGGTGAAGTCGTCGCTCTTGTGCATGTAGTCCGTGTGCTTGTGCTTCTCGTTCTCCAGCTCGTACACCGTGCGCCGGTGACACTTCTCGGCCAGCAGTAGCTGCTCTAGCATGCGCCGGTAGGTTTCCTTCTGTTTTTCCTCAAGTCTGTCCAGCTGAGGAAGCAAACATGGGAAAGAGCTTAATATTTTATTTCATTTACGGAGGACTCTAAATAATTTGTTTGCATTGGTCTAATGATTTATTACCTGTGGGGGAGGACACGGAATCTGCTCTTCTCTGCCATGTTCCCCATGCCATCATTTTCTCTAGGCCAGTTGGATTTATGAACTAGCCACAATAGGGCTGCAGTTATTTCTGGCCTCTGGCCTTTTATCTGTGAACATATGTGTCGTTCCTAACCTTTCAGGAAAGCAAACTCACTGTTTCAATGAGACAGTGAAGCCCTATACTCAGAAAGAAAGAGAATAGCATCTGGCCTAATCTCAGAAAAATAAAGAGCTCAGCAGGCACGTGTACCAAACTCCTCCCCTGGGAGGAGGAAATTATCCTCATTGCAACTTTTTTTTTTTTTTTTAAGGCTTGCCGTTAAGTACATTTCTAGGAAAAGTATATGAAGGACCCACAATCCTCTTCTTCCAAGAGGTACGAAATATAGGGAGAATCTCAGAACCTGCAGAGCGCACATATCTCAAACCAAAAGAGATCTTATCAATATTATTACAGGGCTTTTTGTGTCTGTTTCTCCGGCCAGGCTATACGATCTTTAAGGGACCATATGCCTTGATCATCTCTTTAGTCCCTGGTCCCTAGCACAGCACCTGGAAGAAAGCAGGTGTTCAGTACGTGTTTGTTAAATTGGACCCAATCTTACAGTATTGATAGTTCCCTATCCTACTCTGCTCTTCAGACCCTAGTGCAGGAGTTCTCACCCTCAGCACTACTGACATTTTGGCCAAGTAATTCTTATCTGAGGGGCTGTCCTGTCCACTAGAGGATGCTCAGCAGCCTCCCTGGGCTCTGCCCACTAGATGCCAATACTATCACCTCCAGTTGTGACAAAACTATCCCCAGACGTTGTCAAATGCCTCGCGGAAGGAAAAGTCCCCATGCCCCCCTCCCTGTTAAGAACCACTGCTCTAGGTGAATCAGACATATTTAGAATCCATTCTTAATCCCACAGCCAACTCTGTAAGAGTCAGTGGAGCAGCTCCATGGGTATCAGCTTCAGAGCTATTCCCCTGATGTTCCAGTCATAAGGAGGATCTGAGGTTCCCTGTACAATTTTATTATATTTTCATTGTGAATGAATCATTTACGGGGCCCAAAATAAAAGAGATTTTGCCCCCATAATCCTCAGTGCCTTCTTCTTCTTTTTTTTTTAAATTTATTTATTTTTGGCTGCATTGGGTCTTCGTTGCTGTGCACAGGCTTTTTCTAGTTGCGGTGAGCGGGGGCTACTCTTCGTTGTGGTCGGCGGGCTTCTCATTGTGGTGGTTTCTCTTGTTGCGGAGCACGGGCTCTAGGCGCATGGGCTTCAGTAGTTGAAGCACGTGGGCTCAGTAGTTGTGACTCGCGGGCTGTAGAGTGCAGGCTCAGTAGTTGTGGCGCACGGGCTTAGTTGCTCCATGGCATGTGGGATCTTCCCAGACCAGGGCTTGAACCCGTGTCGCCTGCATTGGCAGGCAGATTCTCAACCACTGTGCCACCAGGGAAGTCCCCTCAGTGCCTTCTAATTAGACCTCCACCCCCTTTGCCTAAGAACAGGTGAGCAGTCAGACTGGTGAAGCCCAGGTTGGCCAGCCATACCTGAGATGATCAGGGAGGCAAATCATACTTTTATGTGTTCTGATAAATTACTGCAGTCTTAATGGGACAGTCTACACAAGAGGTTTTTGCACTGGAATAACTCCCTGTTACAAAATACTCTCCCCAAGAACTCTCCATTTTTCCACAAGTGTGATTTTCACCATATGTTATAGAATTTGTCAAGCATGGCTGGGCCATCATCAGAAATGTGCAAGGAACAGCTCTTTCCCATTTTTGATCCTTCTTAACGTTGTCGTAAAGTAAGGCCTTCCCTCCTTTTGAGAGTATTTGCAAGAGCAGCTTCTGCCTGTTTCCTGATACCCTGACCCACTCCTCCCTGAGGAAGGAATGGTATTTAAAGGTTGTACTGGGGACAGCGAGCTGGGCATGAACAGCCCTGCCTTTTTTTTTTTCTTTTTGCGGTACGCGGGCCTGTCACTGTTGTGGACTCTCCCGTTGCGGAGCACAGTCTCTGGACGCACAGGCTCAGCGGCCATGGCTCACAGGCCCAGCCTCTCCGCGGCATGTGGGATCTTCCCGGACCGGGGCATGAACCTGTGTCCCCTGCATTGGCAGGCGGACTCCCAACCACTGCGCCACCAGGGAAGCCCAGCCCTGGCTTTTCCTTTCTTATTTTTTACTCTGTCTGCCATAAGATGGTACATTGTCCTCTCCCTCAGGTGCTGTCTCCAGAGTCTAGGAGAGAGAGTAATAGGAACCTGGTTGGTGGTCATCTACCTGTTGATGCCAACAATAAAGTTAATGTTTCAAGTCATCTGTCAGACTCCTGCAGTTATCCCTCAATCTGTTCAAGGAACTCAGGAGGCAAAGATGGGGGCGTTATTAATTGGATGGTTGACTGAGATACCCAGAGAGAGAAACACTGTAGGGGCAGTTGGAGGAAAAACAGCATATGTTGATATTAATTGTTCCAGGGCAGCCTAGGTAAGACTGCTAGGCCCTAGCTTTAGTATGTTCTGTCTGTGTGGGCCTTTGAGACCAGCTGTTCTCAGCAGCTACCGTGCTGGGACTAGGCCCCTGGAGTAGCTGCTGTTGTCCCTGTGGGCTGTGTTCACCTCACCTACACCAGTACAGCTGGACCTCAGCACTGGTTTGCATAATCAGGAAGACAGTCTTTTTGTCCTTTAATGCATCTGGAAGGATGCTGACACATTGGTGTGTGAGCTGCGTTTTTCACCCAGAACTGCAGACCAGACTTCCTTTTTTTTTTCTAATTTATTTTTGGCTGCGTTGGGTCTTCGTTGCTGCGCGTGGGCTTTCTCTAGTTGCGGTGAGTGGGGGCTACTCTTCGTTGTGGTGCGCGGGCTTCTCGTTGCAGTGGCTTCCCTTGTTGCAGAGCACGGGCTCTAGAAGCATGGGCTTCGGTAGTTGTGGCACATGGGTTCAGTAGTTGTGGCTCGCGGGCTCTAGAGCGCAGGCTCAGTAGTTGTGGCGCACAGGCTCAGTTGCTCTGCGGCATGTGGGATCTTCCTGGACCAGGGCTCGAACCCATGTCCCCTGCATTGGCAGGCGGATTCTTAACCACTGTGCCACCAGGGAAGCCCCGCAGACCAGATTTTAAACTGCAAAGGTAGTAAATTCCTCTTTAGCAATAAAGCATTACTGTGTGAGGATCTAGCTTTCAGTTTTAAATTCTGGATGTAAGAACTAACACAGGTAGCAACAGATCAGCTGTGCCAGACCCTGTTTCTCATTATTTTGTTTGGAACTGCACTGAGCTCCTAGGAGAGAACTGAAGTGGGCTGACCTCTTGGATCTGTGTGGCTTGTCCAGAGACTCTGAAGACCACCTCCCAGTGGATTCATTAATCATGTATACTGTGTCCCATGGCTTTGGGTTTTCAGGCTCCAAATTGTGGCTCAACCACAGAGGAATGGTAGTTCTTATTACTGAATAGTGAAAGTGAAATGGGCACCTATTACTTTGGAAATGTAGCTCCCACTTGGACAGAGGTGGAAGGAAAATTGAATGAGATCATCATAGCAACAAAGGCCAAAATTTACTAAGGAAAGAGTGTACCTGAATCAAGCTGGTGGAGAAGACGTTCAGGGGCTTGAGATGGGGAGAAATTTCAGTATGTTTCAGACAAAAGGATCATGGTTTAGGGGACGATTTTAGCTCTGTTATCAACAGAGAGCTAATGGGGAAAATAGTAAGGAATTTAAGAAGAGAGAAATCTACTTAAGAGGAAACATGAGGCCTTAAGGACCAAACTGGAAAGACCAAAAGGGACATGGATCTAAGTGCCCTTAAAGATAGGGCTATAAAAAAAAAAAGAGAGAGAGAGATTTTAGTCTTTGTTGAATCAGAATGGGTGACAGAGGAGGTGGAGACAGGAGAGCCTAGAGAACAGAGCAGCGTGACTGCCCCACAAAGAGGGTGTCGGGATCGAGGCAACGCTTGAGGAACATGCTGTAAAACTGCAGATGGTTCTTCATGAGATCAGCTGGGGCCCTTTCTCTTGAAGACTGCAACAGCTATTCAAAGTGGTTACGTAAAATATAGACATGCTGAAGAGCTAAAATCTGAGATCGGGGTAGGATACGTAAAGCAATTTGGGGTGAGTTTCATGGTGTCAGCCATGGTAGATGGGCCCTGAGCGAACATGCTCAAGAAACTTGGAGATGTAGATTTCGAAGGAAAGATGAGGCAAACGAAAGGGGATTCAGGCAGGACAGCAGCAGATTCAGTCCAAACCCCGGTGTGCTGTGACGGGAAAAGACTCCTTAGGAGGTATCATCCAACTCAAGAACATAAAAGTAGATAAGATGTGTGTTGAACAAAGGATCCTCCGGCAGACTCATAACTCCTTGGTTTTGCTTCTCTCACTGAGGGTGACCACACACTACACAATACGGAAGGTAATATTCAGAAAACAAATGTCTGGGACTGAAAGCATAGGGGAAGTTAGAGGCAAACAAACAAAAACTCTACGATGCCTAAAATAGTGATAGAGAAAGAAGGGGCCATTTGAAAAACTGGTCAAAAACAACAATAACAGTAAAACTCAGCTGAGCCTTCCTACTGGAGGAAAGGTTGTGACAAAAGAAAACATTTTTGTTGCCTTGAGTAGGACAAGTTACCCCAGAATGAGAGTTCAAACATGAGGGAAGGCGAAGTTCTGAGGAACGGTCACCTGGCTAAGGTTAGGTCCCAACTAGGCCCCAAGGCAGACAGGCTTCAGAAGGTCACCTGCGGGAAGGTGACCGAAACAAGCGGGCAGTAAGGAAAACCACCGGAACGAGATGGGTTTCCTAGGCCTGGACATCGTGGCTGAAAAAAGAAAAAGATTAAAGAGATTTCACATATGCAGGTGGGAGCTTCTCTGGCGGCACAGTGGTTAAGAATCCGCCTGCTAATGCAGGGGACACGGGTTCGAGCCCCGGTCCGGGAAGATCCCACGTGCCGCGGAGCAACTAAGCCCGTGCGCCACAACTACTGAGCCTGTGCTCTAGAGCCCACGAGCCACAACTACCGAGCCTGCATGCCACAACTACTGAAGCCTGCGCGCCTGGAGCCCGTGCTCCGCAACAAGAGGAGCCACTGCAATGAGAAGCCCGCACACAGCAACGAAGACCCAACGCAGGCAAAAATAAATGAATAAATAAAAATATGCAGGTGGAAAAGTAGGGCACCTAAAATAAGACCTAGGCATGGAGGATGTCACCACTGCAAATCCCTAAACTTCACAAAAAGACAGACAGGTTTCAAATGCCACTCACTGAGGGCAAGGATAATACATGAAACAGATTCCTCCACCCAACCCAGGATTCGCCATTTCCCATAATTATTAGCCTCTTGATGGCGGCAGGCTCTGTCTGATGGGGACAAGTTCCCCCACACTGACTGGCATCCTGTTGTACCTGAAGATTTTCTCTATCCACCCTCCTTCCCTCAGACATCCTCTAAGTCTCTGCCTTGATCTTGGTGACATGAGCCTGCTTCGTGCTGAGTCCTGAGGTCAAGGAATATTATTACACTTGAGAAAAATTGACCTTGGAGCTGGGGCTTTTCTTGCATTTTTAACAATTTATGAATATGAGGTTGGTACTATGATAGCTGCACGTGTCCTCATAATCTTTGGACTCTTTAAGTAAACATAGAATAAAGGACTTCAGGATGTATTAATTTAACTTTGAAATTGCCTAAGATTAAGATCCTTCTGGCTAAGGCTAAGCAGAATAAGAATTGGGGAAGGAAAGAAACTGAACCCTTAATTTCTTTGCAGTTTTGCTTAAGAATTATGAACTTTGATATCTCAGACTTTAGTTTACAAGGAAGTTCAGGTGGATTTAATATTTGCTGCTTAATTTCTCCCCAGATACCTGGCAAGAGAGGGGGGTCCACCATATTGGGTTCACTGCTTAACCTTTGGTGAGTTCTGTTGGAGGACCTAGCTGGGCCTAATTTGGGACAAAAATTAGAATAAGCAGTGATTTTTGGCTTGAGGTACAGCATGGCTTCTAGGAACAAGAGCTGGACTATCTGCTTATGATACCAGGAGGCTAATGGAACAGTAATATAGGGGATCCTTACATCATGAACTTGGAAGCAACTCTCTTGCTCCTGAGCAACAGGAACTTGATTATAAAGCCCAAAGGGTTAAGAAACCAAACATCTGTAAGTGGTGGATGACATCTTTTCTCCTTTCGGCATTCTGTTTCTCCCGCAGAGCAGGACTTCACCACTTTGCCAGCATTGGGAAAAGTAGGTTTTGTCCTTCCCCCTACCTCCTTATTCATTTCTCCCCAAGGGGGGAACAACTGTTCAGATTGGTGACTTGAGGGGAGAAAGGAACCAAGAAGCATGCCCAGCGTAAGCAGACTCCAGCAGGACAACCCAAAAGAAAGGTGGGTGTTTTCTGCGCTGCTCTTCTGTCCGCTTGGGTTAGGCCTACTTTCTGAAGGTAAGTTGGAAACGCCTTCCTTTATGTACTGTCCATAGAACTCAGTGGGTCAGAGGCAGTGGTTCTGGATGTGTGTGCTCTGCAGACCTACCTCTCCCTTGAGGGGTCATACCAAGCTCGAACTTGGGAGAAAAGAACTAAGAAGCCCAAATGATACTATTTATCCAAGCCAAGTTCTTCAATCCAGGTGATTATAAGAATAATATAAAACTGATATTTTGACCTCTCTATGTCTTTCACTCCTCGAGTCCCTACAGGTTTGGAAGTAAATAAGAGTGTGAGCAATTACCACCCTCAGCTCCCAGCAGATCCTAATGGCTGGTATTTGTTGAGTAGCTAGTATGTTCCAGACACTATGTTAAAAGTTTTACGGGGGCTTCCCTGGTGGCGCAGTGGTTGAGAGTCCGCCTGCCGATTCAGGGAACACGGGTTCGTGTCCCAGTCTGGGAAGATCCCATATGCCGCGGAGCGGCTGGCCCCGTGAGCCATGGCCGCTGAGCCTGCGCGTCCGGAGACTGTGCTCCGCAACGGGAGAGGCCACAACAGTGAGAGGCCCGCGTACCGCAAAAAAAAAAAAAAAAAAAAATTTACGGGCATTGCTTCATTTAATCCTCACAATTCTATGAGATGTGCACCTGACAGAGGAGAACACTAAGGCTTAAAGAGCTGAAGTGACCTGCCCAAAGCTACAGGCAGCTAATAACTGGGTTATCTCAAACATGAAAGTGGATTCAGCCAGTTGACTCTGTTCTATCATATACTGATAATTATCTCTTAATGCTTAAAGAAAAGATGAGAACAGAGCTCTAGTTCATCCTGGTTGCAGAAATTAGAAAATTATGGGGCTGTCAATCTGTCGTGAATACTTTCTAAAGCAGATCTTTCTGAGATCTGTCAAGCTGAGCTGCTGCAAAGGCTTGTCTTAAGCTAAATTACAATAAATTGCTTCGCACTTTTCATTTCTGCGTTCTTTATTCATTTATGATACTAATTTCATACCTATGATTTTTTTTTTAACATGAATTCTGAGGAGTCAGCATGGCTGGATCCATCAACTGGTTCCCTGATTCCTCACTGAACTTCTACTATGATATGAGAGTATTTTTAACATGTAATATCATGGGTAATTAACAACAACAGTTGATAGTTCCTAATACAGTCTTGTATAAAAATGATTAAATATGGTCCTATTAGATTCCCTTTCATCTTAAAGAACTGTCCTAAGCTTTCCATTGGGATTTTGCTTCAACTTTTATGTTTTAGCCATTCACATGAGACCATTTTAATGGTCTATAAGTTATCAAAACTGAGTGGCTTTATAACCATAAATATCAATAATAAAAATCAGTTTAACTTTAGGCTACCAATTTGATAGTAATCTGAAAATTCAATGCCAAAACCCATAAGCACCTCAAATTTTTACACATATCCCCTCTTAGAGAAATAAAAGAATAACAGACTGAAGAGCAGGTAACTATCATAATCACATGAGAAACATATTTCGGGCTTTAAGTATATTTAAGGAAATACTTCTACAATCCTTATCAATGAAATGTAGCCACAGTAATTCTGAATTATTTAATTATACTTTAATTCTGTATTAGGACATCATAAAATGCTTGCCTTTGAAAGAAAATGTTAAAGCGTGTAAAATGGAAGGGTGTGGAGACATCCCTCCGAGGCTTCCTTCTCAGGGACTTGTCGGGGTACGTTTTTACCTCTGAGATGGGTTTCTCGTACACATCTTCTCCTATGGACTTCTCCTGGGCCAGGATGGCATCTCGGTGCAGGACCCGCAGCACTTTCTCCGGCTCCGCAGACCCGTAATGAGCCTCCAGAACCTCAGGCTTGGTTTTCTCCGTCTTCAGCATGTGGATCACATCTTCCCTGGCCTGTGGTGGAAAGTGCAGCAAGGTCAGACGGTTGACAACATAAATCCTATGCCGGGCTCACAGAATCAACACGGAGTTTATTGAATCTATTCCTGTCTCGTCAGGGCTATGGGCAAATTTACTGGGTGTTTTTTGTTCCTTTTTTTTTTTTTTTTTTTTTTACCAAAAGCAGATTGGCAAGCAGATACTCTGCTTCAGGTTGCTAGGAAGCCGGCAAGCAGAAAAAGGGTTTGTGCTAATATTAACTACATAGAAAGTGCTTGATCTAAGTAGCAGTGATTCTGAGAAGGGGGAGGACTGCTCCTGGGGACACTTAGCCCTTTTCAGTGCACAGGAGGTCAATGACAATTTAAAGTTTTCTAGTTTTCTGTTTATGCCCTCAATATACAGTATTCAAGTCTGGCTTAAAATAAAACCCTGCTCTCCCCTATTCCGGTTCTAACTCCGTGTGTAATTAACAAAAACAGCCTTTATTGGTGATTTCCTGTTTCCCATCAAGTGATTCATTTTGCACAGAAACACATGGTTGGGAGTTCTCACGGTGCTGGGCTGGGCTTCCTAACCTAATGTATTCCCACTGAAGGTGAAACTTAACTCTTGTAATATCCAGACTGCCAATCAGAGTCAGGTTGGTGGGGTCAGAGTTGTTCTTTTGGTTCATTAGCAAAACTGTAGTGTCTTGTTGAAGCTCTTGAGAAAACCACATGATCATAGGCTTTCAGTCATATTGACTGTGGTTCCCATCACATAATGCAAATACATCTGGATGTATTTTCTACTGATGAGGAACGATGAACTTTGTAGTTATGACGGAACTGACTTTGACCAAACGTACTCCCATCTGGTTGTATACTTGTTTTTCCAGTAATGGTGATGGGTATGAAGTACCCTGACTTTATCCCAACTTGTACCAAAGAACACACTGGTGGCAATAGAATTTCAGTCTGTGACAGTGGAATAGAGTTTTCCCCTGTGTTATGCTAACTGGGGGTCTTACATCATAAACCTGGCTCATTATCATGGTATTCTAAACAAGGGAGCTAACTAGTTAGCCCTGAGACAGGACCATTATAAAGTTTGTCTTTCTTGAGATTTCTCACTTTTATTGCTTTTTCGTAGTCTCCAAATTCATCTAATTCCAAATGGCTGAAGATGAATTTATTACAGAAACGTCACTGGACTGGAATTTGCAAATTTTCCCTATGTTGTCTCTGCCACATATACATGTGGTCCTTTCAAGACAAAAATGGAAAATATTAATTTTGAAGAAACCAGTGGTTTGGAATTAGCGAGAAAGTTAAAGTCAAAAAATAGTTGAATGGAAAGGCAATGTGTTTCCATGCAGGGCGAAAGGACAAAGCGCAGACACAGAGTCAGGCTAGCTGTACAGTGTCTGTGCAAATTAGAAAGAGGTGCCCGCTTCTTCCGGGAGACACAACCCTGAGTCAGAGTGCAGCCTGCCTAACGAGCAAAGAGTGGGCTCTAGTTCACCCCTATTCAGTCCCTCTGCCAGGCACCCCTATGCAAGGCACAACTCCACGTCTGTGTATGGTGACCCTGTACTGAAGGAGTCCAAGGTATGTCCATTGTTCTCAGTCTTCAGGCAGACGATGTAAACAAAGAGCTTTGCAACAGTAAATAAGTAGCTATTTTAGTTTAAAAGTTTAAGCTATCCACTTTAAAAATATGTAAATATTATTGGTATCTTTCTTTTTAACCAAATCTTTCTAGTTCTCTTAGAAGAAAACAACTGATGTGAAACACCTATTTCTTCTCCCCCTAAAAAATGTGCTTATGCTTGAACTGTATTGGCTGTGTTATGCTGCATATACCAGACATTTCATTCTGAGTTCAATTACCCTAGACACCAATTACCAAAGAAAAAGAGGCTATGGTTATGTAACCCTGTGCATTATGTATTTAGAGCCACATTATTCTTCAGGAACTAACTAAAAGCTTTTTAATTGCTGTAATAATGATCATAGAAGGAAGAGGAATGTTGCCCATAAATCACTGCTATTTAGAATAGTTTACTATAGTAAATCAAATATTCATATTGTGATATCTGTTTAATCAATGGAATACTAAAGATGTGACCACAATAAATTTTTTCATTACTTTAAACATGTGATTCAATTTATGTAATTAAGATCCTACGTTTTGGGGATAAAACCACTTTACGCCTCTGTTTTTTGTTTTTGTTTTTTTTTTTTTGTGGTACGCGGGCCTCTCACTGTTGTGGCCTCTCCCGTTGCGCAGCACAGTCTCCGGACGCGCAGGCTCAGCGGCCATGGCTCACGGGCCCAGCCGCTCCGCGGCATGTGGGACCTTCCCGGACTGGGACACGAACCCGTGTCCCCTCATCGCAGGCGGACTCTCAACCACTGCGCCACAAGGGAAACCCTATGCCTCTGTTTTGAGAGTCTTGTTAATTTTTGTAGAAAAGACTGAAGTTCAAAATGTAAAAAAGTTCCTATCCTTGAACGTTACTATTTTCACTAGGAAGTTTTATCACAAGCAAGTAGTTAAAGTCTTAGGGTGCTGGGGAGCTGCTAAATAGGCCACTGTATTTACATAGATGTAAAAGGACCCAGAGGGAGGAATACTTTGAAGAGGGCTCTAGAAAGGGGAGAAAAGGAGGTCAGAGGAAGAAGAGACCATGAAAATGTTCAACTGACTTAGTCCTGGTGATGGAGGAGAATAAATAGGAGATTAGGGTATAGAAACAGACACGGAGGGGTCACAGCCTTCTCTTCCATCCTACCTGGTTCCCCTTTGTGCCAGGGTAGACATACGGAGGCCAAAAACAAAGATGTCCCTGCAGAATTGAAACTACACCCCGTGGAGCAAGGGGTTGTCTCAACTGGCTGCATAAGGAGCTGATTCCAAACACACGGGGGCAGCAGAGGGCCGCTGTGCAAAGCCTGGGGCCGACAGGTGAGTGTGTGGTCCGTCTCACAAAGTCAAGGGTGGGTATCTGGTCTTTGCTGTGAAAGTAGGGATGGGGCGACAGACACAGGACAGGTGGAGCCCACACAGGTGGTATAGTCCTGGTATAGTCCACACAGTTGAGTCCAGTCATCCATTCAATAAATATTTGTGCACATTCAGTACTGGACATATAATTGAATCCTGAGGCATTGAAGTCTAGGGGGAAATAGACAATCAGTTGAAAGTCACTTACATTATAACATGACAAACCTTAGGATGGAGGAGATACAGGGGGCTAAGAACTTGGTCCAGAAGAACACTTGACTTGAATCTGAGCTGATGGAGGAGGTTTCCTGGAGAAAGTGACCCAAAATCTCACAATAAGTACCTGAGCCAGAGAAAGAGGGGTGGAGCTAGGCTAAGAGTGTTCTTGGCCAAGGGAAACCTGTAGGCAAAGGCCAAACTGAATAGATTTAGATGCATGGGCTGGGGCCACAGGAGGCCGAAGTGATAAACAACGGGCAACTCATGAAAAGTCTGTAAACCAGGCAGTGAGTTTGCATTTTATCACAGAACAGCAAGAAGCCTTGGAATTTTTAAGCATTGGGATTGTGACACGGTCAGATGGTGGAAAGACCATCCATCTGCTGCGTTAAACACAAATTCTGAATCAGCAGATCTGATGGTGTAACCCAGGAATTGTGATTTAAAATATCTCTGCAGGTGATTATGAAGCATAGCTGCACTTAGAAACCACTACTTTAGGCCAATTCAGCACCAAAAGCACTTAAAATGTCTGCTCTGTTCAAGGCTCCCAGAAGGCTCACCCGATTCCTGGGGACTTGCTTGCCCCAGAGGTTTCTCCTGTTCTCACTGTGTTATCAATTCCACTGATTCTTCTTCACCAAGGAATCATGGTCACTTCAGACCAGCAGCATGAACAAAGAGGGCCCCCAGAAACTGGTGAAAGTATTTGCTACCTCTGTGCAAATGAGGGTGACCAACTGTCCTGGTTTGCCTGGGACCAAGAAGAACAGAATCCCACAAAGCTGGACTTCTGCAAATTAGGACAGTCCCAGGCAAGTTGGGATGAGTTGGTTGTCCCAGGGCAAACACAGAGTGGTCAGGAGACTGGATATTCCAAAATGTCCCTGCATCTGGCAGGGCAGCCATGGTGGACTTACTGTACTCAGAAACTGAATTTCACTGACAGTGTTTCCAAAACTTAGTTTTCTTTACAGGTAAAATTCCATCATTGGTGATTATGCCTAGTGACAATTTTAACTATTTTTTAAACTTGTGGGGTTTTTTAATCTTTGGGAAAACCCCATAATGAGTAGAAAGAACGCTTAGTTCTTATGCCCATGTGACATAGCTGTTCCACACTCCTAAAATGGGTACGTGTCTAACTTTGGGAGGACACAGGAATCAGAATGAGCTGTGGAACTTCCAATTAAACATGGTGCATCCTCTTGAAGCACTCAGATTACTTAAAGACTAGGGGTAGGTGGTAAGTAGTTTAAAACCCTTTCAGAAGATTAATACAATATTAATATTTACTTGAATGTTTAGTACAAAACACAAGACTTAAAAAACATTTGCTTGAGGTGGACAGCTTGGGACAGCTTCTTAGACGATGCCAGCATGGTCCCCAGCCTGGCAGTCCACTCACTTAGGTTGAGAGGGAACACAGCCAGGTGGGAAGTTTGAGAAGCCTGCCCCGAACTATTGACATTGCACACCTCAAACAAGACATTCCCTGCCAAGAGCTGTTGACCTTGAATGGAGGATGCATTTATTTTTTCTTTTTGGGTACGCCAAGCGGCATGTGGGATCTTAGTTCCCCAACCAGGGATCAAACCCACAGCCCCTGCAGTGGAAGCACGGAGTCTTAACCACTGGACACCAGAGAAGTCCCTGGAGGATGCATTTTGAGGAAAGAATAAATTTATTTCTATGCTATGGAAGAATCAGAATGTCACAGGTTCTAAACACCGTCACTTCTTCGAATTATTCAGTTAACCACATAAATATGGTCTATTGCTGCACTGAGCTAAGGAGCCCTGGAAAAGATGGTCCTGGAATACCAACATATGCCCATTCTGTAAATGCTTTCCCATTCTGGGAACTCAACTCAATGTTCCGTATCTGTTTAAATAATGTAATTTATTAGTTTACTTGCCTATTTCTTTCTTAGGCTGTGAGCTGCTTTGAGGACAGGGACTGTGTCTGCAGTGTCTACTAAAGGGTGCCTGCCCACATGATAGGCACTCAGTAAATATTTGTGGAAATAAAAATAAAATTAAGTGATGTGAAGTCAGAGAGGCATAAACTGCCGCTGAAAATCTCAGAACAACCTTAATTATTTAGCTTTGTTTAAAAGAGTTAAACAATTACATTTTTCAACTTCTGCTCTTTCATCTGACGTTCTTGTCTACAAATTAGGAGTCACTTTGTTCTTCTTAAGTTTATTCCAAAAAGAAAATATGTAAACCGAATAAGGAAAAACAGTACATTCCACTAGAATGTTACAACAGGAAACAATCTTTAAACCTCATACAAATTGGATTATACTATTTACCCTAGTTAGGTAAAATGGAATATTATAAACGTATTGGAAGAAAAAAAGCTAAGTAATTTATGATGGCATTAGCTATTCTTATAGAAATTAAACCCATTTTTTTTCTCCTCAGTGTTAGAAAGCAAAGTTAACATAATTAGTGACACAAGAACATGTAAGGAGAAGATTCAGATATGGTTAGTTTAGAGGGCCATTGGGGCTAAAAATGTGTCTTTAGGTTTTTCTGGAGAAATTTCTCTCCACAGCTATATGGTTAATAATAGCCTAAAAGCCTCTATACTGCATGTTCATTAAAGATTACTCCTTTCTAGCACTTCAGACCAAATATTATCCAACAGAAATCTTTTATTAAAATATCACAAGCAGATGCTGTTTTTCATTTTAAAACTTGCTTTTATTAATACCATGATAGCTTGAATTTTTAAAAGTAAAATTCCTAAAAATCCCAATTATGTTTTTTGCAGAAATAGAAAAATCCATTCTAAAGTGCATATGGAATTTCAAGGGACCCCAAAGAGCCAAACAGTCTTGAAAGAGAACAAAGTTGGAGGTCTCACACTTTCTGGTTTCAAAACTTACAACAAAGCTACAGCAATCAAAACAGTGTGATACTGCCATAAATACAGACATTTAGACTAGTAGACTAGAATAGAGATCCCAGAAATAAAACCTCATATATATGGTCAAATGATTTTCAATCAGAATGCCAAGACCATTCAATGGAAAAGGATAGTCTTTTCAACAAATGATGCTGGGAAAACTGTATATCCACAAAGAATGAAGATGGACCCTTACCTTACACCACATACAAAAATTAACTCAAAACGAATCAAAGACCTGAATGGAGAGCTAAAACTCTTAGAAGAAAACATAGGGGAAAAACTTCATAATATTGGATTTGGCAATGATTTCTTGGATATGACACCAAAAAAACAAGCAATAAAATAAAAAATAGATAAGCTGAACTACATCTAAATTTAAAACTTCTGTGTATCAAAGAACACCATCAACAGAGTGGAAAGCAACCCACAGAATGGGAGAAAATATTTGCAAATCATATACCTGATAAGGGGTTAATATCCAGAATATACAAAGAACTCCTATAACTGAACAACAACAACAAAAACCCTGATTTTAAAATGGGCAAAAGACTTAAATAGATGTTTCTTTTTTAAATTTTACTGAAGCATAGTTGATATACAATATTATATAAGTTACAGGTGTATAATATAGTGATTCACAATTTTTAAAGGTTATACTCCACTTATAGTTATTATAAAATATTGACTATATTCCCCATGTGGTACAATATATCCTTGTGGCTTACTTTATACCTAATAGTTTGTACCTCTTAATCCCCTACCCCTGTATTGCCCTTCCCCCCTTCCCTCTCCCCACTGGTAACCACTAGTTTGTTCTCTATATCTGTGAGTCTGCTTCTTTTTTGTTACATTCACTAGTTTGTTGTATTTTTTAGATTCCACATATAAGTGATATCATACAGTATTTGTCTTTCTCTGTCTGACTTATTTTACTTAGCTTAATGCCCTTCAAGTCCATCCATGGTGTTATAAATGGCAAAATTTTGTTCTTTTTTATGGCTGAGTAGTATTCCATTGTATGTATGTATTTATGTGTATATATATATATATATATACACACACACCTTCTTTATCCATTCATCTGTTGCTTCCATATCTTGTTAGGTTGCTTCCATATCTTGGCAGTTGTAAATAATGCTGCTATGAACATTGGGGTGCATGTAACTTTTTGAATTTGTGTTTTTAGTTTTTTTTTTTTTTTGCAGTACGCAGGCCTCTCACTGTTGTGGCCTCTCCCGTTGCAGAGCACAGGCTCCGGACGCGCAGGCTCAGGGGCCATGGCTCACGGGCCTCCCCGCTCCGTGGCATGTGGGATCTTCCCGGACTGGGGCACGAACCCACGTCCCCTGCATCGGCAGGCGGACCCTCAACCACTGTGCCACCAGGGAAGCCCATGTGTTTTTGGTTTTTTTCAGATACATACCTAAATAGACATTTCTCTAAAAATATACAAATGGCCAACAAGCACATGAAAAGACACTCAGTATTGCTAATCATTAGGGAAATGCAAATCAAAACCACAATGAGATACCACTTCACACACATTAGGATGGCTATCATCAAAACAAACAAACAAACAAAAAACCAAAAAACAGGAAATAAGTATTGGCAAAGATGTAGAGAAACTGGAATCCTTGTACACTGTAACATGGTTTAGGCACTATGGAAAACAGTGTGGTGGTTTTTCCAAAAATTACAAATAAATTACCATATGATCCAGTAATTCTATTACAGATAAATTACCATATGATCCAGTAATTAAAAGCAGGAACACTTAGGTTTATAGCAGCATACTATTAGCAATAGCCAAAAGGTGGAATACAACATCTGTACTCACTGACAGATGAATGGATAAACAAATGTAGTATATACATACCCTCCAATATTGCTCAGCCTTTTGAGAAAAAGGAAATTCTGACACATGCTACAACCTGGATGAACCTTGAAGACACTTAGCCAAGTGAAATAAGCCAGTCACAAAAGGACAAATACTGTTCCATTTATATGAGGTACTTAGAAAAGTCAAATTCATAGAGACAAAGTAGAGTGGTGGTTGGCACAGACAGGAGGGAAAGGAGGATGGAGAGCTACTGTTTAATGTGTGCAGAGTTCCAGGCTTGGAAGATGAAAAGCATTCTAGAGATGGATGCATGGTGGTGATGGGGCATAGCAAGGTGAATGCGTTTAATGCCAATGGATTGTACACTTAAAAATGGTTAAAATGGGGCTTCCCTGGCGGCGCAGTGGTTGAGAGTCTGCCTGCCGATGCAGGGGACACGGGTTTGTGCCCCGGTCTGGGAAGATCCCACATGCTGCAGAGCAGCTGGGCCCGTGAGCCATGGCCGCTGAGCCTGCGTGTCCGGAGCCTGTGCTACACAACGGGAGAGGCCACAGCAGTGAGAGGCCCACGTACCGCAAAAAAAAAAAAAAAAAAAAAAAAAAAAAAGGTTAAAATGGTAAATGTTGTTAAAATGGTAAATGTTATGTATATTTTGCCACAATTAAAAAAAAAAGTACCACCTTGTTCACCCCCCAAAAATTCAAATAAGAAAAGAAAATACAAACCATCCCCAATCCTTTATCTAGAGAATACCACTTTTTTAAAAAGGTAAAATTTCATATAGAAAATTATAAAAGTGCAGTCATGTTTTCTTGTGGTTAGTTATCTGAACATGACAGTCATCCATGGATTTAAACACATTTTCTTTACTTATGTGGTTTTCTTCTATTTTCCTTTTTACCCACATCGGGATATTAATAGCAAGACAATTGCTGTGTTCTGGATTAGAAATTAGATAAGGCCACAGGTTCCCCCCTTCAGTGCTGTGGTTCTGCAGTGTATAGTTTCTTAAATTCCAAAAGACTACAGGCTTTTGGTTCTGTGCTACTAAAGACCTTAGGCAGAGCCCTTGAACTGCCTACCCCTGCATGTAATCAGGTCCAACAGACAGAGTCCAGCTTTCTGTACCCTGGTTGAGAAGCTGAATTCCGTAAAACGTGGGAGAAGTCATTGCTGAGGCACAACTTTATGATTGTTTTCTCACTGTAGTTGTTTACCCCGCTGCGTGAATTTAACCCCGTCAACGTAAACCAGCTAGAGGAAACCCAAGACAGATACAGCATCTGTACCAGACCTTGCACAGATAGCTCTATACAGACACCTCTGGTACAATTCTGCTTATTTATGTAAATTTTCTTCACTTCCTTACTTTATCCTGTGATTGTCTCCTTCCCAAATGGTCTCTAGAAGTATTTTTCAAGCTTGAGTGAAATCCTCCCATGTAATCTGGTCTGGAGGATTGATTGGCAGGGTGGCCCTGACACAGGGCTATTTGCATGAGGAACCCAGGCTCTTCCTGGGAAAGAGCTCATCCCAGCGGAGGAAAGGCATCATTTTGGTTGAAGGACAATGGGGCAGGGTCAGAGGGGAAGGGTGAGTCTGAGTGCAGCACAGCACCTGTCACTCCGACGGCCTTCCAGCCCAGACGCCTCGACCCCCGCCTGAGTCCCAGGGTGAGGGACGGCCATAAGAGAGCCCAATAAGAACTAGAAGGACTGGTGAATTAGAATTCAGCAGTAGGCAGGGAAGGCGGGAAGAGGCAGCCCCCTCTCTATCTGGCATCCTGCTCTCAGTGTACACATCAGTCTGAGCCGCCTCCAAGTACACACCAACTGACGTACACGGAGGAGAAAGCCCTGGGGCTCACACAGCAGAGCTGGCTGTGGGCTGGAGGGCGGAAAAGGGCCAAGTGGCAAATGCCAAATGGTAGCCCGGAGCAGGCCATGCAACACGTATGGGCCGCCCTCTGGGGACCCCCTGCGCACAAGGGGCCTGGCATCCCACAGAGCAGGTGAGGGCACAGGGAACGAGAGGGAAAAGGTAGTTCCTTTGGTCTTATTTTCATCCTCTGACTGGTGAGGGTTGGGAAATACAAGTAATACTCTTTCAAAAGAGAAGATATTTCAATCAAACAAGACTACACAGTCTAGAAAAAATTTTATGTAAGGTTTATTTGAATCACATAACATTAAATTCCTTAGGATTTGTTGTGTTTTTTGAGGTATTCATTTCAGCCTCTGACTTAAGTGATGTGTATATTTGTAGCATACAGTTGACCAACTTGGACCAAGTAGAGTTTAATTTTTTGAACAAAAATACAAGAAAATCTCAGCCACTATGAACCTACAGGGCATGTCACACTGAATATTTACTTTTATAAGTAATTGAAAAATATTTACTTTAAACAACAGATTTGTTTAACTGGAGGGGTTTGGGAATAGGATGAATTCCCAAACTGAATTCATTTAGAATTCAAATGAATTATGAAGTCCCTTTCCTTTCAAAAAAGAATGTAATATACATAAGTTAATGTCTTTCTGAGAACTCGGGGTCGTCATTCTAAGTATCAGCTGTTCTGGTGTACTGAAGATGTTTATTGTAATGTGCTTCCTTAACCCACTTGCTTTTTGTCTTTCTCTTTATTTTTTTATTATTTTTATTTTTGGCTGCATCGGGTCTTAGTTGCAGCATGTGTCCTCTTCGCTGTGGCACTCGGGCTCTCTCTAGTTGAGGCGTGCAGGCTCTGTAGTTGTGACATGCAGGCTTAGTTGCCCTGCAGCATGTGGGATCTTAGTCCCCCAACCAGGGATTGAACCCACGTCCCCTGCATTGGTAGGTGGATTCTCAACCACTGGACCACCAGGGAAGTCCCTGTCTTTCTCTTTAAACAAGTTGCTGATGGAAACTTAGAGCTAGTTTTTTGCTTATTTTTACTCCTACTCGAGAGAAGCAATGTGGTAGAAACAGCATGCACTTGGGACTCTTGAGTTAGAAACACACATCAGCACTACTGCTAGTGTGACTTGAATGAGTTAGCTTCTCTGAACTCAGTTTCTTCATCTGTAAAATGGGCACAGCAGTAGTTCCCTCACAGGTTTTACATGAGCTGATGTATAAAGGTACCCGGCAAATGTTAGCTACCCTGCCCTTTAGCAGCCAAACAGACATATTGTGGCTCTGCTAACGTGACCTTCAGCCACTTAGCTGTGAACTTCATCTTCCCCACCCTGTAAGAGATTGAAATATATGTGAAGTGGTTAATATAGTGCCTGAAATACTGTGGATGCCCAATAAAAGGCAATTTCCTCTTTTTCCTTTTCTCATAGGAGTTGACTGATGTGGAACAGCTGGATCTACTGGGCAACACAGCAAAAAGCCTTTCCACAAACTGCATCAGTAAGTCAAAGGCTAAGGCAGTTCTCCTCATCCCTGTGGCTCTCGATATCCTGTGACTCCCTGGACCACTCATAACAGTACCTACAATTCCTGTGCCACAGGCTTCACAGACACTGGCAGCCCCTGATGGCTTGCCCCGTGTCTCCGAGCCCCCCTGCACTATTTGTTGGTGTGCTTTGAAGGAGCAGCTCCTTGCCGAATTCAAGCATTTGGACTCCACAGTTTACGCGAGAGTCTGCAGTTTCTTCATCACCCCTGTCAAAAGTTTATATTGCAGCAGGAATGACTTAACAATTTTTCCTAAACTTTTCTGAGTATTCTATTTAAAACCTGGCATCAGTAAGAAACAATGTCAAACAGCACATCTTGTGCTAACACTGAGGCTGGAAGCATTGCCTCTAAATGAAGGTGCAACCAAAGCCAAGCCCTCTGATTTAGGAAAAGAAAATAAAAATAAGTACAAAAATAGAAATGTTGAGCTTCCCTGGTGGCGCAGTTGTTAAGAATCCACCTGCCAATGCAGAGGACACGGGTTTGAGCCCTGGTCCAGGAAGATCCCACATGCCGCGGAGCGACTAAGCCCGTGCGCCACAACTACTGAAGCCCACGCGTCACAACTACTGAAGCCCACGTGCCTACAGCCACAACAAAGAGAAGCCACCCCAATGAAGAGTAGCCCCCACTCACTGCAACTAGAGAAAGCCTGTGCGCAGCAACGAAGACCCAACACAGCCAAAACTAAATAAAATAAATTAATTAAATAAAAAAATTAGAAGTGTTAATTTTTTTTAAATTGCATCTTTGATGTTTAATAAATTCTTATGAGTTCCTAGTTGGAATGCCCTTTTTAGAGAAAGGAGACTCCTGAAAAAGGCACAAGATTTCTGTACTGTTTGTGATCGTTTTTTTTTAAAAATACATTTATTTATTATTTATATATTTATTATTTTTGTCTGCGTTGGGTCTTCATTGCTGCACACGGGCTTTCTCTAGTTGCGGCGAGCGGGGGCTACTACTCTTCGTTGTGGTGCGTGGGCTTCTCATTGCGGTGGCTTCTCTTGTTGCGGAGCACTGGCTCTAGGCATGCGGGCTTCAGTAGTTGTGACTCGTGGGCTCTAGAGCGCAGGCTCAGTAGTTGTGGCGCACGGGCTTAGTTCCTCCATGGCATGTGGGATCTTCCCGGACCAGGGCTCAACCCCGTGTCCCCTGCACTGGCAGGCAGATTCTTAAGCACTGAGCCACCAGGGAAGCCCCGGCTAACTGCTTTTATGGACAATATTTGGCATTCTGGTGCCAAATCCCAGATTGAAATGCCAAATCTACCCTTTTAAAGAGAAAATGTAGTTGATTACATCTGCTTATACAATTACCAAGCTTTTTTACTCTATTGGACCACATACAAAAATTTTTTATCAAGAAAACCTCATGTGTGCTGTTACCTAAGTGTCAGTGTTTAGGAACCATGTGATGCTCTGTGATTTGAGAGTAGGTGTAAAATGTGTAGCCCTGCCCTTTCTGTCGCCTGATACTTCCCTAATCACTGTACTCATCACTTTGTAACCACTATTGCTCGTTTTATCCCTTCCCGCAAGACTGGCAGCCCAGGGAGGCCACAGCCTCTTGTTCTCTTGTGTCCCTGGCCCCTAGCACAGGACCCAACTCAATAAACTTTTGTTACATGTATGAGTAAAGTGTGTGTGTGTGTGTGTGTGTGTGTGTGTTGTGTGCGTGTATTCTCCTTATCCAACAGCAGTGTCCTATGTTTCCCCTTTTCTAAGCATGTCTACTTTCTCTTTTGAGGACAGAACAGCTTCTTAAAATTCTACCTTTTACCTTTCACTACACAAAGCTTAGACCCCAAAAGATACTGGCTTATTACTTCCTTTTATGTTCATGAAATTCCTGTCAAATCTCCCCATGATTCAAGGAACAAATAGAAATGAGTTACAGTTGATTCTCATTATCTGCAATAGTTGTTTTCTGTAAAGTTACCACAAACAGTGAGTTAGAGAACACAGAATCCTTGCTCTGGGGGAAATGCAGTTAGGTTCCCAAAATATCTCATCACAATATTTTCATCATCCATCAGTATATAACCTTGTTTTATGTGTTTCTTTGTTTAAAGACAGATGAGTGAATGAATGAATAAATGAATGATGAATGAATATACATGAGTAGTTATCTGACTTTGAAGGGGGAAAACATTTTCTCTGAAATGACAAAGAAAGAGATTAGAGATTCTACATGTGAAAAAAAATCGTAGCCAATTGAATGGCCAAAAAACATATTTGTAACAACTATGACAGACATGAGGTAACTATCCTCAATTATAAAGAGTTCACATATATCAGTGAAAAAAATCCCTAAGGCTCAATAGAAGTCATAAATATACAATTTACTTATATATAAACTGTTCATTAGGAAATAGTTCAACTTAACTGACAACTAAATAAATGTAAATTAAAGCAATGGTGAGATACCATTGCTCGGCCTTAAATTAGAACACATTTTAGAACTCTAATAGTCATTGTAGTGAGAATTTGATTAATGGGCATTTTCATAATTTTGTTGGGAAGGTTCTGGAAAACAATTTGGTAAGAGATGCATACAAGAGACCTTTTCACTGAGGAGTTTAACAAGAAGGACAGAGATTTGTGCATGAGTATGTTCATTATGGTGCTATTTATAACAGTGAAAAGATTGGAATCAATGTAAATATTCAATGATAAGGAAATATTTGAGTAAAATATAATACTTCCATAAGATAAAATATTTTACAGACTTCAAATAATGTATTTCGAGGGATGTTGAATGATGTGGGAAAGGCTTATAACGTTATTCAAATTTGTGTGTACACCGTGCTTGCAATTATGTAAAAAAAAATATGTGAAGAAAAATACACATATATTCACAATTGTTCTTTCAGGATGTTAGAATTATGGGAGATTAATGTTTTTCTTTGTAACTTTTAAATATTTCTAAATCATTGTTTCTCAAACTTTTTTCAGTTTTGTGCTTCTAAGGAGACTTTTTAGATATTTTTCTCCTAATCTCCCCCTTATGAAACTTTAATGTACATCTGTTAATGTACTGTGATCTTTCTGAGGTGCACAAACCATTATGACATTTAAAATTTCTTTACCCCTCTCTAAGAACTAATTTTACCCTGCTGGGAAACTCTCATTGAGAATACATATTCTAAATGATCTACATTGAACTACTTTTACTTTGATAATCAGATAAAATGTTTTTTAAAAGAAAGTTCCAGAATGGGTAGTATCAACTCAGAGGAATAAATGTCTAATAGTAGAATTTCTCCTACTCTGGTACCTGAAATTTTGAAACAATTATCTTTTTATCATGTCTAAAATTGCTTATGTAAGCAAACATGTATTCCAACGAATATGTCTGGCTCTATATGTATAATACGAAACTAACATATTTTTCAGGGAAGGATAGAGTTGAATTTAATAACAACCAATATTTTAATTGCACCCTGGTGTGAACAAAATTATTTTCATGGGTATTACTTATTTCTCTTAACTCCATTCTACAGATGAAGAAAATAAGGCTCAAAGAAATTAAATAGCTTGCCCAAGGTTACATGATTTGTAAGAAACAGAGTTAATCTGATTTCAAAATGTTTATTCTTTCCATTACAAGTTGCTCTGGGGGTCAGTAACAGTTTTCTGTGAGAATATGATATAAACACAAAGCAAGAGAAGGCCCTGGAATGAAACTCACTGGGTAATATTTCCCATAGTAACCTTCATCCACAAATGGTACCACCACCATCTGGTCCAGTTTCCCCACACGATGTAACTTGATTGGCTTGCCATGATCTTGCCAACATTTTTTGAGCACTGTCATCTTTTTAGTAACTTCCCTAAAAATGTCACATTTCTCTCTTCACGCCAGGGCATGTGAGGTCGGTGAACCCAATCCTGCAAACTTCCTTCTCTGACTCTCCAAGACCCCCTCCACTGCTGCTGGGAGACGGCTCTAGAGTATGACTTCTTGCAATGTACTTTGAAGTAGATAAAATATGCACTCATGGACATCTGTCTGTTATTTCCTGCACTCACAGCTTTGTTCTTCTTTATTGCCAGAGAATTCTATGGATGATGTCACTTTTCTCTGAAAAGAACAGGCCATCAGAGCTTTTCACTGACATAATTAATTATCTGTAGCTTGACTCTAAGCCAGAAAATTCTCAAGGCACAGCCCCCAAAGAATTAACTCTACTGTGCTTGCTATTCTTAAACTTTTAAAGAGACAGGGTACCCTATCTTTTTTTTCTCAGACCCTGATAATGGTATTTTTGTTCAGTGATATCAAGTAACAGAAAGTGAACTGGGGCAGTATTCTATGATTTCACAGGGAAGACCTCGGTTCAATAGGCAGCAAACTCAAAAGGTCGCTACAGATCAAGTATACAAAGCAAAGCTTTTAGGGCTTAGTCTTAAATGCTACAGGACTGCATCACAATTACTGAATAGACTGGGGGATTCTGTGAATCTGCAGCCAAAAAATGAGATCTCAACCAAAGCTAACCATGTTAAATTACCCGCAAGGTGAAAAGCTTCAGTTTACCAGCCACAAAAGCCTAAAACATCACTGTATTTAAACTTTACAAGATATAAGAAGTTACCAGAATGACTCACACATTCTGAGTTTTCACCTATGTCTTTATATAGATCTAAGGCAAATTAGCCAGTTCACCAGAAAATGTTGCCATCCATTCTGCTGGGTTTATGAGATTATGTAAATGAGCTATTACTTGTCTCTTTAAACCTGGGGCTCTGTGGGGAATGATCAACACGGCGCATGTCATAACGTGGTGGAGGGATCTGAAAGAATCAAGGCCCTGAGTTCTGGCCCTACTCTTCACTAGCTGAGTGATAACCTAAGATGCAGGAAACCTCTCAACTTTCTCAACTTTGGTAGAAAGAGCAGTATCCTATCTAGCTCAAAGAATTATCTAAGACTGCAGATTTGGATGTGTATATAATTATGGCCTCCCCCCAGAAGGAATTGTTACTTATGGCCACTTTTGCTGCCTTGATTCTACATAAACCAGTTTAAATTGTGCTCTCTCTGGATTAATTTAATTTAGTAAATTATCTCTTTAGATCTACTGTCAAAATTTTTAAAGATTTAAACTTATAATGTAATAAATGTTGATTATTTTTTAAAGATCAACATTACAGAATCAACAGTAAAGAAAAAGTGAAGGTGTATGCCACTTTCCCCCAAATTCCACTCCCCAGGGCTGATTCTATGAATAATTTGAAGTCGATCTTTTCAGGATTGTTTTTCTCTATAGATACATAAATGCAGATGTCAGCACAGACACACTTTCTCTGTCTCTGTCTCTCTTTCTATTGCTCTCTTCCTAATATTATCCAGCATTTACTATATGCCAGAAAATGTGTAGAGTGCTTTGCAGACATTATCTTATTTAAACTTCACAGTAACCTTAACAAATAGGTACTATTATTACCACCATTTTGTGGACGAGGGATCTGAAT
The DNA here is from genome assembly GCF_025265405.1 of Mesoplodon densirostris. Classification (NCBI taxonomy): domain Eukaryota; kingdom Metazoa; phylum Chordata; class Mammalia; order Artiodactyla; family Ziphiidae; genus Mesoplodon; species Mesoplodon densirostris. Next base: position 83,759,148 of record NC_082672.1, read on the forward strand.
TGGTACAAAGAAGTTCTGTAATTCGCCCAACCTGTGTGGTGTCAGGATGCAAATCTAGGCAGACTAACTCCAGAGCTGGCAATCTTAATATTATACTTTATGAATTCCCCCTACGTACCTATCAATATAGAGTCTCTCAAAATGTACCACTTTATTTTTTTATTCTAATAGAATGGAAAGCTCAAGAAGAATGCAATTCTATTGATGCTATTTCTCATTTCACCAGAACTAACAGTTATGTCTTGCTTATTTGTTTTTCAATAACTTGACTGTCTTCTTTATTTTTTATTTTTATTTTTATTTTTTTAAAATTATTTATTTATTTATTGGCTGTGTTGATTCTTCCTTGCTGCGTGTGGGCTTTTCTCTAGTTGCAGCGAGCAGGGGCTACTCTTTGTTGCAGTGCGTGGGCTTCTCACTGCGGTGGCTTTTCTTGTTGCAGAGTGTGGACTCTAGGCGCACAGGCTTCAGTAGTTGCAGCACGTGGGCTCAGTAGTTGTGGCTCACGGGCTTTGTTGCTCCGTGGCATGTGGGATCTTCCCGGACCAGGGCTCGAACCCGTGTCCCCTGCATTGGCAGGCGGATTCTTAACCACTGCGCCACCAAGGAAGCCCCGTGTCTTCTTTATTTATACATGTCCAGCTGTCAACTGAGTCTTTTCCAGTTTTCTTAATTCTTTTTGCCTGAATCTGTAACCCAAAGTTTAGATCAAAAACTAATACCCATCCCCCCAAAAATTCCAAGGGAAAGACCAGATAATTGTGTTGGACTAGAATTCCACTGTGTTGAATTTGTTTGAAATAAACATCTCTACTGTGATTATGCCTGTAGTAATTAAATAAAATCTTTACCAAACATCTCTTTGATTTGTCCCGTTACCTTCTCTGGATGAAAGCTGAAGGACGTGGCTACTGCTTCTGTTTCCACTAACATCAGCACACACCATAGATAGAGCAGTTAATTAATTCCTTCCTTCTTCCTTCCCTCCTTCGTTTCTTCTTTCTTTCTATTTACTCATTTATTAACTTAGCAGCTCTGTGTAAAGTTATTTTGCTAGTTGTTACAATGAATCCCACATGAGTAGCACATAGTCCCATTCTTGCATGACTTTATAATCCACTAGGAGTGAAATTTGTGAAGGTAACTCCTATAGCTAATTATTCATCAGGCCACCTTTTTTTTTTTTTTTTTTTTTTTTTTTTTTGCGGTACGCGGGCCTCTCACTGTTGTGGCCTCTCCCACTGTGGAGCACAGGCTCCAGACGCACAGGCTCAGCGGCCATGGCTCACGGGCCCAGCCGCTCTGCGGCATGTGGGATCTTCCCGGACCGGGGCACGAACCCGTGTCCCCTGCATCGGCAGGCGGACTCTCAACCACTGCGCCCCCAGGGAAGCCCCAGATCAATTTTTTAAATAAACATTTGAATTCTATTGGGCACACCTGAAGGAATCTTGGCATGCTGTGAAATCAATGCCCTGAAAAAGTAGTTGATATTTCTCTGAAATTTGATTATATATTCAAACACATGATTTGTCCATTAGCAATAGGAATATTGATGCTGAGCTCAAAAATATTGGATTCAACATTTTTACCTTAATTTTCAGATCAGTGAGTACGTATATAAAGTATTGTTTACAGCATGCGTCTTCCCATGTGCAATTCCTACATCAACCAACTCTTCTATAGTCCTCTTGAGAGAAGATGTTGGAAAAACTTGATTTTGTTATGTTTATCAGCAACTACTGCCAATAACCAATCATCATTCGAAGTGGGGAGCACTCTGGTTAAGCATGTTATATATCATGTTTTCATTACTTGCAGCCCCTTAGGATTTTTTTTTTCATGATAGCCTAAGCCTGAGCTTTATCTGACAGCATGACTGATTCTGATGTTTAAAAATCTCTGCCTTACTAGCTTGTATAATGTTCCTGGTGTATCAGCTGTTTCATAATAAATGACCAAGAACAACTGGCTAAGATTCATATTAGTTGCTGGGAAGTTTCAGGGAAAAAACTTTGATTATGATAGAGTGGATAAAATGGCTCATGGTCCCCTAGTCTACTTCAAACTCCTGCTGCTTATTTGTAGTTACCAAGTTGCCAAACACTGTTGTTTCAGACGATTGATATGCTTTGACCTCTACTGAGTTTTCGTGGTTAAGAATCTTATCTGAGCTGTCATTATCATGCTTCATCATCCAAAAGCCAGTGGTCGGATGAAAGTGTGGTGAAGATGACTAAATAGAAGAGGCAGGTGGATGAGATCAGACAAACAGTGTTGCCAGATTGCTCAATGCTGGACTCATCATGTCATGTTCAACAGTGATTAGTCTTAAATAATATGATGGGAATATCCCAAAATTTCCTTCCAATTTCCCCATGACCTTCAAGGCCAACAAGCATGAAGTCTGAATGGCCTCTTTCTGCAGCCACTCTTCACACATGCTTAATCCCAAGGACTAATTTAGCAAGACACTGCGGAGCTGCAGCAATATGGCCTCACACTTTCCAGCTGAAGTGCTAGTAGCCATCTCACAGATGGTGTCATTTTCATGGGGATCAGTTGAAAGGCTTCCATCCCAAGATGACTTAACCAGAGCAAAACTATTTGAAGCATCTCTTCCTGACATATCTGGCGCATCTCCTAAGGACTCACCAAAGCCGTAAATAAAGAAAACAATTGTGTCCTTCTGATATTGCAGCTGCTAAAATGGAGACACTTTGTACTTTAGGTACCACAAGTAAAACCCAGAGAAAACTCACCCCCCTCACCTCTCAGACTCAAGTCTGCATTTGGCATCTTTTATAATGCTGTATCTCACCTAATCCCCATCTCCTGAAACTCTTTCACTATGCTCTTTGAAACACACATTCAACCACAAGCCACTTCTAAGTTCACAAAAGCTTCTGAAAATGTTCCCATCACCTCCTCGCTCTAAAAGCAGCGATTCTTACATTTGACAGCACCCTGGAATCCTGTGAAGCTTTGAAAATATACTGATTCCTGCCTCTCACTTCCAGCGGTTGTTATTTAATCGGTCTGGGTGTGGCCTGAGCATTTGCAGCCAAGTTTGAGAATCACTTCCCTAAGAGAACCCTGGCTCTTTCCTGAGGACACCACTTCCCCAAGAGCCCTCAGAAGTGGATAGTTTCTCTCCCACTCTCCTTAGATTTCTTCTTCCTCCACATTAACCGCTTCCAGATCATGCTCTCTCCCTCTTCCCTAAAATGTCCTGGCTTTGAATCTCATGACAATAGCAGTTGGTATCCTTTCTGTTTGTAGTCATGTTCCATTCACACCCCCAGGGCATTCACGCCCCTTCCTTCCTTGAAGATATGAGCTCCTGGATTGCTGTTATGCCCTCCAACACTACTTCTGTCAAGTTTCTTGGTGATTTTCCATATTCCCTTAGATGATTATGCTGGTACCCTGACCTCCCGATTCCCTGAACTTCTCTCTTCTAAGAATTCTGTCCTTCACACTACTTCAGCCCCTCACTTCTGTGGTCATACTCTAGTCCTTGTCATTATTACCAAGAATTGCAACCAACCATATCCATTGATGTTATCGTATTTCACTGCCCCTCATCCTCCCTCCCCACATGTGCTCATTTTCCTTCTCTTCCAGCTTCAATTTCCATTGCACACATCCTCAATTTCATACCCCTTCTCTCACTTGATTATACTCTCTTGGTCAAATCACAGCCAAATCAAATCTAACTCTTGGTCAAGTCGCATCTCTAATACTTGTACCCACAGGCAGAAAAAACACATCATGCCAAGTGATTTCACTTTAAATTCATCATCACTGATTTTACCTAGGCTGTTAATGCTACCAAGAAATCACACTATATTCCTCTAGCCCACTTTCATTCACTACAATTTTATAACTTCTCTCTTATCACTCTTTCATACATCTTTCCTCTTGCTACCCAGCCCACCAAGAAAATTGAAGCAATTATAGAAGAACAACCACAATCCCCCACCATCTCTGTACATCTACAGCATCTTTGTCCATATGTACATAATCTTCTCTTCTGTTACTAGACATGAACTGTTGGTGCTTATAGTTAACGCCAACTTCTTGACTTATCCATTAGCTCCCATCCTCTCTTTATGATCTAGGACACGCTCCAGACTTTGCCCACCATCAGTGTTACCCTCCATACTAGCTGTTCTCATAAGCGTGCAAACATACTGTTATTTCTACCATCATAATAAAACCCTCTCTTGACTCCTACAAGTCCCACTTCATTTTTCTCCTTCTCTCTACAACAAAACTCATTGGAAGTGTCGCCCATACTTCCTGACTCCAATATTCTCTCCTACCAAACAATAGTAGCTCACTCATGTGAGCCCACTCCAATCAGGCTTCTGCTCCTATCACCCCACTGAAACGTCTCTTATCAAGGCATACCGTGACTTCCCTGTTGCTGAAAGCAATGGTCAACTCTCATTCCTCATTTTCCTTGATCCGTTGGCAGCATCTGACGCTTTTGATCTTTCTCTCCACCTTGAAAAGTTCCTCACTTTGACTCCAGAACACTCTATTTTGCTAATTTCCCTCCAACCTCTCTAGGTGCTCATTCTCATTCTCCTTTGTTGATTCCTCCTCCTCATCTTCCCAACCTCTCAGTGCTAGAATTCCCAGGGCTCAGTCCTTGGATCTCTTATCTCTTCTATCTAAATTTACTTTCTTCATGATTTTTACCCAGTTTCATGGCATTAACTACCATCTACATACTGGTGACTTCCAAATTGATAACTCCAATCCAGATGTCTCCCCTGAACCCTAGACTCTTATCCAGATGCCTACTGGTTATCTCTCTGTAGTTGAATGTCTAACCGCATCTCATACATAATGCAAAACTACATTTCCGGTCTCCAGTTGTCTACTGTGCTTCCCTACTCAGTAAATGGCAACCCTTCTTTTCCATTTGCTGGATCCAACAACCTTGCAGACAGCCTTAACTAATCATTTTCTCACATATTCCGTATTCAACCTGCCATCTAATATATCAGCTCTCCTACAAAATTTGTGCAGAACCGGAGCACTTGTCACCACCACTGATACCACCCTAGTCCAAGCCACCATCAGCTCTTGTCTGGATTACACAAACAGCCGTAAGGTGTTCTGAAAAAACTTGAATGAGCTTTTTGGCCAACTCAATAGATAAAGAACTGGTGACAAAGGCAAAGATCTCTGCATTTTCTCTATATGCTCAACAGCTGCCAATACAGTAAAACTAAAACTGGTTTGGAGTTCACAGGAAAGGAATAAAAAAAGACACAATGACATTTTAAATTTTCAGCTAGTTATTCTGCAAGTATTTGTTAAGTACCTCATATATAGAGGTTCTGATTACCATGAACAATGAAACCTATCCAAAGGAAAATAAATGACTTTTTTAATAAAAAGTGTTCTGATTTTTAAATTCCTTTAAAGATCCTTTGAGTATAAAGTCACCTCTTTTAAAAGTAAATAAGAAGAGCTAGGAAAATTCAGAAAAAGTGTAATGAGAAAGGACTGACCTTTTCACATATGAAAACATAGTCCTACAGTAATTAAAACAGCGTGGTACTAGAACATGAAATAGAGAAATCTATGGACTAAACTATAACTTGGAAATCGATTTAAATATTACATTACAGGATAAAAGTGACATTTCAAATCATAGGGGAAAATTCATTGTTCAGTTAACAGGTATTTACTTATTGTCTCTCATTTGTCTTTATTCTACTCTGTGCCACTGAGTCTAGAACACTGCAAATTGCATTTCCTAACTCCTGTGCTTGCTGCTTCCTGTTAGGTTCTGCCATGGGGTCATTAGTAGGATTAGAAGGTGGGGAGTGGACAGAGGGGAGCTCCTTTCTGCTTTGTTTTGACAGCACTGCTCCAGCAGCAGCATTAGCTCCAGCTCCAGCTTCTTCAGACCTTCCAGACCCAGCCTCCCTCAGAGGAACCCACAAAACCTGGGCAGTGAGCCCTCCTCAGAGAGGTCCCTCCTCTGAGCTCCTGTGTTGCACTAAGTCTACCTCTTCCCTTTCTTTCCCCAGCTCTTGAGATAGTAACTTCTTCCTGAAGTTATTATCTCTGGTTACCTCAGCATTCTCTTTCTACCTTTCAGCTTCCGATGTCTGTCACCAAATCTTTTTATTAACTCCTCTCTGTTGAAATATCTAGAGTGGTTTCTGTCTTCCTGACAGTAGTCATCTACAAAAAAGTGAAGAGTCTCACCTTAAACAAAGATGAATTCCAGATGGATAAAATATTCAAATGGGAAAACTGGGCGGGGGGGAGTACTAGAAGAAAATTTGAAAGAAGTCTTTCATAATCTAAGAGTGAGACAGCCTTTCTAAGTCTGATCCATATCAGAAGTCATAAAAGAAAAGACTGATGTTTGACTAATAATAGTAATAATAAATTCTGCATGGCAAGAAATGCCAAAAGCAAAGTCAAAAAAAATAATGAGATAGGAAAATATTTTAGTTACTTATATCACAGGTAAAGAGCTAATTTCTTTACTATATAAAGAGCTCTTATTAATCAATAAAAGCCAAAAAATTCACTAGAAAAACAGGCAAAGAATAGAAACAGACCAGTCACAGAAAAGAAAATACAAATACTTCTAAAAACATTGGAAAAGATGTTCAACCTCACTCATAAGAGACATGTAAATTTAAACTACAAGGACATATCCATTTCACCTATCAGATTGGCAAAGGAATTAAAACATCAGATCGGCAAAACAACTGATAATAAAGTGTGTTGTCAAGAGCGTGGGAAAGCAGATCTATAAAGGGCAACTTAGCAAAATCTACCACAAATTTATATAACCTTTGACTCAACATTTTCCCATGCTGGCAATACGACCAAGAAAAATTCTTACCTGTGTGGTAAGATGTATGTATAATGTATTCAAGCAGCATCGATTGTGATAGCAAAAGACTGGGTGCCCCTTAAATGTCCATCAACAAGGGGCTGCACTAAGGTACACCCAACTGTCAGACACTCTGCAGCCTTTAAACAGAACGTAAAATCTCTGTATGTCTACTGAATCAGGGCATGGCTCTATCCATACACTTGTTTTATAATTACAAGGTGATTCCTGAGGATGTAACTACAATAAAACTCCACCTTTGAAGAGATACAGGAACGACACTCTATCAAAATATAAAAACCTCTGAACGCCTGGACATTGGAGAAGTTCTGTCCCAGGAAGTCTTTGAGGAAACGTGATCAAGTGATAACAAGTAATGGAATAAGCTTTTAAGCACAGAAAAACAGTAGGTGTTTGTCTGGAGAATTTCTTCCCCTGCCTAACGACCTTCACTGGATGTGGAAAGACATTAAAAATAAAGTAGGACAAAATCAATGAATAGAACAAATGCAGTGCCCCCATCAGCCAACCTGAAACATGTGGAATATTCGTGCCTTTCCAGTCATTTGCATAATACATAATGAAAGAGAATAGTCTTCAATAAGAAGAGGCTCTCAGCAATCCTGAGTTCAGGGGACTGCAGACAAGTCAGTGTGACAGGACCACAGACGGGGGGACACAGTGAAAGATGAACCTCAAGAGGTGAGCAGATGCCCGTGCATGAAAGCCTCTCAGCGCAACAGGGAGTATCTGAATTTTCAGCAGAGGAAAGAGCTGATCAATGTGGATTTTAAAAAGCTCACGCTGTGATAGGGAGAACTGTGGATGACGAGACCGCAGGAAGTAGTACCAGTTAGGCTGTTGCAGTAAACCATGAAAACGGCGGGAAGGACACCGAAGTGAGGCACTGATGGTGAAGGTCATGTCTCTGCAGTTAGTTGAGGTCAGGGACCCTATGGCTTATTCCTCCCCCTCGCATTCTCCCTACTACCTCGCCGGTATTCCACGATTGCCTGTCAATTACTCCCTGGTCAGTTGAATCAACTGTCATATGGCAGTAGATAGTCCATAGGAAGGACCAAGTTGTTTTTTGTTTTTAATTTTTTATTTATTTATTTTTGTCTGCGTTGGGTCCTCGTTGCTGTGCGTGGGCTTTTCTCTAGTCGTGCGAGCGGGGGCTACTCTTCATTGCAGTGCGCGGGCTTCTCACTGCGGTGGCTTCTCTTGTGGTGGAGCACAGGCTCTAGGTGTGCAGGCTCAGTAGTTGTGGCATGTGGGCTCAGTAGTTGTGGCGCACGGGCTTAGTTGCTCCGCAGCATGTGGGATTTTCCCGGACCAGGGATAGAACCCGTGTCCCCTGCATTGGCAGGCGGATTCTTAAGCACTGCACCACCAAGGAAGTCCCCAGGACCAGGTTGCTGATCCACTCTCTGCTGTAATGGACAACGGTGTGAAACTATGAAGATCATGGCACAAGGCAGTGAGACTCAGGGGGAGATGGAATCTTACAACCACTACATCTTATCGCACAGGTGAAGAAGAGGACCCTATATCCCTCCCCACTTAAGCAATTCGAGCTCTGGAGAGGGGGAGACGGAGGGCAATGTTTGCAGCTTTCTGCGTTCCACTCTTCAGTGACCCAGAAGTGCCTCTCGGTCAGGATGTGTAAGTTTCTTTTCAGGAGACGTCTTTACCCAGGTCTTTTGCAGCCAGCAGAACTGGCACTTCAGGCTGACATGTTAGACCACAACCACCTGTAAAGTCATGTCAGATATTGCAAAGATAAATACTCTGGGCTCACATTCTGCATGCAACAGTAGTCTTATCTGCACTCAAATGATTGTCCCTTGTAAACTCAAAGCCAAGAATTTACATTCCATTTTTTTAAAAAAGGCGTGCACATGTTGATTGTTTCAGAACACAGTTCATCTTACACATTGCTTGCTTTCAGGTTTAAAAAAATGTTTGGTAATTTTCAAAAATTACATGTATATAATTTATATCATATATATATATATCACATATTAAATTTTTTTCACTATTCCAAGGTGGCAGGGGTTGTAATATGCCTTAAATGGGCCGACCCATTTAAGGCTCAAAAACAGTAGCACCGCTCTTCAAGGGATGCTCAGTTTTATTGGTCTCAGTGCTGGTTTTGAGCCCATTAGACCATTTCCTACATCTGCTTAGGGACATACAAATGTTTGGTTTATCACTGATTTTCCTCATAAATTAGCTATCCCTCACAGAGCCTCGGACTTGCAAATGTGCTTTCATTATTACTATTTTTAAAAGGCAGGGGGAGAGCAGAGTCTACTAAAATGTGTGCACATTGTTTCTTGTTTCCTTTCAGGCCCTTGATCAGGAAATGTTTAACATGGGAGTAAGCACTGCCAGGGATTAGGGCCTGTTGTGTGGAAAGGTGGTAGAAGTTCTTTCCTACCAATAAAAAAATATGTATCATCAAAGCACGAAACTGTGTCCACAGACAGGATTACACATGAGCCGAAAAGACCCAGGTGATAACACTTTTCTTGAATCAGTCCATATTCTTTCTTTTGATCATGCACTAATATCACTGTGAAATGATTTCAACAATTCTCATCAGTGCCCTGCTTTCTCTTTTAAATACAGATGGTTTGGATAAAAATAATTCTCTGTTGACAGCTGTGTGACCTGAGTCTCTTTGAGCCCTTCATGTATTTTGAGGCTGGTCTATGACTGGTTGATGTGATGCTTATGAAGTCAGATTTCAAATCCCACCTGGGCCAGTTAGCTTTGCAAGCAGAAATAGTCCACACTTTGTCTGCATTTGGAACTCCATCTGGCAAACCCTAGGATGCCACAGATCACTCAGGTTCAGAACAAACCCCCTGAACCGTCACCACTGGACCAGGAAAGGTCCCCGAGGATCACTGGGGCTGAAACAAGGGAAGACGATAAGGAAGGAAGTGCCTAAAAAAAAAACGCTGTTCTACATCTACTAAGTCTTCGCCCAGTGAGTTTCAGGATATCACCAGAACGGCTCAGAAGAGAGGAGGGAATAAGAAAGAGTAACGTGAAAAGCTGGCCAGGGAATTTGTGAACAATGTGAAGCTGCTAGCAGTTGTCAGCAGTGCTGCTACAGTGACATCTCACTAATGTGGACACCATCAATTTAAATTCACCGTGGTCTAGGTATGCAGTTCTACATTTTACTCTTAAAAACATTTAATAACTATAAAAATGTGTTAAATGAATTAATAAACTAGAAAAATGCACCTAAAGTGAAGATTTTACTTTACTTTTCATGAAAAATGTTTCCAGTCACCAATTTGACAGTGGCATTGGCATCAGTCACGAGTGGATTCATTAGAAGTGATTTCTACTTTTCAGTATGTTATAATTCTACTGAAAAGCATGAAAAAAAGAGCAAGATGCAGGTGAGGAGATTGCAAAGCAGCCTCCTGATGAAAGGGATAGAGTAGGATTATTAGTTAGTTTAGAAATCCCACTAGGGGGTTAAAGACAGAAAGGGAATTTTTTGGTCCATGCCACTCTCTCACTTTGTCCCAGCTTACCCTTCCCCCTCCCCATATCCTCAAGTCCATGCTCTAGTAGGTCTGTGTCTTTATTCCCGTCTTATCTCTAGGTACTTCATGACCTCTTTTTTTTTTTCTTAGATTCCATATATATGTGTTAGCATACGGTATTTGTCTTTCTCTTTCTGACTTACTTCACTCTGTATGACAGACTCTAGGTCCATCCACCTCACTACAAATAACTCAATTTCATTGCTTTTTATGGCTGAGTAATATTCCATTGTATATATGTGCCACATCTTCTTTATCCATTCATCTGTCGATGGACACTTAGGTTGCTTCCATCTCCTGGCTATTGTAAATAGAGCTGCAATGAACATTGTGGTACATGACTCTTTTTGAATTATGATTTTTCTCAGGGTATATGCCCAGTAATGGGACTGCTGGGTCATATGGTAGTTCTATTTTTAGTTTTTTAAGGAACCTCCATACTGTTCTCCATAGTGGCTATATCAATTTACATTCCCACCAACAGTGCAAGAGGGTTCGCTTTTCTCCACACCCTTTCCAGCATTTATTGTTTCTAGATTTTTTGATGATGGCCATTCTGACCGGTGTGAGGTGATACCTCATTGCAGTTTTGATTTGTATTTCTCTAATAATTAGTGATGTTGAGCATTCTTTCATGTGTTTGTTGGCCATCTGTATATCTTCTTTGGAGAAATGTCTATTTAGGTCTTCTGCCCATTTTTGGATTGGGTTGTTTGTTTTTTGGTTACTGAGCTGCATGAGCTGCTTGTATATTTTGGAGATTAATCCTTTGTCAGTTGCTTCATTTGCAAATATTTTCTCCCATGCTGAGAGTTGTCTTTTTGTCTTGTTTATGGTTTCCTTTGCTGTGCAAAAGCTTTGAAGTTTCATTAGGTCCCATGTGTTTATTTTTGTTTTTATTTCCATTTCTCTAGGAGGTGGTTCAAAAGGGATCTTGCTGTGATTTATGTCATAGAGTGTTCTGCCTATGTTTTCCTCTAAGAGTTTGATAGTACCTGGCCTTACATTTAGGTCTTTAATCCATTTTGAGTTTATTTTTGTGTATGGTGTTAGGGAATGTTCTAATTTCATACTTTTACATGTACCTGTCCAGTCAGAAAGGGAATTTTAAGAGAGTTTGGGAAACTGTTGTAGGCTAATGACCACTCAAGAAAAGAATCCAGTAACCTAGCAACAATCTACACTACCTTGAAGGAAGACCAGGTGCATTCAGGCTCCTGACACACTCAAGCCACAAACCCTGATAGTTAAAACACAAGACAATAGATATGGGGTCTGAATCTTGTTACATGAATCAGGGAGTTAATGGTGCTTGAAGAGTAGCATCTCTGCATGTAGCCAAGACAGGAATATAGGTGAAAAGGGAAAGTGGACATTACACTGAAACTTGAGATGAATTACCACATTTTAGTATATGTCACCACCCTTTTGCTAATATACATATGATTTAAATAGCACCATGACAGTCCTGGTTAGACCATATAGGGTCAAAGGAGGAATTAATGATGTAAGCCTTGACATCTCCCCTACTTTTCCTTGGATTATAAAAATGTAGCCCTTTGTTCTCGGGGCTGTGCTCCCTTGCCAGCCTGCTTGTACCTCTCACAGCGTCCAATGCTAATAAACTCACTCTTTGCCTGTCACTTTGCCTCACACGGAATTCTTTCTGTGACAATAGAACCTGAGCTTAAGTAAGTCCTGACACCAGGTGAGTGGTTTCAATTAAAAGACAGTGGGTTTGAGTCCCTTCCTAAGTCAGGGCTCATGGGTGCAAGTCCCAGTCTGAGGTGCAAGTGGATTCAAGTCCCAGTCTGAGTTTTGGCTGGGTTTAATCCCACCCCAGAAGAAGTGCGGTTTCACTGAAAGGAGCCTAAACATTCATTCAAGTTGTGATTTAGAGACCCAAAAAATTATTCCAAGTTGTAAACTTTAAAATTTGTTGTTTTGTATGGAAAAAGTTCTGTTGGCAAATAATAAATCCTCTGACCCTTATCTGTGGAACAGAGTTCTCTTTTCCAGTGAGTTTGCTCTTCCGTTTGGACTACAAAAACAGCAGTGGCATATTATTTTTCTGGCATACAATAGGCACTGGCTTTAAGGTCAGAAAGGCATGGTACACCTTACTAGGTCATCCTTGGGTGAGTTTACTTAACCCATCTAAGCCTCTATTTATTCCTCATCTAACTTTTTCGGGCTAGTGTGATTATTAAATCAAATGTGAAGTTCCTGGCATATAGTAGGTAGCACAGGAAGGACAAATGGGCGATATAGACATTATTATCTTCTGCCATTTCATTGTCATTTATTTGTTTTTATAACTTTGTAGTATGAAAAAGTTTTAAACATACACCCAAGTGAACAAACTAGTATAATGAACCACTCTTCATCTCCTCATATACTTTTTTGGGGAGGAAAGCCTGGAGCATGTTAAAGAAAATTCCAGACTTCCCTTCACCCAGCAAGAAGGAGCTTATGATGACAGTGTTTTCAGGGCAGGTTACCATCTGGTCCCTGGGTGACAGATGGTTCTGCAACTAATATTGGCCTAACATATCCAACAAGAAAATGCATAAAGGGATGCAGGGGTAAGGTATAGGGTTGGCCAAAAAGTTCGTTCGGGTTTTCCCATACGAGCGTATGAAAAGCCCGAACAAACTTTTTGGCCAACCCCACACCATGAAAGGTAGAAACCAGAATGTTCACCACCACCTGATGTTTCCTTGGCACAGCCTCACTCTTGGTCACTGTGCTGAAGGTTCTGCCAAAGCCAGTCTCTGGATTTAACATGCATTACTTTAGAAAAAAATTAAAATGGTAATCCACTTTTTGTTAAAAAAAAAAAAAGCCTTTATATTTACCAATTGGAACTACAAAGTAATTTTCAAAAAGCATTTATCAAGTGCTTCACAGAGTCTGTCCTCTAGGAATCTGTAATTTAAAATTGTTCTTAAGAAGAAAAACATGGACAAGTAGAAGTTTTGTTAAAAACAGTCAAACAAGATAGAAAATGATGGAGATGGGGCTTCCCTGGTGGCGCAGTGGTTGAGAGTCCGCCTGCCGATGCAGGGGACACGGGTTCGTGCCCCGATCCCGGAAGATCCCACATGCCGCGGAGCGGCTGGGCCCGCGAGCCATGGCCGCGGAGCCTGTGTGTCCGGAGCCTGTGCTCCGCAACGGGAGAGGCCACAGCAGTGAGAGGCCCGCGTACAGCAAAAAAAAAAAAAAAAAAAAAAAAAAAAAAAGAAAATGATGGAGATGAATTTACCTAGAGTGGAGTAGGGTGGAAGGAGAGAGGGGAGTAGGCATATAGTCAGGAGAAGATTAGAAAATAAGTGACCTAAATATTCCATGTCCAGACTCCCTGGGCGATGAAGACCTTGCTGACAGACCATAATTCCATGTCTAAAGAACCCCAGGAGCTTTGATCAATCTAGCTTCCCTTATGTGGAAAGTTTCCATGCCCCCAACAAGCTGGTGATAAAGACCGGGGAGAGGAGAGAGGGAGATATGGGATGGGAGGGGGGAGGGTAAAGAGGTGGGTGAATTAGTCTGGGAAGAAGGTACGATCAAGTCAACAAGGTTTATCAAGTAACCTTGATAAAAAGGGAAACTTCTCTCTGAACGAAGGGGAAGGGGAGAAAGGGGAGGCACAGAATGGAGATTCGGGGGATGGAGAGAAGTTGGGAAGACCTCAGTCGCCTAAGTAAGAGAGAGCGAAGTATCTGTGAGGGATAAGGGAGCAAGGGGAGGGGAGGGAGTTTTTCGGGAAGACGTCTGTATCTAACACCTAAAAACCTGTTCAGGTGTTCCCTTCCAAAAAAGGTCAAAAACAAATAAAAAGCCTTCCCCCACCCCTACTATGCCCTCATATCCAGCCCTGCCAACTCTCTCTATCCACAAACAAGAGGAAAGCTGGCCCGAGCACTTCTGGGCACCAGCAATCTGATACCAACACTCACCATGCCTTTGGAACTGCACCTTTCAAATGCTAGCTCAATAAACGGCTGTTCTGGGTTTCCATCCTCTGACTCTGCAGCAGCTCTGAGAACTCCAAATGTCTTCTTCCTGAAATTCTCTCCTCCCTGGAACCCACGACACATCGTGGTTCTGGTCTGTCTTCCTTCCTCTTTAATCATGTCCTCTCTTCCTTTTTGACCAGTTCTTTTCTCTTCCTCCTCTTAACCATAGTTGTTCTCTAAGGGTCTGTTTTGGGACTTGACTTTTTCCTTTTATTCTCTATCCCTTGGCTTCAACCACTGTCTCTTCAGATGAGTGCCCTGTTTGTTTCTCTATATCTGTGTTGTAGCCACTAGCCACATGTGGCTATAAAGTTTAAATAAAGTTTAAAATAAAGTTTAAAATTCAGTTCCTCAGCCATAGTAGCCATATTTTAAATGCTCACAAGCTACATGTGGCTAGTGGCTGCCATATAGGACGGCACAGATATAAAACATTGTCTTCTTCATAGAAAGTTTTTTTGGACACCACAGGTCTGGATCTTACCTCTCCCCTGAGCGTCTGACCTGTCAGTATTCTAACTGACATCTCTCCCGGAATCACAAATCTATTACGCCCCCAATCTTACTCCATTTAACACACATTTCTCATAACAGTTATCTGTACAAACTCTAATTTCATTTAAAAACTGCTCCATGTAATAAGCGAACATGTGCAAATAATTGAGAAATATTTACATAGATAAGTTGGATATTTAGATGTGGTTTGTTTTACTAAA
This sequence comes from Mesoplodon densirostris, assembly GCF_025265405.1. NCBI lineage: Eukaryota > Metazoa > Chordata > Mammalia > Artiodactyla > Ziphiidae > Mesoplodon > Mesoplodon densirostris. Next base: position 83,774,335 of record NC_082672.1, read on the forward strand.
AGTGAACGAGACCATTTTCACTGAAAAAAATACAGGCTACAGTCATTTATGGGAGGACTCTGCATCTTTCACATACTACCCCTGTATAGTATTTCCCCACGTCCAAAGTTTCATAAAATAATAAAAAGATTTATTTTGTGGGACATTTTCTTTATTAATTTTTTTACATTTCTCAGTAAAATCAAGCTTCTCCCCTACAGTGCCAATGGGTACCGTGTTCTCAGTGCAGAGAAGCCAGCTTTCTGATTCTATTGGGAGCACTAAACATATTCTGCCTAACAATGAAAATCAGACACCAAAACTCTTTGCCAAAATACTGACAATCCTACTGGATACATGAGATTCTGAGGCATCATATTCAACAAAGAATCAGATCTGGTCTTGATTTTAATCAGAAAGTAACCTGTCTCTTCGCTGCTTCCTAAACTTAGCAAAGACCTACCATTCTCAGCATGCTGACCATTTTGGTGGTATGAGGTTTCACTGGGCAGCCTCGCTCAGAGTGACCTCAGCCCAAGATTCTAAAGATGGAGCATAGTAAGTGCGGGTGAGTCACCAATTTAAAAAGTCATGCAGAGTAACTAAAAGCCTCATTCTTCAGAAGCACAGAGATTCCATGGGAAGCCTTACCGTGTGACAAATGGAACTCACTAAGGAAAAGAAAACCCATCCCTAAGGAAAAAAGTGATAAATGGAACTCCTGTAGGATAAACCTATCATGCTTGGTTGCTCTAGGTAATTCCATCTGAACAGATTATTACCATTCCCAGTGGAGTCATGACATCTCTCGTTAAAGATGACAGATTTATTTATTTTCGGTGCTTTGTGACCGCCTGGAGGGGTGGGATAGGGAGGGTGGGAGGGAGACACAAAAGGGAGGGGATATGGAAACATATGTATATGTATAACTGATTAAATTTGTTATAAAGCAAAAAAAATAAAAAATAAAAAATAAAAAATAAAAAGATGACAGAAAAGTAAAATCTTAGTATGGTAGTCGGAACATCACTGTAAACATTTGGGACCATTACTGTTAAATCAATAACATTGTGTATACTATGACCTTACACTTTCTCTGTATAGTTCAAAGTCTTTTGCAGACATTAAAAAATGGATTTTATGGGCCTCCCTGGTGGCGCAGTGGTTGAGAGTCCGCCTGCCGATGCAGGGGATACGGGTTCGTGCCCCGATCTGGGAGGATCCCATATGCCGCGGAGCGGCTGGGCCCGTGAGCCATGGCCGCTGGGCCTGCGCATCCGGAGCCTGTGCTCCGCAACGGGAGAGGCCACGACGGTGAGAGGCCCGCATACCGCAAAAAGAAAAAAAAAAAAATGGATTTTATGACTGTCTCATAGGGTGTACAAATATTAGGACCTTCTGAGATTAATCATCAGTTACCAGTAGACAAACAATGATGTGTCCAGCCCTCTTCTAGGTACACTGAGGCACACGAAAGAAGCAGAAGACACAACCCCTTCTCTCAAGTTGTTTCAGCAAATATAAGTAAGTACATAAAACACCTGGGGAATGTGTATGTATGGGAACTATGGTTTATATTTATACCAAAATAATGTAGGATTTCAGGACAGGAGAAAGACAGGTGTCAGGGAGCAAGTAATTAATTAGAAAATACTTCACAGAGGAGGTAATTCCTTGGTGGTCCCTAAAAGAAATTTGTGAGAGGTTGGGAGAGGGATGAATAGGCGGGGCACAGAGGATTTTAAGAGCAGTGAAAATACCCTGTAAGGTGCTAATAACGGTATATACACATCATAATACATTTTCCAAACCCATAGAGGATACAACACTGAAAATGAACCCTAAGGTAAACTATAGGCCTTGGGTGATTATGATGTGTCCATGTAGGTGCATCAGTTGTAACAAATGCCCCACTCTGGTGGGGGACGCTGATAATAACAGGAGGCTATGCATGTGGCCAGAGGGCATAGGGGAAAATCACTGTACCTTCCTCTCAGTTTTACTGTGATCCCAAAACTGCTATAAAAAACAGCCTTTAATAAAAAAGGAAAAAAAGAAATGTTGACTAGTACATGAAGGGAGTATAGGATAGAATAAGGACAAATACATGCCCTGAATTTTCCTAAAGATCCCCAATTTCTGTCCTGTAGGTAGTCTTAAGGTGGAAGAAACATATAAAGAAGCTTAAGGGAAAAAACACTGGGATGGTGTTAGTATTCGAGATTGTACGTGTGAGTGTCTAGGTCAGGGCTGGGAGAGAATTTGTGACTGCCTGATTGGATAGTCAGGGTCAAGTTAAGGAAAACAAAAAAAGAGGTTTAATGGCTATGGGGTGGTGGGGGGGTGGGGGGGGCGAGTGGGTGGGGAGCCTGTTAATAAATAGTTTTTCGGACCAGTCTGATCAATTTAGATTTCAATCTGACAGGGTCTAGAGACCTCTTGTAAATTCCTAAGCACCAGCATGACATGATCAGAGAAGCATTTCAGACGAAACAGTCTGGCAGCAATTATCTATTGAGCTCCTGCTCCCCAGCCCTCATACTTACTAAATGATACAGACTAGCTCTCCACTCCAAATGCTGCCATCATCCTAGGAGGTGTCAACAGTCACGACTCTAGCCAGTATCTTCACTTTACCATTCCTTGACCTCATTAATTCTAACAGCCTTCACTTCCACTCCCAGGACCGCACCCGAGACCGTGCATTAGTTAAAACCACACCACACAGAAAACGTAAGTGCAGAAAGTCCAGCTTCAGGTCCCTCCAGCCCTCTCCGGCCCACGCGCCCATGGATGTCGCTTCCTTGCTGGGCACTGTCTCACCAATACACTCCACTTTCTTTCATTTCTGTCCTTTCACTGCACCCACTGGGACAACTTCAACCCCAGATCCAGAGCTATAAAATGTATCTCCCCTGTCCACTCAGGCTTCTAGACAGACTGATGCCACTGCACACACACACTGTCTCTCTGCTGGCTGAGTCCTCAACTCTACTCATTCATGCTCCTATTTGTCCACAGTCTCCTTCCTTTGACATTCCCCTCGGTAGCGATACGGCATGTGCCTCTTTATCCTTAAGACCACTGCTTGGTCCCATCTCCTCACTTTCAGCAGAATATCACCTTGTCTTTTCCTTGCTGAGAAAGCCGAGGCTTTGGGGAGATCTCCCTCAATTGCCCACCTTCCTCTACAAACGGTATATTTATCCTCACCCATTCTTTCTCCTTCTCTCTGTCACAGAAGATGAAGGCTCTCCCTCCTTTTCAAGGGCAAAACCAAGGTCAGGCCCCCAGACTGTGAGGGGAACCACTGAATGAAACCGCCCACCCTGGTCAGGCAAGATAGGAACCACTTGCACCAGTTCTCTTACAACAGGAAGTCTTGGTGAGGAACGTGGAACTAACAAGCTACCGCCAACTGGAAGAATTAGGGAAAGGTCAAAAGGAGAGAGGACACACCAGTCCACATGTCCTACCAACCTTCCAGAATCCTTCTTGCTGGAATCCATCTTGGCTGAGTGATGTGTGCACCACCAGGAAGGACCCTGAGTCAGGATGATTGGCCACAGAAAACCCAGAAACTAACCCAATTACCGTAAAACCCGAGAGTGCGAGCCACACGGCAGAGCAGCTCTCCTGGGTTCCCTGACCTGCTGCTCTCCGCTCAGGCTCCCCTTTCCAATAACGTCTCCTGCTTTGTAAGCACATGTGTCTCCTCGGACAACTCATTTCCGGGTGTTAGACGAGAGCCCACGCTCGGGCTCTGGAAGGGGTCCCCCTTCCCGCAACACAACCATACCTTTGATTCCCTCCCCCTGCCTCCTTCAAGACCTTGCTTCATCAAAAACCCTTGCTCTTTCCCATAGCTTTGACCCTGCTCATTTTTGGTTCTATAACCCTTTAACACAAAAACACGTAAAGTCTCTTTCCTCATTAAAAACACTCCCTTCACCTGAGTTTCCTTCGAGCTACCATCCTATTTTTCTCCTCCTTCATTATCTAAGGTTTTCCAAATGATATCTCCATCGGCTGAGTGTAGTCATCCCAACAGCCCCAGAAAACAGGAAATACACAGACAGGGAGTAAACGAAGGCTCAGAGTCAACACTAATAAGGTCAACTACCAAACCATCTGGGTTCTACAACACTTCCCTGCAGGACCTGGCATTCAAGTTATGCTGTTTTAGCCTTTTACTTTTTAATACTCCCATGTTTCACTTAAAGCTCCAAAATAGAGAAAAGCAGCATGGTGATTTCAAAGCAGGAAGTCATCAAATGTACTAAGGGCATACTGTGTGCCAGACAAATGATTTACTGCTATGCTAAACAAAAGGGAAATTTAGCTTCTTCGGCTGTGTCCAAAAAAAAAAAAAAAAAAATCTGATTAACCCTTCCAGACAAAAAAAGATTTTCTAAATTCCTGGATTTTCACTAGAACATGTTACTCTAGTTCTTTTTTTTTTTTTATGCAGTATGCAGGCCTCTCACTGTTGTGGCCTCTCCTGTTGCAGAGCACAGGCTCCGGACGCGCAGGCTCAGCACTCTGTGGCATGTGGGATCCTCCCAGACCGGGGCACGAACCCGTGACCCCTGCAACGGCAGGTGGACTCTCAACCACTGCGCCACCAGGGAAGCCCATTACTCTAGTTCTTTAACTTCCCTTCACTTCTGCAACCACTGACAGTAGACTTACACTCACTGAAACTGCCCTGGCAAATGTTCCCAACGACCTCCGGACCCACAAACCCAACGAACGCTCTTCAGTCACATCCAACTGAAACTCTCTGCTGGTTGGACTGAAGCAGACTCTCTGTCCTTCTTGACAGTCATGACTCCCCTGGATTCTGTATCCTCCAGCTCTTCACACGTGTTGATGGTTGTTTTTCAGATGTCTTATCTGTGGTCTCCAAATGGAGGTGCAGTTTTCCCTCCACCAAATACTTCTCCACAGAAGGCAGACTGTTCATGGATGAACACGACCCATACTTTTCCACCCACTCAGTGTTTGATTCTGCTCAGGGTGGTCCCTATGCTCCTCTCTGCCTGTCCAAGACCTACCAATCCTTCAAGGTCCAATTCTTCAGTGAAACTTTCCTCCACTCATCTCCTGAGATGTTCACAATCTTTCCCACCTTTGTACTCCCATAGTTTGCATTGCAGTTACCCTACCAAATATTCATTCCTGTACATTCTCATCTGTCCTACAGGTTGGGAGCTCTTTCTTCACGACTGCTGTAATAGCCGGTGCCGAAAACCATGCTTGACACATACTTGGAGCTCATCGGATTTTAGCTATGAGCATTATTAGTACTCACCTTTGCATTTTTCAGACCTCCAGTTTCTTAAATATCGGAAAATCAATCAGTTTTGAATTAATTAATTAATTAATGCCTTAAGAATGAATAGACTCTCTTGGTGAGAAACCAGAGTGGACAGGGGACTCACCTATAGTAGGTGGTAGTGAGGTTAAAAAGGAAAAAAAAAAACAAAAAACCAGTGAACAATAGTAAAGAAAATGGCTAGGAGCCCCAAAAGGAGAGAACAGAGGAAACGTCTAACAATCCACAGGCATATGGAAACAGAGTGGGGCCTTGTGGGGCTCCCAGGCATGGAGGCCTTTTTTGTTCCCCGTTTCTTGTAGGCAAGACTCCAGCCTCCGTGACCTTCCCTGAGCTCCAAAGGGCAGATTCAAGCAGTTGCTAATCAAGGGAGGAGCAGCCACGAAACCACCTAAGGCAAGATTAAAGGGACAAGAGAAGCTCATCAAGATTAGGAGACCAGAGACTTCCCTGGTGGTGCAGTGGTTAAGAATCTGCCTACCAATGCAGGGGACATGGGTTCGAGCCCTGGTCTGGGAAGATTCCACTGGCCGTAGAGCAACTAAGCCCGTGCACCACAACTACTGAGCTTGTGCTCTAGAGCCCGTACTCCACAACAAGAGAAGCCACCGCAGTAAGAAGCCCGTGCACTGCAACGAAGAGTAGCCCCGCTCGCCACAACTAAAGAAAGCCAGCATGCAGCAAGACCCAATGCAGGCATAAATAAATAAATAAAAGATTAGGAGGCCGACCACCTGAGACCCTGCACACACCCTCATCTTGCCAGCAACTCCATCCTTGGGAAGCACTGTTGTAAAACTCCTTATCAAATCCTCTTGGATTGGGACACAGCCCCTCATGGGTTTTGGAGAAAGGAGACTGCTGTGTCCCCCTTTGCCTGGCAAAGTAATAAAGCTCTCCTTTTCTCCTTCACCCAGAACTCTGTCTCCGAGATTCGGTTCGGCACTGGTGTACAGAGAAGCTGAGCTTTCAGTAACAATACCATCTGTTTCATACATTATCTTTGGAATACAGCAACTCCTTGTGCCAGTCACCCAGATGAAGGGAGACTTCTCACTGGGTAGTGACTCTGCCTCTGACTCAGCCTGGCGAACACCAAAGCCCAGTGGAATGGTAGTGCGCTGTACAGGTACATTATCCTGTTTTCTCTGAGCCTCCTTACGCATGGGGAGAAGAGAACTAATGATAAGGACAAAGGAAAATATGATGAAAGTCAATTTGAGGTTGGTTTTTCTAATATGTATTTGAGTGGCTGTATCAAGGGAATTTACTATATAAAAGAGCTACATATCTTTTTCATCAAGAAAAAGAATCAATTAGTATCCTGTTTTTGAATTATTCTACAAGAATATCCTTCTGCCAAGTATTCTGTATTATGGTTTTTTGATGTAAGTACCATTTCCTTTGAACTTTTGTTGATTTTAATTCAGCCAAATTGACTGGCTTCTTGAAAGCACTATTTTTGGACAAATACAAGGGGAAATTAGTCACAATGCCCAAGTGATGGTCTGGGTGTACTATTTCATTATTTTCAGCTTAGTCTAAGAAATATGTAAGCAGTTTTTCACCCAGAGAGTAAAAATGTTCCAATTTATTAGAAAGTACTTGTTACTGGAAGCAGTGAAGAACAGAAGTGTAATCATCGAAACCATCCCAGCTGCTTCTATGCAGGCAATGCCGGCCAGTAATTGTGCTGAAATGATGAGCTTGCATCTGCTAAGGTGTGGCTTAAAAAGTCTGGAAGATGTCACTCTCCAAGACCAAGGGCATGACAGGACCAGTTCCAGACAAGACTCCTTAAAATGCAAAAATCCCTGGGAGGAGCAACTCTATTTCTAATGCGTGTCTTGAAGGTGAACGTCAAGAGTTCACTGGACACCTCACTGACAAAAACAAAACAAGACAAAACAAACAAAAAACCAGCCAATTTGCAAATTTTGCAAAAAGCCAGTGCTAACAATAAAGGTCAAAGGTCATTCTGTCTACAATGTTGGTTCAACAACTTCCCATAGATCACACAACAGAGTCCAAAGACGGCAGAGTACTGGTACCAGAAAACACAGAGAATTGTCTATCATGTCCAAAACCCTGGCTATGGAGATGAAGAGAATGAGTGAGATCAAAAAGAAGCCTAAGAAAAAGAAAACTGGCATGAAGAGGCTGAGTGAACCTCCATCTCCTAGTTTCCCCCCACGTCACTTCCAGGGTACATCTCCTACAGGCAGACTTGATTTCCATCTCATCTCCCCAATATTATAAGCCTTTTTCTCTGTGTGTCACCCTCCTGATTTCGACCAGTGGTTCCAGTCCCCCACAAGGCTGACCCTCATAGATCAGGGAATATGAAGCCCCAGGGTTGCGTGGTGCCCAGCCCGTGGCCATGTGACACTCCTCCCCGCCTCCCCAGTTTTCTCAAGATCCAGATCACACCAAAATGCAAGGCTCACGTCATGGTCCACTTCCTTGATGTGAAAGAAACCTTCCTCACTTTCTCTTAAATAAAAAATTCTCATCATTTCACAAAATGGCTTTGGCCCTGGAGTTCACAGAGTGAGTCTACTTCAAAGAAATCCTGAAGACGAAGAATAAATATAAAGGTCCTAGAGCCCACCCTGCACATCCCCCGAGTGGAAATGTCATAAAGGAAGGGACACAACCGAGAGACAGAGAATCTGGATCTGGAGCAAACGTTAACTAAATTGCTGTGTGACCTTGGGCAAGTCACATAACTTGTCTGAGTGTCAGTTTCACACTTGAAATATAAAGGAGGTGGACAGACACCTCAAAGCTGCTTGTCAGCCCTGATACTTTATAGAACCTCAGAACAGCACATGCAGAGGAAGGGTATTTGAGTCATAACACAGCTGCTCCATAAAGGGAGGGTGATAGGTGGCCTTTGAGGTCTGGGAGACAACTCACTAAATGCTCATAAATGTCAAGCTGAAGAGCATATAGGCCTGAGCCGAGGGTACCTAAACTCTCTGTCCCTCTTCTCAGTGCCAGATCTTTAAATAAACTTTTTTTTTTCTTGTCTCTGTTGTGGCAAACCTGGCCCATAGCTGTCACATTTTCACTCTTAGCTAAAACACACACACACCCTCCTGTGATGATGAAATGTAAATATGAGAAATACAAATATTCCTCTAAATATAGGAACACTCTCGTTTTTAACAAATCTAGTATTGCAAAATCTGCATTTACAAGTACAGATACTTAATATGTATGTGTGTGCATATACATATATGGGGGGATGGATTATTTGCTTTGCAAATGAATTCACCATGAAATTCCTTATAATATCAGGTCCTTCATTTCTCCACTGCTTCCCCTACAAATATCTTACACTCTTTGCTTATGTATGGTTGCTCAGGAATACATCTATTTTGGAAGGTAAGGTGTCCTGTATTCACAAAGATTAAGGGAGAGCAAAATGCATTTCTTTGGCACCTTCTACTTAATTTCTTTAATGTCCTGGGTGTACGGGCTTGTATTTTGCATGCCTAGGCTCTGGAACCATATCTGGAAACACCATGAACATAAAAGCCATGTGAATCTTAAATATGGTCCACAATCTACCATGATATCACATCCTTCTACAGAAATTAGAGTCTAGAAGAGCCACAGGCTTCACACAAGCCACCATGCCTGGAGGAAAAAAGCTGATGACAGTGCTTTGTAAAGAGTTCTCAGGTCACTGTTGGACCTTCCACTCAGGTCAATAGCTGTAGGCTGGGAGCAGCTTAAAAAATCGGACTAATATACTCTGTCTCCTTAAACAATAAATGTTAATAGAACAATAACCACATTTCTGGCAGTGGTGAAGCTATTTTTAGTAATGGTGGTGCTCTGGAAATTTTCATCTTTTGCTGTGAAATGCAAAGGTGATTTTTCTCAGCCTATAAATGGTAAGCTCAATCGCACTTGTTTGTTTTTCATTTGAGTTTTGCATTTTTTTCTATTTCTCTTTACCCCAGGGGTTTCCTTATCTGTAGGCACTCACAGGTTAGAACAGGAACAGATCAGATCCCCCTAGTTTAGGGTAGGTTGTAAGTAATATGTCTGATGCTAACAGCACCAAACAAAGGCTTCATCTCATTCAATTTTTAGTATTCCCCTAGAGGCTTATGCAAGTTAAGAACCTAACAAAAACAAAAAGGAAAACAGCAACCTCACTCTTAAATCATCCTCTCCTCAAAAAAAAAAAAAAAAGTTATTGTTTCCCCACTTAGAGAAATATAATTGTCCAAGGCTCAGAAACTCAGAAGAATCCCAGCTCCCTCTTGGATCCTTAAAAACATTCTCTTAGTTGGGGAACTGGTAGCCACAGAAGGTTGGTGGGGATGGACAGTGGAAAGTGCCCTGGACCAAGAATCAGGAGGCCTAAGATGAGATCTGGACAAACCATTAACCCTTCTGGGCCTGTCTGCTCATTATAAATTATAGATAATGATACCACATTATTATTGAGATCGAATGAGATAATAGACTTGAAAATGCTTTGTGAAAGTACCAAGTTTTCACAATACAATGCTCTGCTGATTTGAGTGCATATCAACTCCTATGACCTTGTAAAATATTAAAGCTGAAAGTCACAAAAAAGAGAGAAAAGAGTAAGACTGGTCTAAACAAAGTTTCCTTCTCTTTCTCTCTGTCTCTCTGTCTTTCCCTCTACCTCTTTATCTCTCTTTTACTCTACCTTCTGGAAAAAAGCAAAAGTAGCAATTGATCTTAACTCTGCCTTCTAATAATCATGACTTTTTCACAGTTTGCAACCACAGTCAAGGGCTAAATTAGATATTCTCATTGATTACCTACTACTAAGTGTTAAATTATTATCAAAATTATGTCATGAAGAAATTTTCTGCTCCTAGAGAAGCTTGATGTTAGAATCAGCATCTATTCATTTATTCGTTCGTTCAACAAAAACGTATTCAGTGCAAACTTGTGCCAGGCACTAGGGATACAGGAATGAATAAGGAAACTAGTCCTTTTCCCCATGAAGTTCACAGTCCAGTGAGGTAGACAGGCTCATAATCTCTTATTTTATACCTTCAGACTAGAGACACAATAACTGAAAAAACTGGACTCTACCTGCAGCTCCCCTTCCATTATGCTCAGTAGCTGGATGAGGTCTTCTTTGGATAACTCCAAGGATTTCTTATTCTTTCGTTCACTTTCTCCAGATGGTTTTAGGTGTCGTTTGACAGTTCCTGAGGCCGTGACATCTTCCTCCTTTCTATTTGATTTGTTCTTCTTTTTTGTATCTTCCGAGAGACTTTTATCATCAGCATTGCTGATGATGGAGGACTTGGGGCAGGAGACATGCCCGTTGGATGAACTTTCACCGCCCTGGTTTCGGGATCTCATTCCCACCTACAACACATGAAAAAAGATAAGCCGTTTTTACCACCACTGAAATTATTTTTGTCTAACTACTTAGAAACGAATAGCAGCTTTACAACGTCACCAAGAAAGAAAAACCAAAAGATCAGTCCCAAGTTAGCTTCCTTATAGCTTTAATGAACGTGTCGTTAAAAACTTCAGGAAAATACTTCGACCATCTTCAGGAAAAAATGAAAATGTGATTCTAACCTCACAAACATCTCAAGCCAAGTAATCAAGGTCAACATCAGCAAGGCTAAGTCACGCTGATAGCACTGCTGATTCTATCAAGTATCTTTGATAGAATGTGATAAGAATGGCACTTTACCTCTGGTGATCTTCCTTCTCCAAAACATGACCCAAGTCTAATAATGAGAGAAACATCAAGCTGATCCCAACTGAGAGACACTCTACAGAATGCCTGACCAGTAATTTTTAAAACTATCAAGGTCATCAGAAACAAGGAAAATTTGAATAACTGTCACAGCCAAGAGAAGGTTAAGAACACATGAGAACTAAACATAATGTGGCATCCTGGATGGGATCCTGAAACAGAAGAAAGACATTAGGGAAAAATTGAGGAACTATGAATAAAACATGGACTTTAGTCAATAATAATGTGTCAGTATTGGTTTATTAATTGTAACAAATGTACCACACTAACGTAAGGCGTTAATTATAGAGGAAACGGGGGTGGGGTGTATGGGAACCCCCAGTATTATCTTTGCAATAATTCTGTGAATCTGAAGCTTTTGTAAAATAAAAAGGTTATTTTTTTTTAATGATTCTAAATTGTTTATCAGAAAATGCAAACCTCAAACCCTGCCAGGAATAAGTTGGAAGTCACAATGTGCAGAAAAATCCACATAGAGTGAGGGTTGGCGGGGCTTGAAGTGGAGAGAGAAAAAGGGAATAGCCAAGGGAAGGGGGGCTAGTTTTTAGTGATATGGAATTCTATTTTTCCATAACCTCTTTTTCAAAAGCAGGGTGGTTTTTTTTGTTTTTTTTTTTTTTTTTAATGTCAGTCATTTACAGTAATAAGAGCAAGAGTACAAAGAATTGGGAGAAAACAGATCAATTTCAAAATCAAAAATTTTTTTAATATTTTGAGGTAAAATAAAGAAAAAAGACAAAACAGCAGTTAATCTGTCCCATGGGGAGCACATTTGAGTCATTCCATTTTGAACTCTTTGCAGAGTCTGTGTCAATCTCTGAGCAAAAGAACTTGACTAACAGGTATGATACAAACAAACACACTGAGCTCAAAGGCTAAGCATCCAACAGGGAAGATAGCTCTAATATCCTGGGGGCGGTACCACAAAATTTGTCTAAACCCTTAAATAGAGTAGCTTAGTGCATGGGCTTATTTAAAACTCACAGTATAAATAGCCCTTCCCTTGTACAGCTAAGCAGCAAGATTTTCATTACTCATTCCAGAGAAAATACAGAGACTTGTTTTCTGAAAGTAAGTTTCCTTTATGAACCCAACCATAGTTAAGAAACCAAGGAAAGCTTTTCAAAACACTAGGTTTATAATAGAAAAATAAATACAGTGTGATGTTTCCTTTTAGATAGTGAATATTCAATTCTTCTAACAAATCTTGCAATCTACATCGATGCTCCTTTTCTGAACTGAACCCTTACAACCAGATGGACACTTTTGTGTGTGTGTGTGTGAACTGTCTATAGCACCCTAATTTTGAACACTATAAACTGAAAATGTGGTCCTTAATAACTAGCGCCGTGTTTTCTGGTTTACTCAGTGATTAGTTCCTGAAATTTTAGAGCATTTTTGTGCTTTGCTGGTGAACAAAGAATAAATGTTTCTTTGTAATGGAAGCCAGAGCACTTTAGAGCAGACCCTACTGTATTTTCTCACAGCTTGTTTGTGGCAGAGTGGGCTGACTTAAATCCCAAGCCAAAAAAAAAGGACGAGACGAATAGAAGGTTTTGAATGTCAGCACAATACACCACCCCGAATATGTCTCTTTAGCATATTGATTACTTTAAGCTCATTATTTTTAAGAAACAGCAGACAAATGTGAAGCTCTGAAACCTGGGTAGGAATTACCCTTTTTAAAGACATATTTACATTTATAAGGGAAATCTCTGTAAGGGTGTCTCCCTCACTGTACCAGGAAGAGAAGGATGACTCTAAAATCTCTAGAAACTCTTATCAATGCAGAAGGCAATGACTTAAATCTGCATTTACTATGCTTTCCTTGTTTACTGTGGTTTCCTCATAACCTCTCATAAGTGGCTCCCCAACTCCCGACATCTTTCTTTTGTCTTTAGCTGAAGCTGGTATTTAAGGTGATGGCTTGGGCCATTTCAGAGAGTTACGTGGTTTTCCTGGGTCTCTCCCATGTATACCAGAGGTATACATGTTATTAAACTTCTGTTTGTTTTCTCCTACTAATCTGTATTTTTATTACAGGGTTATGTCAGCCAAGAATCTTAGAAGGGTAAAGGGAAAATTATTTTTCTTCCCTCCACAGTTTCAAATTTAACTCTTGACCTGTTACACATCATAACTAAGACACATGGGCTTCCCAAATTGAATTGTGACTCCCTATGACTCCATTCCACATGTGAATTTCTTTGATCTGAAATAATTTTCTCTGTTAGATCTTAAGGCTCTTTGGGATGGTACATCAAATATTGATTTAACAACTTCAATTTAGATCATGCGTTAATGGAAGTTCCAGGCAATATTTCCCAAGGCACGGGAAGTAAGATGGTAATGTCTTAAAGTTAATCATATGCAACATTTGTGTTTGACTCTAGCATGTGCTTGTGTCTTTTTTCCCCTGGATTTCCTGTATCTTTTATAGGATCTATAGCATTAGGATATCTGTAAAATAGGACAAATGCATATCTATATATATATTACATGCACTTAATTATATTTGCAAACACACAGAAAGTGGCATTTACCTAGTACCAACTCTATATTTAGTTGTTTCTAAAAATTTCAGTCTAATATTGAAACGAAGCAAATCCTGTGGGGCCCTCCCGGGTGCAAAAGTCCATCCATGTTCCCCATTTTTTGTTTGTAGAAAAATGTGTTAGTCTCCTAGGCCTTCCCTGAGTTACAAAAAGCAGACTCAAGCAGTTACCAATTAGGAAAGTGAGGGATTGAAGAAGCAAAGGAAAAGCAGTCAAGCAAGAAAAGTAATAATAGCTTAAACAATAGTCCAGCAATAAAGCAGAGCCCCAGTTCCTCCTCAGGGGATATACATAACATATCTTTGAGTTGTTCTGCAGAAACGAAGACCCACCCCCTCAACCCGCAGGTGGAGGGTCACCAGACTACATGCTGATCACCAGATTACATGCTGGTCACCAGACTACATGCTGACCACAAGCAGGTAGACCCCAGACTGGTTGGAACTAGAAGGTTGATGTTGAAGATTCCTGAAACATCATCCCATTACCTCACCACCAACCAACTGGAGGAAAGTCATGCACCCTACAATCCTCACCCCAAACGTTGCCTTAAGAAAACCTTCCTTGAAAGCCATCAGGGAGTTTGGGTCCTTTGAGCATAAGCCACCCATTCTCCTTGTTGAGTCCTGCAATAAACGCTGCACTTTCCTTCATCACAACCCAGTGTCAGTAGATTGGCTTTGTTGTGCCACAGGCGAGTGGCCACAAGTTCAGTGCAGTAATGATATTAATATTTTTAAATAAAATTTTTGTAGTATTACTAGCTTTCACAGAATTATATTAATTAATGAAGATTAATTATAGATTTAATTAATTATTGGCAGGATTAATTACTTTTACAGAAAAAACACATATTTTAGAATTATCTAATTGTTTTATATCACCAATCACATCAAAAGCTTGAGTTTCCTATTCTCTTCCACATGAAATCACTTTAGCTGATGGAAAATCTCATGTGCTGGACCTGTGATTTTTTTTTTTTTTTTTTTTCCGTATGCGGGCCTCTCACTGTTATGGCCTCTCCCGTTGCGGAGCACAGGCTCCGGATGCGCAGGCTCAGCGGCCATGGCTCACGGGACCAGCTGCTCCACGGCATGAGGGATCTTCCCGGACCGGGGCACGAACCCGTGTGCCCTGCATCGGCAGGCCGACTCTCAACCACTGTGCCACCAGGGAAGCCCTGTGATGTTAATTCTGTCTTAGCAAGTATTTTTTCTCTGTGACTCTGAAATTTCACATTAATTGCTTTTGCTTTGACACGTGCACAAAAATTTTAGTCCTTTCCTAGTGATCCACATAGCGTCTTCTATCTTTACCTCCACAACAAAGTCAGCCGTCAGCACCTGTTCTATCTTAGGATTGCAAAAGTACTCAGAGATAGCAAACCAGTTAAGAAATGTTTTAGAAAGGAATTGGACAACATGTAAGAAGGAGAAAAACATAATTTCTCAATAGTGTAACCAAGCCTGCCCTCAATAATATCCACTTTAAACCACTTTATTCTACTTAGTAGGAGATAGAGTCCAGACAAGAACAGACTTTCATGTATCACATTTAGTGACATTCATACTCTTCTGTATTCTAATAGCTCTCACTGTTTCTTAAGTGCTACACAGTGTGGTAAGCATTTTACATACAACATCTCAATTAAATTAATATTCACATCAACCCTAGTGGGTGCTATTATTCTCAGTTTTACAGATGAGGCCACTGAGGTTTAAAGAGATTAAATATCTTTTTCTGGATCACACAGCTACTCCTAGGGAATAGAAGAACTAGGATTTGAACCCAGGTGTGACCCTAAATACTTACTCTCTATATGGCTTTTTTCTAAGTTCTTAAACACATGCAAATTGGAAGTGAAGGGGCCACCCTGGAAAGCAGATGACCCAGACAGTTTTACAACTGTTTTCTAAATTCATGTTTTTTCACTTCATATGACAGAGTTGGAGAAATTCATTCATCTGTCTTCTTCCATAGGCACTCTTGCAAAACTCACACAGCAACTGAAATTAGGTTGCTAAGCAAAAATACTCTTCCCAAAATAATTAACCTGCTGCAGACCTTGTAAAATGATGACTCATTTAAAAATCTTTCTGAGAAGCAACAGGGCTAATTACTAAGGATACAGGGTATGAAAACAGGATGTAGTCTGAACAGGGACCATTACAGACGTAATGTGTTAAAAGTCCCAGAGTTGAACAATAGTAAATAAACATTTAGTCAGAGTTGGCCAAATTCTGTCCATTGTGCTCACAGGAGTAGCAGGCAGATAACAGAAAGGCATCTGGCACTCTGTAGGCTTCTTAGTAGTTAGTGGGGGGTGGGGGCAGAATACATGACCCCAAATATGCCACTTTGGCATGTGGGTCGTTTTGAGCTAAAGGCAGTCAAACCCAGCAGACTCAGGTAAAGCTCTTTTCCTCCCCATCAACTGCCTAAATTTACATTGGAAAGAGGGCCTATACCAGGAAGAGAGATACGTTTTACCTAAGAAACGTAATCTGTAATAGGGCAACATTTGTTTTTCAAACATTTCCTCTGCCTTCCTGTGAACGGCCTTCCTCCCCCTTGTATCCCTAGACCCATATCCCTTTCCTTAGCTCAAGGTTTTATATAAGCTTCAATTACCTGGCTGCCATTCAGGTCTCAGATTTTCATGGGACTCCTGTATGTATAAAATTAAATGTTTTTCTCCTATTAATCTGCCTTATATAAATTTCATTATTAAACCAGCCAAAGAAGGTTGGGACATGTAAATAACAAATTTTCTGAATGAAGCCAAGAATGCTTTTGCTTCGTCCCAATGCATAACCTTTGAAGAAAGTGCTCCTCAAGAAAATGGGGTAAAGAAATTGAAGATTCACACCTTCAGATTTAGAACTGTTTTGTTTTGTTTTGTTTTTGAATCAATGTTATTTGGGGCACAGATTCTTCTATTTAATAAGTAAATCATCCTAACATAGTTCATGAAATACATTTACTTTTCCTTGCATAGTAATTAGTCAGCAACACTTTGCATGGAATTTTCTGACTACGGTGTGAAGAAAAGAAAGACCAAATTTTATTCCAAACCTCCCTCTTTTAGGTCTATGGTCATCTCTCTTCTTCCTTTTCCTCCCCATATGTTGGGCAATAAACAGTGTACTGTCAGATGAACAATATCCTAGGAATCAGAAAATATTTATAACAATTTTGAGTAATTTATACTGAACTAACAAGTATTTCTAGAGTCTTTGAACAAGTAAAAAGGACAAAAAAAAAAAGTCCTCAGCAATTAAACACCCGTTCCAGCTGCCATCTTTGTTAGTTCCTGCAAATCTTGACCTTGATTTTTCCGTAGCAGTCTCACCCTTGCTCTTGCCTCCTTTCAGATTTGTCTTTCCATGTTATGATTCAATGCTGGTCACAAAACTCTCCATCCCTACCACCCACAAAAACTTCTTTTCTGCATAAATTAGGTTTTGGCATTTTTCCTATGCTTCTCAAGCATCCATCCACCTCCTGGTTTGTTTCTGGTTTTATTTTATTTATATTCTTTTTCAAGAACTTACCCAATGCACAGGTTGAGATACCACAATAATTTTATTTATATAGTTTCCATTTTTAATTACTTTATAGAATTATAACTATATTGCATAGCAAAAAGGAAAGCATAAAATTACAGAAAGCCTACTTTTTCCAGTGTGGCCTGGCAAAAAGCCTGCTGCAAGTGGGGCTTCCAGAACATGAGCATGGAACTGTACTGATTCTTTCTTTTATACATAAATGACAATACCCACAGCACCCAAAACCAGAGGCAAAAGAAAACATCTGTTATGTGAATTTTAAGATGCAAAAGACCCATCAAATCAACTAGTATATTCCCTATCGGTGCCAGATTATTTCCTCTGCTTATCTTATTTACTTGGTTAAGTCTAGTTATAAATATCCCAACTCATGAAATGTTCAAACATTTTTCAGGAGATTATCGCTCATTCGTACCGCACATACTGTTAATAAATGTTCCTAGGTTTGCCCTTAAATTTTCTTTACAATTTTCTTTCATTTTCATAATCCTATTTATGCAGCAAGCCATGTTAAATGATTTTTCACTTCTCATTATCTACACTCATAAAATCCTCAAAATAACTAAGGTTTTTGTTTATGTGAAACCTTTTCATTCTACTAGGACAAATCTACCCAGACCAACTGAATATTCTTCTAAATGATTTCACAAAATGTTAGAATTCAAGAAAGGGGATTCTGTTGGAGTCACTGCAGTGATGTTGTAACCAAAAGTTTAAGGAAAATATGACAACTGTGGCAAAATAGAAAAATATTATTCTACTCTAGCCTAAAACCATGGTGAAATATGTTATGGAGCTCTGCTTAATATTTTTCAAGGAAGATAACAGCAGACCTGGAAAAGGTTTCCAGAAAAAAAAAAAAAAAAAAAAAAAACAAGAGAATAGATCAGGGAACTGCCATGAAATAAGAAAAAAAAATTTTAATTGTATATTGAGTCTGAATGAATGTACAATTGGAGGGTTTTAAATCTTTGAATATAAAATAGGGTGGCCTCTCTTTTTGTTTTATCTGACAAAGAAAACATCTCTGGAAAATTACCAGACTCCTGGTTAGCCAGAACTAGAATTCCTTCCTGTATTTCATCACTTCTGAAAAGGCCCAGCCCCACAATTGACAAGAATCAGTCATTTCCTTTCACTCACAAAAGAGCCTTATCTATAGCTACAGAGAAAAATATCTTAGGCTTTCTCTCAGCAGTCTACATGTGATGAATTATTCTTAAATATTATTATACTTCTATTCACAATAATAGTAGTTGACCTTTACTGAGGAGCTTATGCTCTGAGCATTGGGTTAAGTATCTGACATAGATAGTATCATCTCATGAAATCCTGATAGCAATGCATAAAGCAGGTGCTATAATTACTTCTTTTAAAAAGATAAGGAAAGTGAGGCTTAGAGAGATTTAGACATTTGCCCAAAATAGAATGGCCAGTACCTGGGAAAGGCTGAACCAGAACACAGGCTTGTTTGGATTCTCCAGGTACAAGGAGGAAGCTGAATGGCAGTTTTTACCTCTATATCAGGACCACAGCAACACAAATGAACTCGCAGCCATTCTTTCCTGGGGCTGAAATAAGTTTACTCACAGGGTATAGCATTCACTAAATAGTCTCAAGCAACAAGAGTTGACATAGAATCCCACTACTGCAGCAGATTTTTTCCCTCTAATTTCTACTTGTGTAATAGCTTGTTCTTCTAAGACCACCTTCTCTTCCCCTGCTCCCCCGACACTGTCTTCTTACTTCTCAGTGCTTGAGGTTCTCAAAGGAGCTGAAGAGTAACTTTGCCCTTGCAGTGTTTTGACTTCTGAGTCTTTGAATTTAAAAAGTCACTAAGACTCAAGAAATACAATAATTGCTATAGAACTGGATATGGATGAACTGATTCTTTTAATTAGGCAAATTAAGAAAAATTCTAGTTTGCACAGTAGCTGATTATTCTAGTAAGCCAACTGTGCAAAATTTCCTGTTAGAAAAAAATGTTTGTCTTTCTGCAGAAAATATTCTCAAATAATTGAATTGCATTTTTCAAGAAATGAGAGGCAAATCACAATGGCTGGATGTTAACAAGATGGGTTAGCCTTCCTGCGGAGAAAGACATGCAGGGGTTTGGGTGATATCACAGCTTCATGCTGACAAGGGAGAAGATGGGATACTGCACAGATCACCCCATCCGTGTGCTGACGATGACTTCATGAGTTCTAATTGCCAACATTTATGTCAACTGTATGTAGGTGTCCTTTAAATGCCTTTTATTTTAAATTTCTCAACTTCTTTTTTTAACATTTTTATTGGCATATAATTGCTTTACAATGGTGTGTTAGTTTCTGCCGTATAACAAAATGAATCAGCTATAGGTATACATATATCCCCATATCCCCTCCCTCTTGCATCTCCCTCCCACCCTCCCTATCTCACCCCTCTAGGTGGTCACAAAGCACCGAGCTGATCTCCTTGTGCTATGCAGCTGCTTCCCACTAGCTATCTATTTTACATTTGGTACTGTATATATGTCCATGCCACTCTCTCACTTCGTCCCAGCTTATACTTCCCCCTCCCTGTGTCCTCAAGTCCATTCTCTACATCAGTGTCTTTATTCCTATCCTGCCCCTAGTTTCATTAGAACCTTTTTTTTTTAGATTCCGTATATATGTGTTAGCATACGGTATTTATTTTTCTCTTTCTGACTTACTTCACTCTGTATGACAGACTCTAGGTCCATCCACCTCACTACAAATAGTTCAATTTTGTTTCTTTTTATGGCTGAGTAATATTCCACTGTATATATGTGCCACATCTTCTTTATCCATTCATCTGTCGATGGACACTTAGGTTGCTTCCATGGTCTGGCTACTGTAAATAGTGCTGCAATGAACAGCAACCTAAAATCAGCTGTAATGTAGGAAGTCATGGGCTGTGTCTGTTTCGAACTCCTTCTGACTTTGGTCTTTTCTGAGCATCCTTGTCTTGGGATAGATCAGAGTATAGGGGGCCTAAACTGAAAACAAACACAGCTACTTTATAAACCAAGCCAGGAGAAAAGTAAAAATTATTCCTATTGGAACACATTCTATGAATGCTACTGAAGCCATATGATTGTCAAAGGTGTTTGATGTTTAAAGACTCTCTTCACTTTGATGCTGTGTGAAGAGGCTGTGAATTCTATGGCCATTAACCAAATTTCATAAACCCAGTTGCTATTTGAGTGCAAAGGCTGGAAAGAACCGTCAAGAGGAGAATTTTGTGATTAGCTAATTAAGGTGCCTTAGGAATTGACTCTATCTAAAATGCCATGCTATCCCAGTGCAGAAGTTTCAGGCTCATTTTGTGGGCAGGAAGTATGTAAGAAAATGAATCACCACCTTTTGGAATAATTTTTTCAAACACGTAATGGCCCCTAGCCCCCTCTCTTCTCCACCCTCCAGCCACCCTACCTCAGCGTACCACCCAACTCCACGGTGGACCTAAAGGTGTCCCAAGACCTCATGTATCAACAGCCTCAGCATTTGTTTTTCTAACATGCTGAACCCTCCCCGAGATGTTTGCCATTAACCCCAAGGAATCAAGAGATCCACGTCCCCACCGTTAACCCCACACTTACTTATTCTGTAATCCTGGACAAGTTCCTTAAGCTCTCCAACCTGTACTTTTTTCATCTTTAAACTGAGGATAATAATGTCTGCTCCACCCACCATGCGTATGTGAAATCATAACGCCTGTTCTACTCTCCGTATGTGTGTGAAAGTATCTACTAGCAGCGGTAAGGCAGGAAGCATTAATCTGTAGCATATTAACTGCCAGGGTCATCAAACATCTCTCAGCACCTCCACGTAGGTACCACCAGTGACAAAGACACTTTACTTTCAGCTGTGATCATCTAGCACAGAGGTTAGCAAACTTCTGTAAAGGGGTAAACATTAAATATTTGGGGCTTTGCAGGCTGTGTGGTCTCTGTTCCATTTACTCAACTCTGCTATTGCAACATGAAAGTGGCCACAGACAATTAATTCATAAGTGGGTGGGTGTGGCCAGATTTGACCCCTAGTCCTTAGTTTGCCAGCCCTGAATTAGACTGCGTGACAAATATGATTGATGGATGCATTTAAACTGGGAGAAAGGGAGCTGGTTTCTGCCACTCCCCACCCCCTCCCCCAGTGTACAGTCATCAGGAAAATGCCTGAAAATAAGAGAGAAGAAAAAAATTAGGGAGAAAAAGAATGCAGTAACTGTGCCATCTGCCTACCCATCCTCTTCTTCTCTTGCAGGTAAGTTGAGGAAGGACAATCTTACTTGGCTCTTTCCTTTCCTTCACAAAGTCTGAGGAATCTAAAATGGAAGAGCTTGACAGGCTAAAATTTGAGAGTAGTCATGCCCGGGATATGCAGACAGAAAGTAGAGACTTAGCAGCATGTGTCGGTACAACGTGGGTGATGGAGACACGCCCACTAAGTATGTGGAGGAGATAGAGGAGTGGCCGCGGGCCAGCAAGGGTGGAAGGGAGCTGAGAAGGACGGTCGGCATGCTCATGGCAGAGTCACAGGGCAGAGGGCTTCACAGCAGACCACCCAAACGGGATGAGACGGAAGGCGCAGCTACTCTCAGGGAATCTGCAGCATCTGAGAGTCGTGGAGAGACACTGAACAGCCCAGAAAGAGCCTCAGCCACTACTTTCACCAGGAGCCAGGCTGGGAGAATACAGGTAACCTGCTTCGTAGGAGTGTGACCTGTGCAGTTGCACCAGCCCTGCACTGTTTAATGTTCTGCTATTGCTGTCTTAAAAATTCTTAATTTTTTTAAACTAGAGTCCCCCAAGTTCCCATTATGCACTGGGCCCCTAAATTATGTGGCCAGTCCCGACAGCCTCAGGGCACTCCCTCTGAGCCAGGTGTGCATGCTAGCAGACTACACCACGCCCTCACAACACCCCCGGAGGAAGCACAGTGTCTGCGTGGTACCAAATACAGGGGAGGAGAGCTCAACAGGAGGGAAAGGAAAGACCAAAATGGAACTCTGATTTGTTCTAGGATTGAGCTATGCATATTGAATTTAACCAAAAAAAAAAAAAAAAAAAAAACCACCAGATAAAATTGAATTTACCAGGAAATAGCCAGGTTAAGGTCTCTGCTTCAGGTGGGGATTGGAGGCACGGAGAATGGGAGAGGCAACCAAAGAGTAACGAAAGCTGAGTTCAGTCATAAAGAAAGTATTAGAATGACGTCCTTGAGGTTTATGGGGCGTCTTAACTGTGAAATATAACATTGGTTACAGCTTTGTAAACCTTAAGGTACTACAGGACTTTCAGGCAATATATGTAAAGGAGTCTTCCTTTAAATCACATCGCTATTGCTCTCGCCCTGGCTTTGAAAAAGAAAAGCAAGGAATGAGACTCACAAACAGGGCCGGAGGAAGCCAGAGCTGGGGGCCTTCCAACAGTGAAGTGACTGCACGGCACCTGGGACAGGAGGCTGATGCAGAGAGGGGGTGACACAGGGCGCTTTGCCCGGAGGCCACCACTGGGTGGGCTTTCTCTGCCCCCCTCCTCTCCCTCTCTAGGCACCTCTCTTGTTTTCCCATCTGGGTTCCCCACTACGCCTTTCATTGAAATTATAAAAATGAGATCCCGGTGATCTCATTCTGCTCCACAGTGGGTCTTCCCGGCCCAGACTTGCATGAGGTGTTCCCCAAACCCAAACCTGACCCATCTACTAAACTCTAAGTCTTCTGGGTTCTAAGGATGGAGTTAAGAAATCACCTGGCTAGATTTAAATCACATCATAGCATCACTACCCTTACTCTGTATTCCTCAGTCTTAAACCTAGATTGAAATGAAAAGGGAAGTAGTCATTTTAAAAAGGCTCGATTGAAGGTAGGGTGAGGGCAGTTTTTCTTTAAATCATACCACTGGGCGATTCTATGTAAAAGAAGTCATGGCAGGGCTTCCTTGGTGGCGCAGTGGTTGAGAGTCCGCCTGCCAATGCAGGGGACGCGGGTTCGTGCCCCGGTCCGGGAGGATCCCACGTGCTGCAGACAGGCTAGGCCCGTGAGCCATGGCCGCTGAGCCTGCGCACTCGGAGCCTGTGCTCTGCAACGGGAGAGGCCACAACAGTGAGAGGCCCGCGTACCGCAAAAAAAAAAAAAAAAAAAAAAAAAAAAAGAAGTCATGGCAGGGGGACGGTGAGAAGCACTCTAGGAACATATTTTTTTCTTCTCTTCTCTCTCGACACATGCAATCCCCAGATCCCCTTTTCTCTACTACCACGTGCCAGCGTCCTCTTTGGTGTCACATACATTCTTTGGAGAGCCAAGCTGGACCCAGAGTTCACACGGTAGACAGGTCTTGGCTCCTAAAATCTGGTGCTGACGGTGTGGGACCAGGAAGCTCAGGGTTACAGCAACGGCCAGGGCCCCGGGAACAACACTGCCAGCAGAGCAGCTCCCTCTGCAAGCCTAGGCCAGCGGATCTCACACTTCAAAATCACCTGGAGAGTATGTTAACACGCACACTGCTGGTCCCCAGGTCCAGAGTTTCTAATTCTGTGGGTCTAGGATGGGGCCTGAGAGTTTGCATTTCTAACACGTTCCCAGGTGATGCTACTGCTGTTGGTCCCAGGACCACACATGGAGAACCAACACTCTAGGGTTGAGATAGGTCCGGACAGTTGCAAAGAGGCCTCAGGATATCTACCTATTTCAGCTAGAAACTCTCTGCTTTTCCCCTAACTAAACTAGAAAATAGTTGACTTGGCTGGAGAAAATGTTAATTGTAACTATTTACATGACTGATTACATGCCTGATTATCATTCATCCTCCAGCAGAGGCCCTGTTTGAGTGTTTAAACTTGTAGGCTACAGAGAGGTCAAAACCTCTTTGCAGATATGGGTGTGTGTGTTGAATAAGATAGTTTTTATCAGAAGACTCACAAATAATCTAGATTTTCAGATATTATTGAAAAAAATCAGAAGGTCTGGCACTACGGAGCCCATCTTCCCACATAGCTACGTTTAGCTGGGGTTGAGTGGTGGCCGACCCACTTGGATGGAGAATTTGCTCACTAGTTCACACCTGTCCTTACTACTCTCCATTACCTCTTGAACACTGAGACCCAAAAGTCAGTTGTCATATATTTATATGTACTCTGTTTTTCTTCTAGTAGAGAAAGTCTTCTCTTTACTTGAGAAAAGCAAAAGCTACACCGAGAAAGTTTCAGGTTTCAAGAAAAAAAAAAATCTAGTAATGACTACTCCTGTGGGTTTATATGCAAATACTCTGCCAGATTCATCTGTTTCCAGCCACCTGTCTTCTGAGTCCATTTGTGTTTGGGTCCAGTCTTGGACAAGCCTGGATGGCAGGCAGAAATGCGCGGGGAGGAATTAGAGGCAAGAAGCAGACTGGGCGGCAGGGTAATCAAAGAAACCATCTGGAAAGGAATTGTCCAAAAGGAAGAAGCTGCAGTCTGTCACAGGCTTGACCGAGGACAGCGTCACTTTGCCAAGGGAGAGAGAATGTTGAGAGAGCGGGAATACGCTCCCATGATGCCTCCACAGACACACGGCCAAAGCCGAGGCTGATGGGGGCTGCAATAAGGGCACACGTGGAAACAGAAATGTGTACCAGAAGAGGCTCTGTAAGGAGCTGGGGCCTTGCTTGGAGAACTGGCCATCCAGAAGGTGGGGGGAGGATCTGGGGAGCTTCTGCAGGGTCACTGCTGGAACCAGCAGAGGTGGCAGAGGCATCAATAGATCATCAAGCCAGCTGAGGGACAGGACAGTGGAGGGCCTGACAGACCGCCCTTGGGGACCACCTCTTAAATTAACCTGAGTGGAGAGGATGTTCTGCAATTGTTTAAGTAGAAACTAAGACAAGGAAATACCACGCTGATCTCGTACTATTAACTCCCTGGCTTTCTCAGCTTCAGAACTCTGAGTTATAGTTCATCCCACAGAGTTTTTTGTGCACCACTATACAAAATAACAAGCACACAAGAACCATGTTGGGTGCCAGGATACACACACACACACACACACACACACACAACATATTCCTTCCCTCAAGAATGTCATAGTCCAAGATAGTGGTCTGTAAGTTTTTTTAACAGTTCAATCCATTACTTAAAAATGTAATCACTTATCCCAACATTTGTATATTTACCTATAAATATAAGTGTTATGCTAATCTCCTAATGTATTAGGCTTATTATAAATTATATCCCCAAATAGAAAAAACCTAACTAAATAAATAATAACAAACATTATCAATAAATATATGAAGCTCATGCCCCAATGACTTCTCCTGTGATAATTGGTGTACAAAACAGACATTTAAACAGATTTAAAAAATAAAAGGAAGCTTGGGAAATGCTTTAATAGCAGTCTTGGATCTGAGGATTAACTGGACCTGATCCTGAATAACTCCTGAGTTCTTAAAGAAATTGGAAACATGCAAAGACAAATGGCTGTAGATTAGGACAGAGGGAAAAGCTCTGAGGACCAACCATTTCTCAGGTTGTGGTACTTCAGCTGGGCCCAGGGCATGAGTAAACTCTTTCTAGGGAGAGGAAAGCGTATAAACGAAAGTACATAGCTGTTCAGTGGCCTGATGTGGACTTAGGAGAACTTCAAAAGGGAGAACAAACGCAGCAAAATACTAATTATGTGTGTAACAAAACATAATGGATTAACTCAGGCAAGTTGCATCTGATAATGAGACTACAGTCTGTGTTGGCATGTTCAGCCTTCAGTTTGTCCCTCATATGGCACTGTTATTTTTTCCCATCAGAAAAAAAAAAAAAAGTGAACCTTGGTGGTCACCATGGTAACTAAATAGTGGGAGTGAGGGCACAGGAAGGTCAAGGAATGTTCTATCAAGAAAGTACAAAACACAGGTTATTTTTAAGTTTGGCTCTGTTCCTATAATTTTAATGTCTGAAAATTAAGATGTACATAAATAGTAATGTCTGTTTCTCAAGCAGCCATGAGAAAAAATACTTTCCCAGTAATTCAATACAACCTTCTTATTTTGTTGACGTTTCATTTTCATCAGCTGTCATTCAAGCCAACAAAAATGCCCAAAGTGAGTATTTTCCAAATTTGTAACGAGGGAGGGTGGAGGGTGTCCTGTACCCTCCTTCCCCTTGTTTTCTGTTCTCCTCTGTTCTTTGTACACTAGCATGACTCACCGTCCCCAGAACACAGATTGATAATTGCTTGTCTAAGAATGGTGATGTGTTTACTCGCAGTCACCCATATTCTCTCATCTAATGACACTTGTGGCCAAGGACACAGATTTGCCAGGCAGCTGACAAACCAGAGTGGGGAGGTGACGTAGCTTGTGAACCAAGGGTTTTCCCCCGCACAGGCCCAGCCAGCTGTCCCCGGCAGAGAAAAGCCTACATGACTGCACTCCAGGGCCAACTGAGTGGGCCTAAATGTTACTCTGGTACACACCTCTGCTCGAAGGAAATGCGCCCAAGAACTAATAGCAGGAGCAGCAGAAGAAATAGAAAACAGAAAAAAGTCAAAACCTCCGAACATAAGAAAAATACCTTTCGAAAAACTCTCACAATGCTTTGTGCAAAAGATAGTAACATAGGTGAATTGTGTGAAAATAGTTTCCTAAGGATTACAAATAGCTGGATTTTGCTTAAACCAGAGTCCTCACCAAGAACACAGACTTAGAGGTTTTCTATTTCTCTACAGATTTCATTTAGATTATAAACCAATCGTAACCTATATTGGGCAGGCCGTTTAGATTTTACCAAAACAGTCCCACTGTTTTCATGAAAGAGTTTTGTCACTTGTGTATTTATAAATATGCCACACTCTACATATGAATGCATCACTGAAAAGGAAATTTTAGAATTAACCTTTCTTTGTCACTTTAAAATGTATCACTCAAAACTAAATTTAAAGATAGAATTCGAACTTCCGGGTAAGATGGCGGAAGAGTAAGACGCGGAGATCACCTTCCTCCCCACGGATACACCAGAAATACAGCTACACGTGGAACAACTCCTACAGAACACCTACTGAACGCTGGCAGAAGAACCCAGACCCCCCAAAAGGCAAGAAACTCCCCACATACCTGGGTAGGACAAAGCGGAGAGATCCCCGCACAGAGGATCAGTGCCGAGCGGCACTCACCAGCCCGAGAGGCTTGTCTGCTCCCCCGCCGGGGCGCGCGGCGCTGGAAGCTGAGGCTCGGGCTTCGGTCAGAGCGCAGGGAGAGGACTGGGGCTGGCGGTGAGAACTCAGCCTGAAGGGGGCTAATGTGCCACAGCTAGCCGAGAGGGAGTCCGGGAAAACTCTGGAGCTGCCGAAGAGGCAAGAGACATTTTCTTCCCTCTTGGTTTCCTGGTGCGCGAGGAGAGGGGATTAAGAGCGCTGCTTAAAGGGGCTCCACAGACGGGCGCGAGTCGCGACTGAAAGCGCGGAGCCCAGTGACGGGCGTGGGACGCTGGGGCTGCTGCTGCCGCCGCTGGGAAGCCTGTGCGCGAGAGCAGGTCACTGTCCACACCGCCCTTCCGGGAGCCTGTGCAGCCCGCCACTGCCGGGGTCCCAGGATCCAGGGGCGGCTTTCCTGGGAGAACGCACGGCGCGCCTCGGGCTGGTGCAACGTCACGCCGACCTCTGCCGCTGCAGGCTCGCCCCGCACTCTGTGCCCCTCCCTCCCGCCCGGCCTGAGTGAGCCAGAGTCCCCGAAGAGGCTGCTCCTTTAACCCTGTCCTGTCTGAGCGAAGAACAGACGCCCTCCGGCGACCTACACGCAGAGGCGGGGCCAAATCCAAAGCTGAGACCCAGGAGCTGTGAGAACAAAGAAGAGAAAGGGA
Source organism: Mesoplodon densirostris (assembly GCF_025265405.1). Lineage (NCBI taxonomy): Eukaryota > Metazoa > Chordata > Mammalia > Artiodactyla > Ziphiidae > Mesoplodon > Mesoplodon densirostris. The sequence continues at coordinate 83,802,381 of NC_082672.1, forward strand.
AACTTCTCCCAGCAGCCTCAGAAGAAGCACATTAAAGCTCCACAATCAACTTGATGTACCCTGCATCTGTGGAATACATGAATAGACAACAAAACATCCCAAATTGAGGAGCCAGGAGTCAGTGCTGCGCCTCTGAGGTGGGAGAGCGAACTTCAGGACACTGGTCCACAAGAGACCTCCCAGCTCCACATAATATCAAACGGCGAAAATCTTCCAGAGATCTCCATCTCAACAGCAGCACCCAGCTTCACTCAACGACCAGCAAGCTACAGTGCTGGACACCCTATGCCAAACAACGAGCAAGACAGGAACACAACGCCACCATTAGCAGAGAGGTGGCCTAAAATCATAAAAAGTCCGCAGACACCCCAAAACACACCAACAGACGTGGACCTGCCCACCAGAAAGACAAGATCCAGCCTCATCCACCAGAACACAGGCACTAGTCCCCTCCACCAGGAAGCCTACACAACCCACTAAACCAACCTTAGCCACTGGGGACAGACACCAAAAACAACGGGAACTACGAACCTGCAGCCTACAAAAAGGAGACCCCAAACACAGTAACATAAGCAAAATGAGAAGACAGAAAAACACACAGCAGGAGAAGGAGCAAGATAAAAACCCACCAGACCTAACAAATGAAGAGGTAATAGGCAGTCTACCTGAAAAAGAATTCAGAATAATGATGGTAAAGATGATCCAAGATTCTATTTCCCAGATCCAAAATCTTGGAAATAGAATAGACAAAATGCAAGAAACAGTTAACAAGGACCTAGAAGAACTAAAGATGAATCAAGCATCAATTAAAAACACAATACATGAAATAAAAAATACTCTAGATGGGATCAATAGCAGAATAACTGAGGCAGAAGAACGGATAAGTGAGGTGGAAGATAAAATAGTGGAAGTAACTGATGCAGAGCAAAATAAAGAAAAAAGAATGAAAAGAACAGAGGACAGTCTCAGAGACCTCTGGGACAACATTAAACGCACCAACATTCGAATTATAGGGGTTCCAGAAGAAAAAGAGAAAAAGAAAGGGACTGAGAAAATATTTGAAGAGATTATAGTTGAAAACTTCCCTAATATGGGAAAGGAAATAGTTAATCAAGTCCAGGAGGCACAGAGAGTCCCATACAGAATAAATCCAAGGACAAATACGCCGAGGCACATATTAATCAAACTGTCAAAAATTAAACACAAAGAAATCATATTAAAAGCAGCAAGGCAGGGCCTCCCTGGTGGGGCAGTGGTTGAGAGTCCGCCTGCCGATGCAGGGGATACGGGTTCGTGCCCCGGTCTGGGAGGATCCCATATGCCGCGGAGCGGCTGGGCCCGTGAGCCATGGCCACTGGGCCTGCGCGTCCGGAGCCTGTGCTCCGCAACGGGAGAGGCCACAACAGTGAGAGGCCCGCATACAGCAAAAAGAAAAAAAAAAAAAAAAAAAAAAAAGCAGCAAGGCAAAAACAACAAATAACACACAAGGGAATCCCCATCAGGATAACAGCTGATCTCTCAGCAGAAACTCTACAAGCCAGAAGGGAGTGGCAGGACATATTTAAAGTGATGAAGGAGAAAAACCTGCAACCAAGATTACTCTACCCAGCAAGGATCTCATTCAGATTTGATGGAGAAATTAAAACGTTTACAGACAAGCAAAAGCTGAGAGAGTTCAGCACCACCAAACCAGCTTTACAACAAATGCTAAAGGAACTTCTCTAGGCAAGAAACACAACAGAAGGAAAAGACCTACAATAACAAACCCAAAACAATTAAGAAAATGGGAATAGGAACATACATATCGATAATTACCTTAAATGTAAATGGACTAAATGCTCCCACCAAAAGACACAGATTGGCTTAATGGATACAAAAACAAGACCCATATATATGCTGTCTACAAGAGACCCACTTCAGAACTAGAGACACATACAGAGTGAAAGTAAGGGGATGGAAAAAGATATTCCATGCAAATGGAAACCAAAAGAAAGCTGGAGTAGCAATTCTCATATCAGACAAAATAGACTTTAAAATAAAGACTACTAGAAGAGACAAAGAAGGACACTACATAATGATCAAGGGATCGATCCAAGAAGAAGATATAACAATTGTAAATATTTATGCACCAAACATAGGAGCACCTCAATACATAAGGCAAATACTAACAGCCATAAAAGGAGAAATCGACAGTAACACACTCATAGTAGGGGACTTTAACACCCCACTTTCACCAATGGACAGATCATCCAAAATGAAAATAAATAAGGAAACACAAGCTTTAAATGATACATTAAACAAGATGGACTTAATTGATATTTATAGGACATTCCATCCAAAAACAACAGAATACACATTTTTCTCAAGTGCTCATGGAACATTCTCCAGGATAGACCATATCTTGGGTCACAAATCAAGCCTTGGTAAATTTAAGAAAATTGAAATTGTATCAAGTATCTTTTCCGACCACAATGCTATGAGACTAGATATCAATTACAGGAAAAGAGCTGTAAAAAATACAAACACATGGAGGCTAAACAATACACTACTTCATAACGAAGTGATCACTGAAGAAATCAGAGAGGAAATTTAAAAATACCTAGAAACAAATGACAATGGAGACACGACGACCCAAAACCTATGGGATGCAGCAAAAGCAGTTATAAGAGGGAAGTTTATAGCAATACAATCCCACCTTAAGAAACAGATAACATCTCGAATAAACAACCTAACCTTGCACCTGAAGCAATTAGAGAAAGAAGAACAAAAATATCCCAAAGTTAGCAGAAGGAAAGAAATCATAAAAATCAGATCAGAAATAAATGAAAAAGAAATGAAGGAAACGATAGCAAAGATCAATAAAACTAAAAGCTGGTTCTTTGAGAAGATAAACAAAATTGATAAACCATTAGCCAGACTCATCAAGAGAAAAAGGCAGAAGACTCAAATCAATAGAATTAGAAATGAAAAAGGAGAAGTAACAACTGACACTGCAGAAATACAAAAGATCATGAGAGATTACTATAAGCAACTCTATGCCAATAAAATAGACAACATGGAAGAAATGGACAAATTCTTAGAAATGCACAACCTGCCAAGACTGAATCAGGAAGAAATAGAAAATATGAACAGACCAATCACAAGCACTGAAATTGAAACTGTGATAAAAAAATCTTCCAACAAACAAAAGCCCAGGACCAGATGGCTTCACAGGCGAATTCTATCAAACATTTAGAGAAGAGCTAACACCTATCCTTCTCAAACTCTTCCAAAATATAGCAGAGGGAGGAACACTCCCAAACTCATTCTACGAGGCCACCATCACCTTGATACCAAAACCAGACAAGGATGTCACAAAGAAAAAAAACTACAGGCCAATATCACTGATGAACATAGATGCAAAAATCCTCAACAAGATACTAGCAAACAGAATCCAACAGCACATTAAAAGGATCATACACCATGATCAAGTGGGGTTTATTCCAGGAATGCAAGGATTCTTCAATATACACAAATCAATCTACGTGATACACCATATTAACAAATTGAAGGAGAAAAACCATATGATCATCTCAATAGATGCAGAGAAAGCTTTCGACAAAGTTCAACACCCATTTATGATAAAAACCCTGCAGAAAGTAGGTATAGAGGGAACTTTCCTCAACATAATAAAGGCCATATATGACAAACCCAGAGCCAGCATCGTCCTCAATGGTGAAAAACTGAAACCATTTCCACTAAGATCAGGAACAAGACAAGGTTGCCCGCTCTCACCACTCTTATTCAACATAGTTTTGGAAGTTCTAGCCACAGCAATCAGAGAAGAAAAGGAAATAAAAGGAATCCAAATCGGAAAAGAAGAAGTAAAGCTGTCACTGTTTGCAGATGACATGATACTATACATAGAGAATCCTAAAGATGCTACCAGAAAACTACTAGAGCTAATCAATGAATTTGGTAAAGTTGCAGGATACAAAATTAATGCACAGAAATCTCTGGCATTCCTATATACTAATGATGAAAAATCTGAAAGTGAAATCAAGGAAACACTCCCATTTACCACTGCAACTAAAAGAATAAAATATCTAGGAATAAACCTACCTAAGGAGACAAAAGACGTGTATGCAGAAAATTATAAGACACTGATGAAAGAAATTAACGATGATACAAATAGATGGAGAGATGTACCATGTTCTTGGATTGGAAGAATCAACATTGTGAAAATGACTCTACTACCCAAAGCAATCTACAGATTCAATGCAATCCCTATCAAACTACCACTGGCATTTTTCAAAGAACTAGAACAAAAAATTCCACAATTTGTATGGAAACACAAAAGACCCCGAATAGCCAAAGCAATCTTGAGAACGAAAAATGGAGCTGGAGGAATCAGGCTCCCTGACTTCAGACTATACTACAAAGCTACAGTAATCAAGACAGTATGGTACTGGCACAAAAACAGAAAGACAGATCAATGGAACAGGATAGAAAGCCCAGAGATAAACCCACGGACATATGGTCACCTTATCTTTGATAAAGGAGGCAGGAATGTACAGTGGAGAAAGGACAGTCTCTTCAATAAGTGGTGCTGGGAAAACTGGATAGGGACATGTAAAAGTATGAGATTAGATCACTCCCTAACACCATACACAAAAATAAGCTCAAAATGGATTAAAGACTTAAATGTAAGGCCAGACACTATCAAAGTCTTAGAGGAAAACATAGGCAGAACACTCTATGACATAAATCACAGCGAGATCCTTTTTGACCCACCTCCTAGAGAAATGGAAATAAAGACAAAAATAAACACATGGGACCTAATGAAACTTAAAAGCTTTTGCACAGCAAAGGAAACCATAAACAAGACCAAAAGACAACCCTCAGAATGGGAGAAAATATTTGCCAATGAAGCAACTGACAAAGGATTAATCTCCAAAATTTATAAACAGCTCATGCAGCTCAATAGCAAAAAAACAAACAACCCAATCCAAAAATGGGCAGAAGACCTAAATAGACATTTCTCCACAGAAGATATACAGACTGCCAACAAACACATAATAGGATGCTCAACATCTTTACTCATTAGAGAAATGCAAATCAAAACTACAATGAGATATCATCTCACACCAGTCAGAATGGCCATCATCAAAAAATCTAGAAACAATAAATGCTGGAGAGGGTGTGGAAAAAAGGGAACACTCTTGCACTGCTGGTGGGAATGTGAATTGGTACAGCCACTATGGAGAACGGTATGGAGGTTCCTTAAAAAACTAAAAATAGAACTACCATATGACCCAGCAATCCCACTACTGGGCATATACCCTGAGAAAACCATAATTCAAAAAGAGACATGTACCAAAATGTTCATCGCAGCCCTATTTACAATAGCCCGGAGATGGAAACAACCTAAGTGTCCATCATTGGATGAATGGGTAAAGAAGATGTGGCACATATATACAACGGAATATTACTCAGCCATAAAAAGAAATGAAATTGAGCTATTTGTAATGAGGTGGATGGACCTAGAGTCTGTCATACAGAGTGAAGTAAGTCAGAAAGAGAAAGACAAATACTGTATGCTGACACATATATATGGAATTTAAGAAAAAAAAATGTTATGAAGAACATAGGGGTAAGACAGGAATAAAGACACAGACTTACTAGAGAATGGACTTGAGGATATGGGGAGGGGGAAGGGTAAGCTGTGACAAAGTGAAAGAGTGGCATGGACATATATACACTACCAAACGTAAGGTAGATAGCTAGTGGGAAGCAGCCGCATAGCACAGGGAGATCAGCTCGGTGCTTTGTGACCGCCTGGAGGGGTGGGATAGGGAGGGTGGGAGGGAGACGCAAAAGGGAGGGGATATGGGAACATATGTATATGTATAACTGATTAAATTTGTTATAAAGCAAAAAATAAAAAATAAAAAAATTTTTTAATAAAGATAGAATTCATGTTACTGTCATCAGTGAAATTATTTTCAGGATCCACTTTCTTATTTCATTCAATACATACTCATACGTGATTTCATGGCGTCAGTCCTAGGTAAGGAAAAGAACTGTAGGGGGTCTGTGCCATCATGGACCTCACAGTCTAGTCAAGTTTTTCCAGCTGGCTAGGTAAGTCACACAGAGAGCTGGAGAAACTAGGAAGACCTTTTGCCTATGCTAGCTGATGGGCTGAATCAGTTATTTCCAGGTCAGTTTTTAAAAATTTATTATGATAAGAATGAGTCAATATTTCTATCTCAAAGCCAATTCCACAAAAATGTTCCTGAGCACCTTCCCTATGCAAGGCATACTGGTTTCATCCACAATGGCTCAAAGAGAGGGATCTTTAATGTGATCTTTTAAAAAATGAAAAAGGTACTTTGTATTCTAGCAGCTGACGTTTTTCAAAGCCCAAAATGATATCATAGGTGCACCGGCAATTCAGAGGCCCTGGTAACTTTCTTTGTTCCCTTTTCTTCAGAGGAGAATGTTGATTTATTGGAGATTTCTTTGCTTTTTTCATCTCGGAATATGAATGAGTGGATAGGTGATTGTCAGGGGCTTAACCAATAGTTAAATCATGTCTCACTGAATTCAGATTCCACCTTTCTGAGCCGCAGCCATTTCACAAACTGAGAACTTAAAATCAGGTCCCGTGGAATACAGTAACCTGGAGGTAAAACTATGGCCTCTCAAACTCTGCTCCCACGCATGACTGGGGACGTCCAGACTCTCCTCAACGACCCTCACTCAGCTGTTTCTAGAAGACCCCAAGCGGAGGGGGCAAGGAACCGAGCTGGTCAGCGCTGTCCTGACGGCTGCCAGGAGACCTTCTGACACTTCCTTCTCTCTTGCTCTTGCTGCCAGTGGCCTCTGTTGTCATCACTGAGGCTGCTGTGCAGTTATCCAGGGCAACAATGAAGTGATTGCAGGAAGAGTGGAGGCCTCCAGGATTGAACCCCAGTGCTCAGAGAGCAACCAAACTTCCCACACACTGAAGGCACTGGTGGGGCCAGAATCCCTGATGGTCCTGAAGCCCTTAGGGTCACTGAAGCCCCCAGAGTCACAGAAGTCACGGCACAAAAGGCCTCCAACTGTAACTGTGGATGCACCAAAGTTGGGAGCAAGGGTGGCTCCTGAGGGGACAGGAGACCTAGTGAGAGAAACCTGGTTGGAAGTGGGAACAAGGGATTATAGGTTATCTTAAAGCAGCATTTGCTTAGAGAGCACACTTTTGTGGCTTATAATATCGATACTTATTTGGTGGCACTTTAAAGGGCTGCTCATGGAGATAAAGCCCTGTCCCCAAGATATCTTCTGATGATGGCACAGGTGGAGAAATCATCTCTTCTTGACTCCTTTTGAATTGCCATCTTGTGTCCACAGTATGTCGGAGGTTTGGTGAAGTTTTACTGGACACTGGCAGAAATCCTTCAGGTATAGATAGGTTAAGGACAGAGGGCAGTGATGTGCTGGTAAGCCAGCTCTTTAGAGAAAGAAAAAAAATCCTTGATTAGTAGGTAGCATTTGCAGATTTCTATGGTGTAAATTCCTGCACCGTGGCCAAGTTCATGATGATCACCAACATGATGTCACGGAACACAGCCAGTGCCACTTGGCTCCAGCACAGGACTGAGGAAAGGCCAAGTGATGGCCACAGCCTCACTCCCGGGCTCTTGCTTTCCCATGAAGACAGAATCAGATTGCAGAAATTTCCCTGCATTCCTAAGCAAGATATTACAAAGGCAGAGGTAAGAAGTGAGTAAGAAGACAGCCGGTTATCAGACAAACCTAGTATCACTTGCTACTGCCTTCATTGGACCCTCTGTCTGCCTGACAAGGATAAACACACTCGGACAAGCCAAGCCTCAGTCCAAGGACAGCAGTGTTGCAAAGCAGACCGAGAAGCAGGTAGAGGAGGGAAAAATCAGACGAAGAATTTGTCTTCTTAAAGTATGTGACAATAAGCCAGGGAGAAAATACATTGAGTCTGTATGGACAAACTTAAAACAAACGGCCTTTGTAAAGAAAACAGGCTGGGTTTTGAAGGGAAGTCAATGTTTTGTTCTTGTTTTCTTTTACTGGGAAGACAGCTTAGTTCATAAGGATACTGGCTTTCCCAGCTTCCTCACACTCCTCATTTCAGCAATCCTCTTGGCCAGAGATGCTTCATGGGAGAGCCTGGGTCTGTAATGTTTCGGTAACAGTTCCTGATGTGTTGACACAGTGAGGGATCTCTGCGGAGAAACTCACCATGAGGTAACACTGCCTCAAGCACAGTCCAAAAGACGATGTCAAAGATATGTGCGAACAAACAGTGACCTCGAAGGCTTCTACTGCATGTGGTGGATTGAGCAGAGCAGTGCTCATTGGTCATGAGCTTCATGATTTGCTGAGAAGATATCTGAGCCGGGGAAGAGCTGTGGTCAAGAACCAAGAATTAGTCACCAGCAATGTTGGTTAAGAGGTTAACGGGACATTCCAAAGAAATCAACTGCTCACAGGGTATTTCAGAGAAATTAACTGCTTGCTTTGTGCCTCAGTGTTTCCATCTAAGGCAGGAGATCACAAACTGTTCTCCTTTTCGTAGGGGTAAGCTATGAGGTTTCATGAATTAATTTATGGAAAGGATAGATTTTAGAAATGAGGCCCTATGTATGATGCTGTCTTAGCCATGTTGCACTGTAACAATTCCTGCATTATCTCTATTACATTCTTGACTGTAGCACAGTGACAGTCCAAAGACAACCAGTTTTACTGTCACGAACTCAAGAATATGCTTCTTCCGGCTGTGCTAAGTTGTATGCCTGCCAGTAGATCATTTTGGGTTGAAAATCTTAATCAAAGAGGGCTACTGCTTCATCATAGGTTATTTGTAGATAGTAAAGCTACAAAATATATAGTCTTAGGACTTTTTGTCATTCACTGAGCTATGGGATAAACCCAACGTCTGGACTTCACACTTCGGAGCAACACTATTCACAGCACATGATGAATATATTCAGCCCAAGGACTTTGCTTTTCTCTTCTTCTTCTCCTTTATTCCACAGGGCTTTGGTTAGAAAGCTTTAGATAAATTTAACCCAAGTAAGCAATAAAAACAGAAACAGAAATAAATAAAAATAGAAACAAAAATTATACTTATTTTTGTCTGTATATTACAGCTTTGGTGTACTTAACCTTTTCTTATGATCCCACAAGATCATAACCTGCTTGAGGGCAAAAGCTATCTAATTCACTTACGTAACCCCTGAAGCATTAGCACAGGGCTTACACAGAATTTATGAGCAATACATCTTTATGTAATTGAATTAAGCTAAGGGGGGAAAAGGCAGGGTATGAGAAAGTGCAATGGACACCAGCATATTCTACTTGATCTCCTGGAAAAGGTGGCCCCATTCTGGCTGAAATAAATTGAAGGAAGCAAAAAATGTAGACTGATCTCTCAAAAAGTCCTCAGAAATCATAAGGACCCTCTAGAATGATGCTTCTACTCATGGGCTCTTCATTCAGAAGGTGAAGAAGTTGCAGGATTTCCCAAATATTACAGAGAAAACAGGAAAGCCAAAAAGTGACTGAAAGGCTCAGAAACTAGATGAATTTTGAATGACTCCCCAATAGGAAAGCTCTGCTGGAGATGAGGGTTACAAACAGGCTGCTGATCAACTTGATAGGCTAATATTACATTCTCCCCAAATACCCTCTGATGAAATTCTCCAGATCTCTGAATTCTCACCCTCAGAATGTTAACCCAGAGGTCCTATGTCACAGCAATTCCCCAGCTTGTTGAGAGAAGGACAACTAAAAGCTCTTGAGAAAAGGTTAAAGGAATAGTAACCTGATACAGTCATGACCAGAGTGTGCAAACCTGTTGCTCTTTGTCTCTTAAAATACAGAACAATAGCTGCATGTGCAAACATAGTAGAACTCCTTAAAGTATGCAGGAGGGCAGACACAGGGACAATGAAAAGTAAGCTATTCTTAACACTGTAGAACAAGTGGGATATGTTCACCTCTTGGGATTAATCAGGCATCTCAGATTTGAAAAAGATATAGATAAATAAATGATCAGTGGAAAATAGGATGCTAAAAAGAAGTTAGGAAATATTTATGCACAGCACTAGCCTTTGAGTATAATGTCCTAGAGAGCAACTGCCATACTCTTCCTGAAAGGCCACTGGGGACCTGCCATGGTTTGAATGTTTGTGCTCCCCCCAAACTCATGTTGAAATCTTAATGCTAATGTGACAGTGTGAGAAGGTGGGGTCTTTGGGAGGTTCATAGGTCATGAAGATACAGCCCTCCTGAATGGGATAAGTGCTCTTACAAGAGACCCCACAGAGCCCCTTAGCCTCTCCCACCATGGAGGGAAGTCAGCAGGGAGAAGTCAGCCATCTGCAGCCCGGAAGAGGGCCCTCACCAGAAAACGACCCTGCTGTCGCCCGGTCTTCCAGCCTCCAGAACTGTGATAAATAAACCCCTGTTGTTTGTAAGCCACCCAGGCTGTGTTATACTAAGACAGGGCCCCTGTGCAAAATAAAGCTCTGGGTTAGAGGGACCACATATCTGAGCTAGTGCACAGTTAAGTCCTTCCTAACGCTGAAATACAAACTAGGCCATTGCTAAGTAATTCTCAGTTAAAGAGGGAAGATGTGGGCTTCCCTGGTGGCGCAGTGGTTGAGAGTCCGCCTGACGATGCAGGGGACGCGGGTTTGTGCCCTGGTCCGGGAAGATCCCACATGCCGCAGAGCGGCTGGGCCCGTGAGCCATGGCCGCTGAGCCTGCGCGTCTGGAGCCTGTGCTCCACAACGGAAGAGGCCACAGCAGTGAGAGGCCCGCATACCGCAAAAAAAAAAAAAAAAAAAAAAGAGGGAAGATGTGTCATCAAACCCTCCCTTTTATATACACCAGTCAACAAATATTTCTTGAAAACCTACTGAATGCAGAGTGCTATGGATATCCCCCCTCACCTGAGTCAGTTAAAAAATACATGAATTTGCATGACCATATGTTATTGCTATGATGGTTTACTTTTCCTGTCAAAGGTAAAACATATATATAACAATTGCATCGAGTAAATGATATAAATAAGATAGGGAAATAATTTCTAGGTATTTTTTTTAAACAGAATTTATTTTGAAAATATACTGTGGGCTCTTTTGGCAACTTTTGTGCAAATCTAAAGTTATTTCAAGATAAAAGTGAAAAAAAATACATTGCGGACAAATGTGAAAATAAGATATGAGCTGAACTAAAATGCTTAATTCCAAGTCAGTAAAATCCTAAGAACCTGGAAATTCAGGATTCCATCTGCCTTCCCCAACCTTCAGGGCAAGTCAGCCTGTTTACTGCCAGGCCCCTGATAGTGCAGGAAGTAAAGGGGAAGTTGCAGAGGAAGAGAGATCTCACTATGGTTGAGCTTATTGGAGATATGTAATATGCATACTATTAAGAGCCACACAGTCAGCAACAGGGAAATGCTGAGACCCGTCTACAAAGTATAATGGCAGGTAGGATTGGCTTCGTGCAATGAAGAATCTCATGTCTCCATGAGGCCACGTGGTTGAGGGCCCACTGAGAACGCCTCCAACCCCACCAATTTGTCACTCTTGACTCCCCTGACTTCTTTTAAGAAATGGGTGTGATATGGGTCAGAATGGCCATCACTAAAAAGTCTACAAATAACAAATGCTGGAGAGGGTGTGGAGAAAAGGGAGCCCTCTTACACTGTTGGTGGGAATGTAACTTGGTGCAGCCACTGTGGAGAACAGTACGGAGGTTCCTTAAAAAAACTAAAAATAGAACTACCATACGACCCAGCAATCCCACTCCTGGGCATATATCCAGACAAACCTATAATTCAAAATGATACATGCACTCCTATGTTCACAGCTGCACTATTCACAATAGCCAAGACATGGAAACAACCTAAATGTCCATCGACAGATGAATGGATAAAGATGTGGTACATATATACACTGGAATACTACTCAGCCATAAAAAGGAATGAAATAATGTCATTTACAGCAATATGGATGATCTAGAGATTATCATACTAAGTGAAGTAAGTCAGAAAGAGAAAGACAAATAACATATGATATCACTTATATGAGGAATCTAAAATATGACACAAATGAACCTATCTATTAAGTAGAAACAGGATTACGGACATAGAGAACAGACTAGTAGTTGCCAAGGAGGTGGGGGGAAGGATTGGAGTGGGAGGCTGGGGTTAGCAGATGTAAACTTTTATATTTAGAATGGATAAACAACAAGGTCCTACTGTACAGAACAGGGAACTATATTCAATATTCTGTAATAAACCATAATAGAAAATAGTATTAAAAATGTGTATATATGTATAACTGAATCACTTTGCTGTATAGCAGAAATTAACACAACTTTGTAAATCAACTATACTTCAATTAAAAAAAAGAAATGGGTGTGATAGAAGAGTGAAACCTCCTCCCTTCTCCAACTTCATTTCTCTTATATTCTTTCCCAAAACCCTCATCCACATACGTCCATAACTGCACACATGCAGGATCTTTAGCTAGCACTATCAGTGCAGTAGCCCCTCCTGGATTCCCTGACAACCCAGCTGATGAATGGAGGAATAAGGGGTTCCTGTAAGAGCCATCTTTTTACCTCTAGAGAAACAAGGAAGGGAGAACATGTTAACAGTTAAGGTATAAAATGACACTATCATTGCTGTGGTCCACAATGAAAACTCTTGAAATAAAAGTGGAAAGTTTCTTTATTATTTGGGAAAATGATTCCCTAACTCATTTCTCCAGTTTTTGGATTAAATGAAAATTGAAGACTATTAGAAAATTTGTAGTTAGAAGTCATTATGCTCCTGAAACATCCATTAAACAAAAATTAAAAATCAACTCATGTTTTTCTTAGAGGTCTCCAAATTACACTGTTTTTTGGGGTTGTTTTTTTTTTTTTTTAAGGTTTTTTTTTTTAACTCCACATTTGTTTATTTATTTATTTTTGGCTGTGTTGGGTCTTTCTGTGCAAGGGCTTTCTCCAGTTGTGGCAAGCAGGGGCCACTCTCCATCGCGGTGCGTGGGCCTCCCACTATTGCGGCCTCCCCCGTTGCGGAATACAGGCTCCAGACGCTCAGGTTCAGCAGTTGTGGCTCACGGGCCTAATTGCTCCGCAGCATGTGGGATCCTCCCAGACCAGGGCTCGAACCCGCGTCCCCTGCATTAGCAGGCAGACTCTCAATCATTGCGCCACCAGGGAAGCCCCAAATTACACTGTTTAAAGCTCTTTGTAAAGTCATTAAGCAAAGCAATCAGCAGAAGGGAAAGCAAATATTTGTGTCAAAAGCATTATCATTATGTGTCAATTTTTAATAGAATATATTGAGGAAGTAAACAATTTTTAAATACCTTTCAAAAATCTGTAGTCAATCTATTCCCTGTCATTCACTAGCTCATTTCCTCAGCTACACACTTCAAATTTTTCTGAAAAATGTAAAGAAATGTTTTGGTAACTTGTAATCTAACATGATTTCGGAGGAAAAAAAATGGAAGAAATATGTATCGCACATTGATTCCCAGCTATACCACTGACTTGTTGTGTGACATTGGGCAGCTCTCTTCACCTCTCTGTGCCTCATTTGTAAAATAATGGGGTTGTACTTAATTAGAAGTTGCTAGCTGATGGTCCTTTGCCCAGATATAGCCATTGGACGTACCTTGTTTGCCTTGGGAACTTACGCATTCAAATCCAAATTCCTGATTTCTCTTTAAAAATTATAAGGTCGGCAACAATAAGCCTACATTCCCATGTGGCAACAAAGGCTGCTACTGAATAGCAGCTGTCCTTGTTGGATAAGGCATGGAGTCTCGGTGTTACCTTATCTGCCTGACTGCTTAGCATCTAAGTTTCTGATGAAATAGATGACCTCAAGTTTCTTTCTGCTCTAACATTCTCACATTTAAGGTGAGCCATAGAGAAAAAAGTCCGTTCAACCTATCCAAGCCTCAGCTTTACTGCAATATGGGGATAATAATAACCTCTGACTACACCTTGAGCTTTGGAGAAACAAAATGAAATCGTGAGTGGTGACTGCTTCGTACAGTGCCATGCAAGTATAAAGTGCTCAATAAACAGTAGAGGTAACAATGCAAATAATGGTGAACATAATGACTCAAATACAATTCTCTGATAGAGGATCCAATCTAAATTAAAATTGGTTTACTGCTTCTTCTCTTCCAAATGCACCACTGGCCCCATCAAAAACCAACTATTTGCCTGTAATTTTCAGATACACTTTGTTCAGTTAATAATAAACAGGTTGAGATTCCCAAATGAGATGCAGAAATTTCAAGAAAACAGTGTTCTTTGAGGGTCCCTAGTTCTCATTTTCCCCTTTTCTGGTTGAACCGGCTGTCAACATTTGATTCACTGTAAGCTTTGATCCTACTTACTACACTTGCCAGGTACACGGTGTGCCATTGTTTATTATTGTTAAATGCAAACAACAAATTGAACAGAGACATTTATACACAAGCTGCAAATGAGCCCATATAGAGTGAACTCGCACGGGAGTTTTTGTCACAGTGTCCCCACCCCTTCAAGTCACTCTGTAGTCGCTCATACGCAGTGATGTCCCCCTGTCACTCGCTAGCTCGTTTCCTCAGCCACACACTTTATCTATCTGACTGCCTTATTAATCACAGAGCTTAAATGGGCCTGTTCCAGTGTGTGACTGCCACAGATTTGCCCATACTTTAAAAGATCCATGTTTAAATGAATTTCGACTTACACATACCATTACTGTATGCGTACATTTGTGGAGAAAAAAATTTCGTAAGTTCTATCTGACAATACTTTAGGTAACAAAATATAAGAAAAATAAGATAATTTGTACACCTCCCCCCAAGAGTTTTTTTTATTGGGATTTTTACCCATAACTGTTGTAAGTGTTATTTATATGATCTCAGAGCTTATGGCATTCCACTGACTTTCAGCCCAGAAGAAGGCTGAGCTGAGACGCACGCACGGGAATGGGGCTGCCAGAGGGAAGCCTGTAGCCAATGTGGTCTGACTTCCACCCCCTACCTGGATCCCTTCTCCCCCCAGCTCCGCAGCCCCGCCCCCAAGTGTCAGTCTCTCCGACTCATACTCTGCAGAGCTCTCAGAAAAAGAGATTTAACACAGAAGTGTCTTTGTGTCACTCCTCTGCTCAAGAGTCTTGAGTAATCTGCTATTACGCAGAAGCAAATGCTGCAGTCCCACATGACCTAGACCCTGTCAAGCTCTCTGCATTCCCTTCCGGCCCTTGCCCTCAAAGAACCAAGTCCAGCCCTGTTCCTGAACACACCACCCTTTCTCCAGGCCTCTGGACTGCCCTTCTCCTCCCCACCATTCATCCCACTCTTCCTTCAAGTGTCAACTCAAGCATTGCTTCCTCTTCCTTGGGTCCCTTAGGAAAACTTAGCTGCTTCCTTCTTTACTCTCCATAAACGTTGTTCACATATAACTATGGCAACTACCATGTTTATCTGCCTATGTGTGAACTTCCTGAAAGCAGAAACCAAGTTTTTAAATATTTTTACTCCTAGCACCTAATAGAGTGTCTGCATATTGTAGGCAACAGGATATTTGCTAAATAGTGAATAAATGAAACTGCTTGGTTCCCATGGCCTATACATTTGCAGATTCCATTCTGCAAAGTCAGGACTGTTCTTATTATCACTACAAATACTTAAGAGTATATTTCTGCACGTCTTTCTTTTCAAATACATTTTACTTTCTTCATTTACTCCTTTGGGACAGTTCATCTGTTTGTGCTTAATACCTATTCACAACAACAAAGTGTGTGATCCCATCAATTTAGTTAAGATCATTATTTTGCTGAACCTTACAACTCTACCTATCTTGGTGAAATCGCCCTCTTGTATGTTTAGCCCCAAACTTAAATGAGCTAACCTACATTTCATAGTCATTCACGGAGAAAACTGTGGCTGTAGAGAATGGCATGCTGTCTATGAATGGGACCATGCACCTCAGTGGTTTCAAATCCACGGTGGCTTCTGTAGCTGTAAACATTTAGTTTACCTGGGTTCACACCCGTGACTTTCTCTTGGACAAACCTGAAAGCTCCAGCCAGCTAGAACTGCCAACTTTCGCATAGTTTTCTACCCAAAACCATCAATCTCTCCCTGGCAGTAAAAGGAGACTAAACCTTGGTTTGCCCCAGCGTCACCTGGGAAGATGATGAATCTTTCATTGCATCTGAGCCAAGGATGACGTTACCCAGCAAAGTAAACCCGGTGTACAACGTTCTACCAGTTCTATAATTTGGGGAGTTGGATTCTCTACAGACAATGTGGCACATTTCCTGGACCAGCTAATGGAGCCAGTTGCTTCTACTGGTGCCAAGTGTCTGCCCAATGATTTAACACACCTTCCCTTTTGGTTTTTTTACTGTTCAATGTTCATTTCCTTGGTTAACATTGGTGTCATATCAAATGAAGTCACCAAACCTCAGGGAGGAGACAACTTGCCTCCAAAAGAGTAGCATATTATTCTGAGGAGATGTTTAGTCAGAACTGAAAACGAATGACTGGGGCACGAAGCTGGTGTGAACACAGCTAGTCTATAAATGTGTGCAATGTTAATTAAGAACCTATACGTAGTTTGAGCTAAAATCAGTTTCAGTGTAGTTAGGGAAATAAGAGAGAAAATTGTTATACACATATGAAAACAGATTTTTAGATTTCTTTAAAGAATAGTCTTTTTCTGGCAAGAAACACTTAATAAAACTTAAACTTAATTCCCTGAAAATCATTTGCAGTTATCTTCTTCCTTTGTTTTTAATTGGCAGGAAGCGTTTTCAATGAAAACTGCAGTTCACCATGCATGCTAGCTAGAGCTAAGAACTGGTTTTTCAAATCTAAGAACTTTGGATACAGTCACTGTCAATTGAAGGAAACTAGGGGGGCGGGGTGGAGGGCGGGCCTCGGGTTCCACTCACCATGTGAAGAGGAAGGGCAGTGCTTTCCACCACTGGGTTTGTAGACTCGAGATTTGCTTTATCAAGCTGACATTATTTTAAATATTCATAGGACGGAATAAAAGATGAAGCTAGGGCTTCCCTGGTGGCGCAGTGGTTGGGAGTCCGCCTGCCGATGCAGGGGAAACGGGTTCGTGCCCCGGTCCGGGAAGATCCCACATGCCGCGGAGCGGCTGGGCCCGTGAGCCATGGCCGCTGAGCCTGCGCGTCCGGAGCCTGTGCTCCACAACGGGAGAGGCCACAGCAGTGAGAGGCCCGTGTACCACAAAAAAAAAAAAAAAAAAAAATGAAGGCTAGTTGTCTAGGGAATAGAGAATAGTAAATTTTGAAAGCTAATGATGCGGTCTAAAAGGAGCTCGAGTTATTTCTGCTTTACAGGTACATGGGGTTTTGATCAAGGAAGCTCTGAAAAGATCTTTATTTTACAACTACGACTCAGGATCTTTTGGGTGTGCCCTCAGCTAAACATCCAGGTGAAGTTACATGGACTAAATCTTCATCTTGAAAAAAACCCTGCGTTTTAAAACCTACACAGACCCAGATATTGTCACAGATGCAAATCAGGCCTCTTTTCCAATTCTTTGAAGACTGAGCTCTTGAGGAAATCAAACCAGATGTCAATATGGAAGAAAGGGAATCTTCTCAGGATTCTTCAACACTTTTCAATAGAAAATAATTAAAATAGTTGTAATATCAAACTCCACAGAGAGCTGTTCTCTACAAATAAAGTAACACCTTCTAAAACAAGTGAGGAAAAAATGTCTTTGTAATTTTACTTCAAAGACAGCATGCCAGAAACTAAATAAATTAGAAAATCAGTTTGTATTTCAACTTCCAAATTAGTAATTACATTTCCTTTAACCTGGGCTGCTAAATACGTAGCATGAGTTTTGTCACACTTTCCTCCCAGATCATTAATTGGTTGTGGCATTTTTTGGCTGTTGAGCTTGAATACATTCCCAGAATTCTCAACACTTCACCCGAACCACCTCTACTAATAGATCAGAGTTCCTGGTCACAGAATATGGGTTTAGCATTTCTGCTCTCAATTCTTTTAAAGTGAAACATGATTCATTCTTTGAATGAATTAGATAGCAAATGAATCCTTTTAAAAATGATGCCTAAGTAGCCTGGCTAAACACAAGGCTGATCAAAGCTCACCAAGAATATAACAGTGTAAGAAAGAAATAATGATGCTTATTTGACTTCTGTGGCAAAAATTCCAAGACAGTCCCAAAGCCACTCCTTAGAGTGAGTGGCTATATCAACTCCTGCCTTATAACTAACTCAAACACTCAGGTTATGAGTATTTACAACTCATTCAAAATAATCAATGGAGTCTGCGATTTCACTCAAAGCAATATGATAACCAGTTAAGACCTATTACTCCAGGTCAAAATGCACATAATTCTGAGTGCTAAGTTGTTATCTAATTATTCTAAAAGAGAGTTCATTGGTGGGATTATTAAACAATCATAAAGCATTGATAGAACACCTCTTGAATTCAAGAATTAGTTGATATAAGTAATGTAATCAATTTACACCACTTTGGAAGTATTATAAGTCCCAACATTAGTAGAATTCCTGTTCCATGTTGGGGCAGCAGGGATAGAGTTGGATGGCAGGGAGTGAGAGGAAAACATGTTTGAGGACAATTTTTTTTTTTAAGCCATTGACTTGCCTTGTTTACGTTGCGATATTACTTTGAAATCTGGATGCTGCACAAACATAAACAAAATTCAAAAGCAAACTATAAAATGGGAACATTATTTGCAAGTACTATGTATAAATATATGCCATTAACATACTGATTAATTATTAGTATAATAATGACAATATCAATAATTAATGATAATATATAAAGAGCTCTTATAAATCAAAAACACTAGTATATAAAAAAGGAGGCAGGGACTTCCCTGGTGGTGCAGTGGTTACGAATCTGCCTGCTGAAATACGAAGGATCATGAGAGATTACTACAAGCAACTATATACCAATAAAATGGACAACCTGGAAGAAATGCACAAATTCTTAGAAATGCATAACCTTCCAAGACTGAACGAGGAAGAAATAGAAAATATGAACAGACCAATCACAAGCACTGAAATTGAAACTGTGATTAAAAATCTTCCAACAAACAAAAGCCCAGGACCAGATGGCTTCACAGGCGAATTCTATCAAACATTTAGAGAAGAGCTAACACCTATCCTTCTCAAACTCTTCCAAAATATAGCAGAGGGAGGAACACTCCCAAACTCATTCTACAAGGCCACCATCACCCTGATCCCAAAACCAGACAAAGATGTCACAAAGAAAGAAAGCTACAGGCCAATATCACTGATGAACATAGATGCAAAAATCCTCAACAAGATACTAGCAAACAGAATCCAACAGCACATTAAAAGGATCATACACCGTGATCAAGTGGGGTTTATCCCAGGAATGCAAGGATTCTTCAATATACGCAAATCAATCAATGTGAAGCACCACCATATTAACAAATTGAAGGAGAAAAACCATATGATCATGTCAATAGATTCAGAGAAAGCTTTCGACAAAATTCAACACCCATTTATGATAAAAACCCTCCAGAAAGTAGGCATAGAGGGGACTTTCCTCAACATATTAAAGGCCATATATGACAAACCCACAGCAAACACTGTCCTCAATGGTGAAAAACTGAAACCATTTCCACTAAGATCAGGAACAAGACAAGGTTGCCCACTCTCACCACTATTATTCAATATTGTTTTGCAAGTTTTAGCCACAGCAATCAGAGAAGAAAAAGAAATAAAAGGAATCCAAATCGGAAAAGAAGAAGTAAAGCTGTCACTGTTTGCAGATGACATGATACTATACATAGAGAATCCTAAAGATGTTACCAGAAAACTACTAGAGCTAATCAATGAATTTGGTAAAGTAGTAGGATACAAAATTAATGCACAGAAATCTCTTGCATTCCTATACACTAATGATGAAAAATCTGAAAGTGAAATTAAGAAAATACTCCCATTTACCACTGCAATAAAAAGGATAAAATATCTAGGAATAAACATACCTAAGGAGACAAAAAACCTGTATGAAGAAAATTATAAGACACTGATGAAAGAAATTAAAGATGATACAAATAGATGGAGAGATATACCATGTTCTTGGATTGGAGGAATCAAAATTGTGAAAATGAATCTACTACCCAAAGCAATCTACAGATTCAATGCAATCCCTATCAAACTACCACTGGCACTTTTCACAGAACTAGAACAAAAAATTTCACAATTTGTATGGAAACACAAAAGACCCCAAATAGCCAAAGCAATCTTGAGAAAGAAAAACGGAGCTGGAGGAATCAGGCTCCCGACTTCAGACTATACTACAAAGCTACAGTAATCAAGACAGTATGGTACTGGCACAAAAACAGAAATATAGATCAATGGAACAGGATAGAAAGCCCAGAGATAAACCCATGCACATATGGTCACCTTATCTTTGATAAAGGAGGCAAGAATATACAATGGAGAAAAGACAGCCTCTTCAATAAGTGGTGCTGGGAAAACTGGACAGCTACATGTAAAAGAATGAAATTAGAACACTCACTAACACCATACACAAAAATAAACTCCAAATGGATTAAAGACCTCAATGTAAGGCCAGACACTATCAAACTCTTAGAGGAAAACATAGGCAGAACACTGTATGACATAAATAGCAGCAAGATCCTTTTTGACCCACCTCCTAGAGAAATGGAAATAAAAACAAAAATAAACAAATGGGACCTTTTGAAACTTAAAAGCGTTTGCACAGCAAAGGAAACCTTAAACAAGATGAAAGACAACTCTCAGCATGGGAGAAAATATTTGCAAATGAAGCAACTGACAAAGGATTAATCTCCAAAATTTACAAGCAGCTCATGCAGCTCAATAGCAAAAAAAACAAACAACCCAATCCAAAAGTGGGCAGAAGACCTAAACAGACATTTCTCCAAAGAAGATATACAGATGGCCAACAAACACATGAAAGAATGCTCAGCATCATTAATCATTAGAGAAATGCAAATCAAAACTACAGTGAGATATCATCTCACACCGGTCAGAATGGCCATCATCAAGAAATCTAGAAACAATAAATGCTGGAGAGGGTGTGGAGAAAAGGGAACACTCTTGCACTGCTCTTGGGAATGTGAATTGGTACAGCCACTATGGAGAACAGTATGGAGGTTCCTTAAAAAACTAAAAATAGAGCTACCATACGACCCAGCAATCCCACTACTGGGCATATACCCTGAGAAAACCATAATTCAAAAAGAGCCATGTACCAAAATGTTCATCGCAGCTCTATTTACAATAGCCAGGACATGGAAGCAACCTAAGTGTCCATCAACAGATGAATGGATAAAGAAGATGTGGCACATATATACAATGGAATATTACTCAGCCATTAAAAGAAACAAAATTCAGTTATTTGTAGTGAGGTGGATGGACCTAGAGTCTGTCATACAGAGTGAAGTAATTCAGAAAGAGAAAAACAAATACCGTATGGTAACACATATATATGGAATCTAAAAAAAAAAAAAAAAGGTCATGAAGAACCTAGGGACAAGATGGGAATAAAGACACAGACCTACTATAGAATGGACTTGAGGATATGGGGAGGGGGAAGGGTAAGCTGGGACAAAGTGAGAGAGTGGCATGGACATATATACACTATGAAACGTAAAATAGATAGCTAGTGGGAAGCAGCCGCATAGCACAGGGAGATCAGCTCTGGGCTTTGTGACCACCTAGAGGGGTGGGATAGGGAGGGAGGGAGGGAGGGAGACACAAGAGGGAAGAGATATGGGGACATATGTATATGTATAACTGATTCACTTTGTTATAAAGCAGAAACTAACACACCATTGTAAAGCAATTATACTCCAATAAAGATGTTTAGAAAAAAAAAAGAATCCGCCTGCCAATGCAGGGGACACGGGTTCGAGCCCTTGTCTGGGAAGATCCCACATGCCGTGGAGCAACTAAGCCCATGTGCCACAACTACTGAGCCTGTGCTCTAGAGCTTGTGAGCCACAACTACTGAGCCTGCATGCCACAACTACTGAAACTCACTTGCCTAGTCCCGTGCTCTGCAACAAGAGAAGCCACCGCAATGAGAAGCCCACAAGCCCCAATGAAGAGTAGCCCTCTCTCGCTGCAACTAGAGAAAGCCCGCGTGCGGCCAAAAAGACCCAATGCAGCCAAATTTAAATACATCAGTTAATTTTTTAAAATGTAGGCAAGCGCCCGGCTAGCTCAGTTGGTAGAGCATGAGGCTCTTAAAATGTAGGCAAAGGTATCAGTAGGTGAGTCACAAAGAGGATAAATGAACTTCTCCTCTAACATGAAAATATAGTTAACTTCATACATATACAAAAGTACATTTAGAAAACTAGTGAAATTTACATCAGAACAACAGGGAAATACCATTAACAGAGATAGAGTTAGCAAACTAAATGTTGGTGAGGATATGGTGAGATGAGCACTCTTACACATAAGTCATGAAAATGTAAATTGATATGAGGCAGTACATACAACAAACTCCTCCTTTTCTTTCTGCAAAGTAATTTGACAAAGTGTATAAACAGCCTTCAAAATAGTCATTCATTTGGATCCAATCATCCCAACTTCTGGGATGTTATCCTTAAGATATAATTAGAGATGCAACCAGAAATTGATTGACAAGGATTTTTGTCAATGTTTTAATAATAGTATTAGATTCCAAATCCCAAAACATTAGAGACAATTTAGATGACCAATAGTGTGGAAATTATTAAAGAAATTATGACTGGTTTATTGATAAGATATGGTTTATTTATTAATTCATAAAACAAGAATTAGCTCTAAACCGTATCTTCAGTATAATGCTAATTTTTTTAATAGAGAAGGTAAATTATTCAAAAGGACAGAATTTATAAAGTACATCAAACTGTTCAGCAGTTATTTATCAGTGGTGAACATGTATATGATTTTTTTCTTTATGCTTATTTTTTCCCAAGAAGTCTAGACTGAACATATATTACTTTTGCATTCAAATTTATTTTTTAAAAGTAAGATGACACCATTAAATATGAAAATATCGCATTATGAGAGAAAGGCACAAATAGAAGAATGAAAGGACTCACAAAGAATGTCATTGGCTGAAATTCCGGTCCTGAATGGTAGGTGCAGTGTACTATAAAACATGCACAGGAATTTCCAGCAAGGCATGTGCAGCATGTCTTCCCACCATGCTTAAACCAAGACTAGTTCACTCACCACCTGGTCATCTGGAATTACCCTGTGTAGAGTTTGGGGGCTGTCTCTTTTTCTCCTGTCCTTCTCCTTCTGCTTTGCTTCCTTAAGTTCTCTTCTTATTTGAAGGCCTAACTCCTCCATGAAATCTTTCTCCACCTCGAGGCACTGCAACCTGTATTCCACTAGAAGTCTAGAGTATATATTGTCTATATCTCTCATTTTGTACTTAAGTTTTATTGTTCTGTTTTTTGGGTTCTTTTTTTACTTTGAGATTTTGATGCCTTACCTGGATTTTTAAACTCCACCAGGGAAGGGATAATATTGAAAATTCTTTTGTTGCCCTATTCAGTCATTCAAGAAATATCTTTTGAGCACATAGCATGTGTACTAGACACTGTTTGAGGTGCTAGGGACAGACAGGTGAAAGTTTAAAAAGAGAGAAAAAAATCCGTGCCATCAAAAGCTTACAGTCTAGTGTTGGAGCCTGATAATTGGTGCCGTGTCATACGTGATGCAAATCCATAGTCAACTGTGACAATGTAATGAAGTAAGGAAGACAGAAACAATGACCAAGAAAAATGTATTCATTTTCTATTGCTGCCATGACAGATTTAACATAAAATTTAATGGCTCAAAACAACATTCATTTATTAGCTCACAGCTTTGGGGTCAGAAATCTGGGTACAGCGTAGTTCAGATGGGTCTTCTGTTTAGAGTCTCACAAGAATAAAATCAAGGTGTCGGCATGGCTGTACTCCTTACTGGAAGTTCTGGGAAAGAATCCACTTCCAAACTTATTCAGGTTGTTGGCAGAATCCAGTTTCTTGAATTGGTAGGACTGGGGTCCCTGTTTCTTTGCTGGGTGTCCACTGGGAGGCCTTACCACCTAGAGGCCCCTCTTTGATTCTTGCACATGGCTCCCTACATCTCAGCACCAGTAGCAGTGCACTGAATCCTTCTCACACTTGGACTTTCTCTGACTTCTTTTGCTGCATCTCTTGCCTCCAGTTGGAAAAAAATTCTCTGCTTTTAAAGATGCATGGGATTAGGTTACGCCCACCTGAATGATCCAAGATAATCTCCCCAACTTAAGGTCCATAACCTTAATTACATCTGCAAAGTCTCTTTTGCCTTATAACATAACATATTCATGGGAGCCAGGGCTTAAGGGGTAGACATCTCTGGGAGGGCCATTCTGCCTACCACGAATAGTAATAGCCACGAACCGCTGTATGGAAGGCTCCCGACTGAAATGACGGATTCAACTCAAGAAATTTAATTGAATTCCATGAAGCCTAATGTTGTTTCTTCTCATGAGAAACATTTCTACCATAAGCCTGATCTCCTGATGACCAGATCTAGAACACATTGATAATCTTTTGTTTGTCAATGTTTTGAATTAATAGAAACCATTTTTAGCCAGAGCTGTGTTTTCTCCTAATTACCCAAATCCCATTTTTGTTGGTTCAACTAATTTATTCTCATCTTTGTCCTATCATCAGTCAGACGTTGAGAAACCCAAGGAACAAGAGAAGTTTGTTTGGGGGGTTGGGGACAGAGAAAGCCGAGCTGTGTATTACCTCATAACAGTAAATTATGCAGTTTCTCCACAGGACAAGATCAGATCCTGCGGTAAATAAAAAGAGCACCTGGGGTGTGGGAACATTAGAGAGAAAACTGTCTGGCCTCTGGGAATGGAAAGAACAGAGTGGTCAACGACTCATCCTGTGGCACCACAAACAGGCTTTCAAGAGATTGTGGAGGGTAAATGCCAAGTTCATATGACAGACGGCTCTGTTAAGGCTTGTACAGTGCCACTTATTCATCTGAGGGGGCACAAGGAAATGCCTTCAACCCTGATCCCAGACACAGAAAGGAGCCCAGGTTCACGCTCCTCCCTGCCAAGGACAGAGCACTGCTCGACTTAATCTTGCCCATGAGGTGAACCAGCCGCCCGGGCCCACTGATGACATCACATCTTGAGGGGTGAAGAAAAGAAAACTGGGGGAGTTTTCTTCTTAGCATGAAATGTATTCCAAGCCCATTTCCACTGCCATGTCTGAACACCAGTGTTAGTTGGGAAGAAAAATAACTAGAGAAGAAAAATTTTCTATAGTTAATATTAGATTTCGGGAGGCAACCAAATTAGAAAATGTAGGCAAAGGTGTTTCATAAATTTGAAGCAGAAAGGCTTTTTTTTTAAGCTGGTTGCTCTTACTACACTGAACTCCAACTCCTTTATCTCGCCAATGAGACAACTGACTCCAGAACAGCTTGACTTTCTCAAGATTATGTCATGCCTGCTCAAAGAACATTCAAGGGCTGTCCATTGCCCACCAGAAAAAAAAAAAAAAAAAGTTTAAATCTTTTAGACTTTCACTCAAGGCTTTTTTATCTTGATACAGATTACTTTTCACATCAAATCACCCATTAATTACTGAACAGCTACTAAGGTCAAGACGGTTTCAGGTGCAGTGGACCTAGGCAGAGTCACTAAATATGTTTTTTTTCTTAAAATATGTTCTACTTCCCACAGGGACAATGACTCTAATTAAACTCATCTGCCTACTGTACTCCAAACTGACTCTTGATTTTCCACCTTGGCATCTTTATTCACGCCATCTCCCTCCCCT
Source organism: Mesoplodon densirostris (assembly GCF_025265405.1). Classification (NCBI taxonomy): domain Eukaryota; kingdom Metazoa; phylum Chordata; class Mammalia; order Artiodactyla; family Ziphiidae; genus Mesoplodon; species Mesoplodon densirostris. The sequence goes on from NC_082672.1 coordinate 83,828,310, forward strand.
AAAATGCTCTCCTCCGTCACTACCTTTTTCTTTCAAAACCTTACCCATTCTCCCAGCCCAGCTCAAATGCTCTCTCTTTCAGGAAGCTTTCCCACATACTACTAGACCAGTGGTTCCCAGCCAGGGCAATTTTTCCTCCCCAGGGGACATTTCCAATGTCTGGGGACATTTTTGATGATCACAATGGGCTTCTATGAGTAAGGGTCAGGGATGCTGCTAAACATCCTATAATGCATTGGTCAACCCCTGTGACAAAGACTTCTACAGCCCAAAATGTCAATACTGCTGAGGGTGAGCCACCCTGTACGAGAATAAAGTGGAATCTCCTCTTCTCAACTCGTATAACACTAAACGTATGAACAATCTTTTGGCATTTAGCATATATTTTGTTTTCTTTTTCTACCTTTTCTCTGTCTGCATGTATTCTTTTCCTAAATGACTTGGAAGTTTGTAAAAGAGAGGAGCAATTTTATGCTGTTCAGCATGTCCTTCCATGTTTGATCCCATGCCTATTGTAAGCACTGAAAAAAATCTCTATCGATAACAGTGACAAAATACACTTTACTCTTCAGTACCAACAAGCACTCGGGCTTTCAGTTATCACTGCCATGGCTCACCAGTTCCAACTTCCCTCATTTTTATGCTGCATCTTCAACTCCCCCTGCTTTCATGAAGATGGGAAATCCCGATGAAAAAAAATTGCCAGAATCCTAAATTGGTGAAATGAGTTGGGCTCAAGTTGAAAAAGCAGTGTCTCAAGTTTGGCACAATACAAAGACATGTACTTAAACCTCTGTTTCATTTGATCATCCCTTTCCCCACATGCACACTTCATTACAGTACCCTGCTCTCTCCATACAACTCCTCAAGAGCTTGGAGTAGAAAAGAGAAGGAGTCAGGATCCGGGGGCAATGCCTCCACTTCCGGTTATGGCTGATGTAGGGGGAAATGTCCCCAAAGCAGGACAGGGTTAAAAACTCCACATGCCCTCAGCACTGACAAGATGATCCTTCACCTTACTCCTGTATGGAATTCAAAATAAGTTTAACAAAGTTATAACTTCTCACATGGCGTCTACTTCTACACTGGTACTTCTAAAAAATATCTAATTCAAAGAAAATCTTTCTCTCTTTCTCATATTCATATTCTCTCCTCCTTCCCTCCCTCTCTCCTCTCCCTCTCTTCTCTCTCTCTCTCTCTCTCTCTCTCTCCCTCCTCCACCCCCATTTTGACAATGCCCTCGGCATACACTTAGTCTTCCCGGAGGAAAATCAACAGTGATCAAAAGGAATGGTCACTGTCTGACATCCCTATCTTAACAATGTTGAAAAATATTCTTTTTTAGAAAAGGTATTTCTATGAACACAAAATTAACTAAATAGGGGCATTTCCAAAAATCTAATCTAGCAGATATCTGGCCTATCCCTATAATTAATCCAGAAAACTTCAGGGAGAATAGAACCACATCTTCATTAAATTTTTTTACTAGAACAGAGATTTTCAATGAGAGGAGGGGGGGAAGTGATTTTGCTCCCCAGATACTGTTGTCAGACTCAGCAAATGAAAATACCGAATGCTTAGTTAAATTTGAATTTTAGATAAAGAACAAAAAAAAGATTTTTTCAAATAAGCGCTTCATGTAAAATGATTTATTTAATCCCCACAACAACTTTAAAAGGTAGGTATGAACTGGGGCTTAGAGAAGTTAAACAGATTGCCCTAGCCACAAAGCTGAGAAGAGATGGGTATGAATCCAGGTCTGATTCCAGGGACCAATGGCTTGAACATTCTGATATTTACCAGGTCAGAACATACTCTTCAACATGATCAAAATAGGTTTTTAATATAAATATGTCCCATTCAACATTTCAGACAAACATATATTTTTTAAAATGCATGTTCTCATGTCTTTTCTTTTTGTTTGGTTTTAAATTTATTTATTTATTTATTTTATCTTTGACTGCGTTGGGTCTTCGTTGCTGCACGCGGGCTTTCTGTAGTTGCAGCTAGCAGGGGCTACACTTCCTTGTGGTGCGTGGGTTTCTCACTGTGGTGGCTTCCCTTGTTGCGGAGCATGGGCTCTAGGCACATGGGCTTCAGTAGTTGTGGCACGCAGGTTCAGCAGTTGTGGCTCACGGGCTCCAGAGGGCAGGCTCAGTAGTTGTGGCACACAGGCTTAGTTGCTCCACGGCGTGTGGGATCTTCCCGGACCGTGTCCCCTGCATTAGGAGGCTGAATTCTTAATTTCTGGCCACCAGGGAAGCCCCAAACATATTTTTAAATTATTCATTCTTTATCTGATATTCAAATTTAACTAGCATCCTGTATTTTTATCTGACAATCTATCCACAGGGGACATTTGGCAAAGTCTGGAGACAATTTTGGGTGTTAAGACTAGGGAAGATTCTACTGGCATGGGTAAAGACCAGGGATGCTGCTAAACATCCTACAATGCATAGGACAGCCCACCACAACAAAGAATTATCCAGTCCAAAATGGCAGTAGGGTCAAACTTGAAAGATCCTCATTTAGAATCACCTTTGAGAACATCTAATCTGCCCTCTTATTTTAATTAGAGAGGAACAGAAGACCCAGAGGAGTTAGAGTAGCATTCTCTAAGCCTCACCGCTAATTACTTTCCAAGTTGGTCAACTTGGAGGCACACCCAGAAAACTAGTTCCATTTCTGTGTGGCCCGGAAATGTTACCTACTAAAGCAGATACACTTAAGCTATCCAAGTGTATTCCTTCAGACTTCTCCAATAGAGAACATCAATCAAGTCCCTGGGTGGCCTCTGGCTGGGAGGAAGAGGAGGCTTGGGACAAAATTTTTGTTCAAATATTTTTCTAAACCTTTTCCCCAAACTTAATTTTATTTATAGGAAAGGAAAAGATGAGTGAAAATGCTGGCTTGGAATGAGTTACGATGATGCCTACCCACCACCGCCCGCTCACATTTTCTTTGACCTACAAAAATACATTGTCTGACTCTTTAAGAGAGCTAAGCTTTCCTTTTTCAAGGATTTCCTTGCTCTTGGATGTGGGGAAATTGCTTAAATAGAAAGCAACCCAAAGAAGTTATTAAGTATTACAAAAGGAAAATGAAGGCATTGATGAAATGTACTAGAGATTATTTGGGGGATGGCCAAATGTCAGAAGAAATAACACGAAGCGGTGTGTACTGAAAATGTACTCAGACCTCAACTCTTGCCTCATAAGGTTTGCCTGGAGGCCCCAAAGCAAGCAGCATGGTTCATCTAAGTATAGAGCTAGCCAAGATAATCTAATGAGCTAAGAATCTAATGACACTATACACTGTCTCTGATCCTGCTTGGTTTTATTTTAACAGACCGATTTTTTTTTTTAACATCTTTATCGGAGTATAATTGCTTTACAATGGTGTGTTAGTTTCTGCTGTACGACAAAGTGAATCAGCTATACATATACATGTATCCCCATATCTCCTCCCTCTTGCGTCTCCCTCCCACCCTTCCTATCCCACCCCTCTAGGTGACAGACCAATTTTTATTGCTTCTCTTCTGTGAGTGTCTGTGGTGATTCCCTGCCACTGCTTACTGAAAATTTTTCTTAAGTTATGAGTTGAGGTTTCTCAAATGCAGTTTTTAAAATATTCATTCAGCCTGTTATTAACTATTAGTATGAATTTTTGGCAGGTCTGAAGAGGAATAATTGCTTTAACCATATCATCTAACTAAAGAAATACTCATCTTACTAAAAGAATTTTTACATGAAACATAAAAATGAATTTAGGAAGGGCATATCCTATTGGAGATTTGGGGAAAGGGTTTCTCACTTCCTTCCCATCCCCTCAGCTCACTGTCAAACTTTCAAAAGAAAGTTTTAAAACTTTGCCATTACCGTTGTCCTTTCCAGGCCTGGTACAACTACCTTCTGAACCGACTGCTTTTTAAAATCCTCTTGGAACATCCACCCTGCCATTGTTATTTATACTGACGTCCACATTTCCTTATGGACACATAATTTCCAGTTGCTTTTTTGACCCACTGATTTTAACAGGGATGCATTTCAACTGCAGCCTTCCAATGGTCAGATGGTTCCTGTCTCTTAATATTTAGGTTACCCACACACTTTATATTCCCAAGAGAATGAGAAGATAATTGTCAGAATCCTCAGACACTTATGCGTTTTCTGGAAGCCAACTTTCCTAAATTTTTACTTTAATCACTTCAAGTAAGTTAATTAAAAGTAACTCCAATCAAATGTTATTTTGAGGAAGGAAATGCTACTGACACTTGGCTCTAATTTTCATCTTATTTGGGAAACACTTGGGCCCCAACACAGCCAGTAGAGATGGCAGTGGTCCTATGACTAGGAGTCCCCAGAATTGCTTCTGCCAGTGGCTCTGGACCTAAAAGACAGTAGAAAATCTCCGCAGCCCCATAGATTAGAGCATGTCTAAGGATTCTTTGCTAAGAACCACAAGTGTTTGTTGCAATCTCCACGACCATAACCTTCCTCAAGGAATATAAGCCACCATTAAGCTGACTAGAACCATCAATACCTCTTTGCTGTCTCAGCAAATATATGAAGATTTTAAAGAGATGGAGACACTTTCCCCAGAATTTAATACCTTTTGGAGAAAGTCACCTTTCTGTCATTCTAAAGGCACTCAGCTCCTAAACACCTTTTTGAATGACTTAAGATCATTTTATGTACATTAATATATTTTAAAAGGAAACAATGTTGCTTTGAGGAAAATCTGTCATGTCCTAAGCAAACAGCTGAATTTTGTCTAGGAGTAATGTTAGATATTAAATCATTTCTATACTTGCGAATTTAGTGTCAACAAATTATATTACAAAGCAAATACCTTAGAATTTCAGTTATCTTAGAGGGAAATAATTATCAGAATTATTGATAATGATTTTCATTTTCCAGTAAGGCTTGACTTAATACCCAGGTGAAAAGTTCTTTTAGAATTGAGAATTCATCCCCTATTTCTGAGATTACATTGTGAGCCCCAGAAAATAACTATGTTTTTATACACCTCATCTCAGAAGATAACGAAAGCAATATGGCCAAAAGTCAGTATAAAAGACTGAGCTTTTCTGCATGCTTAAAAAAAAATCTGTTGGGGCCTCCCTGGTGGCGCAGTGGTTAAGAGTCCGCCTGCCGATGCAGGGGATACGGGTTCGTGCCCCGGTCTGGGAGGATCCCATATGCCGCGGAGCGGCTGGGCCCGTGAGCCATGGCCGCTGAGCCTGCGCATCCGGAGCCTGTGCTCCGCAACGGGAGAGGCCACAACAGTGAGAGGCCCACATACCGCAAAAAGAAAAAAAAAAAAAAAATCTGTTGAATTAGAATACTTGTTAGCTTTTTAATTTTCCAGCTTTGGTGGACATGATTTGTTTATAAGAGAGATAAGACATGTTGATAAAAATAGAACTGGTCCAAACAAGCTGATTTATGAAGAAATATTTAGTACGTTCAAGTTTTTCTGTGGCCAAGATGTTGGGTATATAACTCATGCAGTGTTTACTGTAAACACCCCCCTGCCACCCCACCACAGACCTTCCTTTCACTTTGTTACAGTTATCTCAACAAATCTAATTCCAATAAATCAGGTCTCTCCTACTCTTTGAATCTGGTTTGTAGAGAACTTCAACCGACCAAAAATTATAATAATAACAATAGCTAACACATACAGCCCTACTATGTGCTAGGCATTGCTCTAAGCTAAATCATCTTGCATGATCATCAGAACTACCTTACAAAGTGGTACCATTATCACTCCCATTACACAGGTGAGGAAGCTGAGGCACAGAGAAGTTAAATACTTTGGAATATTGCAAAGTATTCAGATACTAGGTTCCAGAGTCCATTCTTTTACTGCCTTACCTGACATCATAGAAGAATAGTTATTGACTTGGACCTAGAATTTTTCCTTTGCTTAAAATTATGTTTACATACATATTTTAATGGGATCACATGGGGTTTTTTACTCAACACAACGTTACGACTATTTTTCCAAGCGTTCATAGGGTGAAGAGAAAAACTACGTCAATTGTTCTTAAAGCACAGAACCAACTAACTGAGAAGTTTGTCCTGATTGGGATATAATTTCCCTCAGGAAACTTGCAACTTGAGACACATGGTATAGTAAGAGAGTCATGCCTGGACTAGACTTTGATCCCAGATCCAAGGGACATGGGCAATTATTTAATTTCTCTGGACCACTTTTATTCTCTGATTTTCAAAGCAAGGGAGTTAAATGAGGTGATCTCCAGATTCCATGCACTAAGGTGCCTGGACATACACACTGGAAAACGAACACTCCAGAATTCGTACCGAGCACCATGTTAGCCAGTGTGAAGTGTGTGCATGTGACACACATGCTCAGTGGAAGAGAGGACAGGATGTGAGTGATCAGGCGGGATGACAGAAGGCAAGAACTTTCGGGGGGGTGGGCAAGGGACAGTGGCTTGTGCAAAGGTGTGGCAGCCCCAGAGGCAACCAGGACATGGTGAGTTGTTGGCAGCGTCCTTTGCCAGCAGTGCATCTTTACCTCTCTGCCTACATCCTCAGTCTCCTTGTTCACACCCCATATTTGGTACCATCCTTCCTATCACTTCTCCTTCTCCCCCTACCAAGGTGAAGCCCACAGGGACCTGCCCTGTCTGAGTATCTCATTTCTTTAGGGCCCGGCTCCAGATACATTACAATCAGAAGTGATGTTTGAAATATTTAACAACCAATCAGAATGATGCCAGCTGCCATGCTGAAGTGAGGTTTTGAGGCCCCCTGCGGCATAAGTTTGAATGCTTTAGTTTCTGGATTGTAGCGAGGGCCAGAGGATCTCAGTGGAGGGGCCGCACAGCGGCGATGGCAGGGTCACCAGCCAAACGGGAGCACACTGGCTCAGTTAGAACAGACAGCAGCTATAAACAATCAGTTTGCCCATCCTGGCATGTACCAACTTAGCATAAATTCTGCCAATAACAAAAATAATTGAAAATAAGATAAAATCTTTATCAATTAAATCATATATGTACAAACACATGTACACATGTGTGTGCATGTGTATATGTCCATACACATATCAATAGCCATGGATATATATTGCTATGCACAGCAGCTGCTTTAAAAAAATCCCCTTCTGTGCTCACTCCAAACTCTAGAAAATTCTCTCTCAAACGCAAGCCAAGCTTACGACCCAGGCTCTCTTTTCACTCTCCTGTCATCCCACGGCTGTCTGGGGTGCAGAGGTGGGACTTCCACGCAAGTAATCACCACCCCTTTACTTGTTCTTCCTTTCTAGGCACCTCTGTAGCATCTCCTCTTCGCTACCGCCTCCATCAGGACCACAGTGGCCCAAGAGCCATCTAGGTGGAGGTAGGAGGCTTCAGGAGAGGGGGCTACAGGGTGGGGGAGGGTTAAAGACGGTGGCTACTCAGATATTTGGTTATTTTCCATTGTCATGTGACCTCCTCTGTACGTGAGAGCTTCACGGTGGCAACAGAATAAAAAATGAGCACATTGTGGGACTTCCCTGGTGGTCCAGTGGGTAAGACTCCATGCCTCCACTGCTGGGGATGCAGGTTCGATCCCTGGTCGGGGAACTAAGATCCCACATGCCCTGCAGCATGGCCAAAAAACAAAAAAAAAAAGAGCACATTATATGTGAGAAATGTCCAGTCGAAATATTTAATTCATGGTAGGGAGTAAACAAGTGAGATTGATGAGATGAGGACATACCTGTGCGCAAAGGGCCTTAAGGCTGAGTGTCTGCATTCAGCACACGTCCAGGGGCATGTGCAGGTCTTAGAACTGCTGCTTTCAGCACACAGCACAAGCTCACTGTTGTGCCCCCTACATGAGCCATACCTCCTTCCCCTAAGATACGATCTCATGGAAAGGAGGAATTTCACTTATTCCACATAATCACTTCTTGGCTGTTAGCATCCAGTATGCAGAATAAGCAACTAATCATTGACTTATTGTGTTCTATCATAACCTAACTGGTTACAGGGTGTGTGGGTATTGGGAGTGGGGTTAGGGTGAGGCTAAAGAGAAAGAAAAAGAACTAGCTAATTACGCTCAAAGATAAACTTAGTAAATATATATATATATATATATATATATATATATATATATATATATATTTTACATAAATATCTAGTTTGGGATTATGCAATTAAGAAAGCAAATCAGCTGAAAATAAACTATCTGAATGAGAGTTCCCTATGTTAACTCATGATTCTTCTGAAACTACCAAAGCTTAAACAGTTTTCTGGGTATCATAAAACAAGAATCCTTGTGCATAACATGGGCCACTGTGATATATGTGATCTAGAAAACAGCCAAAAATACGAGTCTTAACCAAATAGAAATATTCAGAAAAGCATTATGGAAGCAACATAGCTAAACCCAGAATAAACTATCGAATGTTTCTTATCTTAGTTTATTCATAGTAATTCCTTTAGATTTCATGAGTCTAACTCAGAGTTGATGAACTTTTCCTTATCACTTTATTTCCTTATCCAGAGATGTTTATAAATGGTCACATTTCTGAAAGAAGGTGCTAACTGAGCTGTTCACATTAGGACTGGTGGGCTTTATTTAACAGGAGATAAAAGCAAAGGTAGAGAAAGAGGAGGACAGCTGAAAACATTGCTGTACTTCTGTGGGTTTTTTCCCCTAATCCATGTTTTATCAATTAAAACCACAGAAAACTATCTTGATGTCTAAATATTTAAAAGGAAATATTATGCTTCATAGAGGTCATTCTGGCATAGATGTTGAACTGTTCCATGTCTGCCCTTAAGAATCCAAGACGTCAGACTCTTGATGTCATCCTTTTAAGATTATAAAGCTCCACGATTTTGATTAACTTGTTTTTATAGGACTCAGGCCTGATGCTCAAATACTTACATTTAATTAGTTCATTCTTTTAAATTAATAGCAAGGCTTTCCTCCCTATTACTTAAAAAGAAATGATTTATGCTGCAGTGATAAATAAAATATATTTAAAGTACAGTCATTTGGGTTTAACTGCTAAAAATATTACGGGGCTGGGAGGAAAAAAATATCAGCATATGTCCTAAAATGACATCAATATTAACAAAAAACGCTAAAGGGTTTTCTGCAAAAATCACAGAAAACCTCTGTGCCCAAGAGGGCACATCTCTGCGCAGGCACATCCCTGCCTGCACGGAAACATTCCCTTTTTTTTTTTTTTTTTTTGCGGTACGCGGGCCTCTCACTCTTGTGGCCTCTCCCGTTGCGGAGCACAGGCTCCGGACGCGCAGGCCCAGCGACTATGGCTCACGGGCCCAGCCACTCCGCGGCATGTGGGATCCTCCTGGACCGGGGCACGAACCCGTGTCCCCTGCATCGGCAGGCAGACTCTCAACCACTGCGCCAGCAGGAAAGCCCAACATTCCCTTTTTTAAAGCCAAAATTAATGCCTGGATATTTTGTGAATATTTTCAAAGCAAAATTTATGGACAGGTCTTCTCCTAGCTCTTGCTAAGAACCAAATGATGACATTTTTATCCCACCTCACAGCCAGCCAACTCTCACCTTCTGATGTACAAAATCTTGCATTAGTTCATTAACAGAGAATATATTTCCTTACTTATCAATAACACTACGTGCCTCCCTGATTGTTCTCCCAAATCTGGACCTGCTTATCCAGCAGCCTGTTCAACTACTTAAGCAGACATCCTAAATCCAGGAGGTCTAAAACTCAATTCCTAATCTTTCCCTTAAGCTGTTCCTCCTCAGCCTTCCCTAGCTCTGTGAATGGCAACTCCAGCATTCTAGTTGCTCATCCAGACACTCCCTTTCTCTAACATCCACTTCTAATTCATCCAGATATTTATCATTGTACTTAAACAATACATCAGGGTCTGACCACTTCTCACCACTACCACCCTAGAGCCAACCACCATCAGTTTCTGCCTGGATATTGTGACAGCTTCCAACTGGTCTTCCTGCTTCCATCCTTGTACCACGGCAGTGTCTCCTTGACACAGAAGCTACACTGAACCTTTTATAACTTCAGTCAGATCATGTCCCTTCTCTGCTCCAAACCCTCTTGGAGTCATAATCAAAGCTCTTACAATGGCCTACAAGACTCTATTGATCCGTCCATATGCTACCTCTCAGTCCTCTTCTCCAGGTACCCTCCTGTTCACTCTGCCCCACCACTCATCTTGCGACTTCTTGAACGTGACGCTTATGCCCCCAACAGAGGTCTGCGCCCTGCTGTTCTCTCTGCCTAGAATGCTCTTTGCCCAGATATTCACATGGTTTACTCCCCACTTCTTTCAAGTCTTTATTCGAATGTCACCTGCTCAGTGAGGCATAACATGACAACCCTACTTAAAATTATAATCCTTATTTCTCTATCCTCACCGAGCACTCCTGATTCCTCTTGCTCTGTTTTACGTTTTATTTACATTTTATTTTGCATAACATTTATCACCTTAAAACTTGTGATATGATTTACTTACATATTATGCTTATTATTTGTAATACATCCCCACCCTGGCATGTAAACTCCACAAGGAAAGTGATCTTTGTCTATTTAGTTTACTCATATATCCCAAGAAGCTGAAGCAGTACCTAGTACATGGCAGACATTTGACAAATATTTGTTGAATTCATGAGTGGATGAATGAATGCAATGCTTTATCAAATAGTGGGAATTCACTGCTACTCTTCATACATGTATTCATTCATACATACATCCACCAACAATGTCATCAGTCACCCAGTACCTATTCTACACTCAGTGTGTATCCATACTCCATTTCCCCCTTAGACAATCTGACTAATCTACAGAGATAAATATACTAATATACTAATCTACAGAGATAAAACTATTGGAATGGAAAGAACCTAAATTAAGAGGTTATCTAGCTCAGCACTGTCCAATGGAGCTTTCTGCAATGACAGAAATGGTCTATATCTGTGCTGCCTGTTACAGTAGCTACTAGCCACAAGGACTTGAGCACCTGAAATGAAACTAGAACAACTGAAGAACTGAATTTTTATTTTATTTTGTGTTAATAAATTTAAATTTAACTAGTCACATGTGGCTAGTGGGTCCTACAGTGAACAGCACGGCCCTAGTTCATCCTCCTGCCTCCACCTAGGAGTCTCCCTAAGATTCCCAAGGCAGGTCGTTAACTCTACTATTTTCGTCCCTCATAAAAGATGACTCACGATTAATTACCATTGTTTGCTAACTATCATTTCTGTGGTTCATGAATGTCTCTTCTTTCACCATTATTGGTACCTTGTCAACTAAGGTAAAGCTTTGATATTATATTAACCAATTTATAAAATATGAAACCTTCAGAATTTATCCTCTAAATCCAATAGCACATTCTACCTACTTCACTACTTGCATAACATAATTTACTTTTCTAACTTTATTTTACAACTTTACTGAAGTATTGTAATTGATGTACAATAACCGTGCATATTTCAAGTGAATAATTTGATGAGTTTTGACATAAGTATATACCCGTGGAACTATCACCATACATAATGTATTTTAAAGCTCAAATGGCCAGCACCACTGCTGACCATTAGGGCATCATTGTGTACACTGGGGGAAAGGGCCCCTTTTCTCTGAAAGTAAACACAGTACAGTGAAAAGAAGTGAGCTCAGTGTCAGCTCTCATCTACCTCCTCAGCCAGAGCCTTCATGCAGTGAATAGCACACACGACCATAAATGGCAGTCCTGAAAACTGGTCTGTTAAACTTATTTTTAAAACATCCTCCTAAGGTTTTAAAAAGTACTCTGGTTTCCATTTCAAGGTGGCAGAATGGAAATAGATTATAGCTTCCTCTTCTCACTGCAAACCCTTAAGGTTTTAGAAAGGATTTTTTTAATCCATATAACTGGAAAACAGTATCAACCTTTGGAGGACCATAAACTTTGAGAAAACACTGGAAGACAGAAAGCAGATGGGGTTAGAATGAAGATTTAAAACCACAGCTTACAACAAGAATAGGAGAGTGTTGCCAAAAATGTTAGGAATGAATACCAAGGACAAGGGGGGTGGCGAGTTTGGGACAACAGACCGTGACTGTTAGAGAACAGCAGCACAAACAGTCAAGAAGGTTGAACTGTGCACACCCCCTCTACCAATGCAGGCCACTTGTTGAGTCAAAGAGCAGAAACAAGAGTTGTTGCTTCAGCTGAAAGCAATGGGTATGGGAACTTGGGTCAAAGAAGCAAAACAGCATCCCAGATGCTCTGGGTGGCTGCAGCTACCCAAGAGGATGGAGACATCCCCTCACCTACCAGAAGCTAGCCTCTGAGGCACTCTGCCCAGTGGCAGCCCTATCCCTCCTACTTGCTCTTGAAAACAGACTGAAATACAGATTTCCAGCAGCAAATCCTGCCCCTGTGTCTAAGCCACTGCAGGAACACATAGAATGGACAGCCTAACAATGAGTCTCAGCTGCAGGAACAAACACTCAGGAATCATTAAGCATTAGAAATAAGAGTTCTTTGTTTTAAAAAAGGGAAGAACTTATATCAAGGAACCAAAATTAATAAAGAGGTCATAATAAGACTTTAGAATAAGTATAATTCATATCCATAGGGATATCTGTGAAGATATTAACTCCATAGAAAATGATCAATTAGAAATAAACAACTATGAAAATTTTGGTCATTGAAATAGAGTACTCAATAAGTGGACAGAGTCAAAGAACAACTTTCTTAACCAGAATATTAAGCTAAGAAGTTCTTCCAATATTCAAGAAAAAGTGATGAAGGGACATAAAGTATAAAATAAAAGTTAGAAATCATGTAAAATAGACCCAAACGTTCAATCACCCATCTAATGGAGTAATTAAAAGAGATATTAGAAGTAATGAAGGAAGGTAATATATACATTAGTAACAATTTAAGGACTAACCAAGTGCTGAGTAAGATAACTTTTTAGAACTCACACCTAGGCATTATATTAACATTTCAGAAAACCAGGAATAAAGGAAACAAATCCTAAAATCTTTAGGAAAGAAAAAAAAAGGGTCTACAGAGAATCTCCTTAACAATGAAAAAAAGGAGCGAGGAAAAAAAAAAGTTAAACCTATAATTTTATACCTAACTAAACTACCATTCAGGTATGAAGAGGAAGCATGAAGGAATCAGTAAGTTTATCATTTATAATAACTCTTTGAAATAATTATCCCATTTAAAATAAAAATAAATATAGTAATAAGGAAGCAATGGTGAACAAAGAAGTCCATTAAATTACATTATTAATCCTAATTGTGTTGATTTTTTAAAACAACAGTGATAATTTTTAAAATAACAATGTAGAACCAAAAGTCCAAATAATCCCAACATGGGGGAAATGGTAATGAAAGGAAATGCTTCGAGTAAAACTGAAGTGTACAGAGATTTCATTTTGTTCAATGAATGTAGAGAGACACTGGTAAACTCTGAATATTAATAGAAAATATATTTAGTTGCATGTGTTAAAAATTGAATAGCAATAGCAATTACTAGAAAAACAAAAACAATTTATAATTTTTACACCATCAGGAAAAAAAGTAGAAGAAAATTGAATCAATCCAACAAAGGCAGAAAAAACTAGAAACAGTATTCAAATATATAACCCAAGTTTACCAGCCCCCAAAATTTTGTAGGCAACTATTACCAGCCTTTTAAAAAATAGAAATTCATATTTTAAACAAACAAGAATGGAAAAATATGAGAAGCTACCAACCTATTTAAGTATGGGTCATAAGCTTTCCAAAAATTCAAAATAAGACTGCATAATGAAAGAAAAGTATAAACCAATATCACAAAAATGAATGCATAAATGCTAAATAAAATATTAGAAATGTAAATTCAACAATCCATCAAAAGAATAATGCATTATTATCAGGCAAGTTTTATTCCAGGAATGGAAAGATAGATTTTTCTAATAATGAACAACCAATGTAATTCACTAACTTAGTCACATGATTTAGGAGAAAAATAATTTCAGTGATGCTCCAAAGACTCAACTGTGGAGCTATATATATGGTTGTGTGTGTGTCCGCATGTGCACAATGTGTGTGTATGTGTGTGTGTGTATGAAAACCAAGAACAAACCAAAGCTTCTTTAATTTGATCAAAGTTATCTACTGAACCTGCAAAATACAGCAAACATGAGACTTACTGGAAATATTAACTTTAAGCTCAGTAACAAAACACAAATACTACTACTACTGTTCAGTATCAAACTGGACATCCTAGTCAATGGAATCAAATAAGTAAAACCATAACAGGTGGTATAAATATTGGAAAGTAAGAGACAAACTATCATTAATTACAAAGGACATGACAATCTACCTAGAAAATTAAAGGTATTTAAATAAAAGACTACTATAACTAAGAAGGAAGTTCAATTATATAGATGGCAATATGCAAAATCAACATTAAAAAAATCAACAACTTTTCTATGCTATTGACATCAATGCTTTTTAAAATGTAACTGGGGGGAAAATCACATTCCCAATAGCAACAGAAATTAAATTATAAAGTCCTTAAGAATAAACTTAATAGAAATAATTAAAGCCTCTATGGAAAAAAATTACAAAACTTAATTTAAAAAACCATAAAGTAGCCTGAATAAAGGAGGAAATGTACCACATTCATAGATGAAAACTCAATATTTTTAAAATGTAAATTCTATTTCAAATAAATATATAATTTCAACATAATCCTATTCAAAATACAACTATAATTTTTATGAAATTCTAAAATTTATACAAAAGATTGGATGAACAGTGGTAACTAAAGTCCTTTTTTAAAAAAAGAAATACAAAGAAAAGCAACCTGTCTAATAGATGTCAAGCATATTAGAAATCTATAGTAATTAGAACTTTGAGGTATTATTGTTTAATATAAGAAGAAGAGAGTTCAGAAACGGACCCATGTACAAATAGGAATGTATTATCATGTGTACTCATTAAGAACAAAGACCTTAAATTGGCACAAAAACAGACATGTAAATCAATGGAACAGAATAGAGATCCCAGAAATCAATGCACACACCTACGCTCAATTAATCTATGACAAAGGAGGAAAGAATATACAATGAAGAAAAGACAGTTTCTTCAACAAGCGGTGGTGGGAAAGCTGGACAGCAACATGTAAATGAATGAAATTAGAACACTCCCTCACATATACAAAAATAAACTCAAAATGGTTTCAAGACCTAAATATAAGACATGACACCAAAAAACTCCTAGAAGATAGTATAGGCAAAGCATTCTCAGACGTAAATCATAGCAATACCTTTTAGTTCAGTCTCACAAGGCAAAAGAAATAAAAGCAAAAATAAACAAATGAGGCCTAATTAAACGTTAAGCTTTTGAACAGCAAAGGAAACCATCAACAAAATGAAAAACAACCTATTTAATGGGAGAAAATATTTGCAAATGATGCAACTGACAAGGGATTAATATCCAAAATATACAAACAGCACATACAATATTGAAAAAACAAACAACCCAATCAAAAAATGGGCGAAAGGGCTTCCCTGGTGGCGCAGTGATTGAGAGTCCACCTGCCGATGCAGGGGACACGGGTTCGTGCCCCGGTCCAGGAAGATCCCACATGCCGCGGAGCGGCTGGGCCCGTGAGCCATGGCCGCTGAGCCTGCGCGTCCGGAGCCTGTGCTCCGCCACGGGAGAGGTCACAAGAGTGAGAGGCCCGCGTACAGCAAAAAAAAAAAAAAAAAAAAAAAAAAAAAAAAAATGGGCAAAAGATCTAAATAAGCATTTCTACAAAGAAGACATACAGATGGCCAACAGGCACATGAAATGATACTCATAATCACTAATTATTAGAGAAATGCAAATCAAAACTACAATGAGGTATCACTTCACACCAGTCAGAATGGCCATCATTAAAAATCCACAAACAATTAATGCTGGAGAGGATGTGGAGAAAAGGGAAACCTCGTACACTATTGGTGGGAATGTAAATTGATGCAGCCACTATGGAGAACAGTATGGAGGTTCCTTAAAAAACTAAAAATAGAGCTACCTTATGATCCAGCAATCCCACTCCTGGGCATATATTCAGAAAAGGTGGGAAAAAAAGATACATGCAGCCCAGTATTCATAGCAACACTATTTCCAATAGCCAAGACATGGAAGAAACCTAAGTGTCCATCAACAGGCAACTGGCTTAAGAAGATGTGGGAGATATACATATACACAAATATTACTCAGCCATATATATATATATATATATATATATATATATATATATATATATATATATATATATATATGAAACTATTAGAAGTAAATATAGGCAAATATGTACAACCTTGGAGTCAGGAAGCCATCTGAAATAATATGTACAAAAGGAAAAGTCATAAAAGAAAATATAATAAATTTGACTACGTCAAAATTTAAAACACCTGAATGACCAAAGCACTTTAAAAGGTAGAAGACAAGCAACATAAACAACAAAAAAGGGTTAGAATTAAAAAATCATTTAAAGAAAGAAAAAACCCGAACTAATTGAAAAATGGGCCAAGGATATAAATTGGTAATTCACAGAAGAAATAATAAAAAGTGATCTAGCTTTATATAAACTGTTGCTCAGTCTTACTTTAACAGAGGAAATTAAAATTCAATGAGTATACTCATACATAGCTGGAGGGAATATAAGTACAAGGACAGCCATTAAGAGGTGATTTTGAATAACCCATCATTCCGAAATTCTACTGTTAATATCTCCCCCAGAGAGCCACGTGCCCAAGGAAGCAAGTACAAGGATCTTCACTGGAATATTGTTTGTAACAGTGAAAAATTCAAAAACAACCTAAATATTCATAACAACAGGAATGGCTAAATAAATAATTGTGCACCCTTTCTGTGGAAGATCATGCTGCAAGTTTCTATTGATAAAATGAGGTGGACCTGTAAATACTGACATGAAAAATTGTCTAAGCCATACTGTTAAGTGAAATAACGGATACATCATTTATGTTAAAATACATACACACATAGATACCTTTTCTATGGGCAACCCCATGGAGAAAAGTCTGGAAGCATATATATTACATTGTTAATAGTGAGTATTTCTAGAGAGAGGACTAAGATAGGAGGCATTGGAGAGGGGAATAATCAAGGGGTACTCCAGTTTGATCTATTAAGTTCTAATTTCTTAATAAGGAGAATCTACTGCTAAGGAAATTTTAAATGATTTTTTAACATATAAACTTTTAATATATGTCACAAATTTGGAAGACAAGTGATGAAGTTATAATAAACTGTAAACAAAGTTGCTTTAAACTGATGAAATGAATAAAACAACACTCATTAAAATCTAGGCTATTTCTTTCCTTCTTTAAGTTATTTCTTCCTTTCATTCACAGTACCAGAGAATCCAAAGAAACCACATCACACCATACCCTTTACCCTCTGGTCTTAAAAAAAAAAAGAAAGGTAATCTTGGGTGGGGCTCTATATTTTGTGGCTGTTTTCTGGATGAGGTTTAAATTACCCACCCAGGAGGATGCTGTGATGTAAGTGTTCTTTCATTTGTAATGTGATTACTCTGTAAACAAGAGTCATCTTCTTAAGGCAATTGTAACATGTGAATGTTAATTTAACAAAATAGTCGCTCTCAAATCTTAGTTTAATAACCACTGGGAGAAGATTTTTATAATTTAAGAATTATTCATTTTCTTAGAATTTTGGCTCCCACATAGACTGTTTTGTGATAGGGTGTTAAAGGACGGGTTGAATTTGGCTTTTAGTATGAAATGTAAAACCATGAAGGCCAAACATACAAACATTTATTTCTTGATAATGACAAGTGGCCTATGATTAAGACAGAACCTGATAATTTAAGGAAAATTAACTTGTCTAAAGTGAGAACAGGGAATAATTCATGAATGTACTAATTTTTCTTTCTCCTTCCCCATTAGCCTACATTGGGCTTTAGCTCTGACGTGAAAACCAGTGGGAAAACATTAACTCTGGTTAATGGACTGAATGATTTATTTAAGAAGAAATATTTAAAGAACTAAAAGCATCAAATTATCTCCATGACACATATATTGGTCACAGAGACAAAATATAAAATGCATCATAAATCTTCTTTCTTCCAAAAGCCCCATCTCAAGCCCCATAGAGATTGAAAGAAATGGCACATTTCCAAATCTCAAAGTCTCTTAGCCAAATTTTTACCTTTCTTTTCTCATCACCTATTTCAATATTTTCGTACCTTCCTAATTAAGGTCTATACAGGGAAGACTGTGGGCACACTAGACCTTAGGGCCTTTTCAGTCGGTAGAATCTGGATTTGAAATCAGGTCTGCCTACTTTCAAACTGACTAAACTTGAGAAGATTATGTGCTGTTGTTGTTTTTAACTTTATAGAAGATCCCTGAGGAAGGACTATATCTGAATTTGCTTTGCAAAAGTGCCTATTGATGATATAATATTGTAAGTCCTTAAAAATATGTGTCAAGTCAATGAATAATGAAAGCAAAATTCAAACGAAAATGACTAAATGTTCAACAGAATTTTAAGACAAAGAAACTTCTTTACACTAATAGAAAAGTAATAAGTAGAAAGTTAATTTTTAAAATTAAAATGGAAGCACTGAGTTTATTATATTACATTTAAAGGAAAATAATGGAGCCTCTCTTGAAAGCCATTTCCATTGATAATAAATAAAAGCCAAATATGATTTAGGAAGAAACTGAATCTTAGGAATTTTCCCTATCTTAATACAGCAGTTTCTCCGAGAAATTTTAATCGCCACAACAGCCTCCAAATGTAAAGATGATTTATTCAAAAAGATCTCAACAAGGACAAGCAAAGGATTTATGGTCCTTTAACTTCCTTTATGTAAGTTAAAATACAAGAATTGTGGAGCTTGAAGACTATGGTGCAGAGCAGGGCATCCAGAGCTCTCCCTGTGACAGTACCAACCTTCCTGGTCTTCAGCACCTACAGAGGTACCCAGCTCTACTGAGGTCATTTAAGATGCTTCCATTTGCTACTTCTAAAGGTGTTTTATGACCTCTTGCCTTCACTCCCTTCCCTCGGGGTATAAACTTTAATTTGAAAGGTAGGAAAACATGGGAATAATTGTAGAGAAAAGAAAAGTAAAAATATTGCCTAAAGACTGAACTTGGCAATGTGCTGTTTCTTCCAATCTGTATGTTTTAGAGACTTAGATTAGTACCTACCTCTGTACAGGTATAATTGATGACAGGCATGTTTCTCTGAGTTTACTGTAAGATGAGGTGAGTGGAAGGTCAGTTTTCCATGTGTAGCACTGGTCAACAGGCCCAAGCCCAAGCCTGCCTGAGATGTATTTCTTTTTTTAAAAAATAAATTTATTTACTTTATTTATTTATTTTTGGCTGCATTGGGTCCTCATTGCTGCACACTGGCTTTCTCTAGTTGCAGCGAGTGGGGGCTACTCTTCGTTGCGGTGCGTGGGCTTCTCATTGTGGTGGCTTCTCTTGTTGCAGAGCACAGGCTCTAGGCATGCGGGCTTCAGTAGTTTCAGCACACGGGCTCAGTAGTTGTGGCTCACAGGCTCTAGAGCATAGGCTCAGTAGTTGTGGTGCATGGGCTTATTTGCTCCGCTGCATGTGGGATCATCCCCAACCAGGGATCGAACCCGTGTCCCTTGCACTGGCAGGTGGATTCTCAATCACCGCGCCACCAGGGAAGCCTGATATATTTCTGCAGTTACTATATTTATAGCAGTACTGGTTTGCATTTAAGATTGCATAATGCCACATGACGAGTTAAACAAAAAATACCATCTTGGAGAATATATCTGTTCTTTCTTCTAAATTCATTAAAATACTAAGAGTTATTCCAATCTTTTTAAAGTGCTTGGTTTGTAGTTAACTTTAGTAAAATGTTTTTTTCTCATTAAGCCCAAGATAAATTTTTTTTGGCAAAATATATTTTGTGTTCTTCTGAGTATTTGGCCATGATAACAACTTAATTTTACATGATCTCTATATTTGTCAAAATGTGTAGAAATGTCTTATCATTTCTATAGTCAACAAAAAATGAAACATAAATATCCTGGACTTGGTGAAAGGTAAAAACTGCTTTTGAAAAAAAACCCATAACATGTTATTTATAACTAACCAAACTTACCAACTAAGAGAAAAATTCAGCTGATTGCTATGGTAACTTTCAAGTGTTGACATATATCCAGAGCCCATCATTCTGAAATTGTTGAGAGACACTTAGCCACATTTTTGTTCCCAAAATGAAAAAACTGTGAAGGAAGAAAGAACTCCTCAAGGTAGGACAGTTCGAGTGAGAGCAGTAGCCACATGACACAGTTCACATTCAGTAAGCCCACTTTTCATTGCAGATGGGTATACCTTCATTTGCTTCATGGGAATACTAAGGCAAATGACTAACAGATACAAAACACTAGAAAAGTTGACATATTTTAGTGAATTTCTTTTCTGCATTTTCTACGGGTAAGCTTGCTGGGAATCCATCATATTCTAAAATACTCAGTTTTTAACCACTTCCAGCATAACCAGTTGAATTGAATCCCGTATTTATTGAGTATCCACTCCACGTAGTCTAGCCATATGTCAAGGCTGTAGGGTAAACAAAGGAGGTATATCTCTGCCTTCAAGAGTTTCCAATTAGACAGGAATATAAAACGACAAGGTGAAAATGAGCAAACAAACAAGAAGGTAAAAAATCAAGTGTGAAATGGAAAGTAATTACTTGCCAAAATGTATAGACCAAACAGTAAGTGCCCTTAAGGAACAAAGAGAAGGAATCATAAAGTCCCATTTATTACAAAGGGAAGTGTGAGGTATCAGTTTTTGTTTTTTTAATAGACTTTGAAAGATGAACAACATTTAAAGAGATACGAACACCAAAGAATATTTTAGGTAAGGAGCTCACCAAGGCTGGTGCTTGCTAGTAAAATGGCAACTTATGTCAAGCAAGTCTCTTGTCCTGCCAAGGTCCCACTGGAAACTAAGTTAGAACTAATCATATTTAGTATTTAGAAAAATGCCATTGCTAGAATATGATAGAATGTTCTGGTTACATTTAAAAGACAATGGAACTCAACTGGAAGAAAAGAAATTGCCTAAACCATTCTATTTCTGTTTCAAGATTTGGACACCAATTGAGTTCAGATCAGCTAAAGAAACAAGCTACACCATGAGTTCTCAACCAGAGGCAATTTCATCCCTCAAGGGCTATTTTTTCAATGTCTAAAGACATTTTTGGTTGTCACAGCTTGGAGTAGGAGGTGTTACTGTTATCTTGTGGGTAGAAGCCAAGGATACATAAGCATAAACATACTACAACACACAGGACAAGCCTCCACAACAAAGAATTATCTAGCACAAAATGTCAATTGCTTTGAAGTTGAGAAGCCCTGAGACAGACCACAAGGGCAATTGATGGTGAGATGTCCTAACCAATTCATGCAGAAAAACAGGCTGGATGAAGGTAAAAAATGATGTTACAGTTATGAATGATGGAGTCATATGAAAATCCAAGCTTAGGTTACAGTCTTCTTGTGTCCGTAAAGTTATAATTCTGGTATCAAAGAAGATTTGGGAGGTCATTAAAAACAAATATTTAGTGAAGAAAGACTATATGGTGGGGGAAAGACAGTCTCTTCAATAAACAGTGTTTGGAAAACTGGACAGCCACATGCAAAAGAATGAAACTGGACCACTATCTTACACCATACCAAAATTAACTGAAAATGGATTAAAGACTTAATGTAAGACCTGAAACCATAAAACTTCTAGAAGAATACAGAGGCAGTAAGCTCCTTGACATTGGTCTCAGAGATACTTTCTTGAATCTGACTCCAAAGGCAAGGGCAGCAAAAACAAAAATAAGCAAATGGACTACATCAAATTAAAAAGTTTCTACACAGCATAGGAAACCATCAGCAAAACGAAAAGGCAACCTACTGAGTAGGAGAAGATATTTGCAAATCATACGTCCAATAAAAGTTTAACATACAAAATAGATAAAGAGCTCATACAACTCAATAACAAAAAAAATCCAAATATAAAATAGGCAGAGGATCTGAAAAGATGTTTTTCCAAAGAAGACATACACATGGCCAACAGGCACATGAAAAGATGCTCAAAATCACCAATCATCAGGGAAATGCAAATAAAAACCACAATGAGATATTATTTTACAATGGTCAGAATAGCTATTATCAAAAAATCAACAAAAGACACTGCTTTGGGAAATATCCCCAGTGTTCTCCTTACTTGCTGCAAGCAAAATAAATCCTTCCTTCTCCTGTGGAAAACAACAACAACAACAACAAATAACAAGTGTTAGTGAGAATGTGGAGAAAAGGGAAACCTCGTGCACTGTTGCTGGGGACGTAAATTGGTGTAGCCACTCTGGAGAATAGTATGGAGGTTCATTAAAAAACTAAAAATAGAACTACCATGTGATCCAGCAATTCCACTACTAGGTACTTACCCAAAGAAAATAAAAACACTAACTTGAAAAGACATATGCACCCTTATGTTCATTGAAGTGTTATTTACAATAACCAAGATATGGCAACAACTTAAGTATCCGCTGATAGATGAATGGATAAAGAAGATGTGGTACACACCTAAAATGGAACACTACTCAGCCTTAAAAAAGAAAATCTTGCCATTTGCCACAACCTGGATGGACCTTGAGGGTATTATGCTAAGTGAAATAAGTCAGACAGAGAAAGACAAATATCGTATGATTTCACTTATATGTGGAATCTAAAAATCAAAACATACCAACCAACAAACAAAAACCCAGACTAACAAATACAGCAAATAGAGTGGTGGTTGACAGAGAGAGGTTGAAAGGCCGTGAAATGGGGGAAGTGAATCAAGAGGTACAAACTTCCAGGTATAAAATAAATGTCATGAGGGTTTAATGTACAGCATAGGGAATACAGTCAATAATATTTTATTAGCTTTGTATGGTGACAGATGGTAACTAGACTTATTTTGCAATGTATACAAATGTTGAATCATTATATTGTACTCATGAAATTAAAATATTATATGTCAAATATAGTTCAATTAAAAATAATATTAGGAATGAAAAGGAGGACATACTAAAGTTTATATTTTACATAGATATATATGTGTCTACATATATACATATACAAACATACATATATTACTCAAGCATAAAAAGCAAACAAACAAAAAGTGCTTTGCCAAATGTGTATAACCTGGATCTAATCATGAGGAAACGTCAGACAGACCCAAAATGAGGGACATTCCACAAAATAAATGACCTGTAATCTTCAAAAGTGTCAAGGAAGGACTAGGGAAATGTTCCAGACTGAAATAAGTGAAAGAGATAGATATAACTAAAAGCAATTGTGATTCTGAAACAAATCCTTTTGCTATAGAAGACACTGCTGGGAAAACTGGGAAACTTGATTGGGTTCTGGGAATTTGATGGTAGTAATGTATCAGTGTTAATTTTCTAATCTTGATGCTTGTATCACAGTTACATAGGAGAATATCCTTATTTGTAGGTAATTCACACTAAAGAATTAAGGATGATGGGAATGAGGTTTGAAACTCACTCTCCAACAGTTCCAGGGGAAGACAGTCTTTGTACTGTACTTTCCACTTTTCTGTAAGTTCATGATTGTTTAAATTTTTTTTTAAAAATAAACAAAACAAATGCATTTTTGGAAAAGCAAAACGTCCATGTGTATGCTAGCCAAGAAATGTTTTGTTTAAAAATACAGAGACATTATAGTTTTATTTGGGACAATGTAAAACAATTCCTACCAAATCTAGATGATAATCTTTTAAATCTTTTATAGCAAACGTAGGCTATAAATACACAAGTACAATGTTGGCATTATGATCTTCAGAGAATATCTTATTAAATTTGGGGTCTAAATGGAATATTCCTTATCTCTTTGGTCATGTGAACTAATCCATCAAGTCATTTTTAAATAACTTCAACTTTTTTTCTTATTAAATAAGATGCATACTTACTGTAGAAATTTTAAGTCACACTCATCCAGAGATGACCATTGTTAACTCTTGTAATACAGTCTTCTAATGTTTCCAATAGAATCTTAAAGTAGATATTTTTGTATTTATTTTTATTTAATATATTGTTTTATTAAATAGTCAGGTACTTTTTCAAATTTGATGTGAGAGCAACTCAGAATCCTCCTTTTCCTGATTAGTAATATATATTGCCTCCAAGTTTTCACTACAACAAAAAAGCAGCACTCATAGAGCTGTGATTCACTAAATGTCTTCAGTTATACACTCATGCTGTATTTAAAGCCACCTCCCACTCCCCCCCAAGTGGTTATCATATAGTAACTACCCATATGTCAGACCCAACAATCTTCACCTTCAAGCACAGTCCATGCGTGAAAACCGAGGAAAAGTAAGGAGGATCCCTCCACTGTAACTTGGGCCAACTGAGATACTAGTTCTGTCTTCCTTCCAGGCAGTGTTTCCTCAGGAGGTCTGCAGTTGCCATAGAGGCAGTGGAGGAGCTGTCCATTTGGTTCCCCAGAGGAGGCACAGAGCTTCCATGAGACTATTATACTCATTAGCTATTTTAAGAAGATAATATCAGACAAAAGTTTAATTGGTCTCCATTTTAAAGTGCGTATAATTAAAAGTTTCCATTCAAATGTATCACGAATATAAATCAGCATTATTTGAACTGTAAATCACACACAGTCTGGGCTGGTCAGTGTAAGTCGTTAGAGAAGCAAGTAAAGATCTGATAACACTAACGGTGGTTAGCTTTCCCCAAAGAAAAATTTATTTTACCAGTCCCTCCCATCAGGAAACTTGCACAAGCCTCTTAGACAGCCTCATCCACCAGAGGGCAGACAGCAGAAGCAAGAAGAACTACAATCCTGCAGCCTGTGGAACAAAAACCACATTCACAGAAAGATAGGCAGGATGAAAAGGCAGAGGGCTATGAACCAGATGAAGGAACAAGATAAAACCCCAGAAAAACAACTAAATGAAGTGGAGATAGGCAACCTTCCAAAAAAAGAATTCAGAATAATGATAGTGAAGATGATCCAAGACCTCGGAAAAAGAATGGAGGCAAAGATCGAGAAGATGCAAGAAATGTTTAACAAAGACCTAGAAGAATTAAAGAACAAAAAAACAGACATGAACAATACAATAACTAAAATGAAAACTACACTAGAAGGAATCAGTAGCAGAATAACTGAGGCAGAAGAACGGATAAGTGACCTGGAAGACAGAATGGTGGAATTCACTGCTGCGGAACAGAATAAAGAAAAAAGAATGAAAAGAAATGAAGACAGCCTAAGAGATCTCTGGGACAACATTAAATGCAACAACATTTGCATTATAGAGGTCCCAGAAGGAGAAGAGAGAGAGAAAGGACCAGAGAAAATATTTGAAGGATTATAGTCGAAAACTTCCCTAACATGGGAAAGGAAATAGCCACCCAAGTTCAGGAAGCGCACAGAGTCCCAGGCAGGATAAACCCAAGGAGAAACATGCCAAGACACATAGTAATGAAATTGGTAAAAATTCAAGACGAAGAAAAATTATTGAAAGCAACAGGGAAAAATGACAAATAACATACAAGAGAACTCCCATAAGGTTAACAGCTGACTTCTCAGCAGAAACTCTACAAGCCAGAAGGCAGTGGCATGATATATTTAAAGTGATGAAAGGGAAGAAACTACAACCAAGATTACTCTACCTAGCAAAGATCTCATTCAGTTTCAATGGAGAAATCAAAAGCTTTACAGACTAGCAAAAGCTAAGAGAATTCAGCAACACTAAACAGCTCTACAACAAATGCTACAAGAATTTCTCTAAGTGGGAAACACAAGAGAAGAAAAGGACCTACAAAAACAAACCCAAAACAATTAAAAAAATGGTCATAGGAACATACATACTGATAATTACCTTCAACATGAATGGATTAAATGCTCCAACCAAAAGACACAGGCTTGCTGAATGGATACAAAAACAAGACCCATATATATGCTCTCTACAAGAGACCCAATTCAGACCTAGGGACACACAAACAGACTGAAAGTGAAGGGATGGAAAAAGATATTCCATGCAATTGGAAATCAAAAGAAAGCTGGAGTAGAAATACTCATATCAGATAAAATAGACTTTAAAGTAAAGAATGTTACAAGAGACAAGGAAGGACACTACATAATGATCAAGGGATCAATCCAAGAAGAAGATATAACAATTATAAATATATATGTACCCAACATAGGAGCACCTCAATACATAAGGCAACTGCTAACAGTTCTAAAAGAGGAAATCAACAGTAACACAATGGTAGTGGGGGCCTTTTTTTTTTTTTTTTTTTGCAGTATGTGGGCCTCTCACTGTTGTGGCCTCTCCCGTTGTGGAGCACAGGCTCCGGACGCACAGGCCCAGCGGCCATGGCTCACGGGCCCAGCCGCTCCGCGGCATGTGGGATCTTCCCAGACCGGGGCACGAACCCGTTTCCCCTGCATCGGCAGGCGGACTCTCAACCACTGCGCCACCAGGGAAGCCCATAGTGGGGGACTTTAACACGTCACTTACACCAATGGACAGATCATCCAAACAGAAAATTAATAAGGAAACACAAGCTTTAAATGACACAATACACCAGATAGATTTAATTGATATTTATAGGACATTCCATCCAAAAACAGCAGATTACACTTTCTTCTCAAGTGTACATGGAACATTCTCCAGGGTATATCACATCTTGGGTCACAAATCAAGCCTCAGTAAATTTAAGAAAATTGAAATCATATCAAGCATCTTTTCTGACCACAACGCTATGAGATTAGCAATCAATTACAGGGAAAAAAACGTAAAATACACAAACACATGGAGGCTAAACAATACGATCAGGAAGAAGAGAAGGATGTCCACTCTTGCCACTATTATTCCATGCAGTTTTGGAAGTCCTAGCCATGGCAATCAGAGAAGAAAAAGAAATAAAAGGAATACAAATTGGAAAAAAAGAAGTAAAACTGTCACTCTTTGCAGATGACCTGACACTATACATAGAGAATCCTAAAGATGCCACCAGAAAACTACTAGAGCTAATCAATGAATTTGGTAAAGTCACAGGATACAAAATTAATGCACAGAAATCTCTTGCATTCCTATACACTAATGATGAACAATCTGAAAGAGAAATTAAGGAAACACTCCCATTTACCATTGCAACAAAAAGAATAAAATACTTAGGAATAAACCTACCTAGGGAGATAAAAGACCTATATGAAGAAAACTATGACACTAATGAAAGAAATTAAAATTGATACAAACAGATGGAGAGATATATCATGTTTTTGGATTGGAAGAATCAATCTTGTGAAAATGACTATACTACCCAAAGCAATCTACAGATTCAATGCAATCCCTATCAAATTACCAATGGCAATTTTTTCAGAACCAGAAAAAAAATCTTAAAATTTGCATGGAGACACAAAAGACCCCAGTTAGCCAAAGTAGTCTTGAGGGAAAAAAACGGAACTGGAGGAATCAGGCTCCCTGACTTCACACTATACTACAAAGCTACAGTAATCAAGACAGTATGGCACTGGCACAAAAAACAGAAATATAGATCATTGGAACAGGATAGAAAGCACAGAGATAAACCCACGCACCTATAGTCAACTAACCTATGACAAAGGAAGCAAGGATGTACAATGGAGAAAAGACAGCCTCTTCAATAAGTGGTGCTGGGAAAGCTAGACAGCTACATGTAAAAGAATGAAATTAGAACACTCTCTAACACCACACACAAAAATAAACTCAAAATGGATTAGAGACCTAAATGTAAGACTGGACACTATAAAACTCTTAGAGGAAAACATAGGAAGAACACTCTTTGACATAAATCACAGCAAGATCTTTTTTGACCCACCTCCTAGAGTAATGGAAATAAAAACAAAAATAAACAAATGGGACCTAATGAAACTTAAAAACTTTTGCAAAGCAAAGGAAAGTACAAACAAGATGAAAAGACAACCCTCAGAATGGGAGAAAATATTTGCAAACGAATCAATGGACAGAGGATTAATCTCCAAAATATATAAACAGCTTATGCAGCTCAATATTAAAAAAACAAACAACCCAATCCAAAAATGGGCAGAAGACCTAAATAGACATTTCTCCAAAGAAGACATACAGATGGCCAAGAAGCACATGAAAAGCTGCTCAACATCACTAATTATTAGAGATGTGCAACTCAAAACTACAGTGAGGTATCACCTCACACCAGTTAGAATGGGCATCATCAGAAAATCTATAAACAACAAATGCTGGAGAGGGTGTGGAGAAAAGGGAACCCTCTTGCACTGTTGGTGGGAATGTACATTGATACAGCCACAATGGAGAACAATATGGATGTTCCTTAAAAAACTTAAAATAGCATTACCATATGACCCAGCAATCCCACTACTGGGCATATACCCAGAGAAAATCATAATTCAAAAAGACACATGCACCCCAATGTTCATTGCAGCACTATTTACAATAGCCAGGTCATGGAAGCAACCTAAATGCCCATCAACAGATGAATGGATAAAGAAGATGTGGTACATATATACGATGGAATATTACTCAGCCATCAAAAGGAACGAAATTGGGTCATTTGTGTGGATGTGGATGGATCTAGAGACTGTCATACAGAGTGAAGTAAGTCAGAAAGAGAAAAACAAATATCGTATATTAACGCATATATGTGGAACCTAGAAAAATGGTACAGATGAACCGGTTTGCAGGGCTGAATTAGAGACACAGATGTAGAGAACAAATGTATGGACACCAGGAGGGAAAGTGGCCAGGATGTGGGGGGTAGTGATGTGATGAATTGGGAGATTTGGATTGACATGTATACACTAATATGGATAAAATGGATAACTAATAAGAACTTGCTGCATAAAAAAATAAATTAAATTAAAAAAAAAAGAAAAATTTATTTTATAACCTGAACTAATAACGAGAAGAATCTGACATAAAACAATGGGTGGCTCAGAGTTAACTCAATTCCTCTCCTGGAATCACCTTACAGTCCTTGTATTTATGGTGGCTGGGCCTTGTCCACCACGCCACCATTCCCTACATAGGATTACCCTGCACATGTTAATAATATATTATTTTATTATTATATCACACAAAATATGTTAATAGTGTATTAAAATTAGCTATTAATATATTAATATAGTATTAAAATAATAAAAAATCTTTTCTGAGGTTTAACAAGTTAAAATGGCTTTGAATATTGCTTACTTTTTTGACTCTGATAATATTTTTATGGGTAATTTTTTTCTATTTTATAGTGAATTCTGTATACAAATCAACACTACCAAATATTAGGAAATCCATGAGGGTAAAAGTATTTCGTGAGCTTGCACCCTGTTTCCTAAAACGTCAGTTTCAGATAAGCCCAAATTTTATCTTTTTATTTTTTATTTACTTATTTTTTTTATTTGGTATGCGGGCCTCTCACTGTTGTGGCCTCTCCTGTTGCAGAGCACAGACTCTGGACATGCAGGCTCAGCAGCCATGGCTCACGGGCCCAGCCGCTCTGCGGCCTGTGGGATCCTCCCGGACCAGGGCATGAACCCATGTCCCCTGCATTGGCAGGTGGACTCTCAACCACTGTGCCACCAGGGAAGCCCAAGCCCAAATTTTAGATGACAAGAAGTCAGACCATGTCTTAAGCAAGAATTTAAAAAATAGCACATCTATAAAACAGGAATAATAATAGTTACTTTTATACCATGCACATTAAGCATGTAGCATAGATTCTGGTATGTTGGGAGCACTCAGTAAAAACAACTTCATTATTATTCTGTCATTTATTTTCTTCCTATAGCCAATAGCTATAATAGTTATATTAAAATTAACATTAATGCATTAATGATTGTCATATTCACATGACAGTTTATAGATCAGGTCTTACTGATGTCATCATTCTTAATTTGTCTTTCAGTTTAATTGGGCTGTAAGTAGAAAATTACATAGACAATTGCTTCTATAGTTGGGTCCAGACCATACACAGCAGAGGAGGTTATTTGTAACCTTCAGTTTGATATGAACCAAATTAAAAAAATAAATCAACCACTATTAGTGAGGAACCTAAGTTGGGTAAAAGAACTTAATTACACACCATCATTATATAGAACCTTTCCAAGAATATTTGAGAAAATGGTATCCATTCCATCCTACGTACATATTTTAAATCCACATTTTATATATCTCCTTTCAAATAAAGCACTCATGAAAAATTTCTGGAATTTAGCTGAGGATTTTATATAACCAAATTCTGACCTTTTCCTGGTATATTAAACACCCTTTACAGTCACTGTACTTACACAGTGTTCTTCCAATCTCTAAATGGAGCAGACACTATTCCCGCTTAAATCACCAAATTCCAGAATAGAAAAACAAATATTAAAAACTGAGAAGAGAGTCAAGTCAGACCATCTCCTTGTTCCCAAGCATCTAGTCTGACCTCCCATGTAGAGTGGGAATTTATGCTTCACTCTCTGCTCTGTTGTACAACAATCTAGGAGAAATGGCAGTTCCCTCCTCCAAGATGGGTGTTTCTCAGAGAATGACTGGGAATTGAAAATCAATCTTGAGGTTGAAAGTTAATTACTGACAGCAAATTATCCTTTATGAATAACACCTTTCTCCATAACATGAATAAAAGTGTCTTGATTTATGTACCTTTCATGTATATTAATGTTGAAAGATGTTCAAAGACTGGCTGAAGCAGGAGAAATAACAGAAAGAGGGTTCTGAAAAGAAGGGAAAGAGGAAAGAATGAGGAATAAGCCCAGGAAAGCATGGGAAGTTGATTAGGAAGCCGGAGAGAGAAGGTCCTCCTGTGAGGGAGGGGACAAAACTCACACATACCAGGGCCTGAACTCAGATGGGGAGGGGAAAAGGGGAAACAGAATTCCCACCATCACAGTGTGAGTATGGAAGGGAGGGCACAATGGATGATAAAGAAGCAAAGACGTGAGAATGTACTCATGTTGGCTGTTGAAAGAAAGCAGGGCTACAGAAGGAGAAGGTGATGAACTCGCTGAATAATGCATTGTTGGTCAAATCGCCAAATAGAAGTTGGAAATTAAGCATAGGTGTGCTATTATTCACACTTACATTCTAATTAACAGAATTACCTATAACGCATAGGCTCACTTTATCTGTGGTTTTGAGAGAAGGGAACTCATCCACTTGTGCCCAGTGTGTGAAAAAGGACACCAGGAAGGACCACCAACGTGACAAAGCACACTCTCATCTCAGCACATTCCTTGCAGGACCCAACAACAAAAGATGGTGTGAAATGCTTACTGCCTACCTTCACTCTGGGTAATCTTTCAGGAGTGGCTTCTTCCAAGAAAGGCCTTGTCCAGAGCAAAGCACAAGAATGTTAGCACACAAGGTCTGGGTGAGGTTTTACTCACATCACTGCTCCCTACCCGTTCACAAAATGTTCCTGCTCTCAGACTGGTGAGACGCAGCTGAGCATCACAGGGACCAGGCACCACCCTCACAAGACCCCTTGCAGGACGCATGCACACCACACACCGCTCTCCAACTAGCCTCCCTCCATCCCCTGGAATAACAGACAGAATTGATGAGGAGAGAGGTGCTGGTGTCTTGAAAAACCCAGCATCTGGAGTGCCAGAGGCAGGAGGAGACAGAGAAACCATGAGCTTCTTTTTTCTTTTTTTCTTTTCTTTTTTTTTTGCGGTACACGGGCCTCTCACTGTTGTGGCTTCTCCCGTTGCGGAGCACAGGCTCCGGACACGCAGGCTCAGCGGCCATGGCTCATGGGCCCAGCCGCTCCGCGGCACGTGGGATCTTCCCGGACCAGGGCACGAACCCCCGTCCCTTGCATCGGCAGGTGGACTCTCAGCCACTGCGCCACCAAGGAAGCCCAAACCACGAGCTTTTAAACAACAAGTATCTTGGGAAATAACCCAAGACAGATAATGTTCTGGATTCCAGGAAGATATGCAGCACGATGCTGTGTCTTGTCTATGAATTCACATATTTGAATTCATAAGCCATACGACTTCGAGAAAGAGAAACTTTCTGGGTCTCAGCTTCCTCATCCCTCCTAAAAAGAGGTTGGAGTCAATCATCTCTTAGCATCTATCAGTACCTAAAGATATTATGGTAAAACAATTTTTTCAGAGTAATTCATGAACTGAGCAGATTGCCCAACATTTGAGCCTTGGTACCATTTTCCTGGATCACTTTAGCCCTATAACCCTAATGAGCCTGAGCAGTTTTGTGAAGTAGTGATCAGAGGCAAGGATTCCTGACTCCAGTGCCCCGTTTTATCCACCTGCCCCCTGCTCCCCTACCCTCGTGATCCAGTCATATATGTGTCCATCTTGTATATCAATTTCTGTTCTGAAAATAACATTACTCAGGAAATACACTGCCATCAAGATGTTCCTGGCACTTCAGTGATTAGGCAGAACGGACTACGCAGCCTTGTTTCCACAATTCTAATCAAGCAAGGTTCCTCCTAGGAAATCCTATCAAGCTACTGAGGAAGAAGTATGTGGACTTTTCTTTTTAATAAGAGCCTCTAGGTGTGCCAAACGTTTAGAAGTCAATAGGCAATAATTGAGAACAATAGGAGGAAAGGAAAACAATGTTTTTTTTCAAAATGGAAGTGGCCTGATTTTCTTCTGATTATTAAGATTTCTACCACATATTGTCAATTGCCTTTCAGGAAGCTTGTCCTAGCTGATTTTCCCACCAGCATTCCATAGCGACCATTTCATCACACCCTCACCATACAGGTATTGGATTCTGTTGCATCTTTGTCAATGCGTTGGTTGAAATAATACTATCTTCTTTTTTATTTATTTATTTTTAAAATTTATTTATTTATTAATTTATTTAATTTTTGGCTGCATTGGGTCTTCGCTGCTGCACGCGGACTTTCTCTAGTTGCTGAGAGCAGGGGCTACTCTTTGTTGCGGTGTGCGGGCTTCTCATTGCAGTAGCTTCTCTTGTTGTGGAGCACAGGCTCTAGGCACACGAGCTCAGTAGTTGTGGCTCACGGGCTCTAGAGCGCAGGCTCAGTAGTTGTGGCTCACGGGCTTAGTTGCCCCGCGGCATGTGGGATCTTCCTGGACCAGGGCTCGAACCCGTGTCCCCTGCACTGACAGATGGATTCTTTACCACTGTGCCACCAGGGAAGCCCCTACTATCTTCTTTAAATTTGAACTTTTAATTATCAGTGAGGTTAAATATTTTTTCACACATTTACTACAAATTGTTTATTTATGCCATTTGTCCATTTTTCTATTGTCATGTCTCTTTTGCTTTATTCATTTAAAAGAGCTCTTTGGGGCTTCCCTGGTGGCACAGTGGTTAAGAATCTGCCTGCCAATGCAGGGGACATGGGTTCGAGCCCTGGTCCAGGAGGATCCCACATGCCGCAGAGCAACGAAGCCCGTGAGTCACAACTACTGAGCCTGTGCTCTGGGGCCCGTGCTCCACAACAAGAGGAACCACCTCAATGAGAAGCCTGTGCACTGCAAAGAAGAGTGGCCCCTGCTCGCCGCAACTAGAGAAACCCCGTGTGCAGCAACAAAGACCCCACACAGCCATAAGTAAATAAATAAATAAATAAATAAATAAATAAATAATTTATAAAAAAATAAAAGAGCTCTTTGTGTTAAGGATATTTGTTCTTAATTTATTTTGTCACAAATATTTTTGCCCAGATTGCTGTTTGCATTTTAACTTTGTTCATGAGGTGGTTTTTTTTCCTGTATAAAAGTTTTCATTCTGTTTTTATGGAGTCAAACATTTTAGTCTTTTGTTTTACTGCTTTTTTTCCCTTGCGTAGGAAGGTCTTTCCCACTCTATCAATATGTATATATTTTTCAAGTATTTCACTTTCAATTTTTACACTTAAATTTCTGATGCACCTAGTATGTACTGGTATAAGTGGAGACATAGAGATTTCATTTCATTTTTTCCCAGTTTTTTCAACCCCATTGACTGAAAACTCCATATTTTCTTTTCTGATTTGAAGTGTCTCTCCTTTCTAACATGAAACTCTCATATATAGGTTTCTGGAGTTCTGACTACTTTCCTTTGATCTCCTCATCTGATGTGAACTGATTCTGACACCACTATCAAAAGTGTTTTTAATGAGTGTGGTTTCAAAATTCATTTTATTATGTGGTAAGGCAATGCTCCCAACTGGTACTTCAAAAATTTCCTGGCTATTCACATAAGTTTCTTGCTCTAGAAGCACTTAGTCACTCGAAGTGAAGTGTTGAATATATGTAAGTATTTTTCAAAGTGCACAAACTTGTAAAAGTCTTAAAGCAAAGAATTTTATAGGTAATATCCATCACTCCCTTTTAGAAATATATCTAAAAGACTGATCACTGCTGGGGTTTTTTTTTGGCCACGCAGCTTGTGGGATCTTAGTTCTCCAACCAGGAATTGAACCCACGCCCTCAGCAGTGAGAGCAGAGTCCTAACCACTGGACAGCCACAGAATTCCTACTAAGACTGGTCACTGCTTTAGGGCTTCCCTGGTGGCACAGTGGTTGAGAGTCCGCCTGCCGATGTAGGGGTTCGTGCTCCAGTCCGGGAAGATCCCACATGCCGTGGAGCGGCTAGGCCCATGAGCCATGGCCACTGAGCCTGCACGTCTGGAGCCTGTGCTCCGCAACAGGTGAGGCCACAACAGTGACAGGCCCGCATACCGCAAAAAAAAAAAAGACTGGTCACTGCTTTAAAAGAATGCTCAGAGTGTGTGGGTGGTGGTGAGGGTCTGGAATTTTCCAACCCACAAGATGCATATCTGGTTGGCTTATTATGGCCAAGACAGATTTAAGTGTGATGAAAATGTATGCATATAGTGCATCCTCTTCATCACATTATTCTTAAAAACATTAAAATTATCATATAAAAAATTATCATATAAAATTATCATATATGATAAAACATTATCATATAATGTTTTAAAAACATTAAAATTATCATATAAGAAAAGAATGCAACTTACGAGTTCCCCACCATTCATAAAGCTATACGGACTTGTTGCAACAAATCAGTCATTGAGCCTTTCAGTCACATTAATTTCCTCTGCCTTCCCTGAGACCTTGTTTGTCGGGCCCTACCTCGCTTTCAGCCTCTAGGGTCCCCTTTCCCCACAGCAAGAGTTGCTTTATCGCCCCATCTCTGATCTCCTGAATCAGTCACTCACCACCCAAAACCAGGTGAGTGCTCCCACAATCCCATTCACTCACTAGTCACATGGCATTGAAATTGACATTGTTTTTACCTGTAAGCCAGTTAGAGAGTAGAGATAATATGATATTCACTATTGTATACCCAATCCCTAGCTCAGTGCCTGACACAGATGAATCTCAATAAATATTTAGTGAGTCGGTGAACACTACCAACTAAATGTGAAGCAGGAGGGACACAAAGAGCTCCAGCCCAGGACTCTGAGATTTAGTAGCATCTTAGTCGTTTTGACATTGCATTACAGAGTCTCTAGGACTGCTCCGCCTCCAGAACTATTCTGCCCCTGAATCCCACCTCCCGGCTCTCCCCCCTGGTCCTGCTGACAGGCTTGCCCAAACGCTGACACCCTGCCTGGGTCAGAACACAACCCTGCCCCACCTGCCTTCCAGGACACCTCATAACCTCATGTTAGATCCTCAGAGACCAGATGCTAGCTTGAACCACTCTTCGTCATCTAAGGCCACACCATTTGCATCCTGTGTTCTACCCGTTGCCAGTTAGCTACGTGCATGGGCCTTGCCTGACGGAGCCTAAGATATGTTCTTCAGGATGCACGGATTGAATGGATCTCACTCTGCAAACGGCTGTGTTCACACAGCTCAAATCTTTTTCATTGTCACACAACAGGAATGATAGTACTGTTGAAGTTCAACTCCTATGAAAGTTCTGAGAACAGAACTTGAAATAATAATCCAGATGTAAATCAAATTGCAGGGTTTTAACCATACATTCATGCTATGTGGAAAAACAAGAGCTCTTTTTCTTTTCTCTAATCTCTCTCTCAAAAGGACAAAATTCTTTACTTTCTGAGAAACCACAAGTCACTTTCATCTGGTTTTCCCCCAGTCCTCTCCTCTATTTGAGCTCAGTGTTTCACGTGTTCATTTTGGTGAGATTCCATTGCAATACATCACCAGGAACACATGTGTTCCACCGGGACCTTATTCCCTGGAAGATGTGAATGGTGATGTAAATAACAGCCTCACTGGAATTTGAAGGAAGTAGTGCAGGAAAGAAAGCTATGGTGAAATAAGGCAAAATCAAGCAGCTCTAATCAATATTTCCTCCTGGGGTAACGTGGGTAGTATTGATGCTGATAGGGAACTTCAATGCTATTCATCAGCTGGAGCTGTCAGCAGAACATTAATTAAATGGCAGCTGTTGCTTTACCACTTGCAGGGGAGGAGAGCAACTAACTCCAAAATAGATTCCCAAGGATAAGAACATTGCCAGCTAGCAAACCAAATAAGAGCTTGGCTGTGTTTTGTTTTGTGTTTGTTTGTTTGTTTTTATGAGTTTTGCAGCACATGAGTGAAGAGATGAGGAGCGATTAGACTTGTGTCAATAGTTATGCATTTACAGTAAGAGTTCTAGTCTGTTGTTGGAAATATACATATATCGTGCTAATCACAGCTACAGAGTCTAGCTTCCACTCAGTTAAGCATTCATTACTCTCTGATGCTCTAATGAACATTTAAGGTGTCTGTTGATTTTTAACTTGTAATAAAAACAATATGTGGTCATTAACGGTTCAGAGAACACTGAGAAGCAGAGAAATAATCACCCATGGTCACTGATTGTTACTCCCATGTTTATATAAAAAAAATTATGTTCAGTCCAATTACTGATCAAAACTGTTCAGTAGGGCCTCCCTGGTGGCGCAAGTGGTTAAGAGTCCGCCTGCCGATGCAGGGGATACGGGTTCGTGCCCCGGTCTGGGAGGATCCCATATGCCGCGGAGCGGCTGGGCCCGTGAGCCATGGCCGCTGGGCCTGCGCATCCGGAGCCTGTGCTCCGCAACGGGAGAGGCCACAACAGTGAGAGGCCCACATACCGCAAAAAGAAAAAAACAAACAAACAAACAAAAAAAAACTGTTCAGTAATGTTTACTTCCTCAATTCCATGACATTTAACAGATTCAACTTATTGAGCACTTGTTTTATGAAACATGGCTCTAAAAAAAGTCCCAAGTCATACCTGAATCTATATATCACGTTAATTTTAAAAATTTACATGTAAATATTTATCATAGAAAATTTATTATAATCTTTCACTTTTTGTTGAGTTGCTATTGCTTACAGAAATCTGTGCTATAGTATTTGCCATTAGTGATTTTCATCTTGGTAAAGTTCATTTAACCAGACAATGTATATAGATTTTTCCCAAGGTGTAAAAAGCCTTCTCTATAGAAATTTAAACTTACAGAATCAATCAGAAAATTAATTCCATAATGCAACCTAAAAAGGTATACTTTAAGAGATCTTTGGAGTACATTGACCCTTCAGCCAGTCACTTCCATGGGACAGACCAGCTTGTTTCTAACGCACCTGCTGCTATAGAAGTGAAGTGATTAATCCCTTCCTGTTGTTGCTGAGGTCATGAGAAGTTAGGGGGTAGTAAGAAAGTCCAGAGATAGGGAATCCCGGGGAAAATGGTGAACACAACCAAACTCACAGGGTTAGGGGAAAAGTCAAGGTCTGAACGAGACAGTAGAGTTTGTGGTTAGAATTTCCACATAAAGGTAAAAAGATATGTGCCCAAAAGTAAGACAGGAAATATTATAACGGTCCACAAAAGAAAGACAGGATACAAGAAGCAAAGTCACTGGGGAAAATGGAACGCTTTGGAACAGCCTCTAAGAGAATGGGTTATCTCCAGTTGGCACACTTATTGGGAAAATAGAGAATGCAAGGACCCAATCTCCAGTCAAGCAGCAAACCAGTTAGTGGGACCTCAGAGCACCAAGGCCAGCTGCCACAAGACCCCCTGATGCCGAAATAGGGAAGCAGCTGCCACTCAACACCTTACATTCTCAGAGTTGGCTCCAGAACAGCAAAGTGATTAAGAGATTAAGAGCACAAGCTGAGGAGTCCAATTGCCTGGACTCAAATCGCAGATCTGCCACCTGCTTGTTGGAGGGCCCGGGGTGGCTCCCTCAGCCTCCTTATCTGTAAATGCGGAGCGTACGAGTATGTGCCTCACTTCTGCTTTGTTCGTGCCTCAGGCGTAGAAAGCAGTCACTGAATATTGGCTACTTTGTTGTTTATTATGATCATGTGATGGAAAAGGTAATAGACTCAGCCTCAGAGAACATTGTAACTTCTACCAAGTGACCTCTCTTCCTTCATTCTAGTACCTTCTTCTTTAAAAGGAAGAGATTGTATTAGATGACTGGTTCTCAGCCCTGGATGCACATTAAAATCACATAAAAGCTTCCAAAATAGATCAACACTTGGGCACGCACTCAGGCCAGCTTGAATCAGAACCTCTGGGGCATTGCCTGGACATCTGCATTTTCAAAGCATCCCAGGTGACTCTGACGCACAGGGAGTGTTGAGAACCGCAGACGAGATGACCTGATGGTTCTGGGTGAGCTCAGAGTCTAGAGGTTTCCACCCTCTTTGGTATGGGTGGCTCCAGGACCAAAGCTGTATGATCCTCGACCGTGTGAGACTCAGAACCCCCCTTCCTGCTGGAAGTCAGACCAGCTGTGGCAATGCCAAGAGAACTACGAGGTCTCACAGAATGTCTGAATTATCATGCAGTTTGGGTGCCAAGAGGAATTTAGAATAACTGAACGAGAAAAAGAATACTTCCAGAAGCCAACCCACGAAGCCCTTTGTCTCCAAAGGATATAACACTAATTCTTTCCCTCCCTTGACACTGTTACACCTTTTTACATAAAGACAGGGAGGACAAAAGGGAAATTCTTAGTTTGTTTGTCGTAAGGAAGTCAGGAGAGATCATATGAATGAAAAAGAGTGCCTTCATGAAATATAATACATCACGACCTTTATTTTGGATTAAATAGGTCTATGCCACAGAGTAAAGAGTGTATTTGCTTCAGGAAGGTGTTTAGCCTGTCAGGTAGGTAGCCTACAAGTCCTGTGTGCTGACCAGTAGTGAGCATGTAGGAGCGGGGCTGGGGTGTGCTACATAGTTGTGATAAGATGCTGTTTGTAATTCATAGAATAGAATTTCTCAGAAGGTAGAGATTCATTCTGTTATGTGTTTATTTCACATGAAACATTCACCTTCCTGGGATATTAAATCCTATCACCTGGGATATTTGATACACAGGAAAAGTAGAGTATTCATGGCCACTGGTGTAAGAAAAAGCAAAGCATTATCTGCTCCATCAAAACTGTATTAGAACTGTTCTCCTTTTACTTCAGATAGTACAAAAGTTAAGTGTCATACAAGTAAATAGAAATTCAAAACTTCCAAGTATATCCAGAGAGTCAGATTTTTGGCATCATTGGAGATGACTCGGGTTTTAATAAAGATAAAAGAATTAAATAGAATAATAAAATATGTCATGCCATTGCTCCACTGTAGCAAACCACTGGCTGAAAAGTATCAGGTAATTCTCCTTAAACCACAACCAGCTCTGTTTTTCAGAAGGAACAACATGCTGTTAAGTTGACAACTCACACCCTAAACAAAGTCACTGGGAGTCAATATGGGCTCTTCTACAGAATAAGACTTTCTGCCCCCTTCCTCAGTACCTCCCCCAACAAACGTACACACACCACCAAAGGCTTCTTCCAGCATTACTGCTACCAACAGCTGGAATAAGTATGTTGCGGGACTCTCTCTTGAACCACTTAACAAACGGAACGCTCATGACCAAGGCAGAGATCTGCAGAGCATTTCTTTACAACAGGAGGGGGAGTTCTCACTTGTCAACAGGAGCCACAACAGACCAAAGCCCCCAGTGGCATCAAAGGATCTGGCTACACGAGCACCCATAACAGATCATAAATTCAAACGCTCCAAGTCTCCCTTCTCCAGAGAATCATCTCAGCAAGTGTAGAAGCCGAGAGCCACGTCGTGCCATCCACCACAGTGGAAGAAGAGCTTCTGTGTTCCAGGGCCCCAGGCCTAGCTCTTCCTGGGTTGTCCAGCTCTGCAGGCCATTACAGCTTCTGGCTCCACTTCAGGACCCTGGAGAAGAGCCCCATTGGCCTTTTGACCCCAGATCTCTTTTTTTTTTTTGTGGTACGCGGGCCTCTCACTGCTGTGGCCTCTCTCGTTGCGGAGCACAGGCTCCAGACGCGCAGGCTCAGCGGCCATGGCTCACAGGCCCAGCCGCTCCACGGCACGTGGGATCTTCCCGGACCGGGGCACGAACCCGCGTCCCCTGCATCGGCAGACAGACTCTCAACCACTGCATCACCAGGGAAGCCCAACCCCCATATCTCGTTGTTCTTTGCTCTTAGTGAATCTTTCCAGACTGCAGGGTCACATTCGACACCTTTCACCAAAACCTCACAGCCACCTAGGTAGAGGTCCTCCTTGAACAACTGCCTGCATTACAAGAAAGTGGTGAAAATATGGGCTAAATACGATCAAATTGCCTGGGTTAGAATCTCAACTCTACCACTGAGCAAGTTACTTATCACCTATAAACCTCATTTTTCTAATCCATAAAACAAGAGATAATAATAGTGCCTCATTGGGTTGTTAGGAGAAGTAAATAAAATCATTCAAAGTGCCTGGCACAGAAAAATCTGCAGTATATGCTATTATTGGCATCATGTATATATAATAAATAATTATGCATAGCTCTATAATACATATATTAAGTAGATAATCTATATTATATGTAGCTGTTATTATATTATCTATTATATCACTATATAAGAATTGGGATTCAGATGTCCCAGTCATTAGTAGGAACACCTGGCATGCTGGGCAACGATCTATGGAATGAACAGAATATGGAAGGTGGGGATTTGTCACCAAAGTTGAGGGGCCCCCGAGGAGTGAATTCTACCAAAGCAGCTGCCTTCCTGAAGGACCAAACAACAGGCTGTGACCAAAGCAGTCGGTCTGGCGGTGTCCAAACCAGAGGATGAGATCTATCAAGACAGCATGTGAAAGTTAAGCTTATATGTAAAGGCCCCTCCCTCGTCCAAATTCCAGGCTGCCCGTGAAGCATGCGTCACTCACTAAACAGTTAATGAAACACAAAGAGCCTTGAATATCTCAAGTGTCACATTTCAAGACTTATAGAATAATTAGGAAAAATCTGAGCTGGCAAAACTCTTCCTGGCTTGTGCTGGCAAGCAAACCATCTTTGTTTTCCATTAGTGTGTGTTGTCGTCACAGTAACTGCAAGGCTCCAAATACAGGCCCGGGGTGTCATTTCCTCATGTACTTAGGCTGCCACACTGAAATAGCATTATGAACTCAGCAATGCCTCTTCCTTTCCTGTGGTACCTCAGTCAAAGAAGCAGGCCCTAAAAGGAGTTACTTAAGACATAAGTATATTAAAGACATATAAAGAAAAATAAAGTCCATTTATCCCCATTACTGTATCGCCTATGACTCATGTGTGTGTCGGGGGGGGACCTTATTTTTGCAAAGATCTTTTATATAAACAAGGCAAGTTGGCAGTAATTTGATTGTCTTGGTGATGTCAGTAGTCTACTGTTTTCAATCAAATTGCCTTTTGGCTTTAAATCTGTAGCAAATCATTTTTTAAAGAATGCATTTGGCCAACTCTGATATGTCCATTTCATGGCTTTCTTTCACCTTTTCCTTACAAAGATAAGCAGCAGATAATTCACTTCTTCAAAGTAACTTGGAAAGACTGAAAGATTGCAATTACAATTATTGAAAACGCAAAAAAGAAAAAAACAGACTATTTTCAAGTGTAGACATATAAAATCCTTGGCCAGTGAAGCAACAATTGTTTTCATCTATGTTTTGGTGAAGGAGGTAGGTGACAGCATTTAAGCAAAAAAGCAAAAACAGAAAAATCCCTGAACCTTAAGGGTTCAATGAAAGTCAGACCACTTGAGATAAATTCTGCATCAGCTTTAAAAATTCTTTTTAAAGTCTGTCTTTCACAGACCTCAGAAACACATAAATCACACAATATTATGCACATTGACACCATTTCCCAAAAAGGAAACACAACACCAACATTCTTTTGACTTTTCAGTGCTGCTGTGGCTTAAACAATGCTCTCAGGGACTGGAGTGCTGGTTAATATCGTATTTCTTCATTTCTTTCCTGGGAGTTTCTCAAGTTCTGCAATCAGCTGGTTAACAGCCAACTGGAGCTGCCCAATTCATGTTGGACTTTCCTTATTCTAAGTTCTTACACAACTCACTGCCTAGCCTTTGAAATTACACTGCCTCAGCTACTGCCATGGGGAATGTTGTACTCTGCCTGCAGCCTTTTCTCTTCTCTGATTAGCTAAAGAGTAGGACTGACCATTTAAGGAAAAAAGAAGAACATAATCCAATATATTTTCCTGAGGTTCCCATATTTTTGCCCTAGAACCTTTATAATGTATTCTATAAAGCCAGAAAAATTCTTTTCTTCTTTTCTTTCTTTCCTTTCTTCTTTCTTTCTTTCTTTCTTTCTTTCTAAAACAAGGTCTTCATTAGAGAATGATCATTCTGAAATTCAGTTTGCCTTATCTTTTAGAAACTC
Source organism: Mesoplodon densirostris (assembly GCF_025265405.1). NCBI lineage: Eukaryota > Metazoa > Chordata > Mammalia > Artiodactyla > Ziphiidae > Mesoplodon > Mesoplodon densirostris. Next base: position 83,871,098 of record NC_082672.1, read on the forward strand.
ATCCTTTCAATTGTGAAAAATAAAGCAAAATGGACAGGTCTAAACTGTGAGTACCCTGCATAAGCTAGTAGAAGTTACTAAGAAACTTCTCCACTTTTGAGTGCTTCATATATTTTTGTTAAGTTAAATATACAGAATAGGGCTTCCCTGGTGGCGCAGTGGTTGAGAGTCCGCCTGCCGGTGCAGGGGACACGGGTTCGTGCCCTGGTCCGGGAAGATCCCACATGCCGCGGAGTGGATGGGCCCATGAGCTGTGGCCGCTGAGCCTGCGCGTCTGGAGCCTGTGCTCCACAGCAGGAGAGGCCACAGCAGTGAGAGGCCCGCGTACCGCAAAAAAAAAAAAAAAAAAAAAAAAAAAATATATATATATATATATATATATATATATATATATACAGAATAGTGAGCACCCCATAATATACTCATACATCTTTATGCGGTAACACTCTTTTTTTTGCCTTGAAATATACTTTCTTGCCATGTTTAAGAGGAATGACTAGGATTAAGGGCAATGAGTAGGAAGAATTCACTTGTATTTGGTGAGGTTGAAGCTAGTGTGAGACGACCTTTTTTGGTCTTTTCATTTTTATCTGTTACTAGGTTAGTATAACAAAACAAAACATCTAAGGGAAGAAATAAAGAATGATAAATTTAATAATATATCCCTCCTTGGAAGAGGAAGTCTCCCAGCGTAGTCGGCTATAAAAGAGATACCCAAGCACTACGTATAAACACACTTTATCTCCAAGCGCAAATATAGAAACCACGGAACGGTCTATGCTGTGGGCGATTTCTTGGCCTTTTTAGTAATAATTCTATAAGACAGCACACTGCTGAGTGATAACGGAGGGACTGAAACATAAATTCCATACTAAGTTATTGGCTGGAGCTCAAACTATGTCTGCTTGGAGTACACAGCAGCAAAGTATGTCCCTGACAGGATTCCACATTTAAACAAATACATTCTTCTGTCTTTCCTATGATCTATGAACCTGATTCTACAAACCGTCTGTATCTAAGATTTTTGTGTGCAACAAAGATTAAACAGATAACTATATTTAAGGTGTACTAACAAAGCAAGAATAGCATAAAATTATTGAAAAGTCTATTGGGCAACTGTAAGTTTTATCAACTCGTTTAATCTTCAAAACAACTCTATGAGGAAGCTAGTATTATTACCCTCATTTTAGAGGTGAGAAAGCTGAGGCACAGGGAGTAATTTGCCCAGGGTCACAGTGAGCTGAAACCTGAATTCAGGCCGTCTGACTTGCCTATGCAATTAGCCTTTCCTGCCTGCTCCATTTGAATGACACATCCAGCTCAGACATAAGGAAGCAAAACGCATTTTATTAGCTTATCTTTCATTCTACTGCTACATATCTTAAAAATAATTAATGTATAAACAAATGTATGTTGCGGGCTTTCAGATATGATTTTTCTAATAAGCTGTTACCAGCCTTTTTTCTCTTAAACCTGTCTGCTGAAATAGATCTCAGCCTAAGCTCACCCCTTCACTTCCCATGATGCTGCTGTTTTAAAACCCACATGTTAGAGAGGGGACTAATTAGGGAAGATGTCAATTAAACAAGCTCTGTAAAATCTTATTTCTTAGGGCAACTGTTTTGTGAAGAAATGCTTATCTTCCAAAACAGACAATTAGCATTAGTTGAGAATGTGTATTTTACCACAAAGTGTCACTTCTAAAGAATAAGTAAAAATTATAACCACCGGGAGATCATTGCTAAATGAATATATTAACTATTTCATAAATTTCTTTGGGAAAATCCCATAGTGATTCTTGGTGAACACCCATTTAAAAGAGTAATTTTAACCCCCTTGGCCATCTTAAAATGTAAAGAGAGTTCTTTTCTTTTGGTGAACACGGAAAAAAATTAGTTCAGAATCATGATTCATGCTTTGTCTCACACAGTAAGGCTACAGGTTTCAGGAGTGATTTAAAATAAAACTGAGAAATGTCTCTTTTTAAAATATTTACGGAAAAATAAAAAGGGATAATCATGATATTTAAATATTTTAACGTTCAAGGCCAGATTTTAATCCATGATGACCCACAAATGGAAGGAACCATGATTTAAATGTATAGTACCAAAGGTAACTATAAATAGAATCTGGTACCAGAAGATGATAAAAGTATACAAATTATACTATTTAGAGCTCTAGGTGTATACACAGGAGATGCATGTATAAATATATATATATATATATCTTTATATATATATATATATGTGTATATATATATCCCTTCCTATTTCATTCCCAAGAGGTACATCGTCTCCACAATCAAGTACATGAGCGTAGTCACAATTACTTGTAATTTTTCTGTACTAGGTAAAACTATGAAGACCTTCCTTGAGAAATTTTTGAGATAAAAATCTATTAACCACACTTATAGTTGCTTGTCTTGATTTTATACTTACCTATACTTTCTCACATGCTCATCATTAGAAATTCAGAGCCAAAGATGTTCATAGAACATCCACAAGGTACATGGGGCCGAACCGCTCCAGAGCCAAGGGATGCTTAGGACAATGCTTTGTACCTGGTCGCCTTCATAAAATTGTTCTGAATTTAAAGAAGTAAACCCTGCTCCAAAGGACCCTAATTCTAACAGAGCACCAAACAGCCCAAACTAAGAAGGAATCACTTCTAAATGCTATGGTCTGGGAAATCATTGTGAAAGTGGAAGCCACTGATCTGGGTTTTAAACAGTGGACAAAGTCTCTACAGGAGAGAGGAGGAAAAGTGTTCCAGGCAGGAGGGGATGAAAGGGGCAGAGGTGGAGCATTGAAATATGCAGTATGTAGGTGTTTGGAGAAGGGCCCAAAATCTGAGCTATCTGAAGCAGAGGGACACTTGTTGTTGAGTAGTGGGAGCTGAGACTGGAAAAGTTAAGTACATGCCAGATGATGGAAGGTTCTCAAAATACCCAGCCTAGGTGTTTGGCAGCGACTAGTTGCAAAAGATAAGTGAGGAATAGGAGAGACAAGCATAAGGAAATGAACCCCATGGTCATGGGCAAGGTGGTCTGGATGGCAACGAGGGGTGGAAGGGGAGCAGCACTGTTATAATACAGACCAGGGATGAGGGGAACAGACCTTAGGGTGGTGGGAGAAATGGCAATGGGCTCTCTTTACGATCAAGGGTCAAAATAACACAGACGTGAGCTTGAGTGAACGAGAGGACACAACCTGCACAGTGGATTGTTCATAAACTGGAGGAAAGCACGTGCTCTGACCTGAGCTATTTTTGATTCTCAAGGGTAAACTTACAGTCATGAAGACAGTGATACTCAAAAATCAATCCATCAGGAAACATGGTTTCACCCAGGGCCCAATGCTGTACTCAGTTATCCTCATGCTGTTCCACTAACTCCAAAAGAAATTACATGCCTCCAAAATCTACGAATGGCAGATTTTGGCTTTACACAGACATTTGTAAGCCAACAATGTGACCCTTCCTAAGATAAAAACAAGAAAAATGTAAAGCATTTAGTTCAGACTTTTTGAAACTCTTTAAAGACCAAGATACTTCATCTCCACTAAAGCACCAGAAGTTTCATTCTCCGATACCAAGTTTACCAGAGTGCATTTTGCACTGTTACATTCATTATACATGATTAGCTGCATTTACTTTGTAAACTAATCATGCAATCAGAATCATGAAATATAATATGTACTGAAATGTATGTACTATTTCATTTTTCTGAGCATATGATATATAAGCTTTAATTAGTTTCTCTTAAAATAGGAACATTTACTGAAAGACTTGATACATTCTTGTCAACAATTTGTTCAAAACTGGTTTGGGGTAATTACTTAAGTTGACAAAATAGACTCAAATAATTTCTTTTAAAATGTGCATTTGTATCTTCTTTGAAATTATCCTTAGTTTAGGATATTTTTTCAAATTATCATGTTCACTTAGAGGAACAAACTTCTTACACAAATCCAACCCAACTGCAGGCACGAGTTACCAATACTAACCACTCACCAATGTGAAGCCGTAAGTTTTGTCAGATTCAGTGTGATATTGACCACGCTAAGCAATTCTGATAAAACAGCCTGGAAACTCATGGAAGGGGAGACAATACAACAGACAAAAGGAGGATTTCCATCACACTGTGGTGAACACATTCATACACACATACGTGCAACTTAAGAAAGAATTTTTTCTAATACATTCAATCTGAGTTTTAAAAATCAGAATCTGTCTCATCAATATACAAGCAATTACTCAATGCCTTTTTTTAAAAAAAAACCACAAAATAGTATTCTCCTGAATACTATTCAACAACTCCAAAAGCAGTGATCTGAAACCAGGCATATCTTGTGCCTAGTGAGAAGCACTCGGGGTGACTGTAATGTAACGAGGTCAGAACCAGCACAAGGTGTACCAGTGTAGTCAGAGAATCCGGCAAAGGAGAAGCCAGCCAGTCAAAAGCACATCAACACAAACACCACGCAGGACTTGCCTCTCATTTACCACACAAGCTGCTCAGCTAGTTTCATTATATGAAAGTTATTTTGCTTCTAGAGAAAATATCCCTTCCATTGGTTGCCCATCCGCATTGTGAAAGGACTGTGAAGTTGTCCTTTGTCGTATTTCTGTTACCTGCCAGAAAATGATAACTTGGCAGACATATTTTGATCGTTATTAAAGCATCATTACAATCTTTGTGTTTAGAAAACAATCGGATAATTCTGAGAAAGAGATGACTTTCTGATTCTTTAAAAAGAATTCACAGTGATCGTCATAATTCCTAAATGTGTTATCACATCGTGGAACAGTGAGAATCAAAGGAAACAGACAACACAGAATCAGAGAGAGCTCTCTTCTTGTGGAAACAGAAATGTCTTAAGAGAGTAGGTAGCTGTGTATTTTGGTCTTACCTGACTGGCAGCTCCTCTAACCAAAGGTACGTCCTTTATGGAGGTAGCTTATCCTTGGAAGAACCCAGTGGCTTGCCCCACAGCCCAAGAGAGACTGGAGTTCTGGAAAACTATCCAGCCCAAAAGAATACAGAGGAAAAAGCTTTTCCCACTTTCTTTCCTAGGACTAGCCAATAGCTGAAGTCATGCAGGAAACTGGGTAGAGAGAAGGGGAAAGCAGCTTCTTCTCCCTGAAATCCCCGATCAGCAGAAATTGGAGGCTGTTGTATATCTCCCACCCAGACTTTTGTTTAAAAGTTTTTTCAACTGTTGCTAGGTGTTGGGTTCTGAGATTAGGTTTCTCGTCTTCTGCTCCCTTCACAGCACTGTCAGAGCAGTGACTTTGTCGAGAAGCTGAGCTCGCGTGTGCTATATTTAACCAGTGTTCTCAGCAAGTCAAGCCTGTCAACAGCTGAGAAGTTTGGAGCCGGCTCTGCTCAGTTCCTCGGCAGCTGGGTTATCAGTGGATACAGCTCTGCTCACCCTATAAAAGATTGTGGGGAAACGGCAGACCCTTTTAAGGACTGCTGCTCATTACACAGAGGTAATTATTGTTGGAAGCCCTTAAATGCAGATTGTGATTTGGAACCTCAAAGCAGTTGCCTTGAGCAGAGCAATTTATCAATGCAATATTCTGCTCAATTAGGCTCTCTCAGATAAACGGTCTTAAATAGAAAAGGCTTTTAAAACTGTGTGACAACTCTTGGGAAAATTCACAGTAAGAGATCATTCCCAGGCAGCTTTCTACATTGATGTGTTGCATTCGTAGCTAGATTACATTCATACCTGGCATATCAGACTTAACCAGTTTATATACCTGACTGTTATTAAAGTAAGTTTATCATAAAGGAATGTCTATAACATTATGTTTTTGAAAGGAAAATCTTAGCGTTCTCACTCAGGTCATTCATTCAAAGCAAGAAACGGAGAACACTCCAGGAAAACCAGGACTTCGGACACCTCTGGTTGTCGACAGCCTTGTCTCATCATTAACCCTCCAGTCTCCAAAACCAGAGAGCGATCACTTCTACCCTGAACTCCAACATAAAGAATGTCTCAAGATATTTTTATTTGCTTTATTCTGTGTCGGAAAACAGTAGGAATCTTCCAAGATTAAGAATCATGAAAAAAAGTGTGCTTAAAACTATTCTTGGGATTCCCTTACTAATTACATATGTGAAATTAACAGTAAGAGGACCCAAGAGAGTGTCTTTTGGCCACAAAGTAGGAAGGGAGACACACATGCACACACGTGCTCACACACACAAAAGCACACACCATTACTGGCTAACACACTAGAATATTGCCCTGACAAAAATCTTGCCAATACCACTAAAAATGTTGACCCCTTTCCTGAGATCAATTTGTCAGTTTAATGGTACCATTTTTAATGATACCCTTTTTTTGACATGCAAACTGAAGCTGGACCAAGGAGACATGTAAAGGCATAGACTGCATATTTTAAGTGTTGCATACTTGCGAAAAGAGGCTTAATATGCTAGAGAACCCTGATGTCTGTCTGGGAAAGGCTGCCACTTCTCACAAGGGGTGTGTGTGTCCTTCTTTTTAAAGAAATGACACTTACCTCCAAGGTTAGATGAGCCCACACCTCAACCAATGAGAAAATATCTCAGCTCCCCTCAACCCACTCACCGCACTAACAGCATTCATCCTCCCCCTCTAATTTCTTTACTACTGTTCACATATAAAATTGCATTTGTTCAGATTCTTCTCAATCCTTCTGGGTCTGGGCCAAAGCTGATTTTTTTAAAAAAGACTTCTATTAAGATGAAAGCATTCTTATCAACTATACTCCAAAAAAAAAAAAAAAAAAAAGAGATGAAAGCATTCTTATAAGAAACTGCCTCTTCTGGAACGCTACTGGATCTTTTAGAGACCATCTATTCACAGTCCCTAGAAAGTGGGTTCTAATAGGCAGTGGATGTGTGTGACTGGGCTGCAAAATGGTTCAGAGAGGGACTAGGAGAATTTTTTTTAAAACACTACAAAGGGGGTGGGGTGGGGAGACAATTGTTTGAAAAATGCCCACACCCCACTAATACCCCACATGCGATAGCGCCCCCTTCCCTAAAGAGGACCTGGGGAATGTATCATTTCATCCCTCCTAAGAGTTCATTTTATAGATGTCCCCAGTCCAAAAGGAAGCAGAGAAGTATGTTAGCCAAAGTCAAGAAGACTGAGGGCCTTTCTCACCTTCTTGGATGGCCCACACTCTGTCTGTGGAGTGTGTTTCTCTCCAAATAAATCCACTTCTTACCTGTCATTTTGTCTCTCACTGAATTCTTTCTGCGATGGGACATCAAGAACCTGAGCTTCTGATCAGCTCGGTGCTTTGTGACCACCTGGAGTGGGGGGAGATAGGGTGGGAGGGAGGGAGACAGAAGAGGGAGAAGAAATGGGGATATATGTATATGTATAGCTGATTCGCTTTGTTATACAGCAGAAACTAACACACCATTGTAAAGCAATGATACGCCAATAAAGATGTTAAAGAAATAACATCTTACTTACTTACTTACTTCTAATAAAAAAACTGAGCTTCATTATTAAGTACTGAAGCCAGGTATAAAAAAAAAGACTGAGGGGAAATAACCCACTTTGCCTTTATGGGCCTAGGTAATTCCATTGAGAGGGTGATCGTTATTTATTTCTTTCCTAACTATCCAGACAATTAGAGGTTTTGGTGGGGTTTTTTTTTTCTTCTTTAATGAAAACCTAGTCCCCCACCATTGTTTTCTTTAACCTTTGGACTAGCTGTTCATTGTTGCTGTTAGCTTATTTCTAAAATGTGGTAACAAGCAACAGCATACAAAGTATTTCATATAATTAGAAACTATTGCTACCTTCGAACTATGTTCTTTAATCAGGCTAGGCATATGTGCTGGTCTGACTCAGTACTCCACAGTCATCAGTTTCTCTCTCATTCTCTCATTCTCTCTCTCTCTCTCTCTCTCCCTCACACACACACACACACACACACACACACACTCCATCCCTCTCTATAAAGTGAATTTATTTTGAAGGCTTCCCCCACCCCCTGGGAATGATTATTCAGACAAAAGCATTTCCTACATAATCCACAGAGGAAGTAGTGCATTAAGAACTATTAGAGATTTGTGTTTTGTATACAGTCAACAAGGAATCGATTTTTCAACACATGTTTTTAATATATTACCGTTCAGCGGCATCCTTTTCCCCGTCTTAAGTGTGAGCATTATTCTGAGAACCTCTAATAAACTTACAACTAAAGCTGAATTTCCCAACTTCAAGAATGAATCACGATGAAACTTTTTAATAAGAAGATAGATTAATGTTATCAGTGAGAAAAAAGCAGACGAATTGTAAGGGAGGTGGCACATTATGTCTGTATCTGTTTATAAGACCAAAATTTACCACATTGTTCATTTAAAGAGGCATAGTGATTTTTAAGTTAAAAGTTTATGTTATTTAATATATACAGTAAAGAGAAAAATAGACATTGACTTCAAAACGATGCTCAGGGCAGCAGGGGGTGGGGGCCTAGGTCACAAGGGGAGTTTCCAGACCTGCCCTGTTCTGCACATTGGCTGGCTTTAAGACTGGAATGTAAGCTCCCAGGTAGCAGAGAATGTTTCTTGTTTGTTCCTTACTAAATACTCAAGCACCATAGTAAGTGTTCAATAAACAGGAATGAGTGAATGAGCAAATGAACATGTAAAAGATGAAAGAAAAGATGAAGAAAACTTTAGAGCATATTATCCGTAAACTTATGGAAAATGAATCTAGGCTCTCTGGACAGAGTTGGGTCATTATTAGCTGCATATTCAAAGTTGTAGGAAGAAATTCTTAGATTGTAAGTTAATTATTTTGAAATTTTTAAATTTCAAAGGAAAGTAATAGATTTCTGGATAATAATAAAGATACCTGTGTAACATATTATATGCTAGGCAGAGTTCTAAGGGTTGGACATGTACTAACCCACTTAATTCTAACAATAACCCAGTGAGGTCGGTGTTATTATTGTCCCTCATTTTACAGGCAAGAAAACTGAAGCATAGAGATATTAAGTAACTTGACCAAAGTCACATGTTAGTAAGTGACAGAGCCAGAATTTGAACTAGGGAGTCTGGTTCCAAAAATTTGTGTTCTTAACCACTTAACTGTCTCTTACATATGTTAGTCACAGTAACCTATTCTTCACAGTCACTGAGAGTCAAAATGTATAGACTTTTCTATACCTGAAGATATATGCTCTGAGGAAAAACATACACTTAAAACTCCACAGTTTTGAGGCAGATAGAAAAAAAAGTGGCATAATTTCATGATCAGCATAGTAAAATAAAAGCTTATTGGAAATGAAGACTTGTTGAATACCAGAAAAGAGAAAATTGGACTGAAAAGAAGATAATTGCTTTGAGGAAAAAAAAATCTATTTTTAAGCAAAGGATATGAGCTGTTCAGTATTTTCTCTAAAACAAACAATGCATGATGAATGAGTTCACTGCTTAGCAAAATTCTAAAATTACATTCTAAAAATATAATTTTGGTCTATGATTTGATAAGCAATTCAAAAATGTTTATGAACTATGCATTCACAACCAAAACTTCTCAAAGACATAATCAACAGCAAGAAAAACCAAAAACCAAAAAACAACGGGGATGGAGGGATTGATATACATTAGCTAGTTCTTTGGTATCAAAATGATAGTTTGATATATTTGGTATAGTCAGGTTTTACAATTTGCAAATACTTACACTTTCTATTAATCTAGCTATACTCCTATTTAGATTTTACAAAACTTTAAAAGAAGTAGTACTAATACATACTTTGTAATATCTACAAGTATTCATAATAGAATAACTACTTTGTCCTATTTACAAATAAAATAGTGTCACACCTACATTTATTCATAAAATATTTAACTAAATTATTTATTTTCCCAACAGTTTCAGAAAAAGGAGAGGCAAGACTAGGTTTAAAAGTTATAAGATAATAATAACTTATTATTATTAAAAACCCCACTTCCCTGTTTATGTGCTTGAAAGTAGGTTAATAGAATTTAACCCTGGTAGTTATTATATAAGACCATATTCTGCATACATTTACAGTTCGCAAGCATCTTATTTTTTGAAAGGGTCAGATGACATGTGCTTGAGTGTATTTCCTTCTTCCTTTCCTATTCTAAAGTCATCTCTCACTCTTGCTCAATACTCTAAATCTTAATGGTAATGGATGACTTTTAACCATGTTTTTAAATGGAGTGAGACATTTACTCTCCACGAAATAGACACAGAATTGGAAAACCAGTGATTGGGCACAGAGCCGTGCAGAATAATGTACTTTTCCCCACAAACGTATGGGTTTGTATATACACACTATGCAGATAATTATAGTTAATTCTGAAAAGGGCTGCCTTGAAAGCACAGTGGTTAAGACCTCTGAGTCTGAAGTCAGGCAAAGCTAGTTTGAATTCAGACTCCATTACTTATTACCTGTGTGAACTTAGCAAATTACTTTATTTCACCCAACCCGCCTTTACCTCTTCTATACGATTAATAAAGGAAGTTAAGACTATTCATAATAGCCAAACACTAGAACTCTCTAAATCAGCGGTCCCCAACCTTTTTTGGCACGAGGGACCAGTTTCGCGGAAGACCATTTTTCCACGGACGGGGTGTGGGGGGCTGGTTCAGGTGGTAACTCGAGCGATGGGGAGCGGCAGGTTAAGCTCCGCTCGTTCGCCCGGTAGCTGTCCGTGGCCTGGGGGCTGGGGACCCCCGCTCTAAATGCTTTCTGCAATTGAATCGCTACACTGTGGTACAGTCAGACTATGGTGTGCTATAAAGCAATGAGGACTGACGTGCAGAAATGCGGATAAATCTCTCAGACAAAATGTTAAATGAAAGAAGCCAGACCCCAAACAGTACACTGTATGATTCCATACATACTGAGTTCAAAAACAGGAAAAACTAATCTAGGGTGCCGGAAGTCGGGATAGTAGTTACCCTTGGGATGTGGGGACGCGACTGGGAATGAGAACAACGGGGGCTTCTGTGGCACCGGCGATGTTCTAGGTACACCAATGGGTTCAGTCTGCAAAAACTAACCAAGTTGAGCCCGTACGATTTATGTATTTTTCTGTCTGTACATAATAATTTAACAGAAAGTTTAAAAATTAAAAATACATTTGAGTATATACTTCCTGAGAATTCTTATCTTCTGAAATATATACAGATGAAATAAAATGATATCTGGAATTTACTGCAAAACACTGTGGTGTGAGGCAGGAAGAGAAGTGGGCAAGAGGACAATGAAACAAGATTGGCCAGAAGTTGACAGTTACTGAAGCTGGGTAATGGGTAATCATTACAGGGCTCTCTGTACTTTCATGCAGGTTTTAAGTCTTCCATAATAAAATATCTTCAAAACAGTGCTTACTATTGGACACATAAGTAGATACTCAATAAATATTAGTTATTATCTTCATTATTAATATTATCTTCATTATTAATATGACAGTCATCTTAAAATATCTGTATGAACTGAACTCTTCGGATCTAACTGAGTCTTTGTGTGGAAGACACATGGAATTCCCCTGATGTCATGAGCTAATTAAGGAGACAACTGGATTAATATTAATAACACACTATTAGCAACTGAGATCAAAAGTTTAAAGAGAAAAAAAAAGTAAGGAAACTAAAAAGGCCCACCTTAGGCAAATTAGTCCTTAAACCACAGGGGAAACAGGCTCAGTTCTTGCTTTCATCAACAAAACTCATCAACATACTGATCTGACTATCTGAGAATGAAAAGGAAAACTGTCAAGAAAGTAAGATGTCTAGACATTAAAAGCTGTAGGCCAGCAGAGGTGGTTACTAACAGGAAATGTCGCTACAAGGGTGAAAGACTGGGTGAAAAATTCAGGGTGAGCAATGCTCAGAAATATTTGAATTTGATAATCCATTTTATAGCTGAGCAGGCCTTCATATGCTTAATATTTGCATTTCTTTACCCCTTTCATCTGAAAATGTGGTAATAATTCACCTGGGAGAGCTGGAACAAATAATCAGGGACAGGGAAGTGTTTTGAAATGATGAAATATCTAAAAATGTTGTACCTCAAAGCTTTCCTTTTAGTCCCTACCTTGAGGACTGTGAGGAAATCAACCATATGATGAAATGATGAAGAAAGTTCTTAAAAAGGCTAGTGTTAAGTAAATATAATATAAAAATCTGAATCTACAGAATGTAGAAATCAGAATCATTAGGTAGAGTGAGACAATAAAAAAGTAAATGAAAATCACAAAGCAGTAGTTTTTTTAAAGCAAACTGACTTCCACACCTTAATTATAAGTTCCCTGTTGACTCTTTAGCTATAAAAGTAACATTGCAGAAGAATGTTTAATTATTCAATGAATCAGAAAGAAGTTCCCTGAATGTTAAGTGAAAACAGCAGGTAATAAAATAGCATTAAGGAATTATTGTATTATCACATGGCGATAGATATATAGAAAATAGATATGATATAGATATAAATATTTCATCCCACACCATGCATATGTATTTCTACAAAAATACATACATATATATTTATATATGTATATGTATATTTATATCTGAACTACATAAACAATTACAATGGTTATCTTTTCCTACGTTTTCTACATTTTTAATTGATGTTTTGTTTTCATAGTAGGAAAATAAGATTACTTAAAATCATTTTTTGGGGGGAGAGGGATAAGTTGGGAGATTGGGGTTGACATACACTACTATATATAAAATAGATAACTAATAAGAACCTACTGTATAGCACAGGGAACTCTACTCAGTACTCTGTAATGGCCTATATGGGACAAGAATCTTAAAAAAAAAAAGAGTGGATATATTTATATGTATAACTGATTGACTTTGCTGTACACCTAAAACTAACACATTGTAAATCAACTATACTCCATAAAAATTTTTTTAATCATTTTTTGTTGGTGGTTTTCCAATATTTTGCTGAGGTGGAGACTTGAAGACTTGTGCTTGGTATGACTTGCATTTCTGGTTACTATTCAGGATTTCAGTGAACTTGCCTTATGATAATGTAATAATTAAACAAACTAAAACAGCTGAATTTTGTCTGGTGTGGGTCTGGAATTCATTAATTGAATTCCTCTTAATATTTGCTCAGAAGAAAAGAAAAAGGTCATCTTTTCATGATTCTTCAAAATGAACTATAGTTGCTATGCTTTCCATGCCTTTTCTACTCTATTATCCTTAAAAATGTCTTAATTCTTCATACCATTACAACATTGCATTTGTTTCTGTAACTTTCTCCCATGACATTTTCCCTCTGAGCCATAGATTGTGTCTGGACTCTTCCTGGAAATTCTGCATGGTGCCAGGAGGAAATATTTTCACCTTTATGGCTTACCTGAGGAAAGTTTCCAGCCATTGTGCTGCTGTGGACTGTAAGTGACTAGGGACAGAGAAACACTTTTTGCACTTCCCCAGCAATATCTGGAATATGATATCACTATCTGAATATGTCTCATGGTAGAAAGAGTCCTGGGAAAAAGGAGAATTTGCTCTGACCTCAACTAGTGAACAATTTTTTTTTTAATGGTTTAATCCCTCTGAGCCTATTTCCTCCATTGACAAGTGGAGATAATGGAATTTAATCCACACATCCCACCATTGCTCTGTACCCTCCACCACTGTGTCAGTCACATTACATAAGTTAATGGTGAGCCGGTGCCCTAAGAGTGGGCATGGAATATGAGAGGGGACAAGGTCTCACCGTCCACTTTCACTACCTAAAATCATTTTCCTTGCCTAAAATTAATTTTGTTAACTAAAATGTATTACTTGTTATAGGCTTTGTTTCTAATATAAACAGCTTTTTTTAACAAAACATAATTTACTGCTTAAGTTTTTTATATATTTCTAAACTGTTGAAAACAGTGTAAAATAAGTAAAAGTAAGAAAGCAGGAATGTTTCTTTTCAAAAACTGCTGATTAAATTAGTTGTAGCTTTGCTAAAGGAAAAAAAAAATATTACAGTTCCGAGGCCAAATTTTGCACATTTATGCCAACAAATAGTATTCTAATCCCCTGTCTGCATTTGCTTAGAAATCCTGTCATCTGTAGAGCAGGTGCATTCAAATGTAAATTTGACCGACAGTATTTGTCAGAAAATGAATACATGCGTTATGGAAGCTGTGGACTTAAGCCACACACCCAAACTCTGCACCTCCAGATGTTTTCAGATTATAAACAAGGAGACGGAATGAGAGGACAGTCTTTGAGGAGGGAGCTGACAGTGAGGGGTGACAGGAGCATAGCTCATCTCAGTGCCCGTTCAGACCTGCAGACAAGGAGGGTGGTCCAACACTAGACCAGTTTCCTCAAGAAAATGTGAACTCTACATTAGCCTTGTGGAATTCAACCAGAATTTGCTGTAGACGTTTATGTAATAAACAAATGGGGGAGCATTTTCTCTGTGTAGGCTCTGAAGTGATAGGTCTCAACTGAGAGCATTTCTGGGCCCCAGGGACGACTGGCAGCATCTGGGGACATTTTTGGTTGTCACAGCGGAGGAATGCTACTGGCATCCAGTGGGTAGAAGCCAGGGATGCTGCGAAATACCCTACAATGCACAGGACAGCTGTCCAAAACAAAGAATTATCCAGTCAGAGTGTCAACAGTGCCAAGGTTGAAAAACCCAGCAAGCACTAGAGGATTAAAGACAGGAATACAGAAGTAACTGCCCTCAAGAGCTTAGAGTCTGGTAATGAAGATGAGGCAGATACACAACAAGATGGGCAAAGCAAGAAGGGCTATAAGAAATACATGGAGGAAAAATTACTTATAGCTTCAGAGGTCAGGGGAAACTCTGAAAAATAAAACTGTAAATATCCATCTTAACATTCCTATGATAATCAAACATCAAGAAGTTGCTTATTTTTACAATTCTTTTTTCTATAAATAACCATAAGGTAATTACCAAATACTTATAGAAAACATCCTCCCTATTCCTGAAACTGTATTAAATTCCCTGGAAAGACAAAGTTGAGTAAAGCAGAGTCACTATCCTCTGGAGCTCAGAGAACAACTACATCCCCAATTCCATATTAACATTATCAAGATCCATTTCTCCAAATATATCATGCATGCCAATTATGTACCAAACACTATGTGTGGCCCAGAACTTAGGCAAGGTTCCTGCCCTTGAAGAACACACTGTCTCTTGGGGGAGAGAGACAAAAATCAAATCAACAAATGCGTGATTTCAAGTGTGTGAATTCTGTTTTTAAAAATATTGGAGTATAGTCCAAAAACCCTGAAATTCTCCTCCAGCAAAACACCTAGAAATGCTAGCTAAAATATCGCTAACATTCTTTTTGAAAACCAGCTGAACCTGAAAGAAACTGTAGGAAACCATTAAGGGCCCAAAACAAAGAGGGAAATGAAAACAAGAGCAGGGGACATAAACTGACAATGAGATCCTTGGGGCTTGGGTTGGGGGGGCGGGTATTAGTCTCAAAAACCAATAGATCTTTTTTTACCGAAATAGGATATGAAGCCTTAGATCCCAGAGATTAGGATCTGGAAGTGAGACCCCTGAATAAAACTAGGACACTTGAACTTAAAAAAAAAACGCAGGCATAGGAAAATAAGAAGGTAGCTTAACCTTGGTCTGGGCTGGATGAAAAAAAAGAAAAAATAGGCTATGCTGAGAATTCTTTACCATAAACCAGGTTTCAGTAGGTCTGATGACCAAAGGTACACCACTCACCTTGTTTGAGAATCCCCAGTCCAAGATTTCATTATAAGAAGCCCCAGACTGGTAATCCCACAGACTATCTAACAAAAGCAAATGTCCGGGGCTTCCCTGGTGGCACAGTGGTTGAGAGTCCGCCTGCCGATGCAGGGGACACAGGTTCGTGCCCCGGTCCGGGAAGATCCCACATGCTGCGGAGCGGCTAGGCCCGTGAGCCATGGCCGCTGAGCCTGCGCGTCCAGAGCCTGTGCTCCGCCATGGGAGAGGCCACAACAGTGAGAGGCCCGCGTACTGCAAAAAAAAAAAAAAAACAAACAAACAAACAAAAAAACAAACTTCTGAGGCCCTAAGGAGTTTGAATATTATCGGTAGAGGTAGGATTGATGCAAATGTAGACACTTAGAAGTTATACAACTTATGAAATAGATCACTGTGACTACCAGAATACTAACAACAATAGCTGACGTTCACTGAGCATGTATTATGTACCCAGTACATACATCTCACTTAGTTCTCAGAAAATCACTGAGAGTTAGGCACTATTATTATCCCTATTTTACACTTGGAAAAATAAAAACGTAGTGAAATTAAGTGACTCGAGTAAGATCATAAAGCTTGTAATTGGCAGAACTGGGATTTGGACCCAAACAGACTAACTTCACTGGTCATTAGTTTAATCAGTAGTTAGACTGCACTTATATACATTTAGTGGGGTCACAAATTTACTG
Organism: Mesoplodon densirostris; assembly: GCF_025265405.1. NCBI lineage: Eukaryota > Metazoa > Chordata > Mammalia > Artiodactyla > Ziphiidae > Mesoplodon > Mesoplodon densirostris. The sequence goes on from NC_082672.1 coordinate 83,887,543, forward strand.
GCATACTGCAACTCAAGATATGCAAAGGAAATGTAACGCCTTTAATTTGACTGAAACTGTTCTGAGCTTCCTCACAAGCCTCTATCATCAGCTGGTTAGAGGGTAAGGAATTAAACTTTCTTCAAGACTATTTAAAACTTAACCTCCATTCAGTAATTGAAACAGTGCCTTTAGGTAATGTTCTCACCTATCTAGGAAAGAGGCGCAGACTTCTAGCCCTCCATCCCATCCATGTGTACCAGTGCACGTGCACATACACACACACACCTCAGCTCTACAAGGTGTGTCAGGGTGTATGGGGGAGGGCTATGGTTTATGTGTGGGCAGACAACCATTCAAGTTCTCCAACCTTACCCCTGATGTCCAGGTCCACCTGGTTTCTGCTTGCCCTGCCGGCATTCATGACTCAACTCCCTGGCTGGAATCATCCTTGATCTGGTCTCTTAGCTGACTTGGTAGCGTTCCCTGGCTGATGGATCTCCAGCTCAGCTCTCAGCAGCGCTGTAGAGCTCCCCATGTCTATGACATTTCCTACATCTGGCCCAATAGTCCTCCTGCCCCTGCTTCAGAGCCGCTCCCATCTCAGCAGGCTCCACGGCTGGGCTGACAATAAGATTGATCAACCAAATTGAGACACTCATGAGAGTGAAAGGAAGGTTGCTTATAATTACACAGGAACAACTGGGGTAAACTAAGTCTCAAACTGGGACACAGGGCAGGCTCACTGGTTCCCAACTTAGCTGATTTGCAGATTCCCCTTCCAGAGTTGCAAGAACTCCTTAGACTTATTTATACAACATGGGATGGGGGAGGGGTCTTTGGAAAAGCGAAACTTTGGGTGTCCCGCTAGCCACATTGCACAGCCAAGTTCAGTCTGCTGGGGTTGAGTCCCATGTTAGCCCCAAATGCAATCTCTTTCAGATGATAAATGGAAATAGCCTCCCACACATCTATTGAACACAGCTCCTCCTCTTCCAGGAAAGCTCAGGGAGGGATATGGCTCAGATGCCACAGGGGAGAGTTACCTCCTCTGCACTATGGGAAAACCCTGTGACCCAAGTTTTCCAGACTTTCCCTTTGGTAAGTTAAATCAAAGCTAAAGGAGACTGGGAAAAACTCTCAACTCCAGAAAGCCTTGCTCTCAACCCTATTGTCTTACTAAAGAAGTCCAGTGCCAGCCTCTCATAAGCCTCAAGACTCAGCTTTAGAAATAGAAGACTGTGAATGAAAAATAATTTCAGGGAAGAGGTGGAAATAAAATGTATTGGTTTAATACTTGCAAGATAAAACAACTGACATGCAGAAGGTATCCATTCTCAGCCATGTTCTGCCCATAGTGAGAGAAGTACATAATGTCGTTCAAAATTAAGATGCTTTACATAGACTTAATAAGCCGAATAAACATATGCCTTTGTCAGATACCCTGTCAGAACCATTAGATCTTCAGAGGTCAAGCTTCAACTGATTTTAGAACTAAGTCCTATTCTAAATAGTCCATGTTTCTGTGATTTTATCTTTGACGAGCTAAAAAATATTTTTTATTTTTCTTCTTTTATAAATTTATTTATTTTTGGCTGCATTGGGTCTTTGTTGCTGCACGCGGGCTTTCTCTAGTTGCGGCGAGAGAGAGTTACTCTTCGTTTGGGTGCGCGGGTTTCTCATTGCAGTGGCTTCTCTTGTTCCAGAGCATGGGCTCTAGGCACGCGGGCTTCAGTAGTTGTGGCACGCGGGCTCAGTAGTTGTGGCTCAAGGGCTCTAGAGCACAGGCTCAGTAGTTGTGGCACACGGGCTTAGTTGCAGCATGTGGGATCTTCCCTGACCAGGGCTTGAACCTGTGTCCCCTGCATTGGCAGGCGTATTCTTAGCCACTGTGCCACCAGGAGAGTCCCTTTCTTTTTTTTTTTAATTGAAGTATAGTTGATTTACAATGTTGTGCTAAGTTCTGCTGTACAGCAAAGTGACTCAGTTATACACATATACACATTCTTTTTTAATATTCTTTTCCAGTATGGTTTATCCCAGGAGACTGGATATAGTTCCCTGTGCTACACAGACTCACAGTCATAGAAAACAGATTTATGGTTGCCAAGGGGCAGTGGGCGACGGAGAGGGATGAACTGGAAGTTTGGGGTAGGTAGATGCAAACTATTACATTTAGAGTGGATAAACAACAAAAACTATTTTATATCAGGTTTCCACTTAGGGCTTTGCTTACTCATTTAAGTAGCTCAAACCTAAATTACAAGTTTTAATGTTTTAGAGTGGCATTAAATGGTTTTCCAAAGTTGAGCAGGTTTTATTGAAAGGTTCCCAAAGCTTGTGATGTTTCACATTTTAATGGATTCAATTTTCTGTGTATTCTGTTTAGTGCCAGGCAGTGGCAACAATTGCATCTCACATATATTGTTACTCTAGTTGAGTTAGGATAACCCTAACTAAAAAAAGTTCTCTCTACCAATGTGCAAGTTTCCAGACATAACCAGAAAAGTATACAAATGCTGAGTAATCAGAGTTATGGAAGGACCAAATAAGAAGAGGCCAGGCGGAGTTCGTCTGGAAAGGTTTTATAATGCCTCTATGATTAATAAACCCAAGGAAAACATCTGAAACTTGTTTGAAATGTTAAGAATGAACTATTGGAGAACAACTGGGCTTCAAAGAGTAGCAAAGTATGTGAGGCCATATCTCATTGGGGGTGGGGGGGGGAGGAATCCTATACCCTCAATAAATTATTTAGAAAGGAGTAGAAGGTTGAGTTGGACAAATTTAGAAGAGTTTCTATTAATTCATCAACTCAAACTACTCCCTCCAAACCCTAAATCCCTGGATTTCCAAAGGAACTTCCTAGGACTTTGTGTTGCACACTGAATATTCCCAGAAATGCGGCTCCATATTGCATATCCTGATTGGATGGGACTTAACAAAAGGAAAGTGCATGGAAATCTGGATAGTTCTGTAAAATATCTTTAGACGCCGCATATGTATGAAAAAGGGCTTAAGAAATGAAGTAAAGGAGAAGGCATTCAGCTTTATAAACTATAACAACATTAACAACACACACTCATTGAGTATCAACAAGGAGCAAGACTTGCTCCTAGGGCAAACGAAGCAACTGACAAAAGATTAATCTCCAAAATATACAAGCAGCTCATGCAGCTCAATATCAAAAAAAAAAAAACAACCTAATCCAAAAATGGGCAGAAGATCTTATCAGACATTTCTCCAAAGAAGATATACAGACTGCCAATAAACACATGAAAGGATGCTCAACATCACTAATCATTAGAGAAATGCAAATCAAAACTACAATGAGGGGGCTTCCCTGGTGGCGCAGTGGTTGAGAGTCTGCCTGCCGATGCAGGGGACACGGGTTCGTGCCCCGGTCTGGGAAGATCCCACATGCCGCGGAGGGGCTGGGCCCGTGAGCCATGGCTGCTGAGCCTGCACGTCCGGAGCCTGTGCTCCACAACGGGAGAGGCCACAACAGTGAGAGTCCCACGTACCACAAAAAACAAACAAACAAACAAGCAAACAAAAACTACAATGAGATATCATCTCACACCAGTCACAATGGCCATCATCAAAAAATCTACAAACAATAAATGCTGGAGAGGGTGTGGAGAAAAGGGAACCCTCTTGCACTGTTGGTGGGAATGTACATTGATACAGCCGCTATGGAGAACAGTATGGAGGTTCCTTAAAAAACTAAAAATAGAACTACCATACGACCCAGCAATCTCACTACTGGGCATATACCCTGAGAAAACCATAATTCAAAAAGAGTCATGTACCACAATATTCATTGCAGCACTATTTACAATAGCCAGGACGTGGAAGCAACCTAAGGGTCCATCGACAGATGAGTGGATAAAGAAGATGTGGTACATATATACAATGGAATATTACTCAGCCATAAAAAGAAATGAAATTGAGTTATTTGTAGTGAGGTGGATGGACCTAGAGTCTGTCATACAGAGTGAAATAAGTCAGAAAAAGAAAAACAAATACCATATGCTAACACATATATATGGAACCTAAAAAAAAAAAAAGAAAGGTTCTGACGAACCTAGGGGCAGGACAGGAATAAAGATGAAGACGTAGAGAATGGACTTGAGGACACAGGGAGGGGAAGGGTAAGCTGGGACGAAGTGAGAGAGTGGCATGGACATATATACACTACCAAATGTAAAATAGATCGCTAGTGGGAAGCAGCTGCATAGCACAGGGAGATCAGCTCAGTGCTTTGTCACCACCTAGAGGGATGGGATAGGGAAGGTGGGAGGGAGACGCAAGAGGGAGGGGATATGGGGATATATCCATACGTATAGCTGATTCATTTTGTTATATAGCAGAAACTAACACAACATTGTAAAGCAATTATACTCCAATAAAGATATTATAAAAAAAAAAAGACTTGTTCCTAGGAACAGAAAGTTTTAAGTTTGTCCCTCCCTTCAAGATATTTCATCTAGCTGATGTGATAGATAGCATAACTAGAATGCACACAATTGTAATTAAATCAGCACAACATAGAATTAGGTCAAAGGATCATAAACATTCCTCTCTAATGCGAGCATGTGAGGAAGAGAAACTTTTTTTGAAAGGGTCTGGTTAATCAGAGATGCAGATAGATAATCATTAGACAAAGAGTACACTGCATACATAACATAAAGATTAGCCAATTCTAAAATATTCATGATTATAAGGAGAGAAATTATGCAGGTGATTGAAATATATCTATGAGATCCTCAAGTTTTATAGAGTCAAATTTCAAAAATCTCACACTTTCTTACATCATGCCTCAATTCCCCTAAACTACAGGGCCTAAGTCAGAGTTTCATCAGTCACTTGACTAAAAATTACTCCACAGTCACAAGGTGGTACTTTGTGCAAGATATTGCTGGGGGAAAAAGAGCCTGGTAACAGTAAGAACAGCAAGGAGGGGTGGTCTCTCACTGGCCCATGTTTGTGGGGACCGACCTATAACTTAAGAAGCCCCCTCCAGCTGTCCCCTTCCACATCTCGTACCAGATAAAGAGTCACAGAAGTCCTCTCCAGCAAGCTAAGACCCCACCCCTTTGACCTCCCAACAGTCACACCCAGAGGCCAAGGGTCAAGAACCTGCTTTCTCCACGGGGCCCTAATGCAACCTCCCCTCCCTCCCCCATGCTCCACGTTCCTCCTCTCTCCATCTCCAATGGAGTACCAGGCAAGCAGTAGATGAAGAAACTTGTCACAGGTCACATGCACACCAGAGAGCTGCATGGTGATTGGATGGTGAAAGATGGTTTCCCCCACCGCTGCTCTAGGAACTTATTCAAACTGATGCTGGGATGTCAGTCGTGCTGATTGCACAGCCCTCTGCTCAGGTCAATTAGGTAAGCCTCAACTCAAATCAAGACACTGGAAATATACAAATGTGCAAAATTATGAGTGAGAGCAGGAAAAGTTCTAGGTGCGTGTATGGTTGGGTGAAGAAGATGTGGTGAAAAGAAAAGATGCGGTGAAGTCCAAGCCCGTCATTAGTATGTGAATAGCTCTGTGACTCAGTTTCAGTGAAAGACACCACCAGATCGGTTGATAGGCTCATATCCTGTGCTCTTTCTGTGGCTATTGAGATTTACAAGAAGCTTAATCAAGCCTAAAATAGATGCTATACTACTAATAGGTGCTTGTGCACAGAAACCCCTTCTCCCTTTTCCCATAGTAACCGACCTGGAGCTGGACACTGATCACCCAGCTGGCCGGCGTTCCCAGGCTCCCCTGCCATTAGGTACGGCCTCGTGACCAAGTTCTCTCCATGAGAGCAGGGATGCTGATGCTACTTCTGGGTCTGGCTGGGCCTAAGACAATGGGCAAAGGCTCCTCCCCTCTCTTTTCCCCTTCCCACTGGCTGGAAGCTAGAAATGGCACTTTCTGCTTTGACCATGTAAACAAAGATATTACCCTCATGTCTCCTCCAGCTCCTACTGTGGAGCAGCAAGATAAAAGGAACGTGCTTCCCCAAATGGGAGGCCCGCGAATCTGTCCCACAGAACCGTGGACTAATATAAGAGAGGGAAACATCTCCATTCTTCAAACCACTGTGTTTGGGATTTTTTTTTTTTTTTTTTGTACAGCAGCTTAGCCTTAAGCTAATTCAGAAAAGAGAGTATGTTATAAAGGGAAGGGTATAGCATTCAATAACAATATCTTCTAGTAAGAGGTCCGTTTAATTTTTTATTTTCATACCTATCTTTTATTGAAGCCTGGGAAAACATTGTACTAGTGTAGAAGCTGTATTAGTGCCCACCCCACATTCCTGAGGAATTTTCAGTATGCTCTGGTGAGATTCCAACCACTGGCATGGTGTATGCATCCCTCAGGGCTGTTGTTCAGGAGCAGAGTATAGTGCTAAGGAATTAATACCCCAGAGAGAAGCCCTCAACCAGTGACCTCCCAGAAGTTGGTGTATTAATATCCCAACTCCCTCACCCCTCAGGTGGAAATTTCTAAGGTGTGTGCTTTGCATCATTTTTCCCTACAGAATTAAGCTCTAGGTGTCCTTTGTGGTAGCTGGCTGACCCACGTACTCTTTGCCAGTTGACACCTTGTCATTTGATTCTTCCCCCACTTCCCTACCATATTCTCTGAACTTCCCGAGTAAACTATTTCACTGGAATTCTTGCCTTAGAATTCCTGTTTCTGGGAGAACCCAAATTAAGTCAGCCAGCTACTTCATATTCACCATCTGAGCCAAAACAATTCTCCAACACAGCTATTATTATTAGATAGGATTATGCTATTTTTATGGATGAAGAAATCGAATTTCTGAGAGGGTAAGTAATAGACCAAGGTCACTGTCAGAACTAAAATTAGAACCCAGGACAATCTCACTCAGAAGTTTTTACACATTCTAATATTGATACTAAACTCCACTAGAAGTGTAAGTTTTCCAATTATCTATTGATATAACATGCAGTAGATGATGATGTTGACAGTTTTATGATTGGAGAATACATCTCAGGGAAATTAGACAAAATAGACTCTACATTAGCCTATAATATTTGTTTTAAATAAAACACTTCCAATAACATTTTGTTAAACAGATATTTTTAGCCTTATAGAAACAAAACAGGCAGTTTTAGGTTACTTGCTAACACAAATTTACTTAGCACATTTTTTAGTTAGTCAAATCCTGACTAGAGCTAATTCTGTTGAATAAACCTGCTTCTTAAGAAGGCCTGCATGTATTCTTTCTGATAGCAACCTCGGTGTGCTCACTTCCCTATTGAGACTTGCACAGAGAAAAGGAGAGTGGGTGAATACACATCGAGGTGTTATAATTCATAAGGCTTAGGGCTCAAGAATTGTTGTATTTGAACAAAGAAATCAATCTATCTACTACAGAATTAATAGAACATTGGTTTTAGAATTTCAGAAGTTAGTCAACAAATAAAATTTAGAGATACCTGATGAGACAAAGTTACCTTACCTATGCTTTTCCTAATGCAAGTACTCCTAAGACTAAGTCCATATAAAGCAGGCATACACAGAGGACAGTCAAAATCTGAGGAAATAGGGACTTCCCTGGTGGTGCAGTGGTTAAGACTCTGTGCTCCCAATGCAGGGGGCCTGGGTTCAACCCCTGGTCAGGGAACTAGATCTCACATGCACGCCACAACTAAGAGTTTGCATGCTGCAACTAAGGAGACACATGCTTCAACTAAGACCCAGTGCAACCAAATAAATAAATAAATAAATTTTTTTTTCAAAATCTCGGGAGGGAGGATTTGGTTCAAGTTGGCAGAGTAGAAGGAGGTGCTCTCACTCCCTCTTGCGAGAGCACTGGAATCACAACTAACTGCTGAACAATCATCGACAGGAACACACTGGAACTCACCAAAAAAGATACCCCACATCCAAAGCCAAAGGAGAAGCCACACTGAGATGGTAGAAGGGGCACAATCACAATAAAATCAAATCCCATAACTGCTGGGTGGGTGACTCACAAATTGGAGAACAATTATACCACAGAAGTCCACCCACTGGAGTGAAGGTTCTGAGCCCCACGTCAGGCTTCCCAACCTGGGGGTCTGGCAATGGGAGGAGGAATTCCTAGAGAATCAGACTTTGAAGGCTAGTGGGATTTGATTACAGGATTTTGACAGGACTGGGGGAAACAGAGACTCCACTCTTGGAGGGCACACACAAAATAGTGTGCACATCAGGACCCAGGAGAAGGCCCAGTGATCCCATAGGAGACTGAACTAGACCTACCTGCTAGTGTTGGAGGGTATCCTGCAGAGGTGGGGGGTGGCTGTGTTTAACCGTGAGGACAAGGACGCTGGCAGCAGAAATCCTGGGAAGTACTCCTTGGCGTGAGCCCTACCAGAGTCCACCATTAGCCCCACAAAAGAGCCCAGGTAGGCTACAGTGTTAGGTCGATTCAGGCGAAACAACCAACAGGGAGGGAAACCAGCCCCACCCTTCAGCAGACAAGCGGATTAAAGTTATACTGAGCTCTGCCCATGAGAGCAACACCAAGCTCTACCCACCACCAGTCCCTCCCATCAGGAAACTCCCATCAGGAAACTAAGCCTCTTAGATAGCCTCATCCACCAGAGGGTAGGCAGCAGAAGCAAGAAGAACTACAATCCTGAAGGCTGTGGAAGGAAAACCACATTCACAGAAAGACAGACAACATGAAAAGGCAGAGGGCTATGTACCAGAGGAAGGAACAAGATAAAACCCCAGAAAAACAACTAAATAAAGTGGAGATAGGCAACCTTCCAGAAAAAGAATTCAGAAAATGATAGTGAAGATGATCCAGGACCTCGGAAAAAGAATGGAGGCAAAGATCGAGAAGATGCAAGAAATGTTTAACAAAGGCCTAGAAGAATTAAAGAACAAACAAACAGAAATGAACAACACAATAACTGAAATGAAAACTACACTAGAAGGAATCAATAGCAGAATAACTGAGGCAGAAGAAGGGATAAGTGACCAGGAAGACAGAATGGTGGGATTCACTGCTGTGGAACAGAATAAAGAAAAAAGGATGAAAAGAAATGAAGACAGCCTAAGAGACCTCTGGGACACCAACATTCACATCATAGGGGTGCCAGAAGGAGAAGAGAGACAGAAAGGACATGAGAAAATATCTGAAGAGATTATAGTAGAAAACCTCCCTAACAAGGGAAAGGAAATAGTCACCCGAGTCCAGGAAGCGCAGAGAGTCCCATACAGGATAAACCCAAGGAGAAACATGCCGAGACACATAGTAATCAAATTGGCAAAAATTAAAGGCAAAGAAAAATTATTGAAAGCTCCAAGGGAAAAGCGACAAATAACATACGAGGGAACTCCCATAAGGTTAACAGCTGATTTCTCAGCAGAAACTCTACAAGCCAGAAGGGAGTGGCATGATATATTTAAAGTAATGAAATGGAAGAACCTACAACTAAGATTACTCTACCCAGCAAGGATCGCATTCAGATTTGATGGAGAAATCAAAAGCTTTACAGACAAGCAAAAGCTAAGAGAATTCAGCATCACCCAAAAGCTCTACAACAAATGCTAAAGGAACTTCTCTAAGTGGGAAACACAAGAGAAGAAAATGATCTACAAAAACAAACCCAAAACAATTTAAAAAATGGTAATAGGGACATACATATTGATAATTACCTGAATGGATTAAATGCTCCAACTAAAAGACACAGGCTTGCTGAACGGATACAAAAACAAGACCCATATATATGCTCTCTACAAGAGACCCACTTCAGACCTAGGGACACATACAGACTGAAAGTGAAGGGATGGAAAAAGATATTCCATGCAAATGGAAATCAAAAGAAAGCTGGAGTAACAACACTCATATCAGATAAAATAGACTTTAAAATAAAGACTGTTACAAGAGACAAGGAAGGACAATACATAATGATCAAGGGATCAATCCAAGAAGAAGATATAACAATTATAAATATATATGCACACAACATAGGAGCACCTGAATACATAAGGCAAATGCTAACAGCTCTAAAAGAGGAAATCGACAGTAACACAATAATAGTGGGGAACTTTAACACCTCACTTACACTAATGGACAGATCATCTAGACAGAAAATTAATAAGGAAACACAAGCTTTAAATGACACAATACACCAGATAGATTTAATTGGTATTTATAGGATATTCCATCCAAAACCAGCAGATTACACTTTTTTCTCAAGTGCACACGGAACACTCTCTAGGAAAGATCACATCTTGGGTCACAAATCAAGCCTCAGTAAATTTAAGAAAATTGAAATCATATCAAGCATCTTTTCCTACCACAACACTATGAGATTAGAAATAAATTACAGGGAAAAAGCTGTAAAAAACACAAACACTTGGAGGCTAAACAATACGTTACTAGATAAGCAAGAGACTACTGAAGAAATCAAAGAGGAAATCAAAAAATACCCAAAGACAAATGACAATGAACACACGATGATCCAAAACATATGGGATGCAACAAAAGCAGTTGTAAGAGGGAAGTTTATAGCAATACAATCCTACCTCAAGAAACAAGAAAAATCTCAAATGAACAATCTAACCTTACACCTAGAGGAACTAGAGAAAGAAGAACAAACAAAATCCAAAGTTAGTAGAAGGAAAGAAATCATAAAGATCAGTGCAGAAGCAAATGAAATAGAAACAAAGAAAACAATAGCAAAGATCAATAGAAGTAAAAGCTGGTTCTTTGAGAAGATAAACAAAATTGATAAACCATTAGCCAGACTCATCAAAAAAAAAAGGGGGGAGAAGACTTAAATCAATAAAATTAGAAATGAAAAAGGAGAAGTTACAGCAGACACCACAGAAATGCAAAGCATCCTAAAAGACTACTACAAGCAACTCTATGGCAATAAAATGGACAACCTGGAAGATATGGACAAATTCTTAGAAAGGTATAACCTTCCAAGACTGAACCAGGAAGAAATAGAAAGTATGAACAGACCAATCACAAGTAATGAAATTGAAACTGTGATTTAAAATCTTCCAACAAACAAAAGTCCAGGACCAGATGGCTTCACAGGTGAATTTTGTCAAACATTTAGAGAAGAGCTAACACCCATCCTTCTCAAACTCTTCCAAAAATTTGCAGATGAAGGAACGCTCCCAAACTCATTCTATGAGGCCACCAGCACCCTGATGCCAAAACCAGACAAAGATACTACAAAAAAAGAAAATTACAGACCAATATCACTGATGAATATAGATGCAAAGATCCTCAACAAAATACTAGCAAACAGAATCCAACAACACATTAAAAGGATCATTCACCATGATCAAGTGGGGTTTATCCCAGGAATGCAAGGATCTTCAGTATACGTAAATCAATCAATGTGATACACCATATTAACAAACTGAAGAAGAAAAACCATGTGATCATCTCAATAGATGCAGAAAAATCTTCTGACAAAATTCAACACCCATTTATGATAAAAACTCTCCAGAAAGTGGGCATAGAGGAACATACCTCAACATAATAAAGGCCATATACGACAAACTGACAGCAAACATTCTCAATGGTGAAAAACTGAAAGCATTTCCTCTGAGATCAGAAAGAAGACAAGGATGTCCACTCTTGCCACTATGATTCAACAGTTTTGGAAGTCCTAGCCACAGCAATCAGAGAAGAAAAATAAATAAAAGGAATACAAATTGGAAAAGAAGAAGTAAAATTTTCACTCTTTGCAGATGACATGATACTATACATACAGAATCCTAAAGATGCCACCAGAAAACTACTAAAGCTAATCAATGAATTTGGTAAAGTAGCAGGATATAAAATTAATGCACAGAAATCTCTTGCATTCCTATACACTAATGATGAACAATCTGAAAGAGAAATTAAGGAAATACTCCCATTTACCACTGCAACGAAAAGAATAAAATACCTAGGAATAAACCTACCTAAGAAGACAAAAGACCTGTATGCAGAAAAGTATAACACACTGGTGAAAGAAATTAAAGATGATACAAACAGATGGAGAGATATACCATGTTCTTGGATTGGAAGAATCAATACTGTGAAAATGACTATACTACCCAAAGCAATCTACAGATTCAATGCAATCCTTATCAAATTACCAATGGCATTTTTTACAGAACAAAAAAATCTTAAAATTTGTATAGAGACACAAAAGACCCTGGTTAGCCAAAGCGGTCTTGAGGGAAAAAAACAGAGCTGGAGGAATCAGACTCCCTGACTTCAGACTATACTACAAATCTACAGTAATGAAGACAATATGGTACTGGCACAAAAACAGAAATATACATCAATGGAACAAGATAGAAAGCCCAGAGATAAACCCACACACCTATGGTCAACTAATCTATGACAAAGGAGGCAAGGATATACAGTGGAGAAAAGACAGTCCCTTCAATAAGTGGTGTTGGGAAAACTGGACAGCTACACGTAAAACAATGAAATTAGAACACTCCATAACACCATACACAAACATAAACTCCAAATGGATTAAAGACCTAAATGTAAGGCCAGGCACTATCAAACTCTTAGAGGAAAACATAGGAAGAACACTCTTTGACATAAATCACAGCAAGATCTTTTTTGACCCACCTCCTAGAGTAATGGAAATAAAAACAAAAATAAACAAACGGGACCTAATGAAACTTAAAAGCTTTTGCACAGCAAAGGAAGGGAAAGTACAAACAAGATGAAAAGACAACCCTCAGAATGGGAGAAAATATTTGCAAACGAATCAACGGACAAAGGATTAATCTCCAAAATATATAAACAGTTCATTCAGCTCAATATTAAAAAAACAAACAACCCAATCCAAAAATGGGCAGAAGACCTAAATAGACATTTCTCCAAAGAAGACATAGAGATGGCCAAGAAGTACATGAAAAGCTGCTCAACATCACTAATTATTAGAGAAATGCAAATCAAAACTACAATGAGGTATCACCCCACACCAGTTAGAATGGGCATCATCAGAAAATCTACAAACAACAAATGCTGGAGAGGGTGTGGAGAAAAGGGAACCCTCTTGCACTGTTGGTGGGAATGTTCATTGATACAGCCACTATGGAGAACAGCATGGAGGCTGCTTAAAAAACTAAAAATAGAATTACCATATAACCCAGGAATCCCACTACTGGGCACATACCCAGAGAAAACCATAATTCAGAAAGACACATGCACCCCAATGTTTATTGCAGCACTATTTACAATAGCCAGGTCATGGAAGCAACCTAAATGCCCATCAACAGATGAATGGATAAAGAAGATGTGGTACATATATACAATGGAATATTTCTCAGCCATAAAAAGAAATGAAATTGGGTCACTTGTAGAGCCATGGATGGATCTACAGAGTGTCATACAAAGTGAAGTAAGTCAGAAAGAGAAAAACAAATATCGTATATTAACGCATGTATGTGGAACCTAGAAAAATGTTACAGATGAACCGCTTTGCAGGGCAGAAATAGAGACACAGATGTAGAGAACAAACATACGGACACCAAGGGGGAAAGTGGTGGGGTGGGTGGTGGTGGTGGGATGAATTGGGAGATTGGGATTGACATATATACACTAATATGTATAAAATGGATAACAAACAAGAACCTGGTGTATAAAAGAATAAAATAAAATTCAAAACTTAAAAAAAAAAAGCAAATAGCAACTGAAAAAAAAATCTGAGGAAATAACAGTTACTTTATATTTGTATTTGCAATTTAATCTGTGCATTCTTTTAGATTTTAAGTTAACAGTGTGCTAGGAAAAACCCTGCAAAAATGTCACACACAGGCAATACACCGGGTTAATATAATATTGTAAATGGCGTGGAAGTATTATCAATACAAGATCTTAGAGAAAAAAAAGCTGTCTGTTTACTCTTAACCGCCACTAGATATAATCTAAACATCGCATTCCTAAAAAGATATGCAATATCACTTACATTCATCTATGCAACTGCATGCCTCTCCTGATCTTAGCTGAACTCTGCGGCATATTCTTAAGCTTTAGTTATTTGAGGTAAACGAACCCTGTGGTCACGCCTGCTTCAGCTGAAGCTAATGTCAATATGGCCAGGCATGGAGGAGAATACTAAAACATAAAAACACTGATTATCTTCAGAAAAATGTAACGAGTCCGTTCCTACCCTTATTGATGTCAGATTTTTATAGGGAACATTACATCACATGAAGTCTGAAAAAGAATGGAAGCCAGAATAAACAGAGCTGTGCATCAGAAAGTCTTATGCCTCACGGCAGACACAGTTTAGCCAATGTAGTCTTACTCTTATAACTTTTATCCAGACTGTGGTAATAAAACATAACTATGCACATTGGAACACACTTATCTAACTTGTAAACATGTACAAAATTTTATATACACATGTAAATAAAAAAACTTTGCCTGTCTCCAGATATGTACATGCTTTCCCTTTGTCCAATGACTCACATATGAGATTTTATAGTTTAATGAAATAATAAAATATACTCTCTATAAATATACTTCATCTTAAAAATAGTTTATGTATTTCATCTTAAAAATAGTTCTGCCTATTTTAAAAAATTATTATTTATTCAACATCCTACAGCATACCCTCATTTTAAGCCCTCAAGACTTAAATATTATTTTACTGAGGATGTTGTACTGCCTGACTGAGCTTTAAAACAAAGTTACATATCAAGAGCTCCAGTAATGGGAGAGCAGTATTGTGGTTATGTGGTTGGTGTTTTTCTTTTAAGTTTTCACTTATTGGTGATACAAACAAGTGTTCACAGGAGAAATGATATGATCTCTTGGGTTTGCTTTAAAATGCTTCAGATACTTGGAAAAATAAAGGTCGGAGGTTATAGATGAAACAATAATGCAGAATGTTAGGAATTATTGAAGTTGGAAGATGAATATAAACGGGCTCCTTATATTAGTCTCTCTTCTTTTGTATATTTTTTTAAATTTCCATAATAAAAATATAAAACAAAAAGATATTATTAACTGAGTACAAATCATGCAGTCTCTATTTAAAAGAGAAAGGAACAGTAACAATGAGATACACTAGTTCATACCAATCAGGATGATATAATTTTAATTTTATGCTTTTTCTGGGTTGGTATTAATTTAGCATAGGTCTAAAAGGTTATAATTACATATAGAAACTCCAATTTTTCTTCAAAATGTTGAAATGCTTTATAAATAAATACTTTGTTAAAGTATTTACAAAAAGTTAATTTTGAGAATAACAATATGATCTTTTTATAAAAGTAAGACAGTCTCATGTTCCTCATTTTTTATACTTGTGGAGGAAGCTTGCAAAGTTGGACACCCTCTGAGGTGAAGAGACCTCCCCGGAGAAACGTCAGGTAGAGGTACGTCGTGACAGCTCAGGAACCCTACTGCAGTTCCCTTTTGCACAGAAGTTCTGGACATTTTTCTGACAGAAGACTGTTAGGCACTGTTTACTGATATATATTTTCAAGTATATGGTCAATAATATGTAAGTACTCAATCATCTCCCTTTTTGTTTTGCAGTATGCGAGAGAAACGAAACGATATTTATGGCAGATAAGTAATAAAACTTTATCTTAGTTTAGATGGATTTTAATAATGGGGTCTGTGGTCCATATTAGACTTTATCTACATATGAGAGAGAAAGCTCTTAAAGTTAAACACATTTGTTTTTCAACAAAATTAGTTGTTTCGCCATCATACACACTAACCGCAACTCAGACGCTGATGGGTAGTGCTTGACTGCCACCTGGTGGCCGCCCTCCGATTTACAGTGTGATTTTCCCACCAGCCTGACACTCCAAATGCCAAATTAAAATAAGACATTCTCTGCCAGACCGATAGATCTTTCGGCCGAAAAGTAGACTCCCGAACCTCGTAACACAGTAATATCTATATTTTGAAATATAAAAACGGCTCTGTTCTATTATGGCCAAATACGCTCTAAGACAAAAATTGAAAGGCAAAAAATTAGTAGTTATTTGCTATTTTTAAATAATCTATCATGTTTTAACATCTTAATTTAGTCACATGAGTCACCAAGGGATTAGGAGATTTGGAATCAGAAAACCAGGTATCACATGCTTAGTGTGACCTTTGAGCAAGTGAAGAAAATTATCCTCGTTTTGATTAGAAAAAGCTAATTTTGAAATATTCACTTCTTTTTCTCCACAACTTCTTGTCTCCCCACTCCCCTGTCAGTAAGAAAGTTGATAAGAAAGCAAAAAAGAAAAAAGTCAGTATTCAGTGCAGTTTGGTTTGTTTAATAACTTACAAAATGGGTCGTAAGGGGAGTAGCCATAAAGTTTACACCACATGGGTCCGTTGGGAAAACAGTAGAACCAACTCCTTACTCTGCCCAGGAGAGGGAATGTGAGGTCACCAAGGACCCTAAGGGAGGTGGGCAAGAGCCTGGGGAAGAGAGGGTCTGGAGAAGCCTGGCTCGTGCTCAGGAGACCACACGGGGAGGAGGAAAGTCTGGATCGCAGGCGGGCACCACTGGTGCTTGAAACTGTGTGGTTTGCAGAATGTCTTCTATTGAATATTAGTCTGCTTTCTCATTTGTAGAACAAAAAATTTAGTAGGGAGACTGAGACACATCATCTTGTCAGATCATTGCTTTCTATTTCTGAAACTCCAAATGCGTCTTCTGCTGCCCTTTTACTTCCCTAACCCATCATCTGACCTGAATTTTCGATTATTCTAAGCACACCACAGTAGCCCGCAAAGTTCCTACTCCCTTCATTTTCACCACATACTCCTTCCCATGCGTCAGTCACAACTCGGTTGCTCTCGCCAACTTCTAGGTCCTCCTCCTCTCAACGTCACATTCGTCCTCTTGTTTTACTCTTTCAAGTCCTGTATGTTCCGTGAGTCCAAATATTCCCAGCCCAAGAGACTTTCCATCTCCTTCACACCCTTCACACTTTGTGACACCTACCGTGTACGGTCACATCTATCAGTGGTCCTCAACCTGGACTGCAACTAGAATCACACTGAGAGTTAAAAAAAAAAAAAAATGATGGGGGCCTAAACACAGAGAATCTGACTTAATAGGTCTAGAAGGGGCAACATGGATCGGTACATTTTTTTTTTTTTTTTTTGCGGTACGTGGGCCTCTCAGTGTTGTGGCCTCTCCCGTTGCGGAGCACAGGCTCCGGACGCGCAGGCTCAGCGGCCATGGCTCACGGGACCAGCCGCTCCGCGGCATGTGGGATCTTCCCGGACCGGGGCACGAACCCGTGTCCCCTGCATCGGCAGGCGGACTCTCAACCACTGAGCCACCAGGGAAGCCCTGGATCGGTACATTTTAAAAGCTCTCCAGGTGATTCAAATTTGAGCCAGGTTACAAACTTTGGGATAGACTGTCAGTTCCTGAAAGGTAAGGACTTCGTCTTCATCTCTGAGGAATCACATTGCATTAGACATACTGAGAGCTCAATATATGTGGCAAGGATGAAGCAACTCCAGTATCTAAATGTTTGTCATAAAATAAGCCAAGAACTGGTCCAAATGCAGCACCTTATAAATAGATTCACAGGCTCTGCTAAGAGTATGCCATTGCCCCATTCCCCAAAAGACTAACTAGGGGCACAAACAGCTCCTTTTCTACTCAGTTCAACGCAACTCAATAAAATAATTAGCATATAGATATTTTTTAAATAAAGAACTAAATTGTGGCATATCCATATATATATATATATATATATAAAACAACATATGCATAAAGTCTTGAATTACAAGATTATTTATAACAGGAAAATATTGGAAACAAGGCAATGCTTATTTATAGGAGACTGCTTGAATAGATTGTAGTATGGAATACTGTGTAAACATAAAAAAGAAAAGAATAAGAGAGATCTCTATGAATCAATATGGGCTCATTTTCAGGATATATTGTTAAGTAAACACAACAAAGTTTAAAAAGTCTATTATATATTACCTGTTGATTAAGAAAGGGAAATATATGTTTGTTTTTGCGAAATGAGGAAAAGAAGTGTAAGCCAGAAAAAAGAAAATGTTTCCCTAAAGAGGATGGGTGGGGGGTGGAACAGAAGAAATAAGGAAGGAGGGACACTTTAGTGACATACCATCTTATATAGTTTCAACCTTTGGACCATATAAATGCTTTTACATAATCAAAAATTAAATGAAATAGCTGTAAAAAAATTAAGTTGAATACAAATACAAACAGATGAACCTAAATGTATCAAGTTATAAAAATCAAACACGAAAAAGAATTAATTCAAGTAACTTTTGAAGCCATGACTGTACATCTTTGGAAGGAGGGACACTTTAGTGAACATACCACCTTATATAGTTTCAACCTTTGAACCATATAAATGTTGTTACATAATCAAAAATTAAATGAAATAGCTGTAAAAAAATTAAGTTTAACACAAATACAAACAGATGAACCTAAATGTATCAAGTTATAAAAATCAAACAGAAAAAAGAATTAATTCAAGTAACGTTTGAAGCCATTACTGTACATCCTTAATGGGATATATTCTAACGACAAAAAAATTTTTTTTTTAACTTTACTTGGTATTGCATTGTTAGTAGTGATATTGTATTGAAACTCTGAAACTATTTTACATGCATTTTAGGTCACTGTAAATAAGTTAACATATTATTGTTACTATGAACCAAGATTTTCCCTGTAAAAAAATACATATATATATATATATAAAATAAGCATATCTATTAAACAAAAGCAAGAATAAACACTGAAATGTTCATTTTGAATTGTATTCATTTTTAAATTAAATGAGAACAATCTTTAACACATGAAATTAAAATTATATCCAATTGGTGCTACATCCACACAGAAAAAAACTTTTCCAAGTGACTTTTTCTTCCAGTTTCATTGAGATATAATTGACATATGGCACTGTATAAGTTTAAGGTGTGCAGCATAGTGATGTGACTTACGTACATCACGAAATGATGACCACGATAAGCTTAGTGAACACCCATCACCTCACATAAGATAAAAAATAGAAGAAAAGAAAAAAAAATTTGTTTTCCTTATGATGAGAACTCAGGATTTGCACTCTTAACAACTTTCATACATAACATACAGCAGTGTTAATTATATTTATCATACTGTACATTATATCTTAGTACTTACTTATCTTATAACGAAGTTTGTACATTTTGACTGCATTCATCCAATTTCCCCTGCCCCCATCCCTCGCCTCTGGTAACCACAAATCTTATCTCTTTTTCTATTAGTTTTTTTGGTTGGTTGGTTGGTTTTGGAAGTATAATTGACCTACAGCAGTGATTCACAATGCAGTGATTCAATATTTCTGTTCATTACAAAATGAT
This sequence comes from Mesoplodon densirostris, assembly GCF_025265405.1. Classification (NCBI taxonomy): domain Eukaryota; kingdom Metazoa; phylum Chordata; class Mammalia; order Artiodactyla; family Ziphiidae; genus Mesoplodon; species Mesoplodon densirostris. The sequence goes on from NC_082672.1 coordinate 83,906,885, forward strand.
CACACAATAAGTTTAGTTACCATCGTCAGCATACAGTTTAAACTATTATTAACTATATTCCCTATGCTGTACATTACATTCATGTGATTTATTTATTTTATAACTGGAAGTTTGTACCTCTTAATCTCCCTCATCTATTTCACTCATCCTTATAACCCCCTCTCCTCTGGCAGCCACCTATTTTTGGTCTATCTATGGATTTGCCTCTGTTTTGTTTTGTTTGTTCATTTGTTTTGTTTCTTAGATTCCACATATAAGTGAAATCATATAATATTTGTCTTTCTCTGTCTGACATATCTCACTTAGCACAATACACTCTAGGTCCATCTATGTTGGCCCAAAGGGCAATATTTCCTTCTTTTTTGGCTAACATCCAAGTGACTTTAAATATAAATTGTGATTGTACACCTCTAGAGAGATATACCCTAAGGATGCAAATAACTACACAAAAAAATTTGTATCTATTTTCAGTAATCATATTGTAGACAACAGTGTTATTCTGAGATTATGATGCATGTAATACATGATAAAGCAAATGAGTAATTATGTGACATGCTAATCCTTTCATTCCTAGTGTCACTGAGAACCAGGATTCTTGGCATGGAAGAAAAGAAATAAAAATGTAAGACAGAAGCAGTTAGTAAAAACCGTGTAATCCTAAACTTGAATTGGATATATTATTATAACTCATTATATAATTCCTCTTAAAAAGAAATCCCTGGCTCTCTGCACTGGAAAGGCCTAGAAACAAGGATTATCCCACTGGCAATGAGCATTCCTAGAGCATAGACTGTGTTAACTGAAATCCCATTTCACACTGAAAGAAACCAAGACTCTTGGAGAAGTGGCTGGTTCCAGACCTAGGGCAGAGAAAAATTTAAGGTGAGTCTGAAACGTCTTACTCCACAAGGCAAGGAGGTATTCAAAGACTAGTGAAGTTGTGTCCTGATTTGAAGAGGCTTTCACTGGCTCAATCTGGGATAATCCGAGCATCAAAAAAACTGAAAACAGTAAAGGATTAAAACATGTTGAATAAAAAATTGAGTCCTTGGTGGTTCTCAAAAGAAGTAGAGTGAGAAGGGGAAAAAAAAGGAGTGGGAGAGGAAAAACTCTCCTGATAGAGGAATGACAGCTCATAATTACAAAGGAATGAAAGAATTTTTTAAAACAAACCATTTTGCCTTCCCCAATGTAATAACTAATTTAGGCAAAAATCATTAATGGATGATAAAAATATTGCTTAAAGGTTGATGGGGAACAGTATATTCACATGGTCTGTAAGTACCAACTTCAAAGAGGAAAATATACCTTCAAAATGGAACCATCTGGCAGTCTGCCCTTAGCTAAGTGATCATACTTTGCACCACCGACAGTAAGACAAAGGGACTTGCTGACCCTCCTGTGTAATGCAGTAAGTGCACATCACCTGTGATTCCGCCTTGCCAGAAATGTTTAATCTAAATCTAATCAAAGAACATCACAAGACAAACTCAGAATGTGAGATATTCCAAATGAAAACTACATAGTCTATATTCTTCAAAAATAGCAATGTCATAAAAAAACCAAACAAGGTAATGTCCTACATTAAATCTCATAGCAAGAAAACATAATGTATGATCCTTGATCATATCCTGAATCGAAAAATGAAAACAGCTGTAAAAGTTATGTTCTGTACAATTGGGGAAATTCTAATATGAGCTATATAAGTTAGATGATATTATTAAAGCACTGTTTTCTTAGATGTCATAATGGTAGGAGAATGTCCTTATTCTTAGGAAATGCTGAGTATCATGATGCCTTCAACTTATTTTCATATATTATATACACAGTTTAGAGATAGATGGGAGTTCATTGTACTTGTCTTTCAAATTCCAAATTCCTGCCAGTTAAAAAAATTTTTTAATAAAAAGCTGGAGGACAAAAGCACTATGTTATGTGCTATGACTGTTATAAAACTGAAAGATTATGTGAGGCAAGAAAGAAAAGCCCACAAATACCATGAGTTTTGAAAGCTGGAGACATCATTGGAGATCGGGAAAGACTTTGTGGAAGGAACTGCATTTCTAAATATAAGGGTCTTGAGTTAGGAAGGACCTTATAAATCATCCAATTCCATTCCCTCCTTCTGAAGATGAGAAAATTGAGAGGCTTTGCAGCTCATCCAAATTCAACAAATGTTTAGCACAAAGCTGTGAAATCTGAAGCACAGAATCCATGGTGGTTTTCCATGAATCCATTTATTGATCAAATCTCGTCCTACTTCCCATCTCAGATGGGCCAAGAAGGACACACTAAATAAGGAAAAGTATATAGAACTTAATCATTACAATTTCAAAATAAAATTTAAATGGCAGAAAAATTGCTGGCTTTGAAAATGGAAGGGGTGCGTGGGCAGCCTCTAGAAGCTGGGAACGCGCTCAGCTGACAACCAGCTAGGACATGGAGATGGCTTCAGTCCATGACTGCTAGAAGCTGAATTCTGCCAACAATCTAAATAAGCAAGGAAAAGTGTTCTCCCCTAGAGCGGCTAGAAAGGAGTGAAGCCCTGTTGACACTTTGGTGTTAGCCCAGTGAGACCCATATTCGACCTGCGATCTGCAGAACTGCAAGATAATAAATTTGTGTTGTTTATGTCTATATATGGAATCTAGAAAAATGGTACTGATGAACCTAGTGGCAGGGCAGGAATAGAGATGCAGATGTAGAGAGTGGACTTGAGGACACAGGAGGGGAAGGGGAGGCTGGGACGAGGCGAGAAAATAGCACTGACATATATACACTACCAAATGTAAAATAGCTAGTGGGAAGCTGCTGTATAGCACAGGGAGATCAGCTCAGTGCTTTGTGACGACCTTAGAGGGGTGGGATAGGGAGGGTGGGAGGGAGGCTCAAGAGGGAGGGGATATGGGGATATATGTATACATATAGTTGAGTCACTTTGATGTACAGCAGAAACTAACACAAAATTGTAATACAATTATACTCCAATAAAGATGTAAAAATAAATGAATGAATGAATGAATAAATAAATAAATTTGTGTTGTTTAAAAAAAGAATTTGATAGGGCAAAAACAGGAACCCACAAGTATAGTACAACACAGGAAACATTAAAAGACCAACGAAAATCTCTTGGGTATTAAGTTTTTGTAAAAACATCCGAAATAAAAACAAAGTATCTCAATTTTTTAAAAGCATTCATTGTACTTTCAAAAAAGTGAGTTGTCTTTTTTTCACATTAAGTTTAGTTGACCTACAAGTCTTTGCTAAATTGCATAATTGATAGAAAAAACTATTTGTAAAATTTAAGTTTTTGTTTCTCATGTATAATATCTACATCACTCTGGAGAATTTTAAGGTTATTTCAAGTTTTTTTGATCCTTCTTTTTAAGCCTAAGATGTGTATGCAGTTGGGCATATGACCTCTGTTAGATAGTGACTATAGATTGGCATCGTCAGCTCCTGTCTGGAAAACAAGTATTTTCAAAGTTAATGAAAGCCATTTGGTCTGTTTTTGCTAGCCAGTTTTGCCTTTTAATTATAAAACCATATAAAAATCAGCAACATCCTATGAAGTAATGTAGTTTCATGGCAGGAATAAGGATGGGCCAATAGATATGAAAAGAAATCTTAATCTTTAAGTGATTGGTTTAAGGGTTGATAAACACATACATCACATTTTCTTTTTTCACTTAGCTAAGTCATAAATCTAATTTTGAAAATCAAATAATCTCATTCAAACCTCTGTTACTGATTTTCAAATCTAACATAGAGAAACATCAACATAACAAATACCAGTAGTCATTAATGAACCCAGACAACCACAGCACATAGAAAAATAATTGAATAAAAGAATAGGTGGAAACTCTTACCACAGCCCCTGTCACTGCTTTCCAAAAGCTTCTGGGCATTGTATTTTGCTAAGGAATTCAAAGACGGAAAATTTTAGAAATCGTTTCTCTATTTTGAAGTGCACAACAGAAAACTGTGTTCAAATTGTCTTCCCTTGGTTAGTTCAAAAGCAAAATAAAATGACAGTGCACAAATATTTTCATCCAGTTTGCAATGCTTCATTGTACATCCAGCCTATCTAATACATTACTTGAATTATGTTTTTGTGTGGGAATTACTGTCTCCTACCAAAGCATGCTCTTTATTTGGTCAGACAGAAGATTCAGAGAAAAACAAGTAAGACAATTTTCGTTTTCTTACCAGTGGGAGTCAAGTCTGCATTGAGGAAATATTTGTCATGCTTACCACATTTTTGTCATATATTTGTTTCACAGAGCCAGTGTGCAACTTTGAAGAGAGAAGAATGGCCACTGTGTATCACGCTGGAGAAATACTCGCTGCCACCCATCTTCCCTTCTGTAGGACAGCCAAGCCAGTCTTTCTAAAATAACTTTTCAATTCTGAACCTTGCCCACAATTTCCTAAGGTCCCCCTTTTGTCTCCTGCCTGAAATCCAGGCTCTCCAACCTGCCTCCAGTGATTCCCCTCCCACCAAAAACACCCCAGTAACAGGGCCAAATAGTCCACCTCTGTCCCTTTGCTCATCCTGCTACAACTGCTTAGAATGACTTTTACCCAAATCCTAATCATCTCTCAAGACCCAGCTAAAGGCCTCTCTCATTCATGAGACCTTTCCCAGTCCTTGTGGTTCACATATTAACTCTCTCTGAATGCCCATAGCATCTCTTGTCTGAACTTTTTTTTCTTTGGGCATTTAATAAAATACTCCCTTGTACCCTTGCCGTTTTTATGATTAACGTTCTACTCCAGTTGCTGGAAAACAGTAACTGTAGGCCATGGGAGCAAAATGATTGTTATATCTGTGGTAGATGGTATTATTGTTTGTAATTATTCACTCCCTCTTTCTTCATGAATAAAATATGTTTCCCCAGTCCCTTTTGCTTTGGGCTCAGACATCTGACTTGCTTTGGCCAATGGAATGTTTGCTATGTATCACTTCCAAACAGAAGTTTTTGAGGAATTGAAAGATTCCAAAACTCTCCTAGCTCCTGTGCCCTCTGCCATAAGAAAAGCATAAGGCTTTCCTTTAGTTTAGGTCTCAAAATAAGGATATATGTAGAGGACAATCAGCTTGTAGTCTGGAGTAAAATCACAACACCCAATTAGTAGCTGACAATATAAACCTGAAAAGAAATAAATATTTGTTATTGTAAACCACTGAAAATTTGAGATTGCTTGCCATATAGTGAAAGCTGACTGATATAATATCTAATATTTTATAAGCACTATGTCCTGTATCCACAATATCTCATTTAACTAACACAATAATCCTGTGTGTTACATACTTTATTATCCTCTTGTTACATATGAGAAAAAAAGGATGAGGTAAAGTAACTAATCCGAAACACACAGTTCTGTAAGATTTTAGAATCACACACTTCTAGCTTTGAAGTTATATTCTACCACCTATTGAATATAGTATCAAAGGCATAATACAATCTCACTAAAAATCAGTCACATGTAAAACAGAGATAACAGTGCAGCTCTTCTCACAGTGTACTTCTAAGGGCTGTTGGAGGGATTAAATTAAATAACGTGTGAATGACCAAATGATTGAACGAGTGAGTGGGTCTTAATTTGTGTCACCCCTAAATTAGACCCTGAGATAAACACTGATGTGGGTAATTTAGGAAGAATGTGTGAGGAAGTGGGAAAAGTGAGATAAAGAATGAGAAAAGTCAATAAAATTATCAGGTTACAATCTGGGGTAAAAGACTCAATCGCACTAAGATACCATGTGGAATATGACTCAGATGGCCAAGTAAGATCCTATCAGGATCTTTCACAAATAACAACTAAAAACTCTGTACAAAAAAAGCAAACAAGAAAACCTGGAAAGTGAAGTCACTGGAAAGTAAGCAAGCAGGTTCTGGAAGAATCAAGACTTGGGAGAAGGATCAGAAGGGTTTGAGTTTTCCATTATTACAAATTTTGCCCTGAGGGCAGGCCGAAGTTAGCACTGAAGAGCATGCCTAATACTCTAATAGAAAACAGTCTTTCTGGCCTAAAGAATCAGAGGATGGAATTTAGAGCAACCACAGATCCTGAAAAGTTGAGAGGGTGGGGAGAAAGATGGGATCCAGAAAGGGAGAGCCCTGAATTCTGCTTATAAACTTTGCCCAAGTCTCTGAACTTGGGCATATACGAATGGGGCAGACTCCAATACCTCAGCTAAAGGTGAAATAGAGAGTTGAGCTGCTGCCCAAGAAAATGTCTTTACAGTTTGAGATTAGCCAAGTTAACTTCTCACTTAAAAAACAAAACAAAACGAAACACCACTCTTTGGAGAAATATAATATAGAGCCTTCACTACAGAACAACCCACAATGTCCAACATACAATCCAAAATGCTCCACTTATGAAGAACCAGGGAAATGTGACCCATTTTCAAGAGATAAGACCATGAACCAAGACCAATCCCAAAATGATCTAGAGGTTGAAATTAGCAGACATGGATTTTAGAGCAGACTTTATAACTCTGCTCATTGAAATAAGAGAAAATATGCTTGTATTAATGAAAACATAAAGAATCTCAGCAGAAAAAAAATATAGAAACTATAAAAAAGAACCAAAAGGAAATTCCAGAGCTTAAAAAAAATGCAATTTTGAAAATAAAACCTCACTGAACAGCCTTAACAGCATATTGGATATGACAGAAGAACCAGTGAACTTGAAAATAGATCAATAGAAAGTATCCAGTCTAAAAGACAAAAATATATTTTAAGATATTTTTTGAGGGAATTCCCTGGCAGTCCAGTGGTTAGGACTCTGCACTTTCACTGCCAAGGGCCCGGGTTCAATCCCTGGTCAGGGAACTAAGATCCCAAAAGCCACATGGTGCAGCCAAAAAAATAAAAATAAAATGCTTTTTTTAGATTATCAGAGTCTTGGAAACCTGTGGGACAATAATAGAAGTCTAACATACATGTATCAGAGTCCCAAAAGGAAAGAGGGAGAAAAAGTTATTTGAAATATAATGGCCCAAACATCTAAATTTGGTGAAAGACAAAAATGTAAGATTCAAGATGCTCAGAAGGAAAAATACAAAGAAAACCACACCTGAGAATTCCCTGGCAGTGCAGTGGTTAGGACTCCATGCTTCCACTGCGGGGAGCCTGGGTTCAATAGGTGGTCGGGGAACTAAGATCCTGTAAGCTGTGCAGCCAAAAAAAAAAGAAAGAAAGAAAATCACACCTGTACACATCATAGTCAAACTGCTAGAAAGCAACATTTAAGAGAAGATCTTGAAAGCAGTCAGAGAAAAATGATACATTGCCCATAGGGGGACAACCATTTGACTATACACTGAATTCTCACCAGAAACTATACTGATCAGAAGACAGTGAAACAATATCTTTAAAGTGCTGAAAGAAAAATTAAGCTGTCAATTTAGAATTCTATATCCAGTGAAAATATCTTTTACCAATAAGGGCAAAATAAAGACATTTTCATGCAATAGAAAACTAAAAGAAATTCACTATAAGAAATGCTTAAAAAAAAAAACTTCTGTAGGCTGAAAGAAAAGTGAAATGAAATGGAAACTCAAATCTTCAAGAAGAAATAAAGAGCTTTAGAAATTGTTACTATGGGTAAATATAAAAGACAATATTTTTCCTTTCTTAAAAACTGCATGACTGGGCTTCCCTGGTGGTGCAGTGGTTGAGAGTCCACCTGCCGATGCAGGGGACATGGGTTCGTGCCCCGGTCCAGGAGGATACCACATGCCGTGGAACGGCTAGGCCTGTGAGCCATGGCCGCTGAGCCTGCGCATCCAGAGGCTGTGCTCCGCAATGGGAGAGGCCACAACAGTGAGAGGCCCGCGTACCGCAAAAAAAAAAAAAAAAAAAAAAACAACTACATGACTATTTAAAGCAAATATTAAATATTGTCTTCTGGGGTTTAAAATACACGTAGATGTAATACATAAGACATTTACAACATAAAGAATGGTAGAGGGGATAGTTAGTTGGTTTATAAAAAAGTTTCATGGTTTCTACATTTTTATGTCAAGCAGTCACCAAAAAAATTTTATGCAAAGAGGTCTAGCCAAAAAGTCTACAGATAAATAAAATAAAAATTTTTTAAATATTCAAATATCAAAAAGAAGGCAGACAAGGAAGAAAAGAGGAATAATAGAGGACACAAACAGAAAATAAATAATAAAATGGGAGATTGGTTCAAGACGGCAGAGTAGAAGGACGTGCACTCACTCCCTCTTGCAAGAGCACCGGAAGCACAACTAACTGCTGAACAACCATCAACAGGAAGACACTGGAACTCACCAAAAAGGACACCCCACATCCAAAGACAAAGGAGAAGCCACAATGGACGGTAGGAGGGGCACAATCACAATAAAACCAAATCCCATAACTGCTGGGTGAGTGACTCACAGACTGGAGAACACTTATACCACAGAAGGCCACCCACTGGAGTGAAGGTTCTGAGCCCCATGTCAAGCTTCCCAACCTGGGGGCCCAGCAATGGGAGGAGGAATTCCTAGAGAATCAGACTTTGAAGGCTAGTGGGATTTGACTGCAGGACTACAACAGGACTGGGGGAAACGGAGACTCCACTCTTGGAGGGCACACACAAAGTAGTGTGTGTGCACATCGGGACCCAGGGGAAGGAGCAGTGACCCCATAGGAGACTGAACCAGACCTACCTGCTAGTGTTGGAGGGTCTCCTATAGAGGCGGGGGGTGACTGTGGCTCACTGTGAGGACAAAGACACTGGCAGCAGAAGTACTGGGATGTGCTCCTTGGCGTGAGCTTTCCCAGAGTCTGCCATTAGCCCTGCCAAAGAGCTGGGTAGGTTCCAGTGCCGGGTCGCCTCAGGCCAAACAACCAACAGGGAGGGAAACCAGCCCCATCCTTCAGCAGAAAAGTGGATTAAAGTTTTACTGAGCTCTGCCCACCAGAGCAACAGCCAGCACTACTCACCACCAGTCCCTCCCATGAGGAAACTTGCACAAGCCTCTTAGATAGCCTCATCCACCAGAGGGCAGACAGCAGAAGCAAGAAGAACCACAATCCTGAAGCCTGTGGAAGGCAAACCACATCCACAGAAAGACAGAAAAAGTGAAAAGGCAGAGGGCTATGTACCAGATGACGGAACAAGATAAAACCCCAGAAAAACAACTGAATGAAGTGGAGATAGGCAACCTTCCAGAAAAAGAATTCAGAAAATGATAGTGAAGATGATCCAGAACCTCGGAAAAAGAATGGAGGCAAAGATCGAGAAGATGCAAGAAATGTTTAACATAGACCTAGAAGAATTAAAGAACAAACAAACAGAGATGAACAATACAATAACTGAAATGAAAACTACACTAGAAGGAATCAATAGGAGAATAACTGAGGCAGAAGAACAGATAAGTGACCTGGAAGACAGAATGGTGGAATTCACTGCTGAGGAACAGAGTAAAGAAAAAAGAATGAAAAGAAATGAAGACAGCCTAAGAGACCTCTGGGACAACATTAAATGCAACAACATTCATATTATAGGGGTCCCAGAAGGAGAAGAGACAGAGAAAGGACCTGAGAAAATATCTGAAGAGATTATAGTTGAAAACTTCCCTAACATGGGAAAGGAAATAGCCACCCAAGTCCAGGAAGTGCACAGAGTCCCAGGCAGGATAAACCCAAGGAGAAACACGCCGAGACACATAGTAATCAAATTGGCAAAAATTAAAGACAAAGAAAAATTATTGAAAGCTGCAAGGGAAAAATGACAAATAACATACAAGGGAACTCCCATAAGGTTACCAGCTGATTTCTCAGCAGAAACTCTACAAGCCAGAAGGCAGTGGCACGATATATTTAAAGTGATGAAAGGGAAGAACCTACAACCAAGATTACTCTACCCGGAAAGGATATCTTTCAGATTTGATGGAGAAATCAAAAGCTTTACAGACAAGCAAAAGCTAGGAGAATTCAGCGCCACCAAACCAGCTCTACAACAAATGCTAAAGGAACTTCTCTAAGTGGGAAACACAAGAGAAGAAAAGGACCTACCAAAACAAAACCATGAAATGCACTTTTCTAGCAATGCAGTTGACCTTGCTTTGTCATTGGGCGGTTCAGTGGATGACCACCAAAACTGTTAAGAATTATTTTTTTAAAGGTAAAATTATGACTATCATACAAATATAAAATTAACACATATCAAAGATTTAACTCACTGATTGATGAAGGAAGCAGTAAGATGTTACAAGTGGTTCTAAGAAGAATCTAAAGAAGAGATAGAGATGATAGAGATAGGGATAGAGATAGAGATAGAGATATATCATCAAAAGTACTAAAATAAATTTGTTAATAGATATAAAGAAAGGACCCAGGAGTGGGGCATGGGGAAAGAAATCAGATGCCTTTCCACCAGACAAAATTCATGTTCATTACTTTGTCTTCTCCAACTTACGGTGTTTAAAATAGCTCTGTTACAGACAGTGAAAGACACAGACCCTTACTGAATCAGCCAATATAGAAGGGCTCATTGAAGGATGCTTGGTATTCCATTGAAAAGATAGCCAGTAATCTTTTTTCTTTCTTTCTTTTCCCATTTCAAAGTCTTTCACAGTTTTGCCTGACAAGCCATGAAATGCTGTTAAGACATAAGAAAGAATAAGAAAAATTTTTATGTAAGGATGTGGAGAATTCTAGACTGTTATTAAGTTATAAAAAAGTAAGGAACAGAGGTGGTCCCATAAATGTAAAAAGGATGTGGGAATAGAGAATATATACATTTTGGTATATATATAAGTAACATATCTCTGGAAAGATTTTTTTAAGCACTAACACAGTCCGTTGTTTCTGGCAAGGGAAAGAGGGTGGCTAGGGATCACTGATGAGAAGAAGCATATATATATATCCCTCTATGCTAAATATATATAAATATGTATATATATCCTTCTATGTTTTATATATATATCCTTCTATGTTATATATATGTGAATATATATCCTTCTATGTTTTATATATATATATATATCTCCTTCTATGTTTTATATATATGTGTATATATATATATATATATCCTTCTATTTTTTGAATTTTGAAACTTGGAATTATATTTCTTAGTCAATAAAGTAATATCTAAAAAAAACATAGAACCTACATATTTCCACTTTTCAAGTAATCATAGAAATCACCTTTTTCTTTTTCTTTTCCTTACTTACTTCCTAATTCTTCATATTCATTTTTATATAAACAAGACATAATATGACTGAATAATCATATTTTTAGAACTCCACTTTCATTAAAATTTCACAGCAAAAAACTTTGATCCTAATAGGCAAATACTTAAGAATACCTTGATGGTTAAAATTGAGTAAATTTTATGTTATGTATATTTTACCAGAATTTAGAAAAAAAGAATACTTTGTGTTTTTCATGTACCAAGATGATTCTTTACCCTGCAATATGTCTGGACTGAGTCTCTCCATAACAGGTAATTTTCTCCCTGTGTTTGTCAAACGCAGGATGTGTGAGGAATGCTGGCATAGATAAAAGCTCAGAGGAGGCTGAGAAGAATAGTAAGCTGATGTCAGGAAAATCTCCCCAAAGCTGGGCCTAGCACATTACAGCAGATCAATAAATCTTTGTTGAATGAATTAATGAATTACTTCTAATCACAATTTACCACTATTTTCATACTTGAAATTCTGGATCCTTTCATCCATTATTTATCCTGCTTCTCTGATCCATCAGTCAGAGATCAATTTGTCATAAGCCTTGAGAGGTAAGTCATCTTGGATTCCATTTGGAGGGGAAAGAGGTATTGAACTAGTTTCTGTGTGGAGGGTTAATCTGAGAGACTGACTAACTCTCACCTCCTACAAAGGTTAGAAAAAGTTGTTTGAATCTCCAGGAATTCTCTCTTAAATTCTGTATGCACTTCTTATGGTAATAACCTTCCCTTCCAATCTGGCAGCAAGTTCAATTTAACCTAAAAATATCAGAGGAAGATTAAGCAATATTTTCTCTCCTCAGTGACTCTGCAAAGAACACAGTTATGTTCTAAGAAAGTCTTAAAATAGAGTGCAAAAAACAAAACACACAAACAAACCTCAAAGCTTTCCTAAATGCACTAATATATTCAAATAGTACAACTCTGACCCCAAGTGGTAAAAAAAGGTATAAGCACGTTGACTAAAAAATATTATAGCTGGTATTGTTATGGGGTATTTGGTAGAGCAAAAAATTTATACAGTCAGTGTTATGTTCCTGTCTAAGACTCACTGTCGATACCATCATCCATCTAATCATTTTTTTAAATAACGTTAGAATTTGTCTCTACATAGGGCTGCTATAAGAATTAAGTTAATTAAAAAATTTTTTTTAATGCCTAGCCTACAATAATTGTTAAATAAATATTAACTCTTGTCAGTCCTAATTTCATGTCTGCTAGGTGATAGGGACACTAAGCAAGCTGTCCTCGTCCTCAAGGTGCAGGAGTGAGGAAGAGAAACAAGGAAAAACCAAATGAAACAGTGTTAACAGGTGCTATAATAGACATTTTAAGTAGATTCTGGGAAGGCACACAAAAGGGAGAAATCAATTCCATCTGAGTGTTTTCTCTAAGAATTGCTTCTTCCTCAGATACAGACCTTTAGCAACTATATTAGTAATCTGTGACCCTGCTTTTTGGCCATGCATCATTGACCCAGAGTTGTACACTTGTCTCAGGCTGGGCCCATCTAATATGTTCTTCTAGGAATTTGGATTTGAAATTCTGATACTTTCATTAGTCTGAGATGTCCACTCGAGCAAGAATGTAAACGGTTCTCTGGTAAGGTGGTCATGTGTACAGAGAAATAGGGAAAGCCTGCCTGTGGAAAAAAACAAAACAAAGTACAGAGAGAGACAGAGATGAGAGAGAGTTCATGTGTCTCCAGAGAAACAGAGCATCTTCTTTTGAGGAACAAGCTGTTAGGTGTCCTAATGGTCTTCCAAGACTTGGTTCAAGATCCAAAAATAGCCTGAACTACACACTGCCCTTGAGTTTTGAGAGACACCCCTGTATCCTTATAATAAATTTGCCTTCCTTGCTAAATCTTGCCTTAGAAAGTTTGTTATTTTCCACTAAAATAATCTTAGCTTAGACACTGGATAAGCTCAAACATTAACTTCCCATCCAAAATGTTCCTCAATAATTCTAATATTATTCTTTTAAATATTTGGGTACCACTGTTATATAATGTAATTTTATACTAATTTTTCACCAGTGGAGTGACTGTATTTTTATAGGATGTAAAATGCTATCAGTCTTGATTATTTGATTGAGAGAAAAATATTTATGAAAACTTACAGAGAAAAAAGATCATTTGAACTTAAAATTTTACAAATGTAATCATTTCACAATATATATTTGTATCAATTATCATACTGTACAACTTAAATGTACACAGTGTTATATGTCAATTTTATCTTAAAAAAGCTGTAAAAAAACTTCATGATAAAAAAGACTTTAAAAATAAATAAAATTTTACAAATATTTAACTTGAACATTGTTCCTAGTTAAATTAACATATAGGCAAAACATGAAAGTTTATGCCTCACAAGCATAAAATATTAAGATGGAATTGACAGAAAAAAATCATCTGGTGTAGATATCAAGTAAGGAAGAGTGTTAAATTGCTGGCAACCAGGTCTCCACAGCTTATGCATGCCACCATAGTCATTCTATTTAAGAAAAAAAATAAATCAAATTTTGTAAGTAGTCTTTAAATCTAGACTACACAGAAAGTTTTAAGAAAGAAATCATCTAAAGCAGTGGTCCCCAACCTTTTTGGCGCCAGGGACCGTTTTCATGGATGGGGAGCGGCAGATGAAATTTCACTCGGTAGTCTGCTATGCACCTCCTGCTGTGTGTCCTGGTTCCTAACCAGTCCATGGCCCCGGGGGGCTCAGGACTCCTGATCTAAAGTACCATCTCCAAAAGACATTTCCTTTGTCTACTTTTTTTTTTTTTTTGCTCAAACATAATTTTTACACAGATTATAATAAATGCACAAATTTTTACCTGACTTTTTTCCCTAATAATTTGTGAATATTTTCCTCATAATTAAGCAATCTCCAAAAATATCATTTTTGGTAATTGAAAGATGGGGGTAGTGGTAGGAAAAATAGAGAGCTTGACCGTATAATCTGAGCCTTCTTTGGGTACCCCAAGTATCCTATTTTTATATGGTACCTCTACAGACACACACACACATTCCCCTGTGTCATGCATAAATAGGGGCAACAGGCAGGGTCACATTTCTGTGAGTAGTTTGCTGGCTAAACAGGAGTAGAAAGGAAGTGAACATATCAAACCATTGTTCTATTCTAAGCTTGGTTTACTTCTATGAGTTCCTTGAATATAGGGCCATGTTTCATTTATGTGTTTATCCCCCCAAAAGCATTTACCCTAAAGTACACATGAATGGCAAAAGAAAAATGCGTATTCTCAATTTAGGATAAAAGGTCTCTTTCAGATATCCACTCAGTTCCGTCCAACCCTTCACATCTAGATATAATCAGCTAGAACTGCTATTCCACATTTTTTGTAAGTTCCTAACCTTCCTCAATTCTTCTACATATCTACTAGGTGGAGTTTAGTTCATTGTCACCTCTGCTTTGATGTTTGTTTCTGCACAATCTATTTCTGTTTTGTACCAAGAAGACTCAGGCATGAAACTCAGCCTTTTACACAATTCAAAACACACACACCATACCACATTCCCCCAAAGAGAAGAGAAAGAGAGGGAAAACTTGCTTATCCAATTTCTTATGATTCCAGTAGAATTTACTGAGGATTGAGAGAGGAGATGTGTCTCAGGATGGATTTTCATAGTATAAACACAAATAAAAATGGCCTAGTGGACATTACTGTCCTGAAAAGTCCGTTTAAGATTATACCGGTAGTTTTTCACCAGTTGTTTTGTTCTTCTTAGGTCTAGTCTCAATCCATTCCCTTTCATCTCCATCCTATTTCTCATTTCTTTCTTTCCAAATTGCCCCAAGAGCTCCACATTTTTCTTCCTCTATTACGGAGCACTAGTCAACAAACCTAAGAAGGGATAAGCAGAATAATAACACCTGTAGTTTAACAGGATCTAAACTTCTGGTTTTTAAACAAAGAATAAAGTAGGCAACTCCCTCTTCTCCTCCCAGAAATCATTTAAAACCCATTAAGTTAACCAAAAAAAAAAAAGTATAATTCATCTTTGAGGAGAATTGAGACAGCCAATATTTAAACCACAATATAGTTGCAGGAGAGGAACCAGAGAAGATAAAATAAAGTCAGAAGGAAAGAGAGGACGTCTGTTGTTGAAAAGCTCAGAAATAACCAGCAATGTACATTATTCACAGGTAAACGACACCATATTAATTAGTCAGAATTCTCCAGAGAAACAGAACCAGTAGGATATTTTATATATATAAAAGTATATAAATATAACATATATAAACATATTATTATTATTATGCTTATATATGTATGAAGAGTTGTATTGCAGGGAATTGGCTCATGGATTTATGGAGGCAGACAAGTCTTAAGATGTGCTGGGGCAGTAAGCAAGCTGGAGACCAAAGAGCCACTGGCTTAGTTTCATTCTGAGTCTAAAGACCTGAGAACCAGGAGAGGTGATGGTGTAGCTCCCTTCCAAAGGCCAGTGGGCTCCAGACCCAAAAAGATGTTTCTGTATGTGTCCAAAGACAGTCAGTCAAGAATTCTTACATGGGGTGGGGTCAGGCTTTTTGTTCTGTTCAGGCCTCCCACTGATGGAAAGAGGCCCATCCACAATAGGAGGGCAAACTATTTTAATCAGTCTACTGATTTAAAAGTTAATCTCATCCAAAAACATCCAGAGGAACACCCCAAATAAAGTTTGACGAAATACCTGGGCACCTCATGGCCCAGGTCAAGTTGACACATAAAATTGACAGACACACATTGAGGTATAAAACTGAGATCATTTGTCAAAAACAGGAGACACAGCAAACACAGACTAGTAACAAGATCATTCCTTTTGCTCCAAAAAGCAGAAAAGGACGGGCTAAATGACAAATAAAACAGACAAACCAAATTTGTAGGAAAGAGTCTGTCCCTGTGCCAGTGGGACAGGAAGGGAGGGAAGCAGGAAGGTAGGAAGAAAGGGGGGGAGGGAAACAGAGAGGAAATGAGAGGATAAAGGAGGGGAAGAAAGACTAGGCTTCTAAGGAAACATTTTCAAACCTGGAATAGGCCCTGATGCCTTTCCCACATAGGCCTCCAGCAAAATCTGGACCTAGAAAAATTCACTTGTTTCACAGATGGAAAGTCAAAAATGAACCAGAAGAGAATTCATACACATGATATTACATCAGGAAGGGGGTGAGGAAATGAACAGTAAAAATAGGGGAGATGAGGAGCATTTGCCAAAAACTATTGCCATGGGGGCATGTGAAAATTACAATAAAACATTCTGCCACAAGCTTTAAAACATAATGAAATAATGCTTGTATTAAGCAAGAATACAAAACAATGATAAGAAAGAGATAATGAGACAATCATAAACCATAAACCATTAACTAATAAACCATTAGCCAACTTAACTAAGAAAAAAAAAGGAGCTGGAAGAAAGCATAAACATAGAAAATGTAATAAGTGGAAAATAATCAGAGGTTAAAAAAAAGAAATTGAAATAATCTTGAGACTAATTTGTCATGTCAAATACATTTTAAAAATTGAATAAAATGGATAATTTTCAATGACAGTAAAATTTACCAAAATAGACTCCAGAAAAAGAGAAAATCTAGATAAACCAAGGATCATAGAAAAAAAAGAAAACTGTTAAAGAGAACACTCAAAAAAACAAAACAAAACAACAACAACAAAAAAGCCCTGATGAATTCACAAGGAAATGTTACCACATCTTTAAAGAATAGATTACTACAATACCATTAAATTGTTCCAGATCACAAAGAAGGAAAGTATAACATCATTTTTTATGAACCGAACAGGACACTGATACTAAAACTTAACAAAGATTGCACAAAAAGGAAAACTATAGGCCACTATTATTTATAAATATTAATTAAAAAATCCTAAGCATACTATTAGCAAAGAGAATTCATCAGCACAGTAAAGGAAGAATACACCGTGATCAATTGTGGTTTACTCTAGGAATGCAAAGATGAAACAATATTTCAGAAAGTCTTTCTAAATATGATGCAAACCCAGAAACCAGAAAATAAGTTTTATAAATTCAACCACCTTTTAAATATCTAAAATATTGCAAATTAAAGCCACCATAAACAAAAATACATTGCAGAAAAATGTTTATAATTCATATTACTAAAAAATGACTAATATATCTGTATTTATATCTATGTTTTATAAATCAATAAGAAGCCCAACAGCCCTATAGAAAAACAGGCAAATTGTATGAGGAGACAGTTCACTAAAATGTAAATACAAATGGCTCCTTTTCTACTGAAAAAGTGGACTACCCCTCTCATGATAATAAAAAAATGACTCTGAGTTAAATTTTCACCTATCAAAATGCCAAAGACAAAATCACTGATACACTTAGCTTGCCATACTACTGCTAGAAGGTAGATTGCCACACCCTGTATGGAAGGCAGCTCAGTATCTGTCACAATTCTAATTGTACCTATCCTTTGACCCAGCAATTGCACTGTTGGAATTTATCCTGCAGGTATACTCATTGATTTGCAAAATGATGGCTGTCCAAGATTAATCACAGCAGTATTGCTAATACTATTAAAAGTTTTAAGATAACTTAAATGCCCACCAATAGGGCCTAAGTAATAGATGATGGTGCATCAAATAATGTAAGGCCAGGCAGCTGGGAAAATGTGGGATGTATCACAATACACTACAAAAATGTAACATGTTAATTTTTAGGACTACAAGAATCTGGTCTTTACTTGCTTCTTTGTGCAACCTCATGTATTCCTGAATCACCAGTTGTTTATTGTCCTCTGACAAAACCTCAGCAAAGTTAACACCAGTGCCCTCCCCCACCTTTACCAGCTGTACCCATTAATGAAGAGATGTGCACTTGGATTAATATATTTTATTTGAATAGCCCCAGAACACATTTATGCTTGCTGACCTGGGTAAGTGCAATAGTAATTCATTTCTGGATCTCTGGGCTACTGAGCAGGAGTCACACACTGCTTGTTCTCCCCAAGTATGTTTCAGGAAATCCTTTGTGATTTCTATGCCATTAATAGTCTATGTTTCAATGCTGGTCTTTTGATTCAAAGAAATTAGTTTGGTTATTTATCCAAAGAATAAATAAACATGGAAATGAAAAACTACCAGCAGATGTTAAAATTAAGTACATTTCCCTGGGATTCCAGGACAGTGAGCGGTCTGGTAGTTAAGGGTTCATAACCTTAGTTAAAATCACAAACTCTAAACCAAATGTTGATCATGTTGACCCCTGTACTCAATCTCAAGCCTACTTTCTTCTGATATAGTTTTCCCAGACTATCTCTGTGTTAATGGCCAAGCATAGCACACCAACCTATCCTTTTAAAAGAATTCCTCTAATTTGAGACATCAGCATAAATTAAATAAAGACAAACCATAAGCACAAATACTATACCCAAAAATACACTTTATCAATCTTGTATCAGTACTGGACTATATTTTCAACTTCTTGCTTTTAATCTCCTACCATGCCCACTCCAATCCTAAAGAAAATACTTGTGAACTAGTAAATAGCTGTGGCAGGAAGTAAGGTGAGTGGGGGGAAGAAAGGAGAATTTTATTGACTTGAAAAATAAGTGTGATCTTAACATTTTGCTTACAATTTGCTAATAATCCTGATCCGAAGGTAATTTAAACCATGATTAGAAATTAGTAACATTTTTAAAGATACTGAACATAAGTCTATATGTTTACATACCAATGAAATTATTTGCATAAAAATATTTTTTATTGTTCAAAAGAAGCATATGTAAGGTATTAATTCTATCATAATAATTATCATTTATCATTATCAAAATTGACCTTCCTAGTGACCTATTCTATGTAAAAGAAGTATTAGATTTAACAGCAGATAAAGCAAGGAATTCAGAAACATGTATTTCCTCCATTAAAATGTTCCATATCTTGAAGTGATTGCTCTGTAACACCAAAGAGTATGTTTGTGTGTACAAAATACTTGATGTTTAGCACCTGGGGCTCTCTGGACAGACTTCAAGGGGATTCATAAGCCCTCTTTGTCTTTTTTAGTATCAAGAACATTTTCCTTATTTTAAAAATATCAACTCAGATTTAAGAAATCAATATCATACTTGATGAAAACTCAAAAATTATTGCTGTAGTTAAGGTTAAAAAAAAAAAGACCCTGCCATCACGCAGATAAAGTAAGGACCGAGTTGTAGCTGCCACAGCAATATTTAGTCTTAATCATGTGACGTTTGTAGACTTAAAATCTTGAACACAGGCATCCATTTAAACACAGCAGATTGAAAATATAGAAGTTAGTGTCTCTCCCCCGTGAAACCCCATTAAAATGATGGTAGGCAGATTTTTTTTAAACCACAAAGAGAAAGAGGATAAAAAGATCACAGCAACAATGTTTTAGAGGCTGGAAAGCAGATGGATGAGTGGTAACTGACGTAACAAATGAGAGAATATTAAAACGTAAGCCAGCATAAGGGAAATACAGAAACAGACTGCAGGATCCCAGCAATGCTCAGAAAATTGAGGAACCAACTACCTTTAAAAGCCAAAGTTGGTGACATTTTAAAATAAGATCCACAGATGAATCTTAAAATAAAAGATGAATTGAAACACTGTGTAGTTAAACCTCCATCCCCAATACCTCTCCCAACACCCAGGCTACAACTAGCCCCTCCCAACCCTGGAAGACAGCTAAAGCTTTGCTCTCTGGAAATTGAGCCATAAAGACTTTGAACTCAGGCACAAATACTGAAACAAGATGATAAGTGAAAGTTAACTTGCAGAATAATGAGATCTCTGACCCCTATTCCTAGGAGAAGGAGGATTTCCCCTAGCCCAAGAGAAATTACTTACAGGTCCTGATAACAGGCCCTGCCAAATGATCCTACAATAAAGTTTACGTTTGACTAGTTCTCTATAAACACCTACAATTTCAAATAGTCCTGCACTGCCTTACCATTTAATATGAGCAGATGGCCAAGGATCACCAGATATTTCAGGAAAATTCTCTAACATGAAGACAGTAATGAAAAATGAAATAAAAAGAACTTGAGATAACAAAATATATAGAAAGAAGAATAAAACGTTACAGAATTTATTTTTACCCTCGGAAGTTAAAAATGTAAAAGCAACATCCTCTTCTATTGACAATAGTGTAACTGCTTCCAGACCAGCCCTCAGAAAATTAAAAATAAACAAACAAAAAACTATACAACACATAGGTGAGTGCACCACACACATTTGACTGAACTTTCCCTTGGGAGCACATCCTAGACTGTGGCACAGAGAGGTGGAGGCCAAGTCAAATACACAGGTCTCACTGCTTGTGAGGAAGCAAAGATCAGAGCTCAGGTCTGCTGAGGCTGGAATTTGTGGGATAGGGTGCTGGAGAAGAAGGAGTTATATAGAGAAAGCTCCAGAAGCTGTAAAGGAAGGGCTACTCTGTACCTGCCCTAACCACGTTTTTAAAAAGCCTCAAAAATATCAAGTTAATTTTGCAAGTAAATTGAATTAAAAAATGCAATTCTCTTAAAAGGAAGAAAATAAAATCTGGACTCAAAATGATATACCAGCCACAACGTCCAGTATTAAATTAAAAATTCCTAGGTATACACAGAAGCATGAAAATATTACCCATAAGGAGGAAGAAAAAACAGAGACCAAAAATAGATTCACAAATGGCAAAATTGGGGAATTAGCAGACAAGGATTTTAAAGCAGGTTTCATAAATAAATAATAGATGTAAAGAAAACATAAGCTGTGAGTATAAAGATGGGGGAAATCCCAGTAGAGAAACTGAAACTTTACAATAGAAACAATTCTAGAATTGAAAAATACAATATATGAAAAGAAAATTTCATTGCATAGGTTTAATGGCAGATCACACATCGTGGAAGAAAAAAAATCAGTGAACTTAAAAACAGGGGAGGAGGCAGTACGCATATCCACACTGAAGCACAGAAAGAAAAAATGTTGCATATAATTATGAGTTCCTCTGTGACTTGCAGGACAAACTTAAATGGTCTAAAATGTAACTGAAATCCCAGAAGAAGAGAAAGAAAAGAGATTGAAGCAGAAAAAAATATTTGAAAAAATAAGGGCCAAAATTTTTCCAAATTTGATGAAAACTATCAACTCACAAATCCTAGAAGCTCAATACACTCTGAGCAGTAGAAGCATAAACAGAACAACAGCTATACATCCAAAGGAAGTGAAATCACTGTCTCAAGGAGATATCTACCCTTCATGTTCATTGCAGCATTACTCATAATAGCCTAGACATGGAAAGAATCTAAGTGCCCATTGACAGATGAATAAAGAAAATGTGAGATATATATTTTTTCATATATTTACATTCACTAATATTTATATATACATATATATATATATATTATTCCCCCATTAAAAAGAAAATCCTTCCATTTGCAACAGTATGGATGGACCTAGAGGGCATTATGCTAAGCAAGATAAGTCAGACAAGGAAAGAAAAATACTGTACAATCTCACTTATATGTGGAATCTAAAAATGCCAAACTCATTATTTACAATTGCTAAGACATGGAAGCAACCTAAGTGTCCATCAACAGATGAATGGATAAAGAAGATATGGTATGTATATACAATGGACTACTACTCAGCCATAGAAAAGAACAAAATTTTGCCATTTACAGCAACATATATGGCTTTGGAGGGTATTATGCTAAGTGAAATAAGTCAGACAGAGAAAGACAAATACTGTATGATATCACCTATATGTTGAATGTATAAAATACAACAGACCAGTGAATATAACAAAAAAGATATAGAGAACAAACTAGTGGTGGCCAGTGGGGAGAGGGAAGGGGGGAGGCAAAAGATAAGGGTAGGGGAGTAAGAGGTACAAACTATTAGGTACAAAATAAGCTATAAGGATATATTGTACAGCACAGAGAATATGGCCAATATTTTATAATAACTATAAATGCAGTATAACCTTTAAAAATTGTGAATCACTATATTGTACACCTGTAACTTATATAATATTGTGCAGCAACTATATTTCAATTGTAAAAAAAGAATAAGTCTACTTGTGAAAAGAAAAAAAAAAGGCAAACTCATAGAAACAAAAGAGTAGAATGGTGGTTGCCAGGGGCTGAGAGGTGGGGGAAATGGGGTGGTGTTGATCAAAGGGTACAAACTTCAGTTATAAGATGCATAAGTTCTGGGGATCTAATATACAGCATGTTAACTATAGGTAACAATCTTGTATTACAAACTTGAAAGTTTCTAAGAAAGTAGATCTTAAACGTTCTCACCACTGAAAAAGCAAAAAGAAAGAAAAGGGAAAAAAGGTAACTATGTGAGGTGATGGAAGTGTTAGCTAACCTTACTGTGGTAATCATTTTGCATTATATACATGTATCAAACCATTATATTGTACACCTTAAACTTACACAACGTTGTAAGTCAATTACACCTCAGTAAAACTGGGGAAAAAATCTCAATAATAAGAAAAAAAGAGAGAACCACAGCAAAGCATAGACAAATTGTTGAAAACTCAAGACAAAAAACAATTTTACAAGCTGCCAGAAGAAAAAAATACATTATATACAAGGGGAAAATAGCAATTATCACTGATTTCTCATAAAAGACAATGCAAGCAAGAAGAGAATAAAATGACATCATTTAATTGCTAAAGGAAAAAAACTAGACTTCTATGTCCAGTGAAAATATCCTTCAGAAATGATGTTGGAATAAAGATATTTTCAGATAAAACAAAACTCAACAGAATTTGTCAGCATGAGATGTTAGAGGAAATTTTTCAGGCTGAAGGAAAATGATACCAAATGGAACCTCAGACCTACGTGAAGAAATGAAAAGCACGAAAAATAGTAAATGTATTGTAGAACAGTAACTGATACTTTCCCAGCTGCCTAAAATCCTATAGGACTTAACTGAATTCATCAACCCACATATGACGGTAGTCTTTTGTTCAACAATATACAATTAGACTTGTTTAAAAAAATCTAAATCAATTATCTAATTAGAGCATTAGAGTTTATATACATCCTTCAACAGCAGAAGTTTGATCTTCAGTGCTATCCCGGGAGGTGGGCAGTTCCAAATTTGAACAACGTTCATAGAATAGATGAACTGAGTAGTTGTAACACCTTGTCTGCAACCAATGAATAATATTTCCCCTGGAAGTTTATTCTATTCTGATCGACCTAATAAAGTTCTTATTATCTGAAAGATCAGGAGGAAGGAAAAGACAGCAGAATTTTAAAATTCAATAAAAGAGTTGCAATAGAAAGTTGAGGAAATTATCCAGAGCATAGAAGAAAAAACAAAAAAGATGAAAAGTAGAAGAGAAAATATTAAGAAAATTAGAGGATCAGTGTAGAAGATTCAACAGCCTACAAATAAGAGTTCCAGAGAGAAAGAACAAGAAAAAGAGAAAATTTTCAAAGAAATAACTGAAGAAAACTTCTCACAACTTTCTAAATTGAACGAGACTAATATATCCCCCAGTATAATAAATAAAAATGGATCCATTCCAACATATGTCATCATAAAATTTCAGAACAGAGATTCTGGGTGGGAAAGAAGGACATATGAAAAGAATCAGGAGTCAAGATGTCTGAGAACTGTTCAACTGCAACTGCAAAGCTTTCAAAATTCTAAGGAAAATTCATTTCTACCCTAGAATTACATACACAGCCAAACTTCCAAACAAGTACAAGGATAGAACAAATACATTTTTAGACTTTAATATCTCAAAAATTGTATCTCCTATTCACTCTTTGTATTAGTTATCTACTGCTACATAATAAATTTCCCTAAAATTTCACAGTTTAAGGCAACAAATATTTACTTTCTCCCAATTTCTGTGGGCCAGCAATCCAGGGGTGGCTTAGCTGGGGGTTCTAGATAAGGGCCTCTCATGTGATTGCAGGTCAAGCTGTCAGCCAGGGGTGCAGTTATATGAAGGTGGCACTTGGGCTGAAGAACGTGTTTCCATGGTTATTCATGTACTTGTTGGCAGGTTTCAGTTCCTCTCTGGCTGTTGGTAGGAGATCTCAGTTCCTCAGTACATGGGCTTCTCCATACGGCTGCTCAAAACAAGTCAGTTTACTTCCCACAAAGCAAATAATCTGAAACACAGAGGCCAGTTTCCCAAGACAGTAGCTATAATCTTTTATAACCTAATCTCAGAAGTGAGATAACATCACTTCTCTCATACACCATTGGGAGAGGACTGCACAGGGTTGTGAATACCAGGAAGTGGGGATCATTGAGGGCCATTTTGGAGGCTGGCTACTACACCCTTTCCTAGAAGCTACTGAGGGATGTATTCCACCAAACAAGGAAGTAAATCAAGAATGAGAAAGAGTGGGATCCAGATAAAAAAGAGAAGGAGAAAGTGAATCCCTAAGAAAGCAGTGAAGTAAAAAACCCAGGTTGACAGTTGAGTCCAAGACCAGAAACAACCAGTGGAGATGAGAACAGGAAGATACAGGTCTCCAGGCAGTCTATCACTAAGAAGAACAAGAACTAATAAATTGGGGCAGAGGGTGGGGGTGGAATCTGAACATATTGTGCTGAGAATTCTATTTCTAGCAAAATTTGGGGGTAACTTTGGGAAAAATATATTGAAAACTAAGCAACCAAAACCATTTTAAACTCTAAGTTAAATACATAAATTATAAAAGAAAAGAAGTATAATCCTGGTATACCACATGAATAAAGTTATAGTAACTTAAACACTAGAAATTGAGTTAACAAATAATATTATATAACCAAAAATGGCAGGAGGATAAAAAGACAGGAATTATCTGTCTGTGTGAGGGTGTATTCGGATAAAGGAGCTAATCGTCATCTTTTAGAGTTGCAAGTCAATAGAAACTATAAACTTAAATATTAATAAAAAGCTTAGGTATGTTTCTTAGATATACAGAGGCAAATATCAGAAAAAAACAGCTAGAAGATTTGAAAGCACTTGCCTTTGGGGAGGGAAATTCTGAGTGGGGCCGGTGGAACAGCAGATAACTACTTTTCTTTCACCTTATAGAACCATTTGATACTTTAAAACTACCATGTAGGACTTCCCTGGTGGTGCAGTGGTTAAGAATCCGCCTGCCAATGCAGGGGACACGGGTTCAAGCCCTGGTCCAGGAAGATCCCACATGCTGCAGAGCAACTAAGCCTGTGTGCCACAACTACTGAGTCTGCACTCTAGAGCCCAAGCCACAACTACTGAGCCCATGTGCTACAACTACTGAAGCCCACGTGCCTAGAGCCCATGCTCCACAACAAGAGAAGCTACCGCAATGAGAAGCCCACGCACTGCAACAAAGAGTAGCCCCTGCTCGCCGCAACTAGAGAAAGCCTGTGCACAGCAACGAGGACCCAACACAGCCAAAGATAAATAAATAAATTTATTTATTTATTTTAAAAAAACTACCATGTATATCTATAACTTAGACTATTTAAAATAACATTTTTATTTACTGAACCTAATTTTAAGTTCAATTCGACTTTAAATTTAGCACTAAGTTAGAGAGACATTGATATTTTTTCTGTTCACCCACAGTAAAATAAGTTTATTAGACTATATACATAGATATTCTGAAGATAAAATTATACACCTTGTGGAATATGGTAACAAATGGGAAATTATCTTTAGAAACTGAATTATACTGTTTATGGCAATGTCTAAAATGTAATTTTACTATATAGCATATATTGATACTATCTTTAAAACTGACAATTCCTCAAAACGCTATTACAAAACAAGCAAAAATGGATGTTATCATAGTTTTTCATACAGATATTTAGGCAACATGAATTTAGTTGACCCCAAAGAGGTCAACTAAATTATTTATTATATTATTAAAGTGCAATTCAAGCTTCTTAATATTTTTAGTGTTATTTTAAAAAAATATTTATTTTTATTTTTGGTGGCATCAGGTCTTAGATGTGGCATGCAGGATCTTTCATTGCAGTGCGCAGGTTCTTTGTTGCAGTGCGCGGGCTTCTCTCTAGTTGTGGTGCATAGGCTTCTCTCTAGTTATGGTGCGCCTGCTCCAGAGTGTGTGGGCTCAGTAGTTGCGGCACGGGGGCTCTTTAGTTGTGGCACGTGGGCTCCAGAGTGAGTGGGCTCTGTAGTTTGGCGCACGGGCTTAGTTGCCCTGATGCATGTGGGATCTTAGTTCCCTGACCAGGGATCGAACCCACGTACCCCCTGCATTGGAAGGTGTGCTCTTAACCACTGGACAACCAGGGAAGTCCCTCAAGCTTTTTTTTTTTTTTTTAATAAATTTATTTTTATTTTATTTATTTATTTTTGGCTGCATTGGGTCTTCATTGCTGCTGCACGCGGGCTTTCTCTAGTTGCGGCGAGCGGGGGCTGCTCTTCGCTGCAGTGCGTGGGCTTCTCATTGCAGTGGCTTCTCTTGGTGCAGAGCACGGGCTCTAGGTGCACAGGCTTCAGTAGCTGTGGCGTGCGGGCTTCAGTAGTTGTGGCTCGCGGGCTGTAGAGTGCAGGCTCAGTAGTTGTAGGCTCACGGGCTTAGTTGCTCCGCGGCACGTGGGATCTTCCCAGAACAGGGCTTGAAGCCATGTCCCCTGCATTGGCAGGCGGATTTTTTTTCTTTTTTGAATTTTATTTATTTTTTATACAGCAGGTTCTTATTAGTTATCCATTTTATACATATCAGTGTATACATGTCAATTCCAATCTCCCAATTCATCCCACCACCACCCACCCCCGCCACTTTCCCCCCTTGGTGTCCATACGTTTGTTCTCTACATCTGTGCCTCTGTTTCTGGGCAGGCGGGTTCTTAACCACTGCTCCACCAGGGAAGTCCCCCTCAAGCTTTTTCAGAAACTCCTTCTCAAATGACAATTCACTAAAAAAAAGTCAAATATTTATTGCCTTTTAAAAATTGCTTTTATACTAGGTCAAATTATATAGATTCTAATATTTTGGAATAGTCACACTTTTTGCTCATCTTACTGGATATAACAGAATCTTTGATTTATTTTGATGTATTAAAAAGATAATTTGTGTCAAGTAATGAATGTCCTTCTGCCTAAAAAACAAAGGAAGAAAGGATGGGAGGGAGGGAGGGAAGAAGGGAAAATGTTTCAGGGAGTACAAATTCTTGAGTGTAGGTCAGTTCATTCCAGAGCAGATTAGAGAAGAAAGCCTCTGTACTATGGCAGCCCAGCTGTTGTTCCCTTGTCCACCTAACAATCAAGCCTCAGTAAATGAGAGCTCAAGGAGAAACACTAGCCAAGAAGAGCCAGAAGTGTGCTCCTTGCCCAAATGCTGGACTCAAACAACATAACAAAGTTGTAAGACAGAAAATTTTACACAGGGTAAGCTGCAAGTACTGGAGTTTCATTTATTGCCAGAACCTTTGGAGTATTCAGGAGTCCTGTTTATTTAAGGATCTAATTACTCACTCTTTCTCTTAAAAATCAAATGAAAACCTCAGACTCTCTCCTTTCTCTTCCCTCCTTTCCCTTCCTGCTCACTTCCTTTCCTGTTCCTTTCTCTTCCTAACCTTTGCCTATTTTCCCCTTCCCTTCTGCATTCAGGGTGATGAGGAGGTGAAGGAGATGTGCAGGAGTACATCAGCTGCCAGTGCCCAAGCAGACGGAGTGTAAAGCAGGGAGGGGGAAGCCATGAGGAGGCTCTCAGCGGTGAGCGGTGTGCACACCAGCACCAAAACATGCAGGACTGGGATGGCGGGTGGTTGCGTGGACATGGTAGGTGAAGGAGACAATGAGATTGGGAGACTGATACAATGAGAAAATAAATTGATTGAAACAGTCAGCAGTTAGCTTTGAAAATAATGAGAGCCAGATTTATCACTGTTGGAGAAGGTACTTACATACATGGAAAGGGAGAAGACCAAAAATAGCCTTGATGTGCTGAATTAGAATTGTAAGTATCAGTATAAAGGCATGTTTTAAAATTTCCTTCAGGGCTTCCCTGGTGGCGCAGTGGTTGAGAGTCCGCCTGCCGATGCAGGGGACACGGGTTCGTGCCCCGGTCTGGGAGGATCCCACATGCCGCGGAGCGGCTGGGCCCGTGAGCCATGGCCGTTGAGCCTGCGCGTCCGGAGCCTGTGCTCCGCAACGGGAGAGGCCACAACAGGGAGAGGCCCGCATACCGCAAAACAACAACAACAACAAAAAACAAACCAAATTTCCTTCAATGGAGCTATATTCAGACTATTCCTTCCTCAGCGAGCAATGACCCAGTTCACACTTAAGACAGTGCCTGTGGAGACCTTAGTTATAGTAGAAACGGGGTAAAACATATTTTTCTTCTTGTTTTTTCTTAAAGGTCACTGACCAAAATCAAAGGCCAAAAGAATACCATAAGTAAAATTTTTAAAAAGGAAAAAGTAAACAAAGTGATAAAACGTTGTATTTATTTACAGTAAAACTGTCCAGAGAATATAAAAATCAATGCAAATACTGTTTACTTCAGTGTATATGTAATACACATGCAATAATTCTGTATATACGCAATATGTGATAAAATATACTTCACCGTACATGTCATGCTGGCAAATACAATAGAAAAAAGAGCCTGCAGATTGAGTGAAAGAAAAAACCTCCAGTGGAAGTTGAAAACAACATGCTAGCTGGCAGTAAAACTGCACAGCAGGTGTCATTTGGGGAATAAAAAGGAAACATATTTTAAAAGCCTAGTGGTTTTTTTAGAAAGTTCTCAAAAAAACCGCCATTTTCTTAAAAAAACATTTTTTGTTAACTTGAAACTTCATGTTTTCTGTTTTCCCCATATATTTAATAATTCCAGTCAACATTCTAATGGGATATTTATACCAGAACTTTAAAAAATATGATATTGAAAATCATATATTATGATTAGGTGAGAACAGAAAGCAATGATGGGGAAAAATAGTGTTACCAATAATTCAAATATCTTATATAATAGAATAACAATAATCTTAAAGGTATAGTGGTAACATTGGAATAAAAGACCATTGATGGAAGAAAATGGACAGTACAGAAATAGACCTTGTTATTGGATTTAGTATAAGATA
Source organism: Mesoplodon densirostris (assembly GCF_025265405.1). NCBI lineage: Eukaryota > Metazoa > Chordata > Mammalia > Artiodactyla > Ziphiidae > Mesoplodon > Mesoplodon densirostris. The sequence continues at coordinate 83,936,165 of NC_082672.1, forward strand.
AAGGAGGAATTACAAATCAATGAGAAAGGAGAAAAATATTAAAGAAATAATGGCAATTTGTGAATTTTTTTAAAAAGCCAATTTAAGTGTTCACCTCATCCTCTATTTGTAAATAAAATTAAAATAGATTAAATATTAAAACCTTAAGAAATCAAAACCAAAGGAGAAAAAAACTCAGATAATAAAGGTAAAGATTTGTCAAACATCTGATGAAGCTTATTAAATACAGAAGGAACATAATATTGAAAATATAAAAATATTATACATATGCACCTAGATAAATTAACTGAGATATAAAAGAAAGTAACAGACTGGAAAAAGTATTTTAACAGCAAAAATGACAAGAAAAGGGCTATTTCATTAACTTTACAAAAAGTTCATACAAATCAGTAAGAAAATTGCAAATGATATCAGCCAGTAATTCTCAAATGAAAAATAAAATTACCCAAAAATAAGTCACAAAAATGTCCTTACAACTAGTCAAAGAAATGCAGTAATTTAAAAAGCAACACTTCTACATCAAAAACCAAGATAGGGCTTCCCTGGTGGCGCAGTGGTTGAGAGTCCGCCAGCCGATGTAGGGGACACGGGTTCGTGCCCCGGTCTGGGAAGATCCCACATGCCGCGGAGCGGCTGGGCCCGTGAGCCATGGCCGCTGAGCCTGCGCGTCCGGAGCCTGTGCTCCGCAATGGGAGAGGCCACAGCAGTGAGAGGCCCGCGTACTTCAAAAAAAAAAAAAAAAAAAACAAGATAATATTTGTGGTAGACTCTTACCTTGGTTTTCTCTTTCAGTCTCCAAAACCCTAGCCTCAAAGCCTTTGCCTGGCCTGTCCTCCAATCAATCCTTAACTATTATATGATTCTTACCCTGTCTTAGTCAAGCTCTCTTATTCAAAGACCCACTTTACATCAGATCCCCCAAAAAGCCTACTAAACATCCCAACTTTGCCCTCATCCTTCTGAGATGCTCCTAAGATTCTGTCAAGGTAATGAATGGTCTCCTTTACAGAGGGAAGCAATACATTCAGCTTTGCCTTATGACCAGGTTATGTTGGTGGTGTTCCAGGGGAGCCAGTGGCCACAGTATGAGAGCAAAAGACTGGAAAAATTCATTCTAAATGCCCAATTAAAGGAAAGTTACTAAAATGTAGTATATTATTTCAAAGAAATAGACAAATGCGGAATAAGTGGGAAATGCTTAGGTTATATTAAGGTTAGGTTATATTAACGAATTGAGTTAAATTTAACAAAACTGTATTTATAATATGGTTCCATCTATGGGTTCATAAAAGCATGTTAAGAGAGAAAGGAAAGGAGGGCGAGGCAAAGAGAGGAAGAAAAGGAGAGAAGAGAGAGAACAAGAGAGTATGAGAACAGTGCCTGCTTGCCTTTGAGTGTTGAAATATAAATGGGTTTTTTCTGCTGTTTTTATTTTCAAATTTTCACGAATGAAAACTATTTAATAATAACAGTATTTTGAAGAAATGATTAGGAAGTAATTTTTAAACAATATTAGCTAAAAATAACTAGGACGAAATGCTCTTTCCCAGATTTGCATGCAGAGTACAAAGGCTATGCAGGTATGTGAGTGAGAGGGACATAAGTCATGCAACGCTCCCTCTTCAGCTATTGAAGCACCCTCAACCATAAGACTTTTAAAAAGTCACTAGTCAGAGGACTGCTGGTGAAGAGAGACCCTAACTGGTATTTGAGGGAAAAGATGGACTATTTAGGTCAGGTAGGTATACTTCTTTGAGTGTAAATAATCATTGCATCACATTTTCTAAAATCAAGGTGGTTTCCATAATCCCCACAAATAACGGGGCTCTCTTATTGTCTTGTATATGTGACCAGATTAAAATTATTAACATAGGGGATGCACAGCTTCTTTCTTTCCTTTCCCCCCAAACTGCTTCCACAAAACTTTCAGGGACTGCCTACTTAAGCTTCTTCCTTCTTCCCTTAGGAGTGGAAAAGAAAGGCCTAGAAAGAACTACAGTTCTCAGGGGACTGCATGCTTCTGGGAGCACGTGGCTTGTCCTCCAGAAGCTAGGAGGAAAGTGGCAATCAAGAGACTTCCCTGGTGGCACAGTGGTTAAGAATCTGCCTGCCAACGCAGGGGATACGGGTTTGAGCCCTGGTCCGGGAAGATCCCACATGCTGTGGAGCAACTAAGCCCATGCACCACAACTACTGAGCCCACGTGCCACAACTACTGGAGCCAGCACGCCGAAAGCCCATGCTCTGCAACAAGAGAAGCCACCACAAGGAGAAGGCCGGGCACCGAAATGAAGGGTAGCCCCCGCTCCCCACAATTAGAGAAAGCCCACGTGCAGCAACAAAGACCCAAAGCAGCCAAAAATAAATACAAAATTAAATCTTTAAAAAAAAAGATTGGAATTTCTTTTGGAGCTGCACTTGAAATGTAACACCACTCCCACGCTGAAGCATGAGAGCCTCCTTTTGCTTCATTACTCTTATGTTAATCTCTGAATTAGTAAAGGAGTGTCGCTGATTTTTTTAAGTATGCATATTGAAAACAGAAAACAGAATTGAAAAGCAAAACTGGATTTTCATCTAGAATTTATACAAAGAAAAGAGAAATTCTGCATATGGTAGATAAGAGGACAGGGGCCGGAAAGGTGTGTTTGATAGTGAAGGAGGGCTCGTTTATCTGGACCTACCACAGCTGGAAGGGAAAATCTCCCTTAAGTACCAAACTCCCTTAACTCTGCTTCATATTTACCAAACAACATTATATGGTTTCTTGGTTACTTTGGTACCAGCGAATGGGTGCCAGATAACAGATACAAGTAATCCAGCCGATGGAAACACTGATATTTTAAAAATTAATAAAGTGATCTTCTAGCACACACACACACACACACACACACTGACCTACTCAGTGCTTGGCTAGAGTAAACCAGTTATTTGAAAGCTGTGATTATTAAAGTTCCAGAACTCTAAAGAAGAGAGATCACATCCTGGCCAGTGGTAACTTACCAGAATTTAGTGCTGGTCAGTGTGGGCCAAACATCACCATAGGTATTAAAACAAAGGAAAAAAAACCTCTGATGCATTTATGATCATTAAGAAACTCTTAATAGAGTATTGATTTAAAATTCATAGAAGTACTGTAGAATACCAGTCAATAATAAGAACTGCAAATCCCATTAACTTGTTAGCAAATAGTAAGATTATTTCTTTGAAGAAATTTCGTATGTTGGGTGAGGTAATGCTGGTGTCTGCCAACCAAAGCGCATTCTTCACGCACTGAAAGCTGATCATCTATTGTTCTACTCAGCCATGAACATTTGAGAGAATGATCACATTAATCACATTAGTAATAAAAACCACATCAGTACCAGTAATAATAACCCCAACAGCCTTAAGTCTGAAAGATATTTGGTGTTGGTTTATACATATCTATGTGTATTCTGAATCATCCTATAACAGGACACATTACAGCATGGACTGAATCACATAAAGGCTCTCACTTCAAGCCATTAAAATGGGTGGGTTTTTCAAAATACCAAAAGACCCTACTATACTACTATGTCATCTCTTATAATCTGGCATGGATATAAGGAAGTTCATAAGGGATTCCAGCATCTTTGTGTATTTAAAGCTCATGGGTAACACACATGAAGTAAGAAGTACGGCTGAATTTTTTTAAAACAAAGATTAAATTATAATAAATACAATAAGAATATGTAAATAAAACCATACACAAGAAGGCAAGCAGGCAGGGTGGTTAGTACTTGAAATCAGTATAGTATTACATCATGATTTAGGATTCTTCTGAGTTTGTTTCACAGACACACTACATATTTAAAATAATTTTGTGGCTAGGAGTTTAATTTTGGTGACTAAAAGTTAAAATAACATAACAAAAAGTGTTAGAAATACCTGAAAAATACAGAACATTTGTTGAGTTGTTTTGCACACATTAAATAGCAGGGGAAACTTGATCTCAGCAGCTGCACATTAAATGTTACCACCTCACCTCCATTAACAGCACAGTTACCTAAAATAAGTGTGTATTCAGAATCCTCTGGTGTTTTGATGTTAGAATCTTTGGTTCATCAAGTCCAATGAACAACTATTAATTAAGTACCTTCTATGTTCAAGATACTATACTGTAGGAGGCATAAAGAAATCTTTAAAAATATTTCCTGTTCTTAACTAACTTACAATTTAGTTGCTTCGAAACTGTTGCGCTTTGATGTTAGTTGATCAGATCTCCTTTGTATTTATTATACTTTCAGAATAAAAGCTGAAGTTTTAAATAAAATATAATGTCATTGTTTTAGCATCAGCCGTGCTTTTGTCAATATTTGAGATGGTGGCATTCAAAAAATGTTAAACATAAGCATTCTTGGAGTGTTTAAATATGGTCAGATTGAGATGAGGTTTTCTTTAAAAAATAGAGGCAAGAGTATAATTTTGAATGTGAGAACTGATGATGGCTGTACTGGTTAAAGAAGGAAAGGCAATGTGCATGAATCATTACAGACCTACTACTACAGACAACTGAAATAAACGAACACCCAGGGGCATTGGCTCCGTAACATTATTGCCATGTGCGCAATGCAGCAATTTAGGAGGTTGAGAACTATAAAAGTGTCCAGAGAACTTTTCAGATGACTATAACACCATCAATTCAAAGTTCCTTTTTATTAGATAATGTATACAGAAGATACATTTGATACAAATGTATCTTGATACAAAATTCTTGATACAAAGTCAAAAAGTAGGAAAGGATATATGGTAAAAGGTAAATCTCCCTTCCACCTTAGTACTCTTCTCAGAAGAAAAGGACCGCTACCAGTTGCTTGCAGCTAAAACAATCATTTATATGATCTTTCTTCTCCAAAACTTTTCACTCTGTCTGCACTTCTACTCTGTTGTCTCCAACCTTAATCCATACACTTATTCTACACGGCGTTTAAAGAGGACTATATATTACAAAGTTCACACTCTGAAACAGGCTAATATAATAAATAGGAACTGCTAAAATTAGCCAACTTGTCAAGATTATGTTAATGGTCTTTGGATCCTTTTCTTAATTATGAAAGAGAACTTCTCACCTTTATCAACGTGTATTTTCAGAACTAGGTAGGTTTATCTGAAGCAATCACTGTGCCAGGGTGAGTGGAATTAGCCTGAGTTACACAAATCAAGCACACCTTGGAGCTGGGGTCATCCCCAAAGCCATTGAGACAAGGTGGAAATGGACCTTGTTGAGGCACCCTCAGGGTCTAGGACCCTAAAATCTATTTGTGACATTGACATAAATTTGAAGAAGACACTTATTTGATTTTTAATTTAGAAAAACAAAACAAAACACGCGACTTGCCTGGAATTGTGAGGATAAAGTGAGTATATTTAGCTATACAGGATTAGGAAAAGTTCTTCTATAAACTTAATAGAAAATTATTTAATTGATAAAATTATTTCATATTACACTCTAGTGGGGGTTTTGTTGTTGCTTTTTTTTTTTTTTTTATGTTTGACCACCTCATGTGGCATGTGGGATCTTATTTCCCAGACCAAGGATCGAACCCATGCCCCTTGCAGTGGAAGCACATAGTCTTAACCACTGGACCACCAGGGAATTCCCTATAATCTAGTGTTTTAAATCTATTATTAGGTTAGAGAAATCTCCTGATGATTATAGCAGGTATTCAGAAGAATACTAGGTTTTGTGTATGCCCACAAAGCCACTTAGGTTGGAAGACTGCTGAGACTGATGACCTAGACTTCACTAAGTTTGATTTCACTTTATTTTACTATTAAAAGAGTAAAAAAGAAATGCAAAGATTAAACAAGATATAATGGTACAAATGAGTGGAGGGGGTTCCCTGATTCTTCTCTTTTTCCTCACAGAGGCATGTCCTAAGTTCTGCCACAAAGGAGAGGCCAAGTCAGTGCTCAAGGACTGATCCTATTACCGTATGAGAAAAAATGTTCACCTCATAGTGCACCACTAAGCCTACTGAAATTCCAGTCCAGTAAGCTTGGCTACAACCTACCAAACCTATAATAGGTCCAGGCTCCAGAAAATGAAAAGACAAATTATAAGATAATTCAGCAAATATTTATTGAATACCTATTAAATGTTGTATCTAGTTTTACATTAGGTTCAATTTTTCTGCCATTTTGAGGGAAGGTAGAGATTCCTATGATGTTTTATATAAATGGGTCAACTATCTCAATAATACTAGAGTAACTGTTTTATCAAGCAGCAGGTTGAACTGTGGGCCAGTATTCTTTTTCTCTCATTATGGTATTACTGCAGAAGATTTTACATAATTATAGCAATTTTAAAAATTTCTTAGGGATATGAGCCCACATATTTCTAGTTCATTTCTAAAACCCACATATTCCAGACAGATTCTAAATCTATTAAAGACACCAAAGGCAGACTATCCTATCCACATGACTTAAAAGGAATAGATCAGGGACTTATATTTTTCTCAGGTAAGCTGATTTAGTGACAACAGCAGGTATGAAGGAAGTGGCACCAACTTCCTGTTCTGCTGTTCTTTCATGCCTGGCCTCTGGGTAGACATCTTTCCCAGTCCACACAGTCACCCCAGGGTAGATAGAAATGGCTACTTCCATGGTGTTAATGGCTCCTTCAGGACCATGCCTTGTCCATAAGTCATCCACAAAGCCCTCTCTGGGGAAAGGGGCTAGAGAGGCAAGGTAGGGTCTCAGCACTGGTGTTTACAGCTATAGTCCAGAGTTTACATAACGCACCCTAGCCTGTTCCTGTCTATCAGAAGCAGGAACTTGTCCTACTCTGCCATCTTTGTTACATAAGAGGAAAGGGCCTTTGCACAGTGAAGACCCATTCACAGAACCAAACCTAACTATCTTGCTTAGGATTACAAAGTTCAGTAATATGTAGAAAATAAAATACTTTCATGGACATGAGGTGCTGACTGGTATAAAATATTCTCTAATTTACTATATAATGCATTCCATTCCAAACTAAATTATGACTTTTTCCCAAGAGGAGATAATCATAAACATTCTTTAAGTAATTCCTCATTAAAGGCCTGACATAACCTCCTAACCAAATGAAATGATTTCATAAGAATGTAATCTCCAATTTGTCACATTATGGCTAATGGCTGGTAACTATTCTTAATAATATTATACTATTTGCTTTTTTTTTTGGCTGCATTGGGTCTTTGTTGCTGCACGCGGGCTTTCTCTAGCTGTGGCGAGAGGGGGCTACCCTTTGTTGTGGTGTGCGGGCTTCTCATTGTGGTGGCTTCTCTTGTTGCAGAGCACAGGCTGTAGGGTACGTGGGCTTCAGTAGTTGCAGCACGCAGGCTCAGTAGTTGCGGCACATGGGCCCTAGAGCACGTGGGCTTCAGTAGTTATGGCACGTGGGCTCAGTGGTTGTGGCACACGGGCTTAGTTGCTCTGTGGCACATGGGATCTTCCCGGACCAGAGATCGAACCCACATCCCCTGCATTGGCTGGCAGATTCTTAACCACTGCGCCACCAGGGAAGTCCTATTTTTTTTTTCTAATAATCAAAAGCAAGATTGTAGTACATGCCTGTGTTATAGGCTTAATAGTCACCATATAAGTTCTACACCTTTAATAAATTGTTTTTTCATGTTCATTATAATAAAGAAATAGAAAATAGAGGAATCAACTGCAGTTGTCCAGAATTCAATTCTGATATATAAAATAGTTTTCCCACTTCCAAGATTATAGAACTCTTTTGTTTTCACACCTAAAATTTTAAAACTTCAAGGATGTTGCCCATGAAGAAAAATATACAAACTGGGCAAGTCTACAATGACCATATTCTAATTTCAAGAAAACATGTATTTTTATGAGAACGGTAAGATAATACTATTAAACTTTCGAGTTTTGAGGAAAATGCCTTAAAAATATAGCTTTATTTGTTAGCTTAAAATTATTTGAAAATACTGAAAAACACTAGGAAGAAAGTAAGTTACCTACAATCCAAAAACTATTTAAAATTCCATAAAAAAGAAGACAAAGTCCTCCACATCAACCCTCTAATCTCTTTCCTCCAGAATAGCCTATGCTACACAGACTAGCTATACAGTCTTATAAATTTACATTTTAAAAATGAAATCAAACTGGCCTGGAATTTGCTTTTTCTTTTCAATTAATCATGCATACTTTTCTAATCAGTACAAATAGATCTACTTCACTGGTTTAAATAGCTGCAAAGCATTTCATTACATGGATGCTGCATAATGTTTTTGATCATTTCTCTATCCTTGTAATATACCTTTTGGTACATATTTTATTATGTCTGTGTGATTGGTGAAAACACTGTGGTCCCTTTACACTGGGGTGGGGGAAAAGATTTGGTAAACTTTGAGGTCACCAAACCATCTTCTTGAAAAACACAACTTTAGAAAATAGCTTACACTTGTATTAGACTATGTTCTTGAGGAAAAAAAGAATCAGAGAAAGAAAAGGAATAAGAAACACACATACATATATATATATACACACACACGGATAGAGAAAGAGAAAGTAATTATCTTGTGTGTTTATATTTATAAGGAGCCAATATTAAGAAAAAATGGATGAGAAAGCTAGTTATAAAATGAGACTTTTAACCTCAAAAGGTGAAGATGTTTAAAGTCCGAAACTCTGAGTGCAAGTTAACCCATACTTGCTTTGTGCTGTCAAGATTACATTTGTTGGCCTGCAGAAGAGATGAAGTAGTTCAAATTGCAAAGTGAAGTCAATGAAAAATGCAAAACCCTAATCAGCTTTAGTTGGGAGTCAGTTTTACAGAACAGCACTCTCAGGAAATTATGTCACAAGCCATTACTACAGTGTTTTGCTGCTATTAACTGGAAGTAAGAACTGAGGCATATAGAGCCAGAAAGAAGCAAGCCATCAGCAAACTCCAATAAACAGGGGAAGTACAACAATGATGACCTAGGAAATACATTTCTTTACCATTTTTATGTATTATTTCATGTTTCAAAGTTTGCTTCTAAGACCACTGATTATATTCTACCTCTGGGATCATTACCACAGGATAATGATAAGAGAGTATGAACTCTGGAGTCTAGATGGACCTGGGCTCAAATCTCAGCTCTAAACTTTTCTAGCTGAGTCACCTCCAAAAGTTATTTAGTGTATTGGGTCTCAGTTTCTACTTATAAAATAAAAATAACAGTAGATGTTCAGTAAATGTTGGTTATGAGATCTCGATAATATACCTAGAAAATCATACTGGGAGCAATGCCTTGGCATGAATGAAACACTTAATTACTCCAAGCACTGGTTCTCAAATCAGTAGCAGCAGCATCACCTTTGAGCTTATTAGAAATGCAAATTCATGGGCCCTACCTAAACCTACTGAATTAGATGGCCTGAGATGGGGCCCAGGAAACTTTTTTATAAGCTCTCCAGATGATTCTTATGCACTTGACTTAGAGTTAAGCTAGACATGATTTTTATGTGATCATTTCCATTAATGAACATTAAGGGATCCAGCCATCACCTACAGGGCTGTTATCCATCAGGCACAGGAGCAACAGTGTCTTAGGCCTATGATACTTTTAAAGGCTTATGAAAATTCCAGTTATAAGATAAATAAGTATTAGGGATGTACAACATGATAAATATAATTAACACTGCTGTATGTTATATATGAAAGTTAAGAGAGTAAATCCTAATTCCTCAAAATAAGGAAAAAATATAGACTTATGAAAAATGTTTTAATATTATTCCTCCTAAAGTCAGCAAAACATTAACATAATGACAATAATAAATATATAATAGTGAATCCAGACTGGATTGTATCTTAATACCAAAGCAGTTTTAAAATTAATTAACTTGAGCCAAAGCAAGCTTGAGAAAGAAGAACAAAGCTGGAGGTATCATGCTCCCTGTCTTCAGACTATACTACAAAGCTACAGTAATCAAAAACAGTATGTACTGACACAAAAACAGACACATAGATCAATGGGACAGGCTAGAATCCAGAAATAAACCCATGCACTTATGGTCAATTAATGTACAATGAAGGATGCAAGAATGTACAATGGGGAAAAGACAGTCTCTTCAATAAGTGGTGCTGGGAAAACTGAACAGCTAAATGTAAAAGAATGAAATTAGAACATTATCCACACCATATACAAAAAACAAAACAAAACAAAAACCCTCAAAATGGATTAAAGACTGAAATGTAAGACTGGAAACCATAAAACACCTGGAAGAAAACACAGGCAGAATACTCTTTGATATAAATTGTAGCAATATTTTTTTGGATCTGTCTCTGCTAAGGCAAAGGAACCCAGAGCAAAAATAAACAAATGGACCTAATTAAACTTAAAAGCTTTTGCACAGCAAAGGAAACCATCAATAAAATGAAAAGACAGCCTATTGAATGGGTGAACATATATGCAAATGATATGACCGATAAGGGGTTAATATCCAAAATATATGAACAGCTCATAAAACTCAGTATCAGAAAAACAAAGAATCCAATCAAAAAATGGGCAGAAGACCTGAATAGACATTTTTCCAAAGATGACATACAGATGGCTAATAAGCACATGAAAACTTGCTCAATATCGCTATTTTAGAGAAATGCAAATCAAAACCACAATATCTCCTCATACCAGTCAGAATGGCTATCATCAAAAAGATCACAAATAAATGTTGGCAAGGATGCTGAGAAAAGGTGACCTTTGTACATTATTGGTGAGAATGTAAATTGGTTCAGTCACTATGGAAAACAGTATGGAGGTTTCTCAAAGAAACTAAAAATAAAACTACCACATGATCCAGCAATTCCACTCCTGGGTGTACATCTGAAGAAAATAAAAACACTAACTCAAAAAGATACATGCACCACAATGTTCAAAGCACCATTATCTACAATAGCCACAGTATGGAAGCAACCTAAGTGTCCATCAACAGATTCAACAGATGAATGGATAAAGATGATGAATGGATATGACATCTATACATATACTACATATATATCATATATGTAGTATTTCATTGTGTGTGTGTATATATAAAAAAGAATGAAATTTTGCCATTTGCAACAACATGGATGGACTTGGAGGGCATTATGCTCAGTGAAATAAGTCAGACAATGAAAGAGAAATATTGTATCACTTATATGTAGAATCTAAAAAATGAAACAAATGAATGAATATTACAAAATAGAAACAGATTCACAGATACAGAGCAGCGGTCCCCAACCTTTTGGGCACTAGGGACCTGTTTCGTGGAAGACAATATTTCCATGGACGGGTAGGTGGGGGGTAAGGTTCAGGCGGTAATCCAAGCGATGGGGAGCAATGGGGAGCAGCAGATGAAGCTTTACTAGCTCCCCCGCCGCTCACCTCCTGCTGTGAGGCCCGGTTCCTAACAGGCCACGAACCAGTACTGGTCCACGGCCGGGGGGTTGGGGACCCCTGATATAGAGAACAAACTAAACTAATGTTTACCAGTAGGGAGAGGGAAGGAGGAGGGGCAAGATAAGGGTTGGGAATCAAGAGGTAAAAACTTCTATGTATAAAATAAATAAGCGGGCTTCCCTGGTGGCGCAGTGGTTGTGAGTCCCCCTGCCGATGCAGGGGACACGGGTTCGTGCCCTGGTCCGGGAGGATCCCACCTACCGCGGAGCGGCTGGGCCCGTGAGCCATGGCCGCTGAGCCTGCGCGTCGGGAGCCTGCGCGTCCGGAGCCTGTGCTCCGCAACGGGAGAGGCCACAGCAGTGAGAGGCCCGCGTACCGGAATAAATAAATAAGCTACAAGGATATATTCTACAGCACAGGGAATATAGCCAATATTTTATAATACCTTTAAACAGTATAATTGACAAGAATTTTGCATCACTGTTCTGTGAACTAATATTATAAATCAACTACACCTCAATTTAAAAAATTAAATAAAAAATATACATAATTCCAAATTTAAAACTACCTATTATCCCCAAGATATAACCACCGTTAACACTTTGGCTTTTGGGGGGTGAGGTGGGGCTGGGAGACTGTCTTTTTGCTCTGCTTATAAATGCATATATAATACAGACCAATGGAATAGGACTTTTAAACACTTGATACATTTTTGCCAAATTGCTTTCCAGGTAGTTGGTTCTCCTTTAAATTAATAGCATCAGTGAATGAGAATGTTCACCTCACAGCATCCTCTCCAACTTTAAATATTATCTTTAACTTTTTTTTGTTAATTTCATAGTGGGAAAAATGGGTATAAATGTGAACTTATAAAAAAATAAATATTGATGGTTGTGAAAAAAATTTTTTTAATATATTTCTTACGGAGGAAGGGCCTGTGAAGACAAAAGCGCCTAAGACCCAGGAAAGTAAAAATCCAACCCTGGTCACCTGAAAACTTAACTGTTAATTTATAAATGTTGACACTGAAGGTGCCTGGTAGAAATTGACTATTATAAGAAATTTGTTATTTTGAGGGTATATTAATTTATAATTTAAAAAATATTAGTTTGTTTTTCACTTAAAAGTGAAACAGGATCACTCAATATCCTCAAGCAACAAAAATAGCAAATGATAAATTATATTCATTATATGACTCTTACTAAATCAGTAAAGGTTATTAGTTCATTTTAGGAAAAGATTTTAAAAGAAGTTTTAAACAAAAAGGTTTTCAACTTATGCCTTGGTTAACAGGACAATTAAACTAGTTCATTCCTCAAAGATTGCACTAAATCATAGTTTTTCTGTATCATTTTAATTGCTGTTGAATTTTCATGGGTATGGAGCACAAATTTTTGTTTTGTAAGGAGGGATAGTGAGGGATTTAAGAAAAGTATTTAATTAGAGGACTGCGCAGAGGAAGGAGCTGAGTTTCGTGGTGGGACTATGCATGACTTCTTTGCTTTTCTGTATTTTCCAAATTTTCATTAATGAACGTGTCATCTTTGCAATTAAAAAGAAAAAAGAAAGTAAAAAGCAAAGCAAAGAAGGAAAAGAAAAACGGACATGACATAGTCACCTGCAATTACAAGGCCTGACTTGTAAGACAGGGGACGGGCTTTGAAGTCTCAGGCACATTAAAGGACAGGATTTTTTTTTTTTTTTTTTTACACTGTCATCCAAAGGGTACTGTAGAATCCTCCCTGATGAATTATTCTGAAAATTTCTTTAAAAATGAATGAAGACCACAAATCATTCTCCCCACATGTGATCGCGCTACCTCACTCTACCTTTTCTCTTCAGCTGGCTACGGTTTAAATCGAAGGCCTCCTCAGAGGAATATGAATTCGGAACATTTCTCAGGCCATCGTGGTGCCACAGAAGCCGAATGCATCGCCGGCCCGGCCCGGAAGCCCAGGTCTGCCATGGGGGCCTCGGCGGGCGCTCCCGAGGTCGGACCAAACGTGTGCGGGCCAAGCCGGCACCGTGCTGGGCCGGTGCTACAGAGGGCCGGGCGCGCGGCACCCCCGGCCCGCTCCGCCCGCGAGCGAGCTCGGGATCCTGAGAGCGAGCCGCGCTGGGGGCGACAGGGGCGGCGGCGGGGGCGGGCGCGTGGCGGCGGCAGCGGCAACCGTGGGGGAGGAGCGGCGGCTCGCGCTGCTGTGGCGACGGACGCTGTTGTGGCGACGGACGCTGCTGTGGCGACGGACGCTGCTGCGGCGTCGGACGAGAGGCGGTGGCGGAGAAGACCCACCCCTGTCCACATGGACAGTCGCAGAGGTCTCGGCTGATACATTCGCGCCTGGGCGGGGTGGGCGGACGGCCGTAGCGGCGGCGGCTGCGGCTGCGGCTGCTGAAAGGAGCGGAGAGTCCGGGGGCGCCTGACTGTCGTGGAGACCTCACCGACCCGGGGCGGCGGGTGCGGCCATTTTACGGCCCGGGACTGAGGGAGGCGTGTTTGTGTGCTCGCCCTCAGACTCTCTTCCTGCGGGCCCGCCGCTAGGGGAAGCTTCTCGGGCGGCCTGGGCGGGCGGTGGATGGGGAGTCGCGGGCCGAGAGGCACCGGGCCCGGGAAGCGCCGTCGCCGTCGTCGCCGCTCGAGTTCGCCCGGCGGAGCCTGAGCAGCCCAGGCTGCGGGTCTCGCCGCCCGCCCGCGGATAGGCCCGGGAGCCGGCCTGCTTTTGTGTAGGCCCGTCCGGACGGGGGAGCGCCGCCCGCCTGACGGCCGAGTCCTAGGCCCGCAACCCTGCGGCGGCTCCCCTCCTGCGGCGCGGCCCCTCATCCCGGCGAACGCGGCGGCGGTGTGGGCCATGGATTAGGGAGGCGGCGGCGTGGGAGGAGGAAGATGGCGTCTGGCAAGAGAGACGGCAGCGCCGGGGAGATTACTTTTTTAGAAGGTACATCAATTTCTGCACTCGAGGGGGTGGGGGTGGGGAACTACAGGAAAATGTGGGCCCCTGATTCCCGGCTATTCAGGTGTGGGCGCTGGCTGGGTTTGGGGGGCTCCGGGGCGCTGGCGGGGAGAGAGGGTGCTGCGGGCGCGCTGGGTCCGAGTCCGTGCGGGCTAGGGGCTCGGCCGGGAGCCGGGAGGCCGAGGGGGCGTCGGTGGACCGGCCGGGAGCCGGAGTTGATGAGTGTCCTTTGAGAGTGTACGCGTGTCTTTGACATGTTTTTCTGTTTTTGGTTTCTCCGTGGTGGCCTAAGGATGAGAGCAGATTGCGCTCGGGTCCCGTTTGGTGTTTATGGAAAGTTTCAAATCGCTACGGTTGGGTGAAATCGGGGGCCAGTCCACGTAGGGAGGGGAGAGGTAGTTTCCTGAGCTTGTTTTATGCGCCCGTCCCCGTCTTTCTTTTTTCGCGGAGCTTCAGGCTTCCTCTTGCAGCCAGCATTCAGATTAGGCCTGGCTCTGTCAGGTAATCTTACGAAATGTGTTTTGCTAACGATATTTTAGAAAATAATCTATCGGAAAAAAAGAGAACGAGATTCACAATGTCAATTTTGGGACCGTCTCCCAAGCTAATAGACGAAGTTTGAGTGGTTACATTTTAAATCATTTGTGAGGAAAAGTTAAACATTTGCTGCAGGCGGACTAAGCCAGTCGTAAGTAAGAAAAGCCATCTATTATTGTTGGGGATAATGGGTAACAGTATTGGCTCTTGGCCCACATATAAGGATCCCTAAAATACGGCTAAATTCGTTGTCCTTATGGACCAGGAACGCTCAACGTTCGACTATGCGTTCACCGTTTGTGACGGTAATTAGGTTTATAAATATGTTTGGGAGAGCGGGTTTATGAGTGTGGGTCTGTCTGCTGTGCAGTGACTTTAAAAAAGATTTAACTCCTTTTCGGATAATTTTGCAAAGATGAATTTCATATGGAGTAAAAGGAGTACTTTAAAGATAACTAGTTGGAAACATTTCTGAATTAAGAAAGTACAACTTCACTGTGGTACAAGGTCCTCTAAGAGAGTGTGGAAGGATGGGTAAGCCGAGTTTACAGTTTTATTAACTGCACCTGGAACAGGGCCTGGACCACAGTAGGTACTCAGTATTAGGCTCATGAACAAATGGGTACTAATGGAGCTGAGTGGGAAAAGAAACCTTAATTTTCTTAATCTTCCTTGGAGTGTAGCAGAGCCAAAAACAAAAAGTTACCTTGTGTGTGCAAACCAGCCTTTATTTAGAAGGGATGAGAGTTTTATATGAGATTTGTGGTAAGGTGTGGAAAGCTTGCAAGTTTTTCTGGGTTCAGTTCGTATTTCTTTTATTCTATCTCCATTCTCATTTGGGCAGAATGGTTACCTGTCAGGGGCTGAGAGTGGTACAGCTTGTGTTTCAGGTGGTGCTATGTGATGAACATAGGGAGGATAGAAAGAGCATAAATAAGGCCAACAGATACAGGGCCAATGTGAAATTTAAAACTGTTGCTTTTACTTTATTCTAACTTAAGGGTCTGTGAATTGCTCTAGGGGTTAAACTTGAGTTTCACCATGTCTCCTTCAGCATTCTCAGAAAGCAAGTGAATGGTACCTTGTTTAGAATATGAGCATAAGGGAGAGCAGGCATTTCAGTTTTTCATATACTGTACTGAATCTTGAAATAAATGGGATGATATGTAGTACTACTAATATTTTTTGTGTTTAATATTTTGTATTTAATTCTTTTGGTTCTTTACACTTTTAATGATAAAATACTCCAGTATAGCTTGCCAGATATTCATTCATCAAATATTTATAGTGGCCTGCTCTGTACTAGGCACTTTACCAAGGTGAATACGGCAGTGCATAAGATAGTTAGGGTCCTTGCCTTTATGGGACTTATATTTTAGTGGGAGGGGCTTTTCATAAATAAGTAAACGTTAACCCATTTAAAACACTCTTACCCCATTTTTTTCACATAGTTTCCTTCTTCACTTTATTTAGATCTGCTCAGACCTGACAACCTACTTACAATGTCATGCTGCCACACATGTACAAACACATGGTATTCCCTTTAACTTTTATTTTCCATGGTAGCACTTTTCACATGATAAATCTATGTCTTCATGTTTTTTAGTCCTATTAAAGTATAAGCTCCATGAAAGCAGTGGCTTTCTCTTTTCACCATCCTATTTCTTGCACGTGGAGCATATTTATTTGTTGTTAGTGAAATAAACAGGATGATAATAGTGTGATAAAGGCTATGGAAGAAAAATACAGAGCCGTGGATGAATGAGAAAGCCATTTTACAGTGTTAAAGTCAAGAAAGGCCTTACTGAGGAGGTCACACGTGTATTAAGGTAATAACTGTGGGACTAGAGTATGGCAGAGGGCCTGATGTCTCTAAAGGTTCCAAGATGATATAGGGTTCCATTTGTTTAGAAAAAGGAGGTCATTATGGCTGAAATGTAGCAAGCAAAGAAGAGAGTGATATGAAAGAGAGGTCGCAGATCATGCAAGATCATGAAGTTTTATTTGATTCTGAGAAGTAGGAAGTCATTGAAGCGTTTGGGACAAAGGAGTGTAATGATACGATTTACCTTTGTTTTTAAAAAAACCCGCTTTGCTCCTGGAGTGAATCAGAGGAGATCAAGAGTAAAAGCGGGGGTATTAGTTAGGAGAGTATTGTAGCAGTCTGAAAAATAGACGGCGTTTGGATGTAGAGCTTACAGGACTTCTTGATGCATCGCATATCGAGGATCAGAGGAAGGGAGGAATCAAAGATGACTCCTAGGGTTTGGGTTTGAGGTGTTGCAGGGGGGCACGGGATTCCATTCACTGAGATGGAGTAGGCTGGCAGAGGAATGAGAAGTAAGTTAACCGCTCTGCTTTGGTCATCTTAAGTTTGAGGTGCTTGTTTGTTGTCCATTTTCTAAATTATGTCTTACATTCTTATAAAATATTAAGTAAAAAACGAATTCCATTTCCTTTTCTGGCTTCTTTAGGGGAAAAGAGACCTATGGGTTACTCTTGTACTTTATTTTGTTGGTATGGTATCACACTGGAATTGTGTGAATTTAATTAGGCCACAGCTTGTATTGAATTTTTTCTTTCCCCTCTTTGATTTGTTTCTTTCTCTTCGATTCACTTAAGGTTGTCTTCTGCACCTTTTCCACTTGTGATAGCTAGTGTGGCAGATTTCTCTTTTGTTTATTCATTCAACGGATATTTATTGAGCAACTGTAACGTTGTAGGTACTGTGCTGAGAGTCACAGTGGGGGAGGGAAGGCAGTTTCCCCTTGGAGTTTCCAGTCCAGTGAGGGGAGTCAGTAATCAAATGAACATTTGCAACTGTTTCAGTGTAACATTTCAACTGTCAAGTGCAACCAAAGGGGCTTATTTGTGATAATGAGAAGTTGATCTAATCAGGGCGGTTTGAAGGGTGACTAGGAGAGGGAAAGGTGGAGAAACAGAGCTTTCCAGCCAGGGGGAATACAATAGAGGAAGCGTGGCACGTTTAGGGAACTGAAAGGACAGTGTGGTGCTAGTAAGGAGAGCGGTACAAGATAAGACTGGAGGTTAACATCATCAGCTTTGTTTCAGAAAAGGTCATTGGCTACCCCACGGAAATAACTCTGGAGAGGGGCTGAAGATTGTTGTCGAGATCAGTTAGGAGACTTGTAGTACAGGGCAGAGGGGACGGTAGTGAGCTCGTTCTCGTAACCTTTCATTTGATATTCTCCCCGTTCTCTTCTCCTCTGGCAAGTCTACCTCCTCTCATGTCTTTTTCTCTATTATACTGTTCTTGTTCATTCTAGCTTTCTTTCCCTTTACCTTTTTTCTTCTACCCACTAATTGCTTCCCCGATATTTTCTCCCATTTTTTCTGCTTTCCCTTTCATGTGTGTGTATGTGTGGGTGTGTATATTTCCTACTTTGTTTTCGTTCTTCTCTTAATGCTTGCCTTCTCTCTTATTTGAATTCTAGTTTTTATTGTTGTCTTTCACTTACTACCTTTCTTTTTCTAGGTATGAGCTGACTGTTCTTGATATTCTAGATTGACTAGTGTAGTGAGCGAGGTAACAGAATGCAGTTATGCATTCCACGTATCTAGACTTCTGTAAGTTCATTGTTCCTGTTGCCATTACAAAAGTGCGTTGACTGTTTGAGATCAGGTGGTGTAGAGGGGTTATATGACGTAGAGCAAGTAAGTGGGGCCGTGAGAACTGGAGCCTGGGACCTGTCCTATAGCCTTAACCTCCTTCAGCATTTCCTTCCTCCTTTCCTCCCTCCTTCCCTTCTTTCTCCCTTTGCTTTTTCCCATTCTTCTTACCTGTTTAACCTTGGGGGCGGGAGGGACAAGAGACGGGAAAGTAACAGGGAGCTATGGGGAGTTACCATTTCCTGATGAAGCAGCGCTCTGAGAGGTCAAAGGCTGAAGCCACAGGTCCCTTCAGGCCCAGCTTCAGAAAGTCTACAATGTCACTACTGTCACATTCGATTGGCCGGAAGGCCACAGAGCCAGCCCAGATTCCAGAGGAGGGCAAGGAGAACCATCCCTCAGCAGGAGCAGTGGGAAGGGATTTGCAGCCATCTTTAATCCACGCAGCCATCTTTCCTCTCCCAAACCTCCCTGTTTTTTTGGGTTTTTGGTTTTTTTTTTTAATACTTTCAACAAAGTCCTAGTATTTCTTCAACTTGAAAATGACAGTTCTTTGAAGATCCAAAAATTTCTAATTTCTGGACAGTTTAGGAAACTAAAGGAAGACAGCGCCGTTTTGGGGGCCACCTTAGGGTTTTGTACTTCTCAGAGCCTTCCACATCCATCACCAGCAATTAGGACCTCTTGTCTCCTGACTAAAATTGGAACAGTCCTAGGCAAATTGGGACATATGGACACTCTGCCTTGTCCCAAGTTAACAGCAACTACTTTGAGGCCGTCTGAAACTATAGGCTGGAAAAGTAAGACAGCAAGCCATATGCTGACCTTGTTTTGGGAGAGTTTTTTGGTTTTTTGTTTTTGTTTTTTGTTTTTGCGGTACGCGGGCCTCTCACTGTTGTGGCCTCTCCCGTTGCGGAGCACAGGCTCCGGATGTGCAGGCTCAGCGGCCATGGCTCACGGGCCCAGCCGCTCCACGGCATGCGGGATCCTCCCGGACCAGGGCACGAACCCGTGTCCCCTGCATCGGCAGGCGGACTCTCAACCACTGCGCCTGGGAGAGTCTTTTTTTTTTGTTATTTCAAATACATTTCATGCTTGGTTTTGAATATGAGGGTTTTTTTCTCCCACATTAACTGCGTTACAATGTTTGAAATATAGCAGGGAGAAAAAAACCAAACAGTGCTGGTGTACAGTGTATAACAAATGTGCTTTTTTCTTTTTTGCAAAGACTGAAGCCATTTTTAAGGACATGAAGAGCTAGAAATTTCCCGAGACTTGTTTGTATACTATGTAATAACCTTGTTGTCTTTCCTATATTAAAAAAAGAAATCTGCAAACTTTCTGCCTCCACAACCTCCTGTGTATGAATCTGCCACCAAATCTTGGAGACATGGTGAAAATACTGCCTTTCACCACCATGACCTCTGGTGACTCTGTCTTCATGGAAACCAATATCTTCTCTGCCTCTGAAATTCCTATGCCACTGTTTGGATGAGGAGGGGTTCCATATTTTGGCATTTAAACTTCTTTCTTCAGTTCAGGTTTGTCTCCATTCTCTATTATCACAGGAAATAAAAACCGCTGATTTAATTTTGTCAGTATAGCAATTAAGTCTGCAAATCTTCATCAGCGTTTCCTTCACAAGTTTGAGTACCAACTCCCGAGTCTCCTTGTCTTCACCATTTATAGGCTTTACCTGTTTTTCAAGTTTATCTTCTTTTAATTTAAGTTTATTATGACACTGTCCATTTTCTCCTTGTTGAATGATGCATTTGCACTTTCAGAATTAAAGTGTTTCATTGGTCCATCTCATTGAATATTGTTCCCCTGCCATCTTGATGGTGTTCTCCCCTTTCCTTGGAGCAGAAGGAACATTTGGAGCCACTTGTCTCTCACGATCATTTCCTAGGTTATTTGTTTTCTCTCTTTGGAACTTTGTGTGCTTGTGATAACTATATTTGAGAGACTGTGTATTCTGCATGAAGATACAACCAACTGCACTACTTTGGGGTAGGGTACCCACTGCTTGGTATTTCCATTCCACAGAAGATCAAGATGCTTCCAGCAACACCAACAGCATCAAACTGCTGCCTGATGTTGGCCTTGGACAGAACTAACTATGCCAGCATCCTGCCGAAAGATCCATAGAAACCCACTGAATGGAATGAAGAGGTAGATAAACTGAGGGAACACTGAACCATAGCTGGATCCTGAGGCAAAGAATATTGTGCTTTTGGTGGTTCACAGAGAAGTCTAATATTATTCCCAAGGACATAATATATTCAGACTTCATCTTCAGATAGTATTGGACAGTCTATTGGTCTGTCTCCTGCATCAAAAAATAAAGGTTGTATAGACTAGGAATTTGAGAAAACTCCACTCAGCTGGGTGATTTTTCTGCTTCATGAAGCTCCTGTGGGGGTTATTCAGTGGTAGCTTGGCTGGCCTGGAGGCTCCAAGACAGCTTTATTCAAATGTCTGACTCTGGCCGGTATGGGCCGGAGTTGGGCCCTTCCTTCTCCATGTGGTCGAAAGGCCTCTTCATGTGGTCTCTGCAGCGGGGTACCCGTACTTGTAACATGGTGGCTTAGGGCTCCACGAGACGGCCTGTGGAGAATCTTGACAGGTTCTTGAGAAAGATTGGGGGTAAAGCACTACAGAGCCACCTAAAATTGCTTTATTGAGATTTCCTGACATTTGCATTTAATTCGCTCTTTACGTTTTCTTTTACTGCTTTTATATTTCTAAGTTGCAGAAGTTAACTTCTGTCTCAGTGATCCTTTTTTAAAAATTCTATTTTTTATTATTGTAAAACCTTATCAATGACAGTTTAAAAATTATTAGGAAATGTTTCATATCTGTGTGGAATATAAAGCATAATATAGCAAAAGCTCATGTTCTACTTCCTAGCCTAAAGAAAACATTACTAATACAGTTGAACCTGGGCTGAACCCTTTCTTTTTTTTTTATTTTTAAAAATTTTTTAAAGAAATTTATTTATTTTTGGCCGCGTTGGGTCTTCGTTGCTGCATGCAGGCTTTCTCTAGTTGCGGCGAGCGGGGGCTACTCTTCGTTGTGGTGCGCGGGCTTCTCATTGCGGTGCTTCTCTTGTTGCGGAGCACGGGCTCTATGCGTGCGGGCTTCAGTAGTTGTGGCTCCGGGGCTGTAGAGCGCAGGCTCAGTAGTTGTGGCGCATGGGCTTAGTTGCTCCACCGCACGTGAATCTTCCTGGACCAGGGCTTGAACCCGTGTCCCCTGCATTGGCAGGCAGATTCTTAACCACTGTGCCACTAGGGAAGTCCCGAACCCTTTCTTTTTTGCATCTTTCTGCCCCCTTTCCAGGGGTAACCACCATCGTTAATTTGGTAGTTATCATTCCCATACATTTCTTTGTACTTTATGTTCTTATCTCTGAACCTGGGTATGTGTACAAATTGTTTTGAATGTTTAGAATATTTTATAAATCATGTCATACTGTATTCTTCTGTAATTTGCTTTTCATTCTTACAGCATTGTTTGAGAAATTAAATTATGTTGATAAGAATAGGTGTAGTGCTTTGTCATAGTATGAATATACTACCTTTTATTTATGCATTTCCTTTTTTGTGGGAATTAGGTTGTATCTAATTTTTTACTATTACATACATTGCTACTATGCATATTTTAGTATGTCTCATATTGCTACTATGAACTTTTTTTTAAAGTACATTTCCTTGTGCACATGTGTGTGTTTCTCTAGAGCAGGGGTCAGCAAACTTTTTCTGTAAAGGGCTAGATAGTGAATATCTTACCCTTTGCATTCCAAACAGTCTGTCACAATTACTCAGTGCTGCCAGTTTAGCAAGAAGGCAGTTACAGATAATACATAAGCAAATGAGTGTGGCTGTGTGCCAGTAAAACTTTTTGGACACTGAGATTTGAATTTTATATAATTTTCTTGTAACATGAAACATTACTCTTGTTTGATTTTTTTGTTTTCCCCCCTAGCCATTTAAAAATGTAAAAGCCATATTCTTAGCTCGTGGGCCTTATAAAATCAAGCAGCAGGCCCGATTTGGCTGGGCCGTACTTTGCTAACATCTGATCTAGGGTATTTCTTAGCAATGGAATTATCGGGTCATGTGCAATTTCATCTTCACCTAAGTATTGCCAGATTGATCTCCAAAGTGCTTTCACTAGCACTTTTTAAATTTTCTGTTTATACACATCATTACCCACTTAATAATGTCTGATGTTTTAGTTTTTGCCAGTCTGATGTGTTTATCAGATGGTGGTTTGAATTTGTAATACTCTGGTTTATAGTGAGGTTGAGTATCTTTATTTCTGTATTTTTAAAAATTGTTCATCGTTCATTCAATATTCAAAAAATATTGAGTGCCAACCTAGAGGTAATCCCTATTCTATGTGCCTGTGGTGTGTGAGTAAACTAAACAAAATACTCTATGAGTTTCTTTTTGTTTTTTGGGTTATTTTGTGTGTTTCCTCAGTTCTTAATTGCTCATGTTTTCTGCACATTTTGTTCTGTTGGAATGTTGGGGTTCTTTATATAGTCTGGATAGGAAACCTTGGTTGAATTATGTGTATTGAACATACATCTTACAGAATTATTACTTGTCTTATTTTTTAATTCATGGAATAATTTTATGAGCAAATTTTTTAAATGTAGTCATTTATTGTTTTTTTCTTAATGTCTTTTGCTTTTTGTGATAGAAGAAATTCTTTGGTCTTACTGGTCCCTTATATTATAACTTTACTTTTTTTGGTTTTACTAATCGCTGTTCATTTCTTTAGTTTTTACGGTAGCAGGAGAGTGCCAGTCGGCTGTACAGGTTGGGGTAACAGAATTTGAAAATCTATTTGTAGTGTATCTATTTCTTATGTTTTCTTTACATTTAAAAAAGTTTTTTAAAAAGACTATTAACGGGACTTCCTTGGCGGTCCAGTGGTTAATACTCTGCTCTTCCACTGCAGGGGGCACGGGCTCGGTCCCTGGTCAGGAAACTTAAGATTCCACATGCTGCACAGCATGGCCAAGGGAAAAAAAAAAAGACTTTATTAAATACTTGCAAACCATATATCTGATAAGGGGTTAATATCCAAAATATATAAAGAACTCATATAACTCAATAGCAAAAAAACCAAATAATCCAATTAAAAATAGGCAAAGGACTTGAATAGACATTTTTTCCAAAGAAGACCTACAGATGGCCAACAGATACCTGAAAAGGTGCTCAACATCACTAATTATTAGGGAAATGCCAATCGAAACCACCATGAGATATAACCTCACGCCTGTTAGAATGGCTATTATGAAACCATGGTGACCGTGCTCTGTTGGTGGGAGTGTAGATTGGTGCAGCCACTATGGAAAACAGTATGGAGGTTCCTCAGGAGATTAAAAGTAGAACTACCATATGATCCAGCAATTCTGCTTATGTGAATATATCTGAAGGAAACAAAAACACTATGTTGAAGAGATATCTGTGCCCCCCTGTTCAATAGCCGAGACATGGATACAATCTAAGTGTCCATGAGTGGAAGAACGGATAAAGATGTTGTGTATATATACAATGGACTATTATTCAGACATAAAAGGGAGAGAAATCCTGCCATTTGTGACAACATGGGTGGACCCTGAGAGCATTATGCTAAGTGAAATAAGAATGCCGTGCGATCCCACTTATGTGTGGAATCTTAAAAAAAAAATCCCAAACTCATAGAAAAAGAGATCAGATTTGTGGTTACCAGAGGCAGGGCACGGGAGGTGGGGGACTTGGATGAAAGTGGTCAAAAGGTACAAACTTCCAGTTACAGGATAAATAAGTACTGGGGTTGTAATGTATAAAATGATGGGTGGCTATAGTTAATACTCCTGTAGAGCTTATTTGGAAGTTGTTAGAGTAAATCCGAAGAGTTCTCATCACAAGGAAAGAAACTTTCTTCCTTCATTTCCTTCCTTCCCTCCCCTCTCTTCCCTTTTCTTTCTTTCTTTCCCTAGCTTGCTTTCTTTTCTCTCTTTCCCTCTTTCTCTTTCTCCTTCCTTCTTTTCTTTCTTTCTCTCTTTCTTTCTTTCATCTATTTGAGATGATAGATGATAACTGATCATATTATGGTAATCATTTCACAGTATATGTAAGTGAAGTCATTATGTTGTACACCTTGAACTTATACAGTGCTGTTCAGTTATATATCAATAAAACTGGGCAGGGAAGACTTGTTTTTGTTTTTTATTTTTCTTTTTTCTAGCCATGCAAAAGATTTACTTTTTTTTTTTTTTAAGAGCCGTTTTAGTTTCACAGCAAAGCAGAAGGTACAGAGATTTGCCATACACCTCCCACCCCCACATCTGCATAACCTTGGCCAGTATCAAGATCTCCCACCAGAGTGGTACAATTGGTAACCCTCCACCGACACGTCATAGTCCATAGTTTACGTTATGGCTCACTCATTGTGTGGTATAGTCTGTGGGTTTGGATAAGTGTGTAATGACATGTATCCATCATGATCATGTCATACGGAGTATTTTCATTGCCATAAAAATCTTCATTGTTCCACCTATTCACCCCTCAGCCCCTCCACCATCACCTCACCTTGGCAACTACTGATCTTTTTACTGTCTCCATAGTTTGCCTTGCCCAGAATGTCATCTAGTTGAAATCATACAGTAGATCGCCTTTTCAGGTTGGTTTCTTTCACTTAGTAATAGGCATTTAAGGTTCTTCCGTGTCTTTTCATGGCTATTACTAAGTGAGTTCTTGGTATATTTTGGATAAAGTCCTTTATCAGATGTGGGTTTTTTTGCAAATATTTTCTCCCAATCTTTGGCTTGTTTTCTAATTTTCTTGGCAGAGCAAAAGGTTTTAAGTTTAATGAAGTCCAGCTTATCAATTCTTTCTTTCATGGATTATACCTTTGGTGTTTCATCTAAAGAGTCATCACCATACCTAAGAGTCATCTAGATTTTCTCCTATGTTATCTTCTAGGAGTTTTATAGTTTTGTATTTTACATTTAGGTCTGTGATCCATTTTGAATTAAATAACTTGCTGAGACTTTGATTGCGATTGCACTGAATTTATTGATAAAGTTGGAAAGAACTGACATCTGGACAGTATTGAGTCTTCCCGTTCATGAACATGAAATATCTCTCCATTTTTTTAGTTTTTCTTTCATTTCATTTATCAGTTTTGTAGGTTCCATCATAAAGATTTTGTACATATTCTGTTAGCTTTATAGCTAAGTATTTCATTTTTGGGGGTGCTAATGTGTTATTGTGTTTTTAATTTCACATTTACCTTGCTCATTATTGGTATATAGGAAAGCATTTAATTGTTTTGTATTAACCTTGTATCCTGCAGCCTTACTATAATTGCTTACTAGTTCCAGTAGGGTTTTTTTGAGTGATTCTTTTGGATTTTCTACTTAGACGATCATATCATCTGCAAAGACACAGTTTTATTTCTTTCTTCCCAATCTGTATCTCTCTTATTTCTTTTTCTTATGTATTGAATTAGATGGAACAAAAAGGAGTGATGAAGAGGAGTCATCCTTGCCTTGTACCTGATCTTAGTTGGAAAGCTTCCATTTCTCATCATTATATATGATGTTAGCTATAGGTTTTTGTAGATATTCTTTATGAAGTTAAGGAAGTTCCCATGTTTCTTTTAGCTTGCTGAGTGTTTTTATCATGAATAGGAATTGGATTTTATCAAATGCTTTTTCTATTGATGTGATCTGTGATTTTCCTTTTTTTAGCTTATTGATGTAATGGATTACATTAACTGATTTTTGAATGTTGACCCAGCCTTGGCATAGCTGGGACACATTCCACTCAGTTATGGTGTATAATTCTTCTTATACATTGTTGGATTCAGTTTGCTAATATTTTTGCATCTATGTTCATGAGAGATATTGGCCTGTAGTTTTCTTATTATGTCTTTGTCTGGTTTTGATATTAGGGTAATGCTGGCCTTGTAGAATGAGTTAGGAAGTATTCCCTTTGCTTCAGTCTTCTGAAAGAGATTGTAGAGAATTGATACAATTTCCTTAAATGTTTGGTAGACTTCACCAATGAATCCATCTGGGCCTGGTGGTTTCTGTTTTGGAAAATTATGATTAGTTACTGATTCAATTTCTTTACTAGATGCAGGCCTATTTAGATTGTCTGTTTCTTCTTTTTTGTTTTCTTGAGGTTTTCTTTTTTGGCAACTTGTATCTTTCAAAGAATTGGTCCATTTCATCTAGGTTATCAGATTTGGGCATAGAGCTGCTGGTAGTATTTCTTTATTATCCTTTTAATGCCCATGGGATCTGTAGTGATGTCCTCTCTCTCATTTCTTTCCTTTTTTTTAAATAATTTTTTTGGAGTGTAGTTGATTTACAATGTGTTAGTTTCAGGTGTACAGCAAAGTGAATCAGTTAATACATATACCTATATCCACTCTTTTTTAGATTCTTTTCCCATATAGACTGTTACAGAGTTTTGAGTAGAGTTCCCTGTGCTATATAGTAGGTCCTTATTAGTTCTCTATTTTATATATAGTAGTATGTATGTCAATCCCAGTCTCCCAATTTATCCCTCCGCCTACTGTTTGACCCCTGGTGACCATAAGTTTATTTTCTTCATCTGTGACTCTACATCTGTGACTCATTTTTTTAGATCCTATATATAAGTGATATCATGTGATATTTGTCTGTCTCTTTCATTTCTGATGGTAGTAATTTGTGTTCGTCTTTTTTTCTTAGCCTGGCTAGAGGTTTATTGGTTTTATCAGTCTTATCAAAGAATCAGCTTTTGGTTTATTTGATTTTTCTGTTGATTTCCTATTTAATTTCATTGATTTCTGCTCTGATTTTTCTTACTTCTTTTCTTCTGCTTACTCTGGATTTAAATTGCTCTTTTTCTAGTTTCCTAAGAAAGATGCTTAGATGATTTATTCTTGGTCTTTCTTTTCTAATATATGCATTAAATGCTATAAATTTTCCCTCAGCACTGCGTTCACTACATCCCACAAATTTGGTAAATTGTGTTTTCATTTTCATTTAGTCCAAAGTGTTTTTAAGTTTATCTTGAGATTTCTTCATTAACCTGTTTGTTGTTTTGAAGTGTGTTGTTTACTCTCTATGTATTTTGGGATTTTTCCAGTTAATTTTTCTGGTTTTGACTTCTAGTTTAATTCTGTTGTGGTCTCAGAATAGACACTGTGATTTCTGTCATATAAATTTGCTAAAATGTGTTTTATGGCCCAGAATGTGGTCCTTGTGAATGTTTCATGTGAGCTTGAGAAAAATGTGTATTCTTCTGTTGTTGGATGCAGTAGTCTATAGATGTCAATGATCTCCAGTTGACTGACAGTATTATTAAGTTTAACTATGTCCTTACTGATTTTCTGCCTTCTGAATCAGTCCATTTCTGATATAGGAGTTTACAGTCTCCAACTATGATAGTGAATTCGTTTATTTTTCCTTGCATTTCTAGTAGTTTTTGTCTCACATAATTTGACACTGCTGTTAAGGACTGTCATATCTTCTTGAAGAATTGACCCTTTTAACAATATGTAAATGCCCTTCTTTATCCCTAATAACTTTCCTTGCTTTGACATCTGCTTTGTCTAAAATTAATGTAGCTATTCCAGCTTTCTTTCGACTGCTGTTAGCATGGTCTTTATCCGTCCTTTTAATCTAATATGTGTTTTTATTTATGGGTTTCTTCTAGAGGGTATGTAGTTGGGTTTCATTGTTTGATCCATTCTGAGAATTTTTACGTTTTATTTGGTGCATTTAGAACATTGATGTTCAATTTTTTTTGTTTATTTTAAATCCAGACCTTAGAAGTTTATTAAATTCTTTTTGAATCCCTAAGGTGGCTGTAAACAGTTTGTTTTTACATGTTCGTAGCTTAAAGGAATGTGACTATCACAGTTTATATGGACT
This sequence comes from Mesoplodon densirostris, assembly GCF_025265405.1. Lineage (NCBI taxonomy): Eukaryota > Metazoa > Chordata > Mammalia > Artiodactyla > Ziphiidae > Mesoplodon > Mesoplodon densirostris. The sequence continues at coordinate 83,964,613 of NC_082672.1, forward strand.
TCTGCCTAGGAAGCCCACCAACGCTACACAGTAGTTTTGTGTTTCCGTAATCCAGTCCTAACGCTGCCAGTGCTCTCCATACCTGGCAAGGGCCCGTCCTGCCCATTGCTTTTGATTGTGACTGCTGATACAGGTGGGTTGATGTCTCCCGTATTTTTTGTTACTATTTTCTATTTGTTGCCTTTGTTCTTTGTTCCTTTTTTTGTCTGCTACTCTTTTTCTGCCTTTTGTGTTTTTAATTGAGCATTTTATATGATTCCATTTTCTCTCCTTTCTTTGCATTTCAGTTATACTTAATTAAAATTTTTAGTGGTTCCTTTAACGTTTGCAATATATGTTTACAACTAATTGAAGTTCACTTTCAAATAACATTATACCACTTCACAGACAATAACAAAACAATCTTAATTCCTCTCTCCTGTCCCTTGTATCTTTGCTGTTATTCGTTTCCCTTTTAGTTAAGCTAAGCATAGGTATATACACACACACATAAGATATATACATAAACATACATGATCAAATCACATGTTGCTATTATTTTGAACAAAATGTTACTTGTTATTAGGAATAAGAAAAATAAAAGTTTTAATTTTATCTTCACTTATTCCTTCTCTGATACTCTTTCTTTATGTACATTCAAGTTTCTGACCTACATCATTTTTCTTCCCTCTAAAGAACTTTTTTTTCTTTAAACATTTGCAAAACAGGTCTTGCAAAATGGCAACAAGTTCTCTCAATATTTGTCTAAGAAAGTCTTATTTGTACTTCACTTTTGGAAGATAATTTCACAGGGTACAGAATTCCAGAGGGTTTTTCTTTTTTTTTTTCTTTTCTCAACACTTTGTATTATTTCTCCCACTCTCTTGTTTGCATGATTTCTGAGAAGTCAGTTAAAGTTCTTATCTTTGTTCCTCTGTAGATAATGTTTTTTTCTCCACCCCCCCCGCCCCCCACCACCAAACTGTGGTTTGAAAATGATATGTTCAGGTGTAGTTTTTTAGATTGCTGTCTCTGAGCTTCCTGGATCTGTGGTTTGGTGTCTGATGTTGATTTGGGGAAATTCTCAGTCATTATTGTTTCAAATATTTCTTCTGTTCCTTTCTTTATTCTCCTTCTGGTGTTTCTATTAAATGTATGTTACACCTTTTGTGGTTGTCCCATGATCCTTGGGTGTTCTTTTGTTTTTTGTTTTTTCTTTCAGTCTTTGTTCTCTTTGCTGTTTAGTTTTGGAGGTTTCTACTGATATATATTCAAGTTCAGAGATTCTTTTCTCAGCTGTGTCTAGTCTACTAATAAGCTCATCAGAGACATTTTTCATTTCTGTTTCATGTTTATTATTTCTAGCATTTATTTTTGGTTCTTAGGATTTCCATCTTTCTGCTTATGTTGCATATCTGTTCTTGCATAGTTTAAATTCACAGCCTGATAATTCCAACATCCATGCCATGTCTGGTTTTGATGCTTGTCTTGTCTCATCGAATTGTGTTTTTTGCCTTTTCGTATGTCTTGTAATTTTTTTTCTTGATAGCTGGGTATTATATACTAGGTGAAAGGAACTGCAGTGAATAGGCTGTAAGGGAAGCATTCTGTAGTCCTGGGATTAGGACTATAGTCCTGGGATTAGGTCTCGGTCTTAAATTCGGTGAGCTTAGACCTCTGAACTGTGAAACTTACAAGTGTTTCTCAGTATTTTTCTCTCCTCTTAGGTGGGACAGGATGGCTAGAATGGGCTGGTGTTAGGTAGTTCCCTTTTCCCAGCTAGAGCTGGGTCCGTTAGGGTTTGATACAACGTCCTTCGGTTAGGCTCTGGGTAACTACTTAGCCCTGAGGGTAGTCCTTGGTGAGAACAGAGTGCTCTCTTGTGTTTCAGAATGGTTCCTTTTGCCCTCTCCATGATGGAAGCAGGGGTGGGGGGAGTTTTCTCCAATTTACTGTGAGAACCTGGTCAAGCTCCTGGAGGTAAAACTCACAAGAGTGGGCCACCTCTTATGACGGGGTCCCCCTGGAGTTTTTAACCCTCAGACTTGTAAGCACGGAACCTCCAGCAGTTTGTCCATTTACCGTTTAGGTTTTCCTGCCCTGGTCCTGGGTCTTGTGGTAGTTGTAGGACTAGTACAGAGAAGTTTCATAGGCCCTTCACTCATTTCCCCCAATATTGACATTTACCACAATTGCTTTATCATATTCTCCTTCTAACTGTATATGTTTATATACACCTACTTTTTTTTTCCCTGAACTGTTTGAAAGTAAATTTTAGGCATACTGCTCATTTACCCCTAAATACTTCATTATCCTACCCCTTTTTTTTTGGAACTATACATTCTCTTAAATTACTACAGTACAGTTATCAAAATCAGAAAATTAACATTGATATAATGCTATTATCTACAGACTTTATTTCAGTTTTTACTAGTTGACCTAAAATGTTCTTTATAGCAAAAGGAAGAAAAATTCTGGTTCAGGGTCCGATTTAGGATCACTTATTGCATTTATTACTTGTGTCTCTTTTGTCTCTTTAATCTGGAATAGTATTCCAGTCTTTCTTTGTCTTTCTTTACCTTGGCATGTTTAATGTACACTGGACAGTTATTTTGTAGTTTGGGTTTGTCTGATGTTTCCTCATGATTAGATTTAGGTTATGAGTTTTTATAAGGAATGCCTTGGTAGTGATCTTTTGTCCTATTACTGGTGAAATTAACTTTGATCATTTAGTGTTTGCCAGATTTCTCCACTGAAAGGCACTATTTTCCCCTTTGTAATTAATAAATATTTTGTGGGGAACTACTTTGAAGCAATATAAATGACATATTTCTCTTCAGATTTCATCCATTCGTTTTAGCTTCTTTCCATTTATTTATTAGTTTCAGCATTCCTTGATGATGCATCCCCGAATCGTTTTTTATTATAATGGTTTTGTTTTGTGAATTACACTCATAATTTTCAAATGTTAACTCTTGCTTTTAGAATAAACCCTACTTGATTGTAATATATTATTCTTTGTCTATCACTGGATTTGATTCACTAATATCTTATTTAGGGTTTCATATCTGTCTTCATGAGAGAGTGCTTGGTAATTTCCTTCCTTAAATGTCATTATCAGGTTTAGCATCAGGTATTCTGACTTCATAAAATGAGCTGCAAAGTGTTCCTTTTTTTTTTATTTTCTGGGAAAGTTTAGGTAAATTTGTTGCTATATTTTACAAGTTTGAAGGAAATTATGGGAGCAGCGTTCTGGGTCTGAGTTTCTCTTTACAGAAAGATTTATAATAATTCAGTTTCTTTTATTGACAGCAATGTTCGAAAACTTTTTTTCTTGTGTCAGTTTGGTAATATCTGTGCCCTCATAGGTGTTTAAGTTTGCTTTCTCTAGTCAACTAAGTCAGTTCCTCCCCATCCATCCAATTTTCACCTTTCGTCAGTTTAGTTACATCTCTCATCTGCTATTATCTTCTTTCTGGGTTCTCTTGTTCTTGTGGGTTTCTGCTTTTCCCCCCTCTTTGCATTGCTGTCATTTTACTGGAGGGGTATGGAGAAAAATGCATATATTTAATTTACGCTGCTTAACTGGGATCTCTCTTTAACCTTTGTATTTCCCTTCAGTTTTGTAAGTACAGTATAGTGGACATGATTTTCCATTCTGATTATACGAGTGTCAGCCATGGCAGGATACTGAAGTGTGTTGATAACTCAGGACTCTTGAGGGTGCAGAACTTTTGTCCTCAGTGAAAGTTGCCCCAAAATGTATGTTTTTAGAATTTGTTTGCTTTTTGTAATTTATTTTTTCTCATTGGCAGTTATCACTTTCATGAGGTTATTTTTCTTTCACCTATTAATTTATAACTTCTAATCTGTCAATTAGGAAATCCTGTGATTACACTTGTTAGAACTGTGTGTACAGAACCCTGCTTCTTTAGAGCGTACACAATATAAAATCTCTTGACTTTTCACTGCTTAGTGCCCTTTTTGGTTAACTTGCCTGACTCTCAGTGATGGATAGAGTCTTTACAGACTAGTAATCATCATAGTTTATTACCTTTTTCTGTGTTGGTAGCATAACTTAAACTTAACCCTGTCTTTTTTTAAAACACAGGTTCATTTTACATTTGATTTTTGAAAATTGGGGTGGGGGATAATTTTAGATTTATAGAGAAGTTTCAAAGATGTTAGAGAGAGTTTCTGTACACCACTTACCCATCTTCCCCTAAAGATAATCCCCTTAGATAATCGTAGTATGTTTGTCAAAAACTAGGAAATTAACATGGGCGTAACACTATAGCCTAAACTACAGACGTGACTTGGATTTCACTAGTTATTTCATTAATGTCCTTTTTCTTTTGCACAGTCCAGTCCAGGACACCACATTGCATTTGGTTGTCATGTCTCCTTAGTCCCCTCTGATCATGCCAGTTTCTTTATCTTCCCTTGTTTTTCATAACCTTGACAGTTTTAAAGAGTTCTGGTCAGGAATTTTGTAAAATGTTCCTCAATTTGGGTTTATCTGATGTGTTCTTGTGACTAAACTGGCATTGTGGGCTTTTGGGAAGAAGCCACAGAGCTGAAGTTGCATTTTCATCACATCATGTTAAGTATGCTATGAATAAGACATCACTTTTGATGTTAACTTTGATGATCACTTAGCTGAGATAGTGATTGGTGGGTTTCTCACTGTCAGTTTACTTTTTTCCTTTTTCTATAGTTGACTCTTTGGAAGTGAGTTACAAAGTTCAGCATATACTGAAGGGAAAGGGAATTAAGTTCCATCTCTTACAGGAGAGAGTTTGTACATGTATCATTTGGAATTCTGTAAGGAAGATGTGTCCCTTCTCCCCATTTATTTATTTGTTCAATTATTTATATCCATGTGGATTCATCAATATTTATTTTATTAAGGAGAATTATAATTCATACCATCATTTTTTTTTAAAAAAACGCCTTCTTCCTTTCTGGCCCTACATAATACTCCAGGCTTATCTTGTATTTTTCCTGCGTCATCTCTAGAATCAGTCCTTTTTCCTGGGAGCTCTGGCTCCTCGTATTGGAGAATGATTTCTAGAAAATAAGCTCTGTTTGTAGGTGTGCTTGTTGCTACTGGGGTATCACTGCTTCTGCACCTTCTGAGGACACACCCGTAGCTCTGTATACTAACCCATGGAGCAGCGTATCTATATTCGTTTCTGTATCTATTAATCTGTATGTGTATCAAATAAAAGTGGGTACTGATATCTCTGCCTCTAATCCAGCACCACTAGAACGAACAGTTCATTCTAGCTTTCCTCTCTTGTTTTTTTATAAGTTCTTTTTCTGAAAGGGAGGCACCTTGCTCCTATTATCTACTATTTATTTACTTATATTTACATTATACTTGTAAAGAAGTTTCAGATTTACTCATGATGACTTGTTTCCTCCTGTTTCATGATATTTTGGGTTGTGAACTCATTTTTTTTGGAAACTTTTTTTGAGGCATTGAAATTTTATTTTTTTTAGAGAAGATTTATATTTGATTCTGCTCGTCATTTAGAGGTTTTGGTGATTGTTTTTTTGCCTTTACAAACAGTTTTTTACTGTGGAAAAATATACATAACATAAAATTTACTGTTTTAACTGTTTATAAATGTACAAGCGTAGATTGGCATTAAGTACATCCATAATGTTGTGCAGCCATCACCACTATCCATTTCCAGAACTTTTTCATCATCCCAGACAAAAGCTCTGTACCCATTAAAAAATAACTCTGCATTCTCCTCTCTCTCCAGTCCCTGGTAACCTCTCTTCTGCTTGCTCTCTGCATTTGCCTATTCTAGTTACCTCATCTAAGTGGAATCATACAATATTTGTCCTTCTGTGCCGCTGCTGTACTCATTGTAATGTTTTCAAAGTTCATCCATATTGTAGCATGTGTCAGAGTTTCATTTCTTTATGGCTAAATAACACTCCTCTGTACGTGTGTGTGAACACAGCACATTTTGTTTATCCATTCATCTGTTGATGGATATTTGGGTTGTTTCACCTTCTGGCTCTTGTGAATAATGCTGCTGTGAACATTGGTGTACCAGTGTCAGAGTCCATGCTCTCAGTTATTTTGGGGTATATATCTAGAACTGGAATCACTGGGTCATAGGGTAATTCTGTGTTTAACTTTTTGAGGAACTGCCAAACATTTTCCATAGTGGCTGCACCATTTTATATTCCCACAAGCAATGCGTAACAGTTCCAATTTTTCCTCCTCCTCACCAACACTTATTATTTTCCATTAAAAAAAAGCAGCCATCCTAATGGGTGTGAAACAGTATCTCATTACAGTTTTGCTTTGCATTTCCTTAACATCAGGTGGTATTGGGCATCTTCTCCGTGAGACTGTTTTAATTATGGGCTTTTCTGGGCCACGTAGGTTATGAAGATTCTGGTACCAAACCTGAGGAGTTGTGAGCTGATGTTTAGGAATTCCCTAAACATGGGGTGGAGAGATACACTTTATTTGTCATTATTAGTTCACCCCCAAACCCAGAGCCAATGGCAAGATGTCATAATTATCCCTGTCTCTTCAGTGAGATCCTTTTTTCTCTCCTCCACCCCCACCCCAACCCCAGCCCAGTTCACCCAATTGGATTGTCACCCTTCAGGTCTTCTGGTCTATGATCTGACCTTTCATTTTACTGAGGCCCCAAACCTGGTCTTCCCAGCCTCTAGGCCTCAGGTTTTTGTCATGTGGCTCAAAAACAAATGCCAGCTTCAGAACGAACCTCATTTATTTCTCAGGTTCCCACTTTATAGCTGTTTATGGCTTCGGGGTATTTCAGGCATGCACTTAAAATGTTTCTTAAACTCATAGTGAGTGTGTTTGGTGTTCTGATCTGGAGAGTTATTTCTAACATTGAGTTCACCCTGATGCTAACACAGAAAACCTTGGTTTGTCTCTTTTCTGCTAAAAGGCAGAGATGACTGGCTGAGGTAAAGAAAAGGCTGGTGGTCTAGATTTATTTCTCATAAATAAGGCAAGCAAATTAACAGGTACTAGTTTCTAGAACCAGTGATTAAATATGGTGGAGATGCAGGGTTGATTTTTATGTATTTCATATTCATGTATCCCCATCCACATTTTTATTATATTTTACTGATTTGAGCTTTTTTTTCTGTAGCAAACTCACACATATGGATGAGTGTAAATTAGCAAAAACAGATTTTAATGTGTTCTTTTTCTCTTTAGAGGAAATAGTCAAAAGGCAAGCAAATTAAAAGAAAATCCTGACTAAGCAAAAAGTTTGGGAAATGCTCAAGTTTATTTTATATTGAATGGCTCTATTAATGAATACTTATCTGAGTTTGTTTTTATTTCAGCGTTGGCTAGATCAGAATCTAAAAAAGATGGAGGATTTAAAAGAAATTGGAGCTTTGATGGAGAAGAAAGTGAAGGAGATACAGATAAAGAGTAAGAATTTTTTTCCCCCTCAGATGTTTTATAAGAATGAAACTTTTCATTAGAAAAACAATTTTCTTCCATGGAAATATTTTTAAGAGTATGGTATTCTTAAGAAAACATTGAACTCTTTTACAGTAGTATTAAGGAAAGAAAAAGTAATTCTTTTATTGGTAGATAACTTTGTGGTTATATTTCTTCATCTTTTGAAATGTATAAATATGTGCATATAGTACATGTAACCTTATAATTAAAAGTTGACCATACTACAGGATTTCTATTAAAGGAATTGTTCTTTAAAAATAAAAAATAAAAAAATACGGCATTCTGTTCACGTAGTGATTTGAGAAGCCACCATTTATCAGGAGTAAATGAACTACGTTATGATTCCTGAAATTTGTAAGAAAGTTTAGTGTCTGTCTTTCCAGTTGTGACTCACCCTGCCCCCCACCACATTCATCTTAGATTGCTAACAGAGAAAGCAGAAACCCTGTAAATGATAAACACAGGTGTTGACCCAGACACACATTAAGCAAAGCGTTCATTACACTTTGTTAATGTACTTGGAATGACTGCTGTACATTTTTAAATAGTTTTAATAGAGCCCTTTGCATGTCATGAGATTTGTATTACAAATTTAGTTTGACTCTTAGTTTCTTAGTTGACTGATCTGGTTTTCTACTGGCCAGAACAAACAGCAAATTAAGAGACACACAAATATATACACTAAGATTCTACCAAAACTGCAAATATTTTTTAGAAATTTTACACACGAAGTCATTCAGAGTATATTAGCTAAATATTGTAGGTGCTTCACTTCTGTCTGGGCAACAGCTGCATTCATCATTACCACTTTATGTGCCTTCACCTATGAGATGTTGAACTGAAGTGAAGTTTTATTTGAAGAAGAGCTTTGAACTGGTAAGTTTCTCACTCGAAATTGGTATTTTATGATTTTCCTTCTTTCATTTCTTTTTATTTCTGATTATATTTTATAACAGACATTTGTTATTTATGTAGTTTTGAAGAATTGGAATTAAATCTGAAATTGAGTAGACCACTTTTAAACGTTAAAAAGTATCCCACCTTTTTTTTTTTTTTTTTTTTTTTTTTTTGCGGTATGCGGGCCTCTCACTGCTGTGGCCTCTCCCGTTGTGGAGCACAGGCTCCGGACGCGCAGGCTCAGGGGCCATGGCTCATGGGCCTAGCCGCTCCGCGGCATGCGGGATCCTCCCAGGCCAGGGCACGAACCCGTGTCCCCTGCGCCGGCAGCGGCAGGCGGACTCTCAACCACTGCGCCACGAGGGAAGCCCAGTATCCCACCTTTTAAGCATTTTTATAAAATGTTTGCAGGAGAGAATTTTTAGCATTAAAAAAGTTGGGATGTATACAAACAATAATGAAACAAACATTTTACATTTTTGTTATAAATAGCTAAGATTTTACTAAAAATAGCTTAACAGAATTGTCTTCAGAAGGGTGTATTTTGACTTTCTTTGTTAGAAGATTTGTCATGATTATATAAAAAAATGTGTCTTTTAAGGTGCTATCTATCCTGTATGTTTCACTTATGAATTGTACTCTGGTTTATCACTATGTTCAGATTAACATGAACTGTTAATAGGTATATCGGTTTTTTAGAATCAGACCAACGATTCTCAGTAAAGGGTTGATACTTCCCACAATGGTAGAGGTATAACTGTTTTATTGGGTTAATACCATGGCAGTTACTTTCTTTTCATTAACTAAAGTTTTCTTTCCAGTATGTTTCTTTCCCTCTGCTTTGTTTTTCAGCCCCTTTCCCCTAATTTAAAATACAAGACAGAAAGGGAAAATGAGTGACTATTTATGAAATCCATAGTTAAGAAAAGCAAAATTATGTGTTCATTAATGGCAGAGGTCAGGAAACAATGGCGCATGGGCGCAGGCTGGCCCATCCCTGGATTTTGTTATAGTTTTGTTGGAACACAGCCTCACATATAGTCTGTGGTTACTCTCATACTACAATGGCAAAGCAAAGTGGAGTAGTTGCTACCAAGACTGTATGGCCTGCAAAGTCTAAAATATTTACTGTCTGGCCCTTTACAGAAAAAGTTTCCTGATCTCTATATTAGGTGAGCACAGAGGCTAAACTTCTGAATTTAATGTATGGGTTGTAATTGTCACTTAAGGCTTTTTCCCCTTTATTTTCTATGTAGTGAGGCAAATCTACTCAGTGTAGATGAAGATGAGGATTCTGAAACCTCAAAAGGAAAAAAGGCAAGTGTTACTTTTTATTTATTTTTTAGGTTATATACTAAAACCTAAAGCTTTAAAAGAAGATTTGTATTTTTGATTGTAAGTCCCAACCACCCACTTTCCTACCCCAAAGGCAAATGGTATTCCCAGTTTCTTGTTTATCCCATCAGAAGTATTTTATTTATCACAAAGAAAACATATATTCTCGCCCCACCTTCTTTTTTATTTATTTATTGTTTTTGCGGTACGCGGGCCTCTCACTGTTGTGGCCTCTCCCGTTGTGGAGCACAGGCTCCGGACGCGCAGGCTCAGCGGCCATGGCTCACGGGCCCAACCGCTCTGCGGCATGTGGGATCTTCCTGGACCGGGGCACGAACCCGCGTCCCCTGCATCGGCAGGCGGACTCTCAACCACTGTGCCACTAGGGAAGCCCTTGCCCCACCTTCTTACTCTTTCACTGTTGGTATTATATTGTACACACTTTTCGTAATCTTACTTTGTAAAATTAATATATTTCAGAGACCAACCATAATAGTTCATTAAAATCACCCTCATTCTTTTCAGTAGGTTCATAGTGTTCCGTTGTATGATGTACTGTTATGGTCCAACACCACCATGTGGAAGGATCTTTATGGTGTTTATTATCAACTTTTTTTCCCCACCTAAAATAATGTTGAGTAAATTAGCCTCTATATGGGTTATTTTGCACATGTACAAGCATGTCTGCAGAATGAATTTCTAGAAGTAGAGCTGCTATGTCAGGACAGATTTCTAATTTCATTATACCTGATTTGCACTTTTACCAGCAATGTCTGAGCATGCCTGTTTCCCCTCACATTTCTAACAGTGTTATCCTTTTGGTATTTGCAATGAAACATAGTATCTCAATGTAGTCTTAATTTGCATTTCTTTTATTATGAGTGAGGTTGAACACCTCACTCATAATATGTGTAGTCCATTTATTTCCCTTTTGATAATTGTTACTTAATATCCTTTGCCCATTTTTCTATTTGGTCTTTAGAATATTACTGATTGATAGGAATTCTTTTTATATTGAGTTTGAGACCCACATTTTTTTTTTTTTTTTTTTTTTTGTGGTACGTGGGCCTCTCACTGTTGTGGCCTCTCCCATTGCGGAGCACAGGCTCCAGACGCGCAGGCTCAGCGGCCATGGCTCACAGGCCTAGCCGCTCCGCGGCATGTGGGATCTTCCTGGACCAGGGCACGAACCCGTGTCCCCTGCATCAGCAGGCGGACTCTCAACCACTGCGCCACCAGGGAAGCCCGAGACCCACATTTTTGACATCTCTGAAATCTAACTAGATGTAACTTACAATGATGGCATGACATAGTTTAGTTAAATTTTTTTTTTGCACATTAGTACATAGAATAATGCATCTTATAATGGTTTCTTAGATTTGACAACATATGGTATTTTGGAGAAACTGGCCCACTGCTGTGATACTAGTTACTAATTCTTAATTTTATTTTATTTTTAAACTATTTATTTATTTATTTTTGGCTGTGTCTGGTCTTAGTTGTGGCACGCAAGGTCTTTCATTGCAGCGCGAGGGCTTCTCTCTAGTTGTGGCACACGGGCTCCAGAGCACGCGGGCTCAGTGGTTGTGGCTCACGGGCTCAGTAGTTGTGGCGTGTGGGCTCCAGAGCATCTGGACCCCGTAGCTGCAGCACTCGGGCTTAGTTGCCCCGTGGCACGTGGGATCTTAGTTCCCCAACCAGGGATCGAACCTGTGTCCCCTGCATTGAAAGGCAGATTCTTAACCACTGGACCACCCAGGAAGTCCCCTACTAATATTTTAAACTAGTTTTTTTCACTAGTCTTTTGTCTTCACTTTCGGTGGTTATTGCGTTGGAGAAAAGATATTTTATGTTGTCAAATATAACACTTTATTTCTTCATAGCTTTTGGGTTTAGTGTCTTGGTTCCTAATGATGTTAACTTAGTTACTCACTTGCTTTGTCCTATTAGACAAATTAAGTATTTTCACAATACCAATACAAATATAATTACTAATAAAATGATTTAAAAATTTTTTCGTTTTATTTCCTTGTTGGTGTTGGTGGCATATCTCACTAGGTATATCCCACTAGAAATGTATATTTAAATTACTGTGTTTTAAAGTCACTTGAAATTAGTTTTTCCTGGTTTGTAATTCCACCAGCTGGGTGGCAGTTAGGTTTATTTATTTATTTATTTTAAGTCTGTTTTTTATTTTGAGGAATTGCTTTTTAACAAATGTTTTGGACTTAATTTGTTTTATAATTACGCAAAAGATGTTTTCATGGTTCCAAAGTGAAATCTACAAAAGAAATTTTATTCAGAGAAGTCTAGCTTTTGTCCTGATTCCCTCTCTCCCTTTCTCTTTAACCTGCGGGCAACTTGTTTCAAAAATTATATGGCTTAGCCTTCCATTGTTTTTGTTTATTCGTTTGGTTGTTTTTTAAATATTAGAATATACCCCCCTTCTTGGAGAAACTCACCACATTGTTTAGCACCTTGGTTCTTTTTTACTTGGTAATATAGTCTGTAAGGTGGCTCCACAGCGAGGTGTTTCGAGATCTTTATCATCTGTTTCATTGCTACATCGTACTCCAGTGAATGGATGTGCTATAGATATATAGATATTCAGCTGATGAGCAGAGGTTCTTCTCAGTCTTTCGCTGTTATAAATAAGTAGTGCTTTTTTCTTTTTCTTTTTCTTTCTTTTTTTTTTACCCTGTATGCGGGCCTCTCACTGTTGTGGCCTCTCCCGTTGTGGAGCACAGGCTCTGGATGCGCAGGCTCAGCGGCCATGGCTCACAGACCCAGCCACTTCGCGGCATGTGGGATCTTCCCGGACCGGGGCATGAACTCCTGTCCCCTGCATCGGCAGGTGGACTCTCAACCACTGCGCCACCAGGGAAGCCCAAGTAGTGCTTTAATAAAGCCTTGTGCTTACACCTTTTCACATCTTTACAGTGTATTTGTAGGATAGATTTCTAAAATTGCAGTTGCTATTTCAGGAGGTAGATTTACATGTGATTTTGCTAAATATTTCCAGATGCCTCATTCATAGGAATTAGCAGTAGCCATAACTGCTAGCAATGTATGAGAGTTTCTCTTCTAACTTTGGGGAGTATGTGGTCAAACTTGAATTTTTGCCAATCTGACATAGTACCCTCTTCACATATTTCCTGTACTTACAGTTGAATAGTATTTTAGAGACTTTTAAAGTTACTTTTTTCTCCCTGTCTTTGTGGTGGGTTTTTTTTTCCCCACAACATCTCTATTTTGACATAATTTCTGGAGTTTATAGAATTTAAAGTTTTTCTCTTAGTACTATAAAGTTTTTCTCTATAAGGCTACTCACACTGAAAAACTATAAGGTTTTTTACATTGCAGTTTTCTCTAGCTTTTATTTTAACATTTTGATTCCTTAGAGTGGGGCTATTTAGGTGTTCTTCAGGTGGACACAAATATAGTGAGCTTTGTAGGTAAAAGTAAAAGGTGTTTTTCATCATGATCTTCTGTGACATTGGTCTTTAACCTGAGGGGGGGTATTGCTTGCAGATGCCCTTTTTTTTAATGTTGATACTTTAAAGTAAAATAAAACTTACATGACACTTATGTATCCTTTGATCTCTAAAGATAATTCATTATTGATACTCAGCATCATCTATCTTAACAGTACATGTACAACATTGTAAGTCAACTATATTTCCATAAAAAAAACTTAAAGAAATACATGTACCATTTCCTCTTTAACAGTTAGAAATTTATATTGTTCCTTTTTCTCCTTAAATTCATATTTCTGTTCAGTCTTCCCACAAAATTTTAACATTATATGTGTATTTTAACTTCACATGATTTATTTTTATGCAATTGAAAATCTTTTAATTACTCTATCATACTGTATAGATATATATTCACTGAATAAAAAGATATACATTCACTGAAATTTAATATTAAATGATCTTGTCACTAAAAGTTCCAAGTATTAATTTCTTTTGCTGGATTGAGTTATCTTTATAATTACTAATAAACATGTAATTTATAATTATTAAACCTATTGTATAGAATTATATTGGAAATGTATTTCTTAAAGTGATGGTGTTGATGTTTTCCTTCCTTATTCATTTAGTTCATGTATCCATAAATAAATGTTATTTATTGGTCTAATAAAACTTTCAACAGTGATTTTCTTTTTAAACTTTTTTTAGATATAAGTGCTGAGAAATCTTGGTCATATAATAAATAGATGGATATAGAAGGAGTTTTGCTATAGCATTATCATTCAGTTCTTTCCTTGTGAATTAAATGGCAGGAAAATCACCTAGCAATGTAATAAAAGTTTAAAAGTTAAAAATAATTTGTAATCCAGCCTTTAGATTTATTGTCTTTCTGAATTTTGGGGAAATATACTGAAAAAGCTTTATCAAGACTTAATGATTGGCTAGTAGTTATACTTGTTACTTTTAAATTCCTTATAGATTCCTATTTTTTAACCAGATAATCTCAGAAATAATTGGAAAAATTAAAATCTTGTTAATTTTTAATTGCTTTTGCCAATTCTTTTTCGTAAAAATACTTTTGTAAAATATTTTGGGTTTTTTGTATATTTTCTTTAAAAGAAGTGCATATTTAACTCTTTTGATCTATGGAAAATGTCTACATATAACTTACTTGACAAGGCCAATCCATAGTACAGCCAGTCAATTAAATCAAATGTATTATTTATCTATAATAAATAGTGGTTTTTTTCTGTTTTTATTTCATATATACATGTTAATCTGCATCTTCATGATGACATTTCACTTTAGAATTCTAGGCAAAAAAATGCAGCCTTGGTTTTGACCTAAGTTTTTTTACCTGGTTGTAATAAAGGCATGCAAATTTAAGGGTTTGTTGTTTTTGTTTTTGTTTTTTTAATGCTTTCTTTGAGTTGTTTTCACATGATTTGTTCCTTGGGGCAGTGCTTTTCTTGATAATAACTGGAGTAGACGATACAAAGTCATTGAATGCAAATTTTCATTACTTTTGCTTTTCCATTTTGCATTATTGTTGTATTAAGAAAATCTTAATTTGGTCCAGAACACCCAGTTTCTAACCTGTGGTTCACTTTTAACAGAAATATATATAAAACAGGGAAAGATATGAAGCCCTACTACTATTTCATGTACCAAAAGAGATTCCAGATACTATTATGTCAAATTGTTCCTTTCAGGAGTATTTTAGACTCTAGTACAATAAATGAGAATTATGTCTTTTGTAAAGTGGAAAAAGGTTTAGTGTGAAAGTGAAGATAGGAAAGGAGATATTATATGTACCTTTTCTACAGATGGGTTTTAAAGTAAATCAATTTAAGAAAGTGTTAAAGTGGAGATTGAGGATTTAGGAACTGATTTTCTTAAAATTATCCATACCCATTTGTCCCTTAGAAAGTCTTTGTGTATCCCAGGGTTTTAAATATCCCTGGATTTTTAATGGCTTGTGAGTAATATGTAGGTCCATATGGAACATTGATTTAAACTAATATAGTCCCTTTTTTGCATTCAAAAATGGGCATGGAATTAGGAGAAAGCCTTTATTTTTGTTCAGAGTGTCTTAGTGTTCCCTTTCTCTTCCACAGAATAATCTCTTTGCCTTTGGATTTCTGCAGTTTCATTATGCCTCTTTATATAAAGGATGCATATCTTTTATTAATTCTAAAAAATTTTAGTTATTATCTCTGTGAATATTGCCTTTCCTCATTTTTTCTGGAACTAATTTTTATTAGATATAATAAGGCCATCATTTTTTCCATGTCCTACGTATATTTTACATGAAAAAGAAGAAAAGAAAGGATAAAGAGCAAAGAAAGAAATCATGCCTGTACCATATCCTACATGGTTTCCTCAGCTTTGTCTTCCAGTTCACTAACTTATCTTCAGCTGTATCTAATATGCAATTTAATCTATCCATTCTTTTTTTTAAAATTTCAGTGACATCATTTGTAGAACTTCTGTTGGTTCTCTTTCAAAATTTTGTGTTTTTCATAGTGTCTAGTTCTTTCTGTACTGTTTCAGTCTCCATTTTGTTTTTAAGAATTTCAGTGCCTTTAATTTATGTTTTTAATGTCTCTATTCATTTAATAGATTCTTTTAGGTTATCTTATTTTCTTATTTTAGGTGCTAAATTTCCTGACTACTTTTTTGTTTTAGTTAAGTTGGCTTTGTGATGTGTGATAAGTTTGGGTGGAAGGTACCACATGTTGATAACTTTTGTACATTTAGCAGTCCCAATGAGATACACATTCATTCAGCAAATATGTATTGAGCACAGTGTTCTAGATGATAGAGAGCAAAACAGACAAGTTTCTTATTTCTATGGAGCTTATATTTTGGTAACTGGCTGTTTATTAGTTATTTATTAGTTATTAATGATTAATGTTAAAACATAAGGGTTGACAAACCAACGCTCACAGGCCAAATCTGGCCCACAACCTATGGTCTATGAACGAGAATAGTTTTAACATTTTTTAAATGGTTGAAAAAAATCAAAAGAATACTGTTTTGTGACATGTGAAGATTATATGAAGTTCAAATCTTTATCCATAAATATTTATCAGAAAACAACTGTGCTTATTTGTTCATGTATTGTCTATGACTGCTTTTGTACTATAAGAACAGATTTGTTTCAGCAGAGACTGTGTGACCCACAAAGACTAAAATATTTGCTGTCTGGCCCTTTACAGAGAAAGTTTGCTGACCCCTGTATCATTGTTTATACTGTGTAAATATTTTCTGTACAGATTGATATCCAGTTGAGGGCAGCATAGCATTTTTGGATGGCTGGTATATTAGAGTAGTTAGGCAGAATATCAGATTTTAGGTCTGCTTGCAACTGTCTACTCTATAGGATGGTTGTGAGAATTATGAGAACATGCAATCCACCTAGTACTTGGCACTAGCAAATCTTCCATAAATAACAGTGTTACTGAACCTTTGTAAGCTGGTTTTCCTTTTCAAATAATGATGTGTTTATAGTTGCTTTTCTGACATCAGTTAAGGCCCATGTTTATAGTTTTATAATCATGTGATTGTTTTGTGCTAATCCATTTGTCCACAGGAGTTCTCCTCATGTTGTGCTTGCATTAGCTAGAAAACTCTGTTAGGCTGCTAAAGAAGGGATTGGAGGGGAAGGAAAATTAAAGTTTTTCAGGGGCCTTTAGACTGAATATATCATCTTCTCTTTAGTAGTAGTAGTGCTCTAATCTGTGACTTAGCCATAAAGCATTCAATTTTTACTTGTTTACACCTTATTTCTCCCAATAATTTGATGTAGATTACCAAGAGCACAAATAAAATGAGAGAAAATAAAAATTACTAATTACGTAAAGAGACGTAGATGTGCCACACATCTAATATAATTTATATGTTGTATTTTAATTCAACAGGTATCTCTAAATTTTCTTACACCTGGAATTATGTCCTATAGGTTTATGACTGTGTGAGAGGAGAATCTTTTACAAATGTACATTCTGTGATTCTTCTGTGGAGTGATATTCTCCCCCACCACCCCAGCTACTTTCTAAGTATAACAAATAGTAAGGAACCTTTCCTGAGGGAATTTGACAATACAGGAAAAGTTTTTCATGAGATATCTGCAAACCCAGAAGTACTGGTTGTCTTATTGCTGACTGAAGTGCGTGTAGCTTTTGATAGTACTCTAGGGCAGCAGAACTGGGAAATTTAAGAATTTGCCTTATGCAAATCTTGCTCGATTGATGGGCTTGGGGTTGTCTATTGCTATGCCTAAATGCTTTCTTAAAAAGAAAATTTGGAAATGTTTAAGCACTTGATCAGAAATATGTTTAATTAGCTGAATTATATGCCTATATATTGGGTGAGATAATTTTGGCTTAACCAGTTCTTAAGAGGAAGGATTAGCTTTCTACATTTATGTAAAGGAATTTTTAGCGCAGTTCCTTTGATTATTAGATTTTCTGTATCCTAATGATTTTGAGTGTTATCTGGAAAAACATAGTTTGGTTTTGCCTCTTGTTAAGAATTTATATGTCTACAAATAATACTATAAAAATTCCTTATACAGTGTAGTATGGGAAAGCATAGGCTTTGGAGTCAGGTCAGTACTTTGTTCAAATCCTTTTAACTAGTTTGGACAAGTTACTTTGCTTTTTAAGCTCAAGGATCTTTAATAGCATAGGGGTAGAGTTTCAGTAAAGTTTAAGGTGGTATATGATGGAGAGATTTTGTTGGAGAAGGATACTTAAAGTGGCAAATTTGAGCATGTTAATCCTGTCACTCAGTAGCCTCAAGTAATTGACCTGATACTTTAGGTGCAGTTTCTGAATCCCAATCTGAAGAACTACTGAAATGTATAAAATATGGAGATTAAATGAGATATTGAATATAAAGTAATTAGCATAATGCCTATCCATAGTAAGCACTCAAATATTAGTTGTAATTATCTATATACAGAGGACTTAAATTATATGGTTAGTCTTTCATGGAAACTTTTGCTTCCCAGATTCTTTTTTTTTTTTTTTTTTTAATTATTTATTTATTTAATTTTGGCTGCGTTGGGTCTTTGTTGCGGTGCCTGGGCTTCTCACTGCGGTGGCTTCTCTAGTTGCAGAGCACGGGCTCTAGGCGCACGGGCTTCAGTAGTTGTGGCTCGGGCTCTAGAGCGCAGGCTCAGTAGTTGTGGTGCACGGGCTTACTTGGTCCGCGGCATGTGGGATCTTCCCAGACCGGGGCTCGAACCCCGTGTCCCCTGCGTCGGCAGATGGATTCCTAACCACTGCTGCCACCAGGGAAGTCCCGCTTTCCAGATTCTTAACAGGACATGTATCAAAACCACGCGCAGCACTGGCTCTCCACTGTTAGTGTACAACAGAATCACCTGGAAGGTTTGATAAAACAGATTGCTGGACCTGACTCCCACAGTTTCTGGTTCAGGAGTTCTGGAGTGGGGGCTGATAATCTGCATTTTAAAGTGTTCTAGGTAATGCTGATGCTGCTCCTTTAGGGAACCACACTGAGAACCATTGACTTAGGGCATTTTTGCAAAATAACAAGGAATAGGCCAAAGTCACAGTGACTGGATGTCCTAAAATTTCATATCAATGTAGCTTAATGACCAATTGTTTATGATAAAATAATTTATGGACTTTCTAATTGAGGGTATCTGTGTTTCTACTTGAGTGGGAATTAATAATTCCTGAAATCCTACCTATTTGTCTGTTCCAGAGCTAGGCAGTTTGTATATAGCTTTGTTGATGCATAAAATAACCTCGTGATTATAAGGAAAGTCACCTGGCTAGGAGACAATTCTGTTTGATTCCTGAGTTCTCTTTCTACAATAACACTATGTTTCTGTGAAAAAGGGTTACCAAATGCAGAAGTGATTGTATTCTCTTTCTGATGGAAATGAAATAGTGTGATAACCCCTTTTATCTTTATCCCCTATAGTTCTGTTCCTGTTATCAGTTGTTTCTCTTGGTTTTGATCACATTGTCATCTTTATGAGCTTGCTTATGATTGGTAGATATTGCATATGAAAAATCACAGAGATAATTTGAGGCCTAGGATAATATCCCCTTCCTGTAGGGATAACGTTTACTTTTGGCTAGTGACCAGGAGGAGCATTAGCAGTCTCACATCACCTTGATCCAGTGGCTCTCCAAACGTAGTTCCCTTTTTAGCAGTATCTGCATCACCTGGGGACCTGTTAGAAATGCATATTCTCAGGCTCATCCCAAACCTCCTCAATCAGAGTAAACTGTAAGGGTTGGACACAGCAATTTGTTTTAACAAACCATCCAGGTAATTCTGGATTTACTCGAAAATTGGAGAACTGACTTAATTGAGTTGGAGGTTGAGATGAATGGAAGCTGGATTTATAGTTGTAATTCACCCTTATTCATAGGCTATATCCTCATTCAGATTTTGAGGTGTTTATGAGGCAGTCCATACTTGGTGGATGTTGAACTCTGCTTTTGTCTCCCCAGTTCTCTGAGTCTTCTGGGAGTTCAGCTTAGCTTCTCAGCCTCTCATCTTCTGCAACTCCAGAAGTTGCATCTTCTGGAGACAACAGGTGCCTCAGAGAAAAATATGAATCTGGGCTCAGATCTCTGAGTTTCTTGTCCCTGATCTTAATTCTTAATTCTTCACTGCCTTGGTAGCTCTCAGGTGCTTCAAACAGATTTTCTTTTTTTAAGAAAATTTCTATTTTGTCCAGCTTTTCTGGTTTTCAGAGAGTAGAGGGAAGATTGAGCTGCATTATCTAATCTGCCATCACCATAAATGAAGGAGTCCAAAGTACATGGCTGTAAAAGATTTAGAAGTAAAAAAAGGTCTCAAGATGACAAGCAGCATTTTCAAAATACAGCTTTTTGGAGTTTTGTGATACAGACATGCCTAAAAACAAGAATGGTGCTGGCACAGTGAGCTCTTCTCAGGAAGACATTTTTTGTGGGAGATATTTTTTTTTAGGGAACTGTTAGGTTTCTGTGGGGATAATTGGTGGGGCTAAAAGCCAAGTTATTATCTTCTTATGACTACATTTTCTTGTAAAAGAGTAAAAAATAAAATATTAGACTGCTGTTTCAAAACTAAAAGTAGGTAAGAATGATTTTTAAAATGTTGTTTTGGGTAAATTATCACTAAGAACTGAGGACTTTTGTCTTAAAGAATCTGAAAACAGCTTTTAAATGTCTTGTGCAAAGAATGTAATAAAACTAGGTTTCTTTGTTGAGAAGAACTTCTCAAGGAATGAGCCATCCTGTTGTCATACTGTAATCTCTGCAAAGTGATTGTTATTGATGTTTGTATTATTATTTTCAAGTATGAAAATATGAAGACATTATCTCGGTTTCTGTGTTTATATAGAAACTTTGATGCTAAAGCCCAAGTCCTTGTACAATGACAACTTACTGCCATATTTGGCTGTATTGTCCTACAGGTAGCATCAAGGCCTGTTAAGCAGGGGAAATGTTTATTTTTTGCTTTCAGCAAAGAGCTATCTTAAGATCCTCTACCTTATCCCTTCTGTTTTTCTCTTTTAATTTCTTGGCTGATATTGAAATGAAAAGGAAATAATATGATCAACACCCATGTTCCTACATATTTATGTTGTCCTTAAGGGGAAAAAAAAAGTATTACAGTTGAATTACTCTTAGATCTGTGCCGCTGCCACCCTTCTCCCCATCCCCAACATCTGGTACATTTTTATCACTTTTTTAATAAATGGGTTTTCAAATAATTGTTGATAAATTATCTTATTATGTTGTTTATTGACTTTAACATTTATGGTTTTTACAGTTAAATCGTCAGTCTGAAATTGTTGCTACTAGTCCTGGTGATCCCTGGAAGACATGTGCAAAACGAAGCAGGAGTGAAAGCTTAAAACCTTTGAAAGGCAACCCAATTGGACTTAACATGTTGAGCAACAATAAGAAATCGAGGTATAGGCACTTCGCCACACATTCCTACAGAAAAGATAAAGAGTTTGACACCAAAAACTAATTGGCCACTCCAACTTACACCTTTTCTTTTCATTTTGTCAGTAGAGCTAATCCTACACACTGGGCATCTTTGCTTTGAATCTTGGGAATAGGATTGATTGCAGTGATTTCTTGGTTTGGAATAAAAATATTGAAAGAAAAATTTCAGTAGACTAAGATTTCATAAGATGAGCTTGCTTTCATGAAGTTAGCAAAATCTTGGTTATAATATTAGAGGTAGGTCATGTCTCCTTTAGGGAATACTTACCAGGATTATCTCAATGAGGGACTCTTTTTTTTTTTTTTTTAAGATTTCTTAATTCCCCTTCTCTTCTAGATATAACTCATCTTTCCTAGTGGTTGTCATAGTGAACCACTATTACTGATACAATTGGACTGTTACATATCCCAGAAATAGGGTTGAAGTCACTATTTTATTTCTACTTTGTCAATTTATAGACAAGTGAGGTACATAAAGGCTAAATAATTTTCAAGTCAGTGGTAGCATCGAAAGTAGAATTTAGCGCTTTTGATTTTTTTTTATAATTAACATTTCGTATTATTTTGGCATATAAGAAAACTTTTGTATACTCATAGTACATAGTTTGTATACTCATAGTACATAGATAGTCTTAAACAGAGAGTAAGAAGAGGAAATATATCGGGATTAATTTACAGGAATTCTTACAGTAGGAAACATTTATTTAGGACTCCTGATGTCGGTTCTAGTGTTCTACTCTTTATCTTCTTTCATGAACTGGATTGGAAGCATTTCAGAGACAAATTCAGAAAGTGGAAAACTAACGGATAATGTAACATGGTCAATGGGTTTACGTCTAAAAAATTTTCTTTAAGTGTTACAGGATTTTGTGTGTGAATGCTTAGATTTTAAAGGGTTTATTTTGCATAAGTGCGTAATTTTTCCCTGTTTAAATTATTCTTTGTTTCTTGACTCCGCAGTGAAAATACACAAAATGCATCATTATGTTCTGGAACTGTAAGACGTTTTCCTCATGCTAATGCACAGATAGCAATAGTAAAAACAGCAGCCCAAAGGTAAGGATTCTGATTGCCTTTGTTTAGTATATATACACCATCCTCTTTAACAGGAGTTTTTCGCTGCCTTTTTTTTTTTTTTTTTAACTTTTTTTCCCTTACTTTGTGGAACTTTACTATGTTTCCATTGTCTCTAAAGAGATATTCATGTTTCTGAAATAATTCATGTCCTAGAATTTTTTTATTTTATATCTGCTTTTGAGTAAATCACATTCTGTAAATAGAGACATTTTAAGTAAAAGCTATTCTATTGCATTATGTTTCTGTTAAATTAAGCTGATTTTTACAACATTTGACAGAAATCTTCAGCTGGGAGTTTAGTTCTGATGAGTAAAACTACAGTTATTACCTTTCTTTGTAAGGTTTATAAGATTTCATAGCATCAAAGTAAATCACATTATTAGTTTTAAATGTTTGAGAAATTTTTGTTTTCATAAATTTGAATGTTCTCATTGATCATGAAAGTACTACTTGAATCTTGAAATAATGAACATAACAGTGTAATGCTTGGTGTTTTTAAATGCTTTTGAGGTTTTTCATAACCATTTTTGGATGGTTATGAAATTTCAGTTGAATTTCAGTTCTTCGTCAGTTTCAGTTGACCAAGAAATCTTAGGCTCCAACAATTAGAAAAATAATTTATCTCTTTATTTCTTGCATTTTGAATAGTTGCATAAAATTTTTATAACTAGTAAAATTTAAAGATTTTTTTTAATATATGCTAGATGTTGTTCTTCATTTTTTAAATGTTGATCTAGACTGCTACTCATTCAGAAAATGTGTCCTGACTCTTACCCTTGCTGTATTTGCTATTTATGTAGATTTGCTATAACAGAGATTTTCAACTTAAATACCTTAAGTCATTCTCATACTTTAGGACAATAAGAAAACCTTTCCTTTGCTTAACTGTATTATTTTTCATAGTTTTGACATAAGATATTTCAGAAAATCAACTAAAAAGATGGAGAAATTACTATACATACCACAAAATTGGCTTGCCTTACAAATCAAGCTTTCCGGCCTACATGTGGCACAAACATGAGAACAAACAATAAAAGGAGAGTAAGTAGTGGGAGGGAAGAAGGATAGACACACTGTTTCTCACACACTGATCACATTGATAGAATTCATCGCTAAGAAAGATCTGTCTACTTGCTATTCTGAAAATGTGGTCTAAGTTGAAGTACTGATTTATATTCAAGTGATATATTCTACAGCCAAAATTATTATTGGTTTAGAAGTTATCTACCAGTTTAGAATTATTTACACTATGCCTTATTCTCCCCATCCCTCCTTTCTTCATTGGTAATGTTAAAAAACTGATTCCAGTTTGGGAATTGGTTTGTGTTTTGTTTTGTTCTAGGTCCTGGCACATCTTATACCTTGCCATGTGTATCATTGCTCATCTGTATAAAAGATTAGATTCTGTTAATAGGAAGCGGTATTTACTAGTAATATACTGTTTCTCACACACACACACACACACACACACACACACACCTAATTTAATTTGTATTTAAAGAAACAATCTATTAAGGAAAACAGATTCTACTTATGTTTGTCTCTTATAAAATAAACATTTCTTAGTCCTACTGCAGTGTGACTGTCATTAAAAAGATTTTGAAGTTCAAATACCAGTCATTGAGAGTTTTTCCACTTTTCTTCCTTCAAAAATATTGAGTGATTTATGCTACATACCAGGCATAGGTACAAAGTAGTCAAAGATGAATATGACAGTATTTGCCTTGAAGCTCAAGTGTGGTTAGGGTAAAGGACAGAAAGGTAAACAAATGATTACCTGGTGAGTGCAGTGTAGAGATATACAAAGTATGTGTAGTACTGTTTACAGAGAAGGGAGCAGTGAGGAGTTCACAAAGGAAGTATTAAAGAAGCTTTGAGTGTTTTGCTAAAAGAGAACACTCCGTGCATTAGGAACCACATCTTCAAAGGCATGAAAAAAGCCTTCACCTGAGATGATTGCTACCAAACTTTTGGTTTTAATTAGTGTAGTGTTGGCACAATTGTCAGGCCTCAGATGAGGATGAGCACACTGGCTTTTACAGTTTCTCCTAATTTTTCTTATTTTCTCAACTCTTAATTTGAAATTATTAAAGGAAATGCCACCAGTTGGTAATTCACACACATAATCCATTACTCCTGGGGTGAGTGGTATAACTTGTCTTTTAAGTAAATCAGACCTGCATTTTGAATAATTTGTAAGATATGGGAACAAGTGTTTCACACGTTTTTATTTTTTTTTTATTTTATTTTTTATTTTTATTTTTATTTTTTTTTGCTGTACGCGGGCCTCTCACTGCTGCGGCCTCTCCCGTTGCGGAGCACAGGCTCCGGACACACAGGCTCCGCGGCCATGGCTCGCGGGCCCAGCCGCTCCGCGGCATGTGGGATCGTCCGGGACCGGGGCACGAACCCGTGTCCCCCGCATCGGCAGGCGGACTCTCAACCACTGCGCCACCAGGGAAGCCCTCACACGTTTTTAATCTAAAAGAAATGAGTATCAGATCAGATTAGCTGCTATTTGGAGAATATTATGATTGCAATCAGTTTTCTTACTGCTATTCCAAATGTTAATTTAATTCATATTTAAAAGATAGATTGTTTATATACTAGCAGTGATGGAGGAGGATAGTATTAGTATGGAAGAAATGAAATGGAGAAAATTAAAAATCTTTATAACTATACCATCTCCACTCCTAACTTTAACCACACTTGGAAAAAGAGCACATTTACTGGTTTATGTTTTATTTACATTTTCACTTTTTTTTTTTTTGTTTTTAATTGAGGATAGGTAGAAAGACTTAAAAGGACCATAGGGGGAAATGAATGTCTACAAAAGCATATATAATCCATAAATGGGAAAATGGGCTCCTGGAATAAGCAAGTTTTAATTATTAATGAAAAGCACCACTTTGAAAGAATGTTTGAAATCCAAAATCAGGTCATGGGTACCAGAATCAATCAGTCTATCTTTTTTCTTTCCTTTTTTAAAATTTTAAGAGCAGAAATAGTCCAAAAAGAATGTAAGTCGACATTTTTACAAAGTCCTACGTTAACTGATAATGGCTTCCCGTCTCATTTTTTAAAAGCTTTTTTCTTTCTTCTTCTTCTTCTTCTTTTTTTTTTTTTAATATATATAAACTCTTCTAGGGCAGGGCTTTGGTAATAAACACATATTGAGGAGTATTGGAGAATTACCATAATGTATAAATTAGATATAGTAAGTGCATTTTTCTCAAGGATAAGAGAAATGAGGATGGTGTATATATTTTTTGGTTTTGTTTTCTTCCTAACTCCCTTGGTTTATTGGAAAGAACCAAACCTGTTTCTTCTACTTCTACTCTGTCTTCTACCTCTTTTACTCTCAACAGGTGAGTTTAAAGAATAAAAACAAGAGAGTACTAAACTCTTCTCACTTCTTGAGCACAACAGTGTAGGGTTGGGAATGGCTAGATTAGGTATTAACGTCTAACTTTTTGTTTTTATTTTACTTTTCCTGGAAATATTACACCATAAGAAATAAGTATATAAGAATAGACAGACTATATTTAAACTTTTATGTTTGTATTTTGTTTCACTTTAATAGGGGCATGATAATTTTCCTTCATTTTTCTGTCATTTGTCCAACATAAATTTATTTTATACAGATTATCCCATTTTTTAAATAGCAGAAGTAAAATTTCAAATGTGGTATTCGTGTAAGTTTATAATAATTCTTTTCCTTACTATTAAAACTTTTCTTAAAATGTGTTTCTTTTCAATGTTGTTTATGTAAAACCAACTTACCATATTATTTTTTCTTAATTTGCTAGGATTAAATTGATATTTTACTGTGTACTTCACATGATAGGAATATGAGTTAATATGGGGACTCAGGGATTTTTGTGAACTATGTTTTGCTTACAGTTCTGAATATTTAGTTTCTTTTGTAATAGGAATAATTCTAGGATGTGAATCTTATTCTAAATTGAGGGTTTTATAATTTTACCCTTGAGTACTTGATATTGATAGCTTTTTAGATTTTCCATGAATTGTGGAGAAGGGTGGACCTTTTATACATTGGACTTTTGGTTAGAGGCCATGATTTTAAGTCCCAGGACTTTTCTTGTGTCCCAAACCGTGTACTGTATTTGTATTTAATCTAAAGCTTTTGTGCAAAAGTTTCAGCCTTAAAAAATTTTTGTTTTCTTACTCAGAAGCAAATACAGTTGGACTTCTGTATCTGGGGGTTCCACATCTGTGGATTCAACCAAGCACAGATAAAAAAAAAATCCAAGGAAAAAATTCCAGAAATTTCCAAAAAGCAAAACTTGAATTTGCTGGTACTCACAACTGTTTACATAGCATTTACATTGTATTAGGTATTATAAGTAATCTAGAGATGATTTGCAGTATATGGGAGGATGTGCTTAGGTTATATGCAAATACTATACCCTTTTATATAAGGGACTTGAGCACCCACTATTTTGTTATCTGCCTTGGGTCCTAGAACCATTCCTGTGCAGATAACCGAGGGATGACTTTAATCACGCCTGACAATGGGATTGGGACCTCTAAAAATTTTATAACTTTTAGGAAGTTGTATTGTTCCTTGAAGACAATTTCTTTAACCACTCTAAAATAACGTATAGGGCCTCCCTGGTGGCGCAGTGGTTGAGAGTCTGCCTGCCGATGCAGGGGATACGGGTTCGTGCCCCGGTCTGGGAGGATCCCATATGCCGCGGAGCGGCTGGGCCCGTGAGCCATGGCCGCTGGGCCTGCGCGTCCGGAGCCTGTGCTCCGCAACGGGAGAGGCCACAACAGTGAGAGGCCCGCATACCGCAAAAAGAAAAAAAATAAAAATAAAAAAATAAAATAAAATAACGTATATCCTCAAATGTTGAATGGTTAAATAAAGCTTTTTCAAGAATTTTTCAATCTTTGTACATACTTTTTTATTCTGTAAATATGTTTAGATATAAATTATTTTCTGTACTGACAAAAATTGAAAGCCAACTTACATATCTGACAAAATTCAAAACACTAGTATATAACATATATATAATGTGTTTAAAACAAATTAATCACAGAGTTTTGCCTTATTGACTGCAGTTACTAAAACTACAATGATATATCAAAAATGAGGTCTTGCCTCTTACATTTTTTTTCTTTTTCATGTTTTAAGCAGTCTGGACCGAAAGGAAAGGTAAGCTCAATATTGATGAAATTAGAGCATGGATACAGCAGTAAAATACCAGATTATTTATATGCTTTGAAAAATGTCCATTGAATTAGAGTTCATCATTAAGTTTATTAATTATTTTAATAAAAAGGAAACTAATAGCACAACATGATATTTGACTTATGTGGGTAATATTTCACCGTAATTCTCAATATATATATATTTTTTCCATGAATGATTATTATATATTATACTGATATGTAACTACTTTCATTTTAAAAATAGAATATTTCAGGATGTTAGTAGTAAAATTGTTTTCAGTTGCTTAATTTAAATATTTCTTGTATTTTAGTGGTAATATTTTTGTTTTATACTTTAGTAGAGTGAGGGGAAAAATAGAAGTAGGATACCTTAAGCTTGGAGTTAAAGCTCTAAACATCAAAAATTTGTGACAGAATTTTATGATCACTCTTTGTTCCCTTTGTAATAACACTGGCAAATTCATCATCCTTTAGCAGAAATGTTGAATAATGTAAATAACATGGAAACAAGTTTTTAAGAACACACATTTCTTAGAATAGTGAAATGATTGTAGTTGTTCTAAATCAAATGCCCATAAGAATAGCTCCTCTCCTCAATGTATGTATGTGGAAATTTTTGTGCATGTGCATATCTTTTTTTCTTGCTTCCATGAGTCTCAAGAACCTTTTATGAATTCTCCCCTCCCAAAACAGGTAAACAGCCCTTGTTTTAAACCAGTACTTTCATATCATTGGTGATGGCCAAAAGAAGGGACATTCTATAATTTTATTTAATTATGTAACTTTGACTATAATTTTGTTTAAAGGTATAGAGGAGGCAAAGAGGACAACTTGCAGTATATATTCCATCTTACTTCATGAACACCAGGTTTCTGAACTAAAGATGATCCTGTCAGCAAAAGATTTAGGCATATTTTATAATTCTGAAGTACTTCACAGTTCTTACCTGGTTGAAATGAATGGGTTGTGCAAATATTTTACTACCTTCCTCCTGGGAAAGAAAAATTATTTTTCTATTGTCTCTGTTTTTCTCTTTGAGTAAATTATTATTTCTTGTCAGACATAGATGAGTCATTTTATATCTTTTGAATTTTTAATTCATAAGTGACTGTATTTTGGGGAGAAGATCATTAATAAGATGTTTTTAAGTAACTATACAGTCACACGTGAACCAGACTGTTGTTTTATAGAAATAAATAAATTCTTTCCTTTATGTTATAGTACATAAAATATAGGTACTGTTATATTATCAGAATAGTATAAAGATCTTAGATTATTCTCTTACAATAGCCTTGGTGGGTTTATACTGATTTTTTTCTACTGCTTTGGCTTCTTATGCATATTTCTGTTGTGGAAATTTATTCATTGATACATTCAGCAAATATTTCAATGACTCTATGTGCCAGGCACTCTTCTAGGGGCAGACAAAAATCCCTACTCTCTTGGAGCTTATATTCCTGTTGGAATAATACTGGAATAGAAGTCAGAGATGTAAAATTAAGTAACCAGCATTACCAGTAGGCACATAACTTACTCTAAAATGGGGATAATGATATTTGTCCAATGTTAAAGGAGATTTGTGAAGAACAGAGATTTGTTCTGTTATGAGATAATTATTTGAAACTGACATATACACTGTAAAGTTTGAAATTTCTGTAATAATAGGTGCTGAAATTCTTTGTCTTTTTGTACCAACGTTACCGCCAGGGGCTAGGCGTGAAGCAGCAGCTATTTGTAAAATATGTTATGATGAATACACTGGAGTGCTTTATTCAGCAGCTTAGTTACTGTTAGGTTCAATTTAGCCCATCAATCCTTTGGAATCTCACCTATAATTATTTTATCTTTGTCAGAGATAAACTAAGAAGAACTTTTGTGTCAGTAGATTTGACTTTGTAAATTTTTTTTACGTAAGCCATTTTTCCTCCCTCATGAACAAAGCCACATCTTTTTTTTCTGACCTTTGAAAAGTAATAGAAAGTCTTTTATCTTTATCCCTTAACACATGAAGGACTGTAAATCTCTGATCTAAATGATTTCTTTAAAAGAGGATGGTTTATCTAATAAACAAAAGTTAGGTAGTTGTGGAAGGTTAATCTTTTCCAGGTTTTTTCCCTTTGTACTGTATACTGGTCACAGTGAGGTATATTTTAGGTTTAAAACCAAAAAGCTGGAGTAAAAATTAAACAACGACACTAAGGTCCAGAGCTTGCAAACTTAAAAACTGTGCTGCCATTTTTCTTTGTTGTGGGTGACTTTGACAACTTGAATGACTTGAATTCTTTTCTGACTCTTGGACAGTTGGGTTGTGAATATAGTGTATGTGGTATAGCACCAGCAACCTAGAATATTTAATCTGGTATTGGAACTTTTTTTTTCCTCCTTAGATAAAGACAGTTGACCTGTTATGAAACTGAAGCACATAGTAATTTTCAAATTAAAAAATTTTTAAAATATTTTTATTGCAAATATGTGAGTATCGTAGAGAATTTTGAAACAACAAAAAGATACAAAGGGAAAAGAATACAATAAAAGACATATATGAAACACTAGAAATGTTTACTTAAAGCAGGTATTTGAAAAGACAAGTATTACAATGAAAGATTTTATAATTTTTAAAAAGCTCTTATAATCGAAAATTACATCATTAGTATCTTTATGCATTTCTTTCCAATATTCTTTTTCCTGTGTACTTTTAAATATACCTGATACACGCAGTCATAATAAAAGTACAGCTGCATATTCTGAGTTTTCACCTAACAGTATGTCCTAGCCTTTTCCCCTGTTAAGTTGGCTTCTAAAAATGATTTGTAATGATTATGTAATACCTTGTCCTGCAGATATACATAATTTATTTACCCATTAGTCCATTTCTTGTTGTTTTTCACTGTTGTATATGACAGAGGTCCCCATCCTTTTTGGTACCAGGGACCGGTTTCATGGAAGACAATTTTTCCATGGAAGGAGGTGGGCAGGGGATGGTTCAGGCCGTAATTCGAGCGATGGGGAGGGGCAGACGAAGCTTCGCTCCCTCACCGGCCGCTCACCTCCTGCTGTGCGGCCCGGTTCCTAACAGGCCGCGGACCAGCCGAGGCCTGGGGGTTGGGGACCCCTGGTATATGACACATAGATGAACAACTTTGCATGTAAATCTCTAAGTGCATCTCTTAAGATAAATCTCTGGGAAAGGATTCTTTGGGCTAGGTTACAGATGTTTTTAATGCTCTTGATAGGTATTGCGAAATTGTTTTGCAGACAGGTGGTACCAATTTATATTAGCATTATAAATTGGTGTCTCAAGGTATCTGAAAATAAAATTATATTCAGATGGTATTGCCTTCCTTAGAATTATGAGTCATCTGAAACCTTAGATATAATAAGACCATAGCAAGGTGATAGACTACAAGACTAATAATATTAATAATTTTTTATTCACTCTGATCAATTGCAGTATATATTGGAAAGACCAAAATTTCATTCACAGTAGCAACTAAAATTAAATATTCAGTAATAAAATTAATGATGTGTAGATCCTTTATAAATATATCTAAAGAACCTGATCTGAGGCATATATTAGGTTCCTGGTTGGTTATTTGAAATCAGTGCTCCTTAAAATAAACTTAATGCAATTTTAGTCAGACATCTTGCTGACTTTGTTATTTTAGGAAATTTGGCCAATTGATTCTAAAGTTTATTTAGGAGAGTAAATATTTGAGAAAAGTAAGAGACGAAACTTATTTTATAAAAAGAAGAATAAGTGGGGGAAGAGAAGAATGACATGTCTTACCACATAATAAAGCATACTGTGAAGAAAACAGTGATTGGATATGGAAACGTTGGAAAAAAGCCTAGAAAGTGGAGCAGTAAACAGACTAGAGATTCCAAGTATATTCACTTTCCAGCTAACCTGTCTAATCAATAAATGTTTAGTTTACAGTGCCTGAATTATGGTATTTGCACATAGGCTAATATTTTGAATTACTTTATGGTGGCTCTGCATGGTGGCCAGTGGTTCAGTTTTTACATTACCACTCTTGTTCAGCATGATTGTACAATTATTTGACGTGATAAATACACTTCTAATTACGTACTGCCTCTTAGTTATACACATTTATTACTTCCAAATATTTATCAAGTGCCTGCTGTGTTCTAGGTATAAGGATACAGTGATGAACAAAACAAACAAGATATCTGCTCTCGTGTAGTTTACATTTTGATGGGCAAAAACTGATAATGAACAAGTAAAACACCAAAAAATAAGTTCTGTGTAAAAAAGTACAATTGGATGATGTGGTATAGAGTGACAGTATGGTTTCTTTAGATGTTCAGAGAGACACTCAACTATGAAGCTAACATTTAAGCAAGGACTGAATGAACGGTCAGCCATTCAGTGATCATAGAGATGGCTTTTCCACATAGGGAAGAGGTGGTGCTAAGATATTAATGCTGGAGTGAGTTTGGCATGTTCAAAGGACAGAAAGAAGGACTGCGGGGTGGGTTTGGTTAAGGTCAGCTAGGGCCCCTAGATCATAAAAGGCTTTCTGTAAGATGATCTGAAGAGTTTGGGTTTTATGTGGTACACTCACTAGAAGCTTTCAGGTCATTTTAGGTAGGGAAGTGTTATTACCTGATAAATCTTTGAGATTTAAAAAAAATAATAATCTTTTGTATATGATTTATAATTTGGCACAATTAAAAACTTAAGTCAAAAAAAAAAAAAAACTAAAAACTTACGTCAGTGGCATTCAGTTAAGGCTAAGCTTGATTTACTTACCAAAGAGAGATATGCTACAAAAGAAAATCAGTAATAATCTGTGACTATTCAAAACTATCTCAGCAAAGTCTAGGAACTGGAGAGGGAGAAGGGCAGAGTAAAAGGGGGACTGAATGGGGTAGGAGGGGGAAGTAAAAGGGTTTTAAAGATCTCATCCCCTTAGGGATGACGCAGCAGAATATCTTGTTTGAGGAAATAGTTGGAATCTTGAGAACACGTTAATGAACAAAATATGCAGTTGGAATAAGCGTTGAGAGAGGGAAGGTAACTATTTGTTAAATTAACCAGGGGAGGAAAAACAAATGAAAGGTAATTGTGCAAATCAGTAAAAATAGGGGGAAAGAGTGAAAATAAACAAACAGAAATATAAGAAACAACTAATACAGTAAGATGAAAGGAAAACATGAAGTTTATCAGATGCAATAATGATTGTGATCAGGTCGAATATATTTAATAAGAGACAAACTGGTTGAATTAAACCCAGCTATATCACGTTGTTTACCAGAATCAGATATTTATAAAATAACAATTTGTAAGTAAAGGGGTCTCTTGACTCTTAGAGTCAAAAGAAATGCAAACAAAAGGAAAGCATGAGTAGAATTTTAGCAACAAATGAAATAGAATTAAGGATTAGAAGCACTAAATAGTGTAACGGAGCACATTTTATAATGGAGACACTTGATGAGAGTGTAACAACGAGCTGTGTAAAAGCTCCCCTAAAATATCTAAAATGCAAGACGTTCTTGGTTAGAGTACAACTTCGGGAGATTTTAATACATCTCTTCAAAAATTAGATTACAGTTTAAACATGAATTTGGAATAATGCATTTTCATGAAAAGCGAACACATTTAATTTATTTTATAGGAATTTACATCTTGTGAGATCAGTTCGAGCAATGGAACGATTTATAAAATGAGTTTCAAAACCAACTTAAAAAAAAAAAAAAGCAGCACTCAGATCCTGGTTTCTAATACCACTCTAATAAAAGGAACATGGAGAAACGGCTGATTCTAGGGATGGGTTAGGGAAAATACAAAATGATCATAGAGTATCTTGTAGTATCAGAATCCAAACAGGTATTCAAAAAACAAAGGGGTACTTGCTTCAGCAGCACATATACTAAAATTGGAACAATACAGAGATTTTCATGGCCCTTGTATAAGGACGACATGCAGATTGGCAAAGCATTCCATATTTCTGTAAATTTTATGTATGTTTTACCAGAATTTTTAAAAAAAGAATGAGATCACATGAAAGGAACACAGGAGCCAACTGAAAGAGCTCCCAGGGGCCAAAACTGAAACTATTGGATTATAATCTAAAGTATAAAATAAATATCCATGAGTCATACTGGTATAAATGATTGAATAAGTGATTTATTTATTGAACTATCCTGGAGTTTTTATAAGCTGCATAAAATGAATTGGGGAAAACTGACAGGTGTTTATACAGAAGAATTCCAAATATGTGTAGATAGTTTCCTCTTCAGGAAGTAGAGTTTAACTACCTCTGCCCCTTTTGTGGGCTGGACTGATTGGACTTGCTTCCAAATAGAATGTCGAAAGGGAAAATAACTTTGGAGTGGAGAAACCTGGCAAACACTACTTTAGCCAGATGATCAAGGGTAACCTCACTAGTGATGTAAATCATTGATACCATGTAACCCCTGATATGATGTGATGAGATGGGCACTGTCCACCAAACCTACAACTTCAGTCTAATCATGAGAAAAACATCAGACAAACCCACATTGTGGGGCATTCTACAAAATAACTAACCAGTCTCTTCCAAAGTGTCAAGGTCATGAAAAACAGTGGGAAACAAAACAGTCTGGGAAACAAAAAAGAGACTAAGGAGACATGATGACTAAATGCGGTGGATCCTAGATTGGATTCTGGAACAAACAAAGGATATTAGTGGAATAGCTGGTGAAGTTCAGATAAAGCCTGGCATTTAGTTAATAGCAGTGTACAAATGTTGATTTCTTTTTTTGACATATGTATGAGGGTAATGAAGGTGTTAACGTTAAGAAAAACTGGGTAAGGGATATAAGAGAATTCTGAATTGTCTTTTCAAGTCTTCAGCAAATCTAAAATTATTGTAAAATAAAGTTGATTAAAAAAAGAAAAGACAGGTCTGAAGCCTGTCTAACCTTTAATAAGGATTCTGATGTTATTTAAAGAGTTCTGCACAGAAGGGAAAAAAAAGCTCTCCAGTTCATTTTATGCAGCTTGTAAAAACGCTGGGTCCATGAAGTGAGGTTTTCTCTAAAACTTCTATACAGAACACAAACCCTCAGAAGCAAAAAAAATGCTCCCGCTTGGTAGAAGACAGAAGATAGGGACACTTCTCTGTTTCTGCTTGGTTTGAGGTAGGAAAGAAAATCCACCGGGAAATTAAATTCTAGCCTTAAGCATCATACTAGTTTGGAGTTTGAAATTTTAGTGTCTGTAGAGTGATGGAACTCTCAAATTAAGAAATTAACATGAAATTTCATTTTTGATTACCTAACAAAGTTTCTTTTAAAAACTAAGTTTTAAAGAACACAAGATTACAGCTAGAAAGTTCTTTTAATTCCCGTATTAAACAAATTCTACTTTTATTCTGAAATTCTTGTATTCTTATATTATACTTAAGGTATGCTTTTATTTCTGTAATTTACTCATTATAATACATTTTTAAAAATAATCTGCTCTGTCTGTATAGGGAAAGATGTAATAAATATTGGATACAGAATGGCCATAAGGTTTGGAAATGTTGGCAAATATACATAATTTTTAACATTACATTACAATACATGATAGGTCATGGATGTTACATGTGATATATTCAGTGCGTTGTTCGTTCCTCATCAGCAGT
This sequence comes from Mesoplodon densirostris, assembly GCF_025265405.1. Lineage (NCBI taxonomy): Eukaryota > Metazoa > Chordata > Mammalia > Artiodactyla > Ziphiidae > Mesoplodon > Mesoplodon densirostris. The sequence goes on from NC_082672.1 coordinate 83,999,681, forward strand.
GCATGGTTCAGTGCACTGTGTCAAACAGCAAAGAGCAGTGTGAATTAGTGCAGCATTTTCAGAAATCCCTGCACATCTATGATATGTTGCCTCCAATGATTTTTGCCAGTTATTACTGAATAAACCTGTGTTTATAGCATACCCCAGAATAAGTAATGAAGCAGACCAAAATCCAAAATATGTATTTCAGATTTTGTGGCCACTCTGTCAAATTATTTTGCTTGTTGATAATCCTTAGTATTTAAGAATACCTACTGTTTCTGTTGTCCACTATTTAAAAAATATATAATGCATAGAGGTTTTGTAGTTTAATATAACTGTATCATCATATTTTGCTTCAGATTTATTGACTCGGTTGCATTTTATAGTTGGTATCTTTACTTTTCCAGTATAGAGTTATAAAAATTAGAGATTAAAAAATTGTTTTAAAGATAAGACTATGTTATATCGTTTTTAGTGTGAGCACGTGTAGTATATAAAAACATGCATTTTTTTAAAGCTTAATGTAGTTAGGAGCTGAAAACCTACCTTATTTTTAATAACACTAGTACCACTATCTCTAAGGCAAATTCTCATCTTCACAACTCGTATCCTCACGAATCTTAAAATTTTGACAGTGTGAAAATTACCCAGTTGTACCAAATGCTGCTCAGGAATAATATTTGAAATGGTGAAAACACCGTTACTCATCAATATTGGTGCAGTTTGCCAAGATTCAGATTCTGGTGTTGGTATTTAATAGTTGTGTGACCAAGGGCAAGTTAATTAACCTCATTGTGCCTCAGTTTCCTCATCTGTAAAGTGCTAACAATAGTATTTACTTTATAAGGTTATTGTGAAGATTAAAGTAATTAATAGATACAAAGCACTTAGAACAGTACCTGGCACATGATGCTCACTATTTGCTAACTGCTGTCACAAATACACTACTATCACTACTCTTATTATTTTCTTCTTGTGTCATTTTCATATTTTGTTTTCAATTTAGGTGCTCTGACTTTTACAATATAAGAATATGAAATCCTTACAGGAAAATTCCTTTAGGATTTTTGTTTAATTAATTAAATTAATTATATTGCCCTGTGATAAGTATTGATCACTCAGGTGAATGCAGATAACATTACAAGTAACAGAATAACCTCCTTTAATTCCCCCGTTAAATAAAATGGAAATATTTTTAGAAGCTTTTGTTTAGGATAGGAAGGTAGCTATTATAGCTCCCTGGTTTATTGCATTTTTTTGCAAACCTCCTTCTTTAATGCTTTTACCCCAAAATTAGCTATAGGTTTTTTGCTTTTCTCCCAAACTATTGTATATTTGGACTTCTATAGTGTTTTAGGATCCTTATTTACTAAGGATTCCTGTTCAGAATTCTGAAAATTGGTTAGGTGTGAAGTCTGACAATATAATATATTTTTTAAAGTATAATTATACCCCCATAATGTAGTCATATTATAAGACTAAAATACTTATTTCATGATTTCTAGTTTTGTACATAACATTTTTTGTACTGCTTTTGGAATTATCCTCAAGGACAAGATCTTATTTATTCACTCTTTATTCTTTATTCATTGATCTTTAAACAACTAGAAGCATTTACAGCAAAATTGGGCAAGTTGAGTATTTATTATAAGCTAACTTTTTTTATTCCAAAAATGCATGTGACAATGAAATATTAGGAGTTTTTTTAAAGTTTTTTTAACAGATTATGAAGACAGTTCCAAAAGAAAAATTCTAAAGTTTTGTGTATTGGGGGAATAAATATATAACTTTCCAAAGTAACTACTTTGAAAGGACAAATACTTGTATTTATTTATTAAATATTTGTTTGAAAGACTGCCTGCTGTCAGCTTTCATAGACTGACAGTTCAAATAAAATATAGTCACTGCCCTTAGGGATCTTATAGTGCATTAAGGTTTACTATATTTGGGTAATATAGTGTTACTATTTTATAGTACCACTTTTTATATGACAAACAAGCTATGATTTGCTTTTGATAAACATATTTTAAGTATTCCCTCTACTTTTTCATTTTAAAAATATTTTTTTCTTTTAGACTGAAACTATATAAATTTCCTTTTCTAGGAAAGAATACCCACCTCATGTCCAAAAATTTGAAAGTAATCCTGTAAGGTTAAGTCGGCCCCAAAGTGTTGGTAAGTGTGCAGTTTTTTTTGTTACACCTGTGAAGGGTTTTGAGTAGTTGTAAGGAAGGTAGAATAGGAATATGGTACCAGTTTTAGAATATTCCCAGGTATAATAGAAATATATAGACCCATTTTTTTATAATTGATTTGAGAATTTATTTATTTTAATTGTGACCTGAAATCATTGGGGAATGATTCAAGGAGTGCACATTCAGGTGATTATAGTTGGAAATCTTTTTGATTATATTAGCATTGTTGTTAAACTCAGGATCCAAATATTAACTCTAGGTGGGTTATAGCTTCAAAATTGTGTTTTGTTGCTCTTTGTTATAATCTTACATTATGTGATTTTCTTGATTAAAATGGTTTTGATCCTAAAATTTAGAATACATTAGGCACTGAATTAAAAAGAGTCCATACCTGATAAAACTGTGCTAATAGTAGATGTTGGAAAATTATTGTAAGTAGAAGTTTATATTTGCATTGAAATAATTTTTAATACAGTGATATATTAAGCAAAAATCAAATAAGAGATAGCATTTATGAAAAATGTTTCACCATCAAATTGATGTTCATTATCTAGAATACAGATTCTTAATCTGTGTGTCCATCTTGTTTGTCCCAGACCTTTGCTTGTTTATTTATTTATTTTTTGACTTTTTAAAAAAAATATAGTTGATTTATAATATTATATTAGTTTCAGATGTACAGCATTGTGATTCAGTATTTTTACAGGTTACTCTTTATTAAGTTATTACAAGATAATGGCTGTAATTCCCTGTGCTATGGAATATATCCTTGTTGCTTGTATATTTTATGAATAGTAGTTTGTATCTCTTAATCCCATAGGCCTTTGCTTATTTAAATAGCACTACGGGCTCTTATTATCCAAAATCTAATGATTTTAAGCAGCTCCAGTGGGTAAGACTCCGTGCTCCCAGTGCAGGGGCCCGGGTTCGATCCCTGGTCGGGGAACTAGATCCCGCATTCATGCCACAACTAAAGAGTTCACATGCTGCAACTAAGAGTCCACGTGCCACAACTAAGAAGTCTGCATACCACAACTAAAGATCCTGCATGCTGCAACTAAGACCCAGTGCAGCATAAATAGATAGGTAGATAGCAGCTAGGTTTTCCTGACTGCCAGCAGTTTGTTGTTTCTTTCTTTCTTTTTTTTTTTTTTTGAAGCACCTATATTTTTCTTCTAGTTTAGGTGAAAATCTTTTATGCATATATTGAACATAACCTATTTTATAAAGAGAATATTCCAAACTTAGCTTCATCCTTTCTTAACAACTTTGCAGTTATGAATGTGAATTATTATACTTCGCAATGCATAGTTCTGTTCACTAAGTTTATTAAGTGTAGTAATAATGACTAGCCTCTTTAACATTCACACCTTAAACCTTTACTGAATTCTTAATCTGCCCTAGATGCTGAGTCAGATGCTTTACATTCATTATTTGTTTTTATTGTCGCTCCCTACCCAAGATCTCAATAAGCTAAATTCAACTTTACCTACATTTTGTACAGAGGAGGAAATTGAGGCTCAGAGGGATTACACAGCTTGCTCAAGGACACAGACTAGTATTGGAATCCAGGTCTAGTTAATGCTAAAGTCCATGCATTCTCTTAACCACTGTGCTTTACTATTTTCTCCTTAGATCAGAAAGAAACTTACTCCTAATCCTTAGGGAAGAACTGCACAATATGTACTATTATCATTCCCTTTACACAGATGCATTTCAGTAAGTTAAGTGATTTGGCCCATTATATGGTTTTTAGATACCAATCAGCCCCAGACTTTTTTGAAAAATTTTTTGTTTATTCAACAATATTCATTAAGTAGATAAGAATAACCTTTTTTAAAGAAAAACTTTTTATTTTGAAATCATTTTAGACTACTGGAAAGTTATTAAAATAGGACTCATTTACCCTTTACCCAGCTGCTCCTAATGTTAACGTGTTCCAATCATGGTACATTTACAAAACTAAGAAATTGGCATTGGTATAACATTCTTAACTAAGCAACAGACCTTGGTCTCATTTCACCAGTTTTTCACTGGTAACTTTTTTCTGTTCTAAGATCTAGTTTGGGATCTTACATTGCATTTGTTTGTCACATCTCCTAAGTTTCCTTGACAATTTTGAAGAGTAATGGACAGTTACTTCATAGAATGCCTTTCTGTTTGGAAGTTTGTATGATGTTATCTTATGATTAGATTGAGGCTATGCATTTTCGGCAAGACTTTCATGAAAGTGATGTTGTGTCTTTTTCTACACATTATATCAGGGGTTGTATGATGTTGATTTGTCTTACTGATGGTGATATTAAACATGATACCTTGGTTAGGTGGTTTCTGCTGGGTTTCTCCACTGTAAAATTATTTTTTTTCCCTTTGTACTTAATAAAGATTTTGGGAGAGATACTCTGACACTATGCAGATACCCTCTTTTTCCTCAAAATTGCACCCACTGATTTTGCATCTTTTAGTGGATCTTGCTGGCAACAATTATTATTTGGTGTTATCTAATGGTAATTTTCTATTTTCTTTATTTCTTTTACATTTATTAATTAAAATTCTTTTGTAGGAAAGAGCTGTACCGTCTCCTTTACTTACCTATCCACTTTATGCCTGTGGACTCATAATAAAGTGTGTGTGTAAATACATACTTATATACATATATATATATACACACATATACATATATATAACATATATACATATATATATTATATATATGTGTGTGTATATATATGTATATCTATCTATATCTATCTATATATATATAGATAGATATAGATAGATATATAGGGTTGGCCAGAAAGTTTCTTTGGTTTTTAAGCAAAAATAAAAGACACATTTTTGATTTTCACCAAGAACTTTATTGAACAATGTATTCACCCTTTTGTTCCACTACCTTCTGCCATTTTTCAGGCAACTTCATAATTCCATGTTCCCAAAACTTTTTATCTTTTCGAACAAAGAACTGTACCAGTTGCCTTTTACAGTCTTTCGGAGAATAGAAATTTTTTCCATTAAGAGAATTTTGTAAAGGCCGAAATAAATGTAAATACAAAGGTGCAATGTCTGGTGAATACGGTGGATGAATCAGAACTTCCCAGCCAAGCTGTAACAGCTTTTGCCTGGTCATCAGAGGAACACGTGGTCTTGTGTTATCCTGATGGAAGATCATGCGTTTTCTGTTGACTAATTCCGGATGCTTGTCGTCGGGTGCTGCTTTCAGTTGGTCTAACTGGGAACAGTACTTGTTAGAATTAATTGTTTGGTTTTCCAGAAGGAGCCCATAATAGAGGACTCCCTTCCAATCCCGCCATATACAGAACATCACCTTCTTTGGACGAAGACCTGCCTTTGGTGTGGTTGGTGGTGCTTCATTTCACTTGCCCCACGATCTCTTCCTTTCCACATTAGTGTACAGTACCCACTTTTCATAGCCCGTCACGATTTGCTTTAAAAATGGAACGTTTTCGTTACATTTCAGAAGAGAATCATGTGGAGAAATACGCTCAAGGTTTCTTCCACTTAACTTCTGTGGATCCCAAACATCAAAGCAGTTAACATAACCAAGCTGGTGCCAGTGGTTTCAACTCTTGATTTGGATATTTTGAGTACGTCGGCTATCTCTCGTGTGGTATAATGTTGATTGTTCTCGATTTGATTGCTATCAACTTCAGGTGGTCTACCCGACCGTGGAGCATTGTCCAGCAAGAAATCTCCAGCACGAAACTTCACAAACCAACCACTTTTGACACATTTGATCAATCACAGCACCTTCCCCATACATTGCACAAATCTTTCTTTTTCGTTTCATTTGCGTTTTTAACCTTTCTTGAAATAATAAAGCATAATGTGCCAAAAACGTTGCTTTTTTCTTCCATCTTCAATATTAAAATGGCCACACAAAAATTCACCAATTTTTATAAGTTTTGTTTTAATTAAATGCACACTGATATGACAACTGTCACAACACAATCTAACAATATTGTTTCAAATGAATTTAAAGACAACTAAGCACTACTAGAGGCATCCTATGGAAAAAACAAACAACTTTTTGGCCAACCCAAAATATATATACACACACACACATATCATGTGGACAGGTAATATTTGTAAACTTCGGGAAAGGGATATTGGTATATTTAACTTGTAAACTATAGCGGCTTTTGTGTTAGGTAGGTACACGTATACTTGTGTATAGTATGAATGACAGTGCTATAACAATATTGCATATATATTGTTGCATAAAGATTGCATTTTATTTTAGGATTTCATTTGGAGATAGTTTTGGGTTTTTTTTAAATAAATTTATTTATTTTTGGCTGTGTTGGGTCTTCGTTTCTGTGCGAGGGCTTTCTCTAGTTGTGGCGAGCGGGGGCCACTCTTCATTGCGGTGCGCAGGCCTCTCACTGTCGTGGCCTCTCTTGTTGCGGAGCACAGGCTCCAGACGCGCAAGCTCAGTAGCTGTGGCTCACGGGCCCAGTTGCTCCGCAGCATGTGCGATCTTCCCAGACCAGGGCTCGAACCCGTGTCCCCTGCATTGGCAGGCAGATTCTCACCCACTGCACCACCAGGGAAGCCTGGAGATAGTTTTTAAAATGGTGAGATTTCAAACCCCAGGATCAGTAGTTACTGGCGTAGCACCTGGAATAATTTTCTCCTAAAAAGAAATCACTTTCTTTTTATAGTTCTTAACACTTAAAGTAACTTCCTTTATTGTTGTTTTTCTCCTTTATTTTGCATTTAAGAGGCACTTAATATGAATTATAGCCATTTATTAGCACTAAGCTAACAAGCATTGATAAGCAGTTCTCTAGGATTAAATTAAAGCTTGTAAACTATTAAGTATAATTTTTGGATAGATCAGATATCCTATTGCTTTTTTGTTTGGTATTCTTTTTATATTTTTTCTAAGCATGTAAAATAACAACATACAACTATAAATTAAGATCTCTTATTTTTTTCTCTATTCTTTCTTTTCTTTCTTAAACTTCCTTTTTGTTTTCCAGTCTGTTGTTTGTATTCTTGTCAGAGAATTAATAGACGTTATATACTGTCTGTGAGTGAACATTTAATTATATTCTTAATGTAATTACATTATGATTTCAACCTAAATCACCTGACTTAGCACTATTTAACTCATGTGCAGAAGAAAAATATCCGCTCACTCTTAACCAGTCAGGGTATCTTCTCCTGGGACTTTAACATATAACTTGCTAGACTTCTATTGCATATATACCCATTTTTTAAAAATGCGTTTATACTATGTTTACTGTTCTGTAACTTGCTTTTTACTTTGTTACGTTATTATCCGGTTTCTATATTCTCATTAAAAGATATTGGAATATCAGAAGAAAACCAGAATGAAAAACACAAAGGAAGTTTAAGAATCAAATAGATGAATTTATATATAGTGGACTTTACAAGTTAATATAGCCAAGACTCTGTGGTCATTTTTTTCATGAATGCATAGTGACCCACTATATTTATGTACCATAATTTGGTTTTTAATGTTTTGATATTATATATATTATTAATAATTTAGCTCATATTATGTATTTTATCTATTACTTCCTTAGATCAAATCCCTAGAAATAAAATTATAAGGACAAAGTTTATGCACATTTTAAAGACTTTTGATATATTACTGCCAAAATGCTTTCTGTAAAGGGTGTCAGCTCCCAGCAAGCAGGATCTGAGTGGGCCTGTTTTCTCACATGCTCCTCAGCAACATTAGATATTACCATCCTTCAGGCTTTTCCAGGCTGATAGGGAAGTAGTATTTGTTTGTTTGTTTTTTAATTTCCTCATTACTAACGAAGCATTTTATGTGTTCAGTGGCCATTTGGATTTCTTCTTTTATTCATGTCTGCCTATTGTCTCCTTTGCCTGTTTATCACATATTTAGCATAAACAAAAGTGATTTTTAAGGAGATTGTAATGAGAATGTGATATATGACTGCCATCTTTATATACTGAAAACCAGTCATAGTAACAGCTACATGATGAAGAAAACCAGCTGTTTTTCTAATTAGTCTTTCTCTTTTGACAGACGATAAAAATAACTTAAAAGTAAATAAATAACCATAATAAAGATAGTTGTTTGTGTTCTAACTATCCTTGAGGTATATAATTTCCAGCAGATATCACAACTAAATTTTCAAACAAAAAAGTTAAGGGCTGTCCTTGCCCCACCCCACCTCCGACTTCTATTATGAAAATTTTCAAAGATACCAAAAAGTTGAAAGACTTTCACAGTGAATACACATATATCTACTACATAGATTCTACAGTTAACACTTTTCTATACTTAACTTTATCACATATCCGTGTATCTAATCATCCATTTATATATAAACTCATCTTATTTTCTTCCAGTGCATTTTAGAGTAAGTTACAGACACCAGTACAGTTTACTCCTAAACACTTCAGCAGGCATATCATTATCTAGAGTTCAATATATGTTTTAGTTTTCTTTTTCTCTTTTGAAATAAAATTTACATACAATGAAATGCACAAGTCATAAGTGTACAGTTAAATACATTTTGACAAGTACACATACCTTACTAACCCAAAGCCCTGGGAAGACATAGTACAAATGATATCATCACTGCAGAAAGTTCCCTTATGTTCCTTTCAGTTACTCCTCATCCCTGCCCCCTCAAAGGTAACTATTTTCATATAAGTGGAATAATACAATGTGTACTCTTTGTTGTAAGTCTTCTTTTCACTCTGGATAGTTTTTTTGAGATTCACCCATGTTGTTGCATGCATTAGTAATTTGTTACTTTAGTGTTCCATTGTATGGCTGTACCAGTTTGTTTATCATTCTCCTGATGATGGACACCTGAGTTGTTTCCAGGGTTTTTTTTGTTTGTTTGTTTGTTTTTGGTTTGTTTTTTTTTTGCGGTACATGGGCCTCTCACTGCTGTGGCGTCTACCGTTGCAGAGCACAGGCTCCAGACGCACAGGCTCAGTGGCCATGGCTCACGGGCCCAGCCGCTCCGCAGCATGTGGGATCTTCCCGGACCGGGGCACGAACCCGTGTCCCCTGCATCGGCAGGCGGACTGTCAACCACTGCGCCACCAGGGAAGCCCATCCAGGGTTTTTTTGTTTGTTTGTTTTAAGATTATGAGTAAAGCTACTATAAATGTTCTTTTTATGGAGGACATTTTTTTTAAAGTTTAGGTTTTAAAATTTATTCTAAAGATCCAACCTATTAATCACTTTTACTTGTCTCATAATATCTTCCATATTCTTACCTTTTCTGCGTATCTGGAAATAGTGTGGTATATTAAAAAGACATTGAGCTAGAAAATCCAGCAGGAAATATCCCAATCTTTTTTTTTTTTTTCATTGAAGTATATAGTTGCTTTACAACTGTTGTGTTAGTGTCTGGTGTACAGCAAAGTGATTTAGTTATAAATATATATTATTTTTCATATTTTTTCCATTATAAGTTATTATAAGATATTGAATATAGTTCTCTGTGCCCTGCAATAGGGCCTTGTCTTGTTGTTTATCTGTTTTATATATAGTAGTTTGTATCTGCTAATCCCAAACTCCTAATTTATCCCTTCCCCACTTTGCTCTTTGGTAACCATAAATTTGTTTTCTATGTCTGTGAGTCTGTTTCTGTTTTTTGTTTTGTTTTTTTAATAAGTGCATTTGTATCATATTTTAGATTTCACATATATAAGTGATATCATGTGATATTTCTTTTCTTTGTCTTAGTATGATAATCTCTAGGTCCATCCATGTTATTGCAAATGAGGTTATTTCATTCTTTTTTATGGGGAAGTAGTATTCCAGTGTGTGTGTGTGTGTGTGTACGCACATATCAGTCTTCTTTATACATTCATCTGTTGATGGACATTTAGGTTGTTTCCATGTCTTGGCTATTGTAAATAGTGGTGCTGTGAACATTGGGGTGCATGTATCTTTTTGAATGAGAGTTTCCTCTGGATATATGCCCAGGAATGAGATTGCTGGGTCATATGGTAATTCTATTTTTAGTTTTTTAAGGAACCTCCATACTGTTCTCCATAGTGGCTGCACCAATTTATATTTCCACCAACAGTGAAGAAGGGCTCCCTTTTCTCCACACCCTCTCCAGCATTTATTGTTTGTGGACTTCTTGGTGATGGCCATTCTGACTGGTGTACAGTGATTCCTCATTGTAGTTTTGATTTGCATTTCTCTGATAATTTGTGATGTTGAGCATCTTTTCATGTGCCTATTGGTCATCTGTATATCTTCTTTGGAGAAATGTCTGTGTCTTCTGCCTGTTTTTTGATTGGATTGTTTGGGGTTTTTTTTTTTTTGTTATTGAGTCATATGCGCTGTTTGTATATTTTGGAAATTAAGCCCTTGTCGGTCTCATCATTTGAAAATATTTTCTCCCAGTCCATAGGTTGTCTTTTCGTTTTGTTTATGGTTTCCTTTGCTGTGCAAAAGTGGGTAAGTTTGATTAGGTCCCATTTGTTTCTTTTCGCTTTTACTTCTATTGCCTTGGGAGACTGACCTAAGAAAACATTGGTAGTATTTATGTCAGAGAATGCTTTGCCTGTGTTCTCTGCCAGGAGCTTTATGGTGTCTCGTGTTAATCTTGGTGTTTGTTTTGTGTGGTCTTGGGTAAACACTCAGTATTCACCTTCTCATCCCCAGAAGGGGGCATTCAATGAAAGCAGCAGTGTCACATAGGTTTCATCTCAAGTACCTCCCTGGAGTACTTTGTTGAGGGTTTGGCACAGTTTAGCAAAAATGACTTCCATGATCAGTTAGATGCTAAAACTTCCATGAGCCTCTTGTTAGGCATTTGCCATTCCTGGACCAGTCAGGTTTTAAATCTTTTGCCATATTATGTTTCTGGCTATAATTTGAAGCTAGTTAATTTTCACATGAATTGTCATAATCTTCTCAAATGTTTTTCTCTTTCCATGGAAGATAGAATCCCAAAAGAATTTGTTAATCCTGACATTGACATTAACTTATTTATGCTTATTGTCTCTTTGTAGATCTACTCTAGTTTCCCATACACTGTCAGTCATTTGCCATACTTCCACATCACGTTGGTTTCAGAAGTTTCATCTTAAAACTTCTAATTAATGTAATTCTTTGCATTTTCTTTTTTTTTTTTGATAAGGACCTCAGTAGAAATTCATTACTTCACATTCACATAGGAGAGAAGGCTTTTAAGTGTGGTCAGTGTGGTAAGAGTTTTTAGTCGGAGTTCAGTACTTAACGTTCATCAGAGAGTCCACACAGGAGAAAAACCATATAAGTGTGATGAGTGTGGTAAGGGCTTCAGTCAAGAGTTCAGATCTTCGAATTCATCAGTTAGTCCACATGGGAGAAAAGTCCTATAAATGTGATGACTGTGGTAAGGGCTTTACCCAGCACTCAAATCTTCAAATCCATTAGAGGGTGCACACAGGAGAGAAGCCTTACAAATGTGATGACTGTGGGAAGGACTTTAGTCACAGCTCAGATCTTCGCGTTCATCAGAGGGTCCATACGGGGGGGAACCCTATACTTGTCATGAATGTGGGAAGGGCTTCAGCGAGAGTTCCAAACTTCTCACTCACCAAAGAGTACATACTGCAGAAAAACCCTATAAATGTAAACAGTGTGGGAAGGGCTTCAGTCGGCGTTCACATCTTCTCATTCATCAGAGAGTCCATACAGGAGAAAAATCTTTTGTTTCTCTTTGGTTATCCTCTCCTCTCTACAGATTGACCTTCTGTTTACTCACTCTGTGCATGCTTATAATATTCTTTGCATTTTCTGTCTCTTTCCTTTAGTTCCTTATAGATAATCTTGATTTAGGAGGTCAAGATTTTAAAATCGTTTTTCTCCATTATCTTGGGTTTTTTTTTTTCCGTTTTTGGTGCCAAAATTTATTTTCTTAAAAATCTAAAAACCTCTTAAAATCATTTTGTAATAACACAGTGATACAGAAGGGTTTCCATATTACAGATGTAACTTCAATGAAGAAGGGTATACTAGTATATATAAACTTGTAAAATAAGCTTTGGGGGAACATATAAACATTAGGTGTTCAGTATGAACATTTTATATTTTCAGGTGAGGTGCAGGTGCAGAAATCTGAGATTACTGATTGCTAGAACGTTATTTAGTTGAGCCCACGAAATGATTACAGGGTTGGGATTTTTAGGCCATAAATTAGGATTAAGTACAACGTTGAAGGCAATATTTAAAAAGCCATCTTAGAGGGTATAAACCTTTAAGTTGGGAAAGCAATTTCCTTTTTACCTGATTTCTCAAAATTAATTTCTCCAAAATTAATTTTCTCGAAGTAATTAGTGAGCCAATTCATAGTATTAGCTTATTTAACATTAGCTCTTTGGGTACTTTGTATATTGGTTCTGTGGTTTTTTTTTTGGTTTTCTTGTTTGTTTGTTTGTTTTTTGTTATCTATTTTGTGTATAGTAGGGTATATTTGTCAGTTCCAATCTCCCAATTTAACCCTCCCCCTGCTCCCCTAGTAACCATAAGATTGTTTTCTATATCTGTGACTCTATTTCTGTTTTGTAAATAATTTCATCTGTACCATCTTTTTAGATTCCACATATAAGCATTATCATATGATATTTGTCTTTCTGTGTCTGACTTACTTCACTCAATATGACAATCTCTAGGTCCATCCATGTTGCTGCAAATAACATTATTTCATTCTTTTTTATGGCTGAGTAATATTCCATTGTATATATGTACCACATCTCCTTTATCCATTCATCTGTCAGTAGATACTTAGGTTGCTTCCATGTCTTGGCTATTGTAAATAGTGCTGCTATCAACATTGGAGTGCACGTATCTATACGTAGAAAATCCTAAAGATGCTACAAAAAACTACTAGAGCTCATTAATGAATTTGGTTAAGTTTCAGGATACAAAATTAATACACAGAAATCTGTTGCATTTCTATACACTAACAATGAAAGATCAGAAAGAGAAAGTAAAGAAACAATCTCATTTACCATTGCATCAAAAAGAATAAAACACCTAGGAATAAACCTACCTAAGGAGGCAAAAGGCCTGTACTCCAAAAACTATAAGACGCTGATGAAAGAAATCGAAGATGACACAAACAGATGGAAAGATATACCATGTTCTTGGATTGGAAGAATCATTGTTGTCAAAAATGATTATACATGGGCTTCTCTGGTGGCGCGGTGGTTGAGAGTCTGCTTGCCGATGCAGGGGACACGGGTTCGTGCCCCGGTCTGGGAAGATCCCACATGCTGCGGAGCGGCTAGGCCCGTGAGCTATGGCCGCTGAGCCTGCGCATCCGGAGCCTGTGCTCCTCAACAGGAGAGACCACAACAGTGAGAGGCCCGCATACTGCAAAAAAAAAAAAAAAAAAAAAAAAGACTATACTACCCAAGGCAAACTACAGATTCATGCAATCCCTATCAAATTACCAGTGGCATTTTTCACAAAACTGGAACAAAAAAATCTTAAAATTTGTACGGAGACACAAAGGACCCTGAATGGTCAAAGCAATCTTGAGAAAGAAAAACGGAGCTGGAGGAATCAGGCTCCCTGATTTCAGACTATACTACAAAGCTGCAGTCATCAAAGCAGTATCGTACTGGCACAAAAACCGATATATAGATCAATGGAACAGGATAGAAAGCCCCAAGATAAATCCACACACCTACAGTCAATTAATCTACAACAAAGGAGGCAAGACTATACAATGGAGGAAAGACAAGTCTCTTTCAATAAATGGTGCTAGGAAAACTGGACAGCTACAGGTAAAAAAATGAAATTGGAACATTCTTTAACACCATACACAAAAATAAACTCAAAATGCATTAAAGACCTAAATGTAAGGCTGGGTACTATAAGACTCTTTGAGGAAAACATAGGGAGAACACTCTCTGACATAAATTGCAGCAAGATCTTTTTCGATCCACCTCCTAAAGTAATGAAAACAAAAAAAAACAAATGGGACCTAATTAAACTAAAAAGCTTTTGCACAGCAAAGGAAACAATAAACAAAACGAAAAGACAACCCACAGAATGGGAGAAAATATTTGCCAATGAAGCGACCGACACGGGATTAATCTCCAAAATATACAAACAGCTCATGCAGCTCGGTAACAAAAAAGCAAACAACCCAATCAGAAAATGGGCAGAATATCTAAATAGACATTTCTCCGAAGAAGACCAAAACATACAGATGGCCAAAAAGCACACGAAAGGATGCTAACATCACTAATTATTAGAGAAATACAATGAGGTATTACCTCACACAGGTCAGAATGACCATCATCAAAAAAATCTATGAACAATAAATGCTGGAGAGGGTGTGAAGAAAAAGAAACCTTTCTACACTGTTGGTGGGAATGTACATTAGTATAGCCACTGTGGAGAACAGTATGGAGATTCCTTAAAAAACTAAAAATAGAGCTACCATGTGATCCAGCAATCCCACTCCTGGGCATATACCCTCAGAAAACCACAATTCGAAAAGATACGTGTACCCTAATGTTCATTGCAGCACTATTTACGATAGCCAGGATGGGACATGGAAGCAACCTAAATGTCCATTGAGAGAGGAATAGATAAAGAAGATGTGGTACATATAAACATCGTTTTTCTCTATTTAATCAGTAAAAATTTTCAGTTTCTCTCAGGGCTTGGACCCCTTGTTTCCCCCCTTGTTAATTGTGTTAAGAGGTAGAGAAAAATGTGACATAGACATGATGAGATAGCTGTAGTGGAGAGAAGAATGTGAGTATATGATCAAGAATGAAATGATAATAGTTTTTAAAATGTCAGTCTCTGAGTAGGGTCTGGCAGGAAAACGATATAGGGACATACTCGAGCAAAATGATTTGCAGTGATATTGTGGGGATTACAAAGATTCCTAAAATATGTTTAAAAGGAAAAAGCTCTCTTGTGTACATACAAAAATTTAATTAGCAAGACCAAGAAAAGTTGGAGGAGAAAAAAAAAAAAACCCCATGTTTCAAGACAGCTGTCTCTGTAAATTAAATTATGCCAATAATTGGTTGTGTATTCCAGGTAACTGTTGTGTGTATTTTCTGAATTCCAAATCTTGTCTGCCTCCTTTTTTACTTAGTGCCACATTCTAGTTCTTCAATACTCATTTGTATGGAAACTGCTTTTTATATCTGATCCATCTAACAAAGTAAGTTAGCCTTCATAGGAATATAGCTAACAGCTAGATGCTTTGACTGGAGCAGCTGCTCTGTAACCTCAGGTGTTCTTGGGAGCAGCTTTCCTTTCCTCTCCCTGGCTGAATCCTTATGTTTCTAGGTCTGCGACTGTATCAGTTTCTCTGTGTGACAGAGTTAAGGCATTTTCCGAGGTGACATAGTACTAACATCCCTTCCTTTCAACCATATGATTTCATCTTTTTTGAATGTGTCATATAGTCTTTTCTGATGTGATTCATTAATCCAGTAAACACTTTTGGAGCCCCTGCCTTGTGCAGTTTCTAAACTCTGAGAAAACAGGTGACTAAAACATGATTTCTGCTTTTCCAGAGCTGACAGTATAATGAGAGGAAACAGATCAGTGCAAATAATTAGCTTAAAATAAAATGAGTACTGGGCTTCCCTGGTGGCGCAGTGGTTGAGAGTCCGCCTGCTGATGCAGGGGACATGGGTTCGTGCCCCGGTCCGGGAAGATCCCACATGCCGCGGAGTGGCTGAGCCCATGAGCCATGGCAGCTAAGCCTGCGTGTCTGGAGCCTGTGCTCCACAACGGGAGAGGCCACAACAGTGAGAGGCCCGTGTACCGCAAAATAAAAATAAAATAAAAATAAAATAAAATGAGTACTAATAGAAGTATGGATAAAGTGCTGTGGAAGCTCTGAGTATTTGCTTCATCATGCTTAGTGTGGGATAGAGGTAGCTTCTTAACAAAGAATAGTTTGAATTTACTAGATAAATAGGGAGGGCTTTGCTTGTGAAGAGAACAGCATATATATAAGAAGGTGAAAGAAAACATCCTGGAGAAATGCACGTATTTGAGGTATAGTATTTTTGGAATTAAGACTGGAACATCAGTGCAGCCTTCTGCTTGGCAGGATACGGGGTTCAGACTTTTTTCCTTAGCTAATGGAATCATTGAAAGATTTTAAGCATTAGAGTGGTAGAATCATATTTGAAAGATGACCTTGGTAGTAGGGGAGAAGGATTTGAAGCAAGCAAAATTGGAGTGAGGAAGATCAATTTAGGTAGGAGTTGAGCATCTGAAATACAGCGGCAGTGGAGTTGGAGGGGAAGGAATGAGTTCAAGAGCTATTAGTAGAATTCACTTGACTGTGAGAAAGGAGACACAAGGACAAGTCAACGCTTACTCAGATTTCTAGCTTTGGTGTCCAGGAAAATAAAGGTGTTCAGACTGGACAATGGATGGGAGGGTGGAGTCACTTAGTGGGACTCTGTGATTGCACTAAACCAGAGTAATTGCATGGGTTTCTTAAGACAGTATTGTATACCAAGCTCAGAAAGATAATGCTAATTTTTATGTGTAGATGATCTTATTTTAAAAAAATCAAAAGATAAGAGGATGTAAAAGATAGAAAAACGGAAGTATTTAACAAACTTGGAATTATGCAGGTAGAGCATTTTACTTTGTGGATTCATTAACTTTTGTTTTAGAAACATGTGTTCAGTGTTCTTTGCTGATGAAGTCAGATTGTAATGAATCTTAAATTGTTCTGTTTGGAGTTCGTTAAATCATTTAAAAATTCGAATTATGAATTAATTAGAAATGAAAATGATTGAATTTACATTGAAAAATAATGAAGAAAATTGTCTTTTGTGTGTCTTAAATTTAAAAAACCATTAAATTGAGAATTAGTTTAGTTTCCTTTATCTAAACAGTTGTACCCAATGTTTGAATTCAAATTTTTCTCATTACCAATCTAAGAAGAGTAACCAACTTAGGGGGGAAAAAAATGTGTGTGTGTGTGTGTGTGTGTGTGAGAGAGAGAGAGAGAGAGAAAGAGAGAGAGGGATTCAGTGTAGGAAGTGCTCTTCTGCCTTAGTTGCACAAAATAAGCTGAAGAGAATATTGGTACACTTGATGAAAATGGTCCACAGTTTGGGGGCTGGCAGAGAGATCCTGGTAAAGAAAAGGCAAGAGCAACCAGGAGATGGCCATTGGCTCTGACCTAAAGTTCTGTTTTTCTTTATTGTACATATTGAAACATTAGTTTATTTTAACTAAAACATAATTTGATAATATAAGTTAGTATTTTTTCATAGCAAAAGATCATGAAGAATTTATAAAGTTTAATTTCAGTACTTTTTTTCCCCCTTCCTTTAGATCGTATAATGAAAAAAACAGAAGAGTCTGAATCACACCTGGAATCTGAAATTAAAAGGAAAGTTGCACAGAAACGTTACAGTAGTACATTTCAGTCTACCCCACATTCTCTGTCTCCTGCTTCCAAAAAATGTTTACCTGATATAGAGGTGGGTAGAAAAATTATTCTTTGTTGCTAATCAATTGGTATTTTTATTAATAGTATTTTTAGTATTTATTAAATTCTAGGTGACCTTTTGAATAGGACTGGAAGAAAACTAGAAAAGTTATTTAGGCAAACTTTTCTGCCTTCATTAGATCATTTTTCAATTATCAAAAATCCAGAATATATATCTTTCTGAAAAGAATTTGTGAGCACCTCCCTGCAGCATACTTCAAATGATTGCTCTCAATCAGAACTTTTTAGAAATAAGTTTAAATTTATAGAAAAAATGATAAGTATCCACATATTCTTCCATTTAATTCCCCAGTTTTCCACATTTGCTTTATTGTTCTCCCTCACTCTGCCTTTCCTTTGTGTGTGTGTGTGTGTGTGTGTGTGTGTGTATTTTTCTGTACCATTTGAGTATAAGTAAGGCAGAATGCCCATTTACTACATAATACTTTAGTGTGTCCTTCCTTAAAAAAAAAAAATTCTCCTATATAACCAGAGTACAACTGTCAAATATTTTTAATTAATGTGGCTCCAAAATTATCATCTAATCCACAAACTTCATTCAGACTTTCCCTAACCAGTGTCCTTTATGGGAACAGGATCCAGTTCAGAATCGTGTACATTTAGTTGTCATGATCTTCAGTCTTCTTTAATCTGGAATAATTCCTTGATATTACCTTCTCATTAATAACCTTGATATTTGTAAGGAATATAGGCCTCTTACTTTGTACCTGAAGT
This sequence comes from Mesoplodon densirostris, assembly GCF_025265405.1. Classification (NCBI taxonomy): domain Eukaryota; kingdom Metazoa; phylum Chordata; class Mammalia; order Artiodactyla; family Ziphiidae; genus Mesoplodon; species Mesoplodon densirostris. The sequence goes on from NC_082672.1 coordinate 84,018,078, forward strand.
TGGGTTTGTCTAATGGTTCATCATGATTTATACATTTTTCAAGAATCCTCAGAAGTGATGCTATGATCTTATTGCATCATATCGGGAAGTATATAATGTTGATTTTCACATTACTCACTTTTATCTTAAGATGTACCCTTCTAGATTTTTCCAAGTATTTTAGTAGGTATTTTTAATAGATATTTCTATACTCATTTATTTATTTTATTTATTTATTTTTGGCTGCATTGGGACTTTGTTGCCGTGCGTGGGCTTTCTCTAGTTGTGGCGAGTGGGCTTCTCGTTGCCATGGCTTCTCCTGTTGCAGAGCATGGGCTCTAGGCACGCGGGCTTCAGTAGTTGCAGCACGTGGGCTTCAGTAGTTGCAGCACGGGCTGAGTAGTTGTGGTTCGCCAGCTCTAGATCATGGGCTCAGTAGTTGTGGCGCACGGGCTTAGTTGCTCCACGGCATGTGGGATCTTCCCAGACCAGAGCTTGAACCTGGGTCCCCTGCATTGGCAGGCAGATTCTTAACCACTGCGCCACCAGGAAAGTCCCTATACTCATTTATTAATAAGAGTTTTTTCTTATCCCACGTTTACTTATATATTTTTCTATTTTTATCAGCTTAGACACATAGATTCTTATTTTACTCAAAACGGTTATACTCCATAACTATCATTTTTCATTTTGATGCTCAAATTGTCCCAGACTTGGCCCATGGAAAGTTCTTCAAGCTGACTACTGTTTCTTTTTGACATATTCCCATCATTATTTGAGTACTTACTTTATGGTATAACCAGATGGTCTAGACTTCTTTGTATTTTCTCTGCATCAGCTCTAGAGTCATGCATTTCTCCCAAGGAGCCATTGTTTCTATAAGTGGAGGGAAGATATTTGGGCAATAGTTGTGCTCGTTGCTACTGGGTGTCACATTTATAGGCCCTCTCAGTGACTGAACTAGGAAATATTTGTGTGCTTATGCGTTAATATTCAGTACTTATTCAAATCTATGAGTTTACATTGACAATTCCATTTCTAGTCCAACACCACATTGTTTACTTTAGCCTTTTGTATGTTGCATGTTTGTAACTCCCTTCTCTGACAGTGAGAAACCTGTCTCCCATGTCTCCAGTGTATTTACTTATTTGCTCCGTTGCCTTTTACGTGCCCAGTCCTCTGGCATGCCAGCCTAAGGTTGGCTTGGGACATACTGGCCTTCCCCACAGTGCTTGGCCCACTGCTTGGCCCAGGGAAAGGAGGAGAGAAGAAGAAAGCTCCTTCCCAGACACATCATCCTGTCTCCATTAGGCATGCAAGCTAAAAACCTCAGAATTTTTTTTTTAACATCTAATATATATTTTCTTCTTTTTTATGTTTACTCCCATGCCACTTAAGCTTTTCTTAGTGGAGATAAAGAATAGATTGGAGCCATCCTCTACGTAACTTTAAATTCTTGACTAAGATTAGTGTTTTTTCTTTCCATGTGTAGTCTGTGAAATTTCACACTATGTACTGCTTGTAAGAAAACAAGGTCTTTGGTATTTAATGAGACTATAAAAAGTTCAGAATATTTACACAGTATGACATTATCTCAGTGGTATCTCATCAAAGGCAGGCTCTTTCTTATTAAGTATAGTTGGTTATTATTAATGTGTAGAGACTGGCAGATAACTATGTGATACGTAATTTGGATTTATTTTATTTTGTAAGTCTTCCACTGACCAAAAGGGAGGAAATGACACTTTAATTAATCTTTGTTTCCCAAAAGAAATTATACTTAACATACAATTGTTAGGAAAATTTACTACTTTACTAAAAGTAATTGAACATTGTTGAGATTCTAGTTTTTAGGTCACTAGGTTGATAAAATTCTTAACCTCTAGTTTTTATCCTGAAAAAGTTATCATGTTTGGTTCAGCTGATCTGCATTTGACTCCTAATCGTTGCAAATGTTTCTAAGATACGTGTTTCTTAGCTGATGGAAGGCATATGATAATAGTTGATGATATATTTCCTTCTGTATTTTAATAGTAGAGAAGTGCTTTTTCTGTTTCTGTATCAATTTTATAAAAGAAAATATGTGAAAGTATTGCTTTTCCATGGAGTTCTTTTTACTGAAATATGTCCTTTATTATAGACAATAAAGTATTGGAGACAGTCTGAACCCAGCTTGATCATATCCTCGATTCTTAAAAGGCAGAGTTAGCTCATATAGCTGATTCCCACTGTGGCAAATGGGGGTCTAGCTCCCACATAAATGAACATATTTAAACTTTTTTGAGTGTACCACAATATTTTTTAAACCTAGCTAGACGTGGAAATATGTCTATGCTCATCATGAAAATAATGGGGTTTAGATTTTTTTTTTTGAGGGTTTAGAGGGTAGTATATAGATAGGGACTGCTCTGTTGTTCATGGGTTTCCCTTTCTGGTACAGTAGGACGTGGTCAACCATTTGCATTATTTGTATATTTATTTTCCTTCTTATAGATATAAGTGCTACAGAACCTTGTTCACATAAATAGGTACATGAGTATGGAGTTTTATTACAGTAATATCACCAAGTACTTTGAACTCCTACGTTATATGCTTCAAAATTACATGACACTCTACTGTCAAAAAACATTTTTTAATGATATAACAATTGTAAGAGGCCTAGATTAGGCCTTCCTTAAAATATTTTTGAAGTACTGTCTTAGAAATAAATTATCTTGTAAAAGTTTTTGTTAATCAGAACTTAGAATTGATTCTTTTTTCCAACATTTAAAATTATCCTTCTGCTTGGTTCGGTGATTTTTATACCGCAAGGCAGTGCACCCTTGTAATATTTCAAATGGAAGATGGGTTTAGTGTTCTTTTTTTTTTTTTTTTTTTTTGCTTTTAAGTATGAGAAGAACAATTGTGGCAGGTGATGCTTTGACATGAGAAGCATAATCAAATCAGTTTTTGGAAAGGTTACGTGTGTGAATTGAGGATCTAGATGTTGATTCCCTTGAGATTATATATGTCCTATATGCCTTAGAAAATCTTTATGTAACCCTTGAGGAATATACATAGTCCAATTTGAAGACTGCTGGACTAGATGATTTGAAAATTCCTTCCAGCATTCTGATGCTAAATCTCAAGTAACATGCAGGGTTTTGTGGTAGCCATAGTGATGATGATGGGAAGTAGGAGATTTAATTTTGAGATTACTGTTGTTGTTGTTCCATTATGTTGAAATAAAATGCCAAAGTCTTTTGCTTCTTTCCTTATTTTTTATTTTTTGCAATTTAAGGTTTCTAAACAGTGTGGATATTGTCCAAAATGTGGAAAAGAAAAAGAAAATCAGACCAAATGCCAAAGTTGTGGTATTCCTTTTCCTAAGGATTTGCAAAGAAATTGCAGACAAGCTGTAACTTTGAATGAATCTACTGGATTATTAAGAACATCAATTCATCAGAATTCCGGAGGACAGAAGTCACAAAACACAGCATTACCAGCCAAGAAGTTTTATGGCAACAGTGTGGGAAAGGTTCCAATGGATATTATTGTAAATTGTGATGAGAGTGGACAGAATTATTTACAGACTAATGGGAAAGTCATTTTACCTAGGGCAAAAGTAGCCAAAATCACAAACCTGAAAGAAAGGAAAACAAGCCTGTCAGACCTAAATGATCCAAGTAAGTATTTTACTCCCTTTAGTATTGCTGATATCAGTCCATTATTTTTCACATATATTTTTAATGTGAGCATGAGCATATTTCAGAACTGTAGTTTTAAAAGGTATCTTCTTGCGTCAGTTATGTGACATGGTTTTGGGGTAGATTATTAGAACTGTCCATGTAGTTGGAAAATATAAGTGACTTTGTTCTTATTCCATCCATCTTAAATAGTTTAAAAAAAAAAAAAGGCACAGACCTTGGCCCTAGTCTTAGGTCAAGTGCCAGTTATGCCCCATTTTGTAAATTTGACCCGGTTAATTTAATCTCTCTGATCTATAAGTGGATATATTTCCTGCCTGATAGGGTTCTTGAGGGAGTAAATTTAAAAATAACATGAAGTGCCTAGCATAGCTCAGTAGAGCTGAAAATTCGTTCCCGTACTACTTTTGTTCATCTCCTAAATCTTTTTTCCTCTCTTTAGTCACATGTACATATGTGTATGTATATGAAATGCAGTCCTTTTTGTAACAAATGGCACAAGATTGGAAACAATCATGAACTCGTTGAATCAACTATAGTGTACGTAACTGTACAAGGGGGAAGAAAGATCTTATTGTGTAGAGTGATTTCCAAGATCTGTAATCAAGTGAATAAAGCAAGGTGCAGATCAGAGCTTATAGTATGCTACTCTTTAGTTATGAAGGTTGGGAGAATATAGGTTTGTTTTTTTTAATGAAAAGATATATCAAAAGCTAATTTTAAAAAGAAGTTAGTTGGGGCCTCCCTGGTGGCGCAAGTGGTTGAGAGTCCGCCTGCCGATGCAGGGGATACGGGTTCGTGCCCCGGTCTGGGAGGATCCCATATGCCGCGGAGCGGCTGGGCCCGTGAGCCATGGCCGCTGAGCCTGCGCGTCCGGAGCCTGCGCGTCCGGAGCCTGCGCGTCCGGAGCCTGTGCTCCGCAACGGGGGAGGCCACAACAGTGAGAGGCCCGCATACCGCAAAAAAAAAAAAAAAAAAAAAGAAGTTAGTTGGAAGGGTAGGAAACAGTGTAGGAGTTAGGGATAGATGCTAGATTTCTCCAAATATATCTTGTTTTATAGATTTGATTTTGGAACCATGTAAATGTTTTACATGATTACAAAACAAAATTAAGTCAGATTTAAAACAACAATAAAATCAAAAACAAAATGAAACAAATGAACTTAATTATATATCTAGTTGGTGGCTTGAACACACAGAATTATTTCAAATTAATTTACATTAAATTAATATTGTGGCTATACATCCCTAATGTTCAAACAGAACTCCAAAGAAATCCTGAGTGTATTCAGTAACATTATTGTTAATAATATTACTATTGCTTTTTTTTTTTTTTTTTTGCGTTATGCGGGCCTCTCTCTGTTGTGGCCTCTCCCGTGGCGGAGCACAGGCTCCGGATGTGCAAGCCCAGCGGCATTAGCTCATGGGCCCAGCTGCTCCGTGGCATGTGGGATCTTCCCGGACTGGGGCATGAACCCGTGTCCCCTGCATCGGCAGGCGGACTCTCAACCACTGCGCCACCAGGGAAGCCCTACTATTGCTATTTTTAAACACATATTGATAAAACGAACAAGCAATTATGTCATTGTCTCCAGAAACCAAGATTTTCGGTGTTATAGAAAAGGGATACAAAAGCAAAATCAAAGAAGTAAAAATAACTGTAACTTTAAATTTGCATTGGAGATAATACTGGAACTTATTATATATTTTCTATTAAATAGAAAATATTTTTTAGTTTTACCCATAAAAAATGCCTAGAAACAGTAAGCGACCCTTGTATAGAAACAAGCAACCCTAGTTCCCATATCTGTGTTTTTGAATACCATTTTCCACTAAAAATAATCAGAGCTTCTCAGAGAAATGGCTGACTCCAGGTTTGGAGCACAGATGTATGCGATAAATCTCAATCATCGAGTCATATCAGAAAGCATAGAAACAGTCACAGTCAACTGTGGTCATGTCAAAAGCACACAGGAACCAGAATGAAAGGGCTCCCACTGACCAAGAATGAGACTGCTTGGATCACAGAAGAAATCATAACTACTATGTATTGAAATATGTCGAATTTATCAAAATTAGTTCATAATGATATCCCCCTACTCCCTCACAAACAAAAAAGCTCCCCATTTGGTTACCTTATAAAAGGGATACAATCAAGAATTTTTTTCAACCTCAGAAACATGTCAAATTCTATCTTAATTCAATTCAGTGTAAAAACCTTAACCCATACCAGTACATTAGCTTATTTTCCAAAAGAGCTTTGTTGGAAAAGGAATTACCGTATGACAGCTGTCCAGCCAACACTCTGTTGTGATGTTATGAGGATGCTGTTATTTTAATATTTTATGATGCATTTTAGTGTTATACCAATGCAATATTAAATGTTAATATCATTTGAATCTTTACTAATGGTGAGGTTTTTACATGTTAATGTAAGATATAACTAAAACTCTAACTTATTAGGCAGTTCCTGGGTATTATTCTGAGCCAAACCTTATACTGGAAACTCAATGTCCTGAGGAGATTTCCAGGATGAGGGGAACTGGAAGTTAGTAAGGCTAAGTTGATAAGTAAAAAAACAAAATAGGGCTTCCCTGGTGGCGCAGTGGTTGAGGTTGAGAGTCCGCCTGCAGATGCAGGAGACACGGGTTCGTGCCCCGGTTAGGGGGGATCCCACATGCCGCGGAGCGGCTGGGCGCATGAGCCATGGCTGCTGAGCCTGCGCGTCCGGAGCCTGTGCTCCACGACGGGAGAGGCCACAACAGTGAGAGGCCCGTGTACCGCAAAAAAAACCCCAAAAAACCCAACAAAATAAATCCATGTGGTTCTGAGGTGCCTTAAACAGTTTACTATTTAGAGCTTAATCTAGAACCATATCAACTATGAATTAAAACCATAAAGCTTAAATTTGCTTCCCTCCCCTGCTCAAAAAAATAAAAACTGTATTTCTCATTAAAGTATATGAAAAAATATCTTCTGTTTTAAGATATTTATTACATGTTTATTGGCCCTACATTGTGATAAAAGCTTACATACTAACCAATTTAATTTAGTTTTTACAATCCTGTGAAGTAGTTACTAATATAACCCTATTTTATAAGTGAGGCAACCTAGGCTTATGCCTAGTCTTAAGGCTTCTCAATATTATATACATACGGGCTGTTGGAGTGTAGTTTTTTTTTTTTTTTTTTTTTGCAGTACGTGGACCTCTCACTGCTGTGGCCTCTCCCGTTGCGGAGCACAGGCTCCGGACGCGCAGGCTCAGCGGCCATGGCTCACGGGCCCAGCCGCTCCGTAGCATGTGGGATCTTCCCGGATCGGGGCATGAACCCATGTCCCCTGCACCGGCAGGCGGACTCTCAACCACTGTGCCACCAGGGAAGCCCCGGAGTGTAGATTTTAAAAAACAGATTTTTCTGGCTGCAAAGTCTCTATATACTTTATCATTCTTAAATTTGTATTCCTATTAAAACAGTTTATTATTATGAAGCTTTTATTCTGTCCTTGGTGGTCAAATAAATAAATAAAATGTACAATGTCTCAAGTAGTGATAAACTCTGTGTGGAAAAGTGCAGCAGTTCCAGGAAATAGAGAGTGACAAGTGTCGCAACGAAGAAGCTTGCACTTTTAGATAGGTGGTGGGATTTGAGATAGGTGAAAAAGTTACTTGATAGAGTAACTTTTGAACATTGCCTAGAATGAAGTGAGGAGGAAGATAGGGTGATTTCTGTGGAACAAGTTTGTAATGTAAATGCAAAGACCATATATTAGTCAGCTTGGGTTGCCATAACAGAATACTATAGACTGAGTGGGCTTAAACAACAGAGATTTATTGTCTCACAGTCCTGGATGCTGCAACTCCAAGATTAAGGTGCCATCAGGTGAGGCCTCTCTTCCAGGCTTGCAGATAGCCACCTTCTTTCTGTGTATTTACATGGCCTCTCTTTTGTGCTTGTGCAGAGAGGGAGAGGGAGATTTCTATCATCTCTTCTTCCTATTTCACTAGTCCTTTCAAATTAAGGCCTCACCTTTATGACCTCATTTAACCTTTATTGCCTCTTTCTAGGCCCTATCTCCAAATATAGTCACATTGGGGATTGGGGCTTCAACACAGGACTTTTGAAGGGACAGCATTTAGTCCGTAGCAGACCCTGATACAGAATCTTCTGTATATTCATATAGAGTGTGTTCCATGTTGTATACAGAAGCAAAGCAGCTATGAACACAGCTCTTTAACCGTTGTCGTCTTTGCATACTCTCTCCCCATTTACTTTACAGTTATGGTGACATGGAGCACAACCCTCTATTTTAAGTTAATAAAACAAGAGCTATGTAGTACAGTTCTGTCTGTTGCAGTATTGGGGCTTTAAAATAAGTTTTTTTTTTTAACATCTTTATTGGAGTATAATTGCTTTACAATGGTGTGTTAGTTTCTGCTTTATAACAAAGTGAATCAGTTATACATATACATATGTTCCCATATCTCTTCCCTCTTGCGTCTCCCTCCCTCCCACCCTCCCTATCCCACCCCTCTCAGTGGTCACAAAGCACCGAGCTGATCTCCCTGTGCTATGTGGCTGCTTCCCACTAGCTATCTGTTTTACGTTTGGTAGTGTATATATGTCCATGCCACTCTCTCACTTTGTCACAGCTTACCCTTCCCCCTCCCCATATCCTCAAGTCCATGCTCTAGTTAAAATAAGTTTTTGATAGAGTAGCTATAGAAGTTTTAAGGTTTCTGAAGCACAATAAAAATTACTGTAGGTTGAACACTAGGCTTACCGTTTAATATGTATTTCTGCTTAGCTTTTATAAACAACAATAAGCAGTTCATGGACTTTTTTAAAGCTTACGTATGACAGGCACTATGCTATAAACCTTTTACATATTAAATCATTTGTTCTTAAGACAGTCCTTTGAAAATAGGACTTTATTGTCCCCAGTATCACAGAGGAGAACTGAGGCAAATAGCTAGTAAGTGGCAAGACCCTAATTTTCAAGTGTGTGTAAATCAGCTTGGACCTTCTAATCTGGCCTGTTAGATTTTGTGTTAATAAAATGCCAGTTCTGAAAAAGATCAACTTTAGCATTTGCTCCTGAGACTGGATAGCAAAATAAAAAAGATGAATGGTGTGATGCTAGGGGTGATGCCTCTCTGGAACTTGTATACGACTCAAAAAATATTAACTAAGCATTTATGTGTATGATACGGAAAAAGAAAATTGCTCGTACAAGTTTATACATTGTTCAATACATGACTTTCTTTGCCAAGCAGTTTTAGATGCTGGGAATATAGCAGTAAGCAAGGTAGTATTTTTGCTCTTTTACAGCTTATATTAGTGGGGAGAGACAAATGAGCAAGTAAACCTCCACAACAAAAGACAACAGAAATTTAAATTAGTTGATGTGAATAAGTACCTGTGTGCTACTTTAGATTGGGTGGTCAATCAAAAAGTGATATTTAAGCTAATATTTGATGACCAAAATGCAAAAAAGTGTTAGGGGAATTACAGTCAGACAGGAACAGAAAAAATGCCGGTATACCTGGAAAAAATGCCGATATACCTGGTGGTGGTGTTTGAGGAACAGAAAAAAATGCCGGTATACCTGGAACATAAAGAGGGAAAAATGGAGTAGTATGAGAAAGTAGGGTAGGGCCAGATTACGTAAATTTATGAACCAGGGTAAGGAGTTAGTATTTGACTCAAGTGCAGTATACTGGCTCTGTGCAATTATGATATAGAGATGAGTTTGATAAGATTCAGTAATGCGTACATGGTAGAAGAGAAAATTACCTTAATATAATGTCTTGCCCACGTTCATTTACCAAACAAGATTTATTGAGCATTAGGCACTGGTCCAAGTTCTCCCAAAGACCAGTTGTGATGTTAGTGATTCCTTGTGTGAGATAAAATTATTTGGTCACATGCAATTTTACACACATTTAAAATGCGTGCTATTTTGTGAATAATTGATATGCAGATTATCTTCATACTTAAGACTTTCTGGAACTCTGAAATAAACCTACTGATAAACATTTAATTTTTGCTGTAACTTGTGTATGTTTCTGTGTGGGTGATTGTGATGGACTATAGAATCAATTTTACATTTGTATGTTGTTTAAAAAAATGTCAGTTCTAATTGTTCTCCAAATTTAACTTTTCATCAGATAGAATGAATTATGTCTTCATTTTTATTAATCTCAGATCTGGAGGAGATCAAAAGCAAATTTGGTATATTTCCCACTTTGTTCATGTGTTTACATTTTTAACTGACAGGAATGAAAATATCTGAAGTATTTAACATTTTCTTTGTAGTCATTTTGTCCAGTGACGACGATGATGATGACAGTGATAGGACTCACAGAAGAGAAAGCATCTCTCCTCAACCTGCTGATTCAGCATGTTCTTCCCCAGCACCATCCACTGGAAAAGTAGAAGCAGCACTAAATGAAAACACCTGTAGAGTAGAGCATGAACTAAGAAGCATTCCAGCAGATTCAGAATTAAATACAGTTACCTTGCCAAGAAAAGCAAGAATGAAAGACCAGGTACTTTTCACATTTATTGACATTTATTCAGGTTAAGTCTCCTTTGGTATGTAAATATTTGGGGGGGAGGACAATTTGGCAGTATCTTAGGAGAAGAATGAATTAGTCATGAAGTAGGACTTAAAATAACACTTGGAAGATTATTTGAAAGAACATTAAAACATATACAAAAATAAATTAAAGGCTTACAGTGTAAAAAGTTCAACAAGAAACAACATCAACCTTATAGTAAGTGAAATGTAAGTGTAAATATACTTGTATAATCTAGTGGGCAGGAAAAGGTCATTTTAACTTGGGTGTATTTTACCATAATATTGTGGTTTTACTATATTTTACTGTATAAAATTTTTTAAATACTCAGATGGCAAAGGATAACAGAAATTATGTCTATAGACAATAGATCTAGAAAGGGATATTTGTAATAATGCAGGTAACATACACTAATGTCTATAATAGACCAAGGGACAGAATTTAGTCCTCTTTTAAAAATTAGAGGAAAAAAGAAAATAAAAGAAGATAGGAATAGATAAGAAGAGAAAATTCAGGTAATAAACTTTTATAGAAAAAGTACATATTAAAGACAATGAAATATAACCATGTACTTAACAGACTTTCAAAATTAATGCAAAATCGATTAATATGTACTACTGGCAACAATCCAAGGCAAAGGGTACTTTCCTTATATGCTGATGAAAAAAAAGTAAGTTGTTATGGCCTTTTGGGAAAGCAATGTAAAACATCTACTAAAATATTTAAAAGGTATACTGAATGACCAAGTAATTCATTCCCTAGATTCAATCTCAAAGGAATCCTCTACCTCCAGTGCTTAGACTGTATGTATAAATATGATTATTAGCAAACATAATCATTGTCCATTAATATAGAAATGGCTGAAGAAACTATGGTATATCTATACCATGGACTGTTATGCAGCCACCAACAATAAAAATCAGAGCTATATCAATGACTTAGGATTTCTACATGGCCCTGCTTAGTGAGAATACCAAGATGCAGAAATATGTGCATATTTTCTTATTTTTGTAAAAAGAACTTTAAAAAACTTGTATATTAAAAAATTATATGTGTATGTACATGTCAGGAATTCTAGAAGTTATAGATAAAAATGTGGAACCATACATGTTTGATGAAGATGGGAACAGTAAGAAATGAAAAACAAAATAGCTATAATAAAATATAGTTAAAATTATAGAAAAATTATAGAAAAAATATAGCTTGATATTTTTAATATAATCTTGGGGAATGCCTTTCCAAACATTTCAGTACAAGCAAAAATAATAAATGAAGAGATTAATATATTTGATTAAATGGAAAGTACAGAACAGTGAACCAAAACACCATCCACAGAATTCAATAGGTAATGCAAATGGGAAAAAACAGTGAAGTATGTGACAAAGTATGAGTTGGTCCTTTATATATTTTTAATTTCTTAAAGATCAAGAAATAGAAGAAAACCATAGAAAAATGAGTAAAGGGTATGAATAGAGTTTTTTTTTTTAAATAAAGTACTAAAAAAGAAAGTAAAATATATTTTAAGTGTTAGATGGCTGAAAAATTTAAACTATAGTAGTATTTCTTCTTGGCTAGTGTTTGGAGGAATGGAATATTGGCTGTGTAAATTGGTATAACTATGTTGGCGGGCAATTTGGTGATAATTGTATATTCCAGGATTTAGCGGCAGAAATGCTTGCCAGAGAATATTGTGTCATGGGGAAAGCTCAGAAAGAACTCAGATGTCCAGCATAGGAGGGTACAGTTAAATAAACGTGGATTTCCATGAATTTGTGAGCAGTTTTTACACTGACACACTGAATAGTACGGGTTCCTCTGTGCCAGTTTACAGGCCCCTTGGGAGGATGTGGACTGCCCAAGTTCTAGACTCAGTCTCTCCACTATGGATTCAGCTGGAGCAGCTCTTAAATTATCTAACTTATTATTGAGCTAAATAATGTCTCATTCGAAGAAATAATTCTAAAGCTAAAAAAAGTTTTTAAACCGCTCTAATAGGTTTCTGTTAATAACCTGGGAAAATATTCATGATAAATCTGTTAATAAGCCTGAGAAAGCAATTTACAGAAATAAATATGTGTGTGTATCACATTTTGTTTTAATACATATTTTTTCCTGTGACATAGATCACAGAAATGTCTCTAGAGGGATAATGGGAATAGTGACTGTTTTGTGCAGTGGACATTTTTTTTCCTCTTGGTTTTTAATCAAGATCATGTTTTATTCTTGTGATGATAATAAGGTTTTTAACATAATAACTTTACTTTTAATTACATTTAATTTAAAGTATATTTATATAAAATACATTTTTATATTATGATTAATTTGCATTTGAGAGTGACAGTGAAATCTTAATTTAACAGATCAAGTCATTTAACACTTTATAATATATAAAGAAGCATCATCATTTTATAATATAAATAACCATTTTCCTAAATTATATGTTTTCTAAAGAGCTGCTAATTTAATCCAAATACTACAACCACTACCACTATTACTAGCTAACTTTTATCCAACATTTTACTGTGCATGAAGCACAGTGCTAAGCTGCTTATATGCATTAGTTCATTTGAGTAAATACTCTTACATTTTAGCTTAGGAAACCAAAACTTTAGTAGGAGTTATTAAGTTTTACAAGATCAGATCATTAAAAAGTAGCAGAGTTGTGCTTTGAACCCAGGCTGTCATTCCCAGAGTACCATTTCTCACTGCTGTGCTATTACTGGCGTTTCAACTAATAGCCAGATAAAATATAGCAAGATAAAATAGGAAGGGTTTACTGTTATTGTTATAGAATCAATAAATATTTACTTCATCTAACACTGCTGAAATAAAATCAATCTTATGTCTTGATAATTATATTTCTTTTTTTTTTAAGTATTTATTTATTTATTTATTTTTGGCTGCGTTGGGTCTTCGCTGCTGTGCGTGGGCTTTCTCTAGTTGCAGCGAGTGTGGGCTACCCTTCGTTACAGTGTGTGGGCGTATCGTGCTGGCTTCTCTTGTTGTGGAGCACAGGCTCTAGGCGCACAGGCTTCAGTAGTTGCAGCACATGGGCTCAGTAGTTGTGCCTCGTGGGCTCTAGAGCGCAGGCTCGGTACTTGTGACGCATGGGCTTAGTTGCTCTGCGGCATGTGGGATATTCCTGGACCAGGGTTTGAACCCATGTCCCCTGCATTGGCAGGAGTATTCTTAACTACTGTGCCACCAGGGAAGTCCCAGTAATTATATTTCTTATGTTGGGTCTTCTTTGCATATGTCTACTTAGTTTGCAGCTTTGTTTTAGTAACTTATTAAGTGAAATTTTTTTTTCCTTTTTCAGTTTGGTAATTCTATTATCAGCATACCTCAAAAGCGTCGCAAAGTGATTTCTCAAGAAACTTTAGTTGATCCTGTATCTTTAATCTGCCAAAGTTCCTTTAATAGCGTGATTTTAAACTGTCGAAGTATACGAGTAGGAACAGTCTGCCGACTATTAACAGAGCCTGTAATTGTAAGTACCTTCTAAGCTCTTTACTGATTATAAGATTCAAAATTTCATGGCTAAGGCTAATATGTAATATTTTAAAATGTATAAGTTAAAATATTTAATAGAATATTAAAATTATTTCAAGATTTCAAATTGCTTAGGAATATATAAACAGTTGTAAATTGCTACTCACCATAAAAATTACTGGGTAAAAAATTTATCATATATACTCCAATAAAAAAATTTTTTTTAATTTATCATGATGTAATATTCAAGGTAGTACGTATTCATCATAGGAAGATGCTTGTTTTCACTGAGTTAGAATTACCCTCTAATGTGTTACCATTTTATTCTCATGCTAGCTCAATGCATGAAAAGAGTATTTTAAAGAACTGTATGAGAGAAAGAAGAATCCAAAAGCTTTGTGGTCTGCAGAAAAATGTCTTGTAACATAGCAACTCCTAGAAATAGATTAGTGGACTACAGTGGCCACCCAAGAGGCATTGTGGTTTTGAACTAGTTCAGTGTCCATACAGCCCAAAGGACTTTCTATAGTCCCTTTATCTTACCTGTCATACCTGTCTTCTTATTACTCTGCTACCACCAATCCAATTCAAATGTATATTTTCTATTAAAATTTTAACATAATCTCCTTAACCTGCCTTCTAAGTCATAATTTTTCTTCTTTCTAATGTAGCCTATACATTGTTGGTAGGTTAATCTTCCTACAGCAGTGTACTTATTTTGTAAAAGCCTTTATTTTAAATGTCTTAACTTGGTGTCCCTAATTATCTATTTCCAACTATTTTTTCAACAAAGGCTGGCTTCATTCTCAGTATTGTAAAGGCCAGATGGAGGAATGCAGTACATGGATCAGTTTTTCTGCCTTATGTGGGCTAAGTCCCAAATAACATGTCATTTAGGGTGTTTGTAGCAAAATCTTCAGAAATCTATGATTGTTACTGACGTATCTTATTTTTCAGTTTTGTTTAGATGTTATCAAGATACAGCTAGAAGGTAAGCTATTTTATATCCTGCTGCTCACTAAAGCTTTGTTTACACTAAAACACTTTAATGGAATAAAAAATTAAATGATATTCTTAGAATTCATTAAGATGGTTAGTTATTACATACATTTTAACAAAAGGCATTATACCTTAATAGTGTAATTTCATACTATTACATCACAAAAGCTATGTTTAATTTTTTAAGCATGCTTCATTAGAATCCTCTTTCCATCTGGGAAAAAAATGTAGATACTTCTTTAAGGTCAAAGATTTTCCTTCATTTCCCACTAGAGTTACTGTTTACAGAGTATAATAAATATGTACTTAACTTTAAAATTGTACTTCCTTACAGTTTCCTCCATTCATGATTTTGCCCTCTTAAGAATTGATTCCTTTTCCATTTTCATTTGTTCTTCTCCGGAACCAGAAAAGGAACCTGTAGAGATTACTTTAAATACCTCTGATCTAACAAAATGTGAGTGGTGTAATGTCCGAAAATTACCAGTGGTGTTTCTTCAGACGACAGCAGCAGTTTGTCGGAGGCTGAGCATGCAACTGCGGATGAACATGGATAATAAAGTTCGGAATGACTGTAAAGGAATAAATAAGTTAACAAGTAAGTTATGTAGAGCAAATATAGTAATACATACAATACATTGTTTAGCAGAACGTGAGTCGACTTTGATAGATACCTTAGATGTATCTTAACTACAATCCTTACAGTGACCTTGTAAGATAGATATTACTTCTCCATTTTATAGGTGAGGAAAAGTCCACAGAAAGTGGAAGTTCTGAAGATAAAACCCGGGTTTACCTATCCATGTAGAAAGTTTTCAAAATGGGTTAAAACTCAAAAGATATATACTCTTTATTTTAACACTGTATGATCTGAATAAAATGAGTTCTTTGTTTGTTTTGTTTTGTTTTGTTTAAATGTACTGATAGGAGTTCTAACGGTAAATCAGCGATCAATCTGGAAACCTTGAAACTTAGCCTGATTAGGAAGTTTGAAAGTTCATCGAACAGGTCTTCATCCTCTACAATAAATCAGTGTGGTTCTCCATTTTGTTTCCCTTCCCCTCTAACGTTTGTGGTATAGCATGACTAGTTGTAAAATATTTTTCCTCAGTAATTGCTGCTTCAGCTTAACGATGAGTAAATGATAGTTACTATTAAAGTTGCAAGAGTTGGCACATTAGTGAATAGCAGTTTTTACAGTTAAATCTAGAGATACCAGTTCACTTGGCAATTTCTTATTTGTGTTTGACAAAAATGTTAACTGATTATATATTTAAAACTAATATATTTGGATTCTATTAGATGAAATAAATTAGTTACATCTATGGATAGATTTGTTCTTGAGCTGCTGCTAGAGTAATGTGTTCTGGTTCCTTTCTTTTAATAACTTAGGTGACATTGTTAGGTGACACTGTCATTGGTCTTTATTCTAGTATTGTATATCCACTGTATGCCAAACAGTGTTTTGAACATTTATACCAGGATTTCTGGTGATACTCTTGGAAATAACTAGTTGTTACTCTTTTTCTAGTATCTGTTTACTTACTTTTTTTCCTTTAGACTTACAGTTATATTGATTTTTTTTTCAGATTTGCAAGAACAATACATAATTCTAATTTTTCAAAATGGCCTTGATCCTCAGGCAAATATGGTATTTGAAAATATCATTATTGACATTGGTATAAAGAATAAAGTGTCAAATTTTTTTGTGAAAATTCCCTTTGATGAAGCCAATAGCAGACTTGTTGCCTGTACAAGAACCTGTGAAGAGAGCAGCAAAGGAAGTTGTGTGCAGAAAGAAAACAAAATTAAAAATGTAATTATATTTTTTAACGTTTTTAATGTAATTTTAAATGGTACCTTTAAAGGGAAATGTGGTTCATTATCATATTGCTCATTTGGAGTTAGATCCTTTTAATTCCATTTCAGAATTATTTGCTTCTATATGTGATTTGTAAACTACCTTGTGTCGAAATATTAATGGTGGTGGGTTACTTGTAACACAAATTGTAATTGGTACAAGTCTCAGAGGCATTTTTATTTTAGTCCTTTCCGCATTCTGTTCTTGTCTTTACTTTTTGTCTCCTTTTCTTTTTCTCTCATGCTGTTTTCTTTTTCCCTCACTCTCAACATACGTATACATACAGTGCTACATTCAAATTGATTGTTACTGTTTCTTAAATTTGCTGGTGGTTCCCAGTGGTGACATTGGCTTCGGTACAAATAAAGGAATTTTCGTCCCTGATGTATTGTCCATTTATGTGTAACATGTGCCTACATGGTTGAAAACTTGGAAAGGAAGGATGTATACCGTTTGATTCTGACTCTCAACAATTCTAGAATAACTAATTTTAGAATAACGGATTATGTAGTAGGTAACTCTGAGCCACCTGAATCGAAGGCTGAAGTACTACTATAACACATAATATAATGTTAATCAATATGACTTAAAATACTCTAAATTTGTCTCCTACCACAGCAACTGAAGTTTGCTGACAATTTATTAGAAATATTAAATCTTTCATCTGCCTACAAATTTGGAAATAGGGCTGGCTATCCAAGGCATATTATTCGTGAAGTTGAGCAAGGCTTCACCAGAAAAGAGCTATTCACACAGTTAGTGGGTTGAAGAAAAGAACAGAAGGAGGAAGGGGAACCATTCCCCTTCTTTTGCAGAATTGGCTACAGGAGATAATGCCAGAGGAAGAAAAGAGCAGCTGGAGCCCTAAGGCAGCTGTGATGGACTCAGATTTCAATGGAAGTCTCTTTCTTTAAGGACTCCTTGATTCTGGAGAACTGAAGCTCAGTGGACTGTGTTCCCTGAGCCTCTGCTCGCATATTCCATGGATTGCCTAGGCACTGAACTTATGTAGGCCTACACTCCTAGAAGAAAAAACCACTATCTGTTCTTTGGATTTTACTAACATAATCTAATTTAATATGGATGGTTGAGATCTTAGACAGGATACTGGAAAACCAGTTACAAAAATTGGAAGAGTATCACTGTTCTGGAAGCTACAGATAAAAAGAAAGTTGACCCTAGTTTTGCCTGTTTCTTATTTTTAGTCTTTTTAAATTGAAAAGCATTCTTGCCTTGTACTTTTTTTATTGAAAATGTTTCAAATTGATTTTGTGAATTGATAATTTAATTTTCTTTACCAGGTGTCCCTTGAATCTAAAATACAACTTAAAAACAAACAAGAATTCCAGTTTTTTGATAATGAGGAGGAAACTGGAGAGAGCCACACCATCTTCATGGGCCCTGTAGAAAAGTGAGAGAATTCCTTTACATTTGCAACACGCTTAAGTTTCTTCTCTGTTTTATTACATTTTGGTTATATGCATACCTATTTTTGTTTGTTTACTTATTTTTTAAAATTTTGTTACAGATTGATAGTGTATCCACCACCTCCAGCTAAAGGAGGCATCTCCGTTACTAATGAGGACCTGCATTGTCTAAGTGAAGGAGAATTTTTAAATGATGTTATTATAGACTTTTATTTGAAGTAAGTTAATTTTCTCCTAGCCTTTTAGCAAATTTTTAACATTTTATAATGTATACATGTATTTTCTGGAGTCAAAATTGTTTGGATTTTGAATTCCATCACTGCCACTTACTGTATGACATCTGGAAAGTTATTTAACGTCTCTGTGAATGTTTCTTCATTTTAAAAATGGGAAAAATAATATCTAAAAGGATCATGAGAATTAAATAAGATATACATTTCAAGTGCTAGGAAAAATACCTGGCACATGCAAAGTGATCATAAATGATAGCTTATTATATTATCAGTGTTGTAGTATTTAAAGCATCTAAAATTGTTACTACCCTAGGTTAGGTAATAATTTGTTGAGCAAGGACATAAGTATGATTTCACTCGTTTTCCTTCAATAAATGTTCACCAAGTGCCAACTTTGTGGCAGGCACTGTGTTAAAAGTTTATGATTTTATAGGGAACACAAATGTAGGATTAAAGTATTGGCAGAAGCATTAACATGGTACAAACATAGCAGAAAAAGAAAGCTTCATTCTCTCTGGGGGTTGGGAAATATGAGGAATCAAGAAGCTCTCCTAGAAGGGCTTACATCATGACCCAGAATACACATAACATATACATATACATGAATACATGTATGTGTAATGTGTTTATACATGTATAAATTTGTATGTGTTTACTGCTTTGTGTTATAAGATGGATGTGTGTATGAAACAAAACAGAACTTAACTATCAGTGTGTTTAGTGCTCTCCGGTATTTCCTAGTTTATTCAAATGTATATCAGAAGACAATATTTTTTTTAAAAAACTGGTTGTTAAAAGCTGCTGGAGGGACTCCCCTGGTGGTGCAGTGGTTAAGAATCCACCTGCCAATGCAGGGGACACGGGTTCAAGCCCTGGTCTGAGAAGATCCCACATGGCATGGAGCAGCTAAGCGCATGCACCACAACTACTGAGCCTGTGTTCTAGAGCCCACGAACCACAGCTACTGAGCCTGTGCGCCACAACTACTGAAGCCCGGGTGCCTAGAGCCTGTGCTCCACAACAAGAGAAGCCACCACAACGAGAAGCCCTCGCACCGTAACTAGAGAAAGCCCGCATGCAGCAACAAAGACCCAATGCAGCCAAACGTGAATTAATTAAAAAAAGATGTGTTCTCTTAATCCTAATGTATACTACCTTAACAAACCAAGCTACTGAAAAATCTTAAGTGATTGTGTAGAACAGTGCTGCTGTTACTGGATAAAGTGTTGTTCTGTGAATGTCAGCTAGGTTATGTTGTGCTAGTGCTATTCAGATGGTCTTTGTCCTTACTGATGTTCTGCCTACTTGTTCTGTAATTATTGAGAAAGTCGTGGATCTCCAACTACAGTTATTGATTTGTCTATTTCTCCTTATGTATTTTGAAGCTCTGTTGTTAGGTACATACATGTTTATGTCTTCTTGGAGAATCAACCCCTTTATCATTACATGATGTTCCTGTTTATTCTTGATAATCTCCTTGTTTTTAATCCTACTTTGTTCAAAATTAATATAGCTACTCCAGCTTTCTTTTGGTTTGTGTTTGCTGATGCATGATGTATGTTTCTTCACCCTTTTACTTTTAACCTGTTTAAGTCTTTATGTTTAAAATGTTTTTTTTGTTTTTGAAAGCACATAGTTGGATCTAAAAAATAAATTGAACTCTTGTGTTTTGTTTACATTTTAGTTTATTCTATTTCATACTTAAATCTATATTTTTTACATTACAAAAGAGATTTTATAGTCTTTTTTTATTCTTTTGAAATTCTTTATATATTTTCAGGAGGCCCCTTGACATCATATAGTTAAACTTCAGAGCAAATTTTATACAGTAAACTTACATTATCTACAAGTTCTGCCTTTCTGATGCAAATCTATTCCAAATAAGATAGAGAATCTAACAAAATCCATGATTTTTTTATTTTTTTTTTTCAGTACACGGGCCTCTCACTGCTGTGGCATCTCCCGTTGCGGAGCACAGGCTCCGGACGCGCAGGCTCAGCGGCCATGGCTCACGGGCCTAGCCGCTCCACGGCCTGTGGGATCTTCCCGGACCGGGGCACGAACCCGTGTCCCCTGCATCGGCAGGCAGACTCCCAACCACTGTGCCACCAGGGAAGCCCAAAATCCATGATTTTAAAAAAATCTTTGTTTATATTCATCTCATGACATTCTTAGAAGTGAATTAAAAAGAGGAAACTTCTTTTTTAAAATTTATTATTTATTTATTTTTAAAATTTTTGGTTGCGTCGGGTCTTAGTTGCGGCACACGGGATCTTCATCGAGGCATGCAGGATCTTTTGTTGCAGCATGCAGGCTTTTCATTGTGGCTCACAGGTTTCTCTCTAGTTGTGGCTTGTGGGTTTTCTCTCTCTAGTTGTGACGTGCAGGCTCCAGAGCAGGTGGGCTCTGTAGTTTGCGGCACACGGGCTCTCTAGTTGAGGTGCACAAGCTCAGTACAGGCTTAGTTGCCCTGCGGCATGTGGGATCTTAGTTCCCTGACCAGGGATCGAACCCGTGTCCCCTGCATTGTAAGGCAGATTCTTTACCACTGGACCACCAGGGAAGTCCCAAAAAGAGGAAACTTTTTAAAACTTCACTATTAAAAATAAGTAATTCAGTTGCTACCAGAGCTGCTCATTCTTTTCCATTTCTAACTCTACAAGTTAGAAACAAACCTTTAAATAGTTTGCCAGAATTATAAAAAGTAGAAGGGTATTGCATCTAGAGAATGTTAATAAAATGCAGGGAAAAAGAATAATTTTAATAAAAATTATTTTCAAAACCTTAAAATCATCTTTTAACTTCATCCTGTAACTAAATGTCATGATTGAATTGTTAGATTGTCTGCTTTATAAAATAGCAGATGAACAGCTTCACCATGACATTCAATATTTAAATGATTTATACACTGAAAGAAAAAAAACAAATGAAAGAAATGGAAGGAAATCCCAAAATGAAAGAAATTCCCAAAAGGTTTTTTGTAATAAACTTGGATTTTCCCTTTAATTCTAAAATAAGAGACTTAGTTGTTCTAATTAAAATTAATAATTCTAATACATGTACATAAAAAAACCCAGAACTATATATAGTCACAGAAATGCTTAACGGATGTATATTAGATTAGAAAGACAAAACTAGTTTTTTTTTTTAAATTAAAAGGCTTTTTGAAGTTTTGTCATTTTTAAGTCCTTAATTCCTCTAGGATTTGTTACACTAAGATAACATAGTTGCACAGGTCTGTTTTCAGGGCTCTATAGTTTGTTCCGTTGGCCGTGCACCTATCCCTGCATCAGTACCACACTGCCATGATTCGTGTTACTTTATTCTTGTTATCTGTAATAGAAAGGCAAGCCCTCCGCCATATTCTTCTGCACAAGTGTTTTGGATATGCTTGACCTTTTGATTCTTTCAGATAAACTTTGGAATCAGCCCATCAGATTCCATTTTTAAAGTCCTTTTGAGATTTTGATTGTAATTGCACTGAATCAGTGATTCTGCACTGGGGGCACTTTGGGCATTTTGGTCCTCACAAGAGGAAGGGATGCGTGCTGAGGGCATCTGTGGGTAGAGGCCAGAGGTAAGGCCAAGCACCCGACGCTGCACAGGACACCCCCCACAGCAAAGCATTATCTGGCTTAAAATGTCAGCAGCGCCAGCTTGAGGAACCCTCCGCGAAATTTATGCAATTTGGAGACAACTGATACTTAACATTTTTGAGGATTTCAACAAGAAATATATTTTGCCCGTATAGCCAGACATCTTGCTAAAGCTCTTTTATTTCTAGTATGTCTGTAGATCTTTTTAAGTTTTCTGTATGAAAATCCTTTCATCTGCAAATAAATTTATTTCTTCCATTTACAAAAATAAAGCATGGATTTGTTTATATATGAAGTAGAGTCCATTTTCTTAAATCACCAATAACTTTCTTTTTTAAGTTGAACTATCCCTTTTTTTGTTCAATTCAGTTTACAAAATAGCCATTGTAGTTTGTAATGGTAAAAGCAGCATGGTTCACCCATTATGGTGTAGCCCCTAAATTCAAGTCCAGTCCACTTGTTTTGAATATAGATGTAGAATTCAGCAATTGATTTAAACTGTGTCATGAGGTGATTCACTGTCTTATGTCTTTTGTCGGGGCACACTGAGTTGCCCTAAAGCAAGCAATCTGTAAGTTATGTCCTTTTCATCAGAACTTGAGCTTTAGAATTATCAAATATTATGACAGAAGTGACAGGTCTCAAAGATGTGCCCTCTGGGTACTTGCTGTTTCTGTGTAAGGTTTCACAAGGCTTTCATACTCTCCTCATTTTAATAAGATGAATATGGTCATAAGCTTGAATTTGCATAGCTCCTTTGGGGGAGTTTGGAGCATAAATAATTAAATTTAATATATCATAATTTCTCTTTGTAATATAAGGAACCATTTCTATTTGTCTTGATATAGACCTATAGAGAAAAACAACTAAGGCAAGGAAAAATTAGAACTGATGTAAGATCACTTTAAAGAGTCATTGTTATAACCTCACCACTGTACAGATTCTTTCTGTTTTTATAAAAAGCAGTTTATGGCTAGTCATCATGGTTTATTAACTGTTTAAAACAAAATAAACATAAAACATAAAAATAGCAGCTTTACTGACATACAGAGCACATACCATACAATTCACCCATTTAAAGTGTGTAATTCAGTGGTTTTTAGTGTGTTCAGACAGTTGTGCAACCATCACCATAATCGATATTAGAACATTTTCACCCCCTACAGACCCTCAATACCCATTAGCAGTGGCTCCGCATTTCCCCAGCCCACCCCAGCTCTAAGCAACCACCAGTCCTTGCTATCTCTGTGGATTTGCATATTCTGAGCATTTTATATACATGGAAGCATACAATATGTGGACTTTTGTGACTAGCTTCTTTCACTTAGCATAACGTTTTCATGGTTCTTCTATGTTACAGCATGTATCAGAACTTCATTTTTTTAATATTTATTTATTTTTATATTTTTTGCTGCATTGGGTCTTCGTTGCTGCACGTGGGCTTTCTCTAGTTGCGGCGAGCGGGGGCTACTCCTCGTTGCCGTGCACGGGCTTCTCATTGCAGTGGCTTCTCTTGTTGCAGAGCACGACCTCTAGGTGCACGGGCTTCAGTAGTTGTGGCACGCGGGCTCTAGAGCAAAGGCTCAGTAGTTGTGGCACATGGGCTTAGTTGCTCCGCGGCATGTGGGCTCTTCCCGGACCAGGGCTCAAACCCGCGTCCCTTTCATTGGCAGGGAGATTCTTAACCACTGTGCCACCAGGGAAGTCCTTCATTTCTTTTTATTGCCAAATAATGTTCCATTGTGTGGATATATCACATTTTCCATTCATCGGTGATGAGCATTTCTGTCATTTCTATTTTTTGGGTATGATAAATAATGTTTCTACGAATGTTCATAAATGTGCCCTTGTTTTAGAAGATTAGATCTTTCAAATCCTAGTTTTACTCTCAAACACCACTTATTACCTACAAATAGTCTGATAGTAATCATTGTCTAGAATATGAAATAAATATTGTTTATGACTTCTTTCAGTTTAAAGGAATAGAGATTGATGGTGGCTAAATAGATATTTGATCACTCTGTGACTGTTTTTAGTATAAACTGTTAACTTCATTCTATTTGGAATTACTTTTTATAAAATAGATATTTGGTGCTTGAAAAATTGAAGAAAGAAGAAGCTGACCGAATCCATGTATTCAGTTCTTTCTTCTACAAACGCCTTAATCAGAGAGAGAGGAGAAATCTTCATGAAACAACTAATCTATCGTAAGTCAAGCTTTTTTTTTTTTTTTTTTTTTTTTGCGGTAGGCGGGCCTCCCACTGCCACTGCCTCTCCCGTTGCGGAGCGCAGGCTCCGGACGCGCCTGCTCAGTGGCCATGGCTCACGGGCCCGGCCGCTTCGCGGCATGTGGGATCCTCCCGGACCGGGGCACGAACCTGCGTCCCCTGCATCAGCAGGCGGACTCTCAACCACTGTGCCACCAGGGAAGCCCAGTCAAGCTTTTTGAAAATATTTAACAGATGTAGTAAGTCACTTAAGTTTAACTTAGAAAAAATTGCTTATTTGTATTAAAGCAACATTTTTTACTTCCATTCTCAATTAGCAAAATTAATATAATTTATAATATTCTAAAACTCCAAGAATACCTGGAATTCATAAAGGTTTTAGGTCTAATACCTAGATCAGTATTTCCCAAATATATCTGATAGTTTAAAAAAGAAAAATTACTTGAATACTTATTAAATACCGATTGCTCTGTTTTACCTTAGATGTTCCATCCATAATAGCTAACAGAGGAACCTATGAATCTGTAATTTTAATAAGTTCTTTGGATAATTCTTCTCAGACAAGTTAAGGAAACAACATTCCACATGTGAGGCCTGAGTTATTTATAATGCCTCTCCATATAGTGATTGCATCCAGCTCTAATACTTGCTGGCAATTGGTCACAAGATACAAAGAGTTGGTACATTTTTTGTCATAATTGCTGTTAAGTGTCTTGAATTGATGGCTGCAGTGCATAATATTAATAACATTTTCTACTATTTCAGTGATCCCTAATTTTGCATCTTAGAGTTGATGGTACTGCTTGGTTTTGACCAGTGCTGGTAGTCTGCCCTGTTTCACCAGCTGTAAGATAGTGCTCACTTTTCCTGCTCTCTCCTCCTCAGTTCTTATAGATCATGGTCTGATATGCTTCTCGATATCGTTGCTAAAACCAGTTCTGCAACAATAAAAATAGTAGCTCTGATCCACCCTAGTAAGTAGTAGTAGGAATTAAATAATCTCTTTCTTCCAGATTCAGGGACGGGCAGTTTCCCATCTTCCCAGCTCCATCTCAGATGTTCTGCTTTCTTCTCACAACTTGTTAAATCATACAACTGATCTATTAACATCTCAACCTTTGTAATGTATAAGTTGCTGCATAGAGGCAGAAACACTAGAAACACTTCAAAAGCTTGACAGTTTCTCTCTTGTCTTACAGAATACAGCAGAAGCGACATGCAAGAGTAAAGACATGGACCCGGCATGTAGATATTTTTGAAAAGGACTTTATTTTTGTACCCCTTAATGAAGCGTGAGTAAGATTTTCCTTTATGTTAATGTGATGGCAGTTTTTAGCAGATGTGTTTTTGAGGTGAATAATTCATCCATTTTTTAACTTCTTTCTGAAATTTGTTGTATATATTGACACTTAATTCTTTATTTTATGGAAATTAATATACTTTTCCAGTGAATCATATAAGATACTGAATTTTACAGACACTAGATGAGAGATCTTTTTAATTTCATTTTATTCATCAATGTAGAATAATGTCATCTTTTAAAAATGGTGCTTGTGGTCTAGCAGACATCCTATATAGAAAAGACTGCTTTGTACAGAATGGTGATTAGGTCACATAGAAGAATTTGAATCTTTAGTTTAAGATACACTTTGGCTCTTAATCAAAAAGAAGAAAAGGTGGCTGGATTTATGTCATTTGCTCACTGAAAACCATGTTTACCACTTAAAGCTATTTTCTAAGTAAATGGGGGTGGTAAACATTTTGTGTTTTTCTCCCCCAGTGACTAGAGAGGCATAGATGTGTAGGACAGTCTTACTATACAATTTAAACTTGAGAGTTTTTGTATTTCATTTTTTAATTTTCCTGTGTCCTCCAGCCAAAGACCTCCAGGAATACCCCTGTAATTGGACAACTTGGGTTTAGTACTTGCCTCAAGGGAGAACACACAACATGGGTGACTATGGATCCTCTCAGTAAAAGTGTGTTTGAAAGAGGCAGTAAAAGAATTTGGGCCTTGGTTTGGTGGAAGGTCTAAGGAAGCAGTGGTTTGTTTGGATAAAGAAGTTGCATTCGCTCATTTAGCAATAAAAGAATATTTGGTATTTTGAGGGGTTGCATTGTGATCTTATATTTGTCTCTGCTGAGACAAATTATGAAATGGCCTTACTTTGTCTCATTTTATCATGGTTGCAGAGTAACCTTATCTGAAGTTGGTATTCTGTAAGATTGTTTATTTCTAATAAGCCTGTTTGTGCCAAGCTATTTTCTGAATGTGCTCTTTTTTCCCCACTATAAAAAACAAATTCACTCTATAGTATAATCAAATCCTATTTATTTGTAATCATGCTTTAATCATAAAACCTGTGCTCTCTAATTATCCCAGTCAAAGATAGGTAGGCTAGGTTAAAACATTGGTTATAGCTATAAAGCCCACCTTCTTCAAAGATATATATTTGAGTCAAACATAGTATCATAAAAAAATTAAAACTAAGTTTAAAACTAATCTTTAATTTCTTCATTTTCCTCAAAGTAAAGTTTCTTGATATTAATTTGTCATATAAAGTAGCAAATGAGCTGCCCACTAGGCCAAAGGGAGGATATACATAGGAAGCCATTTGTCAGAAATTAATTATAAAAATTTAAAATAAAAGTATAATTTTAGGTACACACAATTTAGCAATAGAGGCATATCCTCTATATAAAGTAGCAAGTGAGCTGCCCACTAGGCCAAAGGGAGGATATACGTAGGAAGCCATTTGTCAGAAGTTAATTATAAAAATTTAAAATAAAAGTATAATTTTAGGTACACACAATTTAGCAATAGAGGCATATCCCTCTTAGTCACAGCGTCTGATGTGGATGGAAGCTACGTTCAGTGCTTTTAGTCGTCTTGGTGAAAGGTAGAGGATGAACAAAGGTACAGAATTAGTAAAGTGTTCACCAAGAGAACTGTGCTGTTTGTAGGTGAAAGAATAGCTTCCAGATCATGAGGGTTTTTTTTAAGAGATAAAGCTAATTAAATTAGTTAGGCTGCTATGTATTTGTCATCTATTTTATTTTTAATTTTCTTTGTGGTGGTAATTTCTTTAAGCTAAAAGTTTATAAGCTATTTGTTAAAAATTTTTAGTAATTGACAAGGAGAAGAAATTAGATGTTTGGATCTAATTCATCTTAAGATAAGCGAAATTACCTGTTTTAGCCTCTTCTCCCACTGATGGCTTAAGGTCAAGGTAGCTGATATTAATAAAAGGGCTCATAAAAGCAAAACCCTGGCTCTTAGAGGTTGAAAGTGACCTCAGATGTACCTGATTCAGCTTTCTCTTTTCAGCTAGGTGAAGGAAGGTTTTTTTTCCAAGTTTTTAGGTGAGGCAACAGAAAAACTATGGCTTATTCATATGGTCATAGCTGGAAAATGTTTAAAACTGTGATAGACGTAGGTTTCAGCTATAGGTTGAGAGTCACTGTATTATACCATATTTAATCAATTTCAAAACACATATTTTCATATTCTAACCTTTATGAAGTTGAGATGTGACTTACAATCAGCTGTGTCTTAGAATTGATGAAGTGAGGAGGATGGTGTGCTGCTCTTCTCCTAGCCTCGCCTGACCTAAGTCCTTGGGATCCTGGAGATTAATAATTAAGAAGAGGAGAGAGGCATTCCTCTATCTGGCCTTTTCAATACTGAGAATGAATCCAGCATCTGTGACCTTTTCTACTCATACTCTCTGATGAAGAGACAGACAGTGCTGTTTCTTAGTAGTACCTTGGGGGAATTTAATATTTTACAGAAACAGAATGTAGAATAACTTTTATCTATGTCAACATTCATTTTTCATTCAGCAAATATCTACTGAACACCCTACTCTATGACATATATTGAGCTCAGCTAATAAATTATCTGACATCTATAGCCTGTTCATTGTATCTCAGCACATAACACTGTGCCTAGCAAACTGTAAGCCCTTAATAAAATTAAGTAGATTAATGAATATTAGCCACTTTTAGCTGTACAGCATCTTACTCATGGCTTATATCCTACTACTGGGAACTGTATTACCTGAATTCAGCTCTATCATGAGTACCCACTTGATAGCTGGAATTCTACTAATACTTGGAATTCTGTGATGATGATTAGATTAGATGTATTATTTCAATTTAGTATATTTTATTTTAGTATAGCATGAGACAAGAATTATTCAATGTTTTCAATATTAAGAAGTTCCTACCTCATTAATAAGAAAGACACAGACATAAAATTTTTTAAAAGCTATTACTTACAATATTTAGAAAATGTTCAAAATTGTAAAGTCTAATTAGACTTCTGAAGACATTTTAATCTTGAGGCTAGATAGTGTTTGTCCTTGGCATAAATAGGGCAAAGGAAAGGTAAATGGGAATGATGAATTGCAGTGATGTAATTTACATTTTGTTAAATTGCCTGGAAAACAATGAATTTTTCATTCCAAAAGCAAGAAAGTGTTCAAAGGATTGTTTGCAAAAGTGAATGCAGGCTATGTAGTTCTGACAAAAATTATGTTATTACAAAAATTATGTTATTTTTGAATAAACATTGTATTCTGTTAATGAATCAATGATCCTATAAACAAGTGGATTAATTTGAGAATTTAAAAAATTGGGCATTCTTAATAAATTTGTTTAGAAAACCTTTAGAAAAAAGATTTAATATTTATTGCCAAATATAATAAATTTTTCTAATAATATATTCAGTAGTTTCATTTGTTTTTTACAGTGCACACTGGTTTTTGGCTGTTATTTGTTTCCCTGGTTTGGAAAAACCAAAGTATGAACCTAATCCTCATTACCATGAAAATACAGTCACGCAAAAATGTTCATCTGTAGAGGACAGTTGTATTTCTTCTCCTTCAGCCAGTGAAATGGACAGTTGTTCACAAAACTCTGCTGCCAAGCCTGTAATTAAGAAGATGCTAAACAGAAAGCATTGTGTAGCTGTAATTGATTCAAATAATGAACAGGAAGAAAGTGACCCTCGTTATCGGAGAAACATTAGCAGTGTGAAATGTAGTCTGAAAAAAATAAATCATACTGCAAGTGAAAATGAAGAATCGAATAAAGGAGAATCTGCATGCCAGAAAGTTGTTGATAGGACTAAAAGTGAGAATGGCCTACAGAATGAATATTTAAGTTCTATGCACCATACAGGTATGTTTCTAAATGTTTTAAAAAATCAAAGAGTTAGAATAAGTTGGAATTTTTAGAAATAGGATTAAGATTTCAGGGTACACTTTTTTTTTTAAGTCAGGTTTATTGAGGTATAATTTACTTACAGTAACGTTCACTCATAAGTATAGCTCAGTGAGCTTTGATAAATGTATAGTCATGTAGTCACTCTAACAATCAAGATTTAGAACCTTGCCATTACTCAAAAAAATTCCCTTGTGCCCCCTTTATAGTGAGTCTCCTCCCCTTACCCTTACAGAGAATGAAGTTTTAAAATTATAGTACAAGGTCTGCGTTTTCCATTTATAGGAACTTGGACTTATTTTTATTTTGTAGGAAATTATTCAGCATAAACAGTAGCTGCACAGTTTTAGATCTGTAAGGCAAATTAGTTCGATCTTCTCAATTTACAGATGGGCAATTGAGATCAAGGGGCAAGAGGCAGAAATTAAAGCCTTCTCCAAATAGCTGTTGACATTCAAATTAAAGGCTAGTTTCTGTTCCTCACTCTCCTTCATGATTTTCAGTGGGAGAAAGGGCACTGGTCCAACCTCTGCTTTTTTATTTCCCTTCAGTTCTAATAAATTGTTTTATTCCTTGAATCAGGTCCATATTTCTAGCATTTGTTATAGAAATCTAAGGTTTCTCTTCAAATACTTAAATTATATATCAAGTCAACTGCATAATTTCCACTTCAACCCCAAAGTCTACTTCATAAACCCATAATATGCTATGTATATAAGATAGCAAGCTTACTAAGCTATGAGTAGATCTAATACATTTTCTTGGGAGGAAAAAACTCAGTATAAGGCATGGAAGAAATTATGTGAACTCAGTAAGAAAGTTGAGTCCAACTTTCAAAAGTTGAACTCAAAAGTTCAAGAAAAAGTTGTGAATGCTCAACATACTCTGTACTTCTACCAGCCTGTACTATTTTAGGAAGTCAGAAAGGTGTTGCTGCGCTCTTACAGAAATATTTTTGGTTTGACAGACTCAGCTGCATAAAGCTGACATTAGCCATATGGATGTTGGTCTTTGTGCCCTTTAGGGGGTATAAGTTAAGAGGCAGAAGGGGGAAATTTAGCAGATAAAGCAAAAAAGTATATCAAAAGCCAAGCAGATCAATACAGTTGACGCTTGAACAACATGGGGTTTAGGGTTGTTGACCCTCTGACCCTCAAAAATCCACCTCTAACTTTATAGTCAGCCATTCGTGTCATACCACAGGTTCGCATCCCTGGATTCAACCAACCTCAGATTGTGTAGTACTGTACTACGTACTTATTGAAAAGAAATCCATGTGTGGGTGGGCCAGTGCAGTTCACACCTGTGTTGTTCCAGGGTCAACTGTGCTTCCTTTTCTAGCTGACTTTCCAGTCTGTCTCAGCAGGCAGGAAATGGAATGAAGATTAGGCGAAGTAGGTAATCACCAAGTTCTGACTAATTTTTTTCAGTTTTAGTATTTTAATACTTGAATAGAAAAATAAAAAGAGGCAGTGAATAGCCACGTTAGAGATTAATTACCATTTTGCTAAACAGAAAGCATTGTGTAGATGGGCACTCTGAAGATTAAGCCTTCAAGGCAGTGTGCACTGTTTCTCATTGCCTTTAAAACAAAGTCCTGGAAATGGGATAAATTGGGATTGACACATACACACTACTGTATATAAAGTAGGTAACTAATAAGGACCTACTGTAAAGCATAGGGAACTCTATGCAATACTCTGTGATGGCCTATATGGGAAAAGAATCTAATAAAGAGTGGATATATGTATTTATATAACAGATTCACTTTGCTGTAAACCTGAAATTAACACAACATTGTAAATCAATTATACCCCATTAAAAATAAAAATAAAAATAAAATAAGAAAACAACAAAGTCCTGCCAATTAGTACATGAGAAGATGCTGGACATCATTAGTCATGAAGGAAATGTAAGTCAAAACCACAAAGAGCTGCCTCTTCATAGCCATGACAGCATGGCTAGGATCAGAAAGTCAGATACTAACGGGTGTTGGTGAGGATGTGCGGAAATTGAGGCCTTCGTGTGTCGTTAGTGGGAATGTAAAATGGTACAGCTTGCTTTGGGAGACAGTGTGACAGTTCCTCAAAACGTTAAGCATAGAGTTATCATGTGATCCAGCAGTTCCACGCCTAGATTTACCCAAGAGAAATAAAAACATATGTCCGCACAAAATCTTGGGCATGAACATTTATAGCAGCATTATTCATAATAGCCAAATGGTAGACACAATCCAGATGTTCATCAGCTGACAAATGGATAATCAAAACATGATACATCCATCCAATGGAATATTATTAGGCCATAAAAAGAAATGAAGGAGTGATACATGCTACATAGATGAAACTTGAAAGCATGCTAAGTAGTCATGGAAGACCTCATATGTGATTCCATTTGTATGAAATCTCCCAGGAAAATCTGTAGAGTGGGTTAATGGCTGCTTAGGGCTGGTTGGGGGTATGGGACAGGAATATGGGGAGAAGGGAGTGATAGCTGAAGTGTACAGAGTTTTTTTGTTTGTTTTTTGTGGGGTTTTTTGAGATTTAAAACATCTTGAAAATGTTTTAAAGTTGACTCCAGGGATGGTTGCACATAGTATTTGTAAATATACCAAAAACCACTTACATGTACACTTTAAATGGGTGAATTGTATGTGAATTATATCTCCACAGAACATTTTTTAAGTTCCTTTTTGATCAATAATTTCATACAGTTTAATGTGAATTCAAGTTAAAAAAATGAATTAAAGTGCATGTCTTAGAGCAATGGGACAAACAAAGCCTTAAGACTTCCTTCATACACACAAACCCCAGAAATTCTTGGTGGCTCTCTCTACAAGTTAATGTTCTAGTTGAGAAGTAACCAGTTAAATTTGAGTAAATATACCCATAAATCCTAATGGAGACCAAAGTAAAGAATATCTGTTTTATGTAGTTTGCCCTTTTATAATATCTGTTTATTCTTCTTTTAAAAATTATAGTTTGTGCATTTGTTTTGTTTTTAGTATGTGTGTAACTGTATCGACTATATCTTCCTTAAAGGAAATTAATTTACCTTTATTGTGTGTGATACACTGGCATTTTTCTATTCTTTTTCAATGCTTATCTTAATCCAGTGGCCATAGTGTCCCACAGTTTGAAAAATGGTTCTCTAGAATGGGTCTGTATTTTTCAGGAACGAGCTCTCATATCTTTCATCAGATATTTCCAAGGCATCACTCACCCAAAAGTACATTGAATGAGAGTGGTCTCTAGAGGAGCCTTTACTGCCTTGGAGAGGATGGCTAAGCAGTCTATCCTAGATAAAATGATGACGTATCAGAAATGAGGATAAGGAGAGCTTGTAAAAATTTTTGTGATTATGATTAATATCTTAGTGATCTATTTCTATTTGGTCTGGTAGTATCGTTGACAGGACTTAAATAAAGCATTTAACGTAATTTTAACCGTTGAACACGTACAGTCAGAGTGTTGACTGATGTCGGTTGACATGCTGCAGTATATAAGTGGAGTTGTATCTTGCCACGGGGATTAGGTTTTTAAGGTCAACTGTAGGAGAATAATGTCTGTTATCACTACTTTGATTTGGTGTTTTTTCAGTTGGGCACCATTTGAAAATAGTTGTCTTGCTCTGTATGGTACATGAAAAATGTGTATTTTTAAACTCTAGAATCACGCTTGGTTTGGCATCTTCAGGTGATCTCACTATGTGAGAAAAACTCAGGAAATGGGACTGATTGGGAGAACAGCTGATTGAGTTATTGCCTCAATTTATACTAGGGCATTTGTTTACTGAACGAAACTGTTGAAGAAATTGACTACACTATTTAAATTACTTTTCTCCTTTTTTGCAGTGCACACGTATTTCATTTGTATAAGGTTCATGTTTATATGACACAGTTTCTGTGTAATAGATAGGTATAGACAGGAATACTTCGCTGCAAAAATAACTTGACTGTAGTGACCAGCTCTTAATTGCCTGAGGATTTGGACAAATTTTATTTAAATATAGGTGTTTTTGCTTCAAGAACGCATAAAAATACAGACTTTTGAAAGAGATAAATTGAAAAGGTTATTCTTTGCATGCTTTATTATTTCAAATAGTATGTTTTCGATCACAACGTTTAGACTTTTATATATGTTAAATGTATTTTTCCAGGAGCACTTTTATATTGCTGTTTTCCCATCCTGTCTTGCTTATTTATTCGTATTCTTTTGCCCTTTTAATAACTTATACCAAAATAAGTTAAATCCTGTTTAAAATACCTTGAAGTCATGCTTTTAAAAACTTGGAAATGGTATGCTCTATAATAAACAATATTTGGCATCAAAGTTCCTGCTCAGTTTTCATTATTTTCTGGTAAATCTTCTGTTTCTTTAAGAAAATCATTGATTTTTAAGGATTTAGATTCTTGAAACAGACCTTTAAAAGAATTCATTTCAAATATTTCTACGAGTCATTTATTTTCATACTACCAGCACCTACGTTGGCTTGTGTCATTTTATTTTGTTGAAAAGTCTGTGAATATTACCAAACATGAAGGAAAAATATACAGAGTTGAGGAACTCATCTATAACTACTATGCTAACATAATTATTTTCATTTTTGTATTTTTTTAAATTATTTGTGCAAAAGCAAGCCTGTTTTACTTTGTTTTAATCATGTTTTTTTAACTTGTATAATTTTCCATATTTTCACAATTTTAATTTCTCTAGTGTACACAGTATTTCATTTTATGTTCTACATTTGCTAACCATTCCTGTTATTGAACAATTGAGTTGTTTTCAAACTATTGTAGCTTCTGTTATTAAAGATAACTAGCATACCTAGCACAAAATCTTTATATATATATATATATATATATATATACATGTATTTAAATATACATAAGTATTTAATAATATAACTGATACATAGTGTTTAAAGTTTAATACATTTTAGGATCTGAGTAGTAGAAACAACTCTGTAGATGACATAATCCAGGTTTTTTATTTAAAAGTAACTTATTTTATACTTGTGATATTTACATGCTAAGACAGATTTTGTATTCGTAATTACTATGCAATTAATTACTAGCATTAATCTTAACACCATGTACTATAAGTTATGTGCGTGCTCTTTTTAAAAATTATGTAATGTTTCTTATTGATACAGATGGCTTAAGCAAAATCAGACTAAACTACAGTGATGAATCAGCTGAAGGTAGTAAAATGCTTGAAGATGAACTCATCGACTTCTCAGCAGATCAGGATAACCAGGTGAAACCTAACGCTTGGCAAAAAGTTCTAGTATTTTATATAATTAAAAGTTTTTCTTTAGATTTTTATAGGTGATTCCTTCAAACGGTTAACTTGTGCCTTCTGGATTTGGATCTCATCTCACAACACAAATTTGGTTTTCAGTTCAGAAGTTGCCGGGATAGATGTATGAACGTTGTTTCATTTTTTGTTTTGGGGTTTTTGTTTGTTTGTTTAGTTTGCCATTGAGGACTAAACTAATATCACCCACCGTGGAAAGTTTCCATGTGAAATGGATCCTCCCGCCGCGACCCAGCGACCGCCCACCACCCCTACCGCACCCCTTTCCGTTGCTCTTTTAAAGCATTTGTGCGCCGTGCTTAACCTTCGGTCTTAACACTCAGGAGGCAAGTGTTCACATTTTCGATTATGTGGTGTGTGGTGCACGAACGCAGCAGAATTACACTATTTTTGCCACCTGTCTAATGATTTTTTCTTTCATCTAATCTGTGTATGCATCATGGCAGGAGCAGATAATATTTAGTCAAAATTAACATAGGTCGATTCTCATATTTTCTTAGAGTCTCGTTTGCCCTAATAAGCTTTATTAACACCAAGAATAAAGTACATTTTTGAAAATATTTTATAACTTCAGTTAAACAGGCATTTTCTACTGAGAGAAAAGCTTATTCCATTTCCTTTTTCTACCTCTTCCTTAGTTGTTAAGACAAACTTTGAGTTTATCTAGTAGTAAAGATAACTTTGTACTGCACCATTTTTCCTTTTTGCTCAATCCTCTTGTGAACAAAAAACATTTTTGTGATGTCCCTTGGTCTACAGTGTGTGGCTATGAAATACAGTTTTTCTTTCTAATATATACAGACACATGTCTGGATTACACTCAAGGTTTATAATGAGCACTTCATATGCTCCTTTTTGGTCATAGCAGTTACGTGAACTAGTTAATCTAACCGTGTATTACTACTTTTATTATTCCTACAGTTGACTGTTTCATTCAAAAGGTTGCCAGAAGCTTTCCCACAGGACAAAAAAAGCTTTGTTTGTTTTACATTCAAGATAATCGGTAGAATAAGACACACTATCATAAAGCTGTCTTCTCTCAAGTGAAGCGGGTAAAGGGTTTTGTCAAGTAAAACAGTGTTTCCAAAAACCCTTTAAATGTTTCTGATATGAAAAAAAATTTTGTGTGAAAAGATGATAAATATAAGTCACTCATGTCCTACTGTGAAAACAGTTGTTTTAGCCAACAAATTAAATTTTTGTAAAAATACCTAAAATCAGAGCCATAAATGTTTGACTAGAGAAGAATCAGTCATGATATACTTAGTCTTCAAAAATTTAGATTGAGTAAATAGATGTAACAAGTTTTCTTAGACCTCTGATTGATGGTTTCTTTCATTAAGATGCCTGTGTTGTAGTGTTACATCATTGGAATCGAATGACATAACACATTTTCTAATGTCTGATCACCTAAATAGAAAAATATTTTTTACATATTTGCTACAAGGATTTTTATCCTCAATAATGCTATTTTGTTATGGTATTAGTCATTTAGATTGTATATTTTCAATACTAACAGTAAGCTCTCTTTTATAGGATGACAACAGTGATGATGGATTCCTTGCCGATGACAACTGCAATTCTGAAGTAGGACAGTGGCATTTAAAGCCTACTATCTGTAAACAGTAAGCATTAACCGTACATCTTGCAAACTACATGATAGTTTTTTTTTTAACTGTTACTCTTTTTTTTTAATTTTATTTACTTATTTTTTGCTGCATTGGATCCTCATTGCTGTGCGCGTGCTTTCTTTAGTTGCAGCGAGCGGGGGCTGCTCTTCATTACGGTTCACAGGTTTCTCATTGCAGTGGCTTCTCTTGTTGCGGAGCATGGGCTCTAGACGTGTGGGCTCAGTAGTTGTGGCGCACGGGCTTAGGTGCTCCGTGTCATGTGGGATCTTCCCAGACCAGGGCTTAAACCCATGTCCCCTGCATTGGCAGGCGGATTCTTAAACCACCTTGCCACCAGGGAAGACCCTACATGATAATTTTTATACACGTACCCTCTTAGAATAAAACATTAACCATACTGTTTTAATTAAAACAGGTATTTAAGCAAAAATCACAGAAGCTTTCAGAGTCAGTGAGGAAAATTAGGTCCTGCCCAATGTCCAAGGTTTGAGTTGGGGAGAATGGAAATTATTTCAGTTCTCCATTTGCCCATTTTCCATGTCTGTACATGTGCATAGAAAACCACTACTACTTTTGGATATATAGTGATTTGGAGCAGGGAAGGACAAAGAATGTCATTCAAATTCACATCAGTAACATGGGAATTGGAGTTTACACTGGTTCCATAGCTACTGTGTGAAGGCTGTGGAGTGACTTAAGGCAGTCCTAAGGGACATGTTCCAGGTGGGAAACCCAGGGAATTCCCTGGCAGTCCAGTGGTTAGGATTCTGCGCTCTCACTGCTGAGGGCGTGGGTTCAATCCCTAGTTGGGGAACTAAGATCCCACAAGTCATGGTGCAGCAAAACAAAACAAAACAAAACAAAACAAAAAAACAGATGGAAGCCCCAAGTTGAGAGTGAGTCTATTTTGGTTTTCAGAAGTACATGTTTCTGAGATCTTGCCAGGGTCTGCAGACTTCTTAGGCAATGAAGTAGTACCTATTTCTAGACTTCATCTCTTTTGACTTTTTGTAGGAAATCTTGTCTGAAACTCCATTAATAGCATTTGAAAAGCAAACTTCATTTATAAAGGAAAACATAGAGACCTAGAGCAGTTGAAAGATTTTTTCCAAATCCCATAAAATGTTAGCCGGAAGAACATAGATCTTTAATCATTTCAGGACTTTTTGCACTACATTAGACTTCCTCACTTATTTGGGTTTAACAACAAAATTTTAAAAGTTGAGTATTATTTATACTGAGTGTTCTGAAGTGGAACCTCGCCCAAAACACTGGATTCTAAACTAATTCTTTTATGTGAAGATTACCTGATTTTTTTTTTTATCTAAAATAGATTTTAGTTAAAAATGGGATTATTTTTCTTCTACTTTTGTGTGGTCTCACTTTTGGTAATTTGGAATATGGAGATGTTCAAATTTTCAGAATTGTTTTGACTTTCTACTAAATTTTGAAGTGTTTTTAGGAACTTTGGTGAACTATATTTATATTCATAACTTAGATATGGTTAAATTATTACTCTATAATTCAGTATTTAATATAACCATGGATAGTTAAGTATTATTAGGGTGTTATCCCCCCCAACAAGTTTTACTGAGTCATACAAAGTGAATTTTTAAGGTTTGAAATTTTATTGTTAACGTACATCTTTTTATGCCTTTTAAACATTATAAAGTATTTATATGTGGTCATTTCTACCCTACAGACCTTGTATCCTACTGATGGACTCACTCAGAGGCCCTTCTCGGTCAAATGTGGTAAAAGTTCTAAGAGAGTAAGTTCAAAACTCTACCTGTACTTTGTATTCTGGTGGGAATGAGGAACTATGTATATTTATATGTATGTATATATTCTTACTATATACACATCATTGCAGGTATTTAGAGGTCGAATGGGAAGTTAAAAAAGGAAGCAAAAGAAGTTTTTCCAAAGATGTTATGAAAGGCTCTAATCCAAAAGTACCCCAGCAAAACAACTTCAGTGATTGTGGTGTATACATATTGCAGTATGTAGAGAGCTTTTTTGAGGTGGGTTTCAGTTTGTTGGATCTGATTTAATAAATAATAAAATGGTGTGTTTGATCTCATGTTAGTGTAAAAAACATAATAAGCAAATATTTTGAAGAGATTGAAAACTATTGTTTCAAAACTTATTCCAAGGAGCAAAACCTCTTAAATTGGAGAATTTTTAAGGCATAAAATAAAAAAGACCACACTCCATCAAATCCAAGGCTTGCTGACCTCATCACTCCTCACTAATCACTTCCTCTCCACTGGCTCTTTCTACCTTAAGAAATCTCCCCCATGATTCGGGCTATATCTTTTACCTTCTTTTCTCCCCTTCACAGATACATTTCTGGACGAGTGTTTATATTCATTGTCTTCATTTCCACGAATCCTATTTGCTTCTCAAATCTCCATAATCCGGCTTGACCCTCACCCTTATATTGAAATTGTTCCTGACCTCGCAGCACCATTTGACACTTTTATTCCTTCTACATAACACATTCTTCCTTTGACTTCAGAGGTACAATACCACGCACACCTCCCCTGGATATTCTTTTTTTTTTTTTTTTTTAACATCTTTATTGGAGTATAATTGCTTTATAGTGGTGTGCTAGTTTCTGCTGTATAACAAAGTGAATCAGCTATACATATACATATATATATATCCCCACATCTCCTCTCTCTTGCATCTCCCTCCCACCTTCCCTATCCCACCCCTCTAAGTGGTCACAAAGCACCGAGCTGATCTCCCTGTGCTATGCGGCTGCTTCCCACTAGCTATCTAGTTTACATTTGGTAGTGTATATATGTCCCTGCCACTCTCTCACTTTGTCCCAGCTTACCCTTCCCTCTCCTCGTGTCCTCAAGTCCATTATCTGTGTCTGCGTCTTTATTTCTGTCCTTGCCCCTATGTTCTGCAGAACCTTTTTTTTTTTTTTTAGATTCCATATATATATGTGTTAGCATATGGTATTTGTTTTTCTCTTTCTGACTTACTTCACTCTGTATGACAGACGCTAGGTCCATCCACCTCACTACAAATAACTCAATTTCGTTTCTTTTTATGGCTGAGTAATATTCCATTTTATATATGTGCCACATCTTCTTTATCCATTCATCTGTCGATGGACACTTAGATTGCTTCCATGTCCTGGCTATTGTAAATAGAGCTACAGTGAACATTGTGGTACATGACTTTTTGAATTATAGTTTTCTCAGGGTATATGCCCAGCAGTGGGATTGCTGGGTCATATGGCAGTTCTATTTTTAGTTTTTTAAGGAACCTCCGTACTGTTCTCCATAGTGGCTGTATCAATTTACATTCCCACCAACAGTGCAAGAGGGTTCCCTGTTCTCCACACCCTCTCCAGCATTTTTTTCTTAAATTTATTTTATTTATTTATTTTTGGCTGCATTGGGTCTTCGTTGCTGCATACGGACTTTCTCTAGTTGCAGCGAGCAGGGGCTACTCTTCATTGCGGTGTGCGGGCTTCTCATTGCAGTGACTTCTCTTGTGCGGAGCACAGGCTCTAGGCACGCTGGCTCTAGAGTGCAGGCTCAGTAGTTGTGGCGCACAGGCTTAGTTGCTCCGCGGCATGTCGGATCTTCCCAGACCAGGGCTTGAACCCGTGTCCCCTGCATTGGCAGGCGGATTCTTAACCACTGTGCCACCAGGGAAGCCCTCCAGCATTTATTGTTTGTAGATTTTCTGATGATGCCCATTCTAACTGGTGTGAGGTGATACCTCATTGTAGTTTTGATTTGCATTTCTCTAATGATTAGTGATGTTGAGCATGTCCTTTCATGTGTTTGTTGGCAATTTGTGTATCTTCTTTGGAGAAATGTCTATTTAGGTCTTCTGCCCATTTTTGGATTGGGTTTGTTTTTTTGATATTGAGCTGCATGAGCTGCTTGTAAATTTTGGAGATTAATCCTTTGTCAGTTGCTTCATTTGCAAATATTTTCTCCCCTTCTGAGGGTTGTCTTTTCGTCTTGTTTATGGTTTCCTTTGCTGTGCAAAAGCTTTTAAGCCCATTTGTTTATTTTTTATTTTATTTCCATTATTCTAGGAGGTGGGTCAAAAAAGATCTTGCTGTGATTTATGTCAAAGAGTGTTCTTCCTATGTTTTCCTCTAAGAGTTTGATAGTGCCTGGCCTTACATTTAGGGTTTTTTTTTTTTTTTTTCTTTTCAGTACGTGGGCCTCTCACTGTTGTGGCCTCTCCCGTTGCGGAGCACAGGCTCCGGACGCACAGGCTCAGCGGCCATGGCTCACGGGCCCAGCCGCTCCGCGGCATGTGGGATCCTCCCGGACCGGGGCACGAACCCGCGTCCCCTGCATCGGCAGGCGGACTCTCAACCACTGCGCCACCAGGGAAGCCCACATTTAGGTCTTTAATCCATTTTGAGTTTATTTTTGTGTATGGTGTTAGAGAGTGTTCTAATCTCATACTTTTACATGTAGCTGTCCAGTTTTCCCAGCACCACTTATTGAAGAGGCTGTCTTTTCTCCATTATATATTCTTGCCTCCTTTATCAAAAATAAGGTGACCATATGTGTGTGGGTTTATCTCTGGGCTCTCTTGGATATTCTTTACAGTTATCTTGACTTCTTCCTCTTCTTCATTCACCACCCATGGTGCCATAAGCCCTGTGAATTCTGTCACTTAGTGTCACTTATGTTCAGTTATTTACCCCTGCCACCACTTTCTAAGTCCATTTCATTAGCGTCACTACTCCAAACTGCTGCACCAACCTCTGATGTGGCCTCTTGCCTTGTATTTTTCACAGTTTTCCCAAAACCCAAATCTAATTGTGTTGCTTTTCTGCTGTAAATCTTATAATGGCTTCCTGTTATTCTTGAGTTGAAGACCAGACTCCTTCACGTGGCCTGCATCATCCAACTCCTGTGCGAGCTTCTAGCCACATTTCTACCGTTCTCACTCCAGCATTCTACACACCATCCCCTTGGATGTCATTCAGCCTCTCGTGTTGTGTCATGTGGTCTCTTGCCTCTAGGCATTGGTACATATTTCCTTACCTGGAATACTCTTCCCTGTTGCTTCCATCATTCCTATTTGGCTAATTCCTACTCATTCTTCAGGTCTTAGCGTAAACATCACTTCTTGAAATTGTGCTAAGCTCTTAGATATGTATTCGCATAGGACTCTCTGCTTCTCCTGCCTTAATACTTGTCATATTCATTGTTTTAATTGTTGAGTTATCTGTCTATCTCGACAGGGGTTAGCCATCTCTTTTATAAGGCACCAGGTAGTCAGGTAGTAAATATTTCAGACTCTGTGGCCATACGGTCTCTACACTCGGTTCTGCTATTGTGGCATGAAAGAAAGCATCCACAGGCAGCATGTAGATGAGTTACTGTGGGTGTGTTCCAATAAGGCTTTATTTACAAGAACGGGCAATAGGCAGAATGTGGCCCACTAGCTGTAGTTTGCTGACCCCTGATCTAGACTGTAAGATCTGTAGGCAGAAACTGTCTTGTCTTACATCTCCAGTGCCCAGCACAGTGCCTTCATAGAATAGATAATGAGTAAGTACTGATTACATGTTACTGATTTTTTTCATTTCTTCTCTGGAATGCTTTTGTGATTGAAACCAAGATAATTTTTATTATAGTTTTCTAAGGCACATTTAATGTTTTTATTTTCAGAATCCAATTGTCAATTTTGAACTGCCTATGAACTTGGCAAACTGGTTTCCTACCCCAAGAATGAGAACAAAAAGGGAAGAAATCCGAAACATAATTCTAAAGTTGCACGAAGATCAGAACAAAGGGAAAAATAAGCATAAGGACACTTATTCTGCAGAAACATCTATAGGCAAAGGAGCAGAACAGTATGTTAATAACATCTCAGACTGACCATTTTTAAAGCTTGTCAGTATTGCCTTCACAAACTGAGTGACTTTCAATGATATAGACAATAAAGAACTGAAGTGCTCACTATGCACAGTGATTTGGAAATGTTAATGCTTGTATAAATGTCATATAATAAATTTCAAATGGAATATGTATTAAATAAAAGTCTGTAAATATGTCAATGAGGCCAATTTTTCCAGCATTTATAATTATTTTTTTCACTTGTTAGGAAGCTTTTGTTATGTATTTTCTGTTAATAGTACTTAAAACTGCGACTTCTAAACACAAAATAAATAAAAAGAAAATATTTATAGGAGGAGGTGATTAAGTTGATATTCTTTAGTGAGATTGTATTAAATTCTTCAGTGGGTGTGTATATATGATAATCTTTTGACCTTTGCATTTGTTTTAAAATAACATGAAATGTGAAAATAAGATTAAATCAAAGGTATTTTGAACATGAAAGACATCCTCATATGTTTGTATAGCAGGAAAAAGTAACAGCTTTTAATTCAGACACTCCCTTGTGTTTAGAGAACTTGGCCCCAAAAGTGTAATAAATATTTATAGTTTTACTCAAACATTTAAGAAGAAGCAGTATTTAGAGCAAGTCAAAGAAAAATAACTTTGAATTATACTACTAAATATTAACTGTACTTTATCATACATTATTGTCAAGTACATTTCT
The DNA here is from genome assembly GCF_025265405.1 of Mesoplodon densirostris. Lineage (NCBI taxonomy): Eukaryota > Metazoa > Chordata > Mammalia > Artiodactyla > Ziphiidae > Mesoplodon > Mesoplodon densirostris. Next base: position 84,060,901 of record NC_082672.1, read on the forward strand.
GAAGATGTCAGAGACTCAGGTTAAAACTATTTTGGTAAGTACAACTTGAATTTCAAATACCCCATGTTACCTTTCTATATTATAGCTTAAAGTATCTACGATCTGTGATATAGTTAATTGATAAACATTTTTAACCTATGAACACAGGAATTTAAATAGGAATTTACTATTTTTTGTAATGACTTTTGCTATTTTATCATTGCTCATTTTGTTCTTGTTATTTTGATAAACAGAGTATCAGACTTTTTGCACCTGAGTTTTTTAGTGTAAATTATTTTTACATGTAAAAGTGCTGTCTTTAATCAGTTGCATAATGCAGAAAAAAATCTCCTATATTGAATTCCCCTTTAAAAATACTAAAATGTGATGGTTTTGATGACAGATTTACAACTCATGTAGGAATCTTGCATATATCTGCTGAAACTTATTTTCAAATGAAATGTTACACAGTTCTTTCAAATTAACTTTGAGACATGAAATTATATATTTTAAAGGTCATTTTTTTGTTAAATAATTTAAAAAGCACATATAACAAACATAGTTGAGAATAAAAGGAAGACCATTTTTTCATCAGCAATTACTTTATTTTTAATCTGGCCATTTCTGGCATTGCAACCAACATTTTAGGCTACTTACTTGGATTTAATAAAGTCCATGGATGTGTTTGGGGTGGATTGTGGGTATTATTAACAACAACCAAAAAATATGTATATATTTATATTTAGACACACTCATTAAGGGAAACGTTAAAATGTAAGTTTAAGGAACATCACCATTAATGGTATTGATTATGGATTTGTTACTTTGAACTATCTTAACATTTTTATTTATGATTACATTATTTCTTTTTAAGGAATACCCTAGAGCTCTTAACTCAGATATGAAAAGTTTAATTTTATTATTTACTGAATATGGACCAAAAAATGGAAATTTTTAAAAACCTGATAGCAGTAAGCAAAATTGGCATATTTAATTTTTTTACTGTCCTGTATTTTGTCAGAATTTGAAGGTACTGAAAGAACTATTCTGAAATGCTTGTTTTTGTTTCAATTTCTAATGGTTACATTTTGCAGTCTTAATTTTTGAAAAGATAAAAAGATAACTTGTTCCTTGGGCCAATTCAGTCAATCACGTTTTGACACATGAAAAATTCTATTTTTTAAAAGTTATGCTAATGGCTTTGCTTTGGAGATAAATCTTTGGAGACTGTCAGGTTGAGCTCCAAAATTAGACTTGAGACTCTTTCTTCAGTGTTTATGCACATTTACTTGTTAATTGTGTACTCTGGTACTTCTATATGTAGTTTAAAGTCGGTATCAACCTTTTAAAGTGTATTATTAGTACTTAGAAGTTGTGAAACAGTTTTAAAGCTTAGAGGTTTGTTACTAGATGCTGAAACTGCATGACGAGTATCTGGTGTCTTAACTAATTAGATAGATCTGTTGTATTTGTTTTCTTGTTGGATAGAATAACAGTTAATCATTTTTAGAAGAGTTTTAGATTACTTGCCATAAAATTTGTATGTGTCTTAGCTCTTGGTAGTTTAGGAGCAAAGGTGGCATTTAACTAGTCCTTTTCCTTTGATGTTGCTAAGACAACTGAAAACTTAATGGTATTATTTCAGATTCACATAAACCTAAATAAGTTAAGCATAGTAACCTGTGCTTAAACTATTAGTCAATTAAATGTAGGAGGTCTTATTTGAAAGGATAAAATAATTATCTAAATTATATCTTATTTTAAGTCACCAAAATGAATTCTGTATTTTTTTCTTTAAAAAACTATGATCTCTGAAAACTGTAAGATATAAAAAGAATAAGTTTTAATTTCCCAGAGATTAAAAATTATACTTAAAGTCTCAGAAAATTCACTGAGGAGGAATAATAAAGAATGTATTTTAGGGCTTCCCTGGTGGCGCAGTGGTTGAGAGTCCGCCTGCCGATGCAGGGGACATGGGTTCGTGCCCCGGTCCGGGAGGATCCCACATGCCGCGGAGCGGCTGGGCCCGTGAGCCATGGCCGCTGGGCCTGCGCGTCTGGAGCCTGTGCTCCGCAAAAAAAAAAGAATGTATTTTAATATATATGGTCAAGAGTTGGTGGAGAAAAACTACTGGGATATAGTGACAGAAAGGATAATAAACAGAATCTGTAAGAGATGAGGTAATGTAGTGCTGCATATCTAGAAGAGGTACAGACAACAAGGTGTCTCTGTAGTAGATTTCTCTGAGGACAAAAGGAGAAGGGAGAGAGATTTAGGGGAGGATACTACAGCCTGTCTAGCCAGGGGACTATCAATGGATAGTTTAAGGCAACCAGTAAGGCAACCGAACTCACAGAGGCCAACACCAGACCCTATTAGGAAATGTAATCTACTGAAGAATGTCCTAAAATACTCCATCAAGACTTTCTGGTGCATTTGTTGTTTCCCTACCCCTGAGAAGAAGAAAAAAAGTTAAGACAACTGCTCTTTGAAACTTAAATTTAACCACAGAGGAAGTATTGGTTGATCAAGTGGAAGAAATGTGTACCTTGGGGGGAAATAGACCTCCCATCTTAATTCTGATAAGCCAGATGGAGGAATAATGGTAGAGAGCCCTAAAGTGCTATTCAGGAAATCAGAGTGCAGTGTACTCAAAGGAAAATACCACAGACCCATGGCCTGAAACAGAATGAAAAAAGCTGAAAAGCTTTGAGGTCTTCACTGTCTTTATCACAAATAACAGTTACGTTGTGCTTATTGTAAAAGATTACAGTGAGGAACATATTATCCAAAACAAGGATTTTCTAGAAATGTTTATCAGAATCACCTGGGGAGCTTTTCAGACTATGCATGCATACCTGGGGTCTTAACCCCAGTGGTGCCATGAATTCTCAAATAATTCCTCAAGTAATTCTATTATGCACCTCCCACTGATGTAAAAGGATCAGTATTTGTCCCTGACAGCTTTCAAGTTTCTGGTCCCAAAGGTAATGAGGCTTGTCTGCATTTTCTTCTCTCAAATGCTTTAAGATACCCCTTTACCCCCAACTCCCAAATTCTCATTAAGAACTTGATGGGTAAACTTAATAAATTGCTGTTACTAAGCCTTGCAGAATTATAAAGAAATTATTAAGGTACTCAAAGGTTAGAGACTGGCAGATACCTTGTTAATGAAAAGGCAAAAAGTAGATTCTGCAAATTGTAAGATAGAACATCAACTCTTGATGAGATTCTAAAATGGATTAATAAATAGATGATTTGTGAACTCTTAATGGTCAGCAGGAGTTATGGGATCGCTATAACCAAGGTGGTTTTATATTTTCACTAGGATTCTGAACCTGTCAATCTGTAGAATGCAGCCAGACTAGCAGTTCTCAAAGTATGTTTGCTAACTCTAGTTTTGAGAGATAGTTATAAGTTCTGTGTCAAATAAGTTGGGGAAAATTTAGAGTAAATTAAGCAGGTTGCTTGGAACTAATATGCAGAATGATTAAACAAGAGGAAAATACAGAACACAGTATCCTAAATACAGAATTTGGCCATATCCTTCTCCTCTCCTGCACTGATTCTCTAAACTTTCTTGTAAATACTAACCATCAGAAGACAGAGTCAACTATTTGGGGTGTTTGTGAACTGAACTTTATGAGAAGGTGCTTTTGAAACTTATCTGAGGTCAGTTATTTTTTTACATTTTATTTTATTAATAGTTGGGTATATGATTTGGAAACTTGAAAATAAATGACTAGTGTCTTGGGGAAATGAAGTTTCATGAGAATCATTCTTTTATAATTATTGTAATGAAAAAATTACAAACCTAATTCTTATATACAAGTGGATTCTTCTAGGAAGAAAACAGATTTGATGATACTAATATTTGTAAGGTAATCAAATGCCCTAAACTCATACACAAGTAGAAATTGTGCATAAATATGAAAGTCAGCTGAAAGATTATCTAGAGGCTCTTCCTTCTGTTTATATCTGAACCACTTAACTGCTAGCTTAAACCTCCCCTGACTTCCACTCCATCAGCCTTTTACTTTAGAGTTAAATTGAAATACACAAACTTTATACCTAGAAGCATTTTTTCCTCCTGTGCAAAGAAGTACTCTTTATTAACTTAATATGCTTTCAATAATAACTGAAATTAGTTGTTTAAGCCTGTTATAAGACTTACTAAATTTATTATATTAGCTTTATACATGTTGACAGCAGAGGATTTGATCCAAAACAAATTAGTTGAAAAGAAATTGATCCTTAAATATTGAATAGATGTTCTGAGTACCTACTTTGTACTAGGTATTAGGGATTTAAAACAGGGAGCCAAACATACCATCTTCTCCGCTCATGGAGCGTCCTTATAGTGTAATGGAATGACAACTGTTTACAGCCTCATGAATTAATAATTTTAAATAAGTGCCATGCAGGAAAAACATAAATTGTATGAAGACAGTATAGGCTAATCTAGGGAGGTTGGGGACATCTTCCCTAAAGATGTGACATTTGAACTATTGGTAGACATAAAGTCTGAGAGGGCAAAAGAAGAATAGTGCTTGTAGACTGTGCAAAGGCCCTGAGGTAGGGGGATGTGTAACCTGTCCTAAATGGTAATGGCCTCACTTATTAACTGTGTACTATATTCCAAACATGTTCTAAACTTCTTAAATGTATGAATTCATTTACTTATAATGACTTTATGAGATATGTACTCCCAATTTATAGAACTGAGGTCCAAAGAAATAGTTTCCCCAGCAAAGCTGGGCACTGTCTTACCCTATAAGCTAGGTCAACCTGGCTAGATAAAAGAAGACGAAAATTAATGTCCATATTTTTTTTAGAGATGCAATGTGGCTAAGTCTTGATTATCATGGAAACTGGTTGTATAGGGGTTTTTTTGAACTATGTTATCTTTTAGTATGTTTAAACATTTTCATAATTTAAAATATAAAATTAAAGTAGGCCTGTGTAACTGGAGCTCAGAGTAAGATGGAAAGGTAGGCTGGGACCTGATCATGCAGGGCCTTGAAGCCATGTTCAAGATTTTGGTCATTATCCTAAAACGTTGCCGAAGCATTTCAAACAGGAAGAACATGATGCACTATGACTGTTGAAAAGGTCACGTTGGCAGTAATGAAAGCATTAAAGGGGGGCAAGAATGAGTGCAAGCCTGTGCTCTAAGTAACTAATGATGAATTACCATAGCTAGGGTAAAGCCTACAGTTCTACCTGTGATCACAGGAATGCCAAAATAATAAGACATAATTTGCATATTTCATTAAAGTGTCCTTCTTAGAAACAGGCAACAGAAACAGGAGGAAAGAGTGTTCCTTTGTCCCAGTCAGGGCTTTGCTTTTCTCTCTATGAACAAATGGTTATCAAAGATACTTAAATATAAATGAAACATACAGCTGAAAAATGAACAGAAGATGATTAACTGAAGATATTGTTGATAGAAAATTGATTTTAAAAAGAATTATTTATAAAGCATGTGAAACTACCAAAGGAAAAGCATTAAAATCTTTTAAACACCAAAGTGGTGTATTTTTAAAATATAAACATAATAAAAACAAAGTATAAAATTAGCGTAAAATATCAACATTCCATTGTCTTCACAGGAGAAATACTTTATCAACATAAAATTAAAACAATTATAGTAGGTCAATTGCCTGACATTTCCGAACACACTTCTTTGGGAAACTGCCCAAAGCACCTGTAACAGCTAGTTACGTTTTGTACCACTTGCTCTCTTATCCCAGTCTCACTTCAGTCACAGCTAATTGGATTTAGGGTCAACACCTGATCTCAAGGATGTTTATTTGTAGTGATGTGACCTAGCAGATAAAAAACAAAATAAAGCCAATCAAATCCAATCATTGGGAATTTATATTGTAAGTAAGAAAAAATTTGCAAATCGGAAGTAGCACAGAGGACAGTGTGTTAAGATGACAGTCTAATAAGTTACCTTGTTTCTAAGGTGGACTTTTTTTAAGGTGGACTTTTTAAAAATCACATTTGACCCTAAATTAAGGCTACATCTTATTAAGAACGAGTTTGCATTGGAATCACCTGCAAGGGTTGATAAGACACATATTACTGGGCCCCACTCCCAATTCCTGATGCAGGACCGTCTTCAGTGGGGCCTGCAAATTTTCATTTCTAACAACGCAGGCAAGAGCACACCTTGAGAAGCCCTGATGTATTTCTTAGTAGCATTTCCAGCCAGGTATGTGAAAACCTGATGCAGGTAAGACCAAGAGAGCACCAAGCATAAAGCATCCTAGATTCAATGAAATACTGTATGAAATTATTTGATGATACCAGCTCAATAATACTTTATTTGTAATTACAATTAAATATGAATAACTCTGAGGCATGTGATCACACCACCCATCTTAGCTTTTATTTTTAAACTGTTACAGTCTAGATTTATCTTTCCGTTATAGCCTCGTTGAACAACTTTGTATTTCTTCATATATTCTCCATATTCATATAATCTATATAGTAATATATGTATAAAGATGTATTAATTGTTTTTCTTATAAAAACTGGGATAATATAAATGTTTTTAAGCATCTTTCTTTTGTCTTTCAGCAATATCTTGTGAAAATCAACCCAAGTCACCTGGTAGAATCAAGGTCAAAGTTAATTATATGATGGACCATAATTTAGCCATCGCCTTACTCTAGGAGTCCTGATAGGCTTGGTTATGCTATAGTAACAGTTCCAAAATCTCAGTGGCTTACCCTCTCCAAAAGTTTTCTTTCTTTGGTTATGCTACATGTCCAAAAGAGGAGGGCAAGTGAGTTCTGTTCCCCAGTTACTCGACTGGCCAGACTGATAAAGCTCTAGGTTGATACAAACTTCCACAGCCGCTACAGGGTAGGAAGGAAGCCTGATGAGCAGCACATGGACCCAAAGCTTCCCCTAAGGAGGGGCACATCACTTCCACTCACAGCGCCCTGGCTCAAACTAGCTAGGTGACACTTCTAGTTTCAATAGGAACAAAGTTCACTTTTAACCATATTTCTAGAAAGGAATATTTTTAGCAGCTTATGTGACTACCACCCTACTAATGGGCATTCCCTTTGTTTCCATGAGCATGCAACCATGAGCGTGTAGTATATTTCCCTGTTTTTATTTTTAATACATTGGTAGTTTTAGCTCTTTGGAATAGATTCCCAGGGATTGCTGGATCAAAGAACCCAGGTATTTTTATAAATATTATCTACTTATTTCCTAAAAGAATGCAAGAATTTATATTTCCTCCAGCAATTTATTAAAATATAATTTTTTCCTGCATCCCCAGCAACAAGAGGTATTATCGCTCTTTTTAATTTTGCAAGTCTTGTGCATATAAATCTGCTTTCATTATTACTTTGATTTGCAATTCCCTGAGCTCTAGTTTAAATGTGAGCATTTTTTTCATGACAGCTGTGCTTATCATTTGTCCATTTTTCCATTGGATTATTAGTTGTCTTTTTTTCTATTAGTGTTTAAACCTTCTGCATATTACATTGTCATCTGTGTTATAAGTGTATCTTTTCATAATCTATTATTTGTAGACCTTGTTTACATATTTATTATATCAACATTTGTATGTATTTTCTGAGTTTTCAATCTTGGTTAAGAAGCTCCTTCTCGACTCATGATAGTATATACAGTCACACGTTTCTCGCAAGATTTTTTGAAAATTTAAGTAATGAAACTGAAATTTATTTCTGTGTATGGCAAAAGATATGAATGTTATATTCTTAAATTCATATTCCTCAAAATAGCCATTTGTGCCAACATTTATTAATCTTTTTTGGCATTAAAATGAATTTCCATCTTTGTCATATTAAATTGCTATAACACTAATATTTATTTCTGAAATTTCAATTTTTTTCTTTAAGTGGTCTCATTACTTCATTAATACCTAATAACTATAAGACACAGTGAAAGCTGGACCCAAAGAAAGTTTATAGACTTAAACACTTTCATTATGAAACAATGAAAAATAAGGATATTAAAACATGTTAGAAATTAGGAACTGAAAAATAAAATAACATTTTTTCAAAAAACTAAGGAAGAGGAAATTAAGGAAAATGAAAATTAATGAACTAGAACTTCCTCCATCACACTACCGTACCCTGGCACACGAATCTGGGTTTTTTGAAAAGATAATAAATTAGGTAAACTCTGAGCCTGATCAAGGTAAAAGGAGAAAATGAAAAAAGGAAAATAAAAAGGAAAAAGGATCCATGTCGCAGATACAGAAAGAGACTTTAACTATGACCACAAATTTGAAAGCTTGAAGGAAACAGGTGAAGTCTTAAAGAGTTAGAAGATATCAGAACGGGTTCAAGAAATAGACAACTTGGGGCTTCCCTGGGGGCACAGTGGCTGAGAGTCCGCCTGCCGATGCAGGGGACACGGGTTCGTGCCCCGGTCCGGGAAGATCCCACATGCCGCGGGGCGGCTGGGCCCGTGAGCCATGGCCACTGAGCCTGCGCGTCCGGAGCCTGTGCTCCACAACGGGAGAGGCCACATCAGTGAGAGGCCTGCGTACCGCAAAAAAAGTAAAATAAAATAAAATAAATAAATAAATAAATAAAATAAAATAAATAAAGAAAATCTGGTACATTGCCTGGATAAATACAAAATGAGAACCTAGAAAAGAAATTTGCGGGAAAATTATTCACAGTTATGACCAAGAACTATAAAATACTTAGGAATAAATTTAAGAAGAAAAGCATATGACCTGAATGAGAAAACTACACAATTCCATCAATGACCATCAAATAAGAGCTGCAGGAATGGAAAACACAGATAATCATGTTCTCAGACGGGAAGGCATAATACTGTAAAAAAGTCAGTTCTCTCCTAATAGTGTACAACTATAATTCAATTTTATATAATACCAGTAGTGTTTTAGACTGAAAATCTCAAAGCTTATATAAAAGGAAAAATGCCTGAGAGAAGCCAGGAAAAGAGGTTTCAGAATGTATGACAATATCACTATAAATAATTTAATATGGAATCTGGGGAGGAAGATAGAATAAAATGAGTTGTGTTCAGAGAAACAGACTAAAGCAGAGGAAGACAGAAGAGACTACCTGCAAAAGAGATTGTCATACTGAGTGAAGTAAGTCAGACAGAGAAAGACAAATATCTTACGATATTGCTTATATGTAGAATCTAAAAAAAAGGGTACAAATGAACTTACCTGCAAAACAGAAATAGGCTCACAGATACAGGAAACAAACTTATGGTTACCAGTGGGGAAAGAGGGGAGGGACAAATTGGGAGATTGGGACTGACATATACACACTACTATACATAAAATAAGTAAGTAATAAGGGCCTACTGTACAGCACAGGGAACTCTACTCAATACTCTGTAATGACCTATATGGGAAAAGAATCTAAAGAAAAGGTGGACCTGTGTCTATGTAATATAACTGATTCACTTTGCTGTACCCACCTGAAAGTAACTCAATATTGTAAATCAACTATACTCCAATAAAAATTTAAAAAATACATATATGTATTTCAAATCATCACATTATACACTTTAAACTTACACAATGTTAAAAAAAAGAAAAGAAACACCAACAACACAGAGGGTGAAAGAACGTTGCAAATACCGAAGTGAGCCAGTCATCCAAGTGTTCACTGTTGTCACCCCTCTACCTGCTGTTCATTTAGGCTGTGGGTTTTAGAATTAACTGCTGCTGTCATCAGCAGTGTTTGAAGTGCTAATTAGCATATTATAATAACAGTCCTCTAGTTGTTTTTACCCTTAAATCAAGAGAGGCTTGGGCTTCCCCGGTGGCGCAGTGGTTGAGAGTCCGCCTGCCGATGCAGGGGACACGGGTTCGTGCCCCGATCCCGGAAGATCCCACATGCCGCGGAGCGGCTGGGCCCGCGAGCCATGGCCGCGGAGCCTGTGTGTCCGGAGCCTGTGCTCTGCAACGGGAGAGGCCACAACAGTGAGAGGCCCGCGTACCGCAAAAAAAAAAAAAAAAAAAAAAAAAAAAAAAGAGAGGCTTGTCCATAAATAGGATAACCACAGGACTCCTGGGGAGAAATTGTTCTCTAGACACAGCACTACTCATGATTTCTCCAAGTTGCCAAGTAACCTACAAAGCCCAGGGTAAGACTAGATTCATGAACTAGAGACTCCATCCCTTATGGGACAGGCAATGGCTGCCAGACTTTTCCTTTCTTTGCCAGGCTTTTTGACAGTGACATCACTGACAAATGTATTCTAGATTTTGCCCAGTTCCGTATACACTCCCTCCACTCCCCCCTTTGCCTGCCGCCTGCCTTTCTCACACATAACTGAAAAGTTTCAGGAGGAAACCATTCTTTTTATTTGTTTGTTTGTTTGTTTGTTTGTTTGTTTGTTTATGGCTGTGTTGGGTCTTTGTTGATGCACGCGGGCTTTCTCTAGTTGCGGTGAGCGGCGGCTACTCTTTGTTGCGGTGTGCAGGCTTCTCATTGCGGTGGCTTCTCGTTGCGGCGCACGGGCTCTAGGTGCATGGGCTCAGTAGTTGTGGCTTGCAGGTTCAGTACTTGTGGCTCACGGGCTCTAGAGCACAGGCTCAGTAGTTGTGGCGCACAGGCTTAGTTGCTCCGCGGCATGTGGGATCTTCCCGGACCAGGGATCAAACCCGTGTGCCTTGCATTGACAGGCAGATTCTTAACAACTGCGCCACCAGGAAAGTCCTGGAAACAATTCTTATACTTTGTAAAGAGATGCATTCTGGTATTTTCTGTTTTACTCTTTTTAAAAATGCTCCTTAAAAGCCACTACATTGATATTATCATCAACAGTTTGAATAACACCAAGGTTTTAACCTTATGTGCTTCAAAAGATTTAAACACACAAGAGTAAAATTTTGTCTAGTGACAACTAGATAGATGTATCCTCGTTGCATACATTATGAAAACTAATTTTAAATTCTCAACTTTTGGTTTAAAAAATGTATCACTTATTTGAAGATGATATTGAACTTTGGAATTTGGGGGGTATATATTGAGGCAGACTGTTTTCTAATTCTTTTTATTATAATTGTTATTGGCATGATCATATTATTTTGGCATGACCAATACATTTTTCAACAGACTTTTTATTTTTTGAATGGGCAAAATATGCAAGGAATTTAATAAAATGTGAATGACAGGGACTTCCCTGGTGGTGTAGTGGTTAGGAGTCCGCCTGTCGATGCAGGGTACACGGGTTTGATCCCATATGCCGCAGAGCAACTAAGCCTGTGCGCCACAACTACTGAGCCCGTGTGCTGCAACTACTGAAGCCCATGTGCCTAGAGCCCGTGCTCTACAACAAGAGAAGCCACCGCAGTGAGAAGCCCTCACACTGCAAAGAAGAGTAGCCCCCGCTCACGGCAACTAGAGAAAGCCTGCGTGCAGCAAGGAAAACCCAACGCAGCCAAAATAAATAAACAAATAAATAAATGAAGCTTTAAAAAAATGTGAATGACAAACATGAAAAGATTTTCAACCTTATTAGTAATCGGAGAATACAAATTTAAACCACAGTGATATTGGCAGATCAGTCTGACATATTTCTGGCAGTAATACAGAAAAAAGAATACTTATGTCTTTCTTGTATGAGTATATATTAAAACAACCACTTGGGTAAACAATTTTGCATTTTCTAGGAAACCTGAATATTTACATAATCTAGGAAGCAGCAATTCTGCTCCCAGATTTACACTCTAGAAAAAATTTTATATAAAAATGGACTTGGAAACATGTAAACAATATTTGTAACAGCAATATTCATAATAGCATAGACAGGGAAAAGCCCAAATGTCCATTGACAGTGGAATGGATAAATAAATTATGGTTCATTCATACAAAGTTATTTTACACAACAGTGAAAATGAATTCCATCCACATGTAACAACATGGGTGAATCTTAAAAACAATATTGTGAGCTGAAAACAAGTATCAGAAGAATTTATAGTGTAAGATACCATTGATTTCATGTTCAAGAACATTCAAGCTAAAAATTATATTGTGTAGGGATGCATACATATGAAAACATATAAAAACATAGAAGTCAGAAAATACTAAACTAGAAATCCAGGTTAGTAGAAGCCTCTTGGGGGGAAAGTGGAAGTTGTGATTGCACAGGGATACACAAGGTACAGACGTTTATTTTAAAATATCTGAAAGCAAAATTTAAAATTTTGATTGTACCCAGAAATGAGCTTAGACATTTTTCATGAATTTGCTTGAGTTAATTAACTTAGCCTGGTTATCTTCACATTATTAATAAATACGCAAATATAATATATATTTCATCTCAGGAATACATATTATTTCTTTGGAAAGACATAAGTTTTCTCACAGCAATTTTTTAAAAAAGACTCCTATTCAAGAATCATGCCATTTATTTCAATCTGACTCTTCTAAGAGAAAGTAAAAATTCAGAAAACTAAAATAATACTGAAAATGTCTCAGAGTATTTTTTCTTTTTTAAAAGATATAAGCTCTATTTTAAGTATTACAGACTTACAGAAAAAGTACACAGATCATGAATGAATGAATGAATGAATGAATGTATAACTCAAAGAACTATCACCCAGTGAACCCACCTGTGCAACCACCACCCACCCAGGTAAAAAACAGAACATTACCAGCATCGCAGAAGCGTTCCACACGCCTCTTCTTAAACTACCAACCCTTTTTAATGTATCATTTTGAATAACTAATAAGTACAATAGATTAGGTTATTTAGATTATTAGATTATTGTTCAGCAAACATTCACTACCTACACATCCATGTTAAGACCATTCATCCTACCCCACTGATGCTAGACTTGGTCATCTGATCTTCTTCATCTAATGGAACGGGGGCAGAAGGAGCAGTGTGCCAATTCTGAACCTAGGCTTTAGGAAATATAGCAGGTTTCTGACTTCTGAGACAAGGAGAACGTCCCTCCAGGTAGCCACTGTCCTTTCATCTTGACCCCCAGAATGAGACACATAGAACAGACCTGAATATACTAGCAGCCTGAATTAGAATTGTCCCAGGGGACCTACATACATGCCAGAGAGAAAAACGAATGTTTTCTGTTATATGCCATTAAGATTTTATTGGTTACACAGCAAAGGCTGACTGATATAATAAGCATTTGTTAAACTCAAAAAAGCATAAGTGAATGAACACAGGTTATTACTCTGTGAATCCATTTAAGGCTGTGTTCACTTCAAACTCACGTTTATTATTAACTGTAGGATAATATTTAACTCTGACACATATTTAATTAGATACTCCCTGGTCAGAGGTTACTTTTTTTTTTATAATAGTTCTATTATTTGATTAGTGAATTTCTTTCTTGTTTTTCCTTTTTTTTAAAAAAGAAGATGTTGGGGATAGGAGTTTATTAATTAATTTATTTATTTTTGCTGTGTTGGGTCTTCGTTTCTGTGTGTGGGCTTTCTCTAGTTGCAGCAAGCTGGGGCCACTCTTCATCGCGGTGCGCGGGTCTCTCACTATCACAGCCTCTCTTGTGGAGCACAAGCTCCAGAAGCGCAGGCTCAGTAGTTGTGGCTCACGGGCCTAGTTACTCCGCGGCACGTGGGATCTTCCCAGACCAGGGCTCGAACCCGTGTCCCCTGCATTAGCAAGCAGATTTTCAACCACTGCGCCACCAGGGAAGTCCTCAGAGGTTACTTCATACTTCCTTGATCTGTTTCAAGATACTACTATTTTTAAGGCAAGAAAGCCAGCCACTACCAATCTTTTCATTTGTTTAACAAACATCATAGCAGCAACATGATGTTTAACCATCTGAATTTGAAGGAGAGTTGGTAAAAATAAAAATAAGTATTGTTACAACTCAATAAATATTTAATTATGTGTGTAATAGTGCTTTAAGTTTCAAGTACTATAACGCTTCTCTTCTATAACAAAGTTCTAAAATGCTTTTAAAATTTTCATTTCTGAAGGATTTCTACCGTCAAGACTATGGACCAAAGCTCAAGTGCATTCAGCTCAGTTCCATTCCACAAACATTTCTTCAGTGCATGCCTTTTATGTCCCAGCCAGCTCTAGATGTCCAAAGACAGGTAGGAGCTCTGTGATCTCACAGACTTGTAAATAAAACATCCTATATTATTAGGAAGTGTGTTAATGTGGAGATCTGCACAGGATATTCCAGTGGACATTAAATTCAACCTGAGGGCTGAAACATATTTATGATATTAACATCTAAATAAGGCTCAATAAGTCATTGAAAATGATTAACTTGTAATCAAATTGGGATTAATATGTAAAAATACAATCTTGAAGATTTTAAACGCCATTAATTTTTTGGTGTATTTTTCTGGACTATTTATGTAGGCTGTGGAGAACTGACCTTTCTGAATTGTGTCACTGAATACTTTAACAAATATATATTTATGGTTTCCTTTCTCAAAATTTAATTCAAGCTTGTTTTTATATTTTCTCAAACCTTCTTTAAACTGTACATTTTGTTTTTTAAATTAAATAATATCCATAAATGCAACTGTAATCAGTTATTCATAATATGCAACAAAAATAGATAAATCAACTACTTTTCTCATTATATTCCTGGAAGTCATATAGCTATAGCAGGAAGACTTCTGTAGAATGGGAAAATTTTTAGAAGTTATCTGTTTTATATACATATTTATGGATTTTTTTAACATTCAGATTTCAGCAAAACTGGACCTAAAAGAAACTCCATAACTGACTTATACTAATTTCTAAATTTAATACAAAGCTAATTTCAAATAAATTTTAGCATTGGTTTTATTTTTAAAGATTTACGTTTTTCTTGCTCAAATATATTTCAAACTTTTCTAGCATGTAACAAGTTCAAGATTATATGGGAATGTATTCTTACATTTATTATTGTTTACATGATCTGTACTTCGGATTGGTATTATGCTGTTTGCAAACCTTTTAGTTTGCAAAATGCTTTCATTTTTGTATTATCTTATTCAGTCCTTTCCCTGAGGAGGAGGTATCATTATCATTGCTATTTTATTGATGAGTAAATTGAGTCTCAGTAAGATTAACTGTCTTTACAGGTCACAGGCCTGGACCCTGGCTCCTCTTCACGTTATTCACCTCGTGTTAAGTAAGTTTTAATATAAAACTGCACCTCCAGAATGGCGTTCACTCATTAAAAAAAAAAATTTCTACAAGTTGGTTAGGTTACATTTGACCCAATGAAGTCTGGAAAAAAAAAAAATCGACTCTCCTCTGCCTTTCTTCAAACTACCCCACTCGAGCTGGAGATCACAGGATATGGCAAATTAGATGAAATATTATTTTTAAGACATTTGACAGTTCATTAAAGTGTTTGAGGTGATGATCTTTGGTTAGACTTGTGCTATGGTTTCAGTTTTAATGATAATGCCACTATGACAATTCAGGAAAAACTAGCTGGAAGTTTAAATGAGAGAAAAACTATAGTTACAGAAATTTCCGGGAGCTAGAACGATGAAATGTGTGTTGATCTGGTTAAGGAATTTTTTTTTTTAAAGCATCTATTGATAAATGACATTTCAGCTTTACTTTTTGCCCTTTATATAGAAAATATTTCTAAGATATATTAGCCTACTTTCTTTCTAGAGAGTAAGTTCAGGAATGATGTTTAAAACATCATTTAATTTTTTTAAAGAAATGGTCTATGCTTTTATAGTGATTACATTAAGCATTAGTTTTTCCTGATAAAGTATGGGAGATATGGATGTTGATGGTGTCTGAGGATGGGCTAAAATATACCCTAAGGAAAAAAATCATAAGACTATCTTTTCAGGGACCTGCTTATTCTCTGTACTTTATTTCCCTATAAATTCCAGATGATTACCATTAGTGCAAACTTGCTAATAACTAAAGAAATGATCAAAACTTCTTTTAGAAGCTATAATGTAAATATCTCATTTATTCATTAAATAAACACTTGAACACCTACTCATTCCTCTTTTGTAAGAGGGGGATAATGACAGAATTTTCTGTATCAATTAGGGTTCTTTGTTGAAGGCAATAGAAATAAACTCTGGCTAACTTATCCAGAAAAAGAATGTACTGGAAGAAAATCATGTAGCTCACAGAATCCCCAGGGATGGTGAACTCAGTGTGTAAAATGGGCAGGCCTATCACTGTTGGCACCGTCACAACCAGAACCCGGTCGCCACAATGATCCACACCACTGGGGATTATCTCTGCATCTTTGCATCGCTTTATGCAGATTCCAGGTTTCAGGTGAGGGCATCCAATTGACTTAACCTGGGTCCCATGCCATGACTACACCCTAGTTGCCAGAGAGTGGGGAGAAGGACTTTGGCCAAACTGTGAAGTGGGCCCTGTTCCCACCAAGACTCAAAATTAAGGCTTCTCCACACATGGGATGGGAGGTCAGAAATTAGGCAGGCACAAAGCCAGTGCTCATCGTATGACCTCACAGGGCTGTGAAGGTTTAGTGGGATGACCTGTGGTGCGGTGCTGGCACGCAGGAGGCACTCGATCAGTGTCGGCACTATTATTAGTATTAATCCAATGAGGCGGGCAATGTGCTAATCTCTAGGGATAGAAAAGTAATAGGACACAATTTCTCATCAAAAAGCTCAACCTTCTGGAGAGCTGTTACAGTGAGAAACAAATATAAAAACATCATTATAATACCAGTTAATAAGTGCTACAGTATAGGTACCTATGAAGTGGGTGCTCTGGAAAACAGGGAGAAGAAAAACCAATTCTGCCCGAGTCAGGACAGAGAAAATAGTCAGACTGGGCTCTGAATATCGGGAGGAGCATCATGAAAGGGCTTGGCGTGTTTGAATTCCTATGAGTAGGGTGGGCTCAGGATTGTGCAGGATTCTGTATACCATCTAAATGAGTTTTAACTGATCTGAAAGTCACCAGGACTTGGTGAAGGGGATGACATAGTCGATGACATAGTCAGATCTGGGGGTGGGGTAACCCTTTAAAGGACGAGAGTGAGCAGAGGCAATGTCAACAGTTCAGACAAGGGAAGATGATGGCCTGTTCTCGGGGAAGGTGGAGAGTAAGACAACAGCTTAGAAATGATGTGTGACATAGAATGAACTGAATTCAGTGCCTCCACCACTAGGGGTGAGAAAGGGAAGGAGTCCGGGGTAACTTAAAAGACCACAACTTTTTGAGATGAGTGGATGGTAACGCCACGATTGTAATAGACTCGATTGGCAAGGGAATCACTTGAGGCAGCTGGGAGAGGAAAGAGAGTGAGTTCCTGTGTGGGTTTCAGCCTGCCTTACTTTAGGAGTTGGCAACAAAGATGCAAGCTGAAGCTATTAAAATGGGTATCAGCCAGGGAAGGTGGAGAGAGACTTTAAATACCCACGATATTGACTCCTGTAAAAATGAAGGAACCAGATCATGAAATTTTGCATATGATTTCTGAGGGAGCTCTTGGAGCCCCCACCTATGATAGGAGGTCCGTGGATCTCGGTTTAGGAACCCATGGGCTAGCGCAAGGAGAATGGGGAAAGAGTCTTACAAATATTTAGTGGGTGAGAGCAAAGTTGAAAAGCTTACAAACATAAATATGGAATAAATTGTTAAGATGAGTTTTGGCAGCAGATATGATACAGTTATATCCACCATGCTTAATGACATGGATGCAGTTTCCTAGAGTTGTCTATTCTCCTGCTGTTTGTTCATCCAGCTATACCATTTATTCAATAACAATAATGGTAGGCACTGTTCAAATGAGATGTGAAAGCCACCATGCTTGGCACTAGGGACACAAAGACAAACGAGTCCCCTACCCTGCCCTCAGGGAGCTTACAGTCCAGGTGGGAGGTACTTGTAAGTACACTAAAATAGAGACAGTGAGATAAGTGTTGGAAGATATACGTGCAACGGGTGCTAAGAGAGAGATGGGAAAGCGCACCAAATCACACCTAAGGTTTGGAATAAGGGGCTTAGGGAAAACTTCTTGGAGGGGACCCATAGGCTTTGTTCTGAAGGATTAATTGGATCTAGCCTGGCGACACTCCAATGTAATAAATAGCATAGCTGTCTGTTCTGGAGAGCAAGCCCTTCAGAATGGCTTGAATGTGAAGTACAAGAAATGGAATACGGCAGTGGGTGGAAGTGAAATTGGACAGGTAAGCAGGGCTAAGACCAGTGGTCTAAAAGTGCCAGTGATTCCCAAGAGAGGTAACACTGTGTGAGGAAGCCTGGTTTAGGACAGCTTTATGGAGTTTAGAATGGTAATGAACTGGGGAACAATGAAAAGGCATTCAACTTCAATGAAAAGAAAAAAACAAAAGAGATCTCCACTGTGCTAGCCAAACAAAAAAGGCTGAAGGATCATGTAAGACATCTTAAGGAGTTTGGACTTTATACTAAGGATAGTGGAGTGCCACTGTAAGAGTTTAAAGAGAGGAGTAGACAATCAGGCTTTCATTTTATAAAATATAAATCTGAAGGTATTGTAGACACTGGATTAGGAGGGGACAAGATTGCAGCCTGGGAAATTGGCTAGGCGGCTATAGCGGTATGCGAGACATGAAATGATGGTGGCCTGAAGCAAGACAGTAGTTGCTATGAACTGGATACATCAGACAGATGGGGAGCTAGAAGCAGAGTCTCAGTAATGAATTGGAAGTGGAGGAGGAAGGAGAGAGAGAGAGAGAGAAAAAAAAATCACAAGTCGTTGCTCACAATAAGCTGTATGGGTTTCTATTGGTCTGACCAAGCCGTTTAATCTTAAATCCGAAATGAAGTCAAAGCAGTGAATTGAAATCCTCTCCTCGTTCTTATTTTTTTTTTTCCGATCCGTTTTGAAATCTAGTTTTATATACTTAAGATTTACCTCCCGGTAATCTGGAATTACGTTTCTGAGATTGCTGTAAATTATTTCCTTTCTTGCTTTCTCTTCCTCTTTTTTATTTCCCTACTTTATTCTTAATATTTTATCGTTTTAACTGTCTGCTAAAATACTTCATCATAACTTAGCTTTTCCTCCGAGAGAACTGTGGAACATCTGAATAACTGAAACTTGTCCCCTATCAGAATCTTGTAGATTTCCTGAAGTTTTCCCGTTGCTGCTTGGAATGTTTCCGGGGTAATGTTCTCAGGGTAATTTTCCTGTGTAGGTGCGGCTAGCTTTTTTCAGCGGAGACTTTTAGCATTTCTAGTCAATCACCATTTCATTTTCTTAAGAGAAGCTTCTTTTTGTCGTAAAGGCAGTATATGTTTTCATCATATTTCACTTTCAAATATGACTCACAGGTATGTCCCTTATAAAAACAGTAAAACTTAAATGACAAGAGAAGATCTGGGCTCTAATCAGTATATACGGCGGCGGCGGGAGGGCCGAAGAAATGCCAAATTTCCCGCTCAGACCCACCCAGCCACCGCCCCCCACCCCCGCTCCCAAAGGCGGAACAGGGAGGTTACTACTCTGCTAGGGCAGCCCAGCCCGGGGCGCCTGCTCCCTCCCTCCGCAACGACGCCGCCTCGCCCCCTGCCCGAACAACATTCCCCCTCCCGGAACGGATTCCCGCGGCGGCCGGTTCACGCTGCCCGCACGCAGTCCACGGGGGTGCGCTGCAGGCGCCGGGAGGAATAACCCCCACGAAGGAGGCCGTTTCGCGGGGGGCCGGAACGACGGCTGTGGGCCAGGCCCGGGACGGCCCCTCCCCGCGCCGCCGCACGCCCTCCCGGTCCCGGAGGCTCGGCGCCGTGGGTCGGCGCGAGGACGGGCGGGGCGGCCCCGCGTCGAGCGCCCCCTCCCGGCGCGCCCGCGCCCCGCCCGCCGGACCGCGGCGCCCCCGCCCCCTCGGGCGCTCCGTAGCCGTGACGTGCGCGCGGCGGGGCTGGGGACTCGGCTGGTTGCCGGCCGGCGGGCGGAGACGGACCCGGGATCTGTCCGAGCAGGAAGCGAGCCGGAGACTGGTCACCGCCGCCGCCGCCCCGTCCCGGTGCTGGTCCGCGTCGTCGCCCTCTCTCCTCGCCCTCCGCATCCACCCCCCCCCGCCCCCGCCTCACCGGCGACAGGTAGCCCCGCCGCCGCGCACCTGCCCTCGCGTCCGCACCGGTGAGTGCCCCGGGACGCCCGCGGTGGGGCGTCGGCGCCGGGGCCCCGCTTCCCGGAGCCTCGCACCCCCAGCCTGGCCTTGTTTCGGGGCCTCCTCCCGCCGCCCGGGGCAGACGAGCCGGCTTGGTTCATCTCCCGGGGACGCCGCGGGTGAAGCAGGTGATGAGTGGGCCCGGGCGGCGGCGGCTCCCGGTAGCGCAGGGTGGGTCTCATTTCCACAGGACAATGAGAGTCTCCTTTCAAGAGTCAGTTACCAGCAGGATGCCTTCGTGTATCTTCTCTGGCTCCCAGGTAGAAGCTGAGCCCTCAGGTGTCCAGCTCTGACCTGGACGCCCCGTGATAGTTTTCTCTTTCGTAAACAGGCTTAAAATTCAGTGCAGGAATAGTGCTTTTTGTTCTGGGATGTGAGGATCAACTGCTGTCCCAATTAGTTTAATCTTGTAGGAGCCCAGGTTGGGACTGTATAAAGCCGTATTTTTAGTCTTTAATTGGTCTAGTGCTTTGGGTACGTTAATTTATACATCTGCTACTGAACAAGAGATTTTTACATTTTTTAATTTCCAGAACTCTTTAAAACGATTAAAATGCTCAAACTCTGGGGTAAGAAAATAGTTTGATAGGGTTATTACTAGAACATCCGTGTCAGAAATATTTCCATACAGCTTTAGAAAACGTGTTACATTTTATCTGGGGTGAAGTTTGTAGTGGAGGAATGCTAAATCCTAATCTACAGATATAAGGAGCTAGGAACACTGCCCCAATTTAATAGGCTGCTGTACATGGTAGATAAAAGTTTTCCTTGTTATGCTCTGGCGGTGTGGATGCAATATAGTTAAATGTCGTCAGGGTTTGAGAGTTTAAAAGATTAATATTCTTAAGATTTAGCTGAGCACTGTTCACACCATAAAATGTGAATCTTGAACTTGGGCTGGTAATGGTCATGGTACAAAGGTTGGCAGCAAAAGGACATTTCTGTACAAATTAACTAAACTTAGATGTCTTGGGTTGTGGTTTGCATCGGAAATTGTTTAGTGAAAAAATTACCTTGGTGTCTTTTACTATTAATTTTAGAAGCACCACAAATTGGTTTATAGCCGGAGCTTGAAACAAAGCAGCCTTTTAAAGTAACTCGTTGACTTTTAAATATCCATCTCATTTAGAGTATTTTCAGTTGTGCAGAATTACTTGCATAGTGATAAACAGAAGTTATTTTAGTCTTATTCAGGTTTGCCTGTTGCATTTGTATGTTCTGTGTGACATGCTGTTTAATTGTTGGCTTTTTAAGTTACATTTTCGTTTTCAAAAACTAATTTTAAAAGGGAGTAATGGAAGTGATAAGCAACTTTAAGAAAAGATTATGATTAAAAACTCACTATGTATGTAATATTTAAAAGTATATATACTATACATATATTCTTCATGAGTGCCTGGATACATGGACGAGAAAAATGTAATAAGCTATTGCAATATTTAATGTAAATTCATGCAGGGTCTTAAAAGTATCATAAATCATAACCCATGAAACTCATCTGAAATGGATTTTTTTCTCTGTTTGTGTGATCAAGTTTTAAAATAACAGTGGTCAGGAAATCTGAGAGAAGCTGAAGTCTCTTTTTTCATCCTGTTGTGACCTTGCCTGGAGACTGTGGTGTATTATGTAGCCCATTGTTTAGACAACGGGCTGTCTCAGGGTTCTAAAGATACAACTAAAATTTTTAAAAAATTTGACTATGTGAGGTTTGAATAAATATAAGCACCCCAGACATTAAAAAAAAACAATTGATTTTCAGTCTGCTGATAATTGAACCTCCATGTCTGTTATGTAAAATGTCAGCTTTATAAAGATGTTTAACCTTTGTGAATTTTTTATTTCTATATATTAAAACATTTTAAGTAAAAGATTGAAAAAAGTATGACAAGTGTAATAAATCTCATACAGTTTAATTTTGATCCTTACAATGAGATATTTGGTAGTAATGTGACTGGCCCTTTAGTAGGATAAGATCGTCACCCATTTATTAGGCATCTGCCATAATCAGAACACTAACTGAGGAACTTGATCGGCAAAATAATTTTCAAGGTTGGTGGTCTTGTCCTTTTTACACATGAGGAAATTTAGGCTCAGAGAATTGAATATTTGCTCAAGGTCATGAGGCCATGTAGCTCCAGGGAGAGTCTGGATTCACACCCAAGTCTTCTGACCATAAAACCTCAGTCCTTTCCACCAGAGCAGGTTGCCTTGATCTCAGTGCAATTGGTAGACTATTCTGGTAAACCTGCAGAACTGGTATTGTGTTAAAGAATGTAACTGGAGGTTTGAACAAGGTACAGAGGAGTGACATTAAGAAAGGCCAGGAATGGGGCTCGGAACTAATTTTGAATTCTGTGTCTGTTTCTTCATTCTTAAGTAGACAGCCTTGAGCAGTGATATGATGTTGCTTTATCATTGCTGGGGTCAATTCCAGAATATTATACATATTGTGCACTTTTAATTTTGATGAGCTGTAGGAACTAGAATTAGGCTGTAATGTAACACTGGTTTTCACTGTAGCTAAAGTGAATAATATAATGTACCTTGTTAGGGTAGAACTTAAAAATGAGATAGGTTATTGCCTATAAATGCAGTAGCTGCCTTTTAAATATTACGTAATTAACTGTGTAATACTAAGGGGAACAGTGGTTTTCAGATTATGATTAAATTGTGACCTGTTAGATCAGGACAGTTTTTTTTTTTTTAATGTCCTGTGTTTATTTCAGGAATGTCCCTTGAGCTGTAATAGACCCAGAGAACAAAGTGAGCACACAAAGTCCATCTTTTGTAGCACATGAGGAGTCATTTCAGCAGTAGAATGTAGTTGGGTAAATGAACAGAAAAATGGTAGGAAGGCTGAGTGACTTCTGTTACGGGTGTGTCTTTGTTTTGAACTATTAGGAAGGATACTCATATTCAACTGTAAATGCAAAACCATCATCCAAGGGCTTAATGTAAATTATTAATGGATGATCTGTATCACATCTGCTTTCGTGTGTGTGTGTGTGTGTGTGTGTGTATAGATAATCAAGAACTAACTAAAGTGAAATAAGCTTAATTCTGTTTTTGAGGCATTATATAATGTTCAGAGGAACCAGGATGTTCTACATTTAAAACAGTTATGCTTTTATTTGACAGATTTAGTGGACTGTTAATAATCTTAAAATATAAGTATATGGTTTTCAAAAATAAGCTTTTTTTTCTCATTGAGTAGTGTAAGAATGACACAGTGGTTTGAGAAATGACCACAAGTCCAGCAAAAGTTCGCCCTGTGAGTACTGAAGTATGGGAAGTAAAGCCAGAAGAACGGATCTGGCATCTTTAGAAACCTTGCTAGTGTTGAAGAGAGGGGAAGTCCTTTTCTATTTATAAAGCGTGTCTCTTCCAGTGAAAGCAAAATACTGAAGCACGTTCCTTAGGTGATACTCACATGCCTGCTGAGTAATGTGCACAAAGCAAGGTGGTGGTCCTGGCGAAACCACAGGCATCTTTTATGTACCTTATGTCACTTGTTATTTTATTTGAAGGTAACCTGCTGCTTAACCTTTACAAGGTAGGGTATTATATATCACAGAATTGAAAAATGTCGTTATATGTGGATGAGCATCTTTTCCAACAAATATTTATTGATGGTTCATTGTGTTTAAAATATAGCTGTTGACGGGAGCTGGTTCTTCCCTGTTCTGGCAGATCTTTGGATCTAGGAAACAGGAGTAGGACAGATGTGAAAAGAAAGAGAAACAGAAACATCCATTTAAAACCTGAAGCTGTTTATGTCAGAAGTTAGCACCCCACATGAATGACACTTCACTCTTTTGGAAATCATTTTATGTACATTTGGTCCTAGAACAACTTGATGAAGTAGATGTGGTAAATCTGTTCTTATTCTGCACATGAGAAAATGGAGACAAAAAAAATAAGTACTTTGTTCAAGGTCACATGTGAGGCTGCTTGGAAGCATCACTGAGAATGGAACTGCTATCTGTGTGTTCCCATAGATCCCTCCCTCCCCCAGATCTCTAACTCCTAGATTTAGTAAGGGTTAACCTCTCAGCAATGACTTATTTCATTTTATGGACTTAATTCAGATGGTTCAGGAAATTCTGAATAGTCAGGATAACTAAAGTGATAATTATTAAATACGTAGTTACACTTTCTTCTTTTTTTTTAATGTAAGGTAGAAGATGAGCATGATGTAGTATTATGGAACTACTTTAACATTGTTAATAGATTAATGGAGTCGAGGTTGCTAATTAACTTTTCTAGTAGCAGTGTTTTTAAGGGAAAGCCAACAATTAGTTTTAAAAAAGGAGAAAAGTATTCTAGAGGAATTTTGAAAATAAGTTTTATTATTTGGCACGTTGAAATTGATCTGATTACTATGCTTGCATTTGTAGAGACTCGCTAACGAGCTGAGGTGCGTCTCTGTGGGTACCTTCATGCCTTCATTCATTTCACAAATATTCGAGTGTCTGTCACGGGCCAGGCACTGTTTTGAGTGCCTACGATAAGGTGATAAAACCAAGTCCTTGTACTGAGTGACATTTTATTGTTGTTTTGAGTTAAGTTAATTATAGACTCATCATTCTAGTATGTGATTAACAGGGCTGACCCTAAAGTTGGGAAATAGTTGTCAAAGTGGTACAATTTGAGGGCTACTAAAAGCCTCATTTGCTCTAAAATATTCCACTCCTGGCCTTTAGTCCACTGAGTTACAGCACTGTTACCAATTGCTTCCTGATAAGTAAGAATATGTTCCATCTTTTATCACAGTTTCAGGAAGTAAGGCTGAGAGAAAGTAAATGGGACCCAGGACTGATAGGTTGGCTTTCGTAAGAGAGTGGGTTGGCAAAGTATAATTTTAGTAGCCGCTGTTGTCTATTGAGCTCTTGCTGTGTGTCAGGTACTATGTCAAGCAAGTACTTTATGTACATTAGCTCAGTTAATCACTATGTCAGACTTCCCTGGTGGCGCAGTGGTTGGGAATCTGCCTGCCAATGCAGGGGACACGGGATCGAGCCCTGGTCCGGGAAGATCCCACATGCCGCGGAGCAACTAAGCCCGTGCGCCACAACTACTGAGCCTGCCCTCTAGAGCCCGCAAGCCACAACTACTGAGCCCCTGTACCACAACTGCTGAAGCCGGCGCACCTAGAACCCGTGCTCCGCAACAAGAGAAGCCACCGCAACGAGAAGCCCGCGCACCACAACGAAGAGTAGCCCGCGTGCAGCAACGAAGACCCAACGCAGCCAAAAATAAATAAATAGAAGGCATTAAAAAAAAAATCACTGTGTCACTTCAGTGCACTTGGCATTAAGACTCTCGTGTCTTAGGAGAGAGAGGCACAGGGATGTTAAACTCGCTCAAGCTCCCAGCCAGTACTTGGTGGAGCTGGGATTGGATCCCTTGTCGTCCTTAGCATGTGGCTGTAGATACTCATGTGGGAAGAGTGCAGGTAGACTTGCGACGTGCCCTCAGTATGTCACGGCACACCATGTAGGTGGAAGGGCTTGGTGAGCGAGGGATGGGTGCGGTGGGAGTTGGGGGGATGGGGCGTTAGTGCTTGCCCAGCTACTGGCCCCTCAGGTTGAGCCTCTGTGTTCCAGCCCCCAGGTTCCAGAGCTGCATTTGTGCATAAGTGCTTGCTTGTCCACCTCCAGGGTAAGAGGACAGGCAGAGGTGAGGGGATCCTGGTTTTGCCACTTATTACCTGGGTCAGCTTACTTAGTTTCTCTGGGCTTCAGTTAGTAAAATGGGGGCTACAATACTACTTACCTGGTGTGGTTCTTGTGAGGACTGGATTAGACACTTAATACGTGGAAAGCACATATCACACTGGCACATAGCTAGTGTGCATTATTATTGTTACTGTTTTGGCTGTTTTTTCTTTTCCATGTTTAATGTGGAATGTTCACCCAAAAGGAAAAAAGCTATGTATTGGAGATTTGGGTGAAATCTTGAAGTTAACCAGTTTCAAGTAGTTCTGAAATTTAGGTGTGTACCAAGAATTATCTGGGGAACTAGTAAAAACACGTCAGAGAGGTGTGGGTGGGGCATGGGCAGTAGCATTTTAGCAAGCTTCTCAGTTGATTTATTTGTGTACCAACATTTGAGAACCACTGGTTGAAACCTTTTCTTCATCCTCTGCTTTGGGAGGGTGTTGGCAATAACAACAAAAAATTGCTCGGATTAACCAGGCAGCATATGGTAGAAGGAAGTGAAATATCGGTTACCAGAATCTCTTCATTGATTTTCTTTCTTCTTTTAAGCTTATTTGGAGCTCATAACATTTATCTTGAGATGACAATGCAGTGTTAAATTTCACACCTAAATTTAATTGTATTGAGTATTTCAGCTTATTAACCAGCTTCATTTGGAAGTGAGCTACTTATATTTAATTTTTAAATGACTATACAAGTAGCAGTAATATAGAAGTAGTGCTCGGTTAGATCTTAAGACCTTTTTGAACTATTTGTTTGGTTGCTCTGGGTCTTAGTTGTGGCAGGCGGGCTCCTTAGTTGTGGCATACAGTCTCCTTAGTTGTGGCATGTGAACTCTTGGTTGTGGCATGCATGGGGAATCTAGTTCCCCAACCAGGGATAGAACCCGCAACCTGCATTGGGAGTGCAGAGTCTTATCCACTGTGCCACCAGGGAAGTCCCCCCCTTTTTTTTTTTTTGCGGTATGCGGGCCTCTCACTGCTGTGGCTTCTCCCACTGCGGGGCACAGGCTCCGGACGCGCAGGCTCAGCGGCCATGGCTCACGGGCCCAGCCGCTCCGCGGCATGTGGGATCTTCCCGGACCGGGGCACGAACCCGTGTCCCCTGCGTCGGCAGGCGGACTCAACCACTGTGCCACCAGGGAAGCCCTCACTTTCTCATTTAATCAAACAGTTATTTCAGGAAATTTGATGATCCATGTAACCCAATGAAAAACATAATCTAGGTCGGTTAACATAAAGCACTTTTATTAATATGTTGTTATGCCTTAATGAGGTTTTCTGAAACTTTCTTCATCAGGTAGTCTTGTTTTGATAGAATAAATGTTTTTCATTAAAAATATCTTTTAATAATTAAGTTTAAAATATTTTGGCAAAAAAAGTCCCTTGCCTTCTGGAAATTATACTTCCTGTTCACCTGGACTCCTGAGCGCAAGAACACCAGGACACAGTTCATAGAAGTTAGACTCTTATGACATAATTGTTCTTCCTCCCCAAGTCCTTTTAAAGACACATTAAATTTCTGTATAAATCTGTCGCAGTTTGCTGTTATTCAAGTGTCTTCTGCTAATGCCAGTTTTACCTAGTTAATCTGATTTCTGGCTAAAAGTCTAAATCCATGCTCTTCATTTTGGATAGATTCCTGAGGATTACTAAAGAAGAACGTTTCTCTCCTTAAAGAGATGGTATGAAGGTCCCTAGTGTATGAGCATTACTACCCCCAAAACAATTAGAATAGTTTATATGTCTTCTCTTGAGGGTTCCAGGGAAAAAGAGTCCAAGATTTTACTCAGATTAAGCAGCAGCTAGACTGGGGCTTGTTCACAGTTTCCAGAAAAGGAGAGCAAATTAATCAATAACCAGCACCTGGCTGTGAGACTTGACCGTACAAATAAAGGCTACAGGTAAATGTTATATTTGGGGTTTTTTTGTTTTGTTTTTTGGAACAAAGAAGCTTCTCAGCTTGTCTTTAAAAGAGTATGGTGGAAAACAGAAAAAGGTTCGGAGTAAGTAAAATAGCACCTATGCTTGGAAATCATGCATTTAGATTTTATTCTTCTGTAAGTGGGCCTTTTTCTTTCTTTAAAAGCGGAGAGTTCAAACTTCTGTGGAATCTTCTAAAAACATATTGTTTATTTTGATTTGATGCTGATAGAATTAGTATCCCGCAGGAAAGAATTGAGGCTGTCGGTTTTTCCTTGTTATGCTCTTTGAATTTCCCTGATTTGAGGATTGAGTTATTCCAGAGAGAACTTTTCTCTGGTTCCTTGTTATTTTTTTTCTAAAATTAGATGAAGCAACTGTGTTTTGGTTTGTGGGCAAGATTTACTGTCTGTTATCCTTTTGGTATTTTGCGGAAGAGCAAAGTATACATGTGTATGTGTTTTGAAGAGGAATGAATTAGTTTCTCTGCTTTTCTGGTCTATCATTGTTGAGTTGAAGATGAGAACAGCAAGGCGGTTTATGTATCTGTTGTGCTTGAGGGGAGGGGAGGAGGAGAACTGAATGAATTTGAACATATGACCAGATTCACTTCAGATGTTTTAGAAGCCAGAGAAAAAAAGTGCAGTCAGAATTTTGTATTTTCTAGAGATAGATTCTACTGATAAGTTTGCTTTTTTGAAGGGGGGGGGTGCAGCATAAGTTAGGAATTTATAAACTAGTTTAATTTGGTGATTTTAATGAGTTATTAGCAAAAATGGAGATAGTCTGACGGCTGCATACAAGAATGCCAGTGTGTCAGAAGGTGGTCTGTTATTTATTAAAAGTGTGCTTCTGGAACTGGTCCAGAATCTCATGCACTTTGGTCCTATTCTCTACGATTCTACTGTTTGGTAGCAACATGGACCTAGATTACTTTCGGGACATACAGACACCTGAGTACATCAGCAAGCTTGAACAGTGGAAGGTGGCCATATATTATGACGATGTTTTGAAGGAGTGGCCCCAAACGACCCTAGAACAGCACAGTTCTAATAGTTCCTGAGGGCCAGTGATATGCCACCACTTCGGGGACTTCACAGTCCTTGTCTCATTTAATTCTACTTGGTGACCCGTGTGGTGGCTTTTCTTACCCCATTTTGCAGCTGAGAAAACTGAGGTCTAAGTAACTTGCCAAGGTGACACACGTAGTGAGAGGCAGGGCTGAGGACCTTCAGGTGGTCTGGATCCAGAGCCTTTGCCCGATTTGGAATTCTAGGTTACCTTTTTCTGTGTGTTCTTTTAAAGGGTCAACAAGCCCTCCCAGATTAAGCTGTTCTTCCTTCTCTGTCTAAATAAGGGCGGTAACACCCTGACACTCGGGCAGCAGTTGCTTGATTTCAAGTTCAGGGCGAATAGGTCCTCTGCAACAACCTTGGGTGTCCCCACCCGCTGGTTCTTGCTGTTCAGAGGGCTCCAGCCCCTCCTAGGACTGATGAGAGGGGGACTTTGTGGACAGGTAGAGTCTAAACCATTCTGGATGCGTTTTCAACCCCTGAACAACTACCCCTTTTACTTACATCATTAATTTGCTTTAAACAAATGTATTGCTGTAAAGTTTTGTGTAAATTAAATAACTAACTAAATTATATATATTTTTATTATCCTTGGAAAGCTTCTTGTTTAAAGGATCCCGATAGTGACTTCTTTTGTAAAGGGAAGAATCTTTTTGTAAAACAAATGATTGTTTTCTAGATTATACTAACAAGTATGGATCTTTCACATATTACCTTTGCATAAACATGGGTTTGGCTAAACACACATTTCCTATAAATATGCCTAAATTAAGTGTGACTTCATATTGTGCTTGCTACTGTTAATAAAGAGGGATTGGATAATGGTTTTCTTTTTTTTAAACCAATGTTATTTGTTGAATTTGTACTAAAATGTACTATAGTAGGCTTATCTTGACTAAGAATAATGTTCTTTTAAGCAGTAGATTGAGGTTCAATATATAGCACAGCAGTAAATTCTTTTTGTGTCATAAAATTTATTAGGTAAATGTTAATGTTCTGTTTAAATGCTAAAATTGGTGTTTTACGAGTCTGAACTACATTCTCTGAAAATAACAGGCAAAGTTTAGAGTGAGAGTTTTTTTAAAAAATTGTTACGGTTGGAAGGCAGACGAGCTGTTGTTTGGAAAACATAATTTCCATGTAGCCCTGGGTGAAATGTTTATTTCCTGTGCCTAATACCTTGCTAATGAGGCTGTGAACCCAGTTCCATTGTAACCTGTGTTCTATCCCTGAACGCTCAACAGAGACTACTCTGTAACCGCCTAATTAATAGACCCAGTGGCCTCATTTAGATCATTCTTCTTCTCCAACCTCTTCAGCTACTGAGCAACTAATCTTCCTTGAATTCTTTCTTCTGAGCGCCTGTGGTCACGCACTTCCCAGGTCTCCGGTTTTTCCTATTTGGTTTTTATTGTGTGATTTTGTCGGCCCACGTCTTCACTGTTCACGTCTCATAAGATCCTGTGCGTGGCACTTTGCTCTACTTGCTCTGTTCTTATTTCTGATAATTAGATCAGCTCCATGCTTCTGACTCTTATGCAGAATTCCCCCCAGATTTCTTTTTTTTTTAAAAATTAATTTATTTTTGGCTGCGTTGGGTCTTCGTGGCTGAGTGTGGGCTTCCTCTAGTTGCGGTGAGCAGGGGCTACTCTTTGTTGTGGTGCGCGGGCTTCTCAGTGCGGTGGCTTTTTTTGTTGCGGAGCACGGGCTCTAGGCACGCGGGCTTCAGTAGTTGTGGCGCATGGGTTCAGTAGTTGTGGCACGCGGGCTCTAGAGCTCAGGCTCAGTAGTTGTGGTGCATGGGCTCAGTAGTTGTAGCTCGTGGGCTTCGTTGCTCCGCGGCACGTGGGATCTTCCCGGACCAGGGCTCGAACCCGTGTCCCCTGAATTGGCAGGTGGATTCTTAATCACTGCGCCATCAGGGAAGCCCAATTCCCCCCAAATTTCTTTCTGCATAATCTTTTTTTTTTTTTTTTTTTTTTTTTCGGTATGCGGGCCTCTCACTGTTGTGGCCTCTCCCGTTGCGGAGCACAGGCTCCGGACGCGCAGGCTCAGCAGCCATGGCTCACGGGCCCAGCCGCTCCGCGGCATGTGGGATCTTCCCCGACCGGGGCACGCACCCGTGTCCCCTGCATCGGCAGGCAGACTCTCAACCACTGCGCCACCAGGGAGGCCCCTTTCTGCATAATCTTGACCAGCATTTCCAAATTGATGCTCCATAGACATCTTAAAATTTCACATATTTCCTTCAGAGCCCTCCTCGCAGAAACTGTCTCTCCTCCTGTTTCCCTTAGGATACCCTCATTACCCTAACTGTTCATGCTCAGAACTTTTACTCACGTTTTCCCGCTTCACTTGTCATATTCTGTCAGTTGCCAAGCCCTGTTCCACTTCTGGAAGGTGGGCCGTCACTTTCGTCCCCCTCTGACCGAGTGCAGGCCTCTCTCCTTTTTCTCTCATACGTAGTTCCCTATGTTTGGCCCTTTCCCTGGTGTACAGTCTGTCCTGTGCATTGCCGTCAGCGTTCTATTTCAAAGTAGAAATCTGATTGTAATAATCCCTGGCTCAATAAGAATCCCTGTTAGCCCTTTATTAATACATTGGATAGTGCAGACTTGCACTGTGGGATCTGAAACCCTCTGAGGCCTGATCTCTTGGCCCACATTTCCACCTCAGTCCTCGTCACACTTCTGCCATTGTCCTGCGCTCTGGCCCCACTGACCTGTTCCGCAGACATGTCCCCGTTCTCCCACCTCCTTACTCGTGTTCAAACAGGCCTTTGTCTGGAAGACTTTCCTTTAGTCAGGCTTACCCATCTCTCAGGACCTGCTTGAATTAAATCTTTCAAAGTAGCTTTCCCCAGTTTACAGTTTGGAAGTACACCTGTATGATAGTATTCATCACCAGTTACGTAATATATGTGTATCTTCTTTCATTCTCCACTACTCATCCTAGATCGTGAATGACTGGAGAGTATGCACTGCCAGCAAATGATTTGGTGAAGTTTTATGTAGATCAGCAGAGGTCAGAGGTCTTCAGACTTCTTTACACTCTTAATTATTGAGGACTCTATAAAGATTTTGCTTATCTACTTGGTTATACCTGTTGATATTTACTGTATTAGAAACTTTAAAAGTATTTAGTCTTTAAAAATAATAATATATGCATTTTAACAGAAATGACATATTTTATGGAAAATGGTTATTTTCCAAAACAACAATGAGTGACAAGAGTGCCACTATTTTTACACTTCTGTAAAACTCTTTCATGTCTGACTTAATAGAAGGTAGCTGGGTTGTCATATCTGCTCATGAATTCAGTTTGTTGCATTATTTTTTTTTGGTTGAACTGTGTATGAAGAAACTCTTCCCTGACGTAGATATCTCATTGGGAAAGGAAATATTAACTTGACCTTTTCAGTTAATTGTGTGTATATTCTTCGATCCTTCACCACCACTAACCAAGTGGTAATTTCTTTAAGTTCCAAAGTGGAATTTTAAGCCATATCAGTGAATTTTCTGTACCCTGTTACATTAAAATCCATTGTTCAGTTTTGCACTTTGAATGGATCTTAAAAGATCCCATGTGTGATTTTATAATATGGTGTAATGGTCATTTGGAACATACTGTTCCACTGAATTATGCAGATCTTCGAAATATATGTGATATATTTTGATCTCATCAGAAAAGTCTTTTAAGTATTTAAGCTTAAACAGTGTAAGCTGTTTTATGTTCAAGGTGGCAGATGTGGGTTTTCCCAGATTCTGCTTTCACTTGAATCTTATCATTGTCAACAAGTACTGTCAGTTGCTTTCCTTGATGTGACAGGCTTCACTCAAAAAACAAACAAAACCTCCTTTGCCAAAAACTCAAGCTTGAATAACCAAGGTTTTGTTAGTCATTCTGTGCAGTGAAAATAGTGTTTCATGAAAAAGAGTCAGTTCCTGAAGGTTACAGCTCAAACACTCCCGGAAATATTTTCCTTGGGGCAACATCATACCTTGTTTTACAGTGAAAGTAGTTTATGCACAATCCCCATTTTGTCATATAGAGTATTAAAAAGATGTGTATTTGAGGATCAAAATGTAATAAAACCAATACACTTTACTGCTTCATCAGAGGTATTCTTTTTCTTATTGAAGCATAGTTGACTTACAATGTTGTGTTAATTACTGCTGTACAGCAAAGAGATGCAGTTATACACACACATATATATATATATACACACAGTCTTTTTTTAATATTCTTTTCCATTACGGTTTATCACAGGATAGTGAATAGAGTTCCCTGTGCTCTACAGCAGGACCTTGTTGTTTATCCATCCCTTATATAATCGTTTGCATCTGTGCACCCCCCACTCCCAATCCATCCCTCCCCCACTCCCCCTCCCCTTGGCAGCCACCCGTCTGTTCTCTCTGTACGTGATTCTGTTTCATCGATCAGTGCTTTTGCGTCATATTTTAGCGTCCACAGATAAGTGATATCGTATGGTGTTTGTCTTTCTCTGTCTGACCTCACTAAGTGTGACCATCTCTAGGGTAGAAGTTTTACCCATCATTGGTTGTGCATTATTAGGGCAAATGTCTTAGTATTACTCTAAAAATAGTTTTGACCTTGTTGACTCTCTGCAAGGGTCTCAGGGATCTCCAGAGGTTCATTGGCCACACTTGGAGAACCGCTGGTCTAGATCATCCTCCACTGGAGTTGTGTGTTCAGGTTTTCTGTAGACCAGTCCTAGAGCCTGGACAGTTAGAATTAGACATTACCCCCCAGTTAATTTAATTCCAATTCCTATCAAGAAGTTGAGGAAGCTGAGGTTTTGAGAGGTTAAGAGACTTGCTAAGGTCATACAGCCAAATTAGTGGCAGAACTGGAAAGATAATTCCTCTTAATTCAGGAATACCTCTTAATTCAGAATTCATTTTTTCTATCAGTATTGTGCAGTTTAAAAATTTAGAGGTGATTTCAGAGATATTTTATATAAAGCTATGGCTAGAAAATAAGCATTTCTTTTTAAGCTATAGTGTGGATACTGTCCAATCGAATTCTTAGGGGATAGATTTTTGAACTTTGTGACCCAGAACTCTGGGATCAGATTGCATCTATTTTTTTCACCTCTTTTTTTCATCTAGTTGACTATGAAATTGCTTGCTATGATCAGACGGAAGATTAAGTGAGAAATTGAGATAATTCAGCAATTAGTGTATAATCATTTCTAAGAAAAAACTCAGTTATTTACCGTGGTAGAAATCAATATCATCAGTTTGACATTTGAGAGAGAGCAGGATATGATTATATAGAAAATTGAAAAGTAATTGAGCATCTTTTGGAGAGTATTTTATTTTTTATTTTATTTTTTATTTTTTAATAGATCTTTATTGGAGGATAATTGCTTCACAATACTGTGTTAGTTTCTGTTGCACGACAAAGCGAATCAGCCATATGCATACACATGTCCCCATATCCCCTCCCTCTTCAGCCTCCCTCCCACCCTCCCTATCCCACCCTTCTGGGTGGACACAAAGCACCGAGCTGATCTCCCTGTGCTATGTGGCTGCTTCCCACCAGCTAACTATTCTGCATTCGGTAGTGTATAGATGTCGATGCTACACTGGAGTTCCTAGGCTATTGGGTAGAGCTGGGTCTTGGTGCTGAGATGAGGAACTGCGTGAGACCTCGCTCTGATGAATATTCCCTGGAGTCTGAGGTTCTCTGTTAGTCCAGTGGTTCAGACTCAGAGCTCCCACCGCAGGAGCTTCAGGCCCGACCCCGGGCTCGTGAACCAAATTCCTGCAAGCCGCCGGTTCGCTTTGGGGTTCCTCCCGTCTCCTTGGGCATCAGAGTCCCCTACCAGCGGCTGGCAGGCGCCCTAGTTGTGGGGAGACGCGAACTCCGCGTCTTCCCACACCGCCATCTTGACTCCGCCTCCTTGGAG
The DNA here is from genome assembly GCF_025265405.1 of Mesoplodon densirostris. Classification (NCBI taxonomy): domain Eukaryota; kingdom Metazoa; phylum Chordata; class Mammalia; order Artiodactyla; family Ziphiidae; genus Mesoplodon; species Mesoplodon densirostris. Next base: position 84,095,635 of record NC_082672.1, read on the forward strand.
AGTATTTCTTTTAAAAATCACTTTATTGTGGAAAGTTTTAAGCGTATTCAGAAAAGAAGAGCATGTGAACCACTGTGTACCATCACCCAGATTCAGCAGTTAACAACTCATGGCTAATCTTATTTTACTTTTTTTAAAAAAAATCTAATTATTCCCCGTCCCCCTGCATTATTTTGAATCAAATTCCAGATAGCATTTAATTCATCATCTATAAGCATTTCAGTTTGTAGGAGAGAGTACTTCCTAAAACTTGTAATCGGGGGACTTGGTATCTAAAATAAGTTTGAATTAACCTCTCAGAGGTCTTTTCCAGCCTAACCAGCAAAGCCAGAAACAGACAAAAACCTCCTCTTTATACCCTGTCATCTCCTTGTTCTTTTGCCTTATTTCTCTTTCCCTTACTATAAAGATTTCTACTAGCTGTTTCTGTTTTTCCTCTGTTCACTCTCTTATTCACTGCAGTATCATTTCTGCTTCACCTACTGTATACTGAAACTGCTCCGATATTGCCAGTGCCCTTCCATTTTCAAATCCATTAGCTTATTTTCAGTTATCAGCCCCTTCTGAACCATTTGATGATGCTGACAACCTCCTCTTGTTCAGACTTCTTTCTCCTTTGGTAAAGTACTCTCTTCCCAAGGTGCTTGCTACCTTTCTGTCTACTTTTCCGCATTGTTCCTTTCTTCCCTATTCTTCCTTTAAAATGTCAGGTTTCTGGCCTCAGTCCTGGTCTCTTTTACTTACACTAGTGATTCTCTATTCTGTTAGACTTGGGACCCCTTTTTCAAAGCAATTGTTTTGTAACACCCCATTTACTACAGTGAAAGTAAACAATCTACTACACATACATGTGTATGCATACCTATATACATGTATAATTAAGAATATAGTGATGTAACATAAAAGAAGTAATTATTATTTGTATTGATCACAAATGTAATATATTAATAAATATTAATAAACAATATAATATACATATAACTTAAATATATATTTTATATTAATTAGGTATTAATGCACGTATTTCAGTATGTGAAAGCTTAGATGCTCTTATACTGTAAGTCAGAACAAAGTAATCAGTCTCTAGCATCCGTTTGTAAAATAGTCATGAATGCAGCTACTGCAGATTAGACTACTGTAGAGGTATGTTATATTGGTGACTCAAGTACCACGATCAGCATTGCTCTCAAACGTGGTTTTCTCTGAAATAATAAACATCTTTTGGTAAGGACCCAAATAAAAGACAGTCTTCTCTCAATTTATGTGATATTTTATTTCTGGAAAACAGTATATATTAAAACAGTGCAAAAATATTTTAGATTTGATTCTGGGCTCTACTATCTTCTCTAAGTTTGCTATGTATTTTGCCTTCTATATATCATTAATGGCATCAGAATAATTTGAAGTAAAATGTAAAAAGCGGGGGCCGGAGGAAGATGGCGGAAGAGTAAGACGCGGAGATCACCTTCCTCCCCACAGATACATCAGAAATTCATCTACACGTGGAACAACTCCTACAGAACACCTACTGAACGCCGACAGAAGACCTCAGACCCCCTAAAAGGCAAGAAACTCCCCACATACCTGGGTAGGGCAAAAGAAAAAAAGAATAAACAGAGACAATAGGATAGGGACGGGACCTGCACCAGTGGGAGGGAGCCGTGAAGGAGGGAAGGTTTCTACACACTGCAAGCCCCTTCGCGGGCGGAGACTGCAGGTGGCGGAGGGGGAAGCTTCGGAGTAGCGGAGGAGAGCACAGCAACAGGGGTGTGGAGGGCAAAGCGGAGAGATTCCGGCACAGAGGATCGGTGCCCTCAGGCACACACCAGCCCGAGAGGCTTGTCTGCTCAGCCGCCGTGGCGGGCGGGGCTGGGAGCTGAGGCTTGGGTATCGGCTTTCAGTCGGAGCGCAGGGAGAGGACTGGGGCTGGCGGCAGGAAGAGAGCCTGAAGGGGTTAGTGCACCACGGCTAGCCCGGAGGGAGTCCGGGGAAAGGGTCTGGAGTTGCTGAAGAGGCAAGAGTCTTTTTTCACTTTCACTTTCGTTTCCTGGTGTGCGAGGAGAGGGCATTAAAAGGGCTGCTTAGGGAAGCGCCGGAGACAGGCGCGAGCCGCGGGTAAGGCGTGGACCTCGGAGACGGGCGTGGGCCGCCGCCGCCCACCGCCGAGGCCCGCTGCCGCCGCCGCCCCCTGCCGCCCGCCACCGCCGCCGCCTGCCGCCGCCCGCCGCCGCCGCAGCCGCGGGGCCTGTGTGCGAGCGCGGGTCACTGTCCGCCCCGCCTTCCGGGGGACCTGTGCACCCCGCCACTGCCGGGGTCCCGAGACCCGGGGACGGCTTTCCCGGGAAAGCGCACGGAGCGCCACGGGCTGCTGCAACGTCACGCCGGCCTCTGCCGCCGCAGGCCCGCCCCACACTGCGCGCCCCTCCCTCCCCTCTGCATGAGTGAGCCAGAGCCCCCGAATCAGCGGCTCCTTTAAACCCGTCCTGTCTGAGCGAAGAACGGACGCCCTCCGGCGACCTACGCACAGAGGCGGGGCCAGGTCCAAGGCTGAGACCCGGGAGCTGTGAGAGCAGAGTCAGGGAAATCTCTCTGTGCAGCCTCGGAGGCAGCGGATTAAAGCTCCACGGTCCATTTGATGTGCCCTGCGTCTGTGGAGTGCATGAATGGACAGCGAATCATCCCAAATTGAGGAAGTGGACTTTGAGGACAAGATTTAAGACTTTCCCCCCTTTTCCTCTTTTTACAACGAATTATTCCAAAGTAAGGAGGTGGACTTAGAGAGCAAGATTTCAGACTTCTTGCCCTTTTCCTCTTTTTACAACGAATTATCCCAAATTGAGGAGGTGGGCTTGGAGAGCAAGATTTTTGATTTTTCCCCCTGCTCTCTTTTTGTGAATGTGTATGTGTAATCTTCTGTGTAAGATTCTCTCTGTATAGCTTTGCTTCCACCATATGTCCCAGAGTTCTATCGGTCCGTTTTTTTTTTTTTTCAATAATTACTTTCTAATTTTAATAACGCTACTATATTTCATACTTTATTCTATTTTACTTTACCTGCTCTTTCTTTTTTTCCTACCTTCCCTTCCTCCCTCCCTCCCTCCGCTCTTCCTTTCCTTCTTTCTTTTTCTTTCCTCCCTCCCTCCCACCCTTCTTCTTTCCACTTTCTTTTTCTTTCCTTCCTCCCTCCCTCCCTCCTGTCTTTCTTTCTTTCTTCCCTTCCTCCCTCCCTCCCTCCCTTCTTCCATTCACTCTTCCTTTTGCTTTCATTGCCCCCTCCCTCCCTCCTTTCTTTCCTTCTTTCTTTCCATCCTTCCTCACTCCCTCCCTCCTTTCTTTCTTTCTTCCTTCCTTCCTTCCTTTCTTCCCTTCTTCCTTTCTTTCCCTCTCTCTTTCTTTCTTCTACTAATTCTTTCTTTCTGCTTTTTCTCCCTGTTATTCTGAGCTGGGTGGATGAAAGGCTCTTGGTGCTGCAGCCAGGAGCCAGTGCTGTGCCTCTGAAGTGGGAGAGCCAACTTCAGGACACGGGTCCACAAGAGACCTCCCAGCTCCACATAATATCAAGCAGCGAAAATCTCCCAGAGATCTCCATCCCAACACCAGCACCCAGCTTCAGTCAACGACCAGCAAGCTACAGTGCAGGTCACCCTATGCCAAGCAACTAGCAAGGCAGGAACACAACTCCACCCATTAGCAGAGAAGCTACCTAAAAACATAATAAGGCCATAGGCACCCCAAAACACACCACCAGACGTGGACCTGTCCACCAGAAAGACAAGATCGAGCCTCAACCACCAGAACACAGGCATTAGTCCCCCCCACCAGGAAGCCTATACAACCTACTGAAACAACCTTAGCCACTGGGGTCAGACACGAAAAACAACGGGAACTACGAATCTGCAGCCTGCAAAAAGGAGACCCCAAACACAGTAACATAAGCAAAATGAGAAGACAGAAAAACACACAGCAGGTGAAGGAGCAAGATAAAAACCTACCAGACCTAACAAATGAAGAGGTAATAGGCAGTCTACCTGAAAAAGAATTCAGAATAATGATGGTAAAGATGATCCAAAATCTTGGAAATAGAATAGACAAAATGCAAGAAACAGTTAACAAGGACCTAGAAGAACTAAAGATGAATCAAGCATCGATTAAAAACACAATAAATGAAATAAAAAATACTCTAGATGGGATCAATAGCAGAATAACTGAGGCAGAAGAACGGATAAGTGAGGTGGAAGATAAAATAGTGGAAATAACTGCTGCAGAGCAACATAAAGAAAAAAGAATGAAAAGAACAGAGGACAGTCTCAGAGACCTCTGGGACAACATTAAACGCACCAACATTCGAATTATAGGGGTTCCAGAAGAAGAAGAGAAAAAGAAAGGGACTGAGAAAATATTTGAAGAGATTATAGTTGAAAACTTCCCTAATATGGGAAAGGAAATAGTTAATCAAGTCCAGGAGGCACAGAGAGTCCCATACAGAATAAATCCAAGGAGAAATACACCAAGACACATATTAATCAAACTGTCAAAAATTAAACACAAAGAAATCATATTAAAAGCAGCAAGGGAAAAACAACAAATAACACACAAGGGAATCCCCATCAGGTTAAGAGCTGATCTCTCAGCAGAAACTCTACAAGCCAGAAGGGAGTGGCAGGACATAATTAAAGTGATGAAGGAGAGAAACCTGCAGCCAAGATTACTCTACCCAGCAAGGATCTCATTCAGATTTGATGGAGAAATTAAAACCTTTACAGACAAGCAAAAGCTGAGAGAGTTCAGCACCACCAAACCAGCTTTACAACAAATGCTAAAGGAACTTCTCTAGGCAAGAAACACAACAGAAGGAATATACCTGCAATAACGAACCCAAAGCAATTAAGGAAATGGGAATAGGAACATACATATCAATAATTACCTTAAATGTAAATGGACTAAATGCTCCCACCAAAAGACACAGAGTGGCTGAATGGATACAAAAACAAGACCCATATATATGCTGTCTACAAGAGACCCACTTCAGACCTAAAGACACATACAGATTGAAAGTAAGGGGATGGAAAAAGATATTCCATGCAAATGGAAATCAAAAGAAAGCTGGAGTAGCAATTCTTATATCAGACAAAATAGACTTTAAAATAAAGACTATTAGAAGAGACAAAGAAGGACACTACATAATGATCAAGGGATCGATCCAAGAAGAAGATATAACAATTGTAAATATTTATGCACCCAACATAGGAGCACTTCAATACATAAGGCAAATACTAACAGCCATAAAAGGGGAAATTGACAGTAACACAATCATAGTAGGGGACTTTAACACCCCACTTTCACCAATGGACAGATCGTCCAAAATGAAAATAAATAAGGAAACACAAGCTTTAAATGATACATTAAACAAGATGGACTTAGTTGATATTTATAGGACATTTCATCCTAAAACAACAGAATACACATTTTTCTCAAGTGCTCATGGAACATTCTCCAGGATAGATCATATCTTGGGTCACAAATCAAGCCTTGGTAAATTTAAGAAAATTGAAATTGTATCAAGTATCTTTTCCGACCACAATGCTATGAGACTAGACATCAATTACAGGAAAAGATCTGTAAAAAATACAAACACATGGAGGCTAAACAATACACTACTCAATAACGAAGTGATCACTGAAGAAATCAGAGAGGAAATTAAAAAATACCTAGAAACAAATGATAGTGGAGACACGACAACCCAAAACCTATGGGATGCAGCAAAAGCAGTTCTAAGGGGGAAATTTATAGCAATACAATCCCACCTTAAGAAACAGGAAACATTTCGAGTAAACAACCTGACCCTGCACCTAAAGCAATTAGAGAAAGAAGAACAAAAAACCCCCAAAGCTAGCAGAAGGAAAGAAATCATAAAGATCAGATCAGAAATAAATGAAAAAGAAATGAAGGAAACGATAGCAAAGATCAACCAAACTAAAAGCTGGTTCTTTGAGAAGAATAACAAAATTGACAAACCATTAGCCAGACTCATCAAGAAAAGAAGGGAGAAGACTCAAATCAATAGAATTAGAAATGAAAAAGGAGAAGTAACAACTGACACTGCAGAAATACAAAAGATCATGAGAGATTACTACAAGCAACTCTATGCCAATAAAATGGACAACCTGGAAGAAATGGACAAATTCTTAGAAATGCACAACCTGCCAAGACTGACTCAGGAAGAAATAGAAAATATGAATAGACCAATCACAAGCACTGAAATTGAAACTGTGATTAAAAATCTTCCATCAAACAAAAGCCCAGGACCAGATGGCTTCACAGGCGAATTCTATCAAACATTTAGAGAAGAGCTAACACCCATCCTTCTCAAACTCTTCCAAACAATTTCAGAGGAAGGAACACTCCCAAACTCATTCTACGAGGCCACCATCACCTTGATACCAAAACCAGGCAAGGATGTCACAAAGAAAGAAAACTACAGGCCAATATCACTGATGAACATAGATGCAAAAATCCTCAACAAAATACTAGCAAACAGAATCCAACAGCACATTAAAAGGATCATACACCATGATCAAGTGGGGTTTATCCCAGGAATGCAAGGATTCTTCAATATACGCAAATCAATCAATGTGATACACCATATTAACAAGTTGAAGGAGAAAAACCATATGATCATCTCAATAGATGCAGAGAAAGCTTTCGACAAAATTCAACACCCATTTATGATAAAAACCCTGCAGAAAGTAGGCATAGAGGGAACTTTCCTCAACATGATAAAGGCCATATATGACAAACCCACAGCCAACATTGTCCTCAATGGTGAAAAACTGAAACCATTTCCACTAAGATCAGGAACAAGACAAGGTTGCCCACTCTCACCACTCTTATTCAACCTAGTTTTGGAAGTTTTAGCCACAGCAATCAGAGAAGAAAAGGAAATAAAAGGAATCCAAATCGGAAAAGAAGAAGTAAAGCTGTCATTGTTTGCAGATGACATGATACTATACATAGAGAATCCTAAAGATGCTACCGAAAAACTACTAGAGCTAATCAATGAATTTGGTAAAGTAGCAGGTTACAAAATTAATGTACAGAAATCTCTGGCATTCCTGTACACTAATGATGAAAAATCTGAAAATGAAATCAAGAAAACACTCCCATTTACCATTGCAACAAAAAGAATAATATATCTAGGAATAAACCTACCTAAGGAGACAAAAGACCTGTATGCAGAAAATTATAAGACACTGATGAAAGAAATTAAAGATGATACAAACAGATGGAGAGATATACCATGCTCCTGGATTGGAAGAATCAATATTGTGAAAATGACTCTACTACCCAAAGCAATCTACAGATTCAATGCAATCCCTATCAAACTACCACTGGCATTTTTCACAGAACTAGAACAAAAAATTTCAAAATTTGTTTGGAAAAACAAAAGACCCCGAATAGCCAAAGCAATCTTGAGAACGAAAAAAGGAGCTGGAGGAATCAGGCTCCCTGACTTCAGACTATACTACAAAGCTACAGTAATTAAGACAGTGTGGTACTGGCATAAAAACAGAAAGATAGATCAGTGGATCAGGATAGAAAGCCCAGAGATAAACCCACGCACATATGGCCAACTTATCTTTGATAAAGGAGGCAGGAATGTACAGTGGAGAAAGGACAGCCTCTTCAATAAGTGGTGCTGGGAAAACTGGACAGGGACATGTAAAAGTATGAGATTAGATCATTCCCTAACACCATACACAAAAATAAGCTCAAAATGGATTAAAGACTTAAATGTAAGGCCAGAAACTATCAAACTCTTAGAGGAAAACATAGGTAGAACACTCTATGACATAAATCACAGCAAGATCCTTTTGGACCCACCTCCTAGAGAAATGGAAATAAAAACAAAGATAAACACATGGGACCTAATGAAACTTCAAAGGTTTTGCACAGCAAAGGAAACCATAAACAAGACCAAAAGACAACCCTCAGAATGGGAGAAAATATTTGCAAATGAAGCGACTGACAAAGGATTAATCTCCAAAATTTATAAACAGCTCATGCAGCTCAATAGCAAAAAAACAAACAACCCAATCCAAAAATGGGCAGAAGACTTAAATAGGCATTTCTCCAAAGAAGATATACAGACTGCCAACAAACACATGAAAGAATGCTCAACATCATTAATCATTAGAGAAATGCAAATCAAAACTACAATGAGATATCATCTCACACCAGTCAGAATGGCCATCATCAAGAAATCTAGAAACAATAAATGCTGGAGAGGGTGTGGAGAAAAGGGAACACTCTTGCACTGCTGGTGGGAATGTGAATTGGTACAGCCACTATGGAGAACAGTATGGAGGTTCCTTAAAAAACTAAAAATAGAACTACCATATGATCCAGCAATCCCACTACTAGGCATATACCCTGAGAAAACCATAATTCAAAAAGAGACATGTACCAAAATGTTCATTGCAGCTCTATTCACAATAGCCCGGAGCTGGAAACAACCTAAGTGTCCATCATCGGATGAATGGATAAAGAAGATGTGGCACATATATACAATGGAATATTACTCAGCCATAAAAAGAAACGAAACTGAGCTATTTGTAATGAGGTGGATAGACCTAGAGTCTGTCATACAGAGTGAAGTAAGTCAGAAAGAGAAAGACAAATACCGTATGCTAACACATATATATGGAATATAAGAAAAAAAAATGTCATGAAGAACCTAGGGGTAAAACGGGAATAAAGACATAGACCTATTTGAGAATGGACTTGAGGATATGGGGAGGGGGAAGGGTAAGCTGTGACAAAGCGAAAGAGAGGCATGGACATATATACACTACCAGACGTAGGCTAGATGGACAGTGGGGGGCAGCCGCAGAGCGCAGGGAGATCAGCTCGGTGCTTTGTGACTGCCTGGAGGGGAGGGATGGGGAGGGTGGGAGGGAGGGAGATGCATGAGGGAGGGGATGTGGGAACAGATGTATATGTATGACTGATTCACTTTGTTATAAAGCAGAAACTAATAAAAAAAATGGAAAAAAAAAATGTAAAAAGCTCTTTATACCCTTTCCACAGGAGCCATATCAGTTTGAACTGTCCTTTTAGACACTTGTTTTGGCTGCATTAATTTTATTGGATCATCTTCTTTAATTCATTCTTGAATGATGTGTAACTGTCTTCAAGTGAGACACTGAAACTTTTAAATTGAGTAGAAAATACAAATAGTGAAATAATAAAAACATTCTGATGTAAATTAGAAAATATGATAGTTGTAAATAGTATATATGTAGTCCTTCCTTCCTTCCTTCCTTCCTTGAGCCTGCTTCTTCCATCTTTCAGATTTACAATTAAAAAAATTTTTTTTTTAATTATTTGGCTGCATCGGGTCTTAGTTGTGGCACGTGGGATCTTCGTTGTGGCATGCGGGCTCTTCATTGCTCCACGCGGGCTTCTCTAGTTGCAGTGTGCGGGCTTCTTTCTAGTTGTAGTGTGTGGGCTCCGGAGGGCATGGGCTCTTCGTTGCAGCATGTGGGCTCTCTAGTTGTGGTGCACGGGCTTAGTTCCCCTGCGGCATGTGGGATCTTAGTTCCCCGACCAGGGATCAAACCTGCATCCCCTGCGTTCAAGGCGGATTCTTAACCACTGGACCACCAGGGAAGTCCCTGTGGTTCTTTTTAAAAATAGCACATGATTCACAGATTCCACTCAAATTAATAGCAGTTCATTGCACTTAATAATGAATTTATTGGGGACTTTTTAAAAGGCCGTATCTGTTGCAAAATGCATAAATAACTTTTTATATATACTTTTAGAATATTAAGTTGCCAATAATCTGCCCTATTTTGGATCTGAATTTAAATACAAGAATTTTTCTTTGTTTTACAAGAGAGATTTGCCCCAGATGTAGATAATCTATTTATTTATTTATTTTTTACCTTCAAGGGGATTGTGAGTCTGAGAATGAAGAAAGGTTAGAAGTAAATGATTGCCATAAAATATGTTAATTATTTTGCCATAAAGAGATACTAGAGAGAGAGATTGTCATAAAGATACATAAAGAGATTCCTATTTGAAAAGATGGCCAGAAATAATGTTATCATGTTTTTTATTATAATAAAGTATCTGTTGTGCTCTATTTAGTATTTGAATTTCTAAACTACTCCTTTTTATATACACTTAGTTTTATAGACATTTTCCCATGACTATTATTTGTGTAATTGAAAGCTAGATGTGTTTTAATTGATTTATCTTTCCTGATTTTTTTGATGTCAAATTGACAGTTTAGCTGAACCTTGACAGATAAAAATATAAAGAATCTTAGTGTTGTAAACAACAGTAGTGTAGATGGCTTTGCCCAAGAAATGTATAGAAATATAGACTTACAAGATACGCATATAAGTTAGCAATGCTTTTCCTTACAAAAGTTTTCTTTGAAAAAGGATTCTGCAAAGTGCCCTTTTACTGGCCTCTGCTAAGGTGTGTATATATTCCAAGAAATTGATTAATGAACAAAAGGGATATGAATGAATGTATATTTTTAATTCGATACGTTTATCTGTAACTGTTCCTCATCAAAGCTCCAGTATTTACATTTGGACACCAGATGCTAAATGTTTTCTCTGTGAATAAAATTTAAGGGGAAAAAAAATCAATCAGAGTTACAATCTGAACATTAAAAATTCTCCCGAACTTGTATAAGACAGTATGAAAATTTCCCCTTATTCCTCTCTGCAATATAAATGAGAATTGGGGGTGAATTTCCAAATAATTATTGTATCAACATAAAAGTGATTGAATTTCCATTTGTTTCTGTTAGAAATGAAAGAATAAATTGTATGGCTGTTCTCAAAATCCTGATGCCTGGGCCACAGCCTCGCCCCATTAAATCCCAGATCCCGGAGGGTGAGACCTAGGTGTCAGTACTTTTCCAAAGGTCCCCAGGTGACTACAGTGTGCCGTTCAATTGTTTCTCTTTTTTATGTTGAATCTGTGTAAATAAAACTTCCTGTCAAAAACTGAAGGAACTCTTGGTGACCAAAGTGTTTTAAAAATTCAGTTTTTATACACTAATTAATAAAATGTTCAGTGTCTCATGGAGGACTTAAAAAATAGAGCACATTCTGTGTTGAGACTTAAGAATTATTGAAAATTATTAAAATGGTATACTTGTTAGTCATTACAAAATTTGGAAGTAGAAGTTAATTCTTTTGAATCTAGTATTTTGTTTCCTGGCAGACCATATTTAAACCACTCTAAACAGGTCATTCACGGTTTTATCTTTAAGAGCTCCTGAGATGAAGTTTCCATCACCTCTTTTTGTCTCTGATTCTTCGTGAAGGTTCTTCATGTCTAACGTAAATCACTCTATTTTTATATTTTACCTTCTGGAGATGTAGGCCATTTGATCGTTGGGGTGTGTGTGTGTGTGTGTGTGTGTGTGTGTGTGTACAGACACATACACCTACATAAACACATTTTTAATCCTTATCATTCATATACTTGAAGACTGATATTACTATTTTTTTAGTCTAAATAGCCTAAGTTAGGTAAAGTTTCTTCATACCAATTAGAAGATTCTCCATTTTGACTGCTATTTTAGGTTTTAATGTAAAGGAAACATTCTACGCTAGAAATCATTGTTTTTACTAATCTTGCTGATAAAGAGAAGGCAATGGTGAGGAAATGACTAAAACCAGTTCCTAAACAGTGTGGAGCCCCCAGATTCTGGAAGGGCTGGGAACACACAGCATCATGAGCACATGTGGAGGAGTCAGCTCTGAGAAGAGTGGGGACGTGTTCAGGTGTGGGTGAAGTTACAGATGTATTTTCGGCTGGAGAGGCAGAGTATTGAGGGATTTTATGCCTTATTGCCTAAAACAGGGAGACATTAGGTCATCACAGGTGTTTACAGGGTGGAGGTAATATTGGGGCCTTACTGAAACGCTAACGTTTGGAGACGGTATGTGAACTGTGTCAGTGATCTTGTAATTTTAGTAAACATACAGATAACTAAAGCAGATTGTTCAATTACCTTGTTCAGAGATTTGGATTTTAATTATATTTACTTGACTTTGCAGAAAACATTGAAATTGATTCTGTGAGGTTAGAAAGTGACTATACATTTATGTATATGTGTCTCTTAAAAACAGACTAAATAGTTGTCATAATCATGACATAGAATCTGTAAAAAGTAAAATAATACCGTTGGTGCAAATACTATGCTAGTGATGGTGGTGAAAGGGGAGAATGAAAGAGAGTCTTAGCAACTTGAAATTTCATATTCTGGGAGAGGAGGATGTTTACGTATGGAGGGTCTTATAAACACTTGATTGAATTTGCCCAAATTTATATAAAGTTATGCCTATTCCTCCAGTTATAATAAGTAGTAAATAAGAATTGAAATGTTTTGCTTATTAACCCTAAACTTCACAACTGAACCATTGTGGAGAAATAGGGTTCAGAGTAAGAGCCACATATTTGGAGAAAATTTTAGGGGACTGAAATTGATTAAATTGAAAAAAAGACTGAGGTGATTCAGATATGTTTTCAAAGACAGAAGACACTGATCACTTACCAATCAGCATTTTTTAGTGAAGACAGAGGAAAGCTTGATCTTCAGTTGCATGATGAGGGATTTAGACCAGTTTGTTCACTGATTTATTTAAAGTCACCTGTCTACCTACTATGTAGAGGCACTATGCCAAGTTCTAGAGATGCGTTTCTGAATAACATAGGCACGATCTTACCGTCATGAAGCTTGTGTTTTGGCACGGATACAGAGGTTAAACAACTGTTTATCCTATGGCTGGCTGGGCTTGAATGGACCAGCTCTGCGGGTGCTGTGAGAGCACTTGATGGGGAGGAGGAACGGTGCAAGGTGGTGCTGAAACGTTAGGATGGTTGTAGAATACCTTGTGGGCTAATCAGTCCTCTTTTCAGCTCCCCTCCTCCTATGAAATTAACTCATCGTTGGTTCATTGTGCAGAATCCACCAAAATGAAGTCAAGAAGAATCCTTGATCTTTCTACCATGTAGAGACAGTCACTATTGTTGGCATTTTGGTGGATGATATTTTAGTTTTTTGTGTGTGTGTGTGTATGTGTGTGCCTATGTATATATATATATATATATATATTGGCTGTGTTGGGTCTTCATTGCTGCACGCAGGCTTTCTCTAGTTGCAGCAAGCGGGGGCTATTCTTTGTTGCAGTGTACGGGCTTGTCCTTGTGGTGGCTTCTCTCGTTGCGGAGCACGGGCTCTAGGCACGCGGGCTTCAGCAATTGTGGCACGCGGGCTCAGTAGTTGTGACTCGCGGGCTCTAGAGTGCAGGCTCGGTAGTTGTGGCGCACAGGCTTAGTTGCTCCGCAGCATGTGGGATCTTCCTGGACCAGGGCTCGAACCCGTGTCCCCTGCCTCAGCAGGTGGATTCTTAACCACTGCGCCACCAGGGAAGCCCAATTCTTTACAAAAATGAAATTAAAGTAACCCCTATGCCCTTTTCGGAAGGCCTTAAAAGTTAAATGCATTTTCATTTCCATAAGTTGATTTGGGAAACTTCATTTCTATACATGGAATTTATGACTCTTGGGTTCTCTGACTACTGTTGCTGTATAAAGAACAGTAACTACCCTTAGATACCAAAGTGCCGTAATACTTTGCTATAGCCCCAGTTAATAACTACTTGATAACTTAAGTAGATGAATGTCCATTTATAGCCCGAGGCAAGTATGTTCTTACCGAGGTGTTGTAGATAACATGTAATATACATGTTTGGTGTTTTAATTTTTATATAACAAAATGGTTGTGAATTTTGTATTTATTTTTCTAAGGATATTTAAAAGCATGATAATGCAATATTTTGGTACCAAGTAGGATTAATGAATTTATATTAATTATAGCCCTGTACAAAGTTAAAGAATTGTTAACTTCCTTCCTGTAATTCAATAGTTTGAATAAACTTACCTTTTATTTTTGACATATTCTTTTTTTTTTTTTTTTTTTTTTTTTGTGGTACGCGGGCCTCTCACTGCTGTGGCCTCTCCCGTTGCGGAGCACAGGCTCCGGACGCGCAGGCTCAGCGGCCATGGCTCACGGGCCCAGTAGCTCCGCGGCATGTGGGATCTTCCCGGACCGGGGCACGAACCCGTGTCCCCTGCATCGGCCGGCGGACTCTCAACCACTGCGCCACCAGGGAAGCCCGACATATTCTTTTTATGTACTTGTGTGACTTTCTGCTACCAAATTGCTGATATCCCTTTATATTTTATGGATCTTTTTTTTCCAGTAGTAGAAAATGAATATGATGTAGTGTTTTATGTTGCTATTGAGATCTTTAAATATTGAAATATACTGAAGCAGCATGGGTGTTTTTAGTTTTCTTCCTTTTAAAAAATGGCTTCTTAAGTAATGATTAGAATTTTACAGTGTATTTTAGAGAGTTTTCCACTTAGTTTTTTTTTTTTTTTTGGCCGTGCCTCAGGGCTTGCAGGATCTTAGTTCCACGACCAGGGACTGAACCCGTGCCCTTGGCAGTGAAAGCGTGGAGTCCTAACCACTGGACCGCCAGGGAATTCCCTCCCCTTAGCTTTTTTTTTTTTTTTTTGCGGTATGTGGGCCTCTCACTGCTGTGGCCTCTCCCGTTGCGGAGCGCAGGCTCAACGGCCATGGCTCACGGGCCCAGCCACTCCGCGGCATGTGGGATCCTCCCGGACCGGGGCACAAACCCGTGTCCCCTGCATCAGCAGGCGGACTCTCCACCGCTGCGCCACCAGGGAAGCCCTCCCCTTAGCTTTTAATATCACCCCTTCCCTGACTTTTGTGAGGTGGCGCTTAAAACCTTGGGGGATGATTTAGCTGTAAAGTGTGCAAGATTATGCTTTGATATTATCACTTATGCATTGTAACAAAGGTGCTGTTTCTGGAATCCTTAGTTCTGTCCCAAGAGACCAGTGTGCTGTTGCCAGTAAATATGATCCTTCTAGGACTTGGAGTTTGTGGTTGCTGGGTTGCCAGTGGTCAGGCTAGAGGCTGCACAGTTACTGGACTGAGCAAATTCCTGTCTGGCTATTAGCAGGCACGGAAGAATGCCTGCAGGTCAGCTCCGGGTTGGGAGTGTGAACAGAAAGTGCTGCCTTGGCTCCTGGCCTGGCGGGGGCTGGGCTGGCGTTTGTCCCTGGGTACTTTGAATGAGACACGCTGGCAACTGTCCAGATTGGAAATATACCTTCTCAGGTTCCACGCCTACCTTGGCTCATCTGCGGGCAGTATGGGGATAGCAGCAGCCAGTGGACGCCTGGCTGTGCCCGAGCTCAGTCTCCTGCCTTGAGAGCTGTGTTGCTTATCTGCGGACAGTCTGGGAGCAGCTTGCCAAATACAGGTCAGGAGGTGCGTGTGACCTGAAAAAGGGTCCTCTCCTTTTCCAGTTAGGCTGTTCAAGGCTTGAGCTTTATTTGGTTGTTATTTGTTAATGTTATTTTGCTGTTGGTTAACAGTTTTGATGTTTAGCTATACGTTTGTTTGAGGGAATATGGCTCGTGTCAGAAATTCGTAGTGCTACCCTTAGAGACCTGTGGAAAGTGGCTTTTTAATGGAGTTAACTCATGCATTCCTGGGAACAGTAATGAGTGATACTTACAAGTAGTTTGAACCCTGACATGTAGAGCACGCTGGAGTTTTGTTTTATTTTCCTGGAATGTGTAGCACATCACTGCTTTAGGATTTCATTCTGCTCCTCTTTTAATACTCTGTTCAGAATGGGTCTCCTTTGTCCTGGTCCTTGTACTTCACTGTCCCTACCCCCCGCACCCCCCCCCCCACCCCGGTCCCTACCCCTGGCAATTCTTTGAGCACTTTGTGTCGCTCTACAACACAGTTTGTCTGTCTTTCTCCTTCGGTAGGTTGTGAACACTCTGATCTTATTCTTGTGTGTTTAGGGCCTAGTACTTGGCCCCGTTGTAATATAGATGCTCAATAACTGTCTATTCAGTGAATAAGTGAATCACAGACTTGAACTGTGAATATATTGTCTACTTCTTTAAAAAAGTTTTTTCTCCAAATATAAATTCTAGGTCCTCCCATCAACATAAAACCTCTCAGAGGAGTTGAGATTAGGATAGTCAAGGGGTTAATGAGCCCAGGTACCTAGAATATTGCTTACAAAGAAGCCCTGAAACTGGTAGCAGTGGTAATAAAGGACTGTTTAAGGAAGATGAAACTAGAGCTGAAAGAACCCTTTCTTTAATAATTACGGAGGATGATGTGATACGGGATACACTGGGGAGACAAGATCTGCTTGTTTGCATAACTGTTAGGGTTCGACCGATCATTTTGAAAAATTAGAAAGCTAAATGTATTTGTTTGTGTGTATTCCCCTTTTTGACCTCCATCCTGAAGTTTTGTGTACTACTTTTCCCAGCCTGAACAAGTCCAGCCGTGGAAGAAAGACTGTTAAACTTGTTAACACATACACACTTGTAGCACCAATTAGAGTTTTCATATAATTTATGATACTTTTGGATGAAAGTTACTTTAAAGATAACTTTTTTTCTGATTATAAAAGTGGTAGCTGTCCTTCAGAACATTTGAAAACTGCACTGTGTAAAGGAGAAAAGAAAAATCATGTATAATGCCATCACTTAGAAACAATAAGTATTCCTATTTTAATATATATTTAAAAAACATTATTAATTAAATTCTTATTGTGAAATCAGAGAAGTGTTATGCTCTACTTTCTTTTTTCCTAATTAACTAATTTATCTGGATTTATTTTGGAGCACGGTTGAAAAATTATTTTAAAATTGTAATATTTAATCATCTGTCTTTTATCACTAAGAAAAAACTGATCTTTTGGATCGTTATTGGGGAAATTTATTTTTTAATTCCTCCACATTCCTTTTTTCTTTTTGCCGCGGCACACGGGATCTTAGTTCCTCAACCAGGGATCGAACCCGTGCCCCCCAGAGTGCAAGCTTGGAGTCTTAACCACTGGACCATCAGGGAAGTCCCACTTCCTCCATATTCTTTATTAAAGCCTCATAAAATTTTTTTGAGTAATATCTTTTACACTGTGTTCATTTTAATCAACTAATAAGTGATCTGCCGCAACCGATCAAAACAGTACAGTTGGAGTCCATATTCCCCTGGACACTACCTGGTCTCCATCTGGAAACTAAGCATTGTTTTCATTTTGGTGTGTATACATTTGTATCTTTTACTGTTATTTACAGCTTTAGGCTTGTAGAAGTATGTCGTTTTGTATGTGTGTCTTGACCTAAGAATACTCTGCAAAATGTTCCGTAGCTTCATTTTTTCATGTAAGGACAGGCCTTAGGTGGCCATGTTGAAAGGTTAAGATCTACTTTACTGCTTTTGATTGTGCATGGTTTTCCGTAGTCCAGATATTGCATAGCTGTTCAACCATTTTCTTTCTTGCTAGACCCTTAGATTGTTTGCAGTTTCCCCCTCTTATTTACAAGTGCTACAATAAATAGCCTTGGTGTGTCCTAAGAGAAGTGCTGGTTCAGAGAATTTACCACTCTGTAGTCTCACTAACAGAACAACTCGATGTTATTGGATTTTAATTTTTAATCACTGTGATGAGAGAAAAAAGTATCTCGTTGTTTAATTATATATAATAATATTTTTCTTAAGGGGAAATACCAGAATGTAATGATAAAGATGCAAAAAAATATGGTTTTCTGGTATAAGTCTTTACAGAGGCATGGCTGGCTGTTTGAAATAGAGACTTTGTGTTTAAAAAGTAAAAAATATTGTTTTGAATTTGTGATTGTGTATAAAGAAGCACTTAATCCCTCCCCCCAATTCACTTTAGTTAACTCCGTTTTCATTTCACTCAAGCTGTAACACAGGGAAAAAAGTATTCTTTGCTTTTCAATTTCTAGAGTCAGATTTTTTAAAGTCTAAGACCTTGGGAAACATTCGCAAACTTGACAAAATGCAGCTTGTTTAATAAAATATGGAACCAAGATACCATATTATATTCTGATTTAGAGGAATGGAGAAATAAGAATACATTTTCGTAGTTTGGAAAAGTGGCAAGTAATGGATTATTATTAGAATTCAAATATTGTACTCAAGAGTGTAGCATTTGTAGTGTTAAATTTATTTAAGTATTTTGTACGTGTATCAGTGATTTTTGGTTAGTACTGGCATGATCTATATGATAAGTTAACTGAAACAAATATGAATATGGTATTAAAAGGACCTGATCATAAACTACGCAGCTAAGTTTGTAAATAGTTCCCTCTGACATAAAGTTCACTTTTGTTAGTGCTTTTCTATCTCCATTTCGATTAAGTTACTTATTGTGATCAAAGTCTAAAGCACCTTACAAATATTGTACAATATAATATATTTTCTTCTGTATCTTATGGTCTCTTGAGAATTGAGCAGAAATGAATTGTTTTGTTTAATTCTTTTTAAGGTAATTTTATATGTCTTATATTGATTTAATGAAAATAAGTAACAGGAAATCTCTGCCTACACTTTTCTTATTTCCTGGTATGAAAAAAAATGCTTTAAAAGTGAATCAGAATATAAGGTAATCACTCCCCTAACTATTTTTACAGCTGTTTAATTTTGTTAATTAAATTGTTTTAAATTAAATTTTTATTTTATATTGGAGTATAGTTGATTTAGTTGTGTTAGTTTCAGGTGTACAGCAGTAACTTTGTTAATTAAATTCTTATCAAAAATGCTTTTTAAAAAAGATAAACACTTTTTTTGTTTGTTTGTTTTGTTTTTGCGGTACGCAGGCCTCCCACTGTTGTGGCCTCTCCGGCCACGGAGCGCAGGCTCCGGACGCGCAGGCTCAGCGGCCATGGCTCACTGGCCCAGCTGCTCCGTGGCACGTGGGATCTCCCCGGACCAGGGCTCGAACCTGTGTCCCCTGCATCGGCAGGCAGGCGGACTCTCAACCCCTGCGCCACCAGGGAAGCCTGATTTGCTTGATTTTTGAAGCAGCGAGTAGAAATGCAGTACGTGAAGGGTAGGCGAGAGGCCTTTCCGGCAGGAGGGAGTGCAAATTGTGTGCCTGGGAGGGCGACTCTTTCAGGGTGTTTGGGGCACAGAATATATGCGACGTGCAGAAGCTGCCCGGGGAGAAATTGACCCGGTCCGGCTGGTGAGAGGGAGCCCACCCGGGCGCCTTCGTCTCCAGGATGGAGTCAGCACATCGAGCTGTGCTGGGCGATAACTCAGCTTCCCAGCTTTGCAGGTCTGCATGTGCTTCTTCTCGTGTCACTTGGAGAAACTGTTTCTCTTCGAGATAAGATAAGACAAAGGCTCGGGAGGGTGGGGACGTCACCGAAACCGCACAGGAACAGGTGAGCAGCTGTGCTGGAGTTCAGAGCGAGACTAATTATTCTGAGTAACCTAACTCCAAATATTACAGGGAGGCGAGCCTTACAAAGTGCATGGCGATTGATGGAGATCACTTCGCAGTGGGTTTCACAGCTCTCCGGCTTTAAGGGAATTTTCCTAAGCACATTTCCCTTGCCTTTAGAGCTGAGTTTGTGCTGGGCCTTTTGCTGCAAGTTAGAGACAGGTTGAAATACAATTAATATTCATTAATTACCTTAATTCGTATCAGTTTAAAATAGCTTTATGTTGTGGTTTTATCTTGGTTTCTGTGTCTTCCTTGCCCTTTTGTTCAAGATGATGGTATCTTACTGCTGCTTCTTGCACAAAGTCTTGTTATCTTTTCTCTATAGCTGGTTAAAAAGAAAAGTGGAAAGATGACTTGTGATTTATCATTTATATATGGTGATGATTCCAAATCCCTAATGTCCCCTTGCCTGCCGTTCATTGAGTTTGGCGCGCTGAGTTGCTGTTTTCCTAACCAGCGAGTTGCCCTGGTTGTGCACCTTTCATCCTTGCTCTGATACCCCATCCCTAGATTCATGTTTCCTTTCTCTTCTTTCCTTTTTCCCTTTTCAGCCTGTTTTCCATCTGTCCTTGTTTCCTTGCCCTATATCTATTATTTCTGTGCTAACTATCTCTTAAGCTGAAAACAGATTCTCTAGTTGTCTGACCAGGGGTTCTGGCTGTCTTCATGAAACTCTCCCAAAGTGTGCTTGCTGCAAATTTACCTTTTCACAAAAAGATGAGCCATAGTGTCTTTGATGTCTTCTGAGGGCTTTTTAGTCTCTCTTTCCTCAAAGTGCCTCTAGTTTTCTCCCAAAGCTTTAGTTTTGCCTGCTGTCATAAGGTCTTGTTTTGATTTCAGATGAGAAATACTGCATGGATTACGTGACTGGGTGCACTGAACCGGTAACCCCACTTGTGAAATTAGGACATCTAAATAGCCTTGGTAAATGGGGCTTTCAACACTCCTCCCTCTGTCTCTCCCTGTATTTTGGTGGAGCTCTTTTTTTTTTTTTTTCTTTAACATCTTTATTGGAGTATAATTGATTTACAATGTTGTGTTAGTTTCTGCTGTATAACAAAGTGAATCAACCCCTCCCTCTTGTGTCTCCCTTCCACCCTCCCTATCCCACCCCTCCAGGCGGTCACGAGCTGATCTCCCTGTGCTATGCAGCTGCTTCCCACTAGCTATCTATTTTACTTTTGGTAGTGTATATATGTCCATGCCACTCTCTCACTTCATCCCAGCTTACGCTTCCCCCTCCCCGTGTCCTCAAGTCCACTCTCTACATCTGTGTCTTTATTCCTGTCCTGCCCCTAGGTTCCTCAGAACCATTTTTTTTTTTTTTTTAGATTCCATATATATGTGTTAGCATACGGTATTTGTTTTTCTATTTCTGAGTTACTTCACTCTGTATGACTGACTCTAGGTCCATCCACCTCACTACAAATAACTCAATTTCGTTTCTTTTTATGGCTGAGTAATATTCCATTGTATATACGTGCCACATCTTCTTTATCCATTCATCTGTCGATGGACACTTAGGTTGCTTCCATGTCCTGGCTATTGTCAATAGTGCTGCAATGAACATTTTGGTACATGACTCTTTTTGAATTATGGTTTTCTCAGGGTATATGCCCCGTAGTGATTGCTGAGTCATATGGTAATTCTATTTTTAGTTTTTTAAGGAACCTCCATACTGTTCTCCATAGTGGCTGTACCAATTTACATTCCCACCAACAGTGCAAGAGGGTTCTCTTTTCTCCACACCCTCTCCAGCATTTATTGTTTGTAGATTTTTTGATGATGGCCATTCTGACTGCTGTGAGATGATATCTCATTGTAGTTTTGATTTGCATTTCTCTAATGATTAGTGATGTTGAGCATCCTTTCATGTGCTTGTTGACAATCTGTGTATCTTCTGTGGAGAAATGTCTATTTAGGTCTTCTGCCCATTTTTGGATTGGGTTGTTTGGTTTTTTGATATTGAGCTGCATGAGCTGCTTGTAAATTTTGGAGATGAATCCTTTGTCCGTTGCTTCATTTGCAAATATTTTCTCCCCTTCTGAGAGTTGTCTTTTGGTCTTGTTTATGGTTTCCTTTGCTGTGCAGAAGCTTTGAAGTTTCATTAGGTCCCCTTTGTTTATTTTTGTTTTTATTTCCATTTCTCTAGGAGGGGGGTCAAAAGGGATCTTGCTGTGATTTATGTCATGGAGTGTTCTGCCTAGGTCTTTGTTTTAATAATGAAAGATCTTACAGAGGGGGTCGTTCCCACCTCTGAGATGGCATTTGATATCTCTTTTATTTTTTTATTTTTTTATTTTTTTGCAGTACGCGGGCCTCTCACTGTTGTGGCCTCTCCCGTTGCGGAGCACAGGCTCCGGACGCGCAGGCCCAGCGGCCATGGCTCACGGGCCCAGCCGCTCCGTGGCACGTGGGATCTTCCCGGCCCGGGGCACGAACCCATGTCCCCTGCTTTGGCAGGCGGACTCTCAACCACTGCGCCACCAGGGAGGCCCTGATATCTCTTTTGCTACCTGCCATTGTAGCCATCCTCTTTGCCTCAGTAGTACTGGCACATGCTGGAATCAGAAGAGGCTTTGAGCTATGTCAGGAGGTCAGTAAAATCAATTATTTTGACGATAACAGCAAGGCTGCTCTACCAATGTCGAGGATCCACCCATCTGTGGTCAATTTTATTACCATTTAGTGTTCGCTAGCAGTTTTGAGAGAGTAAGAAATTTATCATCTAGATTGGAACACAGCTACATGAACTTTACTTATATTTGTGAATCTTCTAAGTGGGGGAGAGCAAAAAAGGCAGGCTGCGTTTAAGGGCGGAGTCCGATTTCCGCCGTAAGGTGAAGGGCTGGGCAGGAGAAGTTAGAAGATGGTTCCTGTTCATCCCAGTTTGCCTTCAGTAGGACCGTGGTGGAAGGACCTTTTGTACGGATGGATTAAGAGATCCTGAAGGGGCGACTTTACTTGAAGGGTTGGGAGGGACGTTTGAAATAACTAGTGTTGGGCACAGAGAATGTAGGTGACGTTGAAAGCCAGAATTAGGAGTGTAGTAAAATCAGGCTGGGGAAAACCAACAGACCACAGGGTGTGGCAGTAAGGAAGAGCGCAGAGTGAAAGAGAAGTTTGTTCTTTAAGGAGGCAAAGAAAAAGAAGAGGATGGAGCAGAGGGATAAAGTACCAGCCTGCTTGAGGTGGAAGAGTGCTTCTGTGGTTTGAAACCGTTGTAGAAAAAGTCAAAGCCACTTGCTGTTTAATTTGTTACTCCTTGGAACTGGTAGAAGAGGCACAAGTGTAACTATGTAGGAGTCCCTTTGTAATTCATTATGTGTGAGTACTCAGTGCATACTTCTCCAAATATGCGTTTGTTGTATGTATAACATTTTTCATTAAGTAAATGTAAATTTTCATTTATTTATCTAGTAGTTTACCCAATGACTATTTTTTTCAGGACCAACCATGTGGTTTTTCCAAGTTAATCATTTGAAACCTTTCTCATATTGAAGAAGAAAGTCATAGCAGCATATACAGCCATAAGAAATACTGGAAATTCTGCTAAAGTGCCTTCTTTGGGGGAAAATAGTATTGTGTAGTAATTAAGATCACAAATTCTTAATTTGTCAGATTTATGCATCTTTTTCTTTGTGGTTAATTTTTCCCCCTATTTAAAGTTCTTCCCTGTTCTGGGGTCATGAAGATAATCTCCTGTATAAATTTCCAGAAGCTTTATTGTTTGCTTTGCACATGTAGATTTATAATTCACCTGTGTATAATTTTTGTGTATGATGTGAGTCTCAAATTTCATTTTTTCCCAAATGTATTCCAGTTTTTCTAGTAGCATTTATTGAAAAGTTAATCTTTCCCCTGCATTGCTACTATTACTCTGTATCGCTACTTTTGTTGTTAAGCAAGTATTCATTATACTTCATATGTGTCTGAGTCTTCGTTGTGTTCCGTTGGTCAATTTGTCTGTTCATGCACCATTATCACACTGTCTCGTTGTAGCTTTATAGTAAATCTTACCTTTCCATCTAGTTCTTCTTTGAGGATATCTTGGCTGTTCTTGGCCTTCACATTTCCGTATAAATTCTAGAATCAGCTTGTAGAGTTTTTAAAAATAAATAAATAAGTAAATAATTTATGTTTGGCTGCATTGGGTCTTTGCTGGTGCACACGGGCTTTTCTCTAGTTGCGGCGAGCGGGGGCTACTCTTCATTGCGGTGCGTGGGCTTCTCATCGAGGTGTCTTCTCTTGTTGCGGAGCACGGGGTCTAGGCACGCGGGCTCAGTAGTTGTGGCTTGCGGGCTCTAGAGCAAAGGCTTAGTAGTTGTGGTGCACAGGCTTAGTTGCTCTGCAGCATGTGGGATCTTCCCGGACCAGGGCTCGAACCCGTGTCTCCTGCATTGGCAGGTGGATTCTTAACCACTGCGCCACCAGGGCAGTCCCTCAGCTTGTAGAGTTCTTAAAAAAAAGATCTGTTGGAATTTTAATTCGGATGCATTGAACCTACAGGTCACTTTGAAGAGAACTGACATCTACTGTATTGAGTCTTCTCATCTAGGATCATAGTGGGTTGCTTAATTTATTCAGGTCTTTGTTAATTTCTCATAATGATATTTTAGAGTTTTCTATGTAGTAGTCTTACTTATATATATATTTTTAACTTTAACTTTGCTCTTATCTCAGACTTTCAGAAAAGTTTTAAGAACAGTACTCTGCAAAAACTCCTGCGTACCCTCTACCGAGATTCCCCACATGAACGCATTACCACATTTTCCTTACTGCCCTCATCATGCTTACAGACTTAAACCTGTTCCTTTACCCCTAAACACTCCAGTGTGTGTTTCCTAATAACCAAATGTTAGTTAAAATTTGCAGATCATAATCAGAGCTCATGCATAGCAAAAGTAAATCCCAGATCATGCATTATGTTTGGTTGTCAAGCTGCTTTAGTTTCCTGTCGCCTGTGACAGTTTCTCATCTTTCTTTGTTTCATGACCTTGAAATTTTTGAACAATTCAAGCTAGTTATTTTGTATAAAGGTTCTCAATTTGAGTTTGTCTAATGTTTCCTCATGGTGAGATTTAAGCTGTATGTACATTTTCGGCAGAAGTACCACAGAAGGGGTATGATGTACTGAGCAGAACTCTGATCATTTGGTGTAAAGTTACTGTTTTCTGCTTTGTAATTAAGTATCTTTGGAGAGATGCATGTATTTTTAAATTAGATTTATTCTTAGATATTTGATATTGTTTGGCGCTATTGTAAATGATATCTTTAAAATTTTTTTATTTTTAAACTATTACAGTGTATAAAAATGTAATTCATTCAGTACATTGATCTTACATTCCACACGTTTACTAAACTCACTTATTGTAATTTATCTGTAGATTTGAAAAATATGTTCTTTGTATACAGTCAGGTCTGTAAATAAGAGTTTTATTGCTTCCCTTCCAATCCTGCTATCTTTTGCTTTTCCTTGCCTTACTGAACCTACTAAGACCTCAGCTGAAGTGTTGAACAGAAGTGGTGGTAGCAGGTTTCCTTACGTAGTGTCTGTTTTTAAAGGAGAAGCTTTCTGTGCTTAACTCATAAGTATCATTTTTCTTTTTTCATAGATTGTTAGATCAAATTAAGGAATTTACCTTTTTTCCTGAGTTTTCTGAGGGTCTTTTAAAAAAAATAACAACTGGCTGTTGAATTTTACTGAATGTTTGTAGTGTTAATGAATCCTAATAATTGATTTTAAGAAAAAATTCAAGTTTATGGAGGTATAGTTTACATACAATAAAATTCACTTTTTTAAGAGTACAGTTTGAGATTTAGAATAGTTCTGTTTCCCGCCGAAGATCCTTCATTCCACGTTTTTTGTCAGTCCCTTTGCCCCTCCTCAGCTCCTGATCCCCTCCCCAATCTGATTTCTGTTATTTTAGATTAGTTTTGCCTGTTCTGGCATTTCAGGTAAGTGGAACCTTACACTATATATTCCTGGTGTCTTGTGTCTTTCACTTAGCATAATTCATGTTGTTGTGTCTATCAGCACCTCAGTCCTATTTACTGCTGAGTAGTTTTCCATTATATGGATTTTTGTTTATGTGCTCATCTGTTGATGGAAGTTGTAATAGTTTCCCGTTTGGGGCAGTTAGGAAAAAAAAAGCTGCTGTAAATGTTTGGATATAATATTTTGTGTGGATATCTCTTTTCGGTAAATTCCTAGGATAGTAGGATTTCAGATAGTATGGTAAACAATATATGAGAGTGTCAATTGTTCTGCATCCTTGCTAACACTTGGTAGTGTCAGTTTTTAAAATTTTAGCCTTTCTAGTGGATGTGTAGTATTATCTTATTGGGGTTTTAAGGTGCATTTCTCTGATGATTACAGTGTTGAACATTATTTCCTGTGCTTCTTTGCCATCCATTATAATTTTGAGTATCTTTTCATAGATTGATTTTTTAAATGTTAAAACAAAGTTGCATTCTTGGAATAAACCAAACATGGTTGTGATATGTTGTACTTTTTACTTATTACTAGATTTGGTTTGCTGATATTTGTTTACGATTTTTGTATCTATGTTTTGTAAATTTTATTATCAAGGTTACTCTACCCTCAGGATGAATTGTGGAATTCTTTGCAGGATGGCTGTATAAAATATGCATCAGTTTAATTCCTTGACTATTTTCTTTTGAGAAAATATTGGGTGAATAAAGTATAGAGGAAAAGTGGAACTATGTTCATGTTTTGTCACATAAACATATAGGACTAAAAATCTGCTTCTGATGCCAATTTAAATATTTCTGGAGTATCCAGGGTACAGTTAGTTCTTCAAGTTATGTATGGTGCACTCTGAACTCCTCTGTGTATGCAACATTTATAGAAGGTTTATTGTGTCCTTGGGTTGAGGGCTTGAGGGCTTGAGGATACACAGTCAAACGCCCCCATTGTCAGTTACTTCAGTTTAGGGGGAAGAGCTTAAGTAAACGCTAGTAATAACATTTTCTCATGCTCTATTTGGAAAATGGCATGCAGGATGAAATGGGGCCAAAGACGAGAAAGGGCTGAGGCAGGAGAAGCTTCAGAGAAAGGTGATGCCAGAGCTTTGGTTCTGGAATGATTTTGTCAGAGGAAGAAGCCATTTGAGCAAAGGCTTGGGGATCGGCTCAGCCTGGAGTACTTGGGTTGAAAATGGCTGGAGGAAGGAGATGAGAGAAAGTAGTTATCCAAAGAAATAAGCATTTGCCATGCTATTAAACAAATGAAATCAATTAAGGTAATGTGATAGTCCTTCATATGCAGTGTATACTTCAACTAAAAACAATAACGAGAGTTCATCTGTATGTTATGCGAGGTACAGCTGGTGAGCTGAGGGAAGATGCAGGAATGTCTGCAGGCTCACTTGCTATCCAGGTGACTGGTTCAGGTCGCCAGTCTCACTGTGTGCTATGCCTTTCAAATTTGTGCCAGGCTCTGCAGTCCATTGCCAGGTTTCACTGAATCTAAATTCTGTCCTAATAACCATTAATTCTAAGGCGCACAATTATTTTATGTACTTCTGAAAGAGAAAAAATAACACTGCCAATTAAGTCATGACACACCATTGATTGCTAAATGCATCTTAGTTCTAAACACGTTAGCACATGAAAAAGGTACATATTAGAATTGTGGAGATATGTGGTATTTCGTTTCATCCTCACAGTAACAGTGTTGGTAGGTATCACCCCCTTATAAATCACTATGTCATGGTTTTTCAGAGTAGCTGTTATTGGGTATTCAAACCTGTGGTTTTGACTCCTCAGATGCTGAATTACACACTACTATAATTTAGTTAATTGCCCTTTATTATTAAACATTTAGCTTATTTCTAAGCTTTCTCTTTTTCTGTTTTCTTTTTCTCTTCCTTGTCTTTTTTTCCTTGTTTTTTGTTTTAGGTACCACTTCAGAGAATATCTCTGTAGCTAAACTTCTGATTATTTTAAGTATAGATGGCTAGAAGTAAGAAAAGTCTAAACATTCTTAAGACTCAATATATGCATATAGCCATGTTGCTTTTCAAAACTGTAATACCAGTTTATATTTTTCACAACAATGCTTGAAGGTGTAAGTTCCACCATAACTTCTTTAGCGTTGGTTATTACAATAAACTTTTTTTCTAATTCTGAAGGCAAGAATGGTATCTCATTTTCATTTGCATTTTTTGGATTATTAGATTGAAGACTTGTTCACGTTAATTTTTATAGGAGCTTATCATTGATGTGTAAGTTTCTGGAATTTTTTTGTTGTTATAAGTAAATTATAAATAAAGTACAGATGTAATTATGCAGCCATCATGACATTTTTAATTACTAGATTTATTTTTCCCCTACAGTAGCATAATAGCCAGATTTTTAATTTTAAAAAATAATTGGTGTAGTTAGAAAATTTTTGGAGTGCTGTTGAATTTCTTACTTTGATCTGTGGCTCAATTGTGAATTTTTCTAGGTAAGATTTCATATTTAGAAGAATTAATGAACTTAATATATATAGTGTTTATGATCCTGTTAACGGTGGGATAAAAATTGTAATTGATGTGAAACCTGATTAAGTCTCTGAAAAAATTTTAAATTGTAATGGTATATGTTTAAAATGTAATAAGATGTGCTATACTAGGTGGTAAAAAAAATTTGGGGCACTTAAGTAATAACACAAAGATTCTGTTAAAATCTTTTCCTGTTGATTTTATTCCATTAGTAAAAGTACCTCATCAAGGAGACTGATTTTTCAGCTGATGTAAGAATGAAAAAAAATGTTTTTCACCTTGATCTTTTATAAGGATCTGTTTGAATACTTGTGAAGTAGAAGCATTTGGGTTAAACATTTAAAAAGATTTCTCTTGAGCCACACTACCTGCTATTTCTAAATGGCTTTCAGCAATATATATTGACGTGCATACTTGAATCCTTTTTAGGGAACAAAAAATTGATTATTAAGTAATATATATTAAATTGCAGACTTTTCTTGTGGCAAAATATTTCTATCAGTGGGCTCTGATAGAAATAGATTATTGAAAGAAAGTTGAAGGGTTGGCACAGTTTAACGGGAAGCAAATGGATAGACAAAGGGGAGCCTTGTCCAGTGCTCTTTGTTAGGCGGCTATGGATGAGTCACTTAACTTTGCTCTGTCTTTGTTTTTGTATTTGGAAATTAACACAGTAACACAGGTCATTGATTGTTCATATTGTAGAAACAGTTAAATTCTGATATTCTGCTGAAGAGTTGGTCCACCAGTCACTATGGTTATTTCGTTCTTAGTTTTTAGTTTTGGGTTAAGATGAATTTATTTCATGGCTTGATCCAATCTAGCATGTTTTAAATGATTTTCCTCTATTGATATTAATGGGGTACGTTGGATGATGATATGGGCTATCAGTATCTTGTTAACAAGGTAAGAGTAGATTATTCTCTAGAAGATAGGTTGGACTGTATAATTATTTTTACAGAGTTAAAAAAGGAGAATTTGTGCCAGAGAAATTAAGATCCCAAACGTGTATTTTTGTCATGCCAAAAAATTACTACAGTGTTTTCTCTCAAGCTTATTCAGAGTGGTAGGGCTTCTCTGAAGCTTCCTGAATCTTTCTACATCTGTTTTATCCAGCTGTTGAATCTTAGAATGTAGCATTTGAGAATACTGAGATAAAGCAAAAATGCAAAAGTTGTAGGGATTGGTACCATGTGGTGGGTCCAGTAAGTGAAGAATGATGGGCGGGAGTTCTGCTAGCTTTGGGTACTTACATTTTTCCTTTATTGTGCTTTTTCATTTATTGTATACATTTGAGTATTTCTGCTAACATTTCTGCGAAACTTATTTGCTTTTCATGATTTTAAAATTGAAAAGATACTGTATGATTTTACTCTACCCTGGAATTAAGCCTCTTTCCCCTTAGGGAACACATTCCCAGTTTTATAATGACAGTGAGAATACAAGTCAGCAAGACCACAATTCACTTACCTGAAATGCATTTAATGGCAGACTTTAAAAAATTAAGTTAAAAAACCCTTAAATAGGGCTTCCCTGGTGGCGCAGTGGTGGGGAGTCTGCCTGCCGATGCAGGGGGACACGGGTTCGTGTCCCGGTCCGGGAGGATCCCACGTGCTGCGGAGCGGCTGGGCCCGTGAGCCATGGCCGCTGAGCCTGCGCGTCCGGAGCCTGTGCTCCGCAGCGGGAGAGGCCACAACAGTGAGAGGCCCGCGTACCGCAAAAAAAAAAAAAACAACAACAAACTTTTAAATAATGAATAATTGTGTTAATAAAGTATTGGGGCTTTTTAAAAAAACAATGATTAAAAGTTCAGATGTTGTGAAATTGTCAGATTAATAGGCTTTGTTAAACATTCCCGATTGCAGTGATGAAAATAATTAGCAGTGAGTTATTCTATAAAAATATTTTTTGTTTGTTAAACATGAATTTCTTGTTTGCATACATTTATCTCTTCTTTCTCTCCTGAGGCTTCATTAAAATGATAGCACAGGAATAAAAAAAAAAGGTAGAAGTCTGTGGCAGAGAGATCAGAAGAAGGTAGTAGCAGATGAGGAATTTCAGCAAATTGGGATAAAGGAATATTATTTGACTTAGTTAACTAGAGGAATCTGTATTCTAAGTTCTTGCAGAGAAGAAAACCAACACGAGCAGATCAGATCAAACTGAAGGCTCCCTGCAAGGCTTCGGGTTTGGGGGTTTCAGTTAGTACAGAAGGTGAGGGTGAAGACTTGGCAGAAAACCGGGGGGCTTGACTGAAAGGCTGTGTGTGAAGAGGTGAGGCCCCTGGTTCCGTGACTGTTTTGCCAGAGACCAGAGGCCTTGTTCTCTGGAAAATGGCCCTTTACCAGAGTAAGATGAACAGATACTACCAGTGGGAACACGCCCACAGAAAGGCTGAGTGCTGCCCGGGTACTTGAGAATGAAGACTGCCTACCAGATGATGGTCTTGCTCTACAGAACTCCTGGTCAGCTTTTACGTGCCTTGTGAATGTGAATGGAAAACAAATGTGTTGAGGAAAGCCTTTCCATGAAAGAGGAAGAGCAGAAACAATAGGAAAACAACAACAACAACAACAAGAAGGAAACAAAAACAGTGGAGGGAAATTAGAAATGTGATTGTAGAAGTAGAAATTTCAACAGGAGGATTAGAAAGTCAAGTGGGGACATTTCCAGGCAGGTGGAATAAGGAGGTAAAGGAATGCATTATAGAAACGAGGAGGATTCAAGCAAACTCAGGAGCAGCATCCAATTAGAGAGCTGGCAGGATGAGGACAAAACACGGGGAGGCATTTTAAAGAAATAACATCAGAACACTTGTCAGCTTTACGTGCCTCGTGCCTCCAGAGTGGCTGTGCTCTCAGGGTGCGCAGCTCAGTGAATGCAAGCACCGCATACCTCATGTGTCCTTGGGGAAGTTTAGATCCTTGACGCTTGCAGTTCAGAGGGGAGAAGAAAGAGGAGATAAAGGGATGGGGCATCTGAAAGGCAGAACAGTCGTGGATGCTAATTGTTACTTACAGCTTTAAAACCCTGAAGAAGAATGACTTTCATCCTGGAATTCAGTGTGTGCGTGTGTGTGTGTGCGCGCGCACATTGTCTATCACTAGGTATGAAGGTGGACATGAAAGGACTCCAGTGTGTACCCAGGAGCGAGGGTGAAGGGAGCCCAGGATGATGCTGGGTAGCGGGTCCAGAGGGCAGCTGGGCACGGGGGAGACGGGAGGGCAGGGCCCTGTGATGGTTATATAAGCCTTTTAAAATAGTATATCCAGCTTAAAAAAAAAAACCCATTCTTTTATCACTTTAATAAAAAAGTTAATATAAAGTGCATCTTCTTGAAGTGCTGTCAGTATTTAATAGGACTGTGAGACTGTAATTCACACAACTTGAAGTGAACAACTAAATGGAAGGGAAAAAAAGCAGAGTGAAATCAGGGTGAGAAGCAATTCTTTTCCTCATGAAGAGTACTCAGTAGTTCTAATGGATTCTATTCTAGGACAGTAATTCTTGTGAACTGAGACTAAATTGTAGCTGAGTTGAATTTTAATTGTTGAATAATTACTGTGTAATTATGTCCACAAGATGCATGCGATTATAAAAATAGTAACTGAGTTCAAGAACTACTTTGACTTAAAGTTTTTGGGCTCAGTTGACCGCAGTAACTAGGGACTTGACAAATCAAGTTGATGCTGTAAAAACTCAAGATTGAATTTTGGTGTAGGTGGAAAGCAGCAGCTTTAAAGGAAACCATTCATAGCTATGTTGGAGTAAAGGCAAAATGCCCAAAGTGCAGTGGAGGAGAGGGTTTTCACTGGGAGAGCTAATGAAAAAACAAAACAGCTTGCTTACTTTTAACTCTGTTTAGGAAAACTGAAGCCCTTTAACCCTGTAAGTAGCATTTCTTTGAGATGATGTCATGTTTTATGAGCTGGGAAGCTGCACGAATCTTTGGATCATATAATCACTATTTTACATTTTAGAGTGATTATTTTTGTTTGTGAAAAGTTAACTATTTGATTAACTTTTTAAGTGCCTTGACAAAACCATTGTAGTTTCATAACACATTTTGTATAAGGGATCACAGTAACATATAAATTGTGTTTGTCTCAAGTCTTGCTCTGAAAAATCAAAAATCCAGGTAGATTTTTCCACTCAGAGAAATCCCAGTTATAGTGTTTGATTTACTTGGGCATGTATACTTTTTTAAAGTCAAAATCTACCTTTAAAAAAAACACCTAACTTTCACCTAAACTTTGCCAACTGGTAAACCTTTGTGTTTTTATCCATGTTTTGAGAATCTATTATGTTACCCTATTTCCTTAATTTTATTTATCCAGCACATTTGTGGGAAATGCTAAGTTGGATGGCCAGCAATGAATATATCTGATTGGAGGGGTATGTACAGTCCAACAGATTGTAACAATCAGTTTTCCTTTAATTTTGTTTGAAACACCCAGTTGGTTACTAACCCTGTTCCGTCTGTCTGTCTGTCCTTTCATGCATTCACTAATTATTTACTGCTATCTGGTTTCTGTCCCATTTTGTCATTCTCTCTGATACTGCCCTAATTGGATGTTTTTTTCCTCATCACGTTGGATTCTTACACACAGTCTTTTCTGCCAGAACACCGTGATCTTTCTAATATGCAAATCTAATTAGATGGCTCTCTCCATTGCCTGTGGACTAAAGAATCAGAGTTAAGGCCCTTTATGCTTTGGCATGGATCTGCCTTTCCAGCTTCTTTTTCCTTCTTCTCCTTTTCTATACACCCTCCAGCTTCAGTTTTGCATTTTTGAATTTCTCCTTTTGTTCTTTCATTGGTCTGGAATGCTCTTCCCTGATTCTCTATTTGTTGAAATCTTTGGACCTTCGAGACCCAGCTTACCTCACTTTCTCTCTCCAAAGTCGAGGCCCCCTTGGGTTGACATCAGTCAGGTAGCCAGAGTCATCCTGTCTTAATGTTCCCATATAAGAGTATTTTACTTTGGTCTCTTATTTGTGTAGGACAGCATGGCCAGGGAAGAGCAAAGGTGTTTGTAGATGGGAGAGGGACCAAGATGATAGATCCAGGAGAAGCAACCTGAACATCATGAATGTCACCAGTGTTGGAAATGTTCAAATTAATATTTCAAAAGAGTCTGAGCCCTAGGCAGTTAATAAGGCAGGCAAATGTAGACTTGTTTATAAAGCAAGGAAATCCTTGCTTTGGTTTATTCCCCTAATTTACTTACTAACACGTAAGTTTGTGTAGCGTGGGGTTAGAATCTTCATCTCAAGGAATTAAGGTAGCCACTATGTTTTGATTTTTGCCTGTTTTGGGGGCCTGCGTTAGTGTCCTCAGATGGGGAAAAGGTGAGGAAGGAGACGGTGGTGTAGACTAACCGTACCTACTTTATAGCACTTAGGGGCAGTGTTGCGGGGCTGGATTTCTGACCACCCTTCCCTGCCTTTATCACTTCAGTTATTCTCCCCTGACCCTGCCGTGAAATAATTAGTTTGAATCCTTTAAATGGCAATGGGAGATAACTTTGTAATTTTCTGGAGTTGTTAGGATCTTATTTCTACCTGTGTTTTGTTTTTAAGAAAAAAATGTGCTTTTGTTTTTTGTTTAGGATGAGAACTACTAGTTTTTTTTTTTTTTTTTTTTTTTTTTCTGGTGCTATGCCTGACACATAATAGGAATTCAGTAAATTCAGTAGAATGTGTTTGTAATCAGGCCACTTCATGATTCGAAGGCCCCTTCAGACTCACTCAAGAGCTGTGTGATGTTATGTGCTGAAGACATTACATTTTTTAGGAAGACATGTTTTTAAAGTCTTTATACAGCCTCATCATCCTATGGCTACCTCGAATCGTTAACATTTAGGATAAGTATGGTTCCGCCCGTTATAAAAGTGAGACGAAGTGGAATTAGGTGAATCAGTCAGTGTTTTCTCTGGGGGCTGTTTCGGCATGGATTTGTCAGAGGCTTAACATCTTAGTGCTCTGATGGTCGCCTGTCCTACTAGTGGTTGGTAGTCCAGAAGGAGAAGTGGTTCCTGAAGTCCGTAAATAGTTTCCAGTTTGTCCTTCCAAAGCTGGTGAAATTCCTGTTAGAAGATAATATCGAACAGTATGGTTGACTCGTAGGCTTACACCTAGAAATCCTAGGATACTTGGTTGAGGACTAATTTTGTGAAAAAGATTTACTGATTCTCTTACACTTGCTTGCTTGCTTTTTTTTTTTTTTTTTTAAACTCAAGTGTCTAAGGCGTATTTACTCTATGACTTTAATTAAAAGTTACAAACAGAATTCCTGCCCTGTTGACAAACTTCTTTCTGTAAGCCTTTGTGGTCGTTAGGAATATTCTGTTGTGACCCAGCTCAGTCAGTAACTGAGCTCACCTGTGTCAAATGATGCTTCCTATTCCCATGGCCTGTGGAGCGGCGGGAGTGCCTTCTTCCTGGATTCTTGTTTGCTTTCTGTTGAGTCACATGAGACGCGTGACATCAGCCCTTAACTTTAACCAAAGAAAATTGGGAATTAGCGTGAGGCCAAACAAGATGTGAACCGGTCAACACACCACACCGTTCAGAAACACAGAAACACATCCCATGAGGTGTGTTACCTGATGAATCAGGAGGGGCAGGGACCTGGGAGCTGCTGAAAACGTGCTCAGGCTCCCGTCTCA
Source organism: Mesoplodon densirostris (assembly GCF_025265405.1). Classification (NCBI taxonomy): domain Eukaryota; kingdom Metazoa; phylum Chordata; class Mammalia; order Artiodactyla; family Ziphiidae; genus Mesoplodon; species Mesoplodon densirostris. The sequence continues at coordinate 84,130,234 of NC_082672.1, forward strand.
AGGGCCCTCAGGCACCCGTGGATCTCCTTGGTCTGTCTTCCGTGTTTCAGGAAGCCTGGCGGCAGGTTTGTATTTGCTGCGATGGCACTGGCGTAGGCTCGCTGAAGCGTCCCGTTTCTTCGTCGTTGGTTTCTCCTCTCACGGCAGTAACACTGGCTATTTTTATAGGTGGCAGGACCGTAGAATTAGTCAGTTTAACAGATACCTGTTTTGTGCCAAGCATTGTTCTGGGCATGTAGATTCATAGCAGTAAGTAAAATAAAGTCCCTGGACTGAGGAGGCTTATATTCTAAATAACTGAAACACATAGTAAGTTTGCCAGATGTTAAGTGCTATAGGAGTAGCAAGGCTGGGGAGAGCCTTAAGCTGCGCTGGTTTCGAGGGGACGGGCGGGCTTTCTGTTTTCAGGAGGATGATGCAGGAAGCCTCCCTGAGAAGGTGACAGTGGAGCCAGGTCCCGAAGAAGGTACGGAGGAAACCGTCTTGCGGGCAGAGGGATTGCCTCGGTCAGTACCAGAGGCCTGAAACACAAGCGTGCCTAGGGTGTTTAAAGAACAGCCCGGAGACCACCGCGAATGAAGTGAAGTGAGGGGGCACCGGTGGGGCGGCCTCAGGGGGGTTGGGCAGGGGGGAGCGTCAGTGAAGGGTCCGCGGGCCCCCGGGAAGACTCGGGCTTTTATGTGAGTGAGGAGGGCGGCAGTGGCTTAGCTTATGCCAGGCTCCGATTGACTGCTGTACCGGCCCTGACTGCGCGGGCCGAGGCGGGGGAAGGGGGGACAGCCAGAAGCTGTGCGGCCGTCGGTTGGGTTCCCTGGTCGGGCCTCTTCAGGTTCTGCAAAGAATTTGAAGGTGGCGCCAAGAGGACTTGCTGGATGCAGACCGGGAGAGGGAGAGGAGACTGGAGGATGACCTCACGGGTTTGGGCGCGTACAGGCGTGGGGATGAAGCTGTCGCTGGAGGAGAGGGGGAGGACCCAGCGAGGAAGGCGCAGAAAGGGGAGCTTGGAGGCCGCCGCCGGGTGAGGCTGGAGGCGGCCGCTGCCTCCTGAGGGGTGGAGTGGGGCAGCCCCTGGGCTCGAGGCAGCTGGAGTTCAGGCCGGAGGAGGTAGCTGTGTGCAGCACCCGCCTGTGGGCCATGCTGAAAGCCGTAGGACTAGATGCCACAAGACTAGGCGGGGGAGGAGGGCGGGTGGAGAGAAGGCCCGAGGATGGATCCCCCAGGAGTTTCTGGTGTTGGAAAGACGAGGAGATCGCAGCCAGGGGAGCTGAGGCGATCCAGGGGACAGACCCGAAGAGTGAGGGATCCTGAGGTCCGCTGCTGCAGGGCAGAGCCCTCGCCCTGTCAGCTGAGGCTGCTTCCGTGAGGAAGGGGGGGTGGTGGTGAGACCTGCTCACGTGACTTAGCAGTGGGGAGGGTCGCCGGAGGCCCTGAGGGTGGGGATGCAGGTCCCGTGGGCATGGGTTCAAGAGGATGAGAAGGGAGGAAATGGAGGCAGTGAGTGTGGACAGTGAGTGGGAAGGGGGAAGTGGGTGATGAGAGGGAGAGAAGGAAGCCGAGATACACGTTGCTGACGCGCCGTCTCTGCGTGGCCCGAGGGGGCAGGATCCGGTGGGTAAGTACAGGGGTTGGTCTCAGGTATGAGGAAGGCTCGTGTGGCCTCAGTAGTAAACAGGAAAGCAGAATATATGGACACACGTACAGACCCGTAAGTTGATGTGGTGATGAAAGCTCGAGGAGCATTTGGTTATTTTAAAAAGTGAGAAAATTTGAAGTTTTATGGATAGTTTGGTAGATACAGATAGTTTGGTTGACACTGTCATCAAAACACGTGGTAGAGTGGGGTTAAATAAATTAAATTGGAAAAGAAATTTGAAAAGACAGTTTGTTTTTCATTTTGTAGAATATCTGAACATTCTTTTTGCATATTTTTGTTGATAGGTCAGTTCCGAAAGAAACAACAATATAAAAATATCTCATAACTGCATCAATAAAGTGAAAAATTCCAGCAACAGCCTCCAGTCCCTTTCGTTATCCCCGATTCTCAGCTGGTCATTTAAATGCAGTATTAACTGGAAGACAGAATTACCCACCATGTATCACCATGTTTACCTTGCAGCACAGACACCCAAGCCAGAAAGTTCTAGTTTGTGCTTCCCTGTAATCTACCCATGAAAGAATTTAAATCCAAGTTAAGACTTTTCAAATAAGAAATAATAAACATTTTAATGTTTATGAAAGAGGTGGTAAGACGGTTTTCATAAAGCCTTTACATATCTTTTAACCTTCATTTATTTCTTATGCCATTAAAACATAGGCTAGGACAGCAGAGTATTATACAGTTGGGTTTTTTTCCAGATCTCGTGACAAATACAAACCACTGTGTGCACAAGAAGCTTGAAGCAAAGCTGTGCAGTGCAGTGCAGTGATTATGAGTTTGGACTGGGGGTCACACAGGATTCATATCTCGCCTCTACACTCATTTCTCAGGTGTCTCTACTTGGGCAACTTCCCCAAACTTCCAAACCTCACTTTCAAAACGGGGATGGTAGCTGCCTCCCAGAGCTGTAAACATGAACTGGGGCAACATGTCGGAGTGTTCTAGTGCGACGCCTGTACATAGTGAAGGTCTGTGAAATGTTGTGAGTCTGTGGTTTCCTTTGACCACTTGAATGAACTCCATCCCAGCTGTGAGAAGAAAAGTCACTGTGTCTTCAGTTCCTGTTCTGAGTGATGTATGTGTGCACATACCCACACACACAACCCAAGTTAGTAGAGTTAAAAAACAAAACAAAACAAAACCTTAGTCTTATAAATTACATGAGAACTTCATTGAATATCCTGGACTGTATTGGCTCATTTGTGAAAGAATGATAGAAATGACAATGGAGCCGCACCTTCTACCTTTCCTTTTTAATTAGTGTGTCTCTCCTGGTTTATTCCTCCTAATCATAGCATTTGAGAAGTTTGTTGGTTTTGTTTGTTTAACGAGTTCCTACCTCAGGAGAACTGTGTGGCCTGAATTGGATTGGACTTGGGACCCCCTCTTAAAATGACCCTGCTGCTCAGAGGTGAAAATATTCAACTCCCTGCTTTGGGACATTTCAGGAGAGTTCAAATGCCAGAGATGTCACAGATGTGTTTAAAGGCCTAAGGATTGTCCAGACTTCTTTTTTTTTTTTTTTTTTTTTTTTTTTTTTTGCGGTATGCGGGCCTCTCACTGTTGTGGCCTCCCCCGTTGCGGAGCACAGGCTCCGGACGTGCAGGCCCAGCGGCCATGGCTCACGGGCCCAGCCGCTCCGCGGCATATGGGATCCTCCCGGACCGGGGCACGAACCCGTATCCCCTGCATCGGCAGGCGGACTCTCAACCACTTGCACCACCAGGGAGGCCCCCAGACTTCTTATCACCTTGATTGATGATAGTGTACAGTCTAGACTGTGGTTTTGATCACACACAGGCCTTTGCTTCCTGACAGATTTGAGTAACGTTGAACTGGGGCCTGCAGTTTAAGCTGCAGAATGTTTCAGTTTGAGCAGAGTAGGGCCATTTTACACAGGCAGGGTCATCCTAGAGAAAAGACCTTTCTTTGGCTTGAAGACCAATGTGGTTTCTTGAAATTTGATTGCTCTTTTCATTAGCCACTTATTGGGAGGCTAACATGGTCCCTTGGTGGAGAAAATGAAGAAGGCTTCAGTCTTTTACAAACTCCTCTTTTGAAAGACCAACAAACTTTTAAGAAGTAACTTTTAAATCTAGCACTAATTATCCAGGGAAGGTCTGGATGTAATCATTGGATGATAAATAAAATCTTATTATTAGTCACAGGATGTGGAAAATTTAAATCACCTGGCATAAATTAATATCTTGCTGCTATATTCTGGTATTTTAACATCTGTAGAAGAAAATTTGAGCTTCTGAAGTAAACTGGGATGTTCAGTCTCTTGAATAATACAGAACTTTCTTTAGAATGATCTAAGCTGTGGCCAGGTTATCTTGGTATATAGGTTGTCTGCATGTACTATTTGAATTATGTCTAAATTCAAATCTGTTTTGTGATAGTAATTTATGTAGGAGTTTATAGCTTAAATATAGTTATGATTTCTTTTCTGTAAAACCTATAAGAAAATCATATAACCAATTCTCATAATTCAGATTATATGTATTTGGAGTAATTTGCCTGATTGTATCAGTTTTCAGATCATCTTATAAAATATCTTAAATATTTAATAACCATATAATAAACTTATTAATAAAATATTTGCCTTATTTTTTATCCTCTCTTTTTGTTAGCTAGTTCATCTTAGCTGTGCCAGTTAAGCTACTTAACCTTGGTGTTCTGAGGCTGTTTTGGAAGAGTCAGGTGGTAATGGGCTTAGCTTGAAACACCAGTGGATACACTGGGCTTTCTGAAGTTATATTTGGAAGTACAATATAACCTTTGTAAAAACGGTCACTCATTAGGATCACTCACTAGGCTGTGATTAGGTCACTCATTACGCTGTGATGAACTGGACCTAGTACTACCGAAATCTGAAGGAATGTCATAGCTGGTCTAGACGTTGCTCCTTTTGTATGTCTTACACTAAAAAGCATTAGAGCTCTGTATTTTCTTGTCGATATCTAAGCCTAAATAACAGTAGCTAGCACTTAGTAGGTACTCGGTGAATACACATTGAAAAAGTAAGCGAGTGAATACCAAAATTACTTCTTAACTGAATTCAGGTAGTCAGGTTTTAGAACTTATCTTTAGATGTTTTCTTATTTTATTTCTTTGTCAGGAGTTTGTATTTAGTGGTAGGTATTTTCTCCCCGTTGTTAGTAAATATTTATTGCTGATAAAATCAAGACATTCACAATCAATTTTAATATGAATGTGTTGCAGTGAATGCATAATACCGTATTATGGCAATTAAGTAATTCCCATACTTTATTCCTAGCTGAACAAGGTTAACTGTGAAATGTTTTCTAGGAAGGCCTTTTAAAAGGTAATTTAGTGACTAAAGGGAAACCTGAAATATTTTTGAGAATTTTGGTGTACAAGTAAGTTCTTAGGGAACTGAAACACTCAATGAAAGATTGTGCTAGGTAGGTACACACAAAATGCACCAGCCACTGGCCAACGGTTACCTGGTGCCCAGTTTTCTCACAGTGTCTGGACACCAGGGAAGCTAATAGCCTTCAGGATACACTGATACAGATGAGAGAAGTTGCCAGTTTCAAGCTTGTGTGCCAAAGGTGCACATAACATTCTTTTGATCAACAGGGCCGGGGCCTGGCCAGATGAAAGAGTAGTCCTTTTAAAAGGCAAATTTGATACATCTACGCAGCTCCCTTACCCCCAGTTAGAATTTAAGATCCTGGAGGGCAGGGATTTTTGCCAGTTTGGTTTACTGCTCTATTCCAAGTGATTGTTTTCCTGTTGGAAGGCTCCATGAGGCCAGCCCATGTCTTTTTTTTTTTTTTTTTTTTTTGGCCTATCATTATATCTTTAGCAGCTAGCAGTATGTGTTATATACTAGGTGGTCAAATAAATAATAGTTTACAGAATGAATGACTGTGGAAGGCAGTCTTATAAGGGTTCTTCTTTCCCTGTTTAATGCTTCTTCCTTGCTTTTTTGGTATCTTATGCCAGCTCTTTCAGCTCAATTCTAAATTAACTTTAGTACTCAATTTCTAATACCCTAGCTAATAAAAACAAGGCATTGTCATATATCACAATCACAATTTTAAAAGGGTAATCTTTGAAGGTGATGGCGGCATAGCAGGTGATGGCTCCTATTTGATGGGCTGTGTCTACATGTTTGGCTCCAGGTACATGGTTCCCATTGGGATCATCACTGGAGTTGCCGAGAAAAAAGAATATGGATGTGTGTGTATTTGTCACCCTGGCCTCCAGTACGTTTGCTCTCCAGGGAGCCTCTTGGTGATCTGCTTTTCTCTTTTCAACAAAGCCTAAATGAAAGTTTGCATAGTACCTCTGACAGGCTACAGATTGCGTTTCTATCGATTGCTGTAGTGCTTACTTTAAAAATGTCAGTTGTCAATTAAGTGCTAAAAATGAGATAATTTTCAGTTGATGAGAGCGTATTATAGAGCATTCCCTCTCTTCCTGAATAACTTAAGGAATTTCAAGAATTTTAAATTTGCTTAGCCAGCCCCAGTGCTTATCATTTTTTCTTTTGTATTCCTGCAGTGCATATGTAGTCAGCTTTTAATGTGTTTATGGCTTCTAGTACAGTAGCACCTGTTTAACTGCTCTTCCTGTGCAGACCTGCTTAATATGTATGAGTGTTGCTTGTATGGGTTTTCTGAATGCTTTTATGGGGACAAATAGTGATATGTCAAAAGAATTTTCTTTGGTGGAATGAATAAATCAGACTTCATTAATGAAGGGTAATTTATGTTATAAATAATTAGGATTCCAAAACTAATTAAATGAAGCCTTATTTTAAAAGGGGTTTTATTTTAGTGAAAGCCTTGCACTCAGTAGAAGATAATCTTTAATTTAATAGAGGGGGGAGTGAGTGTCTACCGCTCCTCCAGGTACAAGTTACATCATCGACTCAGAGTTACAGAAAGATAAGTTCAGATCAGAATCTGGGCCAGACTGGCCTGGTCCAGAGGCAGTGGGTGTGTTTGATAATGGTGCTCACAGTGGCTCTTCTGGGGTCATACTGCTCCAGTTTGAACTGGTAATTTGCCTAAGTACCGAGTTCTAGGTTGGAGATCATTTTCCTTCAGAATTTTAAAGGCATTGCTTTATCGATTTCCTGCTTTCATTGTTGCTGAAGCCATTTTGATTCGTGATCCTTTGGATATGACTCATGTTTTTTCCCCCCTTTTTCTCTCATTTCTCTGAAAATGTGCAGCATCTTCTATTTCTGGTGTTCTGAAATGTGACATGTTGTCCTTTTGTCTGTCTTTTTCCAGTTATTGTGTTAAGGACTTAATTGGCATTTTGGCTAGACTCTAGAAAATCATGCCTTTCAGTTCTGGTGAATTTTCTTTAGATATTGAAAAGCTTTCTCCCCTCTGTGTTTTGAAGGGAGCAGGATGTCTGTTTTACCTGGTATTTTGATGCTGAATCTTTTTACTTGTCTCATTTTTATATGTTTTTCTTCTACTTTTTCTTTTTTGCCCTCCACTTTCTAGCTCTTTTTAAAATTTTTCTTGGCTTTCTGAAAAAGATTGTCTCAACTTTATTTTCTGTACCTTCTAGTGAATATTTCATTTCCGCTATTACGTTCTTAAAGAAAAATTATTCTGACACTTGTTAAAATGACAAAGACGACTTTATTCATGACTCTTGCAGTAGGAGTGTATTAGCCTGCTTGGGCTGCCATAATAAAATACCATAGACTGGGTGGCTTAAACAGCAGACATTTATTCTCTCACAGTTCTGGGGGCTGGAAGTCTGAGATCAGGTGCCAGCATGGTCGGATTCTGGTGAGGACTCTCGTTCTGGGTTTCAGATGGCTGCCTTCTGCAGGCCACTCACGTGGCCTTTCCCTATAGTGTGTGCCTTGAGGTGGAGAGATGTCTCTTTTCCTCTTTTGGTAAGGCTACCAATCCTATTGGATTAGGACCCCACCCTTATGATGTCATTAGCCGTGATTACCTCCTGTCTCCAAATATAGTCACGTGGGCGATTACAGCTTCAACATATGAATATTTGCGGGGGGGACACAATTCAGTCCATAGCAGACACATACACTCAGCCTATAACAAAGGGGTATTACAGTAGGGAGAACGATTGGGCTCCACTTTGAATGCAGCAAAGACAGCTGGGGATTTATAGCCAGTGAGCAGAGTGCAGGGGTCAGTGGATGAAAAAGACTAAGTGGAAACAGCACAGGTAGGGGATTCTTGCTCAGCTGACTTAAAGGGATTCTTTTTGAAGGCAGATTAAGGATTTATATACCAAAGGTAGGGGATGAGGAACTTGATAAGCTATCAAGGGTGAGAGAATTTCTCTAAACCGGCTTAGCAGGATTCTTGCTAAAACTGGCCTCTGTAGGCCGAACAAGGACAGCACAGACTCGAAGGCCTAGCGGAGGCCTCGTCAAGCAGAGCGCTCAGAGGAGCCTAACTGAAGCTCGGTCAGGAAGAGAGTTTGGTATGCACAGCCTCAGTCATCCCTGGTGTCTCTCTTTCCGGAGACCCTGTGTCTCCTTCAGAGAATAACCTCCAGGCTTCTCTTGGGGTGATGGTGGGAGGGAGGTGGCGTTTGCCCAGCTGTGTGCCGTGAGTACGGCTGGCGTTAGGAAGTCTTTTTCTCAAACAGCTTTCCCCTAGTCTCCCTGACGCCAGACCCCTCTTTTCACCCTTGCTTCGGTGGTGTAACTGGGTTCTCGTTCCTCTCTCCCCATCCCAGATTTGGGGTTTGGCTCTTCGGTTTGCTAAGTCAGTTAGCACACCGGCCGCTCGCTTCCCACCTTCCACAGTCTCGTTGCTGTCGTCTCCTCTTGGGCTCTCCCCGTCCTTGTGCACTGATGTCTTTAATTTAAAGACTCTTTTTACTGTAGATTTAGGGGTTTGAAGAAGGAGCAGCGTTGGATGTGTAGCTTTAAATCTGTTTTCTTAACTGGGAAGCTGCAGCAAGTGGTTCAGAATGGGAAAACAGTTTAAATAATTGAAGGAAGTTTGACTTTCTTTTTTGATTTTGTGGGTTTTGCTTCACTGTGATTTTTTCTTCAGGCACCTCGTGATTCCTAAACAATCCCTCATGACTATTCTATAATTTCCCGTTGTATTTAGAACGATCACAAGACCGTTTACTTGAAATTTAGTGGTGGCTTCGAACAAGGGCTATGGGGGACTGTAAGGGAAGAGGTGTCGCTAGCATCTGTTGGGTGCCATTAGAATGGGGATCTCAATTTTACGTCACTTAATCCTCATAGCAATTCTGTAAGGTAAGTGATATTGTCACTTATGGGTAAGGATAAAGATAATGATCAGAGAGATTAAGTAACTTACTTAAGAGCTAGTCAGACAGTGGTGGAGCTTAATTTCAAGCCTAGGTTTTAAGACCTTTCAAGTCTTTCTAGGAGAGCATCTCCTTTTCCTCCTCGCAAGCTGCGTGAACAGTTCATTCAGTCACTCGGTGCAGGTTAGGTTGCCTGCTCCGTGCTGGGCCTTGGTGACACACGAGGGCTAGGCCGTGCCCTGATACAACAGGAATGTCACCATCAGACTTACCGTCAGTAGGATTTCTGGTGGTCTGTGCATACTGGCAAGAGTAGGGGCAGGCGGCTAAGTTAATTACAGGAGTCCTGGTAAAAGGCCATGTTGGTTTTGACCAGGAGGGCAGATCAGATCCAGAGAAGTGGGTGGATTTGAGATACCCTATTGGAGGTGGAGCCGACAGGATTAGGGGGTGATAGGGGTTTGGAAGGAGCTTTGGAAGGAAGAATTGAGCATGGCTCTGGGTTTGATTTGAAATGAATGGTGTTGGTGCCTTTAGTGATATAATGAAGAAATGAATCATTATATCACATTATATGTGATATAATATATGTGACATATTATATCCCGCTGAGGTGCTGAAACTAGGACGTCGGGGATCACTCACTGTGTGATTCATTATAACACGTTAGTCTCACAGAATCCAAGCTCATTAAAATTAAATATTTTATGTGTTATGGACCCTTTGGGATACTCTCAAAAGACAGAATTGTAAATGTTAGGTCTGAGAATGCCAAGCATGAAAGCAGCTTTCTAGGAATGCTTGAAAAACTAGCCTCGAATTCAAAGTAGGCAAAACCTGGAAACAATATAAACGTTCATGTCCAAGACAGCAGGTAGACAACCGTGGCATGTGATTCAGCAGGTTAGTGTACACAGCAGCTTGGCTGAACATGAGAACGTTTTGTTGAATAAAATAAGCCATACACGGAAGCATGCGTACTGGACAGTGGGTGCCTCTGGAGGTAGGGATTGACCAGAAGGAGGCACAAGGGAACTTTCTGGCGAGATGGAAATGTTCTGTCCGGTGATTGGGGTGTTTGTTGAACGGGAAGGTCCACATGTGGAAACTCATCAGCTTGTATCCTTAGAATTTGTACATTTCACCGTATGTAAGTTTTATTACCTGAGTAAAAAAGTAAGAAGACAACGGAGCAGTATGTTCAGTGGTTCTGTGGGTATCCCTCTAGGGAGCACAGGGGTGGGGCATCCGTGTAGTCTCAGCTTGTCAGGGAAAGTCTCCCAGAGGAAGTAGCCTCTCCTGTGTCTCGTTTTTATCCCTTAGGTCTAAGATAGACTTATTGTTCAAGTCTCAGCCAACTCCACACAATAACATCTCCTCTTCGGATGACTGTTTAATTTATTGTGCAATCGGGAATACTTCAGGCAGTAAAAAGGAGCGCTAGTATAAATTACAGTGGGCAAGAGGTAAAAACTGGGACCGTTGGCTCTCTCTTTCTGCGCTGCTCAAAGTGTAGCTGGTTCTCACTGCAGGCACCACCGAAGGAAGACGGTGGCAAAGCAGGCGTTCCGGGCGGGTAGAGCAGCCTCTGCTTGGTCCCCCTGTACAGGCGGTACAGGGGGGTGGGTGCAGCGGGGTGGCAGGGGGCGGGGATCACCCCTGCAGGGGTGCTCGTGTGTTTCTAAGAATCGCGATTTACATGTTAACTGAAAAAAAGATTGTTATCTTTTTTCATCTCCAGAGTGACTCACGTTGCTTTGTTCGTTCCTTTGAAACAGGAGACAGTGGATAGCTCCCTTCAGAAATGGAGGACGGGAAGCCCGTTTGGGCGCCGCACCCTACGGATGGGTTTCAGATGGGCAATATCGTGGATATTGGCCCCGACAGCTTAACGATTGAACCCTTGAACCAAAAAGGCAAGGTAAGAAGTTTCTCAGAAAGATTTCAAAATTTGATTTGTGTCTGTAGGTATCTCCCTTTTTCAATGAAGTAGGTATTTTTTTTAGCACAGTATAGGGGAAAGCAGTTTTCTGGTCAGTGAATCCTAGTCTTCTCCTGAGTTGTGTGATTAAATCAGAAGTGCATACCCTAGGGGGAAAATGGTGTCCCATCGTAAAATCAGACAGTAATTTAGTGAGCCTTTCATTAGCATATTCGTAAGAAGAAATAGCTATATAACAAAATATAAACAATAACATTTTTTATTCCTTAAGCCATATAACTAAAGTTATGAATATATCTGTGATGTATTCAACATGTTACCAAGTAAAAATATAAAAAGTGAATGGGATTATGTTATGAAATTTTGCTTTTTGCTTTTTAGCTTCCGGATAATTCTTTTTTTAATCTTTTTTTATTGAAGTATAGTTGATTTACAATGTTGTGTTAATTTCTGTTGTACAGCAAAGTGATTCAGGTATACACATATACACACTTTTTTTTAATATTCTTTTCCATTATGGTTTATCACAGGATATTGAATATAGTTCTCCGTGCTGTACAGTAGGACCTTGTTTATTTATTTATTTATTTTAAAGTTTATTTTATTTTTGGCTGCGTTGGGCCTTCGTTGCTGCGTGCGGGCTTTCTCTAGTTGCGGCGAGCGGGGGCTACTGTTCGTCGTGGTGCACGGGCTTCTCATTGCGGTGGCTTCTCTTGTTGAGTGTGGAGCACGGGCTCTAGGTGCACGGGCTTCAGTAGTTGTGGCTCGTGGGCTCTGGAGCGCAGGCTCAGTAGTTGTGGCGTACGGGCTCAGTTGCTCTGTGGCATTTGGGATCTTTGCGGACCAGGGATCGAACCCACGTCCCCTGCATTGGCAGGTGGATTCTTAACCACTGCGGCCACCAGGGAATCCCGGACCTTGTTGTTTATCCATTCTCTATATAATAGCTTACATCTGCTGTTAATTATTTTTTAAAAAGCTTTTTTATTTACTTAAATTTATTATCAAATAAATATATTTATAATATAATATAGATATAAATAAATATAAATAAATAAATAAATAAATAAAATATAAATAAAAATATTTCTAAATAAATAAATAATAAAATAAATATATTTAAGTCTTAAGCATAACCGTCTGTTATTATTTTTGTTTTAATGGTACTTTTTAAAACATAAAAGCATACTTTAATTTTGTACACATGGTGTCTATTTCCTTTTAGGCTTAGACATAGACTAGACAATATAACAAAATGAAAGTATGGGGGAAAAGTGACCTGGAGTCTTTTCAGCCTTCATGGGGACTGTAGGGCCTACCTATTTTGTGGGAGAGCTTAACACTTTTCACTTTAATAAATGTTCCCCTTAAGCAGGACTTCTGACTAAATTAAATTTGTTGATGTCATTTCTGTTTACTTTAGACTCTGCCAGTGTTCATGAATAATTTATGTTCCACGGTTAACTAGTGCCATATGACTGCCATCCTTCTGGGAACCTTAGAAAAACAAGGTGGATCTCTCATGAGGTCTGTTCACAGAGAAAACTATTCTGTTACTGTAAACAACCCAGGAACCTAAATGCATAATATATAATGTGCCATGTTAGCGACGGCCAATTAAAGATACCCTCAGGAAAGAAAAGACAAAGTGTTTCTAGTTTTTCCTCTTATTAACAAGTACCTATTTGTACTTACAATGCAGTACATGTTCTAAAAAAAGAAAGAATTAAAAAAAAAACACCTCAATTATTTTTATATATTTGAAGTTGTAGGGGAGGAAAATTTTTCCTCTACCCTTTTGGGTCTCTGGCTGGGCCTGAAAATTAAATTGACATAAGACACATTCACAGTAGGAAAGCATACAACTTTTATCAGATTTTTACATGTACATAGCCACCTTCACAAGAGAATGAAGAGTTGAAGTGACCAGAGCAGGAAGCTTTTATATCTTTTAGACAAAGAAACAATACATTTGTGAAGAATTGATAAGGCAAAGGGGTCTGGGCTAGGGTGATAAATGGTGGAGAAGTGGTTAGGAGGGTAAGGGTTAGTCTGACAAGACAAGGTTTGTTTGCACAGATTTCTCTTGGTCTCCATTCCCTCCGCTGGTGATAAGAATGTCTTCTTTCCTCCTGGTAGAGGGAGGGCACCTTGCACGTGGGAGTTTTATCTCCTGCTCTCAGGAATAAAAAGGGTCAGAGTGCCCTTCTTACAGCTGTTGTTTCTCAAGTGCCTTTAACTCAAGATAATCAGTCCGCCAAAGTAGCATGTTTTGGGGTGACAGAAATTTAGTGAGCCTTTCATTATCTTTCAAAGTCTTTTTTCATTTTTGTTTAACATATCTTATAAGCACAGTAAATCAGAAGCCCCAAATGAAATGAAAAGTATATTTCCTAGTTATATTTCGTTCTATGTATTCTCTTATATCCATAAGTAACAAAATAATTCAGTTCAGGGATAGAAGAAACCTTATTTACGGGTATATGCTTTTTTATAGTTTAAGTATTTTGTGCTTTCAGCTGTGCCTTATTAGTATTGATCAGCTGCACACACAGAACCAATAAAAACACTTAAAATTCAAATTGTGGCGTCATGAAAACTTTATGGATCCTAGATTACTTATAAACTAAAGTTGAAGCTTCTTTTCACAAAATCTTTTTGAAAGTTAACAAGTTCTCAGGGGTTTCTTTTCATCTTAATCCCCTCCCTGCCCCCACTTTCTGATCAGGGTCTTAATAAATTGTAAAGTGTCATAACAACGGTGTGGTTAAAAAGATCCACAAGAGAAGCAGTCTTTTGTGTAGATTCACGCAGTAGAGGTCATCAGCATTTAAAAATGAAGGAAGTGCGTAAAGCAACAGACAAGTCAAGTAGATATGTTTGCTGATACAGTAGAAGCATAGGAGAGGGAGTGATGAGCTCTGGTGGGGAACCTGTCTTTGTTGATAGCAGTGCCTTTTAAAGTTTTTCAGTCGTGGCCCGTGGTAAGAAATAGATTTGAAATCGCATTAGGTCTACGTATTATTCATGTGTGTGTATGTGCGTACTGACGACAAATAGATTTTACATGTCAACAAGTCTGTGTATCATGTGTGTGTATTCAAATGCAACATCCTTACCGTCTGTGATGCGTTCTGATATTTTCTGATATCTTTTATTCTGTTAAAAATGCCATCTTGAACCTCTCAGTTGATTTCATGTTGCATATTTGCAGCTGACTGGCCTGCAGGCTACAGCCCTAAACACATGGCATTTAAGGGTCTACATTTCCTTCTCCCTGTCTGTGTTGCCCGTCTTGTCTTTTGTCGACCAGCAGTCTCCCCCTCACTCTTCTGCCCTTATGCTTAGCCTTATGTGTCCTTTTCCTCCCCTCCCAGCCTTCCTCCCAGGGTCTGTCAGGTCCTCAGGGAGCCAGGTGGTGCTGGGCTCTGTGTGTGGCCACTCACAGTACTCCTTTTGCCTGGAATGCCGCTCTCCGCAGCTCTGTGCTTATTTAGCAAATACTCACTCCTCTCTCAGGAGCGACTGAGGTCAGCTCCTTTATGAAAGTTTCCCACAGATGGCCTGTGGCGTCCTCCTCCTCCCGGGCAGTAGAGCTTACCGCTGATTACTCTTTGCTTTGAGGAGTGGTACACCTTCTTCGCCTCCGGTACGGCGATTGGAGACATTCGTTTACATTTCTCCCCTCCCTGCTAGACTGTAATCGTCTCAAGTGCAGGCGCTGTTTTCTTTGTCCATGTGGTCACGGAGCTGGGTGCACTGCGTTGGCTGGGTGGTAGGTGTTTACTGTGATCTCTTGATAGGAGAAAAAGCCTCCTTCCTCTAAGAGAAAACAGTTGCCTTAATGAAACAGATGTCCTCCTTCTCACTGAGTAGGTAGTAGAGGGGAGAAGAAGATGGGGGCTGGTGATCATTGGGGGGGTGAAAAAGGATCGAGAGAAACAGTTTTTTAGACTCATTACAGGCCTTTCAGCCCCAAGATGATTAACCTTCCCATTCTAGGAACTCTGTGTCCTGCACCCCATTTATGGAGCCAACACCTGGGGTCTGGGGAGGCTTTCGCCCCATTGCTGAGGCTGTGAAAGTGGCACGTAGATCTGTGACATTAGCGGTGATTTCTGAACGTGTTTTTCCTGTAGAATCATTGTTATAAATTGTGGATTGTTTTATAGTACCATAATATACTTAATGTACATTATGGATTAGTTCTGAATTTGTGATTGATCCTTTAAACCTTTCCTCATTTATAACATTAAGAACATGTGTAGTGGGTTCCAACTAATTAACTTCTAGAGTTTTCAGGGCATAACAGTTTTCTAATTTGGGTATGACTTTGAATTGACGTAGCGCTAGCAGCCTGGATTTTCCTCTGTAAACTATAGCAGTAGCCTTGTCTTATGCTCTTGCATATATATACATATACAGACCAACAAATATTCTAAAATAACTGAACAGGTTTTCCTTAGAGATTGGTTTGATGTGGATGGAAACGTCAACCACAGGAGTAATTGTAATTGTTTGAGAAATAGAAATGTATAGGTAACTATTAGAATGGCATGGAGAAAATTTAATTCTCTTTAGATGTAATTTGAGATCATTTCTTCTCTCTTACAAGATACTATCTTAATTCTAGAGTTTCTACCATAGTATTTAAATGATATAATAAACACCAACTTATTAATGGATATCTGTAATGTTATGGACCTAATAGTTTTGGATACTGTTTATATTTTTGACACATTTCTGTATAGGAATTTGTGTCTAATGTGTTTTACTCAGACAATAGCATTAATTAAATTATGGTCTGTTGGTATATCTGATTGATTGATTGGATGTTACTTTTTTCCTTTTTTAAAACAATAAAATTGCTGTATACATAAACATTAAAATTTTTATTTTTAAAAAAAGTTGTTAAATAGCATACCTATGTAAACGTAATATACTTCTTGTTTTGTCCCACTCTAGGTGTTACAACACAGGTTTTGTTTTTGTTCTATTGATTTCCATGATTGATTTCATGTTCATTGTAATAATGGATAATATATTTGAGTAATGACTTGTTAAGTAGTAGGATCTTGTATTACATTTTAATGAAGAGCATATTATTGCCATTATTTTCAATGTATGCAGTCAGTTAAGCTCCTTTAGCTTTCTTATTATTTGTAAGCTTCTAGTTTAATGAGCTCTTGTTTTGTTTTTCAGACATTTCTGGCTCTCATAAACCAAGTGTTCCCTGCAGAAGAGGACAGTAAAAAAGATGTGGAAGATAACTGTAAGTATCAATTTAAAAAATAGTTCTCATCGTAGAAAAGGAAACTGTTCCTTCAAAAAATGTATGAGTGATTATATTACAGGGCACACTGTCCTTGTCCGGAAGAAATGTTGCCTTTGGACCTGAAGGTTCCTGTGAATGGAGGAGCCCCACAGTCCTAGATGCATTGTTCGCTCACATTTGCACTTTGGTGAAGGGGTCTCCTGAGTATCTTTTTAGTGTTATCTCAGTTGTGTAAATACAGGGAATGGTAATCATTTACTAACTATGAAGCCTGAACTAAAGATCTCTTGGTTTTATGGGTTTTTTTTGTTTTTTGAACCTCTGAGTCATCTGGAATCAGATGATTTTTATAGCACTATATGTGGTTCAATAATTTGGAAGTTGAGTCAGGAGGACCCATTTAGTGTCACCCTTTAAAGGAAACAAACATTAAAAAAAATACTATGTAATAAGTACTAATTGAAAACTGATTTCAGAACATTGGATTAAAGTGCAACATTAATTTGACTTACAACTATCTTAGAATTTTTGGTGAAAAAATACTGTATCCAGAGCAATAGGCCATGTTTATTCTTACATTTTCAAGATATAGTGGTAATCATGTTTCATTTTTTATGTGGCGATATTTAAGAATCATGTCCAGTCGTCATGGGTTTCGTTCAATGTATCTGGCATTAAAAACTCTGCAATTAAATAAGAGAGGTAGGAGAAAGGAATATATTTTGTCCTTATTGGTTTTCTCTGGAGTTTGCATTTGAGTAAGCCTGTAAGATCCCCCCTATGTGACGTGGAATACAGGAGTAATGGGGGAGCCCCGAGTTCAGATTCTCACTGTGCCATTAGGAAGCTGTGTGCCCGTAGGCAGTTTCTCTCTCCCCTTTGAGCTTCTCTGGTCTGGAAAACAGGAGTAATGATTTTTATGTTTCATGCTTAGAGATGATACATTTAAAATGCTTGGTGCAGTGCCTGACCTCTAACATCCTCTCAGTAGATGGTATCTGTTGTTGTCAGGTGTAAGAGACTGTGAGAAACAACATGGCGCTCCCTTCCTGTCCAAACTTGCTAGAGAGCTTGTCTGATGGGATAATATTTTTCTGAACAGCAATCAGAACAACAACAAAAAGGAACGAGACTCTATCGTATCTAAAATAAGAGAAAATTCTTTTCTGTTAAAACTTGAGAGGGTATTCAGAATTGGAATCAATCCTTTTCATATTTCAAAATAATGTTTTCTGGTTTATATATCCACGTAGAGCTAAACATAATAAATGATGTTGAATTACTTTTAATCCATTTCTTAAATATTTTAAAGCAGTCTCCCTCTGATTGTTTCATGGTGGTGGACGTGTCTAACCGTTTAGTTTTCCTGGTCTTAGTGGAGATTTGCCGCTTCTTGCAGGTGTTGACTCTGGTGATGCCAGACGGCAGGAATGTTGCTGAGGATGTCACCTGTCCTCACCACACAGTAGTCCAGCCCTACTTGATATCCCCTTTCTGAAACCACATCATGAATGCAGCTCTAACTGTTGAGTTTAGAATGCAGGTTTTCCAGCGAAAGTGGTTCCATCACTTATTAGTTGAGTCCTTTTGCCTGAGGCTTGGTTGCCCACTACACCACTGTCCTCCGCCAAGTGACGCATGGCGTTGTTTGTTTGGGTCTCACGTGCATATTTCTAAAATCCTTTCCTCTTCTCTGTATTGCGGTAATAACGTGATGATTAAGAACTTGATGTCTGGAGAGCATCCTGAACTATGTGATAAAGGTTCTGTTGAAACAGACACACGAGTGGACTTCTGATAGTGCCCTCATAATATAGCAAAATTGATTACCTAGCTTTAGCTCCAGGTTTTCTATGTGAAGGGTTTTATGTGTGGAGTTTAGTATGTTAACTTTGCCTTTTTACTTGATTCTTGAGGATTAATGCCAGAATAGGAAAATAGTTCAGGGATGTGAGGTTGGTAATTAAAATAAGCATTTTTTGGTGCTAATTTTTAAGCTACTGTTACTTACATGGCATAAAATAATCTTCATGAATGATCACTGTTAGAAGTCGAGAATAATAGAGTATAAACTATAATTTTGGAAAGAATCCCCGAAGTTGCCTGGTTCAGTCTCTTTTTCAGTAATGGAATGACTTCTACAACAATGTAACGATAGAATTGATTGACTTCTACTGCAGTTGAAGTTGTTTGTGGGTTCTTTTTTTCTCTCTCAGTGAACCAGAACTGTAACAAATAAGCAGAATCTTAAATGCTTAGATAACTCCCTAGTCAGATTCCTAAATTTAAGAATTGAGTGATATCTAGTCTTCATTAGAAACTTTTAGTGTCCTCAGTATATATTAATTATACCAAAATTCTTCTTACGGAGTTTATAAAGAAACAAAGACGTTCATTCTTTTATTATGTCTTATTTAAAAACTTTTAATATCGAGTGTATAGTTAAATCTATGAATAATTAGGCATAAAAGGCAAACAGTTCACCTAAAGTATTGCATGTCAGTAGCCAAACCAAGTAGTCCTGGGGTGGCCACTAGGAGAGGAGGGGAGGAGGGAATTTGGTGGAGCAGGAAGTGATGTCCAAGACCCTCTGAGCATCCCTAGGTCGTGTCTTCAGGGATGCAGAGGCCACTGAGACTTACCATTTCCCATTCTGGCAAGCTGAGGGTCATCCATGTTCCTTTCTGTCTTTCCTTTTCTGTGTCTTTATTTAAATGGAGTAGTCTGAGTAGCATAATTTAAGAGGAAGACCCTCTTGGTCCAAATTTTTATTGTCATTGGCAGATATTTCAGCAGTGAGGGATTTTTTTTTCACAACTTTATTGGAGTATAATTGCATTACAATAGTGAGTTAGTTTCTGCTTTATAACATAGTGAATCAGCTATACATTTACATATATCCCCATATCTCCTCCCTCTTGCGTCTCCCTCCCACACTCCCTATCCCACCCCTCTAGGTGGTCACAAAGCACCGAGCTGATCTTCCTGTGCTATGCGGCTGCTTCCCACTAGCTATCTATTTTACGTTTGGTAGTGTATATATGTCCATGCCACTCTCTCACTTCGTCCCAGCTTACGCTTCCCCCTCCCCGTGTCCTCAAGTCCATTCTCTACATCTGCATCTTTATTCCTGTCCCGCCCCTAGGTTCTTAAGAACCATTTTTTTTTAGATTCCATATATATGTGTTAGCATACGGTATTTGTTTTTCTCTTTCTGACTTACTTCACTCTGTATGACAGACTCTAGGTCCATCCACCTCACTACAAATAACTCAATTTGGTTTCCTTTTATGACTGAGTCATATTCCATTGTATATATGTGCCACATCTTTATCCATTCATGTGTCGATGGACAACAGTGAGGGATTTATTTAGTTGAATTACCAGATATCCCTGAGAAGGCTGGTGGTCAGTATGGGAGGACGTAAAGAAAGAAGGGCAAGCAGCCATCCACATGCCGTGTAGGTTTATATGATTAGCTTTTCTGGGGGAGCCGTATTGTGGGATCAGGCATTCTTACTTACAGGAAGCAGAGAGAGTTGCAGAGAGAGCATCATGCAGCCAGGCAGTTTCAGAGGAAGCTGAGCCATGGGCGAGTGGTTTGATGTTGTAAGGCAGCGTGTAGATCAAGCTCCTGGGGACGGGGGTGGAAGAAGTGCAGAGGTATAGAAAGTAGGGGACCGAACCCACACGAGACACCCTCTGCTGCCTGCCTTCTCTACATCTTTCCTCAACTGAAAGGAGGGCTGCCGTTCAACTGTTAGGGGCCTCCACCCACTTCTTACTCTGTATTTTTCTGCTGTAAGTGGCATTAGAAAACAGTGAGGCCTGTGTCCTTGCAGTGTGACCTGGCTGCATCGTGTGAGTGTAGAAGCATGGGCAGTCTGTTGAGACAGGTAGAGCAGCGGGCTCTTGTTCGACAGAATTGGTCGGGTGTTGAATTGTAGGTTATATATACATACAGTGTAGGCATATATACAGCTTCAGTGAGGGATCAAGCAAACAAGCAAATGAATCAGGCAGGGCCCTGCCCTTAGCGATCTGGTATAGAAGCCAAAACCAGATATACAAAATTGTCATCACAAGACTGGCATTCTGTGGTGCGCACCATAACGCAAGTACACAGGCGCAAGTAGTCCTAGTGGTGGTGGGGTAGTGAGAATGGGGAGGTGTCATTTGAGGGACAGTCTTTGAACTGACCTTAAAGGATAGGTAGATTTTTGATACCTAGAAATAGAGAGGTGCAGCCCAGTGCATGCATGATAGTTGAGTTTGGTAGATGGTTTAGTCTGCCTGCAGGTTAGACCATATTAAAGGGAGTTATGGAAAATTATATGGAAAGGTCAGTTGAATGCAGGTTTACTAAGGGGCTTGAATATCAGACTTGAACATGAATTTGGTAGTTGACGGAGACCCACTGATGAGTTTTGAGGAAGAGAGAGATTTAGTCAGGGCTCTAGTGTGGTTAGATTAATGCACTGAGCATTCTGGGTTAGAGAGGAGAGAGACTGCGGCGGTAGACAAGTGAGAGGCTGCTGTGATTACAGAAGAGGTGACGACGCCTAAACTGGGCTTGGGGCTGTGGAAATGGAAAGAAAGGGGAGACACTTCAGAGACTCAGATTGTGCTAATTCTGAGTGCCTACCATGAAGCTGGTGCCGTGCTATACTTTATTACGTGTATAAAGACTTGGAAATGGGCTTAGAACAAGGAGGGGGGAGAGAGGATGGTCCTAGTATTGACTAAGGCTTGCAGAATAGATGAGTGAGAAATGGTGGTGCTGATAACGGAAACAGAGTGGTTGGGGGAAGAGTGGGCTTGTCTGCTCAAGTGCGTGGTGGAAACGTGGAAATGGAGCTCAGGGGACTGACTGAGGGCCGGGGCAGTAGATCAGGCTGGGAGAACAGGATGTGTCAGAGCGTTAGGAGAACAGACGTTAGGAAAACAAGATTTCTACCCTGATGCTGCTGTTAGTTAGCTGCATATCCTGGTTTAAGCCGTATAGATTTCTTCAGGATTCTTGTTTAGTCTGTCACTTATGAGGCACAGCCTGAATGACACGATCCCTTCCCGTTCTAAAATTTTATCTTTTGTGTTTTTCCTGTAAAATTCTGAGCATCAGATGGGATTAGTGTTGCCTACTAATCTTTTTTGTGTTAAAATGTATTAAAATCAGCACCATCTAAAGTCCTTCTTTTTTTCCACTTGAATTGTACTCGGTTTTTTGTACTCACCTGGTACTAACTAGAGGCACTCACCTCACCGGAAATTCATTGTTTAAAAATATCACTGTAACACATATGTAAACTAGATCCATTTTACATCAGCCTCTGGGGTTTATAAGTACCAGGAAAAAGATGGAATTAAATCTGACGTAACAGGTGAATTTTAGCTTTGGATCAGAGTAATTCAGATTAAGATGGCATGGTTTTATTTTACTTTCTTTCTTCAAATAACTAATGATTTACAAATCTTCCATCTCAGGTTCATTAATGTATTTGAATGAAGCCACACTGCTGCATAATATCAAAGTTCGATACAGTAAAGACAGAATTTACGTAAGTATTTTACCTGTAGGTTAAGTTTTTGTAGGAATAATTATTTTACGTGCTACTGTTTGATTTTGTTGAGCTTGAAACTTTCTAACAGGAAATCATACTTGATCTGAGCCTACTGAACGGAGTGTGAGCTCCATGAGGATAAGGATTCTTTTCTGATTTATTGCTCTAACACCAGGGCTTAGACCACACATGGTACAAATATTAATAAATATTTGCAGAATGAAATAATGAATGCAGAGCATCATCTAATATCATTCAGACTTAAAACTATCCAATTTGGATATTTTAAAAAAACACTAATTATTTTGAGTTTTGATGTTTTAACTTTTGGCATATATCTGTAGATCTGTTTAATTGATGCAGTTTCCACATTGTTCTGCAAAACGTTTAAGGCAGACTATAAGGCATAAGTATTGAAATTAAAAACTTGGAAGACAAAACGATGTGAATTAGAATAGAAGGCAGTACGTGAGGAAATACCGAGAACACTGAAGTGCTGATCATTGAGCCTGAATAGTTGCAATATTTCATTCCAAATAGATAACTTACCCTAAAAACCCAGGATACTTAAAAATGAAAGACAGTGCTTTTAATGGAAATAGTGTTTGTACCACATCATTCAGATGGATACTTAACTAGTCTGTTTTAATTATAATGATTCACTGGGCACGTATGAGTTCTGTATATCCCTTTGTTGGCTGGAGGTAAATTACCGCACTGTAGCCCTCCTGTTATAAAGATGGGACTCTTCATTATTTTTGAACGAAGAAGACACATGGCTTCTTTGACACTTCCTAGATCGAATGACATTCTTAATCTTTTATATCACTATCAATTTGCCTAATTGTACTTACTTAATTCTGACTAAATTACCTTTAGTCTTTGCCATCTGTCCAAGTAATGACAGCTGGGAAATAGAGCTAATCTAGTCTTTTCCAAAAGAGTTTACTTGCTGTTTTTCGGTTATACATAGTTATTAAGTCTTTACTTTCCTCCTTGATTTTTCTCAAAATCAACTAAATAGTGTATTTCGGTTAATATATATATATATATATATATATATATATATATACACACACACATATATATATGGCTATTCTTATTTAAAAATATATTTAGAAGCAAAATTCACTTAATCAGCATATTAATATTGAGTATCTAATGTGTGCTAAATGTTGTTTTAGATACTAAAATAATACAAATTTTTAAAATTTGTTTGTTAAAGCAGCTTAACTTGTAATAAGTCAGTAAAAGTTGATTTAGATGTAACCATCTTTCAAGAAGAACTGGCCGCTGTTTTTTCTTTACATGTCTAATATCACTTGGTGGTAGTGAAACAGTCTTATTTATTTGAGCAAGTTTTAATTGTTTTAATATCATTTTCTTGACGTTTACAAATTTTAAATTACCTTTACAGAATGATCTTATTCAAAGAAATTGAGATACTTTGTTTTTATTTAGGATGTTTATAGGAAAGCTTCACACCCATGGGATTTTCGTTGGTTTTTTAAAGCTTCCTGTGCTGCAGTGGTGCTACATTTGCTGGCTGTGATCATTGATAGCTGAAGGTTTACGTGCAGAATTCATTGTACTTTCAAAAAAATTAGTTGTCTTTTTTTCACATTATGTTTAGTTGACCTACAAGTCTTTGCTAAATCACATGCTTGATAGAAATAATTACCTAATCATAATTTGTGAAATTTAAGTTTTTGTTTCTCATGTATAATGTCTGCATCACTCTGGAGAATTTTAAGGTTATTCCTAGCTGTTATTGCCTTCTTTTCCTAAGATGTGTATGCAGTTGGGCATATGACCTCTGTGTTAGATAGTGGCTGTTTAGCATCGTCAGCTCCTCTTTGGAAAACCAGTATTTTCAAAGTTAATGAAAGCCATGACTGGTGGGTTTTTGCCTAGCCAGTTATGCCTTTTAGTTATAAAACCATTAAATATCAGCAATACACAAATAGAGTTATTATTATCATAATATATGTAAGAGAGGGGAGCAGTTCAGAATAGTTTAAATTGGATATTTTTATACGTCTCAACCAACCAGAATTGCCACCATTCTCCCTTAGATTTGAGTAGAACAGTAGCTAGCTCACATTTAACATTTCCCTTGGTTACTAAAGTCTCTATTACTTTCCTTTTGTTTCCCATAGAAACATTATTATCGGGAATTTCTTTTTTTTTTTTTTGCGGTACGCGTGCCTCTCACGGTTGTGGCCTCTCCCGTTGCGGAGCACAGGCTCCGGACGCACAGGCTCAGCGGCCATGGCTCACGGGCCCAGCCGCTCCGCGGCATGTGGGATCCTCCCGGACCAGGGCACGAACCCCTGTCCCCTGCATCGGCAGGCGGACTCTCAACCACTGCGCCACGAGGGAAGCCCGGAAATTTCTTATTTTTTACCCAACTCCAGGGAACATCTTTGGGAACATTCACGGAATTTTATTTTATTTTATTTTATTTTATTTTATTTTGCGGTACGCGGGCCTCTCACTGTTGTGGCCTCTCCCGTTGCGGAGCACAGGCTCCGGACGCGCAGGCCCAGCGGCCATGGCTCACGGGCCCAACCCCTCCGCGGCACGCGGGATCCTCCCAGACTGGGGCACGAACCTGCGTCCCCTGCATCGGCAGGCGGACTCTCATCCACTGCGCCACCAGGGAAGCCCTTTTCACGGAATTTTAGATGCGTAGGCTGAGAGTTCGGGGTTTCTGCATCATTTCCCTTCCACAACTAGAAGCAGAAAAGAGAAAAACATGGTCTTGTGTGCCCTAGTTTGGCCAGTAAACCACAACTAATTGCTAAACCACAACTCTCTTTCTGCACACGAGGAATTTTATAAATCCTGTTGGTGGCATTCTTCTGGTCTTTTGAAGCCACAGTGAAATTTCAGATTTAAAAGCAAGCTTCACTTGCTCATTAAACATTTAGCCCGTCAGTATTCTAGGCAATGGTTAGCGCATATGCTGTTTTGCAAAAATCTGGGGCCAAGTGGTCACCACCGAGCTAAACCAGTCCTTGGCTTTCAGTGTTGGGCATTGGCCTAGAGGGTCCCGTGAGCTATGTTAAAGTCTTCAGGGCCTAGAGGGTCCTGTGAGCTATGTTAAGCTGTTTAGTAGCAGGGTGAGGAAAGTCTAGGCGAGGAATACAAATAAACAAAACTCAGGCTGTAGGCATAGAGTAGATGTCATAAGTGGAGTCGACAGGAGGTGTCTGAGATAGAGGTGTAGACTCAGCTCTGCCCACGCAGACCTGGTGGTGGTGAACCTGGGAGGGGGGATGCGGGAGGAGCATGTTTCCTTTGAGGCAAAGGGAGGTCAAGAGAGATGATTTTGATTTTGGATGTGCTGAGTTTTAGATGGCTATGGGTTAAGAAAATGTAAATATTTATTAAGAGTTAGAGAAATATGGGTCCTATAGAGATCAGGGAATATTTAGGTCTAGAAATGCAGATTTAGGAGTTCTACTTATAGAGAGAACTGGGGGTGTCTATTTGCTGTGTGTTCTTTCTCCTGTGACCCTTGTTTGGTTTTAAATGAAAACAGTAGTTGGAAAATTTTATGTTTATGTCTTTCCCACTTAGACATATGTGGCCAACATTCTGATAGCAGTGAACCCCTACTTTGACATACCTAAAATATATTCTTCGGAAACCATAAAGTCGTACCAAGGAAAATCTCTGGGGACGATGCCACCTCATGTCTTCGCAATTGGTAAGTAACTTAATTGTATCTTAATATTTATTTTTCTTTAAACTGTACAGATTTACTCAGTTTTTCTTTTGGATTAATCAGAGATACCATGAATCGAATACGTATTTTGGAGGGCTTGTGTGCATTCTGAATGTATCACCATGTCAGGAGCATGTATTCACACAGGGTGGGGAAGATACTTTTGCGGCCAGCTCATGGGGCGGTTGTACCTCATTACCTTTGTTAAAGGCCCGTGTCATCTTAAGCGTGTCCACCCAGTTGAAAGTAGGTCATAATAAAAGCTGACCTATTGTTTTCTTCTGACTCCACCTTAAAAGTGTCCTCCTTCCACAACTAGGAAGGAGGCCTGGGCTGTCTGCCTCCTGATGACCCAGGTCATCACTAGTGAGCGCGTTCCCTGGGCTGGAAAGGAGCTGTGGGAGCAGACGTCTTCCATGCTTCGCCCCGCATCAGGGCTCTGTCAGATGTAAAGGATCGACAGTGATACATGCTTCACATCTCTGGGGAACCCACATGGGAAGGCAGCAACATCTGTCTTTGTCTTTCTCAGGCACTCTCTCATCTCAAAGCACTTTAGCTCTGGGGAGCAGAGAGGGAGTTATTTGACAGGCGTCCCCCCTAGCTGCTGACTGCAGGTACAGAGATGTTAGCTAAGCCTTGGGATTCAGACATAGCTGGCAGTTAAATGGTGACACGTTCTGGTTCTGGTTCTTAGTGCAGTTAGTTTCTCTTTGGGCTTTCTCTTTGTACCTGTATTGTGGCCTAACGGGGCTTCACCTCTAGATTTGGCTGACCCTGTACTGTGTGCTACTAGGCAAGCTTGAATGTGTACACCAAGTCCAGTGCAGCTGCACATTGACTTCTGGTTCTGTGACGCTCTGATGGGCATGGGTATGTGTTCTGTCAGCTGGCTAAATGGTGCAACATCCTTAGAACCTCAATGTGAGCAGGTTATGTGCTTAAAATGTAAATAAACCGGCTTTTATGTTTAGTTGTTTACTGCTAAAAAAGTTTTTACAAGGATTCCACAAAAGTGAGTGGAACAGATTGCTGATAAATTGGTCAAAGGGTTGTGTGAATACTCTTGTGTGTAGTTTGCATTTGGCCCTTAGAGTAAAAGCCATTAGTAGAGCTTTCTTCGCTGGTATGGGTAGCACATGCCTGCGGTGAGAAATAGTTGCCTTATAGGGCTAAGTTTGTCAGGACCTAATTTTTAATCAAGATTGTTTTAATTTGAGCCCACTTTAATAGAATTGAATTGTGATCATCTTGTCCGGGGAGTCTTAAAGACATTTTATACTCTAAATTGTTGGAGTGTAATGAAGATAGTTAAAAATTGTATATATAAATAATCACAAATCTAAAAAATTTAAAGCAGTTAATTTTGCCTATTTTTGAAATGCTGAAAAATTCTACACGATGTTTAAATTTAATAGTAGTATTACAGAAAAAACCCCACAGATTTATTGTGCAGTTATGTATTTTTTTTTCTCCAGCAGAAATTTTGGCTGCCAGATTTCTTAATTGGTAGCTCGTTACTTCTTGCTTTTTTCTCCGGGGATGTCATTAGTTATGCATAGTGAGCGTTTTTCATCTCTCTGCAGGTCTGCTCTAGTATTAGGAAAAGCTGAGCCACAGCTCATAATATGGAGACATTCTAGTACAAACATAAGAGTTGTTTATTTGATTTCATATTACTTAGCTGTCAGGATAACTAGAGAGAACATTTAACGTATATACCTTTAGAGATGTTTTGAACACTTTTCAATGATTTTATTTAAAAATTTTGGTAACTGTAAACACACATTATAATTTCTTTAGGAGCAAGTGCTTTTTGATAGTAAATGGACTTTCTATCATTTGGAAAATTTTGTATTTAATACACTGTTCATCGTTAATGTATTATTTTGACCCCAGCTGATAAGGCTTTTCGAGACATGAAGGTGCTCAAGATGAGTCAGTCTGTCATTGTATCTGGAGAATCAGGAGCTGGCAAAACGGAAAACACAAAATTTGTTCTAAGGTGAGGAGTGTTTAGCTGACCTCGAATATTTTGAGCAGGTTGATTTTTCTTAATTGTGGTAAAAAATATATATAACATAAAATTTACCATCTTAACCACTTCTAAGTGTACAGTTCAGTAGTGCTAAGTATATTCACATTGTTGTTCAGCCAGTCTCCAGAACCTTTCACCTTATGAAACTAAAACTCTGTACCCGTTAAACAACTCCCCGTTTCCCCTGACCCCACCCCCTGGCAACCACCGTTCTACTTCCTGCCTCTATGATTTTGACTACTCTAGATACCTTCTATATATAAGTGGATCATATACTTTTTGTTTTTCTGTGGTTGGCTTATCCCCCATAGCACGTTGTCCTCGAGGTTCATCCATGTTGTGACATGTGTCAGAATTTTCCTCCTTTTTTTAAGGCTGAGTAATATTCCCTCATGTGTTATGTATCACATTTCGCTTACCCATTCATTCCTCAGTGGGCACTTGGGCACTTGGGTTGCTTCCATCTCTTGGCTCTTGTGAATAGTGTTGCCATGAACATGTTATGAGCAAAGAGTTACAACGATCCCCTTGAGATTTGAACCCGTTGACTCTGAATACTCTTGCACGCTTTATGACATAGTTTGAAATGGTGGGTTCTATCCCTTTTACAAAAACAGACATGTGGAAGCTAAGCTGCAGATTGTTGAAATCTAGCTCTGGTATGCTATTCTCATGAGGATCCTGGAGAAGACCAGTGCTGGTTAGGCAAAGGGAAATCTTGGAATGTTCCTTCAAAATCCAGCCTTTACGTTCTTTTTTCAATAGTTCTGCCATTAGAGTGGTTGAAGCCTTTTTTTTTTTTTTTTTTTTTTTTTTTTTTTTTTGCGGTACGTGGGCCTCTCACCGCCGTGCCCTCTCCCGCTGCGGAGCACAGGCTCCGGACGCACAGGCTCAGCGGCCATGGCTCACAGGCCCAGCTGCTCCGCAGCATGTGGGATCTTCCTGGACCGGGGCACGAACCCGTGTCCCCTGCGTTGGCAGGCGGACTCTCAATTGAAACCATTTTTTACCTTAAGTTTATGATGACTGGCCTTCTTATGTCTACCTCCCCCCAGCCCTCCTCCCAGTGTCAAAGGTGAATATTTCTGTGTGCAATGTGTGGCATATTTACAAGTAAACAGTTGGTTAAAATCAGAATATTCCCCAAAAGTTTTGAAAATAATGCTGATTTAGATGTTAAAGGCCATCCAAATAGAATTTTAAATGTTTAAAAGCTATAACAGAATAGTAGTTGCATCTAAATATAAATTTGTAATTTTTAAATAAGCCATTCCAGTGCATGATCCAGGTTTAAATTTTAGATGTATTAAATAATATTCAAATTAGAAAGATAATGCATGCAATATCATTCTCATCCAGCATTTTTTTCATTCTGTATTTTAAACAGATATCTGACTGAATCGTATGGAACCGGTCAAGACATTGATGATAGAATTGTCGAAGGTATTGTTAATTTTTTAAATTCTTATTTTCCATTGTTAGATATGTACTGAAATTAACTTAGAAGAATCCTCTAAGTGGTCTGGTGTGTTCTCCAACAGATCCAAAAGACTCTGCCATCTCCTACAACTCTTTGCTCAGATGTTATCTTCTCATTTACTTATTGTCTGTTGTCCTCCTCCCCGCCACCTCCCAACCCCATGTCCGTGCTAAGAGGGCAGGGATTTTATATATTCCAAACTCCTGGAATAGTGCCTGATACATAGTATATGCTTCCTAAATGTCTGTCGGATGAATGAGAGGAATATAGGAAGCCCTCCTGCCTCCTGTTTATTTTGTTGACCTTGTTTTTGTAAAGGAGAAAGGGAGACGGTTATTTGGAAATGAGGTGCGGGGGGAAATCGTTTTAATGAAAGCATACATACACTTGGAAAGCAGGAGTCTGTAAGTTGACTTCCCCGGGCTGTCAGTGCTTGCTCACCGCTTAGAGACTTCTCGGATCCTGTTTGGTCTCCGCTGCCATCACGCTGAGTCTCCAGCAGCCTCCTGCAGCACAGGTTCCTGTCTGGTCTCCCCTCTTATGGTCTTGCTGCCCTTTAACCTATTCTCTGTGTGGAAGTTGGAATGACCTCTTTTGCCCTGAGCCCTTTATTGGCTTCATATTTCTCTCAAGCTAAAACCTCCAATTCATATCATCACTTCCAGTGCTCTGTGTGGCCTGCCCCACCTCCTCTGGTCTGTTTGAGTCGTTGTTCCTCTGCAGCCTTATGCTTTAGTCACACTGGCCTCCTTTTAGTTCTCTGAGGTGTTTCAGGCCTCTTTGGACACTCTTCTCACCCCTTCAGTAAGTATTTAATAATGATGATGATACTGACATGTGTGGGATGTGTTAGGTGTTGTCTGATTTGCTTAAAATCTGTTACCTAACTTAAATCTCCATAGAATATGAGGTAAGTACTATTTTATCCCTGCTTCACAGATGAGAAGCTAAGGGAGAAAGAGTTTTAGTAACTTTCTGAAGAGTAAATAAGCTCATTAGTTGTGGAAATGGGACATAAACCCAGGCATCTTAACTATATGCCCTACTAAGTGCATATTTTAATATTCTTGACATTTTTTTTTTTTTGCGGTACGCGGGCCTCTCACTGTTGTGGCCTCTCCCATTGTGGAGCACAGGCTCCGGACTCACAGGCTCAGCGGCCATGGCTCACGGGCCCAGCCGCTCCGCGGCATGTGGGATCTTCCCAGACCGGGGCACGAACCCGTGTCCCCTGCATCGGCAGGCGGACTCTCAACCACTGCGCCACCAGGGAAGCCCTATTCTTGACATTTTAAAGAAAAATTCCAGTTGAACAAAAATTTATCAGGGGGGCCTCCCTGGTGGCGCAAGTGGTTGAGAGTCCGCCTGCCGATGCAGGGGATACGGGTTCGTGCCCCGGTCTGGGAGGATCCCACATGCCGCGGAGCGGCTGGGCCCGTGAGCCATGGCCGCTGAGCCTGCGCGTCCGGAGCCTGCGCGTCCGGAGCCTGTGCTCCGCAACGGGGGAGGCCGCGACAGTGAGAGGCCCGCATACCGCAAAAAAAAAAAAAAAAAAAAAAAAAATTTATCAGGGGCCTTTTATGTTCATGCATTTCTCTATATCATGGCAGGCAAATGTTACATACTTTTTTTTAACAATTATGTAAAATATGCATGTAGATGAATATAAATTTGAGTCTAATAAACATTTTTAAAGTTTGCATCCATAAGGTTTTTCATATTTTTTGATATAAATAATTTTCTAATTTTTATCTACAGTTCTCACTGTGGTACTGTGACACACACCTAGGTAGAGTCACAGTAAAGTGCCTTTAGTGAGGGAATTGCCCTTTAAAATTGAATAAATAAATAAAAAACAAATAATGGGTTAATTTAATAAAATACTAATTAATATTCGGACTTGTTTACTTGAGGTACAGATTTGCTTTGAAACCAGATAAGCCTGGTTTCTTCCATGAGAACGTACTGTGCAATGTGTAACGTGCTGTAGTTGAGGACAGTTGGAAAGTGTTATTCCAAATGTCTCTACAGCCCCTTACTGGAGAATAGTTTATGTTAACTGGCAGGGCCATAGAAATCTTTAGGTGGGAATACATGCTAATGTTTCTTTTAGTTTTAATACTTTTTTATTTTAGCAAGTGAAACAACCTGGGAGTGATCTTTAAAAGGGTTTTGTGACTAGTTAAGCTTTCTACTGTGGATAGAATAAGAGAAATGGACTTTAAAAGATTTCATAAGAGATACTCTAGCAGTAAACATATGAAGCAATTTATGAGGTTATTGAAGGAATATGTGAGTAAGATTGACACTAATCTGGTATGCTTATAGTTAAGACTGGTGAGTACCAGAATAGACTCTAGGAGCTCTTTTCCAGTCAGGTAGAGAGAGAGGGTGGGGGGGGGAAAGAAAGAAAGAATGTGTGAAATTATAAAATGAAGACAGTTAAAATTTTACATTTGTTCATTGGGATTTCAAGAACTATTGTTCTGAGAAGCTTTCGTAGGTAATTCTGTAAACGCTCATTTGTTAGATTTTGTTGGATGTGCATGTAAAAATGTTAAATCTGTAGGTTTTATTAATATATATTTTAAAATGTAAGTCAACTAAGAACTTCTTGCCTGTATTTCGTCACAGAAAGCTTGCTGTTTTCTTTACTATCATCACTGCTCTTGTAGGGCTGATGTGAAAACCATAAAATTTTTAGGGAGTAATTTTTAAGGTTGAGTTATAAATTTTGTAACCTAGTGACTTTTCAAAATTTATTCTTTCTCATAACACTTACTTTTTTTTTTAAAATAAATTTTGAGTAACTTTTCCATCTCTTGCACTTTAATAAGGCCCGAACATAGTGGGAGTCAATAAATATTTGTGGGATTTGACATTACAAGTGAATTCATTCATGTTAATGTTTCTGAGAATATTTTTCTAGTTATTTATGTTTATTAATAAATGAAACATACTATGCATATTGCTTTGTAATTTTCTTTCATGCTAACTTTCTGATGGCGTATTTTCATTTCTTTTTCAATAGCTAACCCACTCTTAGAAGCCTTTGGAAATGCAAAGACTGTTCGCAACAATAATAGCAGTCGATTTGGGAAATTTGTAGAAATACATTTCAATGAAAAGGTAAGTGAGAGTGAGTTTCCGGGTAATATATTTGGGGAGTGTTTTTGGAAATACAGGGTCTTGATAGAATATTGGTGCTGCACTTGAACTCATGGCAAATATATTTAAATTTTCCTCTTTTACTTTTAAACAGTTAGGATAATATATACGTTCACTGTGATCTCTATAAATACTATAAACTTACATTTAGTTATCTGTTTTTTCCCCTTTATTTCATAAATTACAACCTCTTTGATGGACAACTGATTATTAGAAAAGATAATTTAACATTGATAGGTTATACTTTAAGACTTGAAATGCAAAAACGTAATTTCTCTGTTTTGTTTTTTAGAGTTCAGTTGTTGGAGGATTTGTTTCACATTATCTTCTAGAGAAATCTAGGATCTGTGTTCAAGGCAAAGAGGAAAGGAATTATCATATCTTTTATAGGTTGTGTGCCGGTGCTTCTGAAGATACTAGGGAAACACTTCATTTGAGCTCCCCAGATAATTTTCGGGTAGGTTGGATGAAAAGAAATTTCATACAATTTTTGCAAATTGAGTTGCCTTCTATTCTAAAACTTATTTCAGTGGATTTTGATGTCTAGTTGCATGTAACTTACATTAAATTCAGTGTAATATGATAGAATGACTTTCGTACTAAGTAGATCTGTATTGAGATTTACTGCTGAGTTTATAACACTATAGGAGGAGGTACATAATGGGATAGGTAAAAGGATAGATGCTAAACCCCTTAAACTCAATAAGAAGTTTATAATAGTTCTGTAATGCTAGCTTTAGTGTTACCTTTGACTTATTTGTAAAAAAAAGTTTGACCACTGAATTAATAAAGGACCCCTACTTGTCTTCCTTAATTCAGTTCAACAAATATTTATTCCTTACCCATTGGGTACCAGGCATTGTGCCAGAGTTAAAAAGATAAATGAGACACAGTTCCTGCTTCTGAGTAACTTAAATTGGTGATTGGTGGGAAACACACACACACACACACACACACACGCAGTCTGACTGATATGTCAAATGATAAGTGAGAGAGATGCATAGGGTGCTAGTGATTTTGGAAAAACTTCACTGGAACAGTTGATGCTTGGTCAGAATCCTGAAGGATTTTCAAGTGTTAACTATAACTAGAAGGAGAAACATGCAGAGGTATTCCTGGTAGATGCAAAAAGATGAACAAAGAAAGGCAGGAAATAGCCTAAATGGTAGGACAGGAAGGGGTGGGAGGTGAGGCTAGAGAGTTTGGTCTTACTTCTGTGGTGAGTAAGGAGCTGATCGAAGGGCGTTAAGTAGAAAGTTGGATATCAGGTCTGTACTTACCTCTGGGTTTAATATGGAAGATAGCTTTAAGAGGGTAGGGCAGGGGATGGATAGAAATTGCAGCCATGGGTGAATGGGTTGGGAACCTGTGGCTTTAGGTGATGTAGCAGTTACTCAGTGCCTGAATTTGTTTTAGCGATGGCAGGGTTACTGAGGAGGGGATGTGTGAAATAGGAGGAGGTAAAATTGACAGGACTTGGAGACTGAATTAGGTAAGGAGAAGGGGGAGTCTGGGATGATTTTCCAAAACACTATTAGGGTAACTGGATGGCTGTAAATACCATGTTGGGGCCAGATGGAAGATTGATGGCGTGTAGGTTGAGTCCAGTTTTGGAGCCTGTGGGTCATCTGAGTGGAGCCGTTTGAAAGACTCTTGGGTGGACTAAGATCAGGTCGGTGCTGCAGGGACAGGTTTGGGAGATGTCAGTACCCTGGTGGTAGTTAGAACTGTGACAGTGAGTAGTTGAGGTTGTCCAGAGAGATTGCATAATGTAGAAAAGCATGTGCCAGGATCCAGACTCTGGAGTTGAAGAGGATGGGCAATGAAGAGTTGCCCAGAAAGAAAACACAAGTGGAGTTGTGAGAGAAGTACAAGGAGATCAGGAGTGCCAAGGATCACAAGTCAGTATTGAGTTTCAGGAAGTGGTGACTGGGGGGTGGCTAGCGTAATGACAGATTCTCAGCTAGAAAGTAGTGTCCCTGTGTGGGATATGGGAATCACGGGGTGCGGGTAGGAAATGCCGTTTGTGTGAAGTTCTCGAGGTGATTCTCATAGTCCTCTTTGGCCAGAAGTCCTCCGTTTGAGAATCATGACACGCATTTATACTTAATTATTGTTCTGTGTGTGAGTGTGTGTGTGTGTGTGTGTTTGCAACCGGCTTCTTCTTAATTTCGTCAATCAATTTCTTTTAATATATATTTGGAAATTTAAAAACTTGTTTTAAAATGCTTTATAGCTGCATCTATTTATATAATTCTGAAATGTTTAACCTTCTCTAGAACTCACCAAGTTAATTGGAATTTGAAGTTAGTTGCCCACATTATCTTCATGACAGTAGAAGAGGCATTTCTCTACAATGATTTTTAGAAAAGGAATATAAATTAATATGAATCATATAAAATTTAATAATGATGATGTGGCTTTGTCAGCACTGAGTTAATGATAAAGTGATGTGACTATTCTTGTCTTAATATAGCATTTCTTTCTACCTGGGGGCTTGAGAACATAGTTTCTGTGTCTCAGAATGTACAGTCTTTCCTGGCACAAGGACAGCCATCCTAAGGGGGGCAGCCACTGTAATGCTTTATCAGGTCAGAGAGTTTCTTGTCTCTGTGGCATGAACTGGGAGAGTCCTTTTGGTGGTAAGAGGAAACTCGTGGAACAGCATTACCTTTCACCCAAAAACACCTGCCATCTTGGATATTCCTCTCAGGCAGGTGTACACACCCCTCTGTATTCCTTCCCCCAAATGATTCTGCCTTAGAGTGACTTAAAAGTGCGTTGGTCATTTCAACAGGTTTTTCTCGGGTTTAGTTTAGGCCTCCAGGGTAAAGTTGTAAAGACAAAGGAGAAACTCTACAGCAGGGTGAACGCTTTCCCCCACGTTTTTTTGGTCACTATTCTATCCAAATTAGTATGTAAAGAATTGTAGAGATACATCTGTTTGAAAACACCCATATTAACGCCACAGGTACTTTAGAAAATAAAAAGTTTAAAATGCTTGCATTATTCAAAAATTTGAAATATTTTTGCACATGTTCCATGGAAACATTCGTTATAGTCATGCAAGAATCCTTGAATATAAATAAAGCTTGGATAGAATGAGAATGGGTGACAAGAATATTTATAGCTTTCTAGTTACAGAAAAGTTAGAAGAAACAAGTATTTTTCTTAGGTTTTAATATTAAGTCCATCTGTCCAAATGCCAAGTATTTGATAAAACAGTTGGGGCGGGTGGATAAAACTCTTGCTAGCAAAGAAAACATTTGTTTTGGCTCTATATAGTTAAGCTACTATTATCCTACTAAATAAAAGAGCTCTGTTTTGAAATAGTCAATTGAAAACGCTTATCAGTATTATTCCCTTTCCCTTCTATTTTATTCTTTCCTCCAAGATTCTAGGCTACAAAGAAAAATTCATTGCGTATTCTTTTCTGGTTTTAACTGTATTTTAATATTTCACTGTAATGGGGGGAGATAAATGCATTGATCATCTAAAGTATTAATTTATCCCTAAATCATTCAAAATTTACTGTAAATTTTTTCTTGGAATATAATATGTTATCGATATATTTAACCTTGGAATTGATGCCAGGGGACAGTGGAATCCTAGTGACCTGATTTAAGAAAAGCTGAGATGTTTAAAATATTTTCTCATCCTGTTCCCTGTGCATGTCCTTCCTGAACAACCCCCGCCCCTTAAGTGGAGGTAAAAGATTCTCTTCAAGACCAGTATATTATTTTCTTCTCAGCTGCTTCCCTTATTCTGTGTTTTCAAAGCACTTAGCCTTTAAAGGCTTCTGGGCAGAAAAGTAAATCATTGAGATAAAAGCTGAAATGGTTATTTGAATACCTGTGAAGGTTCATAAAGCAAGTGTTGTAATTTATGTACACTTAGTGTTAACTGTCAGTCCGTATGAAAGGCATGTTTTGAAGGACTGATTGTAAAAATCAAAAATTAAGAAACTCAAGAATATTATTTGTTAATTATTCAGATTTGAAATAGTACTCAAAATATTAAACCACAGTGTGGGTCCTTATTTGAGACTTTTTACATATTTAGTTCATATCTTATGAACTGTATTTTCAACAAGATTTAACCCTGAGAAGATTTAAAATTGCTACCTTTGAGATGTAAATTCGGGGCCTCAGACGTAAAACCGGGGTCACTGAAGTAAATCTGGGGCTCGGACATGAATCCGGGGTGCAGACGCCTGTCAAGCCTAGGCGGAGTCCCTGGTGCCCTGGGCGGCGTGGGCGGCGTACATGGCCTAGTTCTGACCCCGAGGACACCAAGCCGCCCTGTGTGCCTCAGGCTACCACCCTGCCCCTCCGGTGACTCCAGGTCCCCATCACCATGCCCCAGCCAAGCAGTTCCAGGGATTTGGATGTCCATGTCTTTGGAGGACCATGACTTCGCCTGCCACATGCTTGCAGGATCGTGGTTCCCAGGCCACAGGTTGGGCCTGAGCTCCTGGGCTGGGAACTCCGAGTTGAAACCGCTGGATTAACAGAGAACCTCAGATGCCAGGGAATATCAGTCGGAATGTGGCCTCCTGGAGGTCCTCATCTCAGCATCAAGACCCAGCTGTATCCAACTGCCTGCAAACTCCAGTGCTGGACGTCTCAGGCCATACAACCAGTAAGACAAGAATACAGCACCACCCATCAAAAAAAAAGTGAGGGGGCTTCCCTGGTGGCGCAGTGGTTGAGAGTCAGCCTGCCGATGCAGGGGACACGGGTTCGTGCCCCAGTCCAGGGGGATCCCATGTGCCACAGAGCGGCTAGGCCCGTGAGCCATGGCCGCTGAGCCTGCGAGTCCCGAGCCTGTGCTCCGCAATGGGAGAGGCCACAACAGTGAGAGGCCTGCGTACCACACACACACACACAAAAGTGAAACACCAGAAACATATGTTACAGATGAAGGAGCAAAGTAAAAACCTACAAGACCAAATAAATGAAGATGAAATAGGCAACCTACCTGAAAATGAATTCAGAGTAATGATAGTAAAGATGATCCAAAATCTCAGAAATAGAATGGAGAAAATACAGAAAACATTTAACAAGGATCTAGAAGAACTAAAGACAAAACAAACAGGTATGAACAACACAATTACTGAAATTAAAAATACTCTAGAAGGAATCAATAACAGAGTAACTGAGGCAGAAGAATGGATAAGTGAGCTGGAAGATAAAATGGCGGAAATAACAGCCAGGGAGCAGAATAAAGAAAAAAGAATCAAAAGCATTGAGCACAGTCTCAGAGACCTCTGGGACAACATTAAACACACCAACATTTGAATTATAGGGATCCCAGAAGAAGAAGAGAAAAACAAAGGGTCTGAGAAAATATTTGAAGAGATTATAGTCAAAAACTTCCCTAACATGGGAAACGAAACAGTCAATCAAGTCCAGGAAGCACAGAGAGTCCCATACAGGATAAATACAAGGAGAAACACACCAAGACACATATTAATCAAACTATCAAAAATTAAATATAAAGAAAAAATATTAAAAGCAGCAAGTGAAAAGCAACAAATAACATACAAGGGAATCCCCATAAGGTTAACACCTGATCTTTCAGTAGAAACTCTGCAAGCTAGAAGGGAGTGGCAGGATATATTAGAAGTGATGAAAGGGAAGAACCTACAACCAAGATTACTCTACCTGACAAGGAGCTCATTATTCAGATTCGATGAAGAAATTAAAACCTTTACAGGTAAGCAAAAGTTAAGAGAATTCAGCACCACCAAACCAGCTTTACAAAAAATGCTAAAGGAACTTCTCTAGGCAGGAAGCAAAAGAGAAGGAAAAGACCTATAAAAACAAACCCAGCCATGGAAGTTAATTTACAACTGTATAGATATTGAAAACTCTATAGAGATTTACCTAACTACAGAGGTACCTTTTCACACTTGAAGAAAAAATAAGTCATCTTTGGATTGTAAAGCTTTAGGCAATGGTCTTATATTTTCCCTGGAGAGGATTATTTAAATTCCAACATATTAGAGTAGAAATTTTCAGAAAGATTATGATGAGTACAGAGAGTTGACTGCTTATTTTTTCTGTATGTAAATACAGAAAATTCATTTTCTATATCCCTTGTCTACAAGACAGACTTTGTATTTGTAGGATATTTGACCTGGCTCTCATTATGTTGGTGTAAGTGTAAGAACTGAGACACAAGGGCACAACACACTTGTTATTAGCTATAAGGTAAATAAAAAGAAATCTGCTCTGATTCAGAAACCTCATGTGTACATTCAGGACAAAATAATAAAGACAAATAATAAAACTTCACATTCTGTCAAAAAATTTCTTGTGGAAATTTTCATTAAAATTTTATTATCCTGTAAAACAAGCAAACAAACAAAAAAACAAACCCAAAACTATTAAGAAAACAGTAATAGGAACATACATATCAATAATTACCTTAAATATAAATGGATTAAATGCTCCAACCAAAAGACATAGACTGGCTGAATGGATACAAAAACAAGACCCGTACATATGCTGTCTACAAGACCCACTTCAGACCTAGGGACACATACAGACTGAAAGTGAGGGGTTGGAAAAAGATATTCCATGCAAATGGAAATCACAAGAAAGCTGGAGTAGCAATAGTCATATCAGACGAAATAGACTTTAAAGTAAAGAATGTTACAAGAGACAAGGAAGGACACTGAAATGATCAAGGGATCAATCCAAGAAGAAGAAATAACAATTATAAATATTTATGCACCCAACATAGGAACACCTCAATACATAAGGCAAATGCTAACACATAAAAGGGGAAATCAAAAGTAACACAATCATAGTAGGGGCTTTAACACCCCACTTTCACCAATGGTCAGATCATCCAAAATGAAAATTAATAAGGAAACACAAGCTTTAAATGACACATTAAACAAAATGGACTTAATTGATATTTATAGGACATTCCATCCAAAAACAACAGAATACACTTTCTTCTCAAGTGTTCATGGAACATTCTCCAGGATAGACCATATCTTTGGTCACAAATCAAGCCTTGGTAAATTTAAGAATACTGAAATCGTATCAAGTACCTTTTCCTACCACAACACTGTGAGACTAGATATCAATTACAGGAAAAGATCTGTAAAAAATACAAACACAGGGAGGCTAAACAATACACTACTTAATAACGAAGTGATCACTGAAGAAATCAAAGAGGAAATAAAAAAATACCTAGAAACAAATGACAATGAAAACACGACGACCCCAAACCTGTGGGATGTAGCAAAAGCAGTTCTAAGAGGGAAGTTTATAGCAATACAATCCTACCGCAAGAAACAGAAAAATCTCAAACACCTAACCTTACACCTAAAGCAATTAGAGCAAGAAGAACAAAAAAACCCCAAAGTTAGCAGAAGGAAAGAAATCATAAAGATCAGATCAGAAATAAATGAAAAAGAAATGAAGGAAACAGTAGCAAAGATCAGTAAAACTAAAAGCTGCTTCTTTGAGAAGATAAAATTGATAAACGATTAGCCAGACTCATCAAGGAAAAAAGGGAGAAGACTCAAATCAACAGAATTAGAAATGAAAAACGAGAAGTAACAACTGACACTGCAGAAATACAAAGGATCATGAGAGATTACTACAAGCAACTATATGCCAATAAAATGGACAACCTGGAAGAAATGGACAAATGCTAGAAAGGTACAACCTTCTGAGACTGAAACAGGAAGAAATAGAAAATATAAACAGACCAATCACAAGCACTGAAATTGAGACTGTGATTAAAAACCTGCTAACAAACAAAAGTCCAGGACCAGATGGCTGCAAAGGTGAATTCTGTCAAACATTTAGAGAAGAGCTAACACCTATCTTTCTCAAACTCTTCCAAAATATAGCAGAGGGAGGAACACTCCCAAACTCATTCTATGAGGCCACCATCACCCTGATACCAAAACCAGACAAAGATGTCACAAAAAAAGGAAGCTACAGGCCAGAATCTCTGATGAACTTAGATGCAAAAATCCTCAACAGAATACTAGCCAACAGAATCCAACAGCACATTAAAAGGATCATACACCATGATAAAGTGGGGTTTATCCCAGGAATGCAAGGATTCTTCAATATATGCAAATTGGGCTTCCCTGGTGGCACTGTGGTTGAGAATCTGCCTGCTAGTGCAGGGGACATGGGTTCGAGCCCTGGTCTGGGAGGATCCCACATGCTGCGGAGCAACTGGGCCTGTGAGCCACAACTACTGAGTCTGCGCATCTGGAGCCTGTGCTCCACAACAGGAGAGGCCGCGATAGTGAGAGGCCCATGCACCGCAATGAAGAGTGGCCCCTGCTTGCCACAACTAGAGAAAGCCCTCGCACAGAAACGAAGACCCAACACAGCAAAAATTAATTAATTAATTAATAAACTCCTACCCCCAACATCTTCTAAAGAAACAAACAAACAAAAAAAAAACTTTTTTCTCTTCCTAGGAGCATACTAAAAATCACCCAGTTTTGTAAAATACACCCTAGGGAACAATTACAAGATGGAATAGAGCTCTCCTTACCCATTAAAAAAAAAAAAAATATATATATATATATGCGCAAATCAATCAGTGTGATACACCATATTAACAAATCGAAAAATGAAAACCATATGATCATCTCAATAGATGCAGAAAAAGCTTTTGACAAAATTCAACACCCATGTATGATAAAAACTCTCCAGAAGGTAGGCATAGAGGGAACCTAACTCAACATAATAAAGGCCATATATGACCCAAAGTCAACATCATTCTCAATGGTGAAAAACTGTAACCATTTCCTCTAAGACCAGGAACAAGACAAGGTTGCCCACTCTCACCACCATTATTCAACATAGTTTTGGAGGCTTTAGCCATGGCAATCAGAGAAGAAAAAGAAATAAAAAGGAATCCAAATCGGAAAAGAAGAAGTAAAACTGTCACTATTTGCAGATGACATGATACTATATATAGAGAATCCTAAAGATGCTACCAAAAAACTACTAGAGCTAATCAATGAATTTGGTAACGTAGCAGAATAAAAAGTTAATGCACAGAAATATCTTGCTTTCCTGTACACTAATGATGAAATATCTGAAAGAGAAATTAAGGAAACACTCCCATTTACCATTGCAGCAAAAATAATAAAATACCTAGGAATAAACCTACCTAGGGAGACAAAAGACCTGTATGCAGAAAACTATAAGACACTGCTGAAAGAAATTAAAGATGATACAAACAGAGGGAGAGATATACCATGTTCTTGGATTGGAAGAATCAACATTGTGAAAATGACTCTACTACCCAAAGCAATCTACAGATTCACTGCAATCCCCATCAAACTACCAATGGCATTTTTCACAGAACTAGAACAAAAAATTGCACAATTTGTTTGGAATCACAAAAGACCCCGAATAGCCAAAGCAATCTTGAGAAGGAAAAACGGAGCTGGAGGAATCAGGCTCCCCGACTTCAGATTATACTACAAAGCTACAGTAATGAAGACAGTATGGTACTGGCACAAAAACAGAAATATAGATCAATGGAACAGGATTGAAAGCCCAGAGATAAACCCATGCACATATGGTCACCTTATTTTTGATAAAGGAGGTAAGAATATACAGTGGAGAAAAGCCAGCCTCTTCAGTAAGTGGTGCTGGGAAAACTGGACAGCTACATGTAAAAGAATGAAATTAGAACACTTCCTAATACCATACACAAAAATAAACTCCAAATGGATTAAAGACCTAAATGTAAGACCAGACACTATAAAACTCTTAGAGGAAAACATAGGCAGAACGCTCTATGACATAAATCACAGCAAGATCCTTTTTGACCCACCTCCTAGAGAAATGGAAATAGAAACAAAAATAAACAAATGGGGCCTAATGAAACTTAAAAGCTTTTGCACAGCAAAGGAAACCATAAAAAAGATGAAAAGACAATCCTCAGAATGGGAGAAAATATTTGCAAATGAAGCAACTGACAAAGGATTAATCTCCAAAATATACAAGCAGCTCATGCAGCTCAATATCAAAAAAAACAACCCAATCCAAAAATGGGCAGAAGACCCAAATAGACATTTCTCCAAAGAAGATACTGCAGATTGCCAGCAAACACATGAAAGGATGCTCAACATCACTAATCATTAGAGAAATGCAAATCAAAACTACAATGAAGTATCACCTCACACCAGTCAGAATGGCCATCATCAAAAAATCTACAAACGGGCTTCCCTGGTGGCGCAGTGGTTGAGAGTCCGCCTGCCGATGCAGGGAACACGGGTTCGTGTCCTGGTCCGGGAAGATCCCACATGCCGCGGAGCGGCTGGGTCCGTGCGCCATGGCCGCTGAGCCTGCGCGTCCGGAGTCTGTGCTCCGCAACGGGAGAGGCCACAGCAGTGAGAGGCCCGCCTACCACAAAAAAAAAAAAAAAAAAAAAAAATCTACAAACAATAAATCCTGGCGAGGGTGTGGAGAAAAGAGAACGCTTTGCACTGTTAGTGGGAATGTAAGTTGATACAGCCACTATGGAGAACAGTATGGAGGTTCCTTAAAAAACTAAAAATAGAACTACCATATGACCCAACAATCTGACTACGGGGCATATACCCTGAGAAAACCATAAATCAAAAAGAGTCATGTACCACAGTGTTCATTGTATCAGTATTTACAAGAGCCAGTACATGGAAGCAAGCTAAGTGTCCATCGACAGATGAATGGATAAAGAAGATGTGGCACATATATACAATGGAATATTACTCAGCCATAAAAAGAAACAAAATTGAGTTATTTGTAGTGAGGTGGATGGACCTAGAGTCTGTCATACAGAGTGAAGTAAGTCAGAAAGAGAAAAACAAATACCGTATGGTAACACATATATATGGAATCTAAAAAAAAAAAATGGTTCTGATGAACCTAGGGGCAGGACGAGAATAAAGACCCAGACATAGAGAATGGACTTGAGGACACGAGAGGAGGAAGAGTTAACTGGGAGGAAGTGAGAGAGTGGCATGGACATATATACACTACCAAATGTACAATAGATAGCTAGTGAGAAGCAGCTGCATAGCACAGGGAGATCAGCTCGGTGCTTTGTGACCACTTAGAGAGGTGGGATAGGGAGGATGGGAGGGAGACACAAGAGGGAGGGGATATGGAGATACACATATGCATATAGCTGATTCACTTAGTTAAACAGCAGAAACTGACAGAACACTGTAAAGCAATTATACTCCAATAAAGATGTTAAAAATGAATAAATAAACTGGAGATACATTTTTTTTTCCATTTTTTTATTAGTTTCTGCTTTATAACAAAGTGAATCAGTCATACATATACATCTGTTCCCACATCCCCTCCCTCACGCATCTCCCTCCCTCCCACCCTCCCCATCCCTCCCCTCCAGGCAGTCACAAAGCACCGAGCTGATCTCCCTGTGCTCTGCGGCTGCTTCCCACTATAGATAGTGGAGATACATATTTTTAAAAAATTGCTACCTTTGAAAAATAGGAAAGCTTTATGGTATTGGTTTTTATGTGAATCATGTAATTTAATCTATTTTCAGGTTAGGATTTTCACCATCCCTGCTGTGATTAGTAGGAATGAAATGTTTATGATATATAGGAGTATTGATTTTAATTGAGATATTAAATGATACTCAGGTTATGCTTAGAAATTCTTTAGAGCTAGCACTATTTGGTAAGTTGTGTTTTCCTTTGTATTATTGTCCTGTGGATCTATTTGTTCATTATATTTTAAATTTCTTTGTCATAGTATTTAAACCGAGGCTGCACCAGATACTTTGCTAACAGAGAAACTGACAAACACATTTTGCAGAACCGAAGAAGTCCTGAGGTAAAGTAGCCTTTTTAAAAAAAATTAGAATCTTTAATACAAAAAAATTGTGCTGAAAGATGTATTCTATTTTTTATTTTGGAAACCAAGTAAGATCTCTTACTTTTAGGCTTATGCTTAAAAAACCTAAATACTCATCCACACCTCTTGCCGAGAACACCTCTTTTGGTATCTGCAGAAGCCACAGGTTCTGGGTCTTCTTGGTGGGACCGCTGCGCTGCTCTCCTCTTGTTATTTTCCTGGCATGAGGGCATCAGATTGCCTAAAAATCATCCTTTGCTGACGTTTTTGAAACTTACTTTCATATTACCCATTTGTGATTAAGTATAAAATATGTCCTTTATAATTTATTGTCTGTGTCAAGGCTGAAGTAAGCTTTGATGTAGACAATAAGTAGAGTGAGCATTCTTATGAACTAATGCTTATGTATTATTTAATATTTCTCTTTAAAGTATCATGTTTCTGTAATATATTATGAAAAGTTTTATGTATAGGTCTTACTAAATCATTGTTAAAACATCATGTTTCTGTAATATATTATGAAAAGTTTTATGTATAGGTCTTACTAAATCATTGTATTTCTAAGAGTAAGTAGATATAATTATACCATTGAGTATTATTTTAAAAACATTGTCCTTAATCTAAAAATCTACTGCAACTTTTATAAATTTTAATATGCATTGTTTAAGTAGTAAGTGGGATTAAGTTGTATCTACTCAGGGAGCTTAAATTATGAAATACTAAGGATTAATTATAGGGAATAGTTCATATTGTCTTTATTTTATTAAAAGATTTATATTTAAGTGAACAAGGTTTTATTATACTCAGTTTTTAATTCCCCTGCATTTGTGAGTCAGATGTTTTTGACTACCTTCAAAATGGTGAGGTGAATTATATCTTTAATGTATTCATAGAAAAGAACAGAAAGCAACTAAAAAT
Organism: Mesoplodon densirostris; assembly: GCF_025265405.1. Classification (NCBI taxonomy): domain Eukaryota; kingdom Metazoa; phylum Chordata; class Mammalia; order Artiodactyla; family Ziphiidae; genus Mesoplodon; species Mesoplodon densirostris. The sequence goes on from NC_082672.1 coordinate 84,175,148, forward strand.
TCCCATTAATTTGAATTCTAAGCAGATGAGTCTGCAGTTAATTTTTGTTTAAGTTGACATTTTATTTATCATTTTAGACACAGATGTCTGTAAACTTTATATTACATCCATGGTTGGAACTTTAAGAAGTGACATTAATATTTATCATGGTATCTTCCTTTGTTATGATAACCTATATTTTTATAAGGCATCATTGAAATATAGAAATTGTATTATTTCCACTAAGATAATGGGGACATTTCCTTGTGGGATACTGCAGCTATCCCAAAGGAAAAAATATATACATATCTAAATTTGATCTTTTACCATGGAAAAAACTGAGTGGAGAGGAAAGAAAACTGGATTTTACTCTCCAAAGAGTAGCATTCTTTGTGCTGTCTTAGGAAGAAAATGTACACTTTCTGATTTTAGAGTCAACACAGTTTGTTAGGAATCATATTCATATTACTGGGTATATATATAAAAATATATAAGTGAATAATGTATTTAATATGTTTAAATTACTTTTTATTGTCTTCTTTATCAGGAGGATGAGGTGATCATTTTGACTACTTAGAATCCTTTGCCTAGTTCCATTGGCATGTCTTTAAGCGGTGTGTTATTTTTAGGAAAATGCAGTATTTTTAGTCTGCTGTGATAGCAATATATTCATTGACATTTGATTAGAAACAGTTTTTAAATGAAGTAACGGTTCAATTGCAAGACTAAAAATTCTGCACGATATGTGCTTTGTTTTAAATTTGGCTGCATGTGATTGTTTTCTTTAAGAATAAAATTAAATTTCTTTGTCTAGACATTTTCCAGAAATTTTACACATGCATAATTAAACATTTTAAAGACTTGTGTGGAAAGGTAATTACAAATTTAGCTGGGAAGCAGTTGGCAACCTGGAGGAAAAAAAACATCTCCTAGGGGCGTCTTTAATGACCAGTTAATTCTGATGCTGTTACCTAATGTTTAATTTTACTTCTCATTCATTCTCAAGTTCTGGAAAATTGCTAGTTCAATCTTTCTGTGTCCAGTAATTTTTTTTCCCTCCTTCTAGTTTCTGCAGGGCTGACTTTTCTTCTTCCTTTTTCTGAGTTTGTTATAGGTTCTAGTAAATGAATACTTCAGATGCACATTCTTTTAGGAGAGAAAGCAAATTTTCTCTTCATTTTTTCGGAAATGTTTTCAGTCATTGCATAAATTCTTAGCATAAGCATAATGCTTACTAATACACTTTACCTCATATATACTAATACAGAAAGGTTTAAAAATTAATTCCCAGGCCGTGAACATTGTTGTTAGCCTGTCCACTGGTTACTGCTGTTGAATATTGGTGCAGTTGATGGCAGTTAACCTGAAGGAGTGTAATGCTAAGTATCATTTAAATTTTTATTACAGTTTTTTAAAACCTCAGTTCTTTTTGACCTATGGTTTCATGTTGATTCATTTCAACCACTGATATTCCCTTCATTTTCACTCAATTTATATTTTTATATAATATCCTAGTTTTAGAGTTAAAATTGTAATTGGAAAACATCTCATTCCATTTTTGACTGAAATTTTTATTGAGACAGTTGCAGATTCACATGTCATTGAAATAAATAACACATAAATCCTGGGTACACTTTGCCCAGTCATTCAGTTTTTGAATGTTTTGGAACACTAAAGTTTTATGATTGACACATTTTATTTTTGCATGTTATATAGTGAATAGACGTTGTGTAGTTGTGTTAGTATACTTAAATAATGTAAACCACAATTAATTGATGTCTTCTTGTTTTGTAGTATCTTAAGGCAGGTTCCTTGAAAGATCCTTTGTTAGATGACCATGGAGATTTTATTAGAATGTGCACAGCCATGAAAAAGATTGGTTTGGATGATGAAGAAAAGCTTGATCTGTTCCGGGTAGTAGCTGGTGTCCTGCACCTTGGAAATATTGATTTTGAGGAAGCCGGCAGCACTTCAGGTTTTTTTGTTTGTTTGTTTTCTTGTGGTCTTTTTGTTTTGCTTTATTTTAAAAAGGAGTAAATTTAGAAGTTTTGTCATTTAATTGTCATATGAAAATTTACTCTGTGTGCAGGCTTGTTAATACCCTACATTTCTAGAATATACTGTATTATGTGATGAATCTTGCAACTGCTGGATGCTGCATTATTAGTTATTATGAGCTCTTTTTGAATAATTCAGTGATACTGATGAGGAATAAACTCGTCTTGTGAAGGATAAATAATCCTGACTACCAGGGTCATATTTGGTTAAATTTTTCAACTGATATTAATCTTTTCCAATAAGTGAACATAATAATTCTCTCTACCATCTTTTAAGGTATTTTGACATTTTTCTGGTTCATTGATCTAAACTTGGAATGGTTAATTAGGATAATTGAATACATGAAAGCCCATATACATTGTTACTGGGAAATGAAAACAGGTTAAACTTGATGCAGATTGAACAGATCATTTAAATGCCTGCACTATAGTAACTTTTCAACTGTATTGTTTCAGTCTCTACGTAAATAGTAAGGCTTTTTATATGATCTTAAGTTTGAGCCATGAATGCGGGAGTTGGCAGGCTGTGGCTCATGGTCAAATCTGACTAGCTGCCTGTTTTTGTAAATAAAGTATTGTTAGAACACAGCCACACACATTTATTTATGTCTTGCCTAGGCCAGCTTTCGTAGTGGCAGAGTTGGGGTTGTGACAGAGACTGGATGGCCAGCAAAGCCTAAAACCTCACTCTTTAGAGAAAAAGATTGTTGACTCCTGCATAAATACATCGTTTAAAAGAGTTTTAAAAAAATCGAAAGCATCATTTAATATAGTAGTCAATAATATGGGCTTTCGTGTCAGATCCCAGAAGCTCTCTAAGCCTTGGATTTTTCATTTGTAAAATAATGAAGAAATAATCCATGAGAAGTGTTTTTTTCCTAGCAGTAGTTTGCATATAAGGAAAAGGGCACAAGAGGAAGGCAAAAGAACATTAAAAAAAAATGCTACATGCAAGACCCTTCATATACTGTATTTCCTCATAAACATCATAATCATAATCTGAACTTAATAAAGATAATGAGGTAGAGGATATTATCTCCATTTTACAGAAGTAGGACCTGTGCAGAAGTTTAAGTAACATGGTCATCAGTGAAGTTGTAGGTGTGAGAGCCGGTTGTACCCATGTCTGACTAACTCCAGTAGGGGTGATAACTGCCCCCATTGCCCCCGTCACTGAACCTTCTGAGCAGATGGAAGTCGACAGTCTGAGTGGCTTTCAGACTGAGTGTCCGCGGTGCTGTGACGTCAGAGTGTGGTGCGTAAGAGCACGTGGTCTTGGGCCAGGCTTTTCACCGTGTGTTACCTGCCTGTGTGACCTTGGGCCAGGAACTTAACCTCTCTGTGTCTCAGTTTTCCTCACCAGTAAACTAGGAATAATAAATAACAGGCCTTACCTCATGTTATAAAGAGGAATAAATGAGTTAAATATTTGTAGAATAATGTGAATACTTATGTCTGGCATGTAGTAATCACTCTAAGTGTTTTTTAATGAATAAGAAAAATAAAAATGCAGATTACTCCCAGATTAAAATAAAAGAAACAAAAAGAAAAACCAAGCAGAATCAGGTATGTTCTTAGTATGCATTAAAATTGTTACTGGTTTTTTTTGAGGGATTTGAAAAGGTAATGAATGTTAGAATACACTTTCGTTTGCTCTGTAGCATCGTTATACCAAGGGAGCATGTAGGAGTTCTAAGTAATATCCAAAAAAGTTTAGAAAAATTAATGCACAGTTTGGACATGTTGTTAGAAGTGACAGGTGGCATTTTCACACACCTCATGTTATTACCGTGTGGTAAACATGCAGATGTACACAGAGGATCATAAATGTGGCATGATCTAGTTAGTTGAAAAGCACTTAAGTGGTCAAAAGGCACATAGCAGATATTCACATTATCGTTTATTTTTCTTCTCAAACTTCCTTCCGTTGAAGGGAAAATGAGCAGAAAGCAGAGCAGATTGGAATGAGGCAATGAATCCAGAGAATTAATAAACTAGGCTATTTTTATTTTAATAGCTAAGATTTTATTATATTAATCTTCATCCTTTCTATAGATTCAGATGGTTTCTTTCTAATCAGAATTGATTTTTCCTGCCCTAGAGAGCTCAATTTTGGCATGACCTTGCAATTTGAAAAAGCTCTGGATACTCGTAATTATTTTATCAGAAAATTTATTCTTCAGTAAATGTTTAGACAGCTCCCACTGCTGTTTAAAAGTTTTTTCATGATGGAAATGCAAAGAATGCCTCTAGGGACTTCCTATGTTTTTAAAATTCCACATAACAAAAATATACATTATGGGGCTTCCCTGGTGGTGCAGTGGTTGAGAATTGGCCTGCCGATGCAGGGGACACAGGTTCGTGCCCCGGTCAGGGAGGATCCCACATGCCGCGGAGCGGCTGGGCCCATGAGCCATGGCCGCTGAGCCTGCGCATCTGGAGCCTGTGCTCCACAACAGGAGAGGCCACAACAGTGAGAGGCCCGCGTACCACACACACACACACACACACACACACAAATTATTATAACAACTAAAGTAAAAAGTGTTCAGAGAAGTTCTTTTTTGGAAGGGGAGTGACATGAAAAGCCTTGCGTTATTTCACAGTATTTTGCCCTTTTGAAACTTTTAAAATAAATCTTTTCTATGCTAGCCTTACATAATTCCTGGAAGTGTGTAAGAAACTTTGCAGAATAATAAAAAAAAAAGAGAAGTATTTAAATGAATTAATTATCGGTCAACTTTTTGAGTTATGTAATTTTAGATAATGTGTGTTTGTATAAACTAGAAATTAGTAGTAATCTTACTTTCATAGAATTAAAGGTTTAATATATCTTCTAAGTATTCCTCTCCCCTTATTCTTTTTTTCAGCTTTATTGAAATATAATTTATATTGAGTTGTGCAACAATCACTATATTCAGTTTTAGAATATTTTCATCACTCCAGATACAAACCCCATACCCTTACCCCCCGCCCCATTTCCTCCCAAATCCCTAGCCTTTAGGCAACCACTGTTCTACTTTGTCTCTATCAATTTGCCTATCATGGGCATTTCATATAAATGGAATCATACAATATGTGCTCTCTGTGACTGGCTTCTTTCAGTTAGCATAATGTTTTCAAGGTTCATCCATGTTTTGACATGTGTCAGTACATCATTTCTTTTCATTGCTGAGTCATATTCCATTGTATGGATATACCACATTTTGTTTATCCATTTGTTATTTGGTGAACTTTTAAGCTGCTTCCACCTTTGGCTATTATGAATTATACTACTATAAACATTTGTGTGCAAGTTTTTGTGTGGACATACGTTTTCATTTCTCTTGGGTATGTGCCTAGGAGTAGAATTGCTGAGTCATAAGGTAATTCTATATTTAACCTTGTGAGGCATTGACTTTCAAAGTCACTGAAGGGCTTTACATTCTTACCACCCTAGTGCCTGCGAAGAGCTACCTCATTGTGGTGTTTATGTGCATTTTCCTGATGGCTCAACTGTATTGGCCATTTGTATATCTTTTTTTGAGAAATGACTACTTATGTTCTTTACTCACTTATTAATTAGATTGCCTTTTTATTATTGAGTGGTAAGAGTTCTTTAATATGTTCTAAATACAAGTTCCTTATCCGATGTATAATTTGCAAATATTTTCTCTCATTCTGCAGGTTGTGTTTTTCATTTTTGGATAATGTTCTTTGAAGCACAAACGTTTTTCGTTTTGATGAAATCCAGTTTGTCTGTTTTTTTCTTTTGTTGCTTATGGTGCCATATCTAGGAAGCCATTACCTGGTCCAAGATCACAAGGATTTATGTCTGTATTCTTCTAAGAGTTTAATAGTGTTACTCTTACCTTTAGGTCTTTTATTGATTTTGAGTTAATTTCTGTGTATGGTGTGAAGTAGGGGTCCAACTTCATTCTTGTACATGTGGATGTCCAGTTGCCCAGTGCCATTTGTTTGAAAAGCTGTTCTTTCCCCCAGTGAATTGTCTTGACAACCCCTTATTCATATAAGATCTCACGGTTTATTTCTCCTGAGAGCAGTCTGTTAAATAGTTTATTAATTTGTCATGATAAAATTCTCATTATGATTTCATACGTTCTTTGTAATTTTGAAATTAGTCTTCAAATGACTCATTTATAAGCACTAAACCATAAAAATGTTAATAAAATGTTTATTATTTTTAATATTAGTAGTAATAAGATAATAATTGGTACCTTCCTAGAGTGCTTATTATGTACCAGACACTATTCCAGGCATTTCACGTATATAACCTTATTAATCTTCATAACAACCTTATTAGGCTAATCTTCATAACAACCTTATTAGGCTAGTTATTATCCTCATTATATGGGTGAGGAAACTGAGTACAGAAAGAATAAGTAACTCGTTCAAGGTCACACAACTAGTAAGCTGTAGAGCCGTCACAGCCCTGAGTCTAAGCACTGTCGTATTCTGTCTTTCTAGAAAAAACTTTTTGAAGCAAGCTCCATAAATAGAAACCTATAGATATGATGTACAGGAAATAGCCGTGGCCGCCTCACCCTCGCCCTTTGTCCCCGAGCCTCACGAGCACATGCATGTGCACACACCCCCCCACACACACACATAGACAAACGTCCACACCCACACTGACTTACTACAGTGCCTCACAACATCTACCACTGAAATGACTCCTTGATGTTTTCTGCAGTTGTATGATTTTAGTGATAAGGCACTCTGTTATTCCAGAGATTTATTTTAATACATTAACAAGGATTATAATCTATCATTAGTATATTTTGCTTGCAGGGTCATAAAAAATGAAACTGTGACAGGCTAAAATTGATGGGCTGAAAGGATTGTATCATGGGCCGCCCTGAGTGAGTGTCTCCCACTGACCTTGGCAGTGTGAGTGTCTGACAAGGGCGGGGAACAAGCGAGGTGAAATTAAAAGTCACAGCTAAGCCTTGTCTAGTCCATAGTTTTATGTAAGTGAAGTGTACTTCTAAGAAATGCATCTTGAAAATCTGGTTTACATAATGTTTATTAATTTCAAATTGAAATATGTGTTCATTAGGTGGCTGTAATCTGAAGAATAAATCTACTCAGTCATTGGAGTATTGTGCTGAATTACTGGGTTTGGATCAAGATGATCTTCGCGTAAGTTTAACTACAAGAGTCATGCTAACAACAGCAGGGGGCACCAAAGGAACAGTGATAAAGTAAGTTCCCTAACTCATGGCTCTGTAAAAATCCTGCCTTGTGGGGAAAAAAGCCAGGTCCTCTATCGCTTGCTGAATAAGGCAGGCAGTGAGTTCTAGTGACATATTTCAAAAAATTTTCAACAAATTAAAAAAATAAGGTTAAAAAGATCTTTTAGCCACTCAGAAAATTCGGTAACTCTTACTTTGGGAAATATTAGCGAAGTATGCTTAGCCTGATTCTTTGCTAAGTCAACTCCAAATTATTATTATGAAGAAAATCTCAGCGAGGAGGATGTATATTAGTGCCCTACAGTTGCGTGGTTCCTTGGAGAGATTTCTGGAACCCAAGGGAAGGCTGGTAAAAGCACAGGTGGGTGGTCCTCAGCAATCATGTCCTCTGTTTCCCCTGTGTTCCAAGCAGTTCTTTTTTGTGTCTTAAGTATGGCATGTCCACATAAGAGTCCCTTTAGGAAAGGGTTCTATTACAAGAAATATAAGTTGGAAAATCACTGTTTAGAAGAGATTCAAGTATTGGTCTGACCTGAATGACTTTTAAGGTTACTTCCAAATTTTGATAATTTTTTCTGGTATTCCCACAGGGCCTCACGCTTTATGACAGCATTTAGCACAGTGTTTGGAAATTCTTTCCTGTGGCAGCCTCTCTTCATCGGACTGTGTATATGTATCTGCAGCGTCTAACACTGTTATACCATGTAGTTATTTCTATGAAAGAGTAGAGTTGGACAGTTTGGATTTTAAGATGTAAACATTTTTTTCCCTCAACAGTGTTAACCGAGTTTCTGACCTTTAAAGTGGTCTTGAATTAAACACAGTTTCTTTTGCATTTAAGAAAGTCACATGGAAGATTATTCCTCTGAATAATTTTTTTATATATTCAGCATGTACAGTGACGTATAAATTAAGGTTAAAAAGATTTTTTGAGCCTAATGTTCTTTTACTCAGTGATCAATTTTTAATCTAATTATCTTGTAGATAATTCTCTTGTATTCTACTTAGCCCCGTTTATCTGTCTCTATTCATGAATGACATTTTGTAACTATTTGTTCTTCACAGTGAATATGTACTTAGTTCTTGGGAATATGGCATTATTTCCACAACATATTACTATGAAGAATTTCTGTTGGTATGGTCTTCTTTTACAGGGTACCCCTGAAAGTGGAGCAAGCCAACAATGCCCGGGATGCCTTGGCAAAGACTGTCTACAGCCATCTTTTCGATCACGTGGTCAACAGAGTAAATCAGTGTTTTCCTTTTGAAACATCAGCCTATTTTATTGGAGTCCTAGATATTGCTGGATTTGGTAAGTATAGTTTTGTTTGTGAGTTTGTATCTGTTTGATATTTTCACACATATTTAAAATAAAATTTAAAAAACTTCTTTTCCCTTGTAATACCTTTCACTTGATGTATTTCCAGTTATATGTCCATACCACTATTTCATTTCATAATACGATTTAAGTAGGAAGCTAATGCTTCAAAAAAAAAAAAAAGGAAAGGAAAGACTCATGGATTTTGGTCACACTAATGTTTAAATTAAAACATGTTGATTGGGGCTTCCTTGGTGCCGCAGTGGTTGAGAGTCCGCCTGCCGATGCAGGGGACACGGGTTTGTGCCCCGGTCCGGGAAGATCCCACATGCCGCGGAGCGGCTGGGCCCGTGAGCCATGGCTGCTGAGCCTGTGCGTCCGGAGCCTGTGCTCCGCAACGGGAGAGGCCACAACAGTGAGAGGCCCACGTACCACAAAATTAAAAAAAAAAAAAATGTTGATTGAAACTACTATAGGTAGAGATGTCTGTATACTCTTAAATGAATACAGCTGATAAAGGTGAAGTCTTGAGTGCTGCTGATAAAGAGAATTCAGTCATTAAAACCATTGGCTCCAGCCAATGGACCTGGGTACAGGTTGACCTAGCACACAAGCCAAACTCATTACTATGTGTAAAAATTCATCATTAGTGTTAGTTGTCAACAGGTAGCTATTTCCAATTAATTTCCACCAAATGAGTAAGCTATCAAGATAAATATTTGAGAACAACTGTGGAGGTGTATAACCAGAAATGAAATGAGTCACTAATATCTGAATGTTGCTTTGTTCGGAATTACCGTGTTGTAAAAACCTCAAAGTAAGTTTGACCGTTTTTACATTGGACTTTATCAGTGTGGGCGTTCCCTCTGTGCAGAAGTGGTGTCCTTCGTAATTTGTTTGCCTTTGTCAAGGGAAGATATGAGTGTTTACATTTGGGAGGGGCAGAGTTTTGTTTTCGCTGTAATACATATTTTAAAATTTACAATAAAACATTACCTTATGATCAAAGGTAGAGAAACACTCATCATGACTTAAGATTTCGTAATCTTCAGACATTTGTTTCCTGGTCTGCACCGTTTTAGCATAACACTCACATACACAGAGTCATAACATTTTAGAGCTACAGGGATCGTAGAAATAATGTAATACAATCCCTTAATTTTAGAAATGCATTAGTATCCATAATATTTTTTCTAACTATAATTTTACAGATTATATAGAAAAATATATAGTACTTACATTTTAAGTCATTTTTCTTCTTTGATTTAGATTGCTTTAACACCTGAGCTTTAAAAATCTTTACAAGTGGGCTTCCCTGGTGGCGCAGTGGTTGAGAGTCCGCCTGCCGATGCAGGGGACACGGGTTCGTGCCCCGGTCTGGGAAGATCCCACATGCCGCGGAGCGGCTGGGCCCGTGAGCCATGGCCGCTGAGCCTGCGCATCTGGAGCCTGCGCTCCGCAACGGGAGAGGCCACAACAGTGAGAGGCCCGCGTACCGCAAAAAAAAAAAAAAAAAAAAAAAAAAAAAAATCTTTACAAGTGACTTATGTTTTACATCTTTTACTATATGACATGTATCTTATCTGACAAACACCTTTTTGTCAAGCGAAGGTATTTTTAAAACTTAATTTTAATGCATATAAAAATTTAAGTCTTGAAATAAGAGCATTTGGGGAGTATGGAACAATTATATGTATATTTTTAACCTAATGTTAAATTAAACATTGATACAATAAAATTTTATCCTTAGTTAAATGTATTAATGTGAAGATCTGATGATGACTCTTGATTCTGGTTTTGTTTTCAGAGTACTTTGAACGTAACAGTTTTGAACAATTTTGCATCAACTATTGCAATGAAAAACTTCAACAGTTTTTTAATGAAAGGATTCTGAAGGAGGTAATTGCCATACAATTTAGATTTAAGAACCAGGTTAAGCTATTTTAAATTTCAAGGTACAGAGATATACTGCAGTTAGCCCGATGCATGGGGTGTGATGTAAGGTGGCCCAGGGAATCAGAGATGCCCAGTGCAGGTCCCCGTGGCACATCAGAAGTGTTAATGGTACGGCTGAGGCTTAGGGACCCAGTGAAAACTCTAATAGGCACCTCCTCAGAAGTGACTGTCTCTTTGCTTCTTACTAGTGACTTTTACTAGACTTGAAATTCTGCTTGTTTCTTTTCCTGATTCTGCTGTTTGTACTCCTGCCACAGCTAAACAGTAGTCTGCTCTCAGCCCCGACCTGGGAACCTCCCCCTATTCCTCTGTGTCTCTGCTTCTGTCCACTGTGCTACCTGCTTGCCCTCTCTCCGTATGGCAGGAAAGCCACCAGGCCAGGAGATTCCTTGGGGCCGCTGGCCTGGCCCACCTCCGGGCAGCTCTTTCCCTGCCAGGATACCTTGTGCACTGCCAGTGGCCTGTCAGTGGGGTGCTTTTATCTGGACACCATCTCTGGTCCAGTAAGGACTTCCTACCCCTGCTTGTAGTAGCTGACTGGTGGCCTACACTCACGGTCTCAAGTCTAGGAAAGTTCCTTTGTAACACCTCAGAGTGCACAGTGAGTAAAAGTAGCTTTGGATCAGTGGATTTGTGATTAGGCTAACCATTTTTTGCCTTGTATTTTGAATTCTCCACTTACTGATCCCCTTGTCTTTCCTTCCTTTGAGCCCTTGGAGATATGTCTTACTGAATGAAGAAAGCAGAGTTAAAGGGAACTCAGAATTAATCTGTTAATCTAGTGCAGCCCTTTGTTTTACAGAGGAAGAAACTGCAGAAGTTCAGTGGCTCCTGCAGGTCTGAACCCTCCTTCCCGGTTGCTGGCTCACAGCACAGTTCCCTTCCTGTTAGCACTGCTGCGTTCTGAGTTCCCCACTGTCTCTGGACTTGAAATGTGAAATATCTTCTTTCCTGTTCCCATCCCATTCATCTTTCCCCCATTTTTACTGTGTTTTGTCTTTATGGGTTTCCTAGTATATTCCAACTTTTATACCTTATCTTATAATATCTTATATATTATACCAATTCTGGCATAAATAAAACAGGTTAAAACAAGTACCTGTCAGTTAAGATAGTTTCTCTGGAAAGTTTCATCTGGCAGCCTTAGTCCTTTCATTACTGTGTGAAGTTTTGCATGTATGCTTCTCACTTAATCAGCCTTAATTCTTCCCTTCCACACCAGCTCAGCAAGCTTTATGTAGAAACTACATGAAGAGGAGACAGTGCCTTGATTCATGTTTATTTTTATAATAATTCTTTAAAGTAAATGTGCGAATTTCAAATTCAGATTGAGTTCAAGGAGACAGTGCCTTAAAGAATGACAGAAACCTTTTCTAAATAGTACGTCTCGTGGGAGGAAATATTTAAACATTCAGGGGAAAAAAAGGTTGAAATATACATCACCCTAAGGTCATTGCGTTGCTCACCCATCTGTGATAAAATCCCTCCCTCCTCCTTTTTCTTTTTTTTTTTTTAATTTTAAGAAGATACCAGAATTACATCCAGGAACTTAACTTTGATTTGTAAATTATTCTTCTAAATTATGTTTATTTTCCCCAATGATATACTCCTCATATATATCACTGTGTGGATATTAGAGCCCATTTGCAGTTAATTGCTCTTTCCTTGATGTTAGTGCTTGTCTATAAATGTTATAAATCTGCTTTACCACTCTTTAGACGATGATTGAGGGCTATTGAAGATATATAGTAGGAGAGACAAATTCCATGTCAGCAGGCAGCTTGTTTGTTCAGCTGTTTTCTAAGCTTTTTAAAATTATCAAAGCAAGTTATGTTCCTTTGTGTATTCCAGGGGTCAACTGTGGCCTTCAGGACAAACCCAGCATGCCGCCTAATTTTACAAATGAAATTTTATTGGAAGACAGCCATGCTTCTTCCTTTACTGTTATCTGTGGCTGCTTTGGCCCTGCAGTGGCATAATTGCACCGTTGTGACAAAGACACTATGGCCCACAGCTGAAAATATTTACTCTCTGGCCCTTCCAGAAAAGTTTGCTGATCCCTGGTCTATTCTGCTGGGAAGTTTGACTTTAGAATTGCTAAAAAATGTTTCAAAGCCCTGGTCTTGTCTTGGGTTTGAATGGTTATAAACAGATCCCTGTGTCTGTGCCTGGCTGCCCAGCGTATTTCGGGAAAAGCATGCTTATCTGCAGGAGGGAACATTTCCACATAATGTGAATCATGTTATGTTGGCCATGTAAGTTTTGATTTCGCCTTGCTTTAGGGGCAAGGGTTTTTCTTCCCTAATGTTTGGTAAGACTTCTCAGTCCCCGAATCAGCTGGTGTGAACCCTGTACACTGACTAATCAATAAATGTTATGATCGGATATGGCACAGTGAATCCATTTCCTATCACACAGTAGCTCCATATCTATGATTATGATTATTTCATTTTAGGAACAAGAACTCTATCAAAAGGAAGGTTTAGGTGTGAATGAAGTACATTACGTGGATAACCAGGACTGTATCGGTATGTATTTTTTTTTTTTGCTCTACTTTTGGGAAATACGGGAAGATACAGTGAATGATTTCACTAGTAATTTTTCTGTGCTCTGCTGGTTATGGGACTTGAAATTGTGGCACTTGAGAGAGGTTTTACTTCTCTAGTACTGCTAGGAAGTTATTTTTCCTATGAAGGCATCGAATTCAGCTATACTGAAAGTTTTCGTAAAATTCCTTCTATCTACTGTGAGGGATATTTTCTTTCTTAAACAGTTAACGTGAATAAGTTAAGGAGGAAACAAAATTGCTTAAGCAGTGAAGGGATTTCTCATCTCGTGTGAGGAAGCCTGAGGCGCCTGCCAGGATTTGGCTTTGCGCCGTCTGCAGTTCTTTGTTTCTATTCTCTGCACCCGCACCCTCTGGTGGCAAGTTGGCATCACAAGTTCCACGTGTCCCATCCAGATAGCACCCTGCAGCAGGAGAACAGGGTCTCTGTTTTCCTTGTCTGTTTTTATTGGTAAAGAAGCCTTTCCCTGTCCCACCCAGGGAGTGCTCAGTCTGCCTTTTCTTTCCCACCCATCTCTGAAATCAGCTGTGGGGCAAGCCTTGCTTTGAAAATGGAATCTGACAGTTGAGTCAGTGACTCATGTGCTAGCTTTGGACAAGATAGTGTAATAGTAACAACAACAACAACAACAATAATAACAGTACTTTCCATTCGTGGTACTTCTCCAAGCACCTTCACATCCTACCTGGTCCACTCAGCGTATCCCTGCACACACCATATCCTTTCGCAGGGATATCTGGGCTGGAGCTCCTCCTCTTCCATTTCCCCTTCAGCCCACTTGGGTCGTGCGTCTATCAGAGCACTCTCAGTTATAGCTCAGTTAGCGCGTCCCCCTCCACCTCCGTTAACTGCCCAAGACGCATCATTCTCTGACCAGTGCAGTCAGAGAATCTTGATTTCTCTTACTGTGTCCTGTGGCTTTTAGAATCTGTCTCATTTAGCACTGCTTATGTATTTAAGCAGCTTACATTTTATAGTTATTTTGGACAGGCAGGAAATTCAAAAACATGAATGGAAGGAGCATAAATATGTGCTGTTACTGACGTTTTGCTGGAAAGTTTTTGAATCCATATCTATAAACAGTTTCAAAAAGCTAAGCCTGCAAAAACGTCTATAGTTTTACTTCAATTTGAATATAGTTGTCATGTGGGAGAGGAGGTATTTCTGGCTCTTTAGCCTCAGTCCTAACTTACAGATGGAATGGATATTATGTTAGTTGCTTTCTTTATGGAGTGGTTTTTCTAAAACCTATATTAAATATATGATGTTATTTTCTAATAAATTGCGGATGTGAAAAAATTCATTTGCTTTTTGTTGCTTGTGAGAGAATACAATACTTACAGAATCATGTTACATTGTTTCTGATCAGTCCCCAAAATTTGTGATCAGTAAGTTTAAAATGTTATGTTTTTTATCCTGTCATATTCTGATTTTTTGAAATAGATTTAATTGAAGCAAAATTAGCGGGAATACTGGATATTTTGGATGAAGAAAATCGCCTTCCCCAGCCAAGTGATCAACACTTCACATCTGAAGTTCACCAGAAGCACAAAGACCATTTCCGGCTCTCTGTGAGTTTGCTACTTCAAAATTGAGCCTCTGGTGGGAAGAAAAACTTTTAGAAAGATGTACTAGACATTAGATATTAGGTAATTAGACTCATAAGTTATGTAAGGCTTTGAAGAGCTATAAGCATCTTCTGTAATTCAGCACAGTATCTTCTATAGATGACCATTTAATTTGTATCTATATATTTTTGCTGCTACTGATCTATCTAATCAAGGCGATTTTAGCTGGATATAAAGTACATTTCACCTATCTAAAACGTATAAAAAGGTTTACCTGTTTTTATGTTCTCCCTTCTGAGTTAAGTGGCCATGAGTTGCTCTGTTTTGTATCATGTGACCTTGATCACTTTCCAGGGGTTAGCACCTCGAGTCACAGGCAGCTACCTGTCTGCACATCTGTAAGACCAGCAAAGCTTGTGGCTAAGAGTCTGACTGGTGGAAGCAATTCATTTAGTGATCGGTAAATTGATTCTGATGCTCTTTCCTTGGCAGTTTTGAATGGAAAAATGTACTCAGAGAGGGTCATAGAAGCTGCAGCCATAGAAGAATTAGCTAAAGGGAAAAACAGGTGCAGAAGGCAATAGAAATAAATGAGAAGTACACTTCTGAAAGGGTCAGAAGACCTGGTTCCCTAAACTGCTGTGCTTGACTACCTGCTTGCGGCAGTGAACGGTAGGGCCGTTCTCCGTAAGGCTGAAGCGTGCGGCTGTTGAGGCGTTTTCCGTGTTCACCTAGCTCTGGGTTTGTCTGTACACTCAACCACCACCACCTGAGGTAGTGCAAGCACAACGCCATCCGTGCACCCAGAAGGGGCTGACTAGCACAGAGAAATGTGGATGTTAATCTCACCCACGAAGACAGGTTCTGCCTCAACAAAGAAAGGAAGGAAGGAAGAAGAGAAAAGCTGCTTGGAGTGGCAGCTGCCTCCTGTACTGTTTATTGTTTCAAGCCTGTAGCAGAGTATAACATCCGCTGCCTTGATGGGTCCAGGAGTTTAAGTGAATGAAAGCAAATATTCTTGTTTCCGTACATCATTAACTAAATCAAGAACGTGAATAGGTTGAAGGCATTAAAAGGCTGGTATAATTATGATAACCTTCTCTGGGGACTGCATCTCACAACTACCTGCTCCATTGACTTGGAGTTCTTCTGTATCCTTAAATAAGTCTTATGATGTGGAGGCTGCCTCTCTCACTTCAGTGGAGATAGAAAAAAGCAGTCTGCGTCCCCATCAGAACTTGCTGCTAGGATTAAAGACGTACATCTAGTCCTGTTTATTCACTGCTCTCTGTGAAGACCAGTCTGCGGATGCATGGTTACCTTTACCAAGAGTACTCACTGCTAGTCAATAAGTCATGACCAGGGTTTCAGAGACATGTAGCTCCAAGGACAGCAAACTAAAGCATCAGGAATGGACTATGGCCACTCTCCTCAAAAGAGAACAGGAGCAAGACAGAAAATTCTGAGTTGTACAGATCATTACTTTTATTGTATGTCTTTGAAAATTAAATTATTAATAACCATTTATTGAACCTTTAGCATGTGCCAGGCACATTCTAAGAGTTTTGCTTGAATTACTTTATTTGGTCCTCATGATAATCCTTTGGGGGAGCTCCTGCTTGCATCCCCCGTGCTAGCGGCGAGGGGACGGGCATGGGGAGCTCAGGTGACCTCCATGTTTAGCACAGAGAGAAAGTGTTGGATTTGGGCATCGGGCTGGCGTCTTGACCGCAGGGTCGCCCTCTGACTCGTGCCGGCCTGCGGCCATGCAGAGAGGGGCTCTGTGATCTGCTATAGCTCTCTCACCCAGCAAAAGCCTGGGAACGTTCTGATGTCTTAGCTTGTTCATTTTTTTCTTTTTTTATGCGGCACGCGGGCCTCCCACTGTCGTGGCCTCTCCCGTTGCGGAGCACAGGCTCCGGACGCGCAGGCTCAGCGGCCATGGCTCACGGGCCCAGCCGCTCCGCGGCATGTGGGATCTTCCCGGACCGGGGCACGAACCCGCGTCCCCTGCATCGGCAGGCGGACTCCCAACCACTGCGCCACCAGGGAGGCCCTGTGTAGTACATTTTTGATAATTTAATAACTGGTGTGTGTATTATTTTTCAGATTCCTAGAAAGTCTAAGCTGGCAGTTCACAGGAACATCAGAGATGACGAAGGCTTCATCATCAGGCATTTCGCAGGGGCGGTGTGCTATGAAACAGTGAGTATAACTTTTACTGGGAGAAAACCGTTTGATGTTGAAGCTGCGCTGTGCAAATATGGTAACATCTAGCCACATCTGGCTATTTAAAGTTAAATAAAATTTAAAATTCAGTTCCTCAGTACACCGGCCACCTTTCATGTGCTCGATGTCCCCACTGCCTGGTGGTGGCGATATTGGACAGCACAGCTACAGAACATGTCCGCTACCTCAAAACAGTTCTATCGGACAACACCATGTTAAGGAATATTATCACAAGATGGACCGAATCATTCCTGTTTGCTTTATTTTTCAGACTCAATTTGTGGAAAAAAATAATGATGCTTTACATATGTCTCTTGAGTCCTTAATATGTGAATCCAGGGATAAATTTATCCGGGAATTATTTGAATCATCCACAAATAACAACAAAGACACTAAACAAAAAGCAGGAAAACTTAGCTTCATCAGTGTGGGAAACAAGTTTAAGGTATTTGTGCTAAATGTATTACTTGAATTTTTTTCTTACTGCATTAAAATTGTAATTGTTTTATACTCTACAGTGGATAGTGTAAATCACTCTGAGAAATCCCACGAGTGAGATTCAAGAGCAGACCCTGAACTGTCGATGTCTGTATGCAAAGTAACATAAAGTAGGCATAGTAATTGACCGTACGGAAACCTTGTAATTTTACGAACGTGCTCTTTCTCGGTGCTTAACGTCTGATTGCTTCTCCTCATGTTCTTGCTTCTGCTTACTGTCTGGTTGACCTTCAAACCTTCTCTTTCCCATGTGTTTTCTGTTTCCTTCCTCATTCAGCAGTTTTGTTTTAGCTGGAGTAGTCCAGCTCCAGATGGCTAGAGAGGACTAGTTGAGTTGAGAGAGGAAAAGCAGGCACTGCCAGGGGCTTCAGGTAAATGATCACCTTCGTGGACTCCTACTTACAGCGTGGCTGCCGTGTTAAAAAGAGCCCAGCTCGAGTTAATGATTTCATTTCGTAATTCATTTTTAACGTGTTTTCTCTCATAGTGCATTTTGGGTGTGCATATTACACTAAAATTTGATTAAAGCTTTTAAGAACTTCTGTAAAAGATAAATGCTTTGTGTGGCAAACCCTTCAAATTGCTTATTTGACATTGAAGAACACTTCATTTGTTTCATTAATTTTGGATCAGGAATTTATTCTTTGAGGTCTGATAAGGAAGTGTCACATGATGTGCCTTAGAAATGCAACACTGCTATTTGGTTCTAACTGCTGAGTATTTCGCATAGAAAAAGATAATTTAAAAACTTTGTGTCACATTTAATGAATAAAAAATTATAATAAATAGATCAAAGAAACAGAATTAATTTCTCTTATACATTTCCACAAAGTCTTTTTGTTCTGTTTACAAGAAAACTACATATGCCTTTCATTATGTGCACTTCAAATATTAAAAATGATGTAATTAGGAACAATATTTAAGACTCAGAATACTAGGATGCTAACAGTGTAAGCTTCCTGAAATCCCTTGTGGATTGAAATGGGCTCTAAATAACTAACTTGATAAAACCATGTTTATAAAACAAAAGCTGAAACATAGATATAGGAGAATTCCGCTTATAACACATTTTTTCAGGTAACTGAATAAAAAGTCTTAAACTTTATTGTAAGTTATATTCATTAATTATGAGTTTCTTCTTCTCTTGACAATACTCTTTCTCTTATTTGGATATTCTTAGATCCTTAAATAGACATAATGGTAACAGATTGGTTTAAAATAGTACATTAGCCTGTATGAAACGGATATCATTTATTAAGTATTTTCCTACTGTGATATAGTAGTATTGCTGGCAAGAACATACTTGAAATTTTAGACAATATAAATAAAACAAAAAACATTCTTAAAATTCTTTGGACTAAGGTATTTTATGTTGAGACTTTAAGTGCCTTAAAATTGCTTATATGCAATATAATGTATTTTGCACATCAAACTGCTTGAAAACTGTAACTAAAAGATGTAACATTGTTAATAATAAAATTTCAAAATGTTTTTATTGAGATACTTTGAAATGAAATATTAGTAGTAATTCTTGTTTTTAAATATAGTAGAATAGCTCATTAAATTCAAATTCAAGTTATGGGAGGCAATAAAACAACACAGGCTAGCATTTACAGTAATACTTCAGTTATCAAACATGACCGAGAATCAGAAGTTTTCCACTGAAAAGTGACATTTTCAGGTTATTGAAATAGAACTCTTTTACTAGTGTTTTAGAAAAAGTAATTCTTTTTGATGAAAATTATATTCTTTTATTATATACATGAATAATTGCATGCTTCAAAATAAAAATAAAATAAAAGTAAAGCATGCGTTGCATCAGGCTATTATGCCTTTTGGTCTTTGACCGCTGTTCTTTGGTAATTGACGTTCTTCCCTCTTCTCTCAGATGCTATAGTTTATTTTTACTGCTTCTACTGACTTAACTTTATGTCCATTTTTTGGGCGAATACTGTGCTATGGATTAGGAAGCATGGGCTTTGTCACAGTTGTTTTCTTTCAAAATTAGTGGCTCTTACACTTGCTTTTCATTTGTGTGCTGGTCTAGACTGGTTGAGGTTGTCAGAACTCTGTCAAGCAGATCAGTGGGGTGTGACTGTATTTTTTTAATCCAGTGAGAAATTCACTCCGTTTTTATAACTTATGCCTATAATGTCTGAAGTGTAGTGTAGTATCACGCTTAAGAGAATGAGCCTTGGTGTTAGGTCCTTGTTGGAATCTTGGTTTTGCCATTACTAGCTCCCTGATCTTGGCAAGTGATTTATCTCTCTGGGCCTCAATGTTTTCACCTGTAAAATGAGACTACTAATATATCCTTAATTAGAGTTGTGGTGCGGATTAAACATGATAATGCCCGTGAAAAGCTTTGAGCAGTGTCTGACTCATAGAAAGCATTCAGTAAAGTATACCTATTATTATTATTAAGTATAGCTGTGATTGAATAAGTATGTTAATTGAAGAATTAACATCTTAATTTCTTTTTTGTTAGCTAGTACAATAAGCATCCCAATATAAAATCAGTATAACAAGTTGAATTTACTTTGCAGAGAAGTAAAGCAAATGCATGATTTTAATGTACTGAACCAGAGTACATTAAAATCACTTAATATTATTAAGAAAAGGAAAAGACAGTAACTACTTGTACTGTCCGTTGTGAAACTTTTTCTTGAGAAAACTGTCCTCGCCTTTAAAAATAATTGAAATGTGAAGTTTTAAAATAGTAGAGAGGGTTTCTACAGGTAGGCAGGTCAGTTTCATTTATGAAAGGTGTTATGTAAAACAATCCTAATACATAGCATTCGTGTATATTTTAAACACGTTTTCATTCTTAATGGAGCGTGACACAAGCTACACCCAGCTTGCCACGAGTTCACATACTGCTCCGTTGATCCCTTATTGAATGCATCCCCAGCATTTTCGTTTACTTCTTGCATTGCCTGTATTCTTTTTCCTCATTCACCCCACCTGCAAGTGTGCATGGATGTTTTCTAGTATTGATAATTTTCAGTCTTTTAATTGTATAAGTTCTGTATAAGTAAAATAAGCTATTGTCCTTGGCATCATATATTAGCCATACATTTCTGCATGTTACTGTCTGTTAAAGAGATTGTGTACCAGAAGCTGTTAAATTGTAATGTGTTATACATATCAGTGTTATTGCATGTTATTTTATTCTAATGTTGAAAAGCTAATATTTACTTATGGTGTTACATACTTTTGCTCTTTGAAATAATGAAGTGATTTCCTTTCTTCTACAGACACAGTTAAATTTGCTTCTGGATAAACTTCGAAGTACTGTGAGTACACGTAAAAAAAAAAAAAACCACAGGGTTTTTTGTTTGTTTGTTGTTGTTGTTCTTTCTGGCTGTGCCGCAAGGCACATGGGATCTCAGTTCCCCGACCAGGGATTGAACCTGTGCCCCCTGCACTGGAAGTGCCGAGTCTTAAGCACTGGACTGCCAGGGAAGTCTTCAAAAACAGGGTTTTTAAATGGTTCTCTTAAACTATTATTAGTAATTACTCAAATAAGCACAGTAAACCTGGAATAATTAGAAATTCATTTAAAACCAAATTTCATCATTAAAAAAAATCAGTTTTTAAAATGGTTGTCATTTTGGTTAGGTTTTTTCTGAAGAAAGGTCAAATATATATGTGCAGTCAAATTGTTTTATAAATGTATAGAATTCTCTGAGTGTTATTAAGATTGTCCTGTAGCTTCAGGAAAGTGAAAATAATTAGTTATCATAGGGAAGGAAAATGTATTTTTTCGGATTAAAGATAACACATATAATTCATTTTCATTTTATTACTCTGGTGGTAACATTCTCTAACATGACAGTGCTGATATGGAAAAAAAATGGACATAATATTTTTATGCCCTATTATAGTGGCAGTATTTCCTAGGAGCCTTTTTTAAAATTAGACATTTTAATTCTCTCTGTTTTTTAAAGAAAAATTCACCATAGAAAGAAATTTCATACGTGGGTTATATAAATGAGGCATGCTTTCAAGAGAAGACTTATTTTTTAAGCAAATCCACAGAACTTAACTGATTACTCTTTTCATGTAGTCATTTGAAAGCCAGATATTTAGTCTCTGTGCTATTATTGCTTAACTTATTGTTAGATTTGCTTTTGAAACCACTAAGAAATTCTTTTAACTATCCTCATTGTTTGCAAATATTTCTCTCTTAAGGACAGACCTTCTTTAAAAACTAAGTCTGATGAGGTATTTTATTTTTATCACCCAAATATAATGCTACTGTAAAATGATTAGATTATATTTGTGATTTTTTTAAAAAGGCATTTCTAAAAAGTGTTCTAAAAGTGTTTGCAGTGAGCATCATTGTTGACATTAACTATCCAGTTTTGCAAGGTGGCTACTTGGAAGCGAAGCTGTTATTTGGATGTATTAGCTTCAGTTCCCAACAGTTTCACTGTGTACTTAGCAGTATTCTCTCTCTCTCTCTCGTTCAGCAAAAATCTGATAACGGATTGTAAATGAATGCCTTTAAGCCTTTTAAAATACATATCGTTTAACAAACAAAACTTTAAAATGTGCAGTGGTGCAGCTCAGGGACCTACTGTATGTTTTTTTTTTTTTTTTTTTTTTTTTTGCGGCACATGGGCCTCTCACCGCTGTGACCTCTCCCGTTGTGGAGCACAGGCTCCGGACACGCAGGCTCAGTAGTTGTGGCTCACGGGCCCAGTTGCTCCACGGCATGTGGGATCCTCCTGCACCGGGGCACGAACCCGCGTCCCCTGCATTGGCAGGCGGCCTCTCAACCACTGTGCCACCAGGGAAGCCCACCCACTGTATGTTTTTAAAATAGAATGATGAGAAAGGTTGCCTTTTTTTTTTTTTTTTTTTTTTTGTAGCACTTTGGCTTAAATTTTAAGAGACATAATTTTATGCCATCTTGTCATAGGGCAATTTTCTTATCACAGAAACACAGCATATAAGTATATTTAAATGTAGAATAAAATCACATGTATGTCATGCTGTGAAATGTATTGTTTAAATATGTTGAAATATTTTACTAGGAGAGACTTTTCTTTTTACAATAACACAGTTTTTTGGCACTCAAATCTAAAATGTATTTTTCTAATATTAGTATATAAATGCTTTACATTATAAAAGTATGCTAATGGTCTTAAGTTCCTTAGTGATTATTCTAAAAGAGGTTCAGGGCTTCCCTGGTGGCGCAGTGGTTGGGAATCTGCCTGCCAATGCAGGGGACACGGGTTCAAGCCCTGGTCTGGGAAGATCCCACATGCCGCGGAGAAACTGGGCCTGTGAGCCACAACTACTGAGCCTGCGCGTCTGGAGCCTGTGCTCCGCAACAAGAGACGCCGCGACAGTGAGAGGCCCGCGCACCGCGATGAAGAGTGGCCCCTGCTCGCCGCAACTAGAGAAAGCCCTCACATAGAAACGAAGACCCAACACAGCCAAGGATATATTAATTAATTAATTAATTTTAAAAAAAGGTTCAGAAGTTAATGATAATATGCTCTGAAAGCTGGTATTCATAGAAATAGAAAAATAGAATGCTATATGGATCATTTTTTAAAGTACCTTTATTATTCTAGGGAGCAAGCTTTATTCGTTGTATCAAGCCTAATTTAAAGATGACAAGCCACGACTTTGAAGGAGCTCAAATTTTGTCTCAACTTCAATGTTCAGGTATTTCTCTATTTTGTAATCTGTATCGGGGTGTGTTGAGAGTCTTAGTTCAAATAAAATTTAATATATGCAGTGTTTTCAAATAATTCACAACTATCTTGATTATTTTTAAGTGCGGTAAGACTTTTATATTTCCTTTATTTATAAGAAAAGAAGGGCTAACAAATTATTTGAGCAGTATTGGGGTAGATGTTTTACATCATTGAAGTAAAATTTATAAAAACTCTTCAGCTGCGAACCCAGGTCTCCCTTCGTGGGTGCTTTCTGTGGCCTTCTCAGTCCTGCAGTGGTTCGTTCCCACGTAACTGGGTCAGGCAGTGGGTTTTGGTGTCCTTTTTTTAAAAAAAAATTAATGTATTTAATTTGTTTTTACTTTTGGCTGTGTTGGGTCTTCGTTGCTGTGCGCAGGCTTTCTCTAGTTGTTGCGGTGAGCGGGCCTCTCATTGCAGTGGCTTCTCTTGTAGCGGAGCACGGGCTCTAGGCATGCGGGCTTCAGTAGTTGCAGCACTGGGGCTCAGTAGTTGTGACTCGCGAGCTCTAGAGTGCAGGCTCAGTAGTTGTGGCTGTGTCCCCTGCATTGGCAGGCGGATTCTTAACCACTGCGCCACCAGGGAAGCCCAGTTTTGATGTCCTTGCTTCCCACTCCACTACTTGTAAAAAAAAAAAAAAAAAAAGAAAACAACACAGTACCCTCGGCTTCTGTGGAACTTTTCTGCACTTGGTTAAACTTTCTACCCCTCACCCGGCCACATTCTGCCTGTGCTTAGTCACCCAAGTCTTGGGCCCTGGACTCCCTGTTTTCCTTCCCCATGCCCATCCTCCATCCCTCCCACACCACCCCTGCCTCTCCCGCTGATTCAGGCCTGGGACACTTCCGGAAACTCTCTTGCCTCCCTGACTCCTTATCTTGCTCCTCTTAGAGGCGGATTTATTAGAAAGCTACGGTCGCTTGAGCTTCAGGGTGCCTTATTTAAATGAGCTCCTATCAAAACCCTGAACCTGATTTTGTATGCTTTTGTAATTTGTAATTTCATACTGTTTTTCTTAAAGTGCCCTCCCCTAATTATATAAGCCTCGGGCTCCCCCAGCTGCATCTACCCTTGACCCTTCTCACAAAGCCTTAGCTGCTTGTGAATCTAATTTTGTCCTTTGTCCTCATCTGCACAGACGAAGTGGGCACGATAGATGGGCACTGTTACAAATTCACGATCACTAACCTTCAGAGGGCTCTCATGACCCGCCCCACCAAGTTTCCCCGGCCAGCAGGCTCTGTTTCTCCCCGGACCCGTCAGACCCACCCTACTCTCCTCAAGTCTCTGGGCCTCTGCTAACAGGCAGCCTCACCTCTTTTTACTAAAAAGCTGAAAGCCAGGTTTACCTGTGTGCTACCAAGCACTTCTACCTGCACAGCTGCCCTCCTGGTAGAAAGGAGGGAGTATCTCTTCCTCATCGAGACTGTCGTTCTTTGGACCCATTCCTTCCTGCCTTTCCACTAATCTTCGGTGTTGATGATCTGTATTGAAGCTCTGAGATGGTTTCTCCCATCGAAACCTCATCTTCACCCGCTCACCGACATTCCCGTCCAGCTGCCTCCCCATCTCTGGCCTCACTTTCTTTTCTCCAGTTTTTGCTTTTCTCTCCAAGAATATTCTCTTCTTGCTTTCTCAGTTTCCTGCCTTCCACTTGCTCTTTAACCCGAGGGAATTCAGTTTCCAACAAAATAATTCTTGATAAGGTTTCCAGTGATTCCCTGGACCCTGAATCACATGTTTCCTCAGACCTCATCTCAGTGGAGTCCGGCAGCATTTGCCTCCATCCCCATCCCCATAACATAGCCTTTCCTCAGCGCCTAAAGCAGCGTGTGTCCCTGCCTCTCCTTTGAATTCTCTGGCCATTCCTGCCTCCTCTGCAGGGTCATCTTCTACCTAGATATTCTTTGTCAGAGTTTTTTCAGCTCTGGGTTAGGCCTGTTCTCCTTCTCGCTCTTGATCAGTGCTGTTCCGTATAACTTTCCATGGAGGTGGACGTATTCTATACCTGTGTTGTCCAGTATGGTAGCCACTAGACACTTGTGGCTGCTGAGCTCTTGAGATGTGACTAGTATGACTTAGGTACTGAATTTTTAATTTGTATTTGATTTTAATTAAAAAAAATTTAAATATAAATAGTCACATGTGGCTAGTGCAACTACAGAGCATGTGCCTAGCAACTGTCACACTGGACCACCTAGCTACATATTCTCAATCTAAGTCTCCATGTCATACTGGACCACCTAGCTACATATTCTCAATCTAAGTCTCCCCAAGGCCCTTTTATATGACCTGAAGAGTGTGTCTTTTACTCCTCCAGATTTACTGAGATATAATTGACATATAACATTGTGTAGGTGCAAGTTGTGCAATGTGTTGATTTGATACACTAACATATTGCAGAAGGATTGCCACCGTCGTGTTAGCTAAGAGTCCCATGAGGTAATGTAATTACCATTGCTTGCTTGTTGTGAGAACATTTAAGGTCTACTCTCCTAGTAGACAGTGAGCCTTAGTACTCCCTAATCCAAGCTGTCACCATCTTTCACCTGGCTTTTTGCTGAAGTTTCCTAAGTATCCTCCTCACATCTGCTCGGTCTGTTCTTCACATACATCCAGAATTACTGCTTTACAGCTCAAGTCTGAGCATGTCTTTTTATTGCTTAAAATGCTGCAGTGGCTTCTGATTATGATTAGGGTAAAGAGCAGAATCCTCATAGCTTATGAGGCCCCATCTGGTCTGGCCCGTGTGTCTATAGCCTCCTCTGTTTTCTCTCTCTCCTCTCCATTCTCCAGTCACTCCAGCCTTTGCTTTAGTTCCTTAAATGCTCCGTATTCCCTCTGTTCACGGGGCCTGTGCACACGCTGCTTCCTGTTTCAGAAGCTCTTATCTCCCCTTTGTCTTATTTTTCACGTTTGCGCTTGGTTGTCATTTCTTTATGAAAGCCCCCAACTGGGAAGGGGGCCTGAGTAAAGGGTGCCTAGCACCATCATTTCACAGTCATACATTTTATTTATTGTCTCCTTTCTCTAATCTATAAACCTCTCGAGGGCAGAAACTGTGTCTGTTTTAGTTTGTATGCATGTTCCTGCTTCCTGGCAATGCAAAGCACGTACTAGACTTAGAAAATATTTGTTGAATGAAATGCACAGTCTAGGAAATAAAAAGATTTATTTGTGACTAATTTTAACAAATACTAGAAAGTTAAATAAGTGACGTCTGTTTTATTCCTATATATGTATAGATGTATTTTTGTAATATTTTCTTCAGATCATTTTTACTTTGACTATTTTTCTCATTTAAATTTCTCTTTACGATTTCTTTAGCCTAATATAATGTCATTTATTTCCTAAGTGAGCATCCAGTGTCCTGGCAAGTCAAGTGTGTTTAGATTTAGCTATATATACTATAAGATTAGCAGAGAGTGTGGGCTCACTGATGCTTTAGCTGGGAGTCCTCTTTCAGTAAGCAGTGTATTTTAACATGTTAAGATCTGTTGGCAGCTTAATAGATGCCACCAACTCATAATAGTTTGATTTTTTTTATAGTACTTATAATAGTAAAATGGCATAGAGTTGGTTCCAGTTATGTGGCTAGGTAATGAGGAAAAGCAAAAAATACCAATAACTGGTGGAAAGAAAAATAATGATGAAGTTTTCTAAAAAAAACGACATTTAAGATTTGATTTCCATAATACCTTGCCTTTCCATTTCTTTCTTTTTTCCAATTTAAGGAGAATTAATTAATTGAGGACAGCTTTTACTAAAGTGACTATCTTCTGATCAGCCAACCCCAGGGCAAAGTCGGGGGGAAGGTGAGAGAAGGCAGGTCTTCTTTCTTTAACCTCGGGGCTCTGCTGCCCGTCTGTGGTAGCAAAGAGGGGTTCTGAGGATGACCAGCTGGGACTGCAAACCTGGCTCTTCACCAAACTCCCCGAGAAAGAGCCAGGTCATGGGAATCTCTAGAAGGGAGAGTGATTGGTGATTTTTACTTTTTTTAAGCATCAAAAGATCTTTAGAGTAAATTAGCTTCAAGTTTGGAGAAAGCAGCGTAGACTTGGTAATTTGTTAAGCTCCATGAAATTCTTGATTTACTTCTGTGAGCCTAGTTGTCTGCAGCTACAGGGCAAGCCAAGGGACTCAGAGGTTGGGATGCACACATTTCTAAGGGTACTTGTTTTTTTGATATAAATAAAATGGGCAACAATTGTGACAATATCAACCAAACCTTACTTTTATTTCTCCAAGCAGAGCCAAAAACTAAATCTAGATCTGAACTCTCCATAGGAATAATTGCGTTTATATGTTCCATTATATTATATTAAATTTAATTTAACATTATGTTTAATACTAAACTTTGTTTAATTATAATACATAATATGTTATACATTATAGTATTATATATAAATTATCTATTACATATAATATATATTTATTATATTTAAGTTGTAATAGCTATATATGTTCACTGTAACAAAAATGACATGGTACAGAATAATATAAGTAAAAAGAAGTCTCACTTCTCAGGGGTGACCACTTAACTCTGTGTCTTGGACATATTTTTCTTTTTTTTTCTTTTTTTTTTTGCGGTACGCAGGCCTCTCACTGTTGTGGCCTCTCCCGTTGCGGAGCACAGGCTCCGGACGCGCAGGCTCAGCGGCCATGGCTCACGGGCCCAGCCGCTCCACAGCATGTGGGATCTTCCCAGATCGGGGCACGAACCCACGTCCCCTGCATCGGCAGGCGGACTCTCAACCACTGCGCCACCAGGGAAGCCCGGACATATTTTTCATACTTGTTAAACCTCTGCCCTGTTATTTTTAATAAATATATCATATTCTATCATACGGTTATAACATAATTTAATTAATATTTAAGTGATTTCTGTGTTTTCTATTACCACCAGTGACCCAGTGAACACGTAGACCTTCTCTGTGCCCACATACGTGACAAGTTGTAGGATAGATTCATCAAAGTTGAAAATAGTCAAAAGGATAGATATCTATTATTAACACTTAATATTAATTTAATAATATAAATAAATATTCCAAACTGCCGTCTAAAACTGTTGCACTGGTTTACTCTCCCACTAAGAATGTATGTGCATGTTTTCCTATACTGTCATCATCCCCAAGTACTATTGGGGTTTTACATCTTTGCCAGTCAGACAGGTTAAAATTCAATCTGATTGCCTAGAGAGGCTCTCTTTCCAATGAGATTACTTTAAAATAAAAATCCACTCATTTAAAAATATTTTATAATTTTATTTTGCTAGTTTAACTTTTTGACCAGCAGAAATTTATTTTGGTATAAGGAGTGAGGGAAGGATCTTATGTTATTTTTGTTCTCTAAATGTCTAGCCATTTGTCCCTAACACTTTTTATTGAATAATCTTATTTTCTTCACTGATTTAAATAGTCCTGTAGACTGAAATCCAGGTCTTTCTATAAACAAAAGTCCTGGCATTATCTATAGTAGTTGAGCCTTTTCCTATTTTATGCTTTTCCTGACGTGAAAAGCTCACCCTGACTCAAGGCTCAAATTAATCCCTTAGTAGAGTTATACTGAATATAGATAGTCATCCTATAGACTCTTTACCCCAGTCGACTAGTTCCTTTGAGAGGTGAGTGAAAGAGGGTCTTTATAGTGAGAAAGTGTGCTCTCCTATCTTCTGCGTTTGCTTGAAGCACTGGTGAGAATCGGGGAATGTGTTTGACTTTGTCTTGGAGACTCTTACCAGGAATCTTGTTCCAAAAGCAGCCTCAGGACTTGGAAAATAGCCTAATGCAGGTCTTTGCCTTGTATACCATGATTGTGACACAAAGGCTTCCAGCAGAAAAAAAAGATACAAACTACATTTGAATTTTTTAGAGACCAGTCGTTCGTCTCTAGAAAATAGTTAGTCAAACTAGTTTTAGATGAAATTTGATTACAGTAGTTTTTAGGTAGTGGGTAAGCTGGGACATATTGAGTATAAGTATGATATTTTCTATGTGATATTTCATTGTTGATAATTTCTGTAAATTACCCCTTTTAATTTATAAAATTCTTTGATCATTTGCAAGTTATCCTTGGACTTCTGCACAGTGATTGGCAGTAAAACTTCTGTTTGTTTATGAATGTAGGTATGGTGTCTGTTTTGGACTTGATGCAGGGCGGTTTCCCATCGCGAGCTTCGTTTCATGAACTCTACAACATGTATAAAAAGTATATGCCAGATAAACTCGCAAGATTAGATCCAAGACTATTTTGTAAGGTACAAATACTACCTAAATTGAGATATCTTAGCTATAAACTATCTTTCTTATTAATTCCTAATTGGCATTTAAATTTTATTTTTCAGGCTCTTTTTAAAGCTTTGGGCTTAAATGAAATCGACTACAAGTTTGGGTTAACAAAAGTATTTTTTAGACCTGGAAAGGTAAATACATTTTTATTTTAAACTTTAACATAATTAGTATGGATAGTCGGAGTCAGTGAATATTTTTAAGTGTTCAGTGATTTATATCATTCTTAAAGGGCATGCATATGTGTGTGACACACATACCCACAATTTTCCCACTGGTGAGAAGTTTACAATGTATAGTACTCTGTACAGGTTTTTTTTTTTTTTTTTTTCCAGCTTTGGAAGTATTGGAATCAGAGGATTGTTTAGTTGAATTTTTTACTTAAATAAGGGTTAACCTGAGATACTTCTGTTTTAAACAAGTTGAAAGCTTTTCTAAAACATATTCAGTCTTCAACAATTAAAAAATTCACAGTACTTTTGAGTCTTCATTGTGAGAATGAGATCTATTAGAGCTTGATAGATGTGTAACATACAGAAAATTGGACTGGAGTCTGTGCTGACTTCTGTCAAATCGTAGAAGGAATGACTGTATAAATACTTTTGTATGTAACATAATTTTCTTAGGCTACCCATAGTTTTAGTATTTACAGATTCTTGTACTAGTCCTGTACTAGGATACAAAATTGAGTTATAGAATATTTCATAACTAAATATATACAATACAGAAGTACTTAAATGCTCTTCACAATCTGTTCATAATATTTTCACCATTCCTGACTTCTTTAATATTGATTGAATATTGCATTCTCATAATTTTAAACACAATTATTATTATATAATAGACAACTATACTTGTTTGACTTAGCAAAATCATTAATAAATATCTCTAGTTCCTTGAAGCCTAAATTAATCATAATAAATAAATCTGATTTCACATCTTGGGGTATGAAATGAAATCTGTGTAATGCATTACCAAATGTATGCACTTTCCTGTGAATATTTTTACTGCAGAGAACTTACATGATCTCTTATAAAAGAAAAAAAGTTAAGAATATAAGTATTCATAGTTGGCTTAGCTGTAATCACACATATTTATCATAAACTCAACATTTCTCATTTCAGGACTGTAGTAATTATTTTAGAATTAAGAGCTTGGTAGAGAAAGCACTTGGTCTTATTTGTCTCCAGAAAAATTAATCAGTCAGGATACAGTGAAAGCGCAAGGCAGATTGTCAAAGACCTTTAATCTAATTATATTACCTTTAATTTCGATTATAAGAAGCTGTTATTTTGATAGATGTGTGACATCTTCAATATATTGTAGTGAGATATTTGGTAAAGGATAGAAATCAATATGTAATTTGGTGGTAAATTGTGGAAATAATGCATGTTCTTATTTAATAACCTAGTAGATGTTTTATTTGTTTTGTGTGTCTCTTAGTAGCAGTTTCTTATCTCTGACCAGAATAAAGGTGGGGATTGGGAGAGACACAGTAGTTTTGGTGGTACCTGATTTTATAGAGCTGACCTTTACTTCTCCAGTGATCTGAGAATATGGATGAGCCAGTTCAGAGAGATAGTAGACCTTTTTTCATTCTTTTTTCCATAAAACCTTTTTGCTAACCATCTGCAGTGGTCATTTAAGATTCTTTTTCTACTTTTCCTATTGAGTCTGCTAAGTAGCAGTGAGTAACCCCCCAGCCCAACCACTGCAAAAACGATCCTGGAGGAAGGAAGAGGAAGGCAGCAAAATTCAGCCAAGTGTGCTTGGGTTTGCTCTGTACCCCACTGAGACATGTCTGTGTAATAGGCTTGTGACCACTTCCAGAAAGCTAGATTTTGGATTTGAGTTCCAGTTATTTTGTATCTCTCTGTATGTTTAAACACATCTGTCTTTTGATACTGTTAGCCAATGATTTTATCTCCTAGTTTGCAGAATTTGATCAGATTATGAAGTCTGACCCTGACCACTTAGCAGAGCTGGTCAAGAGGGTCAATCACTGGCTCATCTGCAGTCGCTGGAAGAAGGTTCAGTGGTGCTCACTGTCCGTCATCAAACGTAGGTGTTTCCTTCCACTCCGAGATGCGCAATTATTTTGGAAATGAACTGGTTTGTGGAATGTTACACCTTTGTCTCAGTGGTGAGCGCTAGACAACAGGGACTGTGTCGCTTCTTCATGCTGTGTCCCTGGTTCCTCCCCTAACGCCTTACATGTAGTATGTAATAAATTAGTACCTGTGGACTTTCTTTTTTAAGTGTTTTGAGTGTATGATACTTACCTTCTTTAATCGCATGCATCATATGATAATTAATTTCATCACGACCTAAAAACCCCCCCAGAACTCACTACCTTGATTCTTCCCCCCTTCCCCTCCTCTCCCTTTCTCCCCTGCTCCCCACACCGCACCCCAGTCTCTCAGACTAAAACCAGAACTTTTCTTTCCATCCCCATGGCATCACCAGCATACACACGCTAAAAGTGTCACGGTTGTAACTCTCCTCCTGTCCCTGAAATCATGCCAGTCAGCAAGCTCTGTTGATTCCCCTTCCAGACAATGTACATTCTTTGCTCTTTATTTATTGCCACCGCCTTACTGAAGTCCCTCTCCGCAGCCTGCAGAGTAACTTCAGTGGCTCCCAAACTGGTTTTCCTGGCTTCCCAGACTTACCTTCCCAGAGTCTCTAACTAAAAGCCTTTGATTATAGCTTCCTTTAATAAAGGGCAAAGTCTAAAGTCTTAAAATATTGTAGCAACTACTTATCTCTGACCCAAAGCAAGGATGAGGGACAGAATAGTTTTGGGTTACCGGATGGTCTATAGCAAACCTTTAGCTGTAGGGAGTATTGTTAGTAACTTGATTACATTTATAATCCCCCGCCCCCGCCATACTCTCCACAGTACCTGGAACAGTGCTAGGCACATGAAGAGGATTCAGTACATTGCTGCTTATTAATAAAAAAAAATTCCTTTGACCTAATGAAAAGGAATCGTGCACGCAACGTGCATGCTATCATGAGGTCTTTTGTTAGTCAATTGTAATATAAATAAAAACAAAACTATAATAATAAAAAGACAGCAGAAGCTCTTTTCCCATCACTTTCCAAGTGAAATATGAACATACTTGTCACTATAGTTAAATGCCTTCAGCTTTAAGCATTGCATTATGATGGAAAACATATTACAATTATTTCTACTGTACTATTCATTTGTGGACTGTGTTGTGCAGTGGTCAAGTCAGTAAGTAGACAGGATCTTTGCAGCATGTTAATGGGGGACCTCTGAAAAAAATGTCTCCAGGTCAGATCAGTCTAGGATATCGAGTAACTGAAGTTAAGTAGAGTCCTTTACTGTAGGATTCTTAGAGGCCTCACTCAGTATGTTCATTGTGACTCTCCAGAAGGAGGGGTAGCGCATAGCTTTTCCTGAGTTCATTTGACAGGTGGATTTTTTTTCAAGACACGCCTGTTAACATTTCCTAGACCATTATTACCTAGGACAATTTGGGATGCATTAATGTAGCATAACAAGGAGATAATATATTTAAAATGTCCACCTAGCCATATACATGATATGCTTTTTATTTTAAGAAGTATAAAGAACTAAAGAAATGTTAAACTTGCCAGTTTTGATGTCTGATATAATATGTTCATCAAGATTTTGTGTTTCTTGAGAATTGCTTTGTAGAAATGAATGGTTTTTAAAAATCCTGTATGTCTGATTTAAACTAAATAATTATTTCTGTCATTATATTTTCCTCTTACACATAGTGAAAAACAAAATAAAATATCGAGCTGAAGCCTGCATTAAAATGCAGAAAACTGTTCGAATGTGGCTTTGCAAAAGACGACACAAACCTCGGTAAGATGAATAGAGCCTAAAGAATCCAAAAAACCTATTTACCCTAATATAAAATGGCATAAAGTCATACTGAAGAGCAGTTTGCATACTCACAGAGTTTCCTTTTTTCTCATGTTCTTTGTAAAAGATGTATTAGTCTGTTATTCATGTTATTTATTGGACATTAGTTAATTAATTGCTTCATTAATTCATTACTTGCCTCATTCTATAAAAGGATTTGAAGTAGCTTAGAAAAATGTAAACGCTGTAAAAGGTTGAAAGAAGCTGTTTTATTCTGATTATTTTAGTGACTTGAGTTTATTGATAAATATCAAATTGACATTGTTTTTAAAAATATCTCATTAATATTCTGACCATAATTTTCAAGATTACCTGTAGGAGTTATATTGTCTCACTGTCAGTTTAGTCTTTATTTCTTATTTGATTCTACTCTTTTAAGTTTTTCTGTAATTTGAATTCTCAAATTTTTCAGTGCAAGTATAGAAGGCTTAAATCTTGCTGACACATACTAATGTCATTCACATCCATATTTGATGACTCCTTTTACCCTCAACAAAAGATCTAAAAAAAGAGACTATTGAATAACATGAAAACAGAAGCGAAATACTCTGTTTAACAATATGTTTGGTATTTTATTAAAATGAAAAATCTGTCTGCAGCATTCAATGGTGATATTAAACTCTGATGAAGTGTTGTTATCTTTACAGCATTGATGGCCTGGTTAAGGTGGGCACACTGAAAAAACGGCTTGATAAATTTAACGAAGTAGTAAGTGCATTGAAAGATGGAAAACCAGAGATGAATAAACAGGTCAAGGACCTTGAAATTTCTATTGATGCTTTAATGGCCAAAATTAAGGTATGTAATTTTAATCCAAATGACTTTGACCTTTAAAAATAATTTTTAATACCTTTTGTTATTGGTATTGTCCTTTTTTTTTTTTTTTTTTTTTTTGCGTTACGCGGGCCTCTCACTGCTGTGGCCTCTCCCGCTGCGGAGCACAGGCTCCGGACGCGCAGGCTCAATGGCCATGGCTCACGGGCCCAGCCGCTCCGCGGCATGTGGGATCTTCCCGGACCGGGGCACGAACCCGTGTCCCCTGCATTGGCAGGCGGACCCCCAACCGCTGCGCCACCAGGGAAGCCCGGTATTGTCCTTTTTTTTAAAGATACAAAACGTTACAGACATTGAGTCTCAGGGATAAGTGATGCTCAACATATTATTTACTCTATATTTGAAATTTTTCATAGTAAAAAAAATTAAAAAGAAGACAATTTTTGTGCAGTTCATCTGTTGCTAGGAAAGATTTTTCCAAAATACTAAAATACTATACTCTGTTGGTAAGCTTTTGCAGAATCATTACTGAGAGAGGATTAATGCATATTAATTTTGTTTCATCTTTTTCTACTTTCAGAAACTAATTTTTAAATTATAAAAGTAATGTAATATTATTGAAAATCTGGAGAAAATCACCCCCAAATCCTTACCCCCCCCACTAACACATTCAACTATTATACTGTTGCATATTCCTCTCAATCTTAGTTTATATGTACATATTTTTGCATAGTTCTTATCATGTACATTTAATTTTGTATCCCTATCTTATGTTAGTGCCTCGTTCCTGTTATTCCGTTAGCTTCATATAAGCTATATCATAAATTACTTAACTGTTATGAAGTAACAGTTTTCCTCCATATTTTGTGGCAAAGAAAAGGGGGCCTCTTTTTTTTGGTTTTGATTTTCATTTGATTACTAGTGGGACTGAAAGTTTTTTCTATGTGCTTGTTTGTTAGTTATATTCCGTCTGTCTATTCATATCTTTTTCTGTTGTACTTTAGGGTCTTGATGTTTTTCTCATCTACTTTCATAATTCAGTGTAATTATGTGGGATATAATACCTCAAAGCGAGGCTTTTACGATGTTTTCTACAGATATTTTATGTAGACAATGATGAATCTTGGAGGAAGAATGGAGAAAGAAGTCAAGAGAAAAATGAAAATGCTTTGGATAGCCTTAGCTGATTTTGCAAATCTGTCAAGAGCCATCCCCATTTATGTGGTATTAAATCAATTAAAATCAACCCAGCCACATTTAAGAAAATCATCCATCAGTTTTGGGTGTAGTTGATAATTTCTTAAATATTTCTGAGGTATTATTTGAACATTATTGTTAAAGAGTAGTAAACTCTGGCAAAATTAGCTAATCATTCCTTAAAAAATAACTTTGAACTACAGTGTATTAGTCTGTGCACAGTACACTCTTAGATATTTGATTACTTGATTGATAGGAAATATACTCAAATATTTGTGCAAAGAGATAACTTAAAAAATTTTTTTGAATATTTAATATTTAAACAGTATGCAAAGATAACGGGCTTACTGCTTACCAGCTTTTCCAGTCTTTGTTTATGTGCGTGTTGGTTTTTTTTCATCATGGTGAAAACACATACCATTAAACTTACCATCTTAACCATTTGTTAAATGTACAATTCAGTAGTGTTTAGTATATTCACATTGTTGTGCAACAGAAGAGATAACTTTTTAAGTACACGTCCATTGTTTTGTTTCTTTAAGTCCACCATGATGACAAGGGAACAAATACAGAAAGAATATGATGCGCTAGTTAAAAGCTCAGAGGTCCTCCTCAGTGCATTACAGAAAAAAAAGCAGCAGGAAGAGGAAGCAGAAAGGCTGAGGCGTATCCAAGAAGAAATGGAAAAAGAAAGGAAAAGACGTGAAGAAGATGAACAACGTCGAAGAACGGAGGAGGAGGAAAGGCGGATGTAAGGGTTTATGTTGTCGCCTTGAAATAGAAGCTGACAGGACAGTGATTCTTTGTGTTGATGGTGGTCAATGAATATTCTTATTTTTGAAAGTCATATTCTTATTTTTAAATACTAGTTTTAGAATAAGGTTGAAAATGGAGAAAGTAAGCTCGTTTTACAATCATAACATAAAATGATTCTAACTATAATCTGAATTTTGGTTAAACTCTTACACCTGAGGATTACTTGAGTTCTTTTTAAAACTATGACTTTCATATTATTTTATAATCTAGGAAGAAGGTACTTCTTTTCTGCAGTTTAAAAACTGATGGCATTTTGGAAGATTGCCATAGTAGGGCAGACGGAAGGAAGCTAAGATTGTCTAATTGGAGGAGTAGAGAGAAGCAGTGTGATCAGGACCTTACGAGTAGCTTGGTAACCGAGTTAATCCAAAGATGTTAAAGGTTATGGACTATAATTGTATTTGTTTTGTTTCTGAAGAACTGCTGTCAGTAGAGTTAGATTTTATTTTATTTTTCAAAATAAGTTGATAATGTATATAGCCAGGTGGTTAATTTGACTTTCCATTTTGTAACCTTTGTTTATTAATAGTTAAACTTTCTTCTGAAGGATATCTTGTTTTATATTAAATTTTTGAAGAGTATTCTGCTTTTTGTTAGGAAACTTGAGATGGAAGCAAAGAGAAAGCAAGAAGAAGAAGAGAGAAAGAAAAGGGAAGATGATGAAAAACGTATTCAGGTCTGTACTCAGTAGGCAATCAGACTGAATTTCTATCAAAATGAAATCTACAAAATTACAAAACAAGATCTTGATTTACTAGGTATAAATTGTCATTGTTTTATTCTAGAGATGGAAGGCAGTTTCTCAAGTGGTTATGGGACGGGATTTTGGAGCTAGGGAAGTGAGTTCAAATCCAGCCCCTCCCTGACAGAAATTGTGACATTGCACAAGTCACGATGTGGGCCACAGTCTTCTCTCTCTGCAATGGAGATAAACAGTGATTGTGAGCATTAAATGAGTTAACACGTGTTAAGGCATTTAGAACAGTGCCTTGTTCAATAAGTATAGGTGGTTGTTATTCATAGGGGGAAAGTCAGATCCATATTCAGTTACATTATATAATGTTTTAAAATTGTTATTTTATAACTTTGTACATACTGATATTAATAGGTTAGGATTAAGATAGTCTCCTTACCCCCATCTTTTAAAAAGTCCATGTCTGAGAATAATTGATTCCCTATTTGAGTGTCTGTCTGTCTCAGCTTTCTGATTCATCCCGAGCACAACCAACACTTTAAATTCCTGACCTCTGCTGTGTAGGTGTTGGTGTTAAGGTGACACCTAGGATACGATGTCTGGGAGACTCATACTCTAGTGATAGAATGGTGGACTCTTGGTTTGGGGAACGAGGTAGCATTAATCATAATATAGAAGAGACTTCTGGTTAAACAGTAGGTATTTCTTAGTAAAAAAAAAAAAAAGTGTATGGAACAGTTTTCCGTGGTGAGGGGAATGATCAGGTAAACAAGTGGAGAGGCCCGGGTGCCATGGCCTTCTGTGCCGGCAGGCGGAGGTGGAGGCGCAGCTGGCCCGACAGCGGGAGGAGGAGTCCCAGCAGCAGGCCGTCCTGGAGCAGGAGCGCCGAGACCGGGAGCTGGCGCTGCGGATCGCGCAGAGCGAGGCGGAGCTCATCAGCGATGAGGCGCAGGTGGACCCGGGGCTGCGCAGGTACCGCGCGGGGCGAGGCGGGGGCGGAGGGGGCGGGGCTCTCCGCGGCGGAAGGGGCGGGGCTTTGCCGCTTGACCTCCCTGCCTGCCTCTTCGCAGCGTTAGGGTAGGTGAGAGTCATCATGTTCCTTAGGTCCTGGTACATTTGCCATTTAAAAATGATTTATATTCACTTTTACGCCACCCAAGTGAATGAAGCAACTGATTTCATCAAACTGTTAAACTATTGAAAGTTAAAGCTGATATTTCAGTTCTTGAGTAGTTTAAGAAAATATCTTAAGTTTTACTCTGAAATTATCAGAGTATTGTATAAAGGGTAGACAAATAATTTCTAAGTATCTGCTGTTCAACACTGGCATAAAAATCAGTGAATATGTTATAATCCAGTTTAATATTTTTGAGGTTGGAATTCATTACTTTCCTAATGCAAATTTTAAAAATATGTCACATACCCTAACACTTTAGAAATTTTACGCGTACACACACGCTCCCTCCAGCTTCCCCATGATTTAGAATAAACAGATTTCCCTTTCCAAGAAGAAAGCTTAATCACATTGAAGTATTTTGACTTCTCACGTTTCTGAATTAGCTCTAAATACTATGGAGTGTGGAGGAACGCGGAAGTTCTTATTAAAAGTTGCAGGAAGGTTTTTTTGTTCTTTTCGGTACGCGGGCCTCTCACTGTGGTGGCCTCTCCCGTTGCGGAGCACAGGCTCCGGACGCGCAGGCTCAGCGGCCATGGCTCACGGGCCCAGCCGCTCCGCAGCATGTGGGATCTTCCCAGACAAGGGCACGAACCCGTGTCCCCTGCATCGGCAGGCGACTCTTAACCACTGCGCCACCAGGGAAGCCCGCAGGAAAGTTTTACTATAACAGATTCATTCTCTAAAAATACAGAATGTAGAAACAGTAGTTACTATTATTATTTATTTGTAAAAACAAAGTAAACTAGTTTGTAGTGTTCCTTTATGTGTAGGTATATTGTGTATATATTGAGAGGCACATAGATGGGTGTAACCATGCTTTTCAGAATGTCAGAGCACTGTTTATGACAAAATAATTAAAATACAACCACTAGATGTTGCTATTTCCTTGTGAAAGAAAAAAAATACTTGGCCCACCACATTGTAAGGTGGTGATTAGGTTTTATTTAGCTTAAAACAAAGATAGGGAAGGAAAAGAGTATGTTAAGTTGCCTTCACACTTCTTCTAGTAAATGATTATGTCGGGGAGCTCTGGAGTCTGAATTGCATATGAAAGTTATATTTAAATAAACTGAATATGCCTATGTGTTATAATAATTGTTAAGCTCTTTGGTTTGGGTTCACTGTTTGGGTTCTTTATTAACATTTCACTATAATTAAGATATTTTTGCTCGCCTGTGGCTTTTGTAACTGCAGACTTCGCTCAGCTGCTGTTCGGTTCCTTCCACCTGTGTTTGGGTGGCTTGGCGGAGCCTTTGTGGAAAACTGACTAGTGGCCTAGGCCAGGCTCCTAATGAACCAAGCAGTGGCCCTGATGTGTGTGAGGAAGTCCTGCACTTGACCGAGCTGACTTTGTTATGGTTGAAGCTTGTTAGGGAGAGACTCATTAATGGAGTCATTGTTGGTGTTTATGGCTTAACTCTATGTTTAAGCATTTGAAATATTTAGCTCTATCCAGTGTCATTCCAGGTAATATGAGTAAGATACTGGCTCATATGTGGGCTCCTTCTCATCCTCAAAAAGATGCACTTCTTCCAGTGTGAGTGGACCATTTAGGACCTTTAGGACCTTTAACTTAAGGGGGGAGTTACCTATGATTTAAGTTAAAGAGAATTAACTAGGGAATGGGACCACTCCCAAGTAATTAGGAGATACTCAAGCAGTTATGTCTTGAACCGCAGAAGAGTTAGTTTAGTTCTCCTGTGGGACAGCCTTAGGAATGGTGTCCCTCCCTGGACTGTCCCTTCAGGTCCTGCCTGCCAGCTGTCTTCCAGGAAGAGAGCTGACCCTCAGGTCCCCATGAGCTCCTTCCCTTCTGAACTGCCAGGTTATTTTTTTATACACTGTCCTAAAAGCATTAGCACTTCATTGTGGATATGATGTTCTCTATAGATTTTCCGTGTTCGATAATTTTATCTTACTCCATGGGCTACATCTAAATGTTTTTGAATGTTTATGTTACCTTTGTTAGCACTGAATTCTTTCTAACATATTTATGAGTAAGAACCTCTCTAAGTAACTCTGTTCTTAATATATGGCATGAAAATGTTCTTGGGTTCTGTGATACATTAAAAAACAATTTCAAGTTACTTTTCCAGCTTGGATTCCCATCCAGTAACTTCTAAGTAAGAATTGTTTCCTGCATAAGTAATA
The DNA here is from genome assembly GCF_025265405.1 of Mesoplodon densirostris. Classification (NCBI taxonomy): domain Eukaryota; kingdom Metazoa; phylum Chordata; class Mammalia; order Artiodactyla; family Ziphiidae; genus Mesoplodon; species Mesoplodon densirostris. Next base: position 84,215,244 of record NC_082672.1, read on the forward strand.
TATTTTAAAATATCTCAATCAATGACACATATGATCCTGATGCAAAGTAATGATTTCACACTACCTTAAATTATAAAGTAATATCTAGATTCTACTAAAAACAAACACACAAACCTCACATGAATAGTTTTTTAATCTAGATGTAATGTATTCACTCTTTAATTTTCACAGAATGCCTTCAGTTTATTTTTTTCTAATCATTTGTAATGAAGATTTAAAAACATTAAAATTCTGAGTGTTCTCATACATAGATTAAATAGAGATAATGGAGTTTTTAAAATCAATTTGCAAAGTCACTGAAATACAAATTTGGCACAATCCAGATTTTCACAGTTCAGAATTGGTTATGGTATTGACTAAAATATACACATTCTTTTCACAGGATTAATGGAGCAGGACCCAAAATGACACCGTATGTCATTTCCCTTTTAAAACTGATTTAATCATATAACCTTTTTTTTTTCTTCTTCTTTGTTAGGTTGTGGATACTTTTTAGGAGAAACATTTTCCTCATTGAAGTAAATTTTACATCATTATCATCATCATCATAATTATTATTTTGCCCAGGAAAAATGTTTAATGCTCCTGTTCGGTGCTCAATCACAGTAGTTTATGATTTGGTTTCTTTCTTTGTGTTTGCTCACTTTGTTTAAACTTTAATACCCATCTTGTTTTATGTGTTTTTAATTATCCCTTACTTATATCATTATAAAAGTAGATGTAGAGATATAAGTAAGAATAAATAAAATATTTAAAGTATTTGCGTCATGGCAGATAGCTTAGTTTTCCGAACATATAATAGTTCATTCTGCTAATATCTAAAATAGCTCATAATCTAAAGTTATATATGTAATGCTAATATTGGTGCTCGTGTATCTTTTTGTTATGAAAATCTCCCCAAAGAGAGAGAATCTAAGTAGCAATAGGGATATATGTATAAATTATACTTTATATGCATAAGATATATTTTTGCATATATTTTTACATATGTGCTATATGTATATAATTTTGAAATATATTTAAAATCTGAATTTTAATAGCTTTTAGGACTCCAACTGTACCCCTTATAGTGATGGTTCTTAACTCTGTCAGACCCCAGTACCAATAACAAATACTTTATGAAGGATGCAACCTACATTAATAATTCTCTCTAAACAATACATGTAAAAGAGAAATAAAAGGACAGTAATTTATAATTATTTATTTTATTATATTTACTTTAATATGAAAGTGCTTGCTCACAACTACAGGAAAATGTAGTCAGGTACTCAGATGTTTTCACATATGCATAGAATCACCATGAGGGCAGCAGCTACAAATGCAAATTGATATAAGACAGTTGTATCAGTCAGTTAAATGCCACGAAATTGTGAACAGTCCTTTGTAAAGTTCTGAACAGAGTTAAACACAGTGTCCTCTCCATTGTACAATAGTGGAGAAATTCCTAGAGAAATTCTGTGAATATTAAAACCATGCAAAAAAAAAGGGTTGTTTTACATGTAGAACTTTATGTATAACTATGTGTATATAGTTTACATGTAACTATATGTATATGTGCGTTTCACCTCTATATGTCTGGTGGACATGTTAAAGTCATAGGGAACATGGAGCAGTTCATCTTATGCAGGACATTTGGCATCCCTGACCCCTCACCTCATCACATGCCAGCAGTGGACTCTCATAGCATCATTGCTCCCACAACGCACCACAAATTTTGAAACTTATCTCTGAGTGGGTGCCGTTGCATCCACTGCTTCATAGTTACCCTTTGAGCTCGAGTTAAATAAGCCTAGCAACCAACTGATGTCTGAGGTGAAACTGTGAGCCTTTGCATATAGGTTGGAAAAATCAGAAGGAAAAAAAACACCTGGATGCAGGAGCCGTTTCTATCCAGCATATATGGTGCAGCTCCTAGAGCAGTAACATGCTCAGGTGGGATGTTGAATCAGTAGAGATTGCCCGTCCGGCGTGGGTGGTGTGAGGGCATCTGCGTATGAAACCTCCATATGATGAACAGACTACGGAGTAAAGAGCTTTGAAAGGCTGCGCATTCCCTTGAAATCTGCTGTGGGAAAAGAAATGTGAAGTTAGACAATTCTTATTAGCTTGATTTTATTTGATGATATTTGTGGTTTTTTACTTTGAGTTTGTTGCCCTTGGTCTTCAGTTTTGAAAGATGACTTCTTCTCTGACTGTGCTGGCTTGGCTAGACCTCTGTCAGCGCTGAACCTCAGCCAGTGTTTCTCACAAGGACGGAGAGACCTCTGCTCCTGTATAATCAGGGGCCCAGCTCTTGGCCGGCATCCGGGAAACTGAGCCCTGAGGCCAACATAGCCATCTTCTTTTCTTTTGATTTTTGCTGACTTATAAGATTTTGAGGTTACCAGAGTCTGATGAATAGAATGAATGAGAAAATGACTAATTATGAAGGAAGAGGACAGGAAAATAAAATACTAATGAAGTTGATGAACATGATGACATGAACATTCCATTTCACAGAATTAAGCAAATTTTGAGAAAAGTTACGCTCTTTTGGGTAATAAAAGAAAAGCAAGTTTTCGCCATTAGGAAATGTTTATCCTTGAAAGGTCAGAACACCTCAGATCTTTAACCAGTGCTTGAGGCATTTGGATTTTCTTAGGCATGCTTTGATTCAGAATTTTAGAGCTTTGAGTATATCAGACTCTTATTTAAACTCTGGCACTGTAACATAGATCAGTTTAGTTTACCACTATTATACCTTGTCTAATTAATATTTACTAAGCAACCCCGGTGCAAAAATCCTTGTATAGAATCTGTATCCTGCCAAGTTACCTGTATGCATTTAGAACATGCTGATTATATTCTATCCATAAAAATATCACAGAAGCATGGCTTTCATGAGATTTTATCTAAAAGTTTCTACTGCAAAAATGAAGTGCAAGTAACTAACTGGGTTTAAACAAAAATTTTGCTGTATTGTATGGCTATACATATTGAAAAGTATATTATCGACTTTTACGAAGTAAAATAATAGTGTATGGTTAATAAAGCAACAATCCTGTTGAAAATATAAATTTTAATTATACTTTTAGATCTTTTAAGTAATTTGTATAGTGGTCTTTTATCTAATTATGTTGTATTATCATTTTTCTTATAGGGAACAAATGGCGAAAGAAATGTCAGAAATTTTGAGTAGGTTAGTGCAGTGTAATTTGGGGAAATGAGCGTCACCTCCAAATCGTATTTTTTAAATTACTTTTCGTTATTTGGACTAGAACCTGTTATATGAGTAGCCTGTCCTTTCCATGTAAATTTTTGGTACAAGAAACGTGACTCTGCCCTCAGGCCACACTAACGTAGAAAAAGGTAAAAAAAAAAAAACAGTGTTCCTCTAAATTGGCATTTTTCAGTGGGGATACCACTGGCATTTTGGTTGAGGCCATTCCTTGTTGGTTGTACTGTCGGACTTACCATGAGCCCCTACCAGCTCAGTCTCGGTAGGGAGCCCTTCCTGTCCTTGGGCCCACTGCGCCTGGTTATAGGGGACGTGAGGAAGAGGGGGGCTCCAGGCAGCCCCTGTCCCCCACAGCACAGAGGTGGAACACCACCGGTGTAGAAGTCGAGCCACCAAGGAATATATCTTCCCAGCAGGATCTGGTCCATTATCAAGTGGATATGAATCAATAACATTTTAACTTTCAACTCTGAAGTTGCAGAGTTAATTGAAAGTGTTAAAAGTAATGTATTTTTTAAAATCAAAAGTCAGTTCTGCTACTACCTTCCTCTGTATTTCACATGACTGTCTTTATCACAAGTCTAAATAATCAGTAAATGAAGGTGTACCTTCATTTTACTATTTTAATAACGCCAAAGATTGAGGGGGAAGCATTTAAATGAATTTGATTTGTGCACTTCTTACGATGCTGAATATGCTTTTTTTTAGCAGGTGTATTTTTGTTTGACGTAATACGAATGAAAAGTTAGTAAAAACATATTTTAAGCAAAAATAGTTTGAATTCAGTGTGATTTTTAAAAGTATCAAAACACCTTATGTATATCAACATCTCGTATATATTCTGAGAGTCCATAAGAAAGAGGAAAGAAAACAATAACAAAACCCCATACTTTCAGCTGCTCTTCTAGAAAAGACTGGTAGAAGAGCTAGGAAGAAAAAATAATTTTTTTGTTAGTTCATTGAACGGTGGTTTCAGGATGTAGGAAAAAAAGAGAATATTTGAATAATGTTAAAAGCATAACTTACTGTTAAGGGTAATAGAGAAACCTTGCTGACACACAGCTGGCTCTTTTTGAGCAAAGCGATTAATAAAAAGCTCCATGGAGAATGGCCAGTCACACAGCTTATGAAAAGAAGAGGTTTTGCAGTAAACTTGAAACAGATTTTAACCATGAAAATGCAGGAAGGACTAAATGGGCACACATTATTCTTTAGCCAAGCTTGGAAGTGACTAAAAATCATCATGTCTAACAGTTTTTAAGTATGTAGGGGGAATATGCTATTTTTATTCTCTAAAAGGAAAGCACAAATAGGCCTTTTAAAGAGGCAAAATTACCGTATTTGTTTCATTGTTAAGCTTAATGCTGAAGGAATAACTTTCCTTATTTCAGGAAGGAGGGTACATATTTTCAAGCATCACTTTTAAATAACATCAGTCTCATCAAGTGTCTGTGTCTTGATTGTTTGCCAAGATCGCTGTTGTCTTTCAAAATGTAGAATGCTGAGAAAAATATGAGCTCATTTTCAGTGTTATACTATGATCATCCCTCTTTAAGAGGAAGGTTTTCCAGGTAGTAGATCACAAAGTGGAAATGCTTTGTGTGATACCCGAGAAGCAATATTTTAGTCCTTTAATATTTAGTTCTTTTAATATTGTGTCATCTTCTTTTCATGTCTTGAAATATGATGTATTTAAATTCTTCCTTTGTTACATTGAGCTTAAAAGTTCACTTGCAGCTTATTCTGAGTGTCTGCTATGTGGCAAGTGTAATCTTTTGCGGAAAAATAATGTTCATTTTTACAGAAAAGAAATTTTTCCTGTATTTTTAGAATAATTATTTCAAATTATATGTATAGAAACAAATCTTAAGTGCTCAGTAGCACTGCTATGAAAAAGCTTATCCCATTTAACTTTTAAATTATTTATTTTTTATATTTTAAATATATGTATTTTATTTTTTATTTCTTTCCTCTTTTCCCACTCAAATGTTCCTCCTACATGGGGCAAGATAAAGCACTTGTGCCCTTTGAAATCTCTGTTATCTGTCTCATGACCTTCAGCCTTTTCCTTTAATTTACTAGTTGTCATATTATTACTCACTAAATACGAGGGTGTGGTTTTATCTGCTTACAGAACTTTTCCAAGTATTTTTAACACGGAAGCTCAAAAGTCACGGGAGTGTCCAGGCTCCAGCAGCTCTTTTAGCATGTGTCTAAAGACTCGGGCAGAGGGTGGGCAGAGGGTGGTAGTTTGGCTACTCCCCTGGGGACCTCTAAACATCCAGATGTCCAGGGAGAGTCTGAGCCATTAGGAGTGGTGGGGCTTGGCCATCTGCAGGTTCCAGGAGTCTGCAGGTGAGTGGCTCATAAACCCTTCATGTGCCTCTAATGATCTTAAAGTATGTTGAGGAGTTCGCTTTTGATTTAAAAAAAAAATTTCAATTGAAGTATAGTTGATTTACAATATCATGTAAGTTTCAGGTGTACAGCACAGCGATTCAGTTATATATACACACATATACACACACACACATACATACACACATATACTTTTTCTCATTCTTTTCCCTTATTACATAATACTGAGTTTAGTTCTGTGCTATATAGTAGGTTATTGTTGGTTATCTAGTCTATACATAGTAGTGTGTATGTTAATTCCACCCTCCCAGTTTATCCCTCCCCACCCCCTTTCCCCTTTGTTAACCATAAATTTGTATTCTGTGTGATCTCTTTCTGTTTTGGAAATAAGTTCATTTGTGTCTTTTTACTTCTTTTAGATTCCACATATAAGCAATATCATATGATATTTGTCTTTCTCTGTCTGACTTACTTCACTTAGTATGATAATCTTTAGGTCCATCCATGTTGCTGCAAATGGCATTATTTCCTTCTTTTTTATGGCTGAGTAATATTCCATTGTATATATGGACCACATCTTCTTTATCCATTCATCTGTTGATGGACACTTAGGTTGCTTCCTTGCCTTGGCTATTGTAAATAGTGCTGCTGTGCACATTGGGGTGCATGTATCTTTTCAAATTATGGTTTTCTCAGAATATATGCCCAGGGGTGGGATTGCAGGATCATATGGTAGCTGTATTTTTAGTTTTTTAAGGAACCTCCGTACTGTTCTCCATAGTGGCTGCACCAATTTACATTCCCACCAACAGTGCAAGAGGGTTCCCTTTACTCCACACCCTCTCCAGCATTTATTATTTGTAGACTTTTTTGATGATGGCCATTCTGACTTGGGTGAGGTGATACCTCACTGTAGTTTTGATTTTGAGAAATATAAGTAAATGTATTGTCTTGATGTTCATATATCCATGAGATAGAAGATTTAAACTGAAGCCTGGGGGAAGTCCATGGCACTAGAACATTGGAATCAGAATTTCTGATTGAAAATCTAATATAGCTGTTCAATGATGCACTGGAAAATTTTAATTCACCTGGGCATCCCATAGTACACCATTCTTAATCTCGTCTGTCAAAGATACAAAAATTATTATATGTTTTTCCAGTAATTATTTCCAGTTCTCAAACTTATGTTCACTTCCTTGCCTGTTTAGTCAACATTTCATTCGTGTTTCTAAGTTTAAATATGCAAAAATGTGTAATAATTACAGAGGCCCTGCTGTACAAGCCACCAAGGCGGCTGCTGGTACCAAGAAACATGACCTTAGTAAATGGAAATATGCAGAACTACGTGATACCATCAATACCTCTTGCGGTAAGTATATAAGGAGGATGAAAAGTGGGAAGACTCCATCGCTGTCAGGTAATATAAAGTAAATGCCTAGATGGGGATGGGGATTTTTTTCATATAAATTAGTTTAAGTCATTCTCTTTGTTACTCTCACCTTGAAATGAAGGTGAATTTTATTGTGAATTTTATTTTCACAATAAATAGCTTTGTGAATTTTATTCACAAAGCTAAAAGAAAGACATACTTATTAAGTTAAATTCATTTTGCCCGTCTCTTGAATAGGCCAGAGAGGAAAAAAAAAAGCATAGAGGAATTATGGTTTGGGCTATATTAATGACTGACCCTCCTAACGTTATTCATAATAGTTAAATACCTATATATCAGACTATTTTGGTCTATGAACGCAAAGTAAAAAATGGCAGTGGAGTCCTTCCCTTTTCAAGCTATTTTTCTTCCAGCAGAACAGAGTGAAAGGCTGTATCCAGAGAATCCCACAGTTGTGTTCACGTATAAATCACAGTGTTTGAATTCAGGGCACTGTAACTGGGGCTTCAAGTGTCATGGTCGTACAGGACGCCTCACTATGTTCTTTCCCTCTTCACTGAGTTTATCTGCATAATTACAAATGTAAAAAATGTGGTACATGTAAATTTAGCTTGTGTTTGAACACGGTGACTTCTTATTCTATTGTCGTGGTCTGTGACCTTGGACACATGACTTAACCTTCGTTTTTCAAGTTCTTCATCTATAAAAGCCCTATTTAGTCCAGGGTTCTTGCGTGGAGGAAAGATATAACATAGTAATAATGTTTAAGAAAATGCTCTGTAAGTGTAAAAGGTAGTATTACAATGAAGTGCTCATCTTTATCAGTAATTAGTGTACTTTTGATTTTGTACCGTTAATTTAAAAATGAAATCTTCATTTAAAAATATATATGTTAAAAAGAAACGGAACTGAGTTATTTGTAGTGAGGTGGATGGACCTAGAGTCTGTCATACAGAGTGAAGTAAGTCAGAAAGAGAAAAACAAATACCGTATGGTAACACATATATATGGAACCTAAAAAAAAAAAAAAAAAGGTTCTGACGAACCTAGGGGCAGGACGAGAATAAAGATGCAGAAGTAGAGAATGGATTTGAGGACACGGGGAGGGGGAAGGGTAAATTGGGACGAAGTGAGAGAGTGGCATGGACATATATACACTACCAAATGTAAAATAGATAGCTAGTGGGAAGCAGCCGCGTAGCACAGGGAGATCAGCTCAGTGCTTTGTGACCACCTAGAGGGGTGGGATAGGGAGGGTGGGAGGGAGACACAAGAGGGAGGAGATATGGGGATATATGTATATGTATAACTGATTCACTTTGTTATACAGCAGAAACTAACACACCATTGTAAAGCAGTTATACTCCAATAAAGATGTTAAAAATATATATATTTATGCCACAGGATAATTATGCTAGACAACTAAATTACGATGTTAATTGCTGTTGTTTTTTTTTTAACTCTCTCTGTGTAATTGATAGATATTGAGCTCCTGGCAGCTTGCAGAGAAGAATTTCATAGGAGACTAAAAGTGTATCATGCTTGGAAATCCAAGAACAAGAAGAGAAATACTGAAACAGAGCAACGTGCTCCAAAGTCTGTTACTGATTATGGTAAAAACAAATCTGTACTTCTGAATGTTCCAAAGTATATGTATATAAAAAGTATATGTATATAATTACATGTAACTATACATAAGACATTTGAGTAAAATTTATACACAAGGCATTTGAGTAAAATTGTCCAATATAAATTTTCTCTTACTTTAGAACTATGGGTCCACTGAATCTAACACAACCATGATGGCTTATCTTTCAAAGTATTATTTCTGTTAGATACATCTTTAAAGTCATATTTGTTTAAAAGTATTGAATTTACTTGTTAAGATAAATTCTGGAGGTAAGAATAATCTTGTCCATACTGAGGAAGTTGTATGATAATGCTGTAAATACGTATTCTTTCCACATACACATATATACACATATGTAAAGATTATGTGTGGAAATGTAAAGATTACTATGAAAAAAAGAATGTTTACTGCAAATATTATAAAGCTGTGAAAATATGAGTGAGAAATAATACCTTGGTTTAGACCAGAGTTTTACCTAGACCAGAATTTGCTTTTTTTGACTGAGATCCTAAAAATGAATTTTGTTTACTTTGTTATACAAAAGAAAAAGCTATATACCTGAAATTGGAAAATAGACCAGAATAGACATAACCTAGTAAAAGCAAGTACTAGCTTTAACATTAATTAAGAATACCTGTGATATGAGTTGTAATTTCAGTCTTAAAAGCAATAATTGGAATTTCATTTATTTAACTTGCTACTGGCACAATTTGTTAGGTTAATTCTGGCTAATGTCAAGGTGACAGCATATTTAATATCTTTTTTTAGAACGAGGTATATTCCTGACACTTGGTGGTATAGCTTAGCCATGTGTGACCCCAGCTGACTTACAAAAGGAGCTCACAGTTATATTTTGCCTCCCTTACCGCCTTCCTAGCAAATGAAACAGTGTTTGATGAAAGTCAATTAAATGGTGAAATTTTAGTGTTCCTAAGATGTTGCAAAGGTTAGATTGAGGAAGGGAAATATTATTAGTAGTAAGAGAGATGTTAGTGCTAATGACGGCTCACCGGTGTCCTCAGTCAGGATATACCTCTCTTGCAAGAGCAGTGAGCTTGCCTGCAGCTAAGAAATGGCAGGAGGAAGGCCCTCTCAACCCTGATCTTCTGTGACCACCACTCTCTTCTCCAGTTTAAAAATTTGTCTCTGGGAAATGAAGATGACAGGATGATTCCATTGTCTGTTCACTGTCTGTACCAAGTTTCTACCACAGTTGCTTTGTTTTGTAAAAATGGCAAAGGGCTATTTTTTGTTTTGTTTTTTTTTGCGGTACGCGGGCCTCTCACTGTTGCGGTCTCTCCCGTTGCGGAGCACAGGCTCCAGACGCGCAGGCTCAGCAGCCATGGCTCACGGGCCCAGCTGCTCCGCGGCATGTGGGATCTTCCCGGACCGGGGCACGAACCTGTGTCCCCTGCATCGGCAGGCGGACTCTCAACCACTGCGCCACCAGGGAAGCCCAGGGCTATTCTTTTTAGCTATAATCTTTAGCTGTAATGTTCTAATCACGACCTTGAACTGATTGGGTTTCATTATGTTCTATTTCAGAATTTATACATCTGCATGATTGCACTTCTTAAAACAAAGAGTACTTCCCTGGTGGTGCGGTGGTTGAGAATCCGTCTGCTAGTGCAGGGGACACGGGTTTGATCCCTGGTCTGGGAAGATCCCACATGCCACGGAGCAGCTAAGCCCGTGTGCCACAACTACTGAGCCTGCGCTCTAGAGCTCGGGAGCCACAACTCCTGAAGCCCGCACGCCTAGAGCCCGTGCTCCACGAGAGAAGCTACCGCAATGAGAAGCCCACATGCTGCTACTAGGGAAAGCCCGCACACAGCAACGAAGCCGAAAATAAATGAATGAATGAATGAATGAATGAATGAATGTTGTAATATTTGGCACACACATTTTTTTAAATTAATTAATTTATTTTTGTCTGTGTCAGGTCTTAGTTGCGACATGTGGGATCTTTCGTTGCAGTGTGTGGGCTTCTCTCTAGTTGTGGCGTGCGGGCTCCAGAGCACATGGGCTCTGTATTTGCTGCACACAGGCTTGGGCTTAGTTGCCCCGTGGCATGTGGGATCTTAGTTCCTTCACCAGGGATTGAACCCGTGTCCCCTGCATTGGAAGGTGGATTCTTAACCACTGGACCACCAGGGAAGTCCCCGGTACACACATTTTTAATGAATATATAAATATTTCATGTATTATTGTAGCAAACCAAACCTTTGGTACCTTAGTCATCCAACTTTGCCCCCAAAAGAGCAAATAACATGCAGCTTACCTTACTGGTTCCTATACTGTTTCCACTCATAAAATACTTTTTGGAAGAACAACAGAGTAGATTAAGAAAATTTCTCAAGGGTCCCATCCAGGTAGATGAACAAAATTATGAATTGTGTAGGAACACACTCCCGCATATATGTAGCCTTCAGGGAATTTGAATGTCGGTCATTTTCAGCATAAAATGTAACTTCTGCCCTGAAAGGTACTTTTTTTCCTCTTCATTTTTCTGTCATGTAAAATTCACTCTGACACAGGAGTACAGTTAACAGGAAAGGTGAAGGGCACCAAGGTGCTTAACAGCTCACCTGAGAAAATTCTGTACTTTAGGTGGTTTCCTAATGGTGCAGCTGCTTGACCTTTAAAAGGAACTGCTCTGTAGTTTAAAATTTAGAAGGATTAGAATTCATTAATTTGAGAAAATAAAATGATGACAACTTATGATAAACAAAAATATAACTTGGTATTATTGCCTTTAAGAGTAAGACATTGACAAATTATGGTAAATTCTTGAGAGTTAAGAGTTGGGTGGCTCAGAGCCCTCTCCCGTGTGCTATACTGGGTGAGCACACTCTCATCGCATTTACCCCGGAAAGAGGCTTTCAGAAATAATTTTTGGGGGCAGTGGCAAATTACCCAGTAAAAGATTTACATTTACTTGCTTAAAACAATGACTTTGGAGAGGAGTTTTATTTCATAGTTCCTAAATAAAAATGTTGTGAGTTTAATATTTAAGGCAATGTGAAGAAATTAAAACATGCTGAGTACATGTAAGTGTGGCAATGCTTCTTCTCTATATAAAAAACATTTTTTTAATGAATTTATGAGTTATTCTCTTTTTTTCCCCTACACAAATTCTAGTAGTGCTTTAAAGGTACTTTCATCTTGATTATTAAGTCACTGTTTTGGATTCTTGTTTGGACATTACTGTGTTCGAAAATTAAAATTTTTTGGTCCTCTTTGTATGTCCATCAAGCAGGATGTCCTAAAAACATAATCAAAATAGCTTTAAAAAAATTGGAAAGCAGCATCTACTTGTAGGTAGTTCTGGGAGTATTTGGCCATGGATAGGGTATTTATTTGTTAGTCACCACCTCCATTGATGGGAAGGCATTATAAATTAGAAGAATGCTCATTTAACAGTTTTGGCATTTTTATCTTTTCTTCAACATAAAATATTTGTTCACAGATTTTGCACCATTTTTGAACAATTCACGTAAGTCAATGGGTGGTAACTCATGAGCTAACTGGAAGATGGGTTAAAAATACTTTATAAAGTACTAACTTCTTCTAAACATTGTTTTGCTACAATTTTAAGGTGAATTTGTAGTACACTAATGTTGGTTTATCTGTACTAAGATACCTCATTTGAGATGGTACTTTCATTTGGATCACTCCAAAATATACATGCAGAACAAAATTTAATTAATCTGTTATTTCATCAAATTACTTCCTTTTTAAACTGAGTATACCCAGTTCTTATTGTAGCAAAACTCTATCTTAATAAGCAGCTGATCTTTTAGAGTAAAGACTAACTTTAGGTGCTGGTTTCAAATACTGTGATGGTGTAAGCATTTCTGTCCGAAGAGATTTGAGTTTCGTAGGATAATGTACACAAGCTTAATAGAATACCTCTTAATAGGAAGAGGAGATTATTCTGTTACTTTTACAGCTTCCTATGATGCACATTTTTTGATCATCTAAAAGCTCTGAGTCATCTTAGTGTACAGTAAATTTCTTCTAGAATCAGTTCAGCAGTAATGATTTGAATATAATGCCATATTTATTTGCCAACTGGTTGGACATGATTTTTTTTAGTGCTTCCAGTAATTTACAGACTTACAAATTTGAAACTTATTCACACTTTTGAAGATAACAATTGGATGTGAAAGAAATAGTTGTTTAGAAGATTAGTTTCAAGCTTTTAACGTCTGTATCTTTGTACTTTTCCAGGTGAATATTCATTTCCAGGCTTCCCAAATACAATTTCATTTCTCACATTAGTAGAAAAAAGCCATCCAAGACTTTCCATCAGGTTTCTAAATTTTACCCAATATATTAAGTTACAGGGGATTGTTATTTTGAAAGAAAAAAAGCAGGTTATACTAATGGGTGGCCATCAGTATCATAGTAAGTTTCTGTCAACAGGACATTGAGTTCTAATTCACTGCTGAAGATGGAGGGAAGGGTTTTTTTTTTTTTAATCCTTTTATAAAATGTCTTAGTTTTGAGTTAGTGTATTTTCTGCAAAGTAGGTAGTTTTTTTTTTTTTTTTTTTTTTTTCTTTTTGCTGTATGCGGGCCTCTCACTGTTGTGGCCTCTCCCGTTGCGGAGCACAGGCTCCGGATGCGCAGGCCCAGCGGCCATGGCTCACGGGCCCAGCCGCTCCGCGGCATATGGGATCCTCCCAGACCGGGGCACGAACCCGTATCCCCTGCATCGGCAGGCGGACTCTTAACCACTGCGCCACCAGGGAGGCCCAAAGTAGGTAGTTTTTAAAACTCGAAATGGAAACACTGAACTGTAAGTTGCTTTGAGGGAACAGGAACGAGAGAATAAATAAGCTTATCTCTGGTAACATGCTAAAGGTGATACGGCTTTTTAAAGTCACTAACAAAACTGGGTCTCTTTCTTTCATAGGCATATACAGCTTTGCTAACTGCTTTTTGCTTTCTCTTGTTTGCACGAAAATAAATTGAGCTGCTATAAAGCTTTTTGCTATTGGTGCAAAAAGTGGAATAAGAGTAATTTCATCCTTTCAATACTTGGGAAGTCTTACAAAAGCCACATGACTGTCCTTGACTTGTACATATTATATAATTTTTCATTGACATACTTAGCTTTTCAGTGAGATTCTTAATTGAGCTGCAGTAAATGATTGGTCTACCTTTAAAGTTATGAGTATAGAGCATATTAAACAGATTTACCAGAATTATGCTCCCGAAGATGTAAAGTCATTGCCTCAGAGAACTGAATATTTTCAGGAAAAAAACCCAAAACTCAACCGTTTAGTAATGGAAATTGAGAAAAGAGATGATATGAGCTCAGTGCCCAGTGTTAGCAGAAAAGCAAGGATTTCTCTTTTCTATTGGCAAAGGAAACCAAATATTATACACGTTCCACTTATTGCAGTGGATTTTATTCCAAGAGAAGTCTGGTTTCAGAGTAAGTAAATCTCTCTGAGTGAAAGTTCATGCTTACTGTTACAGTTTTGTTGTTGTCACGAAGTTGTCTAAATCTTATTAGTAAAATATCTGTGTTATCTTGGCCATTTTAAATCCCAGAATCAGTTGGCAAAGGAGAAAAATTTTTATGTCTTTCACTCTTTTGAGAAACTGTGATTAAAGCGACAAATATCTAGAATCCCTCAGATTTGTGAAACCACTGTTTATTTGTTTCATCATAAATAGTCCTGCAAAAGTTATTCTGCAGCCTTCATTTGAACTCTTTGGAGGAAAAAATATAAATCTCGTAAATATTACTAGTTTGCTTTCCTGCTGAGTGAGTTCATTTTGTGTGCAGATGCAGTCATTTGTGGGAATCTGCTAGGAGCTGGTTGTTGTTATTGCTGCTGCGGCTGATGGTGTGTGTGTGTGTATGTGTCTGTGTGTGTGTCTGTGTGTGTGTGTGTCTGTGTGTTTACGATGCCCAGGAACATCTTCAGGGGAAGAAAATTCTAAGAAATCACCCTTTGAATTGTATTCATCTGTAGGCAGTTCCAATTTACATTTTGTCTTAAATTCACTCTTGGGAGGAGCCCCTCTTTTTGCTTTTGTAAAAATTCGTGGTGCATTTTAGGATTAAAGGCTGCTCTCCTTATCCCTTGGGCTGCTGGCGTGACTCTGCTTGTTCTCTGTGACAGCTCAGCAGAACCCGGCAGCTCAGCTGCCTGCCACGCAGCAGGGGATCGAGATGAACCGACAACAGCGCTTCTTCCGCATCCCGTTCATCCGCCCTGCGGACCAGTACAAAGACCCGCAGAATAAGAAAAAAGGCTGGTGGTATGCTCATTTTGATGGACCGTGGATTGCCCGGCAGATGGAGCTTCATCCTGACAAGCCACCCATCCTCCTGGTGGCTGGTGTGTACGATTCACATGAAAAAAAATTTATAAAGCAGAAAAGGATTGTGTACCCTCTGAATGAAATGGTGTGATGTACAGTGTAATAATTCATTAAATTTCAGGGTTGAGGCGTGGAGCTTTGCAGTTAAGTCACATCAGTTGAGGATAACTTCTTTACAATATGGAATTGCTTGGATTAATTATGTCCTTGTAGAGCTCATAGAAACTTGTCTGTGTCCTAGGAACCTTTTCATTGGTGTCTGATTATATCATTTGCTTTGTAATGGTTATTTAAGGAAATGTAGCATTTTTAATAACCCTGGTAACTTGTTTTTTCAACTGCATCGTTAGTACATTTTGAAATGGAACTTGGTGGAGGACACATTTGTTTCTGGTGAACTTATGAAGCAGATTTCAATCTTAGAGGAAGGAAATGGTTTTAAAAGTCCTCAAATCTATGAGAATTGGTAGACATTTCAGGAATAAAGTTTACAATAAATGGCTCTGAAAGGAGGCATAGTAATTCTCTGATGTCTCATCTGTGCAGGTAAGGATGACATGGAGATGTGTGAGCTGAATCTTGAAGAGACAGGCCTGACTCGAAAGCGTGGTGCTGAGATTTTGCCAAGACAGTTCGAAGAAATTTGGGAACGCTGTGGAGGCATCCAGTATCTTCAGAAAGCAATTGAGAGCAGACAGGCCAGGCCCACCTATGCCACGGCCATGCTGCAGAATCTGTTAAAGTAGAAATTGCACTAGCCTTGCAGCTGGGAGCCCTTGCCATGGCACTCGGTAGGGAGTGTGTCCCAGAGATTTAACCATTCCAAGATCAAGTTAGAATTACTTATACAAAGTGAACAGATTTTATTAATCATGGCTTTTTGTTAATTTCAGGTTAATTATGGTAGTGAATTTGGGACCTAAAATTTATTTTCCTGTATCCAGCTGTAACTGTTAGACCTCTCATTATTGTAATACTTGCTACACTTGGACAGACTCTTGACATTTCTCCTTCTTTGCCAACAGACTACCTTAAATCCATCTTAATTGTTCTTTAGGAAAAGAAGTTTTTAAAAAATGCAGAGTTCTTGCTTTTTAAGGATGGCACAGTACCGTATGACTGGAATAAAGAAAACTTAGCTTCAATTTTCATACAAAAATTAAGGCACTTAAAATGATCAAGGCACTGATATTTTGATCTGAAAGCTGTGTACTTTCTATACTAACTTTTTCAGAAATTCATGGAAATTTCCGTCAAAGGTGGAAATTTTAATTTTTTCCCCCTCTTTTGCAGTGTCTTAGTTTGAGTAAAGCAGTTTACCTGAAGTTCTAGAATTCTGGAGAGAGCCTTGATGTATTTGATGCAATCTGTGATAAAGAAGGTACATAGTATCCTGCACAGATTTGTTTTGCTTTTCTGTCACATTGTGTTGCTCTAAGAATATGTTCATATATTCCATGGACAAATAAAGGAAATTTAGATCGTTTAAATGCTTGAAAGTTTTGAGATAACTTTGTTTCATTTAGAAAAGGAAATAGGTTTTAGGTGGCAGTTTGGCTTAACTGGACTGAATTCAAATATTCTTTCACTTTCATCTCAGTTGTGATTTTGTGTCAGAATCTTGTCCAAGTTGTTTCATGTGATTTAAACTAGTGTCCTGCTTCAACACACCTTTGTTTTTTTAAAAAAATTCCTGTTGTCTTTTTTGGCCTTCGAGGTTTTGGTAATTGTAGAGCTCTTTTATAAGCCTTATAATTCAAAAACTCTGCACTGAGGAATTGCTTGTTTCATGTAACTGATAATTAAAACAAAAGTTTTGTGTGCTGTTTAGTTTTGATCAAATGTCAGCAGTTTCAAGCCTAATATTTATGACTTTCATATTAGGAATTTGGAAACAAACATACATCAAGGAGTTATGTTGACATAATCCTAAGGAGTCTTGTTTGTATTTTAGAATAAAATTAGAAAATAAAATTGCTCTCTGTATTTTTTTTCCCCTGATGTTTAAAGACCCTAACCTTTGAAATGAATTTCCTGTGATTTTTTTTTTTTTTTTTTTTCCCTAGAAAGAGTACCTCAGTTAGGAAAGTATTTCCCAGCTGACTGGATTAGTGCTTGTGAGCTGGACACTGTTTTCAGAATTGCTTCTCTCATTATATGTTTTAGTATAGAGATATTTATTTATTATGATACTGTGCAAACGCTCATCTTCTGTTAAAGAAAGTAAATGGTCCTGTCTGTACTGTTGAGAATGTGACTGTGATTCTCTTTTTAAGGCTGTATTACTGCATAGACTCACCCACCCTTGGGTCATTTGGTCCCTGTGATTTGGTGACAGAAGGTCTGGTTACTGAAAATAAATGTCCTGTTCTCCCTCTTCCTATCGCTCGCCTTTAACTGGTGTTTTTATTTGCACAGGATAGTGAATGATAAGCTTTTTTCTTAACTGGTAACAAGTAGAGTCCTGGAAGAAAATTTAGTAACCCAATAGATTTTTAATGACTTGTGCCCTTAGCGCTGCTTCCAGAAACAGTGTCCTAGATACATGCAGGCACTTGATGGAAAACTAATCACACAGGGTAAATTATCGTAATGAGAGAACTTAAAGTTTTGAAGAATTTGTGAGAAATATATCACAGCAAGGCATTGTTACAGGTCTTTAATTTTTTACTTTAAGAGCTGATAAAATTATAGCCAGTCTTAAGCCATTTTGTTGCTAATTATGTCACAGAGCTGTCCTAGAACATGTCTATTTTTAAGTAATCTCCTGAGTTAATTGTGGCTCCAGGAGACTTGCCCTAATTCAGATAGACTTACAGTCACCTACATAACAACAGCTCTGCACACACAGAAGCCCCTTTGCTGGAGAAGCTTGGGACCTCCATCATCCTTTAAGGGAAATAGCAGAGAGAGTGTTGTGAAAAATGGAGATGCAGCTTCTTTACAGTGTTCACAGTCAAACCCAGAAACACTAGGTGAAAACGGTATGAATCAAACGTCAATTTATATTTTAATCAGTTTAATTGAGATGTAAAATTAGAAGTTAAAACGAGCATACTGTACATTAAGAACTAATTCTTCCCAATGCTTGTCTCACTCAGTACCAGTTCCTTCCTTAGTGTGTATGCTTTGCAAAGGTAGATGTACATAAAATATTAAAACTGAGAAAACAAAATGTTTTCACATTTAACTATGGTGTAATTCCTAATCTCATTCACACATGTGAGGTACGTATTGTGAGCTATGGGTAGGCACTGAGATAAAATTTCTCTAATACATACATATATTAAGAGAACAGTGAGTTTTCTTAGTTCTAAGGTTGACTAGATGGCACCTTCTTTGCCCATTCCCTACCTCAGGACTTTTTTTTTTTTTTTCAGTACGCGGGCCTCTCACTGCTGTGGCCTCTCCCGTTGCGGAGCACAGGCTCCGGACACGCAGGCTCAGCGGCCATGGCTCACGGGCCCAGCCGCTCCGCGGCATGTGGGATCTACCCGGACCGGGGCACGAACCCGTGTCCCCTGCATCATCAGGCAGACTCTCAACCACTGCGCCACCAGGGAAGCCCAATGGCACCTTCTTAAAGGATTATATGAGGAAGAAGTAAAATAGTACACTTGGTAGCACAAGCCCATACAAAAGACATCCTATTGTAACTCACATTCTGCTTCCTATGGGTACTTTCTATAGGTCATTCTTTCCAGTAACATAGCGAACGCTTTTGTTTTGCAAACACCAAAACAAAAGATCATATCAGATCACAGAAGAAAAGATCATCTTAAGTGGAACACAGGTGGTATTTGTGGAAACAGTAGAAACTCACAGGCACAAGAAATAATGAGGATTTTGTAGTTTTATTAATTGGATTTTTAAAAAGATATTTTCATTCACAGGTTATTACAGTGGTTCTCAGGGGATCCAAACAGGTAGATCTTTGGTTTCTTCACCTAAACTACCTTAAGAGTACCTGAATCAGTAGAATAAATATTATTGAATGAATCAGTGATTTACTACAGTGTTAGTGGTACACCTAACTCCTCTTACAGAAGCGGTAAACAGAGATCCAGAGAGAAATGCCTTTGCTCCACTCATGTGGGGCACAAAGAATCACAACAAGCAGACTTCTTTGAGTAACCCCTGGGGGTTTATGAAGGGTTGCTGTCCTGTCAATCTCCATCTTCAGAAGATGTGATGGCCTTTGTCTGTTTAGCGTTACCAGCAGTAACAATTACTGAGCATTTTTATTTCTTCCAGAATATAAACTAACAAGGGAGGGGAGGACAGAGGATATCTAAACATTAGAAGAAGGACAGGTAAGGGGGAAGGTTGTAACAATAAGGAAAGAGAAGAGTGGATGGAAGAGAAAGAAAAGAGGTGCACCCCTGAAGACGCTACACCCCAGGCTGAAAACAGTGCAGCGTTTTAGGTGACCAAGCCCTCCTAGATCTTTGCTAAGTTGTAGAATGAATTGTATGCAACATAAGAGCAAAACCCATGGACCTAGTAAACTTGGACCAAGATAGGCCTGGTGTGTAAATTCTTAGCATACAGAAATGACACTGCCATGCTGGAGAAGGCCAGTAGACATTCTGTGCGTAGGCCCTGTGGAGGGATGAAGTGGTGATACTTCATGAGGTCGAGCCTACCCGTGCCGGGGCCAGATCTTTGAGTACAGTGAAGTTCAGGTCAAATCAATGTATTCTTCCTTCCCCATGACTAACCTAATATGTGAAGTAAGGTTGGTTGTCATATACTTCTCAAAAAGTTTTTCAAGAGATAATCAGGGAAAAATGCACACCGAGAAGAAAATCTTTAATCCTAATGTGTACCTGTGCAGACTCTTACCTTCAAACCCCAAATAGGTTTATTAATTGGCCATTTTCTTTTCACTTTTGAAAATTCATCTAATTGCATCTGTTACTTAATTTTTCCTCATTCCCTAAAAATGTGTATCTGATACTTTCCTAAAATACTGATGTACTGGAAATACACATAATAAACGCTTCTATGTAGAACTTACTTCTTGTGCTTTTAATACAGTTACAGGGTATTATAAACAAAAAAGTTGTAAATGTTACACCTGTTGTCTCCTGTTTCCAATGGAATAAATTGGAGAAGCTGGGATCCTGAAGTTCATCCAGTTACCAGACCTGGAAACCCTGTGCCTGGTGGCGGAGGAACAGGAAAGGAACCTGGGTGATTGAAGCATCCTTGAGCTTTGACCCAAAACTCCTGCAGGTTTTCCATCCAGGGAAAAAGCAGGAGCCACTTTCCCTAGATGAGAGAAAATCCAAATCGTGGCCTCCTTTCCTCAGGCCCTTACCAGTTTTGTTTGTGAGGTGACATAGGATGTAAAAACTGGGGACCCAAGGAAGAGTCCTCATCCCTAGGACTTCAAACACTGCTGGTGTATATAGGCTACTTTGTGTGGAACCTACCATGATCCAGATGGGTCTTCTGGGTGCAGGCAGATGCGGGCCATCTTAACCTCAGCAGCTCTTCTCTGGTTGGTTGGAAAAGACCAGTCCAAAAAGTGGGTGATCCAAAGAGTGAGAGACACTTGCTTCCAAAGGGGACCTTCCCCACACAAGATGAAGTGTTTGCCTCCTTCTCTTTCCTCATCAAAAGCTACATTCTCTGCAACAGTTAGAGCACAACTGAAATGTAGGTGACAGAGGGCACATTCTGGGGAGGTGATAGCATTAGACTTTCATTTTCTCTCAATGGAATTTTTCTCATATGCTTCTGGCTGGCCTGTCATGCCTCTAACGAGAGTGTTTTCCGCTGGGGAGTCCCAAGGATGCGGACGTGAGCAGGCACACCTCTTGCCACCACTCTTTGCTTTGTGGCACTTTATCACCATACACAAAGCCCTTGTCCCATATCATAGCTCCTCACTCTGGGGACAGTTGGCCTGGGAATAGGGATGAAAGCTATGCATTTGGGAGGCCAACATAAGTGATTTTTTCATTTAAAATCATCATAATTCTAGTAAACACACACACTATAAATCTATAGATATAGTGCTTATCATATTGAAATTAAGGTATATTTGATAGTCGAGCATTTGAAAGAGATATGGAGGAACTTGTTTTTCATTAAATAGCACATTAAAAACTGGCTGAACTGGAATACCTTGATGCCAGTCTATCTATGTACTCACCACACAGTGAGTGTCAAGGAGTAGTCAATGAAGCTATCAAATTGGAAGAAGACATAGTTCATCCATGGTGGGAAACAGGAATTGGTTATGTCACAAAGTACAACCTCACTTTTTCCCCCCCAATATAGTATCTTTCTTTAAAATAGCTTTATGCAGTAATAAGAAAAGTAAGATTTTTCCATGGTATGTATATCCCAGTTCTTTTCTTTAAAGGAACAACTTAGAAATTATTGGCAACAAAATTATCCACCATGTAAGCAGGAATTTTGTATACAACTAGTGGGCCTAAGAACTGAAGGGGCATGTGAGTTACAGACACCCAAGTGTGGAGCATCTATAAACTCACCACAATTTACATACTATATGCATTCATCCTGCACCTCCTTGCATACGTACTCATCTTTTATATACATTCTAACATATGAAGAGCTTTATTTCCCAGTATATCCCACCCCGCTGCCCCCAAATAATAAGTTGCACTTGTTGTAAATGACCTGTGAACAATATTTTAAGGGCAGCTGGACACAAAGCTAGTTTGCTATCACCTTGATTATCACTGAGGAATAACCACAATACATTTTACTGGTGGTGGTTTTGGTTTTGATAATAAGCTGCTTTTTTTTCAGAATTTATTGGTCTTCAAGTACATGACTCTTCTGTATTTGAAATGTGATGTGTCCTGGTTCTCAGTGTTGACTACATGCCTAGATATCGATGACCAGTGGATATGCCTGCCTATGTTTTCAGAATTTTGACAGAGTGGATATAATTTTCCTTGAGAAAGCAAGCCATCTCTCTTGTGATAGATTAAATGATAACTTGTACATTTTCAGTTTTTAATTTCCTTCCCAGTCTTGATGGTTAAATTCTTCATATCCTGCAGTCAGTGATTCAGAATTTCTTTTCCTGGTTACCTGGAAGAGAAATAGTTTTAAGAGATTAAAAAATGTCACCCAAGGTCAAACCAATGGTTCATTCCAATATTACCTCTGCTGGTAGATGACATAATATGCTTGCCATTTAGGATATATTCTTTGAAAGGTGGGAAAGATTCCTAACTTTACAACCTACTAAGAATTCTTAAACCTACTATTCTTCTTAAATCTTCTCAGACTGAATCAATCTCTTGAAGCAGGGATGGCAAATAATTTGTGAATCAAAGTCAACATGTTCCCTTCCAACCATAGCAAACACCATTACTCTAAGCTGCTTCCTCAATTGAAATGTGGTTCCTAATTCTACCTGGTACTTCCAGATTCAGTTGTATACTTCATCCTGGGCATTTTATTAATAGCAGATCCTGTGTCCTATTGTCATTTTATGGCCCAAGTCTGAACCTTTTCTGTCTTCTCAATTTTCTTTGTTTCAGGAAGTCAAAATGGCACACATTATTCCTTGTGTGCATTTGGACACATGAACTTATGATTAGCGTTAGGTGTAATGGCCTCAGTATCCTTCTGGAGTGTATGTTGACCGTAATGACTAGTTTCAATTGCAAACTTTGCCATGTTTGTTTCCATCTAGCACTATATATAGAGAGAGAGACCTCAGGTAGAGCGGACACTGGCTGATTATCACTCTTTTTTACCATCAAAGACTAGTTATAATTTTTGAAACTAGGTAATTTTAGGCTAAAAATTATCGAAGGTATTTTCCGAAAGTTATTTAAAAAGCTCTATGTAGGCTATATTTAACCTGCTTATTAGATAAGTTATTTCCCTTTGTAAAATAAAATTTAGTCAAAAAAGTTGATTGAATGGATGAGTATTTTGAAAGAGACATCTAGGACACTGGAAGGAACCCTTATCTGAGGATGAACTTTTAGGAATTTTTGAGGTTACTCATTGTTCACAAATCATGTTTCTTCATATTTCTGCTTTAGCTGATTATTTGAAATAAAAATACTTTATAAGAATATATACATATATACATACATAATATACATATACATGTATATATATAATATATATATACATGTATATGGATAATTACACATACACATATATTTTATATATATATATGTCTATATATCTAATTACTCAGTTCCAGGAATATAAATCATTATGAGAAATTCAGTGTTGTTCAAATGCATTTGATAAATTGCATGTATATTTTTAAAGAAAAGGTTAGGAATATTATAAAATACTTGGATTTTTTTCTGTTATTTTATTGTTTTGTCTACACATTTCAGTTAATGCCAGCCCCTGTCTCTATACTTTTTGTACCAAGAAATGCCTTTTTCCCTCTTAAAATACTAAATAAAAAAGCTTGGCAAATAAAGGAAAACTGCTTTTTCTTATCTCTATTTAAGAGTCAGGCCCAGAAGTGTTTTTAATTTCCTTCAAAATTTATATTCAGTAATTAAAACCAACATATAAAAATGGGATTTTACCTTGTTATTTTGCTGATTTTGGAACTTTTTAACACTATTTTCATACACTTGGTTTTTAGATTGATCTGGTGACCTGCAAAAGAAAGCAAAAACAAGATATCCTGTTTCCTGGGCTTATCAACATTAAGAGCAACCACAGCTTTCTACTATTTTAGTTCTAAAATTATTATGATAAATGAAAGTAGCGTATTTTTGCAAGTGCCTTCCATTAGAGTTGGAGGAGATATGCTTTGTGCACCAGCCCACCTCTGCCCCGAGTTTTGCCGTCCAGGTGGCTTTACTGTTTCATAGGCAGTGGTCCCAGAAGGATTGAACAAAGCTCACGGGAAAGATGAGTGGTAACTTTATCTTGCAAGAAGTGGCGTTTTTTTGTTTTTTTGTTTTTTTTGCGGTACGCGGGCCTCTCACTGTTGTGGCCTCTCCTGTTGCAGAGCGCAGGCTCCGGACGCACAGGCTTAGCAGCCATGGCTCACGGGCCCAGCCGCTCTGCGGCAGGTGGGATCTTCCCGGACCGGGTCACGAACCCGTGTCCCCTGCATCGGCAGGCGGACTCTCAACCACTGCGCCACCAGGGAAGCCCCTGGAGTTATTATTATTATTTTTTTTCTTTTTGCTGTATGCGGGCCTCTCACTGTTGTGGCCTCTCCCGTTGCGGAGCACAGGCTCCGGATGCGCAGGCCCAGCGGCCATGGCTCACGGGCCCAGCCGCTCCGCGGCATATGGGATCCTCCCAGACCGGGGCACGAACCCGTATCCCCTGCATCGGCAGGCGGACTCTTAACCACTGCGCCACCAGGGAGGCCCTGGAGTTATTTTTAAAGTCAAATTCTGAGTTATGGTTACTAAAAAACAACTCTGTAATAATATTTTGTTCATACAGTTAAAAAAAAACTTTTAAAAAGTTTATTTTAAAATTTGATGTATATAATTCTAGGCTTTTCTACGTACATATAATTTCTTATGATACTGTATAAACATTTTGCGCCTTGCTTTTTCACTCTTTACATTATAAAATGGGTGTAATATTTGTGAGATATTTTATGATATATGTTCCCTTCTCAGTAAACGCAGTAAACTCTTTTCTTTCTCTCAACATTCTGTCCATTATAATATCAAGGAAAGGGGGAAGGAGGGTATCATTGTAGGAAGGAGGGAAACCCTGTCCGGCCCTAGTTCTCGATGGGAAGAAGGCAGAAGGGTGAGGAGAGACATGTGGTTTGAAGAGGCTGAGTAACAAGTTCCTCCTACCACCAGCTAAGGTAGGTAGCATTTTGGGTTCCTACTTGCCCTGGTTGGGCAAATTGGAGGCTCCAAGAATACCAGGGGCCGGGACTTCCCTGGTGGCGCAGTGGTTAAGAATCCACCTGCCCATGCAGGGGACATGGTTCAATTCCTGGTCCGGGAAGATCCCACATGACGCGGAGCAACTAAGCCCCTGAGCCACAACTACTGAGCCCGCGTGCCTAGAGCCCGTGCTCCACAACAAGAGAAGCCACCGTGGCGCAGTGGTTGGGAGTCCGCCTGCCGATGCAGGGGACGCGGGTTCGTGCCCCGGTCCGGGAGGATCCCACGTGCCGCGGAGTGGCTGGACCCGTGAGCCATGGCCGCTGAGCCTGCGCGTCCGGAGCCTGTGCTCCGCAACGGGAGAGGCCACAGCAGTGAGAGGCCCGCGTACTGCAAAAAAAAAAAAAAAAAGAGAAGCCACCGCAATGAGAAGCCCGCGCACCGCAACGGAGAGTAGCCCCCGCTCACCGCAACTAGAGAAAGCCCGCGCAGCAACAAAGGACGACCCAATGCAGCCAAAAAAACCCAAAAAACAAAAAACAAAAAAACCCTGGAGTCAGGACTAAGAGATCACAGGTGAGGGGACAATGGAAATGGAAACATTTCAAAGGATCTTGTAAGACAAAGAGGGCCAACCCCGCTCTGCCACACATCCAGATACCACCTTGGAGAAGAGAGGGGAATGGGAGACGACCTCTGAGCCTAAATATCCCAAGGGAATTGAGTTGCCTAAAGTGATTGCTTGAACTATTAATCACATGGAGTTCTTAAAAACTGGATTGGATTATATTAAACTCCAAGCTCTCCCTGTCTTATTTCCCCCTCCCCTACTATCCAGTGGAGAACGGGCTCAAAAAGGGAAATAGGAATAGATTCTAGAGGCAAAAAAATGGACCTCCCCCTACCCTGCCCCATCTGAGGTGTACAATGTGAGCAAATTTGTGATCTTGCTGTGGTTAAAACAAGTACCTCCATATTATTAAAACCTCCTTATAAATGTCACTTTTTATCATCATTTACTTAATCTGGCCCCTATATTTGAAATGACTTTCATTATTATAAATAGTGTCACAGAGGACACATTAGCCCTATTAAGTTAAAGGACAAAGTGAAAATTTTTAGTTCTGAAGAGGAGAAATTGTGAATAATTTACTCTGTTAGATGTAGCTTTGCATTTTCTGTGTATTTATAATGGTAATTGTGATTAATAAAAGTCAAACTCATCAAGCCTAAAAAGAGACAGGTGAAAATGAAAATTCTGTTTATTCTTGGGAGAATCTTGCCAAGTAAGTTCCTAGTACAACTGATTCTATGTATAGAACATTGAAAATTGAGGGAAATGAAAAACATAGGGTGTATGTTCATAAATACTGAGTGGAGGAAAAGAAGAGAAGGAAAAATAAAGGTGAAAATGCAGGGAATGACAATGACTTGGCCCCAGAATGAAGCACTGAACCAGCTGCAAATGCCCACTGTGTGTCGATGGCCTCACCTTCTCAGTAGGGCACTTGCTCTCAGTGTACCTTCCCCATCTCTTCCTTCACTTTCAGGTGGACTAACAGAAATGCAACCAAGTTCGTAATGCATTAGAAAATGCTGCTTTTTGAATGTCCTCAACTGATTCCCTTCTGAGTTTCGTTTTAAGTGCCAGGTAGGGAATCAGTTTCTCCTTACAGGGCTGCCTTTTGTTTACAATTGTCACACAGCTATAATAATGCTAGCAGCTGAGCAGGTGACATCGAGGAACATCTATGTATTTCTTACCTAAATTTATTCCTGTTATCCCCATTGTATAGATGAGAATTTGAGGTTTAAAGGGGGAGAAATGTAGCTTAAGGTTACAACTAGTTTGGGGTAGAGCTCAAGTTTGAACTTGGGACTAACTGTAAAGCCTCTAATCTTTTTTTCCCTTCCAGTTTCATTGAGATGTAATTGACATACAGCACTGTATAAGTTTAAGGTGTCCAGCATAATGATTTGACTCACATACATCATGAAATGATTATCACCATAAGTTTAGTGAACATCCATCACCTCATATAGATGCAAAGTTAAAGACATAGAAAAAAATTTTTTTCCCTTGTGGTGAGAGCTCTTAGGGTTTATTCTCCTCACAGCTTTCATGTATACCGAACAGCAGTGGTGATTCTATTTATCATGTTGTACATTACATCCATAGTACTTACCTATCTTATAACTGGAAGCTTGTACCTACTCCCTTTCTCTCTCCTTCCCTTCCTATCTATTATCCAGCATCTAACATGGCAATGAGCGCTGAAAAATGTTTGTTGAATTGAACTGGTGTAAGGGGCACCTTATTTCTGTGTATTTGAATACCAGAAGTCCGTGTCAGCCCCCAGAGGCAGGCACAGGTGGAGGGATTAGATACAGCAAAACTCCGTGAGAGCCGCTCATTTCCAGATCACCTTATGCTTTGCTCTGTTGACCTCATTTATGACAACCCAGAACTAAAGTGGTCTTTCTTACTCAAGAAGGAGGATGATTAAAATTACAAATTGTATAGCCATCTGAAGCAGGAAATAGGGTGATTAAAATAAAAATTGAATTCATTGTTCATAAAAGCCACATGCAGCCCCCTTCTCCTTTTTCATCTTATTAGGGCCTTACTCATTGATCCTTTCTTCCTCCCCTCCCCCCTTTCTTTTAAGTTATGTATGTGATACATGACATATTCTCATTTTTAACATTTTGGACCCCAAATCTGCTCCTTTCCATTGTTAACTGGAATGATAGCTAAATGTACTTATTATTCCATATATTTGCTATGCTTTTACTTAGATATTACATTGAATCATACTACATTGTCAATATTTGATGATTTCTAACTGGCAAAATGGCAATGCCATATGGTTGAAACTAATATACTTATAAGTACATATTTTTGTTATTGATATATTATGTAAACAGGATTTTTATCCTGAAATTTACTTTTCTCATTTAATGAAATGTCCTGGTCTTTTCCTATGGCAGTTCCAGTAGACTATGTTACCGCTTTTAACTGCCATGTTCCACAGTGAATAATACACCACACTATGTACTTAACTGTTCCCCTTTTGATGGGCTGTGCAATTATTTCATGATTCAAAGCAATGGTACTGTGAACATTGCAAAGTGCAATGATTTTTGTAGGAATAATTGTCTAAACAATTATTTACCCAGTAGAGTATCTGAGCCAAGTTTAAAATTTTATAGATATTGACAAATTTCTCTTGAAAAAATGTTTTTCCAATTAATACACCCAACAGCAATGCCTGATAGAACTAGTTTTCCCTGATGTTACCCACACTGGATATTTTTGACCTTCTCTTGCCAAACTCATGAGTAGCTAGTGATATATCCTCATTGTTTTTAGATTTCCCTAATTACTGTGAGATTGAATATTTTTTCCTATGTTTCACGGGTCATTTGGATTTCTTCTATGAACTTGCCTCTATATTCTTTACTCATTTTAATATTAGTATGTTTGCCTTTTATTGATGTGTAGGAGCTCTTATTAGTATGGATGTTCATCCTTTGTCTATAAGTTGTAAATATTTTTCTCCCACCTTGTTGTTTATCTGTTAATTTTAGTTATGGTGTCTTTTCCCCTATGGGGAAAATGTCTTCTTGGATTGAGGTCTTATTAGGGAAGCCTTTTTAAGCCTAATTTATAGAAATATAAAAGAACTTCTTCATATTTTCATAGTTTCAATCCTAGGTTTGAATCTTTGATTTGAATTGATTTGTGTGTGGTAAGAAACTAATATTTTATTTTTCCAAATGGAAGGCCAGTTGTACTCTAATCATTATTGACAAGTCTATACTTTCCCTACTGATTTGAAATGCTTGTTAAAATAAATTCTTTGATATATAAGGCTTTGTTTGGGGCTTATATATGTTCTGTTGATCTAACATCTAGGTCTGTGTCTATCTTAGTGGTTTAAATATTATTATTTTATGTATTTCTATCTTATAGAGCAGCCTCTCCACCATTGTACTTCAAGATTTTCTCTTGTACATTTTTATTTCCAGAGGAACTTTAGAACCAGAATGTCAAATTCCATAAAGAATTCTGTCAGGATTGAGATTAACTCAGAGAAAACTGTCAGCATCATCATAATCTTCCCTTACCTGAACGTATACTCTGTGTTTTATGTTATTTGTTAAGAAGCTTTATAAATGTAATTTCATATACCCCCTGCAGCAACCCAACAGGGTTTTTTTTTTTTATTGGTCTCACTATCCAATGAAAAAAATGGAGGTTTAGAGAAGTTAGGGAATTTGTTGAAAATCACCTGATTAGTAAATTGCTAAGCCAACATTTTAATCACAATTTGTCTGACTCCAGAATATTGCTTCTTAACTCTTATTGGATAATGGTCTTTAAAATGTTAATACATTAAAGGAACAGGGTATGTTTCATCAAGAAAAGGGCTCAGTTTCTCTTGTTTCTTGTCGATTGTGGAAGCAGCTTGCCACAAGTCGCCCTGGTGGGAAATTAGGGACAGCAGCCACGAGAATGAATGAGAGGACAGTGACAAAAACAGGCTGATCTAATAAAGACATGGGTCAAGGTGGTCCTCGCGGAGGAAATGTTCAACAGTGTGTGCTTGGAAGCTCAGGACTGGGGAAGCTCGGGACAGGCTCGGGAGAAGACTTCTGAGGACAGAGGCCCCCCAGGCAGAGCTTCACTGGGTGGCACAGGACTTGGAGAAGAATTAGGACCCATTGGGCTCCCTGTTTGTTCATAAGGCAACCTATGCCCTAAAGTCTAGTTTGTGAATAGAAGGCCAATTACATCTTACTTCCTTTTCCTCCTTCTAAAGAGTTTCAGAAATGAAGGACTGATTCAACGTATAACATATCTAGAGAATGGCTTACCATGTAAACATTAAAAATGATGCTACAGGGACTTCCTTGGTGGCGCAGTCATTGAGAATCCGCCTGCCAATGCAGGGGACACGGGTTTGAGCCCTGGTCTGGGAAGATCCCACATGCCGCGGAGCAACTAAGCCCATGTGCCACAACTACTGAGCCTGTGTGCCACAACTACTGAAACCTGTGTGCCTAGAGCCTGGGGTCTGCAACAAGAGAAGCCACCAGGATGAGAAGCCCACACACCGCAACAAAGAGTAGTCCCCGCTTGCTGCAACTAGAGAAACCCCGTGCACAGCAACGAAGACCCAACACAGCCAAAAATAAATTAAAAAAAAAATGATGCTACAGAAAATATTTAATGACATGGGAGAACGTTCTAAGTAAAAAAAGCTGACTCTAAAATAAGAAGCCAGTCTAATTCCATTTTGCTTTGGAAAATTCTATGTAAAGAAGTACATCAATTAACGTGATGAATTATACAGGCTTTTAATCTTCCTTCTCATCATTTTCTATATTTTTCAGCTTTCTTATGATGACAGCTAATGTGTTTGCAACCGGGGAAAATCTCAAATATTAGACACATAGACACCGATTAAGGTAGTAGGTCACGTGGTGTTCTGTCTTAAAGCTGATGCAGGCTCTTTTTTCTTCCCTTATTGGCCTTAATGAAGTCCTGCAGAAAGGCTTAGGGCCAATGGTTCTCAAAGTGTGGTCCTGGGACCAGCAGTAGCAGCAGTCGTACCTGGGCCCTCACAGACCTACCGAATCACAAACAGCCTCGCAGGGCCCAGCCATGTGTGCTTTCACAAGTTCTCTGAGAGATTCTGGTGTTCACTGAAGTTTGAGAACCATGCGTTTATGGGATTGCATGAATTCATGCTAATGATGGGTGTCTCAGAAGCCTGAGTGACTAATTCTTGGGTCTGAGTGTCGCGGTGCTAGACCCACCTGCACAGTGCTCCCTTCCCTGGAGTGTTGTCACAGTCCTCTCCGGGGGCACAGGGCCCAGGGTACCCCGCTCGGCAGCGACACTCGGCTTCCTCGGTCCACTCATTCCTCACACACTGGGCGAATTCCCCACAGGCCAGGAATTTGCAGGGGTCTGCTTGATCAGCTGTAAAAAACAGGGCAGATTTTATTGGTGCAGGGATGCCTGAGCAGTGGATCCTACAGAAGTCAGAGATGAGGGGCCACATAGATTTGCCATCACCCCACTTTGGAGTGAACTGTACAAGAATGAGAAAAGAGTGGAGAGAAAAGGGAACCACACATTTCTGTATCTTTGATAAATGAGTTTATAGACACACGTGATAACATATTTAGCTCCAAACATAATTATGCACAAACGAGTGTCCATCAGAATCATCTAGAGGCCTCGTTAAAACAGACTCCTGGGCACCCCCCTCACAGTTTCTGATGCGGGAAGTTTGAGGACGGAGAATTTGTACTTCTAAGGCACTAACAAAGGGAACATTAAAAAAATTCTCTAACGCAGATGATGTTGATGTATCTGACCTGGGGAGCACATTTTGATAACTAGTGTATTAGAGAATTAAATTTTTTTCCTGGGCATACATCTGGAAAAGATGAAAACTCTAATGCAAAAAGATACTCGCACCCCAATGTTCATAGCAGCACTACTTACAATAGCCAAGACATGAAAGCAACCTAAGTGCCCATCGACAGATGAATGGATAAAGAAGATGTGGTATGTATATACAATGGAATACTACTCAGTCATAAAAAGAATGAAATAATTCCATTTGCAGCAACATGGATGGACTTAGAGATTATCATACTAAGTGAAGTAAGTCAGACAGAGAAAGACAAATATCATATGATATCACTTATATGTGGAATCTAAAAAAATGATACAAAAGAATTTATTTACAAAACAGAAATAGACTCACAGCCATAGAAAATAAACTATGGTTACCAAAGGGGAAAGGGGGTGGGGAGGGATGAACTGGGAATTAGGATTAATAGATACACACTACTATATATAAAATAGATAAACAACAAGGTCCTACTATATAGCATAGGGAACTGTATTCAGTAGCTTGTAATAATCTGTAATGGAAAATAATCTGAAAAAATATATATGTATATAACTGAATCACTTTGCTGTACACCTGAAAACATGGTAAATCAAATATACTTCAAAAAAATTTTTTTTGTTCATTAGGTTTTTTTAAAGGCAAGCATTTTCTGCAGAGATGAATTGGTGATCTTATATATTTAAGATGAGGGATACCTTAGAAGTAATAAAATAGTCAGTCGTTTTTATGGACAGTTTTGAGAACTCAGGATGATTACTTGATTTTAAAAAATCTCTTTTTCTCAGTCTCTTGTGATCCCTAAGGCCCCATTTGGAAAATTCAAATAGACCTCAGGTCTCTGTTCTTTTTTTGTCATCAGTTGTTCTCTTTCACTCTATTCTTAATTCTGTAGGATTGCCTCAAGTTCTTTGTAAGGTGGAGTATAAATAAAGAGAATCTCAGAAAATTTAGCTCTGGAAGGCCTGTGGCCCCTGCCAGCCCCTTCCCTGTCTTCCTAGAGCTGAGCATACCGAGCTCTCGGGCGGAGAAGCAAAAGGCCCACGTCCCCACATGCTGATGGCAGAACCAGAACAGGCCTCTGGCCCCCAGACCACTGTTCTTTTCTGCCCGGAAGGTTTCCTGTTGAATCACATCCGCCATTTACCCTTCAGATTATTTCAATAAGCACCTATTATGTGTTAGGAGCTAGAGGACAGGCAGTTGGGTATGAAGCCACTCTTTCAAGAACCCTAGGGGACAATAAGACATATACACAGATGTTTCTACACAAGAAGCCCAGTGTCTTGTCTAGTATAAGGGCTCTAACTGTGAGGGTATGTTAGAGAAGAGCTATCTGGGAGGGGACTGTTGAACTGTGTGTCTAAAGTGGGTTGCATTTGATGTGCAACGACTAGGAAAGGCACTCCGACTGGGCCCAGCATGAACAGAGGCACAGAGGTGGGAAAGCAACGGCCGTGTGAAGAGGGTGCAGGGGAAGCCCAGCGAGGGGGAGAGCAGAGACTCGTGCACAGGGAGGAAGGCACTTGAGACTGGAGAGGTACGTTCAGGCCAAGCTCCGCTGGGTCTTGAATGTCGTGTTAAGGAATTTGGACAAATACCGTATGCTAACACATACATATGGAATTAAAAAAAAAATGGTCATGAAGAACCTCGGGGTAAGACAGGAATAAAGACACAGACCTACTAGAGAATGGACTTGAGGATATGGGGAGGGGGAAGGGTAAGCTGGGACGAAGTGAGAGAGTGGCATGGACATATATACACTACCAAATGTAAAACAGATAGCTAGTGGGAAGCAGCCGCATAGCACAGGGAGATCAGCTCGGTGTTGTGTGACCACCTAGAGGAGTGGGATAGGGAGGGTGGGAGGGAAGGAGATGCAAGAGGGAAGAGATATGGGAACATATGTATATGTATAACTGATTCACTTTGTTATATAGCAGCAACTAACACACCATTGTAAAGCAATTATGCTCCAATTAAAAAAAAAAAAAGGAATTTGGACCTTACAGGTAGGTGGGAGCCATGGAGGATTTGGGGGCAGGGGAGGGCTGTGATCAGACTTGTACTTTAGAAAATATGTAAATAGATCTTAGAAGTTTCAGAATTAGGATTGCTTCAGTGATCGTCTGGTATAGTATTTCCCAAGCGGGAACATTTGCAGAACTCGAATTGAGCAGGATGTAGTTAAGTTTATGTTAAAAATAGGTTTGGTGGCTAAATAAGTTTTTTTTTAAATGCTGCGTGAAATAAACATAACCAGTTTCTCTCTCTTTCCGCTGGACTCTCTCTCCCTCCAGCTGCACCTCCTTCTCTTTTTACTATTAAACCTCTTAGAGCCGCTAATAAGCGAATATCTATTGCGCATCTTCGAGTGAAGGCTGGCGTCAGCCGCTTTGCCAAGTTTACTGACCACAGAAGCCGTGCAGGTGGGTGGGGTGCAGCTTGTGGGGCGAGAATTCCACGGACTCTCGTGTTCAATGTCCCGATCTAGCGCCTCCTCGTGGTGGAAAAGGAGAGCGAGGGGGTTAGCTAGACCAGCCCACGCGGAGGAAGGGCAAGAGCAGGTCCTTGAAAACACTTTGGGGTCTCCCAGCAAAGTAGACCTGCTACGTTTTTACGTAAAGTTGTATTTCTCTGCAACTTGAGGGTCCATATGGCTAATGCGAACGGGTTCCTGCCTCACAGTCCTAAAGCTGGCCATGCAAAGGGATCCTTGTCACTGTTTAGAAAATGACTCAGATTTACCCTGACAGCCCAGGTGTTTCATGTCCAGGGCCTGGTTTAATAAATAACAGCTGTCAGCAATTTGACAGCCAGGCCTGCAGTCCTGAAAGCAGAGGCCAGGAGGGAATAGTCAGCGTCTCCACTGCCCTCTTTCTGCAGTGGAGAAATAGATTTAACTGGGAAAGCAGACTGAATGCACCGAGTCTACCCCTCTGAAGAGTAATAGGAAATGTGTGATAACCACGTGAGTTTCCTGTTTAAAAAAATGTTTCTGTTTTTTTTTTTTGCAGTACGCGTGCCTCTCCCTGCTGTGGCCTCTCCCGTTGCGGAGCACAGGCTCCGGACGCGCAGGCTCAGTGGCCATGGCTCGCGGGCCTAGCCGCTCCGCGGCATGTGGGATCTTCCCGGACTGGGGCACGAACCCGTGTCCCCTGCATCAGCAGGCGGACTTTCAACCACTGCGCCACTAGGGAAGCCCAGTGTTTCTGTTTACCAATATTTCCTTCAGCCCAGCCAGGCGTAGTCCATGTCTCTGTACCAGTAAAGCTGAACAGAACACAGTAAGGCAACACTGGAGAAATGAATTTATCCAAATCTGGGGGCCATCAATCGGGTATATTTGACAAATAAATGCACCTAGTTTATAGATTACTTGCTTCTCCCATGTTATTTATTTGGGACCAGCCTACAGAACAGTACAAGACTTCACGTCACCTAGTTCAGTTTTGGTTTGCTGTGTACGTCTTCCTGGGTCCTAAGATACTCAGTCATTCAACAAATACCAAATGGGCCCTTCAAACTCTTTAGTATTAAGAATTCCAGTCCAGCTAATTGCTTTAGATTTTTATTTTATCCATATTTAAAACCTTACATTTGAGGCAGAATTTGAGAGCTAGAAGGTATTTTGGAGACCTTCTCCACTAATTTGCTCACTTTGCACATGAGGAAGCCAAGACTCAGGGAGGTTGAATGTTGCCAAGGTCAAGGCTGTTTGCGCTCAAGTCCTCCCCCTTCCCCCCGGCCCCCCATCTTGTGGACTGTGTGAAGACAGCTTCCAGGGAAGGAAAGAGTCCCAGGGGGAGCTGTTGGCCATGGCTGGTAAAGGCAACCTCAGTTAATTAGAGTCGTAACAGAAGAGACGAATATTTACATTAATTTGTGAGGCAACTCTTACTGCGTCCCCTCCTATTACCTTAAAAATTTATGAAAAATTTTTTTCATAAATAAAAATGACCCTCTTTAGTTACATATCATTCTTTGAGGGACACCTACAACTTTGGGCTTTAGGCTGATTCTGCAGAGGCAGGGCCGTAGGAGAGGAGAGATGGTTCTACGATGAATGAAAATTTAACTAGTAGAAGTTTCTTAAGCAAAGCTTTCCCTACGTTGTTATTTTCTTTCTTTTTCATTCTTCATTCTCCTTAGAATGATGGTTAGCTGCCATTTTCTTTTTTTTTTTTTTTTTTCTTTTTGCGGTATGCGGGCCTCTCACTGTTGTGGCCTCTCCCGTTGCGGAGCACAGGCTCCGGATGTGCAGGCCCAGCGGCCATGGCTCACGGGCCCAGCCGCTCCGCGGCATATGGGATCCTCCCAGACAGGGGCACGAACCCGTATCCCCTGCATCGGCAGGCGGACTCTCAACCACTGCGCCACCAGGGAGGCCCTAGCTGCCATTTTCTAGAAGAATATTTTCAAGTCACTATCAGGTTGTGTGTGGATTTGAGGAAGTGAGGGCCTCATGATGCCTTAGCTTCCTGGGTTTACTGAAATCCCCTTTAAATAGATTGTTCTGATGGTGCGTACTCCCAAGAGGTTTCTCTATAAGCCTGTACCACACCCAGCAAACACCTAGTATGATTTGGGACATCCTCTGGGCTTATCATAGTTGCTTGCTAGCAAAATGTCTTCATGTTCTATCCTTAATCCACACGGATAGCTCTTCTGCAGAGCAAATTTGACAACCTCTCTGTAGAGGCGGCCCAGGGCACTCAGTGAGTTGACTGTATTAGTAGCTCCTCGTTTGCAGCAGGTGGGAAAGGTCCAGGTTCATCCTGGCACTTGGTCCTTGGCTTCCCATGTGGTTTCGACCATAGTCAGAGCACTGGTGTCATTTCACTTCAGGCCTTGTCCCTGACTTGGCCCCAGAAATCATGATCCTGAACCTCCAGCTTCGCCAGGAGCACAATGGCAATTATTTATATGAACAGGGAACGCACACGTAACGAGGGTTACTGTTTGGTTAGCACCGTGCTGGGCACTTTAAACATGTGTCTTCATTAATAGTCACAATAATCTTCCAAAGTAGACAGTGCTGACCTCATTTTCCCAGGTAAGGAAATTGAAGCCCATTTTAGGTAGTAAGTATGACCCAAGATTAACATCCGTATGTTACGGTGTTCAGCTTTTGACATCATTTTAGTGGTTTCAAATATGGGGTTTCTGGGAGGCCCTTCGGGGCTTGGAGGGGTGAATAGGGATGAGGGAGAGAGGGTGGGGAGGCGAAACTCGCCAGCATCTCCGGTCTCATTGGTTCACACATCAGATGTCCAGGAATGCTCTCCTCTGAACCATAATCTCCTAACTAAAGCAAGCTCAAAACCCTCATCTGCCACTGCTCCTTCATGAGGCAGAAAGCTTCCCTTATAGAAAGCACAGTCTGACAGACGGTGGCTCCACATTTCGTTCTGTTGTTCAAATGTAACAGCAATGAACATGACTGGCGGTAACGGAGCTGCCATGTGGGGCTTGGATCGTTTTGAGATTTCCAGTGCGTGTGCACATTTTATGTATCATTTTCTACCCTGGATTTGCTTCTATCATGTCTTTGGTGTGCATTTCAAAGGTCTTGAAAAGTATTCCCAGCTGCTGACGGAGGAAGGTGGTCTCTCAGCCCTACATCATGTGATCAAAACGCATTTAAATGAATACCCCCTGCCTGCAGAGGACACCTGAAAGCACTTTACAGTTATAGTTAAAAAGATTACGATCCAGGTCATCAAGCAGCTTATAAATCCATAGGTTCCTGATGGTCCAAGACGGTCTTTTTTCCAACCCTCTGTTTCTGGTCCCAAGTGCACTCATGCCTGAAAATAGACTCTTGTTTCCCGCCAGCGCTCTGAGGGTCTCAGGCCCACCTGTCACTAAGTCCGGTTCATTGCACCCACCCCTCCCCCCAGATCGTCCTGTCACTTGCCCCGCATCCTTGGGGCTGAGTACTGATTGCCTTTCTGCCCTGTTCTTCATCATTCTTTACCATTTCATTATCCCCTTCCCTTGCGCGGTCCTAACACTCACGTGCTAGACCGGAAGTGAGGCATCTCCTTTAACCGGGTCCCGGCCTAGGGCAGGGTTTCAGTTCAGTATGGCTGGAACTCAGGCTTCGTTTGGTCTGGCCGGGGCTGAGGGCCTGTTAGGACTCTTCTGTGGACTTTTTTTTTTTTTTTTTTTTTTTTTCCTGTTTGTTTTTTAACATTTTAATGCGATGAAACCTAGTGATCGCTAGATGGCGCTCAATAGCAAAAGAAGTAGGAATAGATTCAGGGGATGAAATGATAAGAGCCCGGACTGATTTTTGTCTGCTTAAAAGCCGCTTTGCGGAGCGCACCGGTGGAGGGAGGCGAGGTCCGCCTGGAATTGGCGCGGTGGCAGAATCAGCTTCGGGGGACCGCTGACAGAGCCCTTAGGACGCCGTGATCACCGCGGCAGATCGGTCCTGGCCGGCTGGGGCATGTGGTGCAAACTCCTGGATCATCTTTTCCCATTTCAAAAAGGCAGAGACAGGGCCCCGGGGTTCCGAGGAGGCCGCGACCCAGCCTCACGTCTGAGAGAAGTGGGGAGCTGGGGCCCCCTAACCCCTGAACAACCTAGGCTTTGCGGTCCAGGCTTTGTTGGTGGGGAGGAGGGCGTGTCATTCTTTTCCTTGGGGCATCAGGGAATGACAACCCCACACATCCGGCTCAAAGGTAATCTACAGGGCAAGGGACGCACTAGCCCACCACACTTTTAGGGGCTCGCGAACGTGTTTTAAATTCTTTAAAATCAGAAGAAAAAAATTAATAGAATCCAATCTGCATTATATCTGTCTCTATACCACCGCAGACATAAAATATAATTTTAAAGATTTCTATTAATATTAATGTTTAAAATTAATATTCGTGAAGGCAAAGGGTCTAGAGCCCAGGAAATCCTAATGCAGCGCTGGTCGTCTGACTGCTCCCTTCTTAAGGCGTGACTATCATTTTAATTCAGTTCTTGGTGCTGAGTGCTTAGTCATTGACTAAATGTGGTGCCCTTCTGGGGGTTCGTGCGGGGAACCTCACCTTCCACACAGGCCCATCGGGCTTGCTTTCCCAAGTCCTGAGAACATTCTGGGCTTGGCTGCACCTGCCGTGGGGTTAACCTGCCAATCCCTGCTGTCAATGCTGAAGCCTCCAGGAAGGCACCCTGGGCGAGAAGAGTTGGTTCTCAGCAATTATCTGTGGCCTTGGGAATGCAGGTTAGCATCTTTGTGTCTCATTCCTCCCTTCTATAAAAAGGGGTAATGAAAGCAGGCGATCACTAACGTTCCTCCAGCTCAAATAGAAATCTCCCATTCTAGGCGTCCTACTGGAACAAAGGCATCCGGAGCTTTAGCCGGGCTCCAGAACTGTTGTGCAATTCAGTGATGAAAAGAACTTAAAAAAAATCTACATTTAAGTTCATGTTTATTGTTTTATTGTTATTTTATTACTGGCCAAAAATATTTTGCTTATGACTTATTGCCAAAGGGTAGGATTAGAGTGAGAATAACTATTCAATGATACGTAACACACAGCATAGTACTATGCACGTGGTTGCAGCTTAATACACGTTTGTGGAATTGAGTAAGTTATTAATGGGACTTCTTTCTGGCTTGAAGGGGCATGCAATGAAGAAACTTAGGGTTTCATCTCAATTCTCCACCATTCTCAAGAAAACCACCACAAACTCTTTATAGGAGGCTCTCAGTAACATTTCCAGGGCAAACACACATGTCTTACCCTGGACAGAGGGTTGAAGAATTCTCACTCAGTCATTTTTGTATCAGCTAAACTGAGGAGTTCTGGGTGCACTGATCCTAGGGCCTGAGTGTCCCAGGATGTGGAGGGGGACGCCTGACAGCAGGGGCTGTGGGAGGTGACCCTGCAGCTGGGCTGAGTCCCAGGCTTGTGTGGAGGGTTTGCATTAAGGGGTTGGATGAAGGGCTCTGGGAGTGTCTTAAGGAAGCTCCATTGGGTGGTTCGGGTGTGAGATGAGGGCACAGGTTGAAACTCTGGAGAGGGGTGAAAGGTATGTGGCAGTCCAGCTGGTAACGGAAGCAGACATTAACAGAAAATCCCTGTGATGGCACCCCGGGAGGCACAGGGCAGCAGCAGTGTAACCCCAGGAGACTGGCCAGAGACCTAGGAGACAGGATGGGGGAGCTGGGGAGAGTCTCCGGGAAAGAGGATTCGTGTGGCTGCCCCAGCTCGGAAGGGACACTCCTAGCAGAGCCAATAACCAGTACATGGAAAGGGGACATTTGCAAGTTTGGGACTTTTGTTTCTGAGAGAACGATTTTTTGTGTTTTTGGCATTCTAGAGTATGACAAAATATTGTAGGAAATTTCACTTGGTGAAATGTAGAACCTAACAGTTCATTTAGGATTCATTAGACTGAACTGTGTTCTCACTTTTTCTAAGTAGATTAAACAGCCTCTGTATACCCAGTAGGAGGGTTAAGACTCTTTTTCGTTTTTTGCGGTACGCGGGCCTCTCACTGCTGTGGCCTCTCCCGTTGCGGAGCACAGGCTCCGGACGCACAGGCTCAGCGGCCATGGCTCACGGGCCCAGCCACTCCGCGGCATGTGGGATCTTCCCGGACCGGGGCACGAACCCGTGTCCCCTGAATCGGCAGGCGGACCCTCAACCACTGCGCCACCAGGGAAACCCAAGCCTTCTTTTTATAAAGAGGCAGTAAGTAGAGTTGAAGGAAGCACACAAAGCTGCCTTTGAATTCCAGCTCCGGCCTTTGGTGACTCTGTGACCAGTAAAAGGTAAGTTACTTATAGTTTTAGGAAACAGTTTCTCCAACTGTGTAATGGGGGGAAATAATAACTTTGTGTAGTTACTTATTAAGATTAAAAAATAGTGTCAATCAACAGTAGCTGTTACTTTTATTGTCATTATTGTGATGAGTGACATCTACCATCTTCTCAGAGCTGGTGAGTAAGTGCGAATCTTACAAATTATGCATTTTCCAGAGAAAATGAGTTTGTTGATCCACATTCTGGCTGGAAGCATCTAGGATGCCAGACTGTAGTTAATTTCAATGTTTACCATTTACCAGCCTTGAGGTCTGCCTGTTTTTCAGGAGGAATTTTAGGAATTCAAGGAGAGAATAAGTCAGAATAAGTTATATATAGTTTTGCTTTTTTGAAATCTTCAACCTGCACACCTAACTGGCATAAAAGCTCTACATGCTTCTGAAGAATTTTCACAGCAGCTTAAATGAAAGACAACTCTAGTTGCTGGGGATGCCAGCAGAATACTGAGCAAGCCGTGATTTTTTTTTTTTTTTTTTGGTTGATAAATCAGATAGTTCTAACATTGGTTTATACTTTTTATATCAGAGATTCATTTATTCAGGGAGTTTCAAAAGGTGAAAGGCAAACCACACACAGTACAAACAGCGTGTGTGGCTTCTCCTACCTGTCTGCGCCTCTGCAGATGCCATCTGGCCTGAGAAAGTGCTGACCCTCCTTTAGAGGATACGGCCAGACGGCTCGATGCTGATCTGAATGTGGGGTGAAATTCACCTGGAAATCTCATGAGGGTTTTCAGAGTCTATCTTCTTTCTTCTCTTTAGTCCCAAAGTAGTAAAGGAATAATAACCCCCAACTCCCGGCATTGCTACCACAAACTACTTTTCCACCCTGACGTTAGGCCAAAAGAAAAGAAAAGCACTTGACTGGGTTTTGTTTCAAATTTTCAAATGCAACTAAATAATTGGTCTGTCCGGGCATTGCCTATAAATATAATAAAACTGGGGCATAGAAAAGAAATGCTACATCCTCTGACCAAGAGGGCTTTAACAGTCCCCTCAGCTCAACTAAACTTTACACTGGCTTCTTTCTTCAACCTCCCTTTCCTTACAGTGAAACTCAGTGGGACCCTTGTGGCTCCTGCCCATGGAAATATTTCTGTGTCCCCCATTTCTTGTAGGTAAGACTCTAGCCTCCATGACCTTCCCTGAGTTCCAAAGGGCAGATTTGAATAGTTGCTAATCAGGGAAGGGAGGGAATGCAGAGGCAGGGGAGGAGCAGTCAAGAAACAACAGTGCAGCCTTGGGGCAGGGTCCTGGTTCCCCCTCAAGGGATACACATAACAATATCTTTGAGCTCTTTACAAAACTAAAACCCCCAACAAATGGAAGATGTTAGCATTCTTCACTCCAAAGAAGGCCACCTGAGGCCAGATTAAAGGAACAAGAGAAGCTTATCAAGAGACTACATGAGGGCTTCCCTGGTGGTGCAGTGGTTGAGAGTCTGCCTGCCAATGTAGAGGACACGGGTTCGTGCCCCGGTCTGGGAATATCCCACATGCCACGGACCCGTGAGCCATGGCCGCGGAGACTGTGCATCATAAAAATCTTTTATAATTTAAATAATTTAAAATTCTTTTAATTTACATGCAAAGATTTCCTAAGTGGGGCTTCCCTGTGGGGCTTCCCTGGTGGCACAGTGGTTGAGAGTCCGCCTGCCGATGCAGGGGACACGGGTTCGTGCCCCGGTCTGGGAAGATCCCACATGCTGCGGAGCAGCTAGGCCCGTGAGCCATGGCCGCTGAGCCTGCGCGTCCGGAGCCTGTGCTCTGCAATGGGAGAGGCCACAACAGTGAGAGGCCTGTGTACTGCAAAAAAAAAAAAAAAAAAAAAAAAAAAAAAAAAAAAAAAAAAAAGATTTCCTAAATGATTATTCCTTAACATTTTAAAATAGATTTTTACATTTTCAAATGGTTATATATGCACCAACATAATA
This sequence comes from Mesoplodon densirostris, assembly GCF_025265405.1. Lineage (NCBI taxonomy): Eukaryota > Metazoa > Chordata > Mammalia > Artiodactyla > Ziphiidae > Mesoplodon > Mesoplodon densirostris. Next base: position 84,257,224 of record NC_082672.1, read on the forward strand.
TCCTCAATTTTGCCTTTTGTCTCGTAAGGCCTAAAATATTCACTGTCTGGCCTTTTAAGAAATACTTTGCTGACTCCTAGAAGGAGGTAACTTGGTTTGACCTACCATTTACTATTGATTATGGCATTTTACAACTCTATAAAGTTAGAAGCTATCGTAGGGAAAGTGGATAAGATACAATGATTGTATTTTCTGTTTTGTGTTTAGATTTCATCATTTGCTTTTGTTCTCTGTTTATATAAGATCCCTGTTTCCATATCCTCTTTAAACCAGATTTGTCATCTAACAATTTCCTTATTAATGAGTCAAATAAGACTGTGGCATATGCTCACTATCTATTCATATGACATTCATGCTTTTCACATTTTGGGGTTTGGAGGAGGCAGGCTGGCGGCTCCTGGGCTGGGGGACAGTGCACCTGAGGCAGGAGACCCTCCAGTGTTGTGTAGCCCTAGTATTAGTCTGTTTCTTCCAAGAAAGTGGTAAGAAAAGTGCAAAGAGGTAAGACAACCCATAACTTAGTTTTGCTGTATTTGGCCATCCTGGTTGGGAAAAGGTTGAAATGATAGGACACATTCCCTATTTTCCAAGGAAAGATTCTTGGGCTTCTCTCCTGTAGACAAACTAGGTATTTATTCTGGATGTACAGTATTTCCAGAGCTGACCTTTTTCTCTCTCAAGAGTTCCCTTTCTGATCCTCTTTCAAGGAGAGTTTTCTCCAGTAAGTTCAAGCAAATACTTGCATGAACAAACCCGAATTAGCGAGGCTTCTTGTATTGGCTAAAATGGCCTTCGGGAGTTATCTGGGATTTTGATGGTCAGTGCCCTGACACTGTGACCTCTTTTACTACATGCTGGGGGGGTGGGCACTGCTGAGCATCAGCTGAGCCTTAGACACTAGAAAAGACCATGCCGGCAACAGAGCCAGAGGCCACGTGTATTGGAATTTGAGTCCTTTTTCTCTAGGAAACGGAAGTAATTATCATCACTTGGGGTCCAGGGACCTGAGAGGCAGTGTGAGCAGTTGGGTGCACTGGTTGGATGTACTAGGAGATGTTTTAATCAGCTTGCCTGTCAATCACCATGACAGCTTACACTTAAATACACCACCATAAGGAGAAAGTCTGGACCAGCCAGTCATGCTGAAAAACTAGAAGCAAAGTAGCTGTCATCTTCTAGGTTAAAGGAATAAGAAGAAAACTACTGAAAATCATATGCATATTTTCCCTTAATTTGTTTTAAAATCCAGACACCCATTTCTTCTATAATCAAAATACTAATTTTGTACATATTTCCCCAAACTAAAATTGTACAGGAGAACTGAGGCTAGAAACACTTTACTAAACTCTAAGTATACAGGTGGGTTTTTTTTTATGATCGGCATTTTACGTTTCAAGAAGTTTTATAAGATGTGCAGATTCATAGAAGTAAGAAATTAATGAACTCTGTGCAGAAGCAATGGTTGTAGCAGGCTGTGAACAGGGAAGGGCTGTGAATAGTGTGAGAATGAAGGTGGGAGCATTTGTGAGTCTGTGTCTGTCTGGGTGGGTCCCCAAGTACCTCTCTGTCTTGGGTGGCCACTTCCCTCTCTTTGGCAGCCACCACCCTCCAAAGGTATCTTGGGCCACTGCCACCCAAACTTTTGTGGCTGGTGTCCTGCCTCTCTGGCTCTGGTGCTGACAAAGATTTTCTCCTTGACCAGACCCTAACTCAGGCTCCCCTAAAATTTTCAACTCGACCTCAACTCTTGGGCTTCTGTGTTTGTCTCTTTTTGTCCAATTTTAGCACGAAAGCTGTTAAGTAGGTTTGGCCAGAATCTCCCATCCTCCATATATCTGATTATCAGGTTCTTCATCCTCTGCTCTCTCCCAGGTGGTGTCTGATCACCTGGCCTGCCTTCAGCAAGAATCCTTTTAGGTCATTTTAGCCAGAATCCCCTCTTACCCCTGATGTTCCTTAGTAATATTCCATCCACTGACCCATTCTGCTCCTTGGTTATAAATTCCCGTTTGCGTGTGCTGTGCCCAGAGCTGAGTCCAGTCTCTCTCCTCCACTGTGAGACTCCATTGCCGTAGTCCCTACATCCACTGAGATGGGCCCCCAGAATAAAGTCTCCCTTGGCATCTTTAACAAATGTCACTGAGTAATTGTTTATTTAACGATGCTGGTTGTTTTCATGGCGGCTGCGGCAGCCCAGCCCTCATACCACCAACCACCACAGGCCTCCTCACTGCCTGAGGTCAGCCAGGGGGACCAGAATTCTCTACATTCATCTCTATCCCCATATTTTCTCTGTACTATTCAGGCCTCAGGCTTCAATGAAATGGGATTTAAAGGAAAACTCAGTGCTTTCTTCTTTATGGGATTCCTCTCTGGGGATTCCCAAATGCACAGAAATTTGCAACTAAGGGTAGCTTATCAGAAAGTGCTCATTAGAAGGTCTTTGAAGGAAAAAGGCATAGCTTTGATCCCAGCACCATTGTACGGTGACTGCCCTTGGCCACAGGGCAAGTTCCTTTGGGCAGGGACTTTCATATGTTCGCCAGTTATTACCGTGGTGGATGAATGCCGACTCTTTTGGGTTACACACATAGAAGATGGAAAGGTTCAATCCATCATCAGCCACTTGCTGGCTACATGGGTGAATCTTCCCTTTGCCTTTTGTGAAATAACTAAACCAGCTGCGAGGGAGGAAGCCCCGCCTCCTCCCACCTTCTCCAGCTCCCTGTCCCTCGGAAGATGGCACAGTGGCTTCTCACTATAACTAGGAGCCCTTTTGGATATTAGATTTATCCATTTTGATTTATATAGAGGAATCCATAAAGTTTTTTGCTATTTATTTTTAACTTTTATAAAATCCATATTTGGCTTTCTAATTCTGCTGTCCTCCAACCCTCCCGTTTAGGCATTACTCATGTCCTGGCTGGCTCATGACAGCCATTCTTGGCAGACCTTGTCCATCTATCCATCCATCCATCCACCCAGTCATTCAATACTTCTATGAGTTCCAACGTATTAAAAGTTCAGACTTTTCGGAATTCACCAAGTATCAAGAAAGAAGTAGAGTAAGGTAATGTCCCAGGTTGCCCAGTGCTCTCTGGCCTCCCCTCTTGCTCTACCATTAATCAGTGTAAATTTGGCTCCAGTAGGGACTGGAACCCATGTTAGCACCATCTCATTTCTATTGCTATTGGCTTCTTAGAGGAAAAGCTACATAGCCAAACTGGTAGTGAGAAATTAGTGAAATAATTTTAGTTGAACCTCCACACAAATACCTTGTCATGGCACTTGTCCTTGTTCCCACTGGTACCCTCCTCAGATCACAGATTAGTAGTCAAGTTGCTAATGACGATGTTACAATATTAACCACTAACTTTTATTAGTCAGCTACAGTGTGTTGAATGTTATGCTAAGTGTTGGTTAATCCTCACAACTGTTACTATCTCCATTTTCCAGTTGTGGAGATGGAGTGCTGCTGTTAGTGAAACTGAACAGGACCCTGTAAGCCTCCTGGGTATGGAAGCCTTTCTGTGCCCCTGTTTCTTGTTTGTAGGGAATACACTCCAGCCTCCATGACCTTCCCTGAGTTCCAAAGGGCAGGTTCAAACAGACGCTAATCAGGGAAGGTAGGGGATGGTGAGACAAGGGAAGAATAGTCAAGAACAACAGTGCAGCCTTGGGGCAGGGTCCTGGTTCCGCCTCAAGGGATACACATAACAGTATCTTTCAGCTCTTCTGCAGAACTGAAACCCCCAACAAATGGAAGATGTTAGCATTCTTCCTTCTGGGGAAGATCACAGTTGATAACCTCGAGAAACTCATCAAGGGACCACCTGAGGCCAGATTAAAGGAATGCAGGCCCTGTACACACCTCAGTCCTTATCAGCAACCCTGCCCTTGAACCATTTCTATAAAACTCCTCACCAAATACCACCACCACCACCACCAGATTGGGCCACACAGTTTTGAGAGGCACGAGCCTGCTGTGTCCCCCTTTGTCTGGCAAAGCAATAAAACTATTCTTTTCTACTTCACCCAAAGCCCTGTCTCTGAGATTCGATTCTGCACTGGTGCACAGAGGCAGTTTTTGGCATCATTAGAACACAGGATTCATGTTCAGGACCATAGCCCTCCAAGGTCATGGTTTTCTGCTGTGCTTCCTTCCAGCGTCCCCAGGGTCCCTTACGCATCCCTGGCAAATACATTACCAGCTTCCTGCCCTCTATCTAAGAGGGACCCAGTTTTCCCCTGCCTCAACTTGGCTCCTTACTTTACCTTCTCCTATTGTTGGATGGGTCTCTAAGTAGCCTGTCAGCTCCCTGGGGAGGAAAAAAGGGAAGGGGTCGGGGCCTTGTCTCTCTTATGCTAAGTTCTCCCTATATATGTTCCTGTTTTCAATTGACTGAAAAGAATTGGTCTTCTTATTTTAACTGGAAGGGATCCCCTGGTAGTTTTCAGGGGAAGAGGCAGTATCTTACTAGCATTTAGGAGGTCTTTGATTTCTTAGGGGTCGGGAGGGCCTGCTTAGCTGCTTGTGTTCAAAGGTAAGCACTCCCAGGCTCAGTGCCTTCAGGCTCTCTGTCTTTTTAATAATCCTGTTTACTGAGGTAGGAGACAATTTTCTTAAATTTGCTCAAGGCTCCGCTCCATCAAAGAGAAGTGTCTCCCAACTGAGCCTTTTTGTTTGCATTTTGCCCAAGGCCTTTCCCTATGCCTTCATTGTTAGTCCCCAGGAAGCCAGGGAGGATGTTAAAGATCCACCTCACTAATTCATAGCCAATTAGGAAGTTTGTTCTGAACGCAGGTTGCTTTTCCAGTAGATTTGGAGCCTTGCCCCTTTGCGCTCCAGGGAATTAAAAAATTGTCAATTGGTTAGAAAACAGAATTTTGAAGCTAACGGTGGAAACAGTTCCCAATTTGGGCATAGCTGGTTATATTGGTACATACACTATTCTTTATTATCAGAACAAATGTTTGCTTTCTATTTTGTAGCTTCAGGCTCAGCCGCTGTATCTTTAAGTTTTTTTTTTCACATCTAACTACTTTGTTTTAACCTGCACAAGTGGAAGCTGATCTAGGGTATACAAATGGGAAGGGACATGATTTTCCTCTTGGGTGATGGTGAAGTGGCTTTCTTCCAAGTTTGAGTTTTGGTCTAATGATTATTTTTCTTTCCTCGGGAAACTGTCTTATTTTCATCCCGAGAAAGTGTTTTTGACTTCCGGCAAGATGTAAATTAGCTTGGCTGTGGGTTATGTTAAAAAAAAATCTCTTAAGCACAGCAAAAGTTTTGTTCTGTGGGGAAACTAAAGAGCCCAGATTGTGAAGCAAGAGGTATATACTTGCTCTTTGCTTTTTTGATGTAGGAAAACTTTAACCTGCGTGTCTTAGGACCCTACCTTTCTACTACATTGATTCATAGCTTCTGAAAAGTTATCTTGTCAAGTGCAGTTTTAAACTGATTTTTGTGGCCTCAAAGTTGACCTGCATGCTTAAGCAAACAAACAAAACCCAAACACTCCCAGTTTTCTGGGTTGGATTCTTTTACCTGGTTCAACATTGAGAGAGTAGCTATCTATTTCCAGATCAAGCTGTTGTGCTGCCGCAGAACGAAACTCCTCCAAGACCCCTCGCACAGCCTTGGTGAGGTTATATGGCGCTGATTTAGCAAACTTCATTTTGCTATTCACGATCACACTCCCATTTCTGAAGTTAAGTATTTCAAGTTGCTTAAAACCTGTGAGATTGGATCGTAGATATGGAACCAGCTGCAAAAATAAAAGATGGTTTACTCTTAACGGTGTTCTAAGTGCTCAGCTGCTGCTAATTCCATTTGTACTCACATTTCATATCTGAGGCATAAATTTCAGTTCCTTTTTCATGTTTGTGTTTGGATTGAACATGAGACCAGAACACCACTATTGAATGATCTAGTTGCAGTGATTATGTCCCATATTTCCACTTTCCTGGGTATTGAGATGGATGGGCAGTGATTTTCTTCATGATGAATTGTGAGAACAGAGGATTGAAAAAAAATCCAGGTCAATGCTATCAGCCAAGAAGGGATGCCAGGCTGAGTTATTAAAAAAAAATCCAAGTAAATAAAAACATGTTCCAAACTGAGCCCAGGAGCAGACTGACCTATGCCTGGTAAAAAGGACATCCATTTAGAAGCAACCAATTTGAAATGATGTATTGAAATAAACAACAGCTGAAACATCAGCTCGTCTGTCTGTGCAGGATGCTTCATATCAACACAAATGTGGTGAAGTGGAAAGAGCAGAGAACTTGGCTGTCAGGAGACTAGGTGTCAGTCCTGTGACTGTCGCTAGCCAGCGGTGTGACCTCATCAAGCCACTTCACTACTGTTGTACCTCAGCGCTCTCACCTGAATTGTGAGGGAGAAGAAAAGTTGTTCCCTAAGGACCTTTCCCAAGTTATAATTTAATAATCTCAAAACGATGCCCCAGAGGACCAGAGGGTTGTGTTTCATGTTCTCACACCTGTCTCTTGTAAGCCACAGCCATCCTTTTTTTTTTTTTTTTTTTGGCTGTGCTGCATGGCATGTGGGATCTTAGTTCCGTGACCAGGGAACCTGTGCCCCATGAAGTGGAAGCGCGGAGTCTTAACCACTGGACCACCAGGGAGGTCCCCACGACCATCCTTGGGATCACTTTTCAGAAATGTCTGAAACTCAGCGATGTCTGCTTTGTTTCTGGCCTTGAAAGCTAGCCCTCTCCTTCATGAACCAACACCCACGAACCCAGAGAGGACACAGATGCAAACTACAATCCCCCACGCTTGGCACAGATCTGCTTTTCCTTTGCCCCTGTCCCCACCCCACCAGAATTTTGACTCTGACCCAGACCCACATGTTGGTACCCCTTCCAGTAACTGCCACCCCCCCCCCCACCCCGCACAAGGTCATTGCGAAAATAAAAGGAAATTTTATACCAAGTGTGGAACCGCTCTCTCCTGTTTTCTCCCACCTACTTTGACTAGGCTCATTCTCTATGTCTTAACATTGCTTTGGCCTCTGGTGGGAATTCCCTGTCCTCAGCTAGTGTGCAGACAACTAGCTGCTCCCTTCTCCCAAATCATTCTCCTCTTCTTCACAGGAAAGAGGCTGCCCAGCTAGAGACCACATTTCCCAGCCTCCCTTGCAGCAAGCTGTGGTCACGTGACCAGTTCCCACCAATGGAATATGAGTGTAAGAGATATGGGCAACTTTGGCATCACTTGCTTAGGAAATTGCTTGCCCTGGGCTTCCTCTCTTTCCCCTTCTCACAGTGGAAACAGGGATGTACTGGTGACCCAGCTTTGGCTGCATGAGTGAGGAAATACCCTTGGGGTTGGCAGAGTTATAAGATGAAGGGATTGTGAGTCCCTGGATGACATCATAGAGCAGAGCTGTCGCACCCACCCAGTGAAAGAGAAATACACTTGTACTCTATTTAAGTTACTGTATTCTTGATCTTTTCATTATGGCAGCCCAGCATGTACCCTAGTTAATACACCTGGGTTCGGTGCCCTGGGACTCTGTTCCTGAGATTGTCCCAATATCTACTCACCTCATTTGGGGGAGGAGGGAATAGCACAAAGTCTTACTTTAAAGTTCATCTGAAGCATTGGTGTTTATGTGGTTTTAATTTGCATAATGATTTAACTTATATGAAGCTTACAAATATCTTTCCTCTTATTTTCAGAAATTCTGTAATCTTTGTGCTATGCATTGTGTACTTGAATTTCATTAGCCGTGACTGTGTAGAGGTTCATAGTTCAGCAGTTTTCACTGTGTATGTATTTCTACAAGAGTACATGTGAGTTTGGGGAGTGTTTCGTAAATCAGGGTTATATGCCACCATGATTGTCTTCTCACTTTCTTTGTCAGGGCTTGGGATGCTAAGCCATTTAGTCAGTTTTTTTTTTTTTTTTTTTTTTTTTTTTTTAGTTTTATGAGAATTTAAGGGGAACTAAAAAAAAAAAAGAATTCTTACACTTGAACTCTCAGCCTCATTTGTGATGGACTTTTCTAGCCTTGAACCCTTTAGACAGATGGCTGGAAAACAGCATGTGGCATTATAACTTAGGAAAAGTCTGCTCACATTGTTTATAAATTCCAAGTTCAGTCCGTGAGTGGCTATGTATTATTCCTGGGAAAACTAAATCAGGAGGAACTATAATGAAAAGGTCTTAAAAATTAGTTTGTTCCCAGGAAGCTGGGCGGCAGTGGCCCATTGGATCTGTATCCATCTCAACGCTCTAGCTGAATGCCGTCGGCAACAGCTATCTCAGAGGCTTGGCTCTTCCACCTTGCATTGCTCAAGACAGCCAGGGATTATATTATAAAATAACAGCCAAAAAAAAAAAAAAAAAAAGGAGACACACAGATAGCTGTATGTGGTGTCCACTCACCAGCTGTGTGAATCGCTGCTCCAGAGCTTGGTACTCCAGCGAGCTCTTGTTGAACAGGTCAGTGGAGAAGGGCATGTTGGCCACACGCAGACTGAAGAACACCACCAGCTCTCGGGCCCTGGCGGTGATGGTCATGGTGCTGGTGGTGATGTACTGCAAAGCTGGGCCAGGAGTGATGTTCTCCAAGAAATGATCCTGGGTGGAAACATACCCACTGAATCCCAGTACCTCAGAGGATGCGTGAGTGCTGGCGAGATCCGTTCCGTCTAAGTCTCCGACTGTATCTTGACTGCTGATACTCAACCTGCTGTCTTCTGAAGATGCAGGTGAACGTGAAATTTCCTGAGCCAATTGGCTGATGGCAGAATAATCATCAGTGGGGATGGTTAGCCGTGGGATTAGTACTGTCTGGTCAAGGGAAATTATGTCTGTGGCACTTTGATCAGTCTGAGAAAAGAGGCTCGATGCAGTAAAAAAAGGTAGAGTTTCTGATAGGGAGGTAGAGGCCACAGCAGGTGGAGACCAAGAACTGTCCATGGAGGAAGCTCCTGAGACCAATTCATTATGTCCAAGCATCCCCGCAAAGAATAGAAAGCAAAAAAGAAAATCCAAAGTTAAAATTAATTTTGGAAAAATAGCATTTGACTATCTTAATGTCATATTTTATTTTTAAATTTCTTTGATTTTATTCCAGTTTTATTGAGATATAATTGACATACCTCACTGCATAAATTTAAGATGTACAGCATGTTTTGACTGACTTCTGTAGTGAAATAATTACCATATTTACTATCATATTTTAAAAAGCAAATTGGTGGTAATTCCCTGGTGGTCCAGTGGTTAGGACCCCGTGATTTCACTGATGAGGGCACAGGTTCAATCCCTGGTCAGGGAACTAAGATCCCACAAGCCACATGGCATGGCCAAAAAACAAAAAAGACAAATTGGTACAGAAAGGGCAGGCAGCCCTGTGTCCACACCTAGGGAGACAGAGGGTGGGTCTCTATAACGATTTTATTCAGGCCCAATACTTCTGGATATGTGAGACTAAAAGAGCACCAATTGCCTAGAATTACAGGAATTACTTACTGCCCAGTGAGACACAGCACATCTAGGGACCAGGTGGTAAAAAAGGACTAGGTCAGCAGGTGGTGGCACGCCACAGATGGCTTTGGGGTAGACTTGGATCCCACATCCCCATCTGGACCTCCCAGACAATTAGCTGTGCTCTTCAGGCCCATAGTTTTATTCACCTTCCAATCATGAAAACCTGAATTTTATGTAATTGGATTTTTGGGGGGATCTCAGTTATCACATTTTGGTAGTTTCATCAATTAAAATTTAAATTATGCTTTTCCAAAATTGGATAATCTGACTGAATAACTTGCCTATTTGCAAAATGATATGGAGAGCGTGAAGATGTGGGTTACACATATAATTTGAACTTTGTATTGGCCATACAACTAAATATTGGGTAATACTTAAAGGTTTTTTTCATTCCTACATGATTATACCTTGATAATACCACCACTTTGCATTGCTTTCTTGAGTAAGTACATATTGAACTACTGAAGTCCATTCCCTTTTTGGTGCAAAATTAAAGTCAATAAGTATTTATGAACTAAGAAAGTGGTTATATGAAGCTTTCAGATAAAGATATTGGTGGGTTATTAAAATATTCCAATAAACCTAAATCTAGAGCCACTGATAGATATTATTTAAGGCATTAGGTAGATCAAAACAGGGAGCTTTCGGTGAATACTTTGGTGGTATTTTGGCAAATATGTGGGAAAGCTGTGTTAAAGTCCAAATGCTAAGCATGATGGATGGACTGTCTGGATGCAGATATAATCTTTGTACCCTTAGTCAGCTAATTTACTAGAGTGCAATCACCCAAACTGAAAATCTAAGTGATAAACAGCTCTGAAAGGTAGAATCATATTACTTTTATTAGTTTCTTAAAATAAAACCTGTCTGTGGAGAATTTAACCAGATTTCAGAGAAGCATCCCCTTTTCTTCCACCTGGGGCGGATGCCTGGGTGTGTCTACCCATAATTCACTCAACTACAAAGAAAGATCTTTGTAACATCCAAGATCTTTCTAGATATACACTCGCAGTTTTATTCAAATCTCTATTGCCATGGACTGAATGTTTGCATTCTCCCAAAATGTATATGTTGAAATCCTCATCTCCAATGTGACAGTATTTGGAGGTAGGGTCTTTGGGAGGTAATTAGGTCAGGAGGGTGGAGCCCTCATGAATGGGATTAGTGTCTTTATAAATAAAAAGAGACATAAGAGAGATGATCTCTCTCTCTCTCTCTCTCTGCCATGTGAGGATACAGAAAGAAGGCATCTGTGTGCTAACCAGAAAAAGCCCCTCACCAAGAACTGGATCAGCCAGCAATTTGACCTTGGACTTCCCAGACTCCAGAACCGTGAGGAAGAAATTTCTGTCATTTAAGCCACCCAGTCTATGACGTTCTGTTATAGCAGCCCAAGCTGACTAAGACAATTGCCCTTAAATCTGTGCCTCACTCACTACACCCTAAACCTGGCCCTGCTGGGGTGCTACCTGTCACACATGCACAGAGGGTGTGCTGAGATTAGGTTGAGAGGAAGAAAGAAGAAAGAGAAAAGGGCCAGGCTGTCTATGCAGGAATTCATGAAAGGAGGATGCTATGGAATTGAGAGAAAATATCCCAAAGTGGACTCATGGTCTTAAGAATTATTATGGTGAAGTCTGAGGGAAGAAAACAAGGTCCACTGAATCCTGGGCAAATTGGCTTTGAATTGGTGGTGAGGCCCTTGAAGACAGATCCAGATGGGAATCAGCATAAAGATACTTTATTGTAGATCATGGGTTTGCCAAGAAAACTTGAAATTGGGAAAATGGCCTTGGAGTAGAAAAGAATGACACCTGTAATATAACTTGTCCTGATCAAGCATAGTAGATATCAATAAAGAGGACTGAAATATACCATTTCAGGGTTATTGCTATAAACTGCATAACATGGCAAAGTGGATCTCTGGCCCAGCCTGTGCTTCATAAGAGGAAATGTTTTCAATGAGGAGAGAAAAGGAGAATGCCCTGGGGAGAAAGGAATTGAGAAATTCATTAATTTGGGTATGAAGGCTGCACACTTAAAAAACAAACACGAAACAAACAAAACAAGCCTACAAACCAACAAAGCCTCAGATGAGTCTCATGAAAACAGGAAGAGTTTCATATCTTTCGTATATGATGAAACAATGAATTAAATTGCTCCAGAAACGAGCCTTCTAATGTAGTATTTGGTCTCAGGGAAGTCATTTATTTTTCTGTTTTAGCCAGGAATTAAGGGCACCCATCAACCAGTCATGCAAAGCGGCCGCTTCCATCTTCCATAGTGAATATTAAGGCAGCTGGGGCCCAGTACTGCAGTGTTCGTTTCCTCTTTTTCTTTGCTTACACTTAACTTCCTCCTTGCCTCAGAAGAAGCTTCCTTGGGAGGAGCGTTGGTGAAAGGGTTCAGCTGGGCTGAAGCAGAGCAGGACCTCCCACAGGTCTTCCCCCATCTTCCGTCCCCCAGGAGGATGCGGAGGTCCTCTTTCTGGATTTCGGTCCGACATTAAAGCCTTGCCGAGTATTCTCACTCTCATTTGCCTGGGCAGTCATTCCACATATTAAGCTCTTAGAGCCATGCAGGGATGATGAGTAAAGTTTATAAGAAAGTTAGCAAATTGCAGGTACACAGCCCAGCAGCAGTGTGGCTTTGTCCAACTTATAAGGTGACTCTACATCCTTGAATCAGTTCAACTTTTCTCCTTTCCTGAGTGAATAGGTGCTCCTTCCCACCCCTGGGCCTTGATCAGCAGTTCCTCTTTTAAATTGGTTCTCCTGGGAACCATCTGGTCCAGAAGCAGCCCCAGCTCCCTTTCCAGAAGGGAGAAGCCCCTGACCCCAGCACTGATGTGACCCCTGTCTTGCCCAACACCTCTCGCCACTGTTCTATTTCCAAGGTCTCTATCCTCGTGCAGCTTCTCTTTGGCTGCTCTCCAGATCCCATAGTTAAAACAAATATTTCCCACAATTAAAAGGCCCTTTAAGCTATTTTGGTTGTATTCTTTCTATCTCATTTTCCTTCTTCTGGCCTCCCTCCTCCTCTCTACTGCCCAGTTCTCCCAGCTGTAATATTTCTTACTCTGTTTCTTTTTCTTCTTCTTCTTCTTTTTTTTTTTTCTTCGCAAGGCATGTAGGATCTTAGTTCCCTGACCAGGGATCAAACCCGTGCTCCCTCCAGTGGAAGCACGGAGTCTTAACCACGGGACCACCAGGGAAGTCAGGCTTGCTCTGTTTCTTGAATGTTTCTTCTCAGTTTCCTGTCCAACTACCTCTACTTAAATTTCTTATACAAAAGATACAGCAAAAAGTGGTGTACCTCACTTATGTAGTACCCTGAGTACTCCTGCTTTTAAAGTTGAAGAAATTTACTGGAAGATCATTCAAGAATGTCACAAATAAATAGATGAAGGGCCTGACTAAAATGATTGCAAACTCCCATGGAAAGACTCAAATCAATGGGGAGTTTGTCATCCTGCAGAATGAAGGTTTGGATAGGGAATCTAAAGAGATACATTTTCCTAAATTCTAAACATGCTCATTCAAAGCAAATAAACAAATACAATTAGAGGTATTCATTTACCTGTCTTCAAATGCTTTCATTTGTTCCATCTATAAATGAAGTTTGGTACGTTTTGTAAATGGTGTCTTTGGATGACATTTTGTGAGCGTTTTATTAAAATTCTGTGGATTAGCACTTGTTTCAACATTCCAAATAGAATAAAGCTAATACACATGCTCTGGCAAGGATTTTACCTAACTTGACAATACAGAGAACTTGCCACGTGGCACGGGAGAGTTGTTATTTTTCCATCTCATTCATTGCCAAGCAAAAAAAAAAATAGAGACAGAAGAAATTGAAAATCGTCTTATCTTTTGGCTTACTCAGTGGCCCAAAGACATTAAATTTTCTCTGAGTTTATAGAATCTAAAGACAAAGTTCCCATTTTCCTGACACTTACATTTTTAAGGTCAGATGAATGACGTGACCTGTCTCTTTGAGCAGAAGTGTATGACAATGACTGGTTTGCTCAGTTGCCTGTGCAGACTTCCTTCTAGAAACTGACCACTGCATGCAACTTGTTATTTCCTGATGCCTTTAGGAATGCAGTTTCATCTTCTTAAAACTTAAAAACTAAAGGAATTCATGGGAGTTTCTATCCATGTAAATGGATAGAATTCCCTTGTAAATGTTTTTGCTATTTCTACCTTAAGGACTGCTAAAATATCACTTTCCCTCAATGCAAGAGTTGCTTCTTTGATTACAGTGCTGATCGTATTGTAAACTCCTGAGTCTTCACAGCAGGACCCAAGGTGACATTCCTTCCCCACAGTCTCAGAGATGACCTTGTCAGCTCCTGGTTGCTCACTGGCCTCAGACCATTTGCACAACTGGTGCCTTATACTCTCTGTAAAAATGGGCAAAAGAGAGTCAGAAATATTTGCCTTCCCACCCTAATTGTGATGTTACCTCGTGTGGGTCAAGATAAGAGGACACGAGACAGCAATCCTGTAGCTTTGAATACGCCATGTCCCAGTTGCTTGAGAAGTGATACAGGTGGGAACGGGTGACTATGGGATTGACTAGATGTCACTTTGACTGCCTCGCTCATGTCACCCTGGTGCCTCTCTCTCCGTGGCTTTCTTCTGCACAATGTTCTGTCTACTGTGTATTTCCTGCCCTCTTTTCTACCGTGGGCTTCTTCCAACTCCACAAATACCACCTATGATCACTGATGACAAACACACCTTCACATTATGACTAAGGGCATTCCATCAGGCAACGCTGCTTTCTCTCTGCACCAGCTGAATTGTCAAATTATGACCTGATTCTGCCCATTCTAGTCCTGGCTTTGCATCTTTTCCTGCTGACTAATGTGTAAAGCACTCTCTGTTTTTTACCTACTATGCTGAGCTCATTCAAGACATACTATTATGATTAATTTTATGTTAGTTAGGCCATGATACCCAGATATTTGGTCAAACATTATTCTAGCTGCTTCTGTGAAAGTATTTTTTAGATGAAAATAATGTTTAAATCAGTTGACTTTGTGTAAAACAAATTACCTTCTATAGTGTGGGAGGGCCTCATCAGTTGAAGGCCTCAATTAAAAAAAAAAGAAACCTGACCTCCCCAGAGGAAATGGAAATTCTGTCATCAGACTCTTCCCTGAGTCTCTGGCCTGCTAGCCTACCTTGCAGATTTTGAACTTGCTAGCCTTCACAGTTGCATGGGTCAAGTCGTTAAAATCATTATGTTGACCTATTTATGTGGCATAGTTTTCTGTATTTATCAACCTCTTCTTTTCTCCTCACTCTAAAATACTCAACAGATTGAAAGCATTGCTAATAATGGATACTTATCAATCTTCCTCATTATGTAAATATGAACCAACAAAAATGGATGAAAGTGACCATGTCAAGGGTCTGAGAACAAGCTAAGGCTGGCATCTCCTGGAATGTGCTCACTGGTCATATGACCATAAAGTGGCAACAGGAAGACAATATTTGGGCATCTGGGAGTGTGACCCAGACCAGCTCACTTGCATATAGTACAGACACTGCAGACACATAGATCACCACCACACACTATTGAGCCCATAACAGACGCTGCTCATTAACCAGGCCAAGCTTTCTTGCCGAAGCCATTCATGGCTTCAGAATTCTTTTTTTTTTTTTTTTTTTGCTTTATAACAAATTTAATCAGTTATACATATATATATGTTCCCATATCCCCTCCCTTTTGCGTCTCCCTTCCACCCTCCCTATCCCACCCATCCAGGTGGTCACAAAGCACCGAGCTGATCTCCTTGTGCTATGCGGCTGCTTCCCACTAGCTATCTACCTTACGTTTGGTAGTGTATATATGTCCATGCCGCTCTTTCACTTTGTCACAGCTTACCCTTCCCCCTCCCCATATCCTCAAGTCCATTCTCTAGTAGGTCTGTGTCTTTATTCCTGTCTTACCCCTATGTTCTTCATGACATTTTTTTCCCTTAAATTCCATATATATGTGTCAGCATACAGTATTTGTCTTTCTCTTTCTGACTTACTTCACTCTGTATGACAGACTCTAGGTCCATCCACCTCATTACAAATAGCTCAATTTCATTTCTTTTTATGGATGAGTAATATTCCATTGTATATATGTGCCACATCTTCTTTACCCATTCATCCGATGATGGACACTTAGGTTGTTTCCATCTCCGGGCTATTGTAAATAGGGCTGCTATGAACATTTTGGTACATGTCTCTTTTTGAATTATGGTTTTCTCAGGGTATATGCCCAGTAGTGGGATTGCTGGGTCATATGGTAGCTCTATTTGTAGTTCAGAATTCTTCATGACGGTTTTACCTCTTAACTACCACACAAATCAGTTCAGTTTTGTCCAACTCCCGTTCTATCACCCAAGTCCAGGCTATCAACATTTCCAGCATGGATTGCTGCTAAAAATCTTCTAACTGATTGCTTGCTTTTGCCCACCTCCAGCCAATTCCTCACAATGCAGTCAGAAGATCTATTTAAACTCAGATTTGCTGTGTCATTCCCAAGCTTCAGACCCTTTCAATGTTCTTAACAGGGCTCATAAAACTCGATGCTTCTGTTCATTAAAATGTTGAAAAGAGTAAAGGGACCACTACTCTGCATAAAAAATTGGATCATAACTTGAGGACGGAATTGGGAAGAGCTGGAAAAAGGGTGGTCATGGAGGAGAGGTTTGAGAGAATGAGGGCTAAAGAGCACTGCAGCAGGGAGAGGGCATCAGGTCAGTTCAACTGGGGGCAGAAAGTCAGAAAACACATTTTCTTGGCAATTGCCACAATTTGGGACAGGGCATTGAATTTCCCAAATATAAAATTTGGAGGACAGTACTATCTCAGCTTTGATCCAATTTGAGAGTTGGAAGGCCTTCACTTTTCAGTTTTCTCTGGGCATTGTGAAGATGGTATCTAGGGATGGAGCATAATTGCAAGCCCCTGTTGAATGGCCGTCCCTTCCTTCTTTGAGATGAGATTTTCCCCATGGACCTCTGAACTACTTTTATTAGTGGCATATTCCTGCTGGGAAAATTTACTGTTTGGTCCTCAATTTAGAAATACAAGGAAGAGGAGGCAAACATGTTGACCTTAGTGGTGTAAAGTTCAGCTGAGTTTTTCTTACAAATCTTTCCAAGTCTTAATTATTATCTTTTCATCTTGAAGTGGAGCAAATTAAATAACATCTTGGCCAGGCTCTTCTGGTTGAGAGTTAGGAAGTAAACTGTTTTGGCTGGGAGAGTGGCTTATGGCACATTTCCTCCACTTCATGCCTCCACATGAATCCTTGTGGTATTAATACATCCCATGCAGTGGAGCTAATTAAAGTTGTTCAGCACTCTCTCTTTTTTTTTTTTTTTTGCGGTGCTCCGGACGTGCAGGCTCAGTGGCCATGGCTCACGGGCCCAGCCGCTCCGCGGCATGTGGGATCTTCCCAGACCAGGGCACGAACCCGTGTCCCCTGCATTGGCAGGCGGACTCTCAACCACTGCGCCACCAGGGGAGCCCTTAGCACTCTCATTTTGACAAAAGTATTTACCGATGAGGAATATCACCTTTCATGTGAGGCTGTCTCTGGAGATGCATGAGGACCGATACAGAGAGGCATATCCTCCAGGAGTTTACCGTCTGACACCAGAAACACTGATGGACCCAATAAAGTTGACAACAGTAACAAATAGTTATGAACCCCCAAGCATGTGCCAGACACTGTGCTCAGTGCAGGAGTTTTTTTAAAAAAGGGATAAGAACACATTCTTTCACTTCAGGAAGTCATTCTTGGAGGGACCCCAGAGATGCATACCAATCATTTCAATACTGAGTGGTAAATGTTTGGTGGAGGTATATATACTTTTTTGTTTTAGAGTCAGGGAATAAATGGTAATTATGAGTCTTTTCAGGTAGCAGTTGGTAAAAGCTTCACAGAGTAGGTGGCATGTTGGCTGGAACTTAAAGTATGAGTAGGAGGTCATCAGTCTAGAAGGATGGATGGGTATTATGAGCACAAGAGAAAATAATTTGTGCAAAGCCACAAAGGCATGACTATGGATGACATATTATGGCAATGGTGAGCAGAACGACCAGAATACATAGCTGACCACTGTTTCTGTACCACTTAATTGGCTCTCTGTGAGCTGCTTTTTTAGGTAGAGCAAAAAGGGAAATAATCAAATTAACCCATCAACTCTTACTTTCATGGAGGTATTATGCTATAAATTCATTCATTTACTCCTTTAACTCATTTGATATATATTAATTGCCTGTCTAGATGTTCCACGCATCTGGCTTGACACTGAAGATGCTGCAATGAATAGAGACAGACCAAGTCCTTGACCTCATGGAATATGAGCACCTGGGTTCTCTAATGGGTTCATTCAGTTTAGCTCATATCACTGATTCCTTTCAATGGAGTCAAAGGCTGAGGCCAGATTAAGAAAAGTCAGAAACGTGTGGTGTTTTAACCTATTACCTAGATGGGGGATGTGATGGCTAATTTGACTGGGCCATGGGGTGCCCAGATATTTGGGTAAACACTATTCTGCGTGTGTCTGTGAGGGTGTCTCAGGATGAGATTAAGATCTGAATTGGTAGACTGAGTAGAGCAGGTTCCTCCCTAACGTGGGTGGGCCTCATCCAATCTGTTGGAAGGCTGAATAAGGCAAAAGGCGAAGTAAGGTGGAATTCACTCTCTCTGCCTGTCTTTGAGCTGGAACACTGGTCTTCTTTTGCTTTTGGACTTGGACTCAGACTGGGACTTACACCACTGATGCTCCTGGGTCTCCAGCTTGCTGACTGCAGATCTGGGATGTCTCAGCCTCCATAAGCATGGGAGCCAATTCCTTTTAGTGAATCTATCTCTATCTCTATATCTCTGTTTCTATCATCTCTATCTCTCTCTCTATCTCTAATCTCCTGTTGGTTCTGTTTCTCTGGCGAATCCAGATTAATGCAGGGAATTAAAGGCAAAACAATGTCCAATAGCAGAATAGCTCTGCCTAAAGTTTGCTTTTTCACCATTTAAGATATTGCAAATTAAGGCTTCCCTGGTGGCGCAGTGGTTGAGAGTCCACCTGCCGATGCAGGGGACACAGGTTCGTGCCCCGGTCCGGGAGGATCCCACATGTCGCAGAGCGGCTGGGCCCATGAGCCATGGCCACTGGGCCTGCACGTCCGGAGCCTGTGTTCCGCAACGGGAGAGGCCACAGCAGTGAGAGGCCCGCGTACCACAGAAGGAAAAAAAAAAAAAAGGATATTGCAATTTATTGAGAGATCTGGCTTACATCTTAAATGGAATGTCTAGCAAGTTAAAAACTAATTTGGGAGGGAGAACACTAAAGACCTTCTTTTTTTTTTTTTTTTTTTTTTTTTTTGCGGTATGCGGGCCTCTCACTGTTGTGGCCTCCCCCGTTGCGGAGCACAGTCTCCGGACGCGCAGGCTCAGCGGCCATGGCTCACGGGCCCAGCCGCTCCGCGGCATATGGGATCCTCCCAGACCGGGGCACGAACCCGTATCCCCTGCATCGGCAGGCGGACTCTCAACCACTTGCGCCACCAAGGAGGCCCAGACCTTCTTTTTTGATAGGTCAGATCATCATTCTTATGAATGAAAAGGAAAATGTATTGCTGCCTACGCATGTGTAAACCAAACAAAACCAAACCACACAAAATTTCTATCCTAATGATATGATACCACTTTTGAACGAGCTGGATGCATGTTATGTGGAGAACAGAATGTTGAGTTTGTCCTATAGGTTTATGACTCATTTCTATGAAATAGGAATAATCTTAACAGATAACTGGCTCTGCAAGAAAGAATGGGATCAACTCACCTAAAAAAATAAAAATAGAAGACCTCAGAATTCGAGACCAGATAGACACCAATTCATTTAGTGTTCTAGAGGCACATTTTGCAAGTACTTTTTTTTTTTTTTTTTTTTCGGTATGCGGGCCTCTCACTGTTGTGGCCTCTCCCGTTGCGGAGCACAGGCTCCGGACGCGCAGGCCCAGCGGCCATGGCTCACAGGCCCAGCTGCTCCGCGGCATATGAGATCCTCCCAGACCGGGGCACGAACCCGTATCCCCTGCATCGGCAGGCGGACTCTCAACCACTGCGCCACCAGGGAGGCCCTTGCAAGTACTTTATCTCAGGGGATTAACCACTACATTAGACTACTTAAGCTGAGAGATTTCTATGAGTACTTGACTGAGATTTTAATGGCTTAGTGGGCCTTTGGTGACACTAACCTTAAAAATTTTCCAGGCTAGAATTATCTCAGAGATGCCAAGGTGCACAGCTTTGGAGTCCTGGTTGTAATCTATCTGTGCTGCGGAGAGACCCAGAATTTTTTGAGGGAGCAGCTCAGAGCTGCTCTTTGTTTTCCTTCCCCTTTCTACATATATGAGTGGGATGCCTTTTTATCAGGGATGTTTCCTAGTGGGGTCTTCATTGGTCGTTGAGATATGTCCTTTCTATCCCTGGTTGTGCTGATTATGAAAACGTATGGATCTGCCTTTCATTGGCAATATAGCATATTTGCTGTCTAAGCCCAGGCCAACAAATATAGTGCTTCTTGGTCAATACTAGTCAAAAGCTCAGTTATGAGTGTAATTTTTATTTATGGGGCATTGACTGAAGGTTATACCGCATAGTCATTCCTCTGGATACCCTAAAATCAATCCTTGAGTTAAGGCAGACGGTCAGCACCTGTCCCTCATGGAACCACTGTAATGACCTGGGTTCAGGCATTCGTCATGCGTCTCCAGGGAGGGCCTTCTAGGAAACACCTGACACCAAGTTTATGCTGTAGGGACGCTGAGGCAGACAGAACGTGGTTCACCGTAACCCAGATGCTCCTTCTTAGGAGGACTCATAGGAGAAATTTTTTTCTCCTAAGCAGTTACCATGCTCTAAGCATGCGGGTTCCAAATTATGTGACAAATTGCATTGTCCTCACTGCACAGTCTGCTGAGAAGCTCAAAGCCAAATTCATGAACCACCTAAAGCAAACAAATAACGTTCTGATGTTTACTTTCTAAACAATTTTCCCTATGGAGTCATTTGATTTTTAAACAAATATTATTACGGTGAAACATAACATAAAATTAGACAGTTTAAAGTGAATGGTTTAAATCATAAAATGCCAAATATAGAAAAGGAGTGATGGCAATATTCAGTTCAATATCGCCTTAATTCTGTTCTTCTAAAATTATTTATTAGTTATAAACCTCTGATGACCTCAGAAAAAGTGAATGATTCAGTAATTGTGTTAGGAAAATTCACAGAGTTGCGTAACCACCACCTCTATCTAGGTCCCAAACATTTTCATTACTCCAAGAGTCATCTGACCTATCTTTGTTTCATCTTTTCTTCCATTTTTCTTTCAGTTCTTTAAAATAAAATCTTATTGTATTTCACATAAGTCTGTAAACCATCATCACATTTTTTGGGGAATGAGGCAGGATTTTAATAACCAAATTATTAAAAAAACTTAAGAACCAAGAATGACTCATCTTGCGGAAGCTAAATGAAGGAGTGTAAAGAAGGGAGCGTCAATAGGAGCCCTGCGCCAGCAGTGTAGTAAAACAAAGATGGAAGTGAGGCTGCTAAATTGAAAAAAGATCTGTGATTTTTGTGAAAATTGTATCCCTGTAACATGTGTAACCGTGTGAAAACTGTGGTGATTAGGAGGTGAGATTGTGAAGACTCAGAAGGCTAGACTATTAAAAAAATGACAAGGTAGTGAAATAGAGAAAGAAGAGGCTGTGGGATGAGGGAAAACAAGTTTGGGGCACTATATATTTTTTAAAATGATGGGGCTACTAAGCCAAACATAGTGTAATAGGTGGAAGAAACTTGAATGATGGTCTTGGCTTTGCCACCAGCTACATGGTGTGACCTTGAGCAAGGCACTTCCCATCTCTAGCCTTGGTTTTCTTACCTGTGAAACATACAGCTTAACTAGAGTATGTCTAAGAGCCCTTCCAGCTTTAGTGTTCTATGGTATATTCATGCATGGGAGGAATGTATACAAAAAATGAAAACAGTAAAGCAATTTTGAAAACACAATAATACTTTCATCATAGATGTACTATCATTTTTATTAATATACCCAAAATGCTGATCTTATAATAAGGTTTTTTGATATCATAACGAAAGAAAGGAATTCAGTGAGCATTTAATATCATTCATGTCACCAAAAGGTGGTCTGTTTTATCCAACCAACTTTTAAGTGATTTAAAAGTCAAAATAGTGGTTGTTGTGAATTGTGGTTGATTATCAATGGCCATAAATGCTTTTCTACTTCTTCCATCAAGAGATAAGGTCTATGTTCCCTCCTCTTTAATCAAGATGGACGCTATGGCTGCCTAACCATTAGTATGTGAGGAAGTGACACTGTTTCTGGGCCCTGAGGAGATTGGGGCCTTCCACTTTTTTCTCTTGTGATAATGACTCCTTGAACCCAGCTGCCATGCTGAGAGGAAGCTCAAGCAGCCCCTCAGAGTGGCTGCACAGTGGAGAAATGAGGCCTCCAACCAACAGTTCTGGCTGACCACTGATTTGTCAGCTGTGTGAGTGAGCCCTCTTGAAAAAAGATCTTCAATACCAGTTGAGACACTCTAGTTGTCACAACATGGGGCAGAGAAGAGCTGTCCCTACTGATCCCTGTCCAAATTTCAGATTTATGGGCAAAATAAGTGATTGTTGTTTTAAGGCACTAGCTTTAAGGGTGATTTGTAATGCAGAAATAGATAACTGTATCATGCGGTTAATATTTAGTCACTGGTAATCATGTAAACCAAATATACTCTGTATAGGTGGTTCTGCTATCATGCCATACATGTTTTTGTGAAAAACCTTGTTCTCAGTAAAGTACAGTAAAGTAAATTGCCTACTAATTTCACACAAGGTTTATGAGGAAAATAGGAATGAGGTAGACCACCAAAACCCATAGAATTTTGTAAAGAGCCCTAACTAAAACAGAAACAATTTTATTAAAAATATCAGCCACAAAAAATCTTCCCTGGCATTTCCACTTAGAATCACAGAGCATCCTTATCAGCCTTATATCCTGGGGTTCACACTTCCTTAAAGACATTTTTACTTATAGTTTCACCAGGGAGCTGTATAAAGTGGGAAGCACAGAGGTGCCTAAAGCCACTATATCTACTACTTCTTGCACTAAAAAAAGACTCTTCTGCAGAATATTCACTTTTTTTTATAAGGTCTTCATATATTGATAAAGATTTCCTCTTTAACTGTGAGAAAGTTTGACCCTATTGCCTCAAAAGTAAACATTCTTGAAAATTCAGAAGTGAAGCAGGAACCTCAAAAAACTAAAAATAGAATTACCAAATGATCCAGCAATCCCACTCCTGGATATATATCCAGACAAAGCTATAATTTGAAAAGATACATCTACCCCTATGTTCATAGCAGCACTGTTCACAATAGCTAAGACATGGAAACAACCTAAATGTCCATCGACAGATGAATGGATAAAGAAAATGTGGTATATATACACAATGGAATACAACTCAGCCATAAAAAAGAATGAAGTAATGCCATTTGTAACAACATGGATGGACTTAGAGATTATCATAATAAGTGAAGTAAGTCAGACAGAGAAAGACAAATATATGATATCACTTATATGTGGTATCTAAAATATGACGCAAATGAAACTATGTATGAAACAGAAATGGACTCACAGATAGAGAGAACAGACTTGTGGTTGCCAAGGGAGAAGGGGGTCAGGGAGGGATGGATTGGGAGTTTGGGGTTAGCAGATGCAAACTAGTATATATAGAATGGATAAAAAACAAGGTCCTACTGTAGAGCACAGGGAACTATATTCAATATCCTGTGATAAACCATAATGGAAAAGAATATGAGAAAGAAAGTATATATATGTATAACTGAATCACTTTGCTGTACAGCAGAAATTAACACAACATTGTAAATCAACTATACATCAATTTAAAAAAATAAGTTACTTATTTAAAAAGTAAAAAAAAAAATAAAAAAGTGAACTAGGAGGATTTCAATGTTTACTGACATCCTTATTGACCAATTACACGTGTGCTCATTGGCACTAAAGAGACACACGTAGCAGAAGAGACAGTATCCGGGGTCAGCCTGTATATGGCGAATAGGAATACAAACACTGATTGTAAGAGCCCAGTCCTCTGCTGCCATAGCCCCTTGTCATGGACGTGGGCCTTAGGACCTACCTTGTCCTGACAGACTCTCAGGTTTGATGGCTGTTCTGGGTGGGCAGCGGGTGGTGCTGCTTTGGTTTCAGCTTCTTTCACCAGACCCATCAGGAAAGGGCTGTCAGTGCTCTCTGTGGGACTGGGGATGAGAGCTGAGGAAAAGATGCTGAGGGTGACCACCTCTTTAGAAGAAGGTGGTTCAGTGGACAGCTCTTCTGTTGGAAACAGTGGTGGGACCCAACCTTCTCCTGCGTGGAGGATGACCTTATCACTGGTCTTTGAGATAGTGTCATAGATGGATTCCTCAAAGAGGATGTTGTCATCTAACACAGACTCTGTGGGAAGTAACTCACCAGGTAGACTCTGTCCTGCTCTGTCCACTGTCTCCAGCATGGGTTGACCAAGAGGAAGTTCTGGACTCAGAGTAGCAACCTGAAGAAGGAATTTAGGACAGATGTTGACAAGGGACCTTTCTCTGTATATGAGAAGGGTTATACTCTGTATTTTTTCTTTTCATTTAAATTTAAGCAAATCATTTTGTGGTTGACTTGAATCTATTGTGGATTCTGATGTAGGCTCTGATACAGAAACATGTCGTGAAAGGAAAACATGCATTGATACGGTAGTAAAATACAATCTCTTGGCTGAGTCAGCCTGTATAGGGTTAACTGATATGCAAAACACTTTGAAACGTGTGTCAATCATATTTGAACTTATGAATTTTTTTATTTAAAAAGGGAATAAATCTTAGTGCTTCCATTTATGAACACCGTAGTGACAACTTTTGGCATAAATTAAATGGACATAGCTTTAAATGAAATACAAAAGTTATTACTGAATTCATTATTTTTTACTTCCTAAGATATTAATTTATCCTTACAACCCCCATAAATAAATATATAGATAAGACCTTAAGACTTAAGAACAAACTTATAAAGTATCTTTATGTTATATTTATTTCAGAAAGTCAAAGTTAAATAATATATTCTGCTTAAAGTATTTTTTCAGTTCATGAACATGTATTTCTTTTATCAAAAAAGGCAATTCCTGACTCTAATTGAAACAGAGCTCTAACTATGTTGAAGGAAATTTTGCATTTAAGGATATTTGAAAAGCAAGTTGTGTTATATTTTATTAATACAGATAGTGGAAGTGGGTAAGCAAGTACTGCCTGTAAAAAAAAGAAAAGAATTTTATTTATTTATTTCTTGAGTGTAGTTGATTTACAATGTTGTGTTAGTTTCAGGTGTACAGCAAAGTGAATCAGTTCTACATATACATATATTCATTCTTTTTTAGATTCAGAAAAGAATTATATTTAGCATTGCAGAGGGGATCTTGCTCTGTTCAGTCCTTAAGCTGATTTTTTCTGATGGAAGATTTCGAGGCTTTGTTCCTATTTGAAGAACACAAGGACAGCAAACTCACCTTTGTGATATCAGCGAGGAGAGTGGGCGGCTCCGATTGGGTGTCAGGATGAAGAGCTGGCAAAGACCCAACAATTTCTGTGGGTGAAAAATCACAAGGTTTGAGTGTTTCTTTTTCTTTTTTTCTTTTGTGGTTGGAGCAGTAAAACAGTGAAGGTTGGGAAATGTGGCAATAATCAGTTCTTAAGGAGTGGTACAACAAATCATCAAGAAATCAGCATCAGATGCACTAGTGGTCATTGATCTGAGTGATCTGCTGAAGGATGGATGCAAGGGGTGCATCTTGCAAGTCTATGGGATAAGAACAGTTATTAGGGTGGATTTTTAGGTTGTTTAGTTTTGTTGTACACATTTGGACCAAGCAGGCCAACTGATTGGCTAGGCCAGTGGGGACAAAAATATAACTAAGTTGACAAAGAAAGAAATGGCTAGAATAAATACTGGAACCAAGGACCGAATGTGAGTCCTTGTGAGTCCTACTTCTACCCTGAAGCCCAATTCTCAGATTATCCCAAAGGGTTCAACCAAGAGACCAACCCAGAGTACCAGATGCTCTCAGAGATGAGTCTGAAATTTTCACTGAACTTTCCTTGTCTAGACATTCAAAAGTGAACCAAGAGGATTTTAATGTTTACTGACAACTTTAGTGACACACCGTACATCTCATCCCAAGGGATCTTTGTAAAGTTTTCCAGAGTTGAGTTTGACTCTCTAAACTACAGAAACAGAACTGAGAATGCCAGTTTCGTGCCATGTCACATTAAAATGGCATTTCTAGTGCTCATCTGTTATGCCAAGAGTACTGGGTGAAGAGTTCCAGGCTCCTGGGTCCCTCAGGCCCCCTCTGAGGACCCTGAGTGAGCCTGATTATCTGTTGATTTCTTTAGATCCACGCTCTTCTCTCCCCACTACTCCCTGCCCTGGGAGGTTGACTTATATGGACCATATCCGTGGTTCCTTGCTCCCTGTCTTTGGGATGGCTTAGATCATTAGGCATCCCTTCAGGCCTGGAGGTACTAGTGGGGCCTTGGTGCTTCTAGCCCCAGGGAACTGTCCTAGTCCTCTGGGCATTAGGGGAACCTTTATAAATAGTCCCTTTATGAAACTCTTTGCAAATTATCCTAATTCAAATGTGCCATCTGGAACCTGACCCATTTACAAGATGAGGGAATCTGGGCTGTGCCAGGGGAACAGAACTCTCCTCGGTTTCTTCTTTCCACCTGGGTTCCACTGGGTGACTGTGGTCACGCTGGGCTGAGCTGAGCCTCTTGGCTTCCCTAGAGCTATTTTTGGTGTGAAGTGGTCACGAAAGGCTCCTTGAATGAGACCCAGGGGGCAGTGAGGAAAGACAGAAATGATAACCATCCGTGATTGGCCTGTCACCAAAATGATTGGCTCTACAGGACCCAAGTTAAAATGACAGTGACTAGGAGACAGTCACACCTCCTCATCTCTCTGTCAGATTGAGGATAAACTCAGACCTATGAAATCACCCACTGACCATCAGTGAACTGAATTGACCCCATATCCAAGGACTGGTCTTCCTCCAGTGCTTTGCTGATCAGCTTTCTGAGGTCTAAAGCTGTGGGGTAGATTTCCATTTGCTTGTCTTCCTCCGTCATTCCATGAAGGTCTCCTTCACTTTCAATTTTGTTGGAATCAAAAGACAGGAGGTCACCTTCAGGGCTTTTTGCTTCTGCCTTGTCTCTCTGAAAGATGGCTGTAAATTGCATCTCTGTTGAGCTTGACCTGTAGATCGCAGAGGACACATCACATCCAAAGCCATTGTTACATGCCTTATAAGGAGAATCACTACATTGCTACAAAGCTTCAGGACAGCTTCAACCTCTTTCCTGATGGACTTTTAATGAATATCATACACTTGAAACTAATTTCAGTGTTTGTCAGAAATTTGAAAGGTAGAAAAAGAATTGACATATATTTCAGCTCTGAAATAGAATGTATGATGGGACTGAAATCCAGCTTGAAGAGAGACTATTAACTGGATCAAGTGACCATAAATTTTCACTTCAGGTCTTTGTGAAAAAGTTAATTGTCAAGAGTTGCTGGTATTGATCAGTGTTTTCGTGGTCTTATAAGTGCCAATCAGCAAGAAGGATGAATTGTCTTTTTTTTTTTTTTCCTACAAGTAGCCTCCTGTAGGATATAGCAGGGGGACAACAATATGTACGTGTTTTAGCCAAGTCAAAACTTCAGTTCTCAAGGCTATTTCTTTTCTACTTTTTTGAAGAAGTACTTTTTAATAAAAAAATACAACACTATATTAAACATAATCTCTTCTTCCCTCAAGTTGCTTTTAAAATAACATCTTAGAAGGAAGATGTGAGAAAGGGAAGTAGTTCATGATTAACTGTATTTGTTATCATATTCATTGAATCAGCGCCTTTACTCATGTAAACATGAAATAGGATCCTCTCTAGCTCTGTCCTCTAGGACCAGGTTTTACCTCTTAGTTTATGTCATAAATCCACACAGAGGGATACAAAAATGTTTTAAAGGCCACAGGAACCGATAATGTGTATTCTTGGCAGTTCTTCGGGTCACACGGGCAGTCAGAGTCTACAGCTGGTTATTCCCCCAATTACAGGAGCCAAACTAGATATAGTGGGCCCTTTCCCCATTCACACTGACCTGGGAACCACATGGCAAATTAGTTCCTCTGCTTTATTACAGACTTAGGCGGCTTGCATGCACAGCGTGCATCCAGACTGACAACTTCCCAGCACAAATGACATTTAAGAAATTGTTGAAACATACTTGCATCACAGATATGTGTTTTTATGTTTTTCTTTTGAAAAGCTTTTGAGTTTTATAGAACACACTTCCGCTGATCAGGTCACTGTTTACCTGCTTCTCCACGTAGTGATTTTGATTTGAGTGTTCTTTTCTACTACTGAGCAATTGATCAAATACTCCCATTTAAATAAGACACCAATAAAAAGACACTGGCTTATCCCAGACTTTATATGTAAAAATAATCTGCAAGAGTTTAGCACATAAATGTGTGTGTGTGGGGAAATGTACTATATTTCAAAACATTAAAAAAAAGTTCAAATTACCCATCTCTTTCTTTCTTCGGTCTTCATTTCATCATACACAACGGGAACATGCAAGGGAGAAAGAATTTTCATGAAATTTTTGAGACATTTGATGAATCAATCACATACAAAAAAAAAGTTTCATTGTCTCACATGTTGGTTCAGAGCTTTGAAGGAAACATATAAACTGCCATCAGACTTTGGATAGAAGTTTTGAGACCCATATGAATCTCAGGAAGTAAACATTATTCTATGATGTTTCTTATTAGGATTTGAGCCTTAGTTCAAAGATTTTAGGTACTTAAACTCTTTGATTTCCTTATATTCCTTTTACAGAGGCTTCAAATATATCCTATACATCTTAGGTTTTCAGTGGGGTGCTGGTGCCAGGAAGTTGTTTTTTTTTTTTTTTTTTTTTTTTTTTTTTTTTTTTTTGCTTTTTTTTTAACATCTTTATTGGAGTATAATTGCTTCACAATGGTGTGTTAGTTTCTGCTTTATAACAAAGTGAGTCAGCTATACATATACATATGTCCCCACATCTCCTCCCTCTTGCATCTCCCTCCCACCCTCCCTATCCCACCCCTCTAGGTGGTCACAAGGGCCTCCCTGGTGGCGCAAGTGGTTGAGAGTCCGCCTGCCGATGCAGGGGATACGGGTTCGTGCCCCGGTCTGGGAGGATCCCATATGCCGCGGAGCGGCTGGGCCCGTGAGCCATGGCCGCTGAGCCATGGCCGCTGAGCCTGCGCGTCCGGAGCCTGTGCTCCGCAACGGGGGAGGCCACAACAGTGAGAGGCCCGCATACCGCAAAAAAAAAAAAAAAAAAAAAAAAAAAAGGAAGTTGTTTTAAAAAGTATTTTATAAATGGGTTTCTCATCCCCTTAGTTTATTCCTGAAGGTAATTTATCTGAGACCAGATGCTGGAACTGGAGTTTTGTTGACTGTTTTTGGAAGTGCTTTAGTCAGTAAGCCTTGAGGGGATGGAACAATTCACCATGCAACAGGTTGCAGGAAAAGCAAACACCTGTTTACCGAGTGGGTGGTCTGTTGCAGGCAGTTTACATGCTGCTTCATTTAATCTTTTCAACAACACGATCACCATTTTATAGATAAGGGAAGATGCAGAGAGAGGGAAAGCTGTCAGTGGGAAAGTAGCAGAACCGAGATTCCAACCCTGGCCTGGAAGACCATAAACCTGGACTCATTTTGCCACGCCACCACCTGTTTGTGCCAGAAAAAAAGGCCATTTGGTCACCAGACTGATGACGACATTTTGGACTTCTCTGGTCATATAACGTGGATTTAGTTTAGAAGCTCATCTGTCTTCACTCACTGTAGATTAGTTTGCATTGTCGAGAGTTAAATGCAAATGGATCTATATCATACTCCTTTTTGGGGGGCATCTTTCACTCAACATAGTTATTCTGAGATGAATCTATGTTGTTGTGTATTCCAGTAGTTCATTCTTTTGCTGAGTAGCAGTCTATGGTAAGAATATACCACAATTTGTTTATCTATGACTCTGCTGATGGCTATTTGGGTTGTTTCCAGTTTTTGGCTAATACAAATTAAGCTGCTGTGGAGATCTGTGTACACGTTTTTGAAGGAATATACCCTCCAACTAGATTGAATGATTGTTCATAGTTTCTCATACTTGCTTTAAGAGATAAAACAATATTTAAAGTGGAACTTTTAATGTTCCTCATAACTGTGTTAATAATAGATGTTCTAACTTCTTCCCAGTTGTGTTACAGGAATCAAATGAGGTCACTGATATAAAAGCATTTGTTTAATCATAGATCGGGTTTTATAAGAGTGAGCTCATAGAAAGAGGGTATCTTGAGACTCCTGGGATTTTAGGTCTTCTGTGGGAGGATCTGGCTCCATGAGAAAGCAATTTCCTTCATAACAAGTTTACCTTACAATATTCTGAGCATTGTTTTTCATGATTAAAAGTTTGCCACACTCATAAGCATATTATTTATTGTATTCGGGGGTCAAAATGTTTTCTGGGAGACTAAGTCTACGTAACATAATGGAAATCACTGGGAAAATGTGATCAGATATACTTTAGAAGCATCCTTGACAGAAAGAAGGATAAACTCTTACAGAGAAAAACACATGGAAAGATGCAGTTTTAGAGAATATAATAACTTTAAAATATTTACCTTGCAAAATTTCATCACCTAACATTTTGGTTTCTTCTGAAACAGATTTTTTTTTTATTATTAGTTTTTCATTTATTTGAAGGGAGGCGGTAATGAGCATTTGAACATTCACCGAGAGAACTGTTCCTATCATTTCCTTCAGGTTTAAATTAAAAATTTATTCTTTCACTGCAGTGGTCTATCCAGGAGACCTTGCATCTATGCAGAGTGTTCTCCTATCACCTTTTATTTCTCTCTAATCCATCTGAGTTCACATGGAGTACTGTGGAGCAGCATCTCGAAATAAAGAAAAATGAGTCTGCTTTGGTAAATGTTAAGGGTTTCATCTGTTGTGACTTTCATGTTCCACATGCCCTTCCTCTGGAGTTACACAAATCAGAGGGGCCTGATAGCTTCGAGATAAATAAATGGGTGGAGCCCCCCACCTACACAACTGTTCTTTGTGAGCATGTGGGACCCACCCTGTGGACCTTCTTGCTTTAAGACAACAGATGGTGACAGGCCAGGAAGAACTTCGAGAGAGGCCTGTCCTCTCGTTTTACAAATCCCCCTCAGTGCAAGGGATCTCATTCTGCTCACACCAGGGCTGATATACGCCCTGTGGCACAGTTAAAAAAATACCACGTTATGATCCTCCTTGTAGATGTTTTGAATAGTGAGAACTTAAAAGAAAGATGCAAAAGTCTTGCCAAAACTCCTGAACCCACATTGGAATATTGAGATGCTACTGGATATAGGCCTGCTTATGGGAAAGCTGTGGGAACACGATGGAACCCTGCTTTAGCGTGGCACTATTTTATTTCATGTCTTCTATTTAAATATTCAATTTTATCAATTTTGCATGGTAATACATTACTAGGGACCAGACATCAGAATGGTCTAAAAGTACGGTCAGACATCAAAGTGATAAAACAGGTATTCATAGTTCCATCCCCATCCCTGTCTACCCAATTCTCTTACCCCTATAGGTACCACTTTTGATTAGTTTCCCCTGTCTCCCTAGGATCAGCTTGATTTGCTTAAATAATGACGGTATTTAGCATTGGATAGGAAACCAGGCAATTGACATCAAGGTAACGAATTGCTACTTTTTGGGATCTGTCTCTGCTGAGGGATTTTCCTAAGAGGTTCGGTAAATGACATTGCCAAGGACAGCGATGAGCTCTCTGCAGAAAGCCGTGTTTCTGAATCCGGAGGAAGGGAGGAGGTCGGCTCCTGTGTTCCTCCTGAAAAATCACCTAGAATCATGTTCTAGTTAGACAACTCCTTCATCTGAAATGTATTCAGCTTTCAGGATTTGGCGGAGCTAAACAATTGGGGTAAAAGTGACCTTAAAATCCTCATGACATTGCTTTAAAAAGGGGATAGCGAGAAAGAAAGTTAAAAATTGAGAAGAGTCCGATTCTCTTACCGAAATCCTGACACATGGATTTCTTTGAACCCTGGAAGTTTCTTAAATACTTTTTGCATCTGCAGAGAGAAAGAAATATATGAAATACTCTTTGGTTCTACTGGGTCAGACCTTATCTAACTGAAAAAGCCTAAACACTTTTGATGAGTTAGGGGAAAAAAGTGAAAATGGAAAATTGAAGTAACGATGGAGGCCAAACTTTTTGTTCTCATTTATTTCTGAAACCCAGAGGAAAGTGTTTTGCTATTTATTTAAAAGCTGTAATTGGTTGTTCTGACCTGCTTTACTGGTTACTTTACATAAAATATGAAATAATTTTAAGGTGGTATTTGGAAGAAACATTTTTGGCTACAGTATTTTTATTTATACACACAGAGTAATGATCATATTTTCTGAATTGAAGTATATGATTTGGAAAATATCTGTAATGTTAAAGGGATTATTAAAGTCAAACTGGCTGCTGTACCTACATAAAATGGTAGAAGCATACATCAAACTAGTGAATACAACAAACAGGAAGCAGACTCACAGATAGAACACACTAGTGGTTACCACTGGGGAGAGGGAAGGGGGAGGGGCAATGCAGGGGTAAGGGGTTAAGTACAAACTATTAGGTATAAAACAAGCTACAAGGATCCATTGTACAACACAGGGAATATAACCAATATTTTATAATAACTATAAATTGAGTAAAACTTTAAAAAATTGTGAATCACTGTATTGTACACCAGTAACATACCATATTATATAGCAACCATATTTCAATTAAAAAAAAAAGAATGTGTAAAAGAAATGGTAGAAGCAAATGCTAATCTTATCAGTTTTGCTCTCAGATTTATGTGGACTTTACGTTTTCTTGATTTCACCTTGCTCACGAGGTGCGTGGTCAGAACAGTTTACAATTGCAGAACTCAGTGGCTCCCAGATCCACGGTGGCCTGGCTTCTGCCTCTGGGCTCCCCCAACAAGGACGGTCCTCTCCAAACCTAGGGGCACTTTCCACTCCTTTGCCACAGAGTGCCTGCTCTTCTTGGGTTCTTTTTCCATCTCTCTGGCCACTTTCTCAGTCTCCTTCACTCCACCCTATTTCTGACTTCACCCTCTCCCTCAGCTGTAAGGATCCTGCAGGTCTGCATTCTCAGCCCCTCACCGCACACACGCTCCTATGTATGCAGGAAGCTCTGCTGTGGGTTCTGTGCCAGGCTCTCAGGACACATCACCATGGAAACGGGCTCTGCCCTATCCAGTTCACTTATGGGGGGCAGGGAGGCAAGAGAGACCACGAGGAAGTGATAGCAGTTAGTAGTAAAGCGCTGAAGGCAGGGGCCACCCTGTCCCCCTTTCCCTGCACCCACTCCCCTCTGCCTCTCGTTGGGGGATCTTCCACAGTCACCTGAGATGCAGCTTGGAGTTCTTCACGTGAAAATCCCAACTTTGCCACCAACTAAATACGCCCAAACCAGAGTGAATCTCTTCCTTCCAGATCTGCCTTTCCATCCCAGGCTCCTTATCTCGGTCAGGGTCACGAACACCCATGGTCTTCCATCCAGAGAGCCCAGCAACCCTACACACCTTCCCTCTGTGCTCCCGCTGTCCAGTCACCAATGCCTGCTAGTCTGAATTCCACATGACTTTTGTTTCTACCACGTTCTTCCTATCCCCATGGCAGGCACACCCTCCCTGTCTCCTCTCTGACACTGCTGAATGGTTCTCTGGATGTGTGTAGGGGGAGGGAAGGGAAATGGGTTTTGGGGGTGTGCTGGGGAGGGTGAAGGAAGATGTCCCCTTGACCACACTTTCTTCCTAAGTTAATCATTCCCTATCTGTTGCTCTTGACTAGAAATCCCATGATGGGCTGCAGTGCCTACTGAATAAGGTCCAATTCTTTAGAATGATATTTAAGACCCTCCACAACCTACCCCTCCAAGTACCTTTCCATTTGCACTTCCTGCCATCCTTACCCCCTCGGCCAATGTCGTGTCCTCTGGTCACACTAAACTAACTCCTGTGTCTCCCCAAATATGACACGTACTTCCTCTGGGCTTCTGTGACCTTGTTTTCTCTTTAGCCCCAAATGCAACTTCTCCTACCTTCTGCTCATTGACTGCCTCCCCCACGCCATCATTCAAAGGCAGCTCAAGCATCTTCTCTATTGAAAAGCATTTGTAGCTCCCCCAAGTCAGGCTCCATTATTTCTTCTCCCTACTGTTCTAGAACTTACTGCCATACATCCTGTAAAGCAGTCCTTGAGGGGCAGGTTGTCTCTTCACTGAGATTATGCTTCCTGGGCTCAGGGATTGTGTACTATTTACTCATCTTTATCTCCTTTCCTCCCAGTCTGCAGCAGGTCGTCATCCATGTAGTAGGGACTCAGCAAACTTTGCTTAAGCGAGTTGAGAGCATCTTTTCTTTCTCTAAACTCATCAATATGCCACTGCATTGTCACCGTATCTAAAATTACTGCTGAGTCTACATTATCTATGCCAAGAACTAGAGCAGTGATGCACAAATAACCCCCAAATCACTTACATTGGGCTTTGTAGTGTATCGTGGATTTATTTTTTCCAGCAGACTGATTTACCATCTAAATTATATATATACTAAAAAAATTTTTTACATCTTTATTGGAGTATAATTGCTTTACAATGGTGTGTTAGTTTCTGCTTTATAACAAAGTGAAGCAGTTATACATATACCTATGTTCCCATATCTCTTCCCTCTTGCATCTCCCTCCCTCCCACCCTCCCTATCCCACCCCTCCAGGTGGTCACAAAGCACCGAGCTATGCTGTGCTATGCGGCTGCTTCCCACTAGCTATCTACCTTATGTTTGGTAGTGTATATATATCCATGCCACTCTCTCGCTTTGTCACAGCTTACCCTTCCCCCTCCCCATATCCTCAAGTTCATTCCCTAGTAGGTCTGTGTCTTTATTCCTGTCTTACCCCTAGGTTCTTCATGACATTTTTAAATTTTCTTATATTCCATATATATGTGTTAGCATACGGTATTTGTCTTTCTCTTTCTGACTTACTTCACTCTGTATGACAGACTCTAGGTCTATCCACCTCATTACAAATAGCTCAGTTTCGTTTCTTTTTATGGCTGAGTAATATTCCATTGTACCAGTATTAAAAGTAGGTTTGTTCCCTGAGTGTGTAACAACTGTAGTGATGAAGGTAGCTCAGCTTTTGGGTGATGAGGAGATGGCTGTACACACCTGAGTTTAAATATCGGTTCTGCTACTTTCTAGCTGCAAGACCTTGAGTTTATTGCTCAATCTCTCTGAATCTTGGTCTTCTTAGCCAAAATGGGATAACAATACGTATATCGTAAGGTTGTCATAAGGAATAACTAGTAAGTGCCTGACACGCTGAGC
This sequence comes from Mesoplodon densirostris, assembly GCF_025265405.1. Taxonomy (NCBI): domain Eukaryota; kingdom Metazoa; phylum Chordata; class Mammalia; order Artiodactyla; family Ziphiidae; genus Mesoplodon; species Mesoplodon densirostris. Next base: position 84,292,434 of record NC_082672.1, read on the forward strand.
AGAGAGCTGGTAATATTGTTTTATTTATTTACTTAGTCTTTGCCACCTTTACTGGATTCCCAGTTCCTTAAAGCTCGATTTACTTTTACTTCCTCAGTGGGCACATAGCATGGAGGCTGGCAAGGCAGAGCAAGCCTTCCGTCAGTTGTTTTTGACAGACTTCAGGGGGGAAGGACAGGATGAATGTCCTCATAGAGGTGAGGGGCAGGGGGCCTGGGTAATAAGTTTCCGTGCCTCCACTCCCACCTCACGGTGGGCTTAAGAGAGGTGAGAGAGGAGGCCAGTTTCCTCAGAGCTGATCTTTATTACGGGAGCAGGTGGGAAAGCTCCGTGGATGCCTTGTGACAAATGGCTTTGGGGCCACAAGGCATTTGTGCCCCCAACTGCCATTCCAGTGACAGCACCTGGCGTGGACTGTTTTAAGTGTAAGCTGCAGGTTCTGGAGCTCAAGGTTCAGACCCTTGACTTGTCCATCTTTCTGGTCCAGGATACCAGTGATGCTGTTACACATCCAAAAACAATCCATCACACACAGAACTGCTTCCGGAGAAGCCCCGGCTGCAACGTGCGCAGCAGGGAGCCTCGCAGGGAGAGCGACCCCTAAGCCCCTGCTCCTGTGGACGGGATTGATTGCTCGTGTCCGTGTCCTCTCTGTGAACCTGGCTGTGACTGATTGAGAATCAGCTTTGATTAGGAGGGTGCAGAAGGCATCTAAGGAGGCGATGACAAAGGCCCCCAGTTAATTCTGCTAACTTATCTTCCGGAGACCTTCTGATCATGGAGCGGCTAACCACTAAATTGCTAATTAAGTGCCCAGTTAACCTTATTAATAATGTGAAACGCACAGAGGCCTTCCTGATTCTGCTGGAATGTATGTTAAAAAAAAAAAAAGGCAGCCGTGTGGAGTTCTCCTGGATGTCTGCACAGGAGAAAGCATTCAGACAACAACTAAGCATTCCTTTTGACATTTGTATTAAATTGGTCATTAAGTTTATTGTGGAAATTAAATTACTGCAAAGCACTGGCCATTAATTCCTGATTAAGCCTGAATGGCTGAGCTAATGCAAATGTTGGGCTGTGGTGAGGCTGGCTGGTTATCTCATGGCAGCTGCTGGGTGGTTGGATGGCTCAGGTGCCTGGAAGGGGAACAGATGTGCTGAGAAGAGGGGCTCCAGTGACCATGTAAATGGAACCAGCAAGACTGATGTGATGGTCTCTGGAACAAGATCCAGCAAGACATACTCCTCTTTGGTTGATCAATTTTTCAGAGGCTAGAAGAGGCATGTGCATTTGCTGATACACAAATCCTTTCCCCATGCATATTTATTTGGGAAAAATAGAAAGTATAGCATAGGGGTTCTGGTGCCAGGCTGCCTGGGTCTGAATCTTGCCTCTGCCAGTTAATAGGTATTACACTGTTGGGTGTATTAATTAATCGCCCTGCACCTCAGTATCCTCACTTGTCAAAAAGAGAAATGATTTTACTTTAAGTAGAGAATCCCATAAAAAATCCCGTTAATATATATAAAGCATTAAGAACAGTGCTACTATTTCGATACAGAGCATTTTGGACTTGGAAAGGCACTTCGAGGTCATCTTTAGTTTCTAAATGAGGAATCAAGGTCAGGGAAGTGATCCCCAAATTCTCATGGCTAATTCTTGGGCAGAAACAAGCCTAAAACTCAGATTTAAAAAAGTTATGATTTCTTTGCATTATTTTACATCAGGTTGTTTTAGGTGCTTAGAAAATTAACAACAGGTCAGTGAAGACAGTCTATGGTCAATTATCCCATTTTAAGATATTCTGACTAGCCTAAGGATTTGTTGAAAAGAATATTTCAAAGAACAAATAGAAAAGTTAACAGGCAATTCTTTAATTCATTCTATCTACTAATCCATGTCTAAGTACTTCTCTGGTTCATAAATATCCCATGCTGATGCTTTCTCTTTGAATTTCACAGAAAAGATTCTTTACATGTTATTGACTGAATGCTGATGCAGGGAGAGGTGGGGGTTGAGAAGGTTTCTGTTATTCATCTCCTCTCCAGCTGAGAGGAGGAAAGCATTGAATTTTCCAAGTACGAGAGCTAGGCGACTGTTCCCTGGCCACGCTGAGATGCTTGGGCACCCAGGCTGTTCATAAATGTAGTTCATGGTTACATCATCTCATGGATGCTTCTAATTTCAATTGCATTTCTACAAACAGTTATTGAGTAGTTAACTGCATCCCAAGCTCTGCATTAGGAGGTAAGCAGCAGAGATGAAAGAAGCAGTTCCTGCCCTTAAGGGGAAGCTCATGCCCTCATGGCAGTGAGTGCGGCCAGAGAGCAGAGAGGAGTGGAGATAATGAAACCATAGACGTGTAAACAAACAATCTCAAGACAAGGTGATAAGTACTGTGACAACAGTGGGCACCGGGTGTTAGCCCAGAGGAGAGGCACTGAACCCAGAATGCAGAATGTGGAGAGAATATTTCATGACGAAGTTTGTAAAATGCAACTCAGGGAAGGGTATTCCAGACAGAGAAGGCAGCGCATGTAACGACTAAAGGTAAGAAAAGATTTGCAAGCCGTTCGCATTTCTGGAAAGTAGAGTGTAAAGAGGGGGATGGTAAAGTACTGGTGTGAAGCGGAGGCTGGAAAGGAAGGCAGGAGTCTTATCATGGCATATAAACGCCAAGTTCAGCATGACAGTTTGGATTTATCCTGCAGGGAATGAAGAGCTTTTTAAATTAACCAGGAACAGGCGGCTGCGATGATGGTCAGAGATGGAAGAGCCATCTTGGGATAGTGTCTTGATCTAGTGACGGATGATGTGGACCATATAGCTTCTTCCACTTATCACCCATGAAGAATGCCATGCCTTTAAAAAATAACAAGTGCTGGAGAGGGTGTGGAGAGAAGGGAGCCCTTGTGCACTGTTGGCGGGAATGTAAATGGTGCAGCTACTATCAAAACAGTGCAGAGATTCTTCAAAAAATTAAAAATAGAACTATCATATCATCCAGCAATTCCACTTCATTCCAGTTCTGGGGGTTTATCTGAAGAAAATGCAAACACTAATTTGAAAAGATTCATGGTCATTGTAGCGTTATTTACAATAACCAGGATATGGAGCCAACCTGAGTGTCCACCAATGGATGAATTGATAAAGAAGATGGAATACATCATACATAATGCAATATTATTCAGCCATAAAAAGAATGAAGTCTTGTCACTTCTGACAACATGGATGGATCTCGAGGGCATCATGCTAGGTGAAATAAGTTAGAGAGAGAAAGACAAATACTGAATGATCTCACATATATGTGGAACCTAAAAACAAACCAAAAAACCCCCCGAAACCAAGCTCATAGATACAAAAAATAGATTGGTGACTGTCAGAGGTAGAGATGGGTGGAAGGTAGGAGAAATGGGTGAAGGGGGTCAAAAGGTAAAAAAAATAAAAAATAAATAATAAAAAAATGAAAAGAATGCCTGGTCACAGGAAGATAAGCCAAGAGGATTTCTGTGCCGTTGACTCCCAGATCTGAGTCCTGCCTTGGGCTCTGGTTGTGTGAGGTGGGTTCACTCACCTGAAGCTGAGACTTGGCTGCAACCTCCTGGTAATACGGGGACTGGGAGTCGGTGAGCTCTTCCTTGAACTTCTGCTTTGCCAGAGAGATGCTGAGCTCCACCTTCTGCTCTAGCGCATCCTCAGCAGCATCAGTGAATTCTACTTCCCTTTCCTGGGTTAGAGTTAAAAAAGAAAAAAAAAGAAGGGATTCTGTTCATATAAATCACAAGCAGATGGTTACATTGTATCATATATGTTGAGACTGTCTCAGGAAGTGGGTTATGAAGCCTTAAGTGCTTCTAGAATAAAAGTCCTATTCACTAGCAGTGGCCTCTGAATTTCACGGAGTATCAAAGCTCCGATGAGTTAATTATGTAGAATCCTTGAGAACTCCATCATTTGATGACTGTGTGCTCTTCCTGAAAGCATTTACAGACACACACACTTATTTACTTTTTACCAATATCCTTTGGTTCATTTAAAAAGCATCTCCTCTACCATCTAGGGTAGAAATCTTTGCCTTCTCTGAACCTTTGCACTAGCAAATGGCATCTGGATTGTTCAGATCCAGATACACTCACAGTGTATCCTATGATACACTCACATAGAAGTGTTTTTTTAATATGGTAATCTTGTCACCCCATATAAAATCTCCTTGAATCCAGTGTGATTCTCGCACTTCATTGAGTCCCTCAAAGCAAAAAACATGAGACCATTTCTGCACAAAAGTCTCAGTGAATATCCATGACAAGGCGGGTCACACCCTCAGCAACCTGTCCTAACCTATTATTCTGTCTATACATCTGCCGTCTTCAATCATAGCACTTAGGCTATTTTGTTGCCCTTATTTGCACTATAAATTCCTTGAAGGACCGGACTGTACTCATCTTAGTATCTTTAGTTCATGGTCCATTGTTTGCTGAATGAAAGAATAAATAGAGATGTAGGTGGTGAAAATGATGTTAACGGGAGGATATGATGAATGTGAAATAAAATATTCAGGGGATATTTACAGGAGAAGGAGGGACCTATATCAGACTTTGAAGGAGATGGGACACAGGTAATGTGAGAAAAGAGAGAAGGCAGACTGGAGTTGTCTTAGAAATTTTGCAGTGAATATGCTTAATCTCAATAATTTTTTCCAACAGCAGTTTTCACTGTTGATGAAACAGTATTTTTGAGAAAAACAAAACGTTTAAATTCTTTGTTCATAGCAATAGTTCCATCAAGTCTACAGTCATCCAGCCTAAAGCCCAGAGAGAATGGCCAGCAGGGTTCTCATCTCTGAATTTCCATGTAGAGATGGTGAGACTGAACTTCCTGCCTTCACCTTCTGGCTTTGATCTGTGCCTTGGAGGGAGGGTCTCAGGAAGAGGAAAGGGCCAGAGAAGCTTCACAGACGACAGGGAATGGTAGACCTGTGGCAGTGACAGCATAAGGATAAGATCCAGCTTCTGATTTGGGGTCCTTTCCTTATATTACTGCCCTCTTCTGGGTCTGCTGCCTGCCTTGTGCTGCCACAATTCTATCACTGGAGCAAAGGGTGGTGTTTGCCTGCTTCTGCACTGAGGGTCTGCGCTCAAAGCTTTTGGAGAGGTTAAGCATGTCTCCCTTTTGATTAGGAGACGCAAACTACCATGTATCAAATAAATAAACAACAAGGATCTATTGTACAGCAAGGGGAATATAGCCATTATTTTGTCATAACTCTAAATGGAGTATATAAAACCATTGAACCACTTAGCTGTACACCCAAAACTAATAAAATATTGTAAATCAACTATAGTTCAATTAAAAAGTCCCCCTTTAGCGATAACCAACGTTCAATTCCCTAACAATCCTGCATGCCCTTTCACTCAGAGTGGTGGCCAGGGTTGCTTTTTGCCAGAAAACACTGTTTTTATTTTTCCCCAGCTTGACATGCAGGATTTCGGTCATTTGGATATTTATCTGGTCTATTCGTGCTGGACATGCCTGGGAAGAAGACCTCTGCCCTTGCTGTCAGTGTGTGATTACACTTCAGTGGAGGAAGGACTTCATTGATGGGTTGACTGATGTATTCATTCATTCATTCACCCATCATGTATTCACTCTAACGCTTGGTGAGCACCTGTTAGGTGCTGAGGGGAGAAGGGCCCCTGCCCTCCCGGGGTTAATAACTAAGTTGCAACTTCTCTCACTTTATCCTAGTGTCCAATCTATTTTCTTTTTCTTTCAGTCCCTCCCTCGGAGGAAGTGAGAACAGTGAATAGAAGGAAGTCACCGACTCTTACTTGGGGTCATAGAAATGCAGCACTAATAACAGTGAATGGCCAGTCCATCCCTTGTCTTTCCCTGTTTTACTAATGAAACCAAACAGACATTTGAAGAGCTAGATTGAGAACTTCTTACTATTGTAGGCATCTTGGTGTCCGGGAGGGTGTCGTTGAGGATTTCGTTGAGGAGTGTGTCATCAGGAGGGGGAGGCAGAGACCCGGGTGAGACACTGGCAACGTCTGTGGAAATGTTAAAAAGTACAAGCATGAAAATGAGACTGGAGGAGTTTAAATTAGAATGAGGTCACCATGTCACATGCTTTTCCTGTCACTCTGGAAATTACAGATGTTAGGTGCATTCTGAACTCATTTTCTTTTAAGATCACACAAATATGTGTGTGAGCAAAATATAACTCATACTTTTTTTTTTTTGCTGTACGCGGGCTTCTCACTGCTGTGGCCTCTCCCATTGCGGAGCACAGGCTCCGGACGCGCAGGCTCAGCGGCCATGGCTCACGGGCCCAGCCGCTCCGCGGCATGTGGGATCTTCCCGGACCGGGGCACGAACCCATGTCCCCTGCATCGGCAGGCGGACTCTCAACCACTGCGCCACCAGGGAGAGTCTAACTCATACTCTTGATCCCACTTAAATACCTCATTATTCCTTTCCAGAACGCAAGTTTGGAGCTCCCCAGATGTGTTACAGTTAAATGGTTTTGCCTAATGAGATCTGGTTACTTTTTCATTTTGCGACTATGTAAAGGACACATGAATACATTATCTTGAATTTGTTTGTTGGAAAATATTGATGATTGCCTCCACGTTGTAGGATAATGGGTGATTCGGTTTTGTTTTTATTCCTTTCTGTATTTTCCAAGGCGTATGCTATGAATTTAAATTATTTTGTAAGGCTAGTAATACAAGTTAGTTTTGAGAAAGTGCATTATAAACTGAGTCAACTTCAATTAACCATTGCTTTTCAAATAACATGCTTTCATGATGGTTTGAATTAAGATTCAGTAGCAGATGAAACGAGGAGTTCTAAGCTTACCTGTTGAAAACACAGGGGTTTCGCCAGGCTCTCCTAATGTCTCCTTTGTGGATATTTCATCTTTTCTATTAGCGCAATAGGAAACAAAAAAGAGATGGTGAAAAGGAGCTTGATGACAATAGAGGAAATGCATTTAAATTTGCTTATACTGAATAGACCTAAAAATTAGAGAGAAAGTATATTTTAAAACTAGGTTTATCTATATTTTCATTACTGAAGTAATCTTCTAATATATTTTCTTTGAAGAAAAATTCAAACAACCCGAAAACAATTATGTTTGACTCCAGGGTTTTTCATAAGCATCTTGCCTTTTTGCCATTCTGGGGAGCATTTTCATAGTAGGCAAAGATGGTTCTGGGGGTCCGATGTTTTATAGTCCCCATTGTGCTTCAACTGTGTCCTTGACATCAAAGATAATTGATCACATGATCTATGACTGAAATATTCTTGCTAAAATCTCAGACCCTCAAACCTGTAAATTCAGAGAGGCATTAAGTTTATCTGATAAAGTAACTCTTGTGGTTACGATAATGAGAGAGAGAAAGATTTCTGGATAATGAAGGTGTCTTGAATCCCTATTCTGGACATAATCATTGCCTGTGATGGTAACCTGCCAGGGAGTTGTGGGTAGGTTTGCAGTGCCAGGGAGCATCATCCAAGGTCATGGTTATAGAGCTGTCTGCATATCCCATTAGCCCGTTCTAGCAAGCTTTATTTAGAAAGGAGTAGCAGTAGTGATAGCTATTGAAGCTCACTGAAAGATTTCTTACTCTAAGCTATCAGGTCTCAGAGGATCGTTTCTGTGCTTATACAATATAGTCATGGTTGACTGTTTGATCTAAAGAGTGGCTCGCACTGATGGAAGACCAGAGGGAATGGCTAGGTCCTCTGTTGTCGTAGGGGACTAGGGGTCTTGAGAGGAGAGCAGGATTTCGGTGGGTGGGGTGGAGAAGACAGGTTCTTCAGGCAGAGGGGAAGGCTGTGGTCAGAGCCCAGGATGAGCAGGGTGTGGTCTGGACGTGGTGAAGAAGTGTCATGATGGCAGTGGTGGGATCCTGGCTCATGGAGGGCAAAGTTGGAAAGGTCAGGGGGTGAAGCCCTTGATGAATTAGCTTGGCCTCTGCCTCAGTGGAGGTCCTGAGAGGGAACAAATGGCTCACTCAGAGTTGGGTAATTCGAGCAAAGTCTAAGAAAGGCCTTGCTTACTAAGTCATGGGAAGAGTATACGAGCAACTACAAAGCCCGTGGGTGATAACAGCGAGGTACTAAGAGCTCACCTCTCCAGCAGGGGTGAGATAATGCAGCAGCTACCACCAATCAGAGACAGAGAAGGCTCTGTGGCAAGAGAGGGCTGCCTGACACGAGCTGAGCTGCTGCTGAAAGAGGTCTGTAGCCCTGGAAGACTTTGTAGGTCGGGGGCGTGGGGAGGTGATAAACTCGCTCACCTCACTCTGCTCCTCCCTCTGGTTTCCTGATCCACATTGGCTGGTCCTTCCCAGAAGTCAGAGGCCAAGGGAGGCCAGTGAGTCAGTCCCTCCTGCTCAGCCCTCTGCACACAGAGCACGTGGAGAAGGGTGGCAGTGGATATTCAGAAGGGCAAGGGGAAGATGCGGGAGTATTTTTGAACAGCCTTTGAACAAAGCTCAGTGTAAAAAAAGGAATATCTCAGATGTATTAACCCAGGAGCAGTTATGCAAGTTAAGGAGGGTAAGAGGTTAGAGGCAAGGATTTGGCATTTTGCACAGCGTAAATTAATAAGGTCCTGGGCCAGGTTGTGACAAAGGGAACAGAAACCAAGGAACAAATGTGAAAAGCGTTATAAAGAATTGTAATTCATACAGCCCAATTTGTGGCTCTCTCTGCAGTATTATTATCTTCAGCTTTAGATTTCTAGCTGTTATGAGTGTAATTTGTGAGTTTAGAGTTTGGCAACAGCAACTCTCTTCTTTAATCATTTTTATCGGATGTACTTTGCTTTTTGATTTTCTTATTTGATATTCGGTTCTTGTAGAAGACACAGCTCGGTGCTTCAGTTTAGTTTGAGAAATACTAACACCTTACAGAATACCAAAGGAGAGTTCAAACTTCAGGTGGCTCTCTGATTGCATTCAACATGTTCCTGATGTAAGGAATATTTTTCATCAGTTCTAAAAATTAAGCTATTTTAATTGCTCTCTCTAATAAGTAAAAAACATGTTAGATAATTATCTTAATCTATAAGATCTATCCATTTCCTTTTAATATACTCATTTATCTTCAGCAAAATATATGCATAAAGGGTCTGTCAGAATAACCTACTCTGATCTCAGTAGCTGAAATAATATAAAGGCACAATAGCTCAGTCTCACTCCTCGTGTGATCGTTCAAAAGTGAAGAGCAAAAAAAAAAAAAAAAAAAAAAAAAGTGAAGAGCATGCTGCACTGTATTTTGGGTACTCACCTCTCAAGGAAGCTTCTCTGTTTTATCCTCTGTAGGAAGATAAAAAGTAATTTTATCAAGAGACAATGCCAACTGAAGAGCCAAAGTCTATTTTCATTCCCTTTCCCCTTTAACTCCACTTCAATCAGCCTGTAAAATGTTATTTTGCAGGAATAAAATTCCTGTTGGCCTTCTCAGATCTCTCTAAGCATTTCTTCAGCCAACCCTTATGCTGGGGGAGCCAGGTCAAAAGGGGCAGGGTCTGGAGGCCTGGGAGCTATTTGGACCAGGTTCTCAACACTCCGTGTTTAAACTCACCTGCTGAAGAAGATCCAGGTGTTCCTGGGAGTTGCTGAAATTTCTCCCGATGTCAAAGAGGCAGAAAGTCTCCTGCTGGCAGATGCTGACCCAGTCCTGGTATTCCCCTGGGTCAGGGATGCGATCCAGAAAGATCCGATACGCTTCCCACACTGCTTCCTGGCACACTGCAAGGCGGCGCCATGAGGAGGGAAAAACGGCCACATCCTGAGAAGATGCCCTTCTCCCAACCCAAGCCCAATCTTAAACATGGCAAGCTCCGTCATGACTTATGCTGATGCAATAGCCTATAGCCCATAGAGATGAATTCATTTAACAAATATTTATTGAGCCCCTATATGCACCATGGAGTAAAATAAAAGAAGGGAGATAGAAATACAGGCTTCTGTGTGTGTGTGTGTGTGTGTGTGTGTGTGTGTGTGTGTAAGACTGCTATTTATAATAGGGTGGTTGAGGAAGGCCTCATGATCAAGGTGACTTTTGAACAGTTTGGGAAGAGGCCCCCAAGGCTGGAGAATGCTGGGCACATTGAAAAAACAGTCAAAAGGTCACTGTGGCCAGAGCAAGGCTGAGAGTCATAGAGGATGGACATGGAAGTATGTGGTGAGAGGCACAGAGATGGCGCAGGTCTTGCAGCCCAGTCATCTTCAACTGGGGCACAGGTTCCCCGCTGTATCTGCAGACTTTCCGAGGGGTAAACAGGCACACAGACGTTTAAAGAGACTCAGTTTCTAGATCTCAGCTTCCCTGTCGTGCTTTCCTAAGTTTGTTTGCCCAACAACACATGTTTCCTTCCTCACTTTCCCTTTGGCCGTCACCCTTCCCCCATCTCCCCATCCGTAGTCTTCCTGTGATGGCCCAGGGCCCCTAGGTTGCCACACAAAGGGTATTTGAAATAACTGTGTTTGAGATTAAGACAGGGAGTGAACTTAGTCAAGGGCAAACACACAGTTTTTGCAAGTAGGGCAGTTTCTGATGCTTTGCCTTCAACACCTTAGAAGACGTCCTAATGAAGTTGACAGCTGATAGATCATTAAAAATAATGATGGCAGATCACGATGTGATTGTTAGCATAAAATGCCAGAGGAACTTAAGAAAAAGGATGCTACTGTAACAAAACTCCATCTGTTCCCATCTACTTATTTATGTAACATGTCTTCTCAGCATTTAAGTGAAACTAAGGAAAAGAATAGGAATAAAATGGATGTTAAATCCTGTCTACTGTTAGCAATACATAATAGGAATAATAAATAATGGCACATGAACTAATAGAGGGACAGCACCAAAGCAACCCCATTTATCCAGAGGCAGAAACTAGTGGAGCTTAAGCTATAGGCCCTTCATTTAAATTGGCCCCTTCCAAAGCTTTGTTCCTAATTTTGTATCTATAAACATTAGTTACCCCAAACCAATATATGAGCTTATATCCATCAATAAAAAATTAAAAACTTTTGTCAAACTTATATCTACTTCCTTTAATCAATTATATATTAAAAATAATTATAAATGCAACTGAATCCAGAAGAAATTTCTGGAAATAAGTAAAAAGTGTAATTTCAATTTACGTGCATTTTTGTTACTGAGAAGTATTTTAGAGCAACCCATAACAGACTTTCAAGTATGACCTAAATTACTTTAAGATAAGACTCTGCAGTGTGAGGTGGGATGGAAACGTGAGTGTGTGGAGGAAAAGGGACCATGTGACATTGCCTGCTGTTTGGAAGGGTTTGTTCATGCATTTGTAGAATACTTGATGGTAAGTATTGAGTATCTATGACAGATTCCACTGTATATACGAGAATGCTTTAATTCCTATCTTATTTTCAATATCAATATTTACAGCTCACCAAAAGCTACATCTTATCCAATTATTTAAGCTTATGATGAAAACTTTAGATGTCAACAGAAAAGCTCTCAAGAGGGCACCTAATTTAAAAATTATTTTAGGGGATTAAGTTAGGAAAAAAAGATAGAAGACTTTGGTCCTAAGCAATTGTAATATGTTGATCTTTAACTCTGGGGGGATGAGGAGCAAGGCGATGCTTTGGAGTAGAAGCTGACATCACCTGACTTTCTAAAGAAACCCTTTGACTGCCATGCAGAGAAAAGGGGTTATGGGTTATGGGGAGGAACAAGGTATGAGAAGCCCAGTCCGGAGACTCTTGCTCCAGTGCTTTACCTTCCCTCACTCCCCACTTGGTCCACATCTGGGTTTCTCTTAACTTTCTGTTTTAAGAGGCAAAGAGAATTCCATACCAACAGAAGCTCAGGTCATTTACTAGCAGCAACCTGACCAGAACCCACAGACCCTGGTGGGGGGGGTGGTTTGCAGTGCCCACCACCTCAAAAGTGCCATCAAGTTTTCCACATTTGAGGCGTGTGTTGCCTGGGGTTTTTCCTACATCATCAAACAGGCTAGGCTGAGACATTAAGCAGAAAGGCTGAGGTTCTGTGGTCAGATCTCAAGCAACTGTGGGGATACTGGAGAGGCAAGGCTCTGACTTTCTCCAAAATCCTTGTGGCAATCCTTCTCCAATAGAGTCAGACAAAGATGGTGCAGAAAGGTAAACCGAGAGGTTAGAAAAATCCAACTTTTCAGAGGTTTTCAGACTCCTCCCAGCCCTGAGGTCCTTTGATGCCTCAACTTTCAAGGTTTTAATTTGAGGCTCCCTTAGCAAGGATGGATGACTCTGCCAGTGAGTCATGGGCTGGTGCTCCTGTGCTCTTGATCACAGAAGGATTCTGTGCCTCCTGATTTGTGCTGAGCTTCCAGGATGCCAGAAAAATGACATAGGAGGAGTCACCAAAATCCTGCCTCTCAAAAATCGTCTAAAGAAAAGATAATGGTCCCTGTTTCATCCTGACATTTTGATCACTGTAGACGACAGTGCCCCAGGGAAATAATTCTTCAAGCAGCTCCAGGCATTTGTGCTTCAGGGAGAACGTTCTCTCAGAGCCTTTGGGAAAAGTAGGTTTTAATAAGGACGAGGGCTTTCTGTGTTCCTGAGGTGGGAGAAAGGGCCGCAGGTGGAGGAACGGGATTACCTGGGCATCTTATCAATATGAGAATGCAGATTATGAAGTAGTTCTGGTGAGCCACCTGGACATCTGCGTTTCTCACAAGCTCCCAGGTGACGTGATGCTGCTGGTCTGTGGACAGCAGTTTGAGTAGCAGGAACTAGGATTCCCTTCACCTTTAACTTTCTCCGAGTCACACATGAACGTGAAAGAAAGATCTAGCTTTTAATATTGGAGTTGGGAGAAAGAGAGAGTGGAGAGAGATAGAGGAAGGGAGGGAGGGAGAGAGAGGGAGAGACATGGGGAGGGGTGAAGTCACAAAGGACTCACAGAGGACTTTGAAGGGGGGCGGTCACAGAGGAGAGAGTTTGCATGGTGAGAGCACAGGTTCTGCCTGGGAAACTACCAGAAACGACCTTGACCCTTGTGTCTGTGCTTTCTGAGGAAATCTTGGCAATTCTATCAGGAAGCTCAGAACATTTTCCCTTGTGCTGCTTTAAGCATTGGGAAGAGAAATAGCTCAGTATTCCATTTGATTTGAGGAATGTGGGAGCTGTCTCCTCTAAGTTTGAAAAATGTCAACGGATAGTTTCATAAAAGCAGCTATGAGAACAATACCTGGGTTACTCTGTCAAAGAAACACTGCTTTATAGCTGGGTCTTATTTCTAGTTTCTTTGTGAACCAACTTGTTAGACTTAAGAAACCCATGCTGGTGAACAGTAAAATTTCATATCACCCAGGGGCAGCCATAAAGATAATAGGCTGTCATTGCTGTGGGGAGAAAAACAGTGGTTTGTTTCATCCAGGGAAGCAAGAATGAAAGAGGCAAACCTAATCAAGAATAAAGAGCTAAGAATAAAATTCAGAGCGAAAAATCTGGTGGCAGCAATAAATAGTCTATTCTACAAATACCTGTGATGAATCCTATTTGTGAACATCGTAAAGGATTAGAAGTTACGTGAAAATAGTTAGCAACAGCTATGTTCCTAGTCAATGTGATGCATATCCCACGTATTTATGCTTCTATCCATTAACAAGTAACATGAAATTTACCAGTGTCATTGTCTGATCAATGTGGAGGTACATCCAAAATGAATGCTTTACATATGGCACTGTCTTTTCTTTGCATTCCCAATGACCTCTTTTCTTCTGCATCCATATGCAGAGGTGCTCTGCTAGGACCTCAGAATTTTAATACGGTGCACTTGATTTTCTGTAATTAGAGTCCTCCTTCTGACTCTGATCCAGTAGCTGTCATTTCTCTGCAGATGTGGCTTCTGTCCGAAAGCAAGTATCTTTTTACTTCCACATAAAATGAGACATATGAGGAACATAGGGCTTGATTTTTTTAAATTTAATTTTATTTATTTTTGGCTGCATTGGGTCTTCGTTACTGCGTGCGGGCTTTCTCTAGATGCGGTGAGCAGGGGCTACTCTTCATTGCGGTGCACGGGCTTCTCATTGTCGTGGCTTCTCTTGTTGTGGAGCACGGGGTCTAGGCGTGCGGACCTCAGTAGTTGTGGAACATGGGCTCAGTAGTTGTGGTTTGCGGGCTCTAGAGGTCAGGCTCTGTAGTTGTGGCGCACAGGCTTAGTTGCTCTGCGGCATGTGAGATCTTCCCCGGCTGGGGCTCGAACCCGTGTCCCCTGCATTGGCAGGCAGATTCTTAACCACTGCGCCACCAGGGAAGCCCAAGGCTTGATATTTTTGATACTGTTAGTTAATTATGCTTCTTAAACCCAATAAGGACACCCAGATTAATTCAACTTTTGCACATCTTATAGATGTAAATACTTAAGAACTTGGTGGGAAGTTAGTTGATGGCATAGTTTTCCGTTGTCAGAATGTGCAACACATCACAAGCTAGAATTGAACCAGCTTGCTCTAGTCAATAGCCTTGAAATAGAGCAGGGTGACTGTGCTCTTTGGGGCGGAAGCAAACATCTATTATGATCAAGGTGGAAATCAGTAAACGTCCTCAATTTTCACATGTAAGGTGACTTGCGTTTAGGATGCAGCCAGACAAGCTACCTGGGGAGTTTAATAGCAGTTACCAAAGATTCTTTTCTTTCAGTTAAAGAAGAAGCCATGGGATTTTTTTTCATCCACGATAAGTGAATGGCAAGGACAGCTACTGCTGGCTGTGGTGTGATTGAACTCCATCATGATTTCCGGGAATGCTGTAAGAGTCCTGTAATGTTGTCTTGGGGTAAAAACTGCACTGTAACTCTGATGGAAATCACGGTAATTGTGCTGTAAATCCCATTAACACCCCTGTTTATTTATCTTGGTAACCACTGCTAATTTGTGCCTCCAGGTTTCCCAGCTTCAGACATTTTTACTGGATCAGCAATAAACAACTGAAACTTACCAAGAAGGCAGGGAGGACTGGGATTGTAATGTGGTTTTTGAAAAGTGAAACCTTAAGTCATAAATCAACTTGCACAGATTCCTGACACTGCAATCATCCTGTGCTTCTTACAACATTAGGAGTTAATAGTGGGCTTTGGCAAAAATAAAACAAAGAGGTAAAACGCAGAGGCCAAGGCTTTCTGGTGGCTTGTTAAATGCTTTCATGGTTCTGTGTTGCACAGGACATGGTTTTAAAACATACAAGCACAGATCTACCATAGTTTCGAAGGCTTATTATTCATAACTCTCAAAGCAGTTGGCTGATTTTTATAACTCCTGTGACTGAATGAGAGACTGGAAGTTCTGTGCTGAACACAACCTTGGGATGGATGAAAGGGAAGGGATGAAGAGAGGGAAAATCTGAACAGGCTGCGCCTCTTTCCTTACCTCTTAATCTATAATAAGCTTGAAGACTTGCTAAAATCTGTTTCATGGATTCCTGTGGACAGACTTTAAGCCCAGTTGGGAAAAATGCTGATCTTTTGGTTCGATGCTTTGCCAAATCGAATATTCGTCTCATTGTTGACACTTTGTAACTTTTTCCGGTATTTTCAGTTGTTTCAATTCTTGCGGCATTGTCTATGTCTTTAATTTCAGAACTGTATATTTTAATGGAGAGATCTGTAAAAGAAAGATTGATTTCCTGGTAATACTACTCAGCCATAAAAAAGAATGAAATAATGCCATTTGCAGCAACATGGATGGACCTAGAGATTATCAGACTAAGTGAAGTAAGTCACACAGAGAAAGACAAATATCATGATATTGCTTATGTGTGGAAGCTAAAAATATGATACAAGTGAACCTATTTACAAAACAGAAACAGACTCACAGACATAGAAAACAAACTTATGGTTATCAAAGGGGAAAGGAGCAGGGAAGGATAGATTAGAAATTTGGGATTAACAGATACACAGTTCTGTATATAAAATAAACAACAAGGACCTACTGTGTAGCACAAGGAGCTATATTCAATATCTTGTAATAACCCATAGTGGAAAAAATCTGAAAAGAATATACACATGTATAACTGAATCATTTTGTTGTACACCTAAATCATGGTAACTCAACTATATTTCGATTTAAAAAAGATTGATTTCCTGATGAATATATACATTTGTGTGCTGTAAGTGAAGCATATAATAAATGGATGGAAAAAACTAAAAATTTGATCCTGAGGGTTATGGAAGTTCTATTTTGCTGCAGCTTCCAAATGTGATATTTCAATGACGACATTTTCAGAAATCAGGGAATAGCATAATGGGCTGATCAAGCATATTTAAAAAAAAGAAAAACAAAAACAACATTTCGAATCATGTTGCCCTTAGGAACTGCCAAATATTGAAACCTTTTCCCACACATCTCTCTAAAAATCACTCCCCACTTAGCACTCAAGCCTCCCGAGAGATGCCTCTTTAGATAGACATTATAATTCAAGTGGGGAATGATATAGCATTGTGGTACCCAGAGGTGTACTCTTGATGAGGAAGTGGAGTGCTTCTATAAACCTAGGGGAAAAAATGCAACAAAACAACTCCCCTGCCTGTTAGCAGCAGCCCTAGGATTTCTCTGAGGGCAGGGTTCCGGGGGTGGCAATCTGGTTGAAAGTGATTTGGGGCCTTAGAGTTTCATTTACAGAGCAAGCTTGATATTTTATGCGAGATGATGAGAGAAGGGATGGAGGGGAGGTCAAAGAGACGGTGTTGGCAGAAGATTAACCTCCCGGAGCCATTCATCTGCTGGCACTGAGGTGTCTGGTAGGGTTAGGTCTGGATTTCATTTTTAGCTTTGTAGACCTCTCATAAAAATAACTTACATTCACTGAGTACTACTTTATTTTGAATTTTTTCCATCGGTATTATTTTATATCACTCTCAGAAAAGCTCTAGTGTATAGACGAAACAGATACCATTTTTCTCAGTTTGCCACTCAGTCAGGTACTGAGGCCTAGAGGTGTCAGAGCATGTTAACAGTGTGATCAGATCTCCACTCTTCCTCTCCCACTCCGTCTCTTTCCTTTCAGCCGTTCTACCGTTTAAGAAAGGAATTACTGATGCACAGTTGGGACCACTCACTCTGGCCCCTGGAGACCACCAGCATGTGGCTTATAGAGATTTAAGTTCCCATTTTGTTAAAGAAGGCTCTCCAAATTCCTTTGTGAATGAAAACCAAAAGAACAGAAAGGAGATGGTTTATACACAAAGTAGAATTTAGTAAAATCAGCATCCCCAGAATCTTTCAATTTATCCAAGAGTAAACCAATGAAAAAATACGAAATGGAGCCAATTACAAACATAGGTATCAATAGGAAAGAGTATTAATATTGCCTGGTTCTTTAGGAGGCCGAGTCCTCCACTCTCTTGCCCCCATTACTGTACCTGACAGGCAAAACCATAACCAGGGTTAAATACCACTCTTTGCCTTCTCCTCACGGGCACCCTAGTGGCTGAACATGGCTGGAGAAAAACAACCATTAGGACTCACTTTAAATTTATGATCCTTCAACAATATCACACTACATTTCTCTGGTCCATTGAATTTCTCTCTCTCTCTTGGAGAACTACACACAACTTTTCTCAGATTTCCTGCACTTCCTGCCAATTCTCACTCTCAGCTGATGACCTTGTTTCACATTTTATTGAGATCAGGAGGACCCAGAATATAACTTTTCAGATTCCCAGCACTGCATCCACTCGCTGGCTGCATCTGTGCTCAAATACTCTGCTTTTCCTCCTGTGACTATTTGATGACTGGTCCGTGCTCCTGTCTAAGCCCAATTCCTTTACTTATGCACTGGATCCCAGCGTTTTCACCTCGCAAGGGCGTTCTTCCAGAAACCCTCCTTTCATTCACCTACTGAATCATTTTTCTCTCTTTCTACTGGATCGTTCCTATCAGCCTGCAAACATTCTATTATTTTCTCCTTCTACCTAAAAGATTCTTTCTTGATAGCACTTTCCCTCCAGCCATTGACCCATTTTTCTATTTGCACTTAGAGCAAAACTCTTTGAAAGATCTGTTTTTACTTCCTTTCCTGAAACAAAGCAAGGTCCTGTATGAGTGAGGGAGGATTCCCCTGACATCACATGCAAAGCTATCAACATTTCCTCTCTTCATTCCCTCCTCTTTTTTCCTTCCTTCTTTTCATTTATTTATTATTTTTATTTTTTATTTTGATGTTTGCAGTGTGCTCGTAGAGCCCGGTGTACTCAACGTGCTATTGTGACACTTCACCAGAAGGTGTCGCTATCGAACACATAATATAATGAGAGCTGAAGGTTGGAAAACGGAACCCCGATCATCGGTTCTTTGACTTTGGGATTGTGCGTGTTCGGTACTGACATTTGTTGATGAGTGTGGTGGTGAAGGTTGTGATTTTGAAGCAAAACAGACCATTTGAGGAAGAGCTGAGACGTAGCATGGTGGGATGGACTCCCATTGAGCTGGGAGGTTCTCCTGAAAGGCCTGGCAGATGGGAAATATCAGTATCTATATGGCGGGAAGAGGACTGCAGGTCCACAGGCAGTCAACTTCCAGCAGACTGAGGAAGGTGGTCAACACCGAAGGTTTACACTGGGGTTTAAATTAAATTTCTTTAACCGCTCACTCCTGGAGCTGACGCAGTTCCCGCCATCCAGGATAGCTGTGACAAGTTTGGAAATGTCCAAATGTACAGAAAGGGAAATTAATGAACAACGATTCGATTCAAACACTGAACTCAAACATTACATTATCCTGAGAAAAAATCAGATCTCGCTGGGGTGGAGAGGTAACTCTGAAATACTGGGCTTTGGTCCCTTCATGTATTGTGTTAAAATTAGATTGTCTAAGCATCGCATAAACATGTCCACTAGTTCACGTGACGGTCAGCCCTTCAGTCAAAAGTATCTTTTCCACTCTAGGTTCTAGGCTGGTAGGGCTCCATGTTTTTTTTTTTTTTTTTTGCTGTACGCGGGCCTCTCACTGCTGTGGCCTCTCCCGTTGCGGAGCACAGGCTCCGGACACACAGGCTCCGCGGCCATGGCTCGCGGGCCCAGCCGCTCCGCGGCATGTGGGATCTTCCGGGATCGGGGCACGAACCCGTGTCCCCTGCATCGGCAGGCGGACTCTCAACCACTGCGCCACCAGGGAAGCCCAGGGCTCCATGTTGACTGGCATCCTGGAAACCTCCCTCTTACCTCCCTATTACATCACTGAAGAGTTTCTTTTTTTCCTTCCTGTCCCAAAGTTGGCCTCCAATCATAGATTGCTTACAAAGTTTCCATTTCAGGGCTCAGGCTTGCCCGCCAGGCAGCCTCTTTCTTGGTTATGTATTCAAGGGGCTCCTTACCAGCCTGTTTGGACCAATTCTCACCAGACTCTCTCCTCTAGAAGAATGTTTTCTCACCATCTAACCCTGCAGGCTTACAATCTAGGATTACTGTACACATATGGTGACAGTAACAGACAACAGAAAAAGGAGAATGGGGTGTTCGCGGCAGCATTGTGGTGAGAGTAACAGCCACTGGTAAAAGCACTTAGTGAACCCACTATATTTTCCTAAGGGAAAAGGCTGCGATGTCCTAATGAATGAATTAACAGGAGAGGAGACAAAAGTTACTGGAATTCCTCCAGAATAAAAATCTCCATTTGAAGAACAGAACTCCACAGAGAGAAAGTGGGTAACCCTCCAGGACCAAATCAATAACTGGAAGTCTTAAAACATAAAAATTTAATCTTGCATATGCTTTCCAGACCTTACCAAAAAAGAATAAACAGTTCTGGCTTTTTTGCAAACGCTCAGCTTGCTTGTGATCTGTTACATCCCAGTCCCGGCCCCTCTGTGAGCGGAAATGCTCAATTACGCACCTGAAATTTTTTTCTGCCAAAGAGCAAGGGAACTAAACGTACATTGTGTTTAACATACCTGAACATGCCTCAGAAATTATGCAGTTGTACTGAACACTTGCTTAATGCTGTTCCAGAAAATTGCATGGATTTTAAGCACACTGTCTTCTGCATGATCAAGTGGAGATGACAAGAGCCCCTACATCTTGCTTTCTCCTCTATCTTCCTACGTGTGGCTCCCAGTGAAATTCCATTCTGACAAGCCTGCTGCAAGCGAGTAAATGGTGGAAAAGAGGACCATAGAAATCAGGGAAAATTTCAGTGATTTTCTGTAATGAGATACGAAGCCAACGCAGTCCCACGATAGTCAGCCTACAGACTGATGATCGGTGATGCGGGGTGGATGCCACACCGTTGCCCTCCCTGAAGCTTTGGAAACTTGGGTGCCACGGCAGCCTTCCTTGTCTCCACACCACTACCCCCTGCTGAGGGTGCAAATCAGTGCCCCCTTCTCTCAAAGCATTAGGGCGGTTGCACTGTTTTTCTTCACATTGCAAAAATAGGTTTGGCCATTGCATTTCTACATCAGAAGGAAAGGGTTAGGACCCTGGAAAACCATTGTAAGAAGTAAAGCTTGCTATCTTCTATTCTAATATGTATTTGCATGGATACATATGTATTGATAAGTCCATCTCACTGCACTAAAAAAAAGAGGAAGAACCAAATCTATAGGTGAGATGCCGAGAAATTTTGCTGAGGGTGTATGCGGCTTGGTGAGAGGGCAGGGACCGAACGGAAGTTGAAGGGAGAAGTAGAAAAGAGAAAGGGGAACAATAGGGTCCTACTGTAGAGCACAGGGAACTATGTTCAATATCCTGGGATAAACCACAATGGAAAAGAATATGAAAAAGAATATATATATACATGTAACTGAATCACTTTGCTGTATAGCAGAAATTAACACAGCATTGTAAATCAACTATATTTCAATGAAAAATAAATAAACAACAACAACAAAAAGTACCTACCAAGTTAAAAAAAAAAGAGTTCATTAGAATTCTGGAAAAGCATTAAAGATAATGGCATGAAAATATATTTTGTTGATCTAATTTTTATAAAATAATGATCTGTTCATATACATGGAAAAATCTAAAAAGATCTATAAAAATGTTAATTATAGATTTCCAAAAAAGGAAAGAGAGAGGGGGGGGTCTCTTTTGTGCTCTGGGGGGATGATCTTTGAGCAAGTGGGGTCCTGAGCTCTTCAAGTCTGGTAGGTGTCAGGGAGTGGACAGGCAGGGGTCCAGCAGGGCAGGGTCTTGGGCCCAGAACAAAAATGGGTGCTCACTCCCCACCCCTTTCATGGGGAGACAGAGGAGGATGTTGAGTAAGGGTAGAAGCAAAAGACCGGCCTTCTGTGTCCTCAGAAAGGAGAGCAACGCAACTGAGGCACTTGTCCTGGGGTAGCTTGAAGGGCTCATAGCCTGCCTTCATCTAAGGTGAGGAATCCTTCACAACAAGCCTCCTGGCCAAGGCCCGTTCACAGCCACCTGCCGGTTCCAGACGCACTGTTCCTGCTGCAATTCAGGACCATGGGATGCCCTTGACTCTCAGGTGCCCTCAAGGTCTGCATTCGTGTGTCAGAGGTTGTGAGAAACCACAGTATCAACACTTAGCTTCTTCCTGCGGTGCTAAATTTACTTGAGCATTTTAGCAGCGAAGTTTAAAATGTGAAGGATTGTAAATGATTTTCACATGAATACATAAGCAAAATCAGCAAAATCCTTTCTCCCCCAAATAAGCCAATCTTGAAAGTTAGAAGAGTAGGATATTTCTATAAGCTGTGACTAACGGTAAAGTATATTTCTTTGGAAAACGGTGAGTGGAGTTGGTTTAGTGCTGAGGTCAGGTTGAAGTAAACAGCATGTGAAACTGAGGTGAGAACAATTATGTTGCAGTTGCTGGCTAGCCTAGCTAAGGCTTGTTTTCAGGAGTTGACAGAGAGAAACAGTGTTTTCCCCAGTAGCTGGATGTTTTAGTACCCCTCCAATCACCCTGGATAGGCAGATACCTTCTCCGTATCTGTGTAGGACCAACCCTGTTAAGCCACTTTTAATCATCTCTTCCTTACATTAACTTAACTTCTACTAACCTTTTTCTGCTTCCCAATTTTTAACCCATCATGTAAATTTTGGGGGCACCATCTCCATTGGTTTCAGAATGTGGAGTTTAAATAAATACACAGGTTATGAATAAGAGAATCAGAATGGAATTTTACAAGCTAATCTGAGACCTGCAGATGATGAGTTGTATCTCACAAATGTATGGGATGTGATAGTTTTCAGAGCATTTTTCTAGCCTGGCTTGACAGAAAGTTTGAATGATATGGAAACCAAAGGGTTTCGCTGGAACAACAGTACCAGGTCATTCACAAGCTGGAGGCAGAGTCTGTCCACCATCTGCTTGGAAGTGGGTGGAGATGACAAGTAGCAGGAAATCACAAAGACCTACAAATAGCCTATAAAAAAATCCCCCAAATTAGGAGGAAGCTAACTTCAGAAGCTGGGAGTGCACTGAGGAAGTAGCAGGGGGCAGGGAGATAGATTTGCTTATGGGACACATTAACCACTCTCCTCTGGTTCCAGCTGTGCTGGTGTCTTTCTCCCTGTGATTCCTAGGGGTGCTATATATTTGGAGAATATTTATCTCATTAGATTCTAACCATGTCTGAAGTACTCATATCAGAATCAGCTAATTTAGCCCAGCATCTTTGTTTTCTGAATCTCTTTGTTGCTGACAATTCTAATATTACAAACTATGAAACAGTTACTCTTAAGTTTTAGTGTTCTCATGTAAACCTGGTCTTGGAGTGTATTGGGAATTCTGAATAAAGAGAATTGCATGTACAGTGTTCTTGAATATATTGCCACAAAAGAATGATATTGTAGCTGCTCAAGGAGAGCAGAATTGGAACAGATTAAACAGGTTAAACAGCTATACATCTCTGCCTTTCTTATGCATGAGAAACTATCACAGTTCTTGCAGAGAAGAAAGATGAACTTCATCTTGAGTACCTGTGGGGCTGAAGTTACAGTAAGATAGCTCTGCCTTCCTGAGCCACTTCCTGAACTTGGGCAAATAATCTCGATGTGCTTCAACTTTCTTACCTACAAGGGGTATAACAATAATTCCAACACCATAGATTTGGATTAATGTTTGCATGTTATATAGTTCTGTTTTGTTTTGAAGATTAAATGAGAAAATAGGGGTCATGATTTTGCAGAAGGCCTGGCACATTGTTAGCTCTTATTATGATGTGGTACCATTTTACTTTGAGGTTTAGGGCTAGGAATAAGATAGGAATAGGATTGCCTGATTTAGCAAATAAAATATAGGACACCCAGTCAAACTTGAATTTCCAATAAACAACTATGTACATTTTAAAATTTTTAGTATAAGTATGTCCCATGCAATATTTGGGACACATTAAATATAAATGGACAAAATGTTTCTGTTAAAAGAGAAAGATTGTCAGACTACATTAAAAAAATTCTACTATATGCTGTTTTAACAGACACATTTAATGAAAAGACATAGGGAAGTTGAAATTAAAAGGATGGAAAAAAGTTATATTATGCAAACACTAATCAAAGGAAAGTTGATATAGCTATATTAATATCTAATGACATCAGAGGTCTGCTGTTAAATGTTCCATAACCAGCTCTTAGGGTTGGATGAGAAGGCCTGATTTGCAACATTTGCCAAATTTTCTGTTTTATAACTCTCCCATGGCTGATTTCAAGCCACCAATGTGCTATTATTGAACACAGATTTGGGAAGAGATGTGAGCAACTGGCTCCTGTATGTCAGTATGGGCCAGTTCCAGCACATCAGTGGACAAATTTCCTTATTTGGCTGAAAGCATTACAAAGATGATGATAGTCACATCATAATGGTAAAAATTTAAAAGTCATCAGAAAGATGTAAAAAGTTATAATTTTATGTACTTAATAATATTACCTTAAAATATATAAAGGAAACCTTTGACAGAACAATAAAGAAAGTAAAATCAACAATAATAGCAGGTGGATTTTAAGAGATCTTTCTGGTAACTGATAGAACAAGCAGAAAAAAATCGATAAAGGTACAGAGGATTGAAAACATCACAAAAATTGACTTAATGAACATTATAAAACAAAAATATAATATAGTATATTTTATATTATATATAAAATATACTTTATTTTCAAGCACAGTGAGAACATACAAATATTGACTGTATATTGGACTGTAATGCACGTACATTATGTTCTCAGACCAACAAAGAAGTAAGCTAAAAATCAGTTTTAAAAAACAACTGGAAAATTCCCTATATGTTTGGAAATCGAAAAAAAATACTTATAAATAACCCATAAGTCAGTGAAGAAATCATGCTGGTTATTAGAAATATCTTTATCAAATGACAAACTTTTACATAATAAAACTTGTGGGATATAGCTAAATCAGTACTTGAAAGGTAAATTTATCGCATTAAAATGCCTATTTTAGAAAAAGAAGAAAGCTAAATATTAATGAGCTAAGCATCTATCTCAAGAGGTTAACAAAAGAAAAAAATAAAAGAAAATACAAGAAAGAAGATGAGTAGAGATTAATAAAATATAAAAGAGAAGATAACATAAAAGAGAAGAAAAAGACATATAAAAGCCAAAAACTTTTCCTTTGAAAATACTAATTACAGAAACAATATACATAAGAAGGAGAAGATACACTTAATTACTATCAGGATTGAAAAGGGGGACATCATTATATTTTCCATAGACATGAAAAACTTAACAAGAGGGTATGAATAATGTTTGTCAATAAATTTGAAATTTTATATGAAATGGATAAATTCTAGAAATATACAAATTACCAAATAGGAAGAGACAGGTAACCTAATTATTATCACCTTTAAAAAATTGACTCAGGGCCTCCCTGGTGGCGCAAGTGGTTGAGAGTCCGCCTGCCGATGCAGGGGATACGGGTTCGTGCCCCGGTCTGGGAGGATCCCATATGCCGCGGAGCGGCTGGGCCCGTGAGCCATGGCCGCTGAGCCTGCGCGTCCGGAGCCTGCGCGTCCGGAGCCTGTGCTCCGCAACGGGGGAGGCCACAACAGTGAGAGGCCCGCATACCGCAAAAAAAAAAAAAAAAAAAAAAAAAATTGACTCAGTAATCAAATATCCTTTCATAAATATAACTCTTTAGCTTCATCAGAGAGTTCTATCAACTATTCATGGAAAAAATAACTTTATTTTCATACAAACTCGTACAAAACCTGACAAGGAAACTATGTGAAAAAAATCATAATCCAATCTTGCTTATGAATATTAATGTAACAATTTGAAATAAAATATTAGCAAATGGAATCCAGCAGCATGTGAATAAAGGTCATGACCAAGTTGAAGTTATCTCAGGAATGTAGGGTTGGTTTAATATTTGAAAATTTATTAAGGTAATTTTTCACATTAATGAATTAAAAGAGAAAAACCATTTGGTAATCTCAATAGAAATAGAAGAAGTACACAATACATTTCTATATTTATCCATGATTAAAACTCTTAGGAATAGCAAGGAACATTTTTTTACACCCTAATATAGGGAATTTTCAAAGACAGAACAAACACAAAATCTAAAACAAACATCATACTTAATGGTGAACTATGAAAGAATTCTCTTCAAGATCACTAACAAGGAAAGGATGAATGCAATCAGCATTTCTCTTTAACATTATCCTGGCTGGGCTATGAAAGGCAGTAAGAAAATATAGAGAAAGAAAAGATACAAAGACTGAATAGAAAGAACCCAAATTCTCTTTATTCACAAATGATAATGGAGAAAACTCCAAAGGATTGCTAGTGAATTTTCAGAATAAAGATTGTTCAGCAAAGCTCTGGCATATAAAACCAATTACTTTTTTACATAGAAATGTAATAAGGCCAGACACTATCAAACTCTTAGAGGAAAACATAGGCAGAACACTCTATGACATAAATCACAGCAAGATCCTTTTGGACCCACCTCCTAGAGAAATGGAAATAAAGACAAAAATAAACACATGGGACCTAATGAAACTTCAAAGCTTTTGCACAGCAAAGGAAACCATAAACAAGACCAAAAGACAACTGTCATAATGGGAGAAAATATTTGCAAATGAAACAACTGACAAAGGATTATTCTCCAAAATTTACAAGCAGCTTATGCAGCTCAATATCGAAAAATTAAATAACCCAGTGCAAAAAATGGGCCAAAGACCTAAACAGACATTTCTCCATAGAAGATATACAGATTGCCAACAAACACATGAAAGGATGCTCAACATCACTAATCATTAGAGAAATGCAAATCAAAACTACAATGAGGTATCATCTCACACCAGTCAGAATGGCCATCATCAAAAAATCTACAAACAGTAAATGCTGGAGAGGGTGTGGAGAAAAGGGAACCCTCTTGCACTGTTGGTGGGAATGTAAATTGATACAGCCACTATGGAGAACAGTATGGAGTTTCCTTTAAAAACTAAAAATAGAACTGCCATGCAACCCAGCAATCCCACTACTGGGCATATACCCTGAGAAAACCATAATTCAAAAAGAGTCATGTACCACAATGTTCATTGCAGCTGTATTTACAATAGCCAGGACATGGAAGCAACCTAAGTGTCCATCAACAGATGAATGGATAAAGAAGATGTGGCACGTATATACAATGGAATATAACTCAGCCATAAAAAGAAACGAAATTGAGTTATTTGTAGCGAGGGGGATGGACCTAGAGTCGGTCATACAGAGTGAAGTAAGTCAGAAAGAGAAGAACAAATTCCATATGCTAACACATATATATGGAATCTAAGAAAAAAGAAAAAAATGGTTCTGATGAACCTAGTGGCAGGACAGGAATAAAGACACAGATGTAGAGATTGGACTTGAGGATACAGGGAGGGGGAAGGATAAGCTGAGACGAAGTGAGAGAGTAGCATTGACATATATATGCTAACAAATGTAAAATCGATAGCTAGTGGGAAGCAGCCACATTGCATGGAGAGATCAGCTCGGTGCTTTGTGACCACTTAGAGGGGTGGGATAGGGAGAGTGGGAGGGAGGGAGATGCAAGAGGGAGGAGATATGGGTATATATGTAATGTATAGCGGATTCACTTTGTTATACAGCAGAAACTAAGACAACATTGTAAAGCAACTATACTCCAATAAAGATGTTAAAAAATGTAATAAGGAGGCCGTTTACATGATCACAATTAATATCAAGTGGCTAGGGATAAGTCCATGATATGGAGCCCTTTAAAAAGTCATTATGCAACTTAATTGTAAGGTACTAATAAAAGGAGCGATAATCCATGTTGTTGGTAGAAAGACTTAATGCTCTAAAAGTGTCAATTTTCCCCAAATTCATCTATGGATCCAACACAATTCCAGTTCAACCTCCATAGGATTTTTGTGGAACTTGGGGAGCTAATTTTAGAATGTATTAGGGAAGAGTGGAGAGTCAAGAATAGCTGAGACACTCCTGTAGAAAGAGAACTAAGCCAGGGAAACATGGTTACAAGATTTCAAGATTATTATAAATTTGAAATAATTGAAACAATGTGGTGTTAGCTCAGGGATAAAAAAATGAACAAACCCATGTCCATGGCAGAAGAGGCATCACAGAGCAGAGAGAAAAGGAGAAACTATTCATTGAGTGGTGCTAAAACAATTGATTATCAGTATTTAAAAAAAGAAGAAATCGTTTCCCTGCTTCACACACACATACACACACAATAAATTGTCATGAATTAAGTATGAAAAGCAAAACATCTTTTATAAGACAATTTAGGAGACTATGAAGTTACTAAGGCTAATTCAACAACACTGAAATTAAAAATGTGTGTTCATCAAAGGCTATACCATTAAGAGAGTAAGAAGGCAAGGCTACAAACTGGCAGAAGGTTTTTGAAAGGGAACATAATTGCAAAAGGGTTGGTGTCTGCAACTTAAGAGGAACTGCTCCAAATCAGTAAGAAAAGACATATATCTCAATGAAAAAATTGGTCAAAATACTTGTCCAAGGATTTTCTAGAAGAGGAAGCACAAAAGACCCCAAAATACAGGAAAAGATACTTAACTTCATTAGTAATCAGAGAAATGCAAATTAAAACCACATTGAGACACTATTTCACCCCCAATGCAGAGTGACAAAAAATAAAAAGTCAGGCAATAACAAGTGTGGATGAGGATTTGGAGCAAAAGTGATTCTCACTCCAAAGGGCACAAACACTTAGGGAGACAATTCAGTATCACCTGGTAAAACTGAAAACATGCATTCCTCATGACACAGTGATTTCTCTCCTATTCAGAAGAGATAGATAGATAGATAGATAGAGAGAGAGAGAGAGAGAGAGAGAGAGAGCTAGAGGCTGGAGAGATTCCTGGAGAGCACCGGGGGACAATTGGGAATGTCTGTACCAGTGTTGTATGTAATGCAAAGTCCATCAACAGAAGAATGAATACACGGTGTATCCATACCAGGCAGCAGTATGTCCCAGACACCTCTCAAGCATCATCTCAGGCCCTCTTAGCCTCACCTGTCTCTCAGACCAGCTCTTCATAAGCTCTGACCCATTATGGGAGACACAAGCCCACAGTTCCTTGCCTCTTGCTGTGTCATGGTGTCTGTTTCTCCTGCCCCAGGATTTTCTGTTGCTGCTGAGGTGTGAGAAGCACCAAGACCCACCCATGGTCCATGGATGGGTACACTGGAAGTGCAGGGGAGTTAATGTCCTTTGAGGTGAACTTTTGAGGAGATCTCTTATGAATTTTTCTCCATTTACCCCTAGGCTCCTAACCTCATGGACAATCTGGAGATCCTGTAGTCTCTAAAGACAGTCCCTTGAAATCAGCAATTGGTTGCACTTGACACCAAGTGCTGGCCAGTTGGTGAGGCATCTTTATGTTGGTTTTCCCTCTTTCACTGCTTCATCTCTCATTTTCTTCTCCTCCTGTTTCCCTGAAAATGCACTCCCTAGTGAAGAGTAGCAGGTAAGCTCTTGCCTTAGGGTCTGATGTATGCAACAGTGTACATGACTCTTAAAAATATAATGGTGAGCCAAAGAACTAAGTCATAGGAGAACACATACAACATGAGATTACTTACATAAATACACAAACAAAATGAAGAAATAGTAATATACTATTTAGAGAATACATCTGTAGGTGGAAACACTAATGTTAAGCAATGACATGATTAACACAAGATTTATGACAGTAAAGGGGACGAGATCCTGGCAGAGCAGACAGGGGACTTCTAAGGTACTATTAATGTTTTATTATTTAACCTGGGAAGCAAGCATGTTATTATTATTCTCTAAATACCACATATATGTTTTGTACACTCTTGGTGTATATTTCCCAAGTAAGGAGAGCTGCGGAAAGCAATGTGTCTAGCCATGGCATGGACTCATGTAGGCTCTACAAGGAAGGCTGGAAAGGAAGGTAGGGGCAGATTGTAAGGACCCTCAAATGAAATGATTGGACCTGATTCTGAAGGCATCGGGGAGACTTTGGAAGTTCTTCTCTTTCCTTGACTTTTGGCTTAGTTTCCTTTAACCCTTTTCCTAGGGGAGCAATTATGAAAATAGATGTGGGCCGTGGTGAGTGAGGGGTCTAAAGATGGCTGGATGGAGAAACCCAAGTTGGAATGAAAGAAGATGCCTTTATAAAGGCACGCAGAAAGACACAGTTTCCTCAAGAATGGCTGAATGTAAATGGGAGAATATTTATCTACTGAATACAACCATATGCTTAGAAGTATTTATCATGGTTCTGTAGCGCTGTCATATTCTTCCCACATTCACTGGGGCCAGAAGAGAGGGGCGGCAGTGGGAGTACATTCTCAGTAAATAACCATAATGACGCACACTGTAGGTCAGACTTGGCAGTGGCATTTCCATAGATGAATTCTCATCACCACGGTTCTGCCAGTCAACCATATCAACCCTCGGTAGGATAAGCTTCAGCGTGCAGACCGCCTTGGATGCAGAGCAAAAAGTACAATCCCTCCCTTATTAATATGGTTCCATCTGACATGGTGCTCTTGATTAGTGAGGCTAAAACCCCAGTGAGACTGTTTCTCAGTCTCAGACAGGGAACTCAGACGCAATGGTTGCTGAAAACCAGACTTTGACTATGGTCATTTCCAAATATCTACTGAATTATAATATAAACCTAGAGACTATTGTGAAAAACAAACTGGATTTTTGGTTTGCCTCAAATGGATTATTTTAAAACAGGATAAGGTCTGTGAACAAGGCTGAGGTACCAAAGGTATACAGGATCTGAATTTGCATACAGGATTAGCATGCAAATAGGGTTGATATTTAAGGTGGTGGCTCGCTCATGATTGATGGAAATGGCCACGAAAGCAATAGGTCCTGTCAACGCTGCCTAATTAGCTCACACATATAATAGTCCTTCAGTGTGATCAGCAAAATAAGCCTGGAAGGGTCACAAGGCAGCAATCGCCTTTTCTTTTTAAAGCATATAATCTAATAAATGGTCTGAGTGAGGTGTGCTGCCGTGGTTTGTTCCATTGGACGTAAAGTGTCTTCAATTTACATGACTGATTTTAAGGACATCTTTTCAGGTATAATTGAAGAAAAATATCTGCCTTCAACCTTCTGGATTACACTGTTCTGAGACTGTAGCAGAGATGATAAAATATAGGAGCTGCAAAGTTAACCTGACTGTCATTGGGCAGCTATCTCAGCCATATAAATAAAGCTTTGTTCTCTGTTCATGGAGCCGCAGTGAGGAAAAATAACTTCTTGGGTAATTTTATGGAACGAGGACATATCCCAGTAGTAAAGAATTAGCAAGAACTGGAGTGTCTTCAAATGCAAATTTCCTGACATTTCACAGTTACTAAAATAAATTACCCTACCTTGGTGAGCTAATAATAACTTAGTTAAGGTTTCATTTAGTATAACCAAATATAATGCAAAAAGCCCATACTCTGATAAACACCATTTCCATTTTAGGGTTTGCTAAGGGTGGCTTTTCTCTCTTCTCTTTCTCCCACACCTCAGAATGTCACAAACAATTAGATGAAATTGTTTATGCGAAATGGAAAGGTAAGCGAATAAAGCAGTGCAGTACACATAGGATAAAACTGGCATCCGCATTATGAAAACCGAAGAGAGGTGCCTGTATCTTGATGAAGTAATTGTTCTTTGAAACTATTGAACTGTCTTTTGTTGCACTAAACGATTTGTTTAATGAATGTTTTGAAATCGAAACCATTTCATTTTTATGTATCAATGGAAAAACTACATTTGAAATCTTCAAAGCTTAAAGGAAACCTTTTGAAATATCGACATATCTCTGAATCTGTTAATATTCTGTGTTGGGTACATAGCAAACACTCCACTTGTGGAATCAAATTGGGAAAAATTACCTACCGGCATAGGAAATCTTTTGAGAAGAAATTTGGCAATATGAATCAAACACCATGAAACTGTTTATATTGCTTTGGCCCAATAACTTTACTTTAGTGAATTCATGCTAGGAATCTTAAATACTGAGAGAGCTTATGCGCAAAGATATTCATTGCAATGAATATCTTAATATCATAACAACAAAACAATTAGAAACAATTCTTTCTCTTTCGTTGAGTATTTAGATAAAGCAAATCATGATATCAACTGAAAGGCACATTATGCAGCCAATAAAATGATGCTTGTCAAAGCAAGATAGCAATGTAGACCATTCATCTGATGCAAAAGATGTGCAAAAAGCCTCATATAAAATTGTGTGTGCAGTAGAACTGCAATCATGTAAAGATTGAATAAGCATAGAAAAAAGACTGAGGGAACATATGAAGGTGCCAGCATAGGTTGTGTTTGGATAGGTGTACTATGGGTAATTTTCCATATCTTTCGATTTTTCAAATAATCTATAACTTTTTAAAAAGAAATTCTTTTTTTTTTTTTTTTTTTTGCGGTACACGGGCCTCTCACTGCTGTGGCCCCTCCCGTTGCGGAGCACAGGCTCCAGACGCGCAGGCTCAGCAGCCATGGCTCACGGGCCCAGCCGCTCCGCGGCATGTGGGATCTTCCCAGACCGGGGTACGAACCCGTGCCCCCTGCATCGGCAGGCGGACTCTCAACCACTGCGCCACCAGGGAAGCCCTAAAAAGAAGTTCTTGACTTTAAATACCCAGTTTTTATGCTCAACAGCTAGTTGTATTGAGTCGAACTCTTCTCTCTTCCAAAAGCATTTTCTATGTAAATACACTCATAATGGTTAATTAGTCACAAATGGGAAACCAGTCTGGCTGAAGTACATAAACTCTAATTACCCGTGGACCTCACTAATTAAAGATTAACATAAATTTACAGATCTGAGGTTCTTATGGAATAAAAAGCCCCAAACAAGTAACCATGTAAAGATTTTTTATTATGCAGTTATAGTAGTTTGTTTCATAGATATTGGCCTATAGCAAATTGTAGTTTTTTGGTGAGCTTCTTTCATTTAACTTTCTGAATGTAACTATGCTATTTGTAATTGTAATAGCTGATACATAATATATGAAAATAGAGAAAATAGCTAAATTAGTTAACATAATTAATTAAACAAACAAAACCAAAGCTGATTTGACTGGTCAAGTTTCTGAAACTGATAAATTGGTGTGCTTCAGCAGATTAAGCTCAGAATATGCTGGAATCCCATCATTTGTTTATAATTAAAATGTTTTTATAAATGTAAACATTTATATATAACTGACAAATTGAAAGGCAAGTAAGTAAACTTTTTCTCCATCCATTATCATTTATAGGTAGCAAACCATAAAGGGAATTTTCATATAATCTTTTCCAGAAATTTTCTTCTCTCTCCAGATGCAACCACTAAAATGTTACATATAAAATAACTGACAGGTCTGTTATTTTTGTGACTTAACAAATGCAATCAACAATTTGTTTTACTTTTCTATGGGCACTTTAAAACCAATACTTCAATTAAAAGGTTGATTGTCCAAAGCTACGTCATCCTTAAAGAAGAACTGAACATTATTGATTTCGAATGTCTTAAACATTATGTTATAATGGTCAGCCTTATACTTAAAAAAAAAGCGAAGCTTTATTCAACAAGTTATTTTTAGTACATTATTTTTCTTAAATATGCCTGTTTCGTGGCTTGCTTTAATTTTAGATTCACTTGAAGATTTGCTGTAAAAACTTGCAGTGCTTGTTCTTTTACGCATACAACTTTACAAGCAACCGAGTTTCTGAGTTGGTCCTCATCATGGACTCTGAAGATGAAGCACACTTGCTATTTTCTAAGGGAAAATAACTAATGGTTTAACTATGAGAGGGTAAGGAATACATTTTTTGTTTGATCATAATTGACAAAGTATTAATTTCATTTTTTTCACGGACCTACTAATTTTATTGACATTAATGTTATGAATTTGTATTCAATGTTTTATAAGAGTAAATAGGATGCATTCATCTCTCTTATTTTGTTAACATAAATTGCACTTAAGATGCAAAAATAAAATATATATAAAAATACATATATTATGCAAATATAAAATAAATATTCAGCAAGTGAAAACCGTTTCTGACAATCATTCAATCAATCAATCAATATTTATTCAAGGCCTACCATATACGAGCCCTCTGAGTTACAGTGGTGACCTTCTTGATTTTGAATGTTCAACTCTGTAAATAGATTTTATATATAAGCAATTAAAAAATAAACAAATATTTAAATAACTTACCTTTGATTCCTTGAACTTGGAGAAAAATCCAAAGAACAAAAATAGCCCTTCTAGTTTCCAAATACATTCTGGCTTTTGTGCATTGGTATTTCTGGTAATAATCATAGAACAGTCCCAAGTCTCATTAAAAAAATAAAATGACAGAAATATGAAAAACAGTGAAATATTGATATTAGCTGAGTGAGAATAACCTTCTTGGTTTACCTTTATGAGGGCTAATTTATGAAGAACATGAGGCAGTGCCTGCTTCTGGAATAATCTCATTATCTTCCCCTTAGGTGTAATCTCTGCTTAAGGACCAGCTGGAGGAAACTTTATCTCATTAACCTTCTGGAGGAGCATCTGTCAGCCCAGCTAGGGGACCCTGAATGCCATTATAAACAAGTGTCCACAGACAGAAGGAATGCTTTTCTTCCTTAGTTATTCACCTGTTACAGGGACACAGAGAACCAGGGGAAGTCCGGCCAAATGCAGAAGAAGGTTGACAGTTAGGGTCAAATATTTTCCAAAATGACATGCGCAAGGAACATCCACTGAAAGAACTTAATTGCCACCCCTGGAAGTCTGTGATTTGTCGACATGTCTGTCTCCAGAGGTAACAAAGCTGTCTCCATTCTCATAGAAATGGCCTGCTTTGTATATTGCTTTCTTTCTGGCATTACACACAGATGACCTTTCTGGTCTAAGTCTGGTTTACATTTTTAAAATTTGTTATTCATGCACAGAGTGTATAGAGTCAAACAGTTCTACAAGGTTTGTGAAAGATAATGGTGCCATACCTCCCTCCGTTCAAAGGCAACCACTTTTAATTCCTTAAGCTAATTCTTCTAGTAGCCTCATTTGCACCTCTAAATAGTATGCTTCTATTACTATTTTTTTGTTTTTCACTTTCAGGTGTTATCAAATAATGAATATTAAGAATATCTTCTCCCCCTACCCCACACAAACCCTCCCCACACTCATGAACATGTACTAGTCCCATCCTTCCATCTGCCTCAGTTTTATTGTATTTTCAGTTTATTGAAAGTTCAATCTTATATTATTGTGACTGTATACATGCTACATATAGCTGAGTGTGGAATATACTGTAATTACTAACATGCATTGAACTCTTATGTTGTGATAGACACTGTTCTAGAGATTTCTGTAGATTACCCATATATTCCTCAGTATACCATTATGAGGTAAGTAATATTGTCTCTGTTTTATATTTGAGGAAACCAAGTATATGTGGCAGAGCCAGGTTTTGAACCCAGGAGCCTATGCTCTTAACCAGTAACCTCTAATGACTTTTGCGACTATCTCATTTTTCCCCTAAGTTTCCTACATATAAAACAATCAGTTAATCCCAAATGTTACCCCAGATGTGTAAATTTCCTCCTCATATGGTCAATCACCTCAGATTGTCCATGTTTCCTAGAGCTTTCTAACCTCCTCCAGGCTATAGTGTTCCATTTCTTGTTATTGTTCACAGCAGCAATCTGGGGATCTCCTTTCACAAGCATCCTGGGGATTCCTTCACCTCTCTTGTTTTCCGAACCCCAGGTTGCCTTCTTTCTTAACCTAATCTCTTGTTTTTGCAGAGCACATGCTCTGGTAGATTATTGAAAGAAAGTTCACAGTAGATAAATTTGAGGTCTTATATGTTTGAACATGGCTTCCATCTATCCTGATACTTGACTGATAATTTGGCCAGTGCTATAGATGAAATGTTTGTGTCCTCCCAAAATTCATGTGCTGAAAACTAACTCCAATGTGATGGTATTTGGAAGTGGGGCCTTTGGGAGATGATTGGGTCAGAAGATGAAGCCCTCATGAACGGGATTAGTGCCCTAGAAAAGAGACCCCAGAGAGCCCTCTTGCTCCTTCTGCCGTGTAAGGACACAGCAGGAAGACCGCTTTCTGTGCACCAGCAAGCAGGCTCTCATCAGATACTGAATATGTCTGCCCCTTGACCTTGGACCTCCCAGCCTCCAGAACTGTCAGAAATAAATTTCTGTTGTTTATAAGACACTCAGTCTATAGTACTCTGTTGTAGCAGCCCAAAAGAACTAAGACAACTGGATATAGAATTCTAGGTTGGAAATAGCATCTACTTAGAATACTGAAGACATTAATTAATCCATCATCTTCTAGCTTCCTGTGGTACTAAAATCTGAACTCCGAATTGTTCTTGATTCTTTGTATGGGATCTTTTCCTCTCCAGAAACTTCTAGAATCTTTTCTCTGTCTGCAATATTCTGATATTGCATGATAATCTGTCTGGTTGTGGGTCTCTTTTAATCCATTGTATGGGGCACTTAGAGAACCTTTAATCTAGGTATTCATGTCCTTTATTTATTGAAAACCTCTTTTAGGGATCTGATTTCATATTTTAATTTCTGTATTTTCTCTTTCTGGAATCCATATTATTTGGATGGCAGCATTCTTGAACTGGTTCTTTAACTTTTAAAATTCATGCTTTCTTTTATTTCCCTCTTACTCTTTATACTCCCGTTTCTAGCACATTTTCTCAAGTTAATCTTTTAACCTTTATTTGGTTTTTAAATTTTTACTGTCATTTGTAATTTCTGGGGAATTGCTTTTGGTGGTTTTTGTCTTAAATTTTTTTTCTTTTTTAAAAATTTTAATAAGATACTGTTTCAGGATTTCGGGGATACAATTTCTTTTATTTCTTTAAAGGTATTAATAACAGTTTCAGAAATTATTTTCTTCTTTTGTAGCCTCTGTTTCATCCAAGCTGAATTTTAAATTCTTTTCTTTCTGCTTTTTTTTTTTTTTTTTTTTTCGGTATACAGGCCTCTCACTGTTGTGGCCTCTCCTGTTGTGGAGCACAGGCTCCGGACACGCAGGCTCAGTGGCCATGGCTCACGGGCCTAGCCATTCCGCAGCATATGGGATCTTCCCGGACTGGGGCATGAACCCGTGTCCCCTGCATCAGCAGGCGGACTCTCAACAACTGTGCCACCAGGGAAGCCCTCTTTTTGCTTTTTAATCTTTTTTACTTGAAGCTTTTCTCAAATATCTGGTAATCCTTGGCTGACCACTCACTTATTTTCAAGTCTGTAAATAGCTGACTGAA
This sequence comes from Mesoplodon densirostris, assembly GCF_025265405.1. Taxonomy (NCBI): domain Eukaryota; kingdom Metazoa; phylum Chordata; class Mammalia; order Artiodactyla; family Ziphiidae; genus Mesoplodon; species Mesoplodon densirostris. Next base: position 84,329,179 of record NC_082672.1, read on the forward strand.
AGTTCTGTGCATAAGATTGGAACTTGTGAACTGTGGTCTTCAGTATAGATTTATCTGGCTAGGATACTTCCTTTTTAGTGTTGCCTGATAAAATATAGTTATATAAAATTATAAAATATAACTAAGGATACTCAGTTAAACAAGATAAAAAAAATAATTTTTTTAGTATAAATATGTCACAAGTATTATGTGTGACATACTATAAAATTATTTGTTTATCTAAGATCCAAATTTAACTGGGCATTCTATATTTTTATTTTCTACATCTGGTAACCCTTTTTCCAGAACATCTGAAGTCAGCATCTTTAAGTATTTCCTCTCCAGGTGGTCAGATCTTCCAGAAAAGACTGCTCATCTCTTGAATTTAGGATATAGCCTAGCTCCCAATATATCAGTACACGAGTGGAGAAAACGGTCTGGGGCTTGAGTCTTAATAGTCTCATGATATTTTAATTTAATTTTCTTGTTTTCAGAGAAGTACCCTTATTACCAAATCTGCCAAATATTTAATAGTCCAGAGAATGTTTTACGCTGTCCAGAAAACAAAACTTCAGCCTTCTGTTGGGTGGCAAAAAGGCAGTTACACAAATGAATGGAATGGGGGAGGGGTGTTGGAACTCTAAGTGATTATTAGATATTTCAATTTATTCTTCTATTTTTAACCCAATCCTTCTATTAAGTTACCTCCATTTTCAGAAGTACCCGGTATGTCTTTAAATATATTTATGTAAATTAGATTGTTTCTGAGCTTTCTCTGCTGTCAGTTTAAGATTTGTATTTCTAAGCCTGCTACCATTTATCCATGTTTTAAAACTTGGCTTAAACCTACATGTTCAGCTTAATAAAATTATTATGAAGTGAACACGCTGGTAATATACAAGTAAAACCAGAGAATATTAATAGCACCCCAGAAGGATCCATGGTCTTACAAACACAAACATTTCTTCTCCATGAAATATAATCACTAATTCTGATTTCTACGGTAACCACTTACTTGATTTTCTTAATTTATTTTGCAGCTTAACTACACATTTGTAAGCACCGTTGCTTACTTTTGCTTGTCCCACCACCATTTATTGAAAGGATCATCATTCTCCATACTGTTCTGAATTTCCACCTTTGCCATAAAATCTGTGTCTCATATACTCATTTTTCCCACCCTTTACCTCCCTCTTGCTTTCATTATATTGACATCTTTTATTTCACTATTTTTTCTTCAGCTGGATATAATTTATTTTTCTTAATTTTAGTTACTGTATTTTTCAGTTCTGGGATTTCCATTTGGTTCTTCTTCAAGTCTGCTTCATCATTTTAAAAAAATAGTTTATGCGTCTGGGTTAAAAATTTTAACCTTGTGTTTTATCTCATTAAATATAGAAAGAATAGTTTGATAACTCCAAAGTCTGGAGCTCTGGGTGTTATTTCTGTTGTCTTGCTTTTCTTACTTTTTAATTTGTTACTATCTTATCTCCTTGTACAAGTGGTTATTTTTTCTTTTCGTATGCTAGACATTATATTTTAAGAGTTGTAGTACAGTGAGCAAGACATTATGGTATTGGTGAAAGAATAGACCAAAAGGTTAATGCAACAGAATAAAGAGCCCAGAAGGGCCCACACAAATATAGTTGATTGATTTTGGACAAAGGTGCAAAAACAATTCAATGGATGAAGGATTGTCTTTTCAACAAATGGTGCCATATGAACCTGCCACCAAAAATTCCTATAAAAAACAAACAAAAAAATGAACCCAGACACAAACATTACACCTTACACAGAAATGAAGTAAAAATGAAACATACACATAAATGAAAAATGCATATAAAAACTCTATAAGAAAATATAGAAGAAAATCTTGGTCTTAGGCTTGGTGATAAGATTTTAGAGACAAGATAAAAGCACGATCCATGAAACAAAAAAAATGGTAAGTTGGATTTTATTAAAATGAAAATTTTCTGCTCTGCTAAAGAGACTGTAAACAAAATTAAAAGATAAGCCACAGGGACTTTCTTGGTGGCACAGTTGTTGGGAATCGCTTGCCAGTGCAGGGGACATGGGCTTGATCCCTGGTCTGGGAAGATCCCACATGCCGCAGAGCAACTGAGCCTGTGTGCCACAACTACTGAGCCTGCGCTCTAGAGCCTGCAAGCCACAACTGCTGAAGCCCGCACACCTAGAGCCTGTGCTCCACAACAAGAGAAACCACCACAATGAGAAGCCCGTGCACCACAACAAAGAGTAGCCCCTGCTCACTGCAACTAGAGAGAAAGCCTGCACACAGCAACGAAGACCCAGTGCAGCCAATAAATAAATAAATAAATAAATAAATAAATAAATAAAATTTAAAAAAAAAGGTAAGCCACAAACTGGGAGAAAATTTTTACAAAACACATTTCTGATAAAAGACATGTATCCAAAACATACAAAGGAAGCTTAAAACTCAACGATAAGGAAACCTAACACTCAGTTAAAAATGAGCCAAATATCTGAACAAGACACCTCACCAAAGAAAATATACAGATGGCAAATAAGCAAATGAAAAGTTGTTCAACATCATTTGTCATTATTACAATAAATGCAAATTGAAACATCAATGAGATACTACTACATAGTTATTAGGATAACTAAAATTTTTTAAAAAATTGACACTACCAACTGCTGGCAAAGATGTGGAGCAATAGGAACTCTCATTCATTACTGGTGGGAATGCAAATTGGCACAGGCACTTTAGAAGACAGTTTGGTAAGTTTTTGCAAAGCTAAACATAGTCTTACCATACAATCCAGCAATCACACTCTCAGGTATTTACCCAACTGAACTGAAAATGCATGTCCATGCAAAAACCTGCACTTGACTATCTATAGCAGCTTTGTTCATAATCGCCAAAACCCAGAAGCAACAAGATGTTCTTTGGTAGGTGAATTAATAAACAAACTGTGCATACTCAAGAGAATACTGTTAGTAATAAGAAGGTATGAATTATGCCATGCAAAGACACAGATGAATCTTAAATGCACATTGTTAGGTTAAGGAAGGCAGTCTGAAAAGACAACATACTGTGTCATTCCATTTATATGACTCTCTGGAAGGGACAAACAGGTGGAACAGTTGTAGGCATTTTGGGGTGTGTGCACTTTGAATAGATGAGCATAGAGTAATTATGGATGTAATTATGTAATGGGATCCTGGAACAGTATACTATATAAAAGTCAAAAAAAAAACCTAGGAAAAATCTGAATAAAGTATGGGCTTCAGTTAATAGGTTCAGGTATCAATATTGATTCATTAAATGTAACATATATAATACTAGAAGATATTAATGCTAGGGGAAACTGAGTTGCCATAGGGGTATATGGGAACTCTCTAATATCTTCACAAGTTTTCTGTAAGTCTAAATTTATTATAATATAAAAAGTTTATTAAAAATACAAAAAATAATTTTAAAGAAAGAACTTGAAGTCAAAGATATTTCCTTCCAGAGAGAATTTTCCTTTGCTTCTTCTAAGCTCTGGGGATTACTAACAATCCAAGATCAGTTTAATAAAATTTTTGAGTTGGAGATTTTCTAGACTACACAGGAGCTGGGCTGTATTTGGTGGAGGCCTGGACACCTTTCTCTTTCGGCTCACGTGGTTGCTTTGTCTCTGCAATTCAGGCAGGCAAAGGGGATTCTTGAGGTATTTCCATCACCATCAAGATGAGTAACTAACCAGGAGTGGCTGAACCACTCCAAGAAGGGACCAGTCCTAGTGAGGCAGGAAAGACAGGGCCATGCCCAAGGACAGCCTCCTCATGCATAGGCATCAGGCAGAGGGCAAAGTCACCTCCTTGTTTTGCACTTAATGAGGCCATGATGCACTGAGGAATAGCATCTAAAATAGAAACTTTGTAGCATCTGAACAAGAAACTCTGACCATGAGCAGTGTGGAGCATGCACAATAAAAATGCACGGGTTGCTGGTGAACGCTGTATGACCTTCCACATGTGGCGCTGGACTAATAAGGGAAAATTTAAGGGAAAACAGCTCTTAGAGCCAGTGCACGGTGGCTGTTGGAGACAAATAGGCAAGACCGGGGGCTGTCGCAGCCGGGTGCAATCCAGGCCACACCTCAACCCGCTCCTCAGTGAGTATTCCACCCTTAATCAAAAGACCCCTGCCCACTCAAAGGGCTAAAAGTAAAATAAAAGTGGGATCAACAACCCGGCCGTGAGCCCCTCACTCCTGAGGACACCCGCGCTCTTCTCTGTGCGTGTAACTTCTGTTTCTGCCCTAGATAACCTGCTTCTTTGTTCTCTTTGCCCCTCAGTGTGTGTGTGTGTGTGTGTGTGTGTGTGTGTGTGTTTTCCTTTGTTTTGTGTTCCTCGACCAAATTCTTTCGGATGAGTTGAAGAAGAGCCTGGAGTTCTGATAAAGCTTTTCCAAGCTTTTCCGGTATCACCAGGAGGGGCAGGTTGGCAGTGCCATGGGTATTAAATCCATGATGTGGGGAGAACAGGTTCTGTGACCTCTGATAAAAGCCTGCGCGTCCGGAGCCTGTGCTCTGCAACGGGAGAGGCCCGCGTACCGCAAAACAAACAAACAAACAAACAAACAAACAAACCCAGTGACTTCCTCTACACTGTTGGGTGTCTTGAATAAGTGTTTTTCTTGTTAATACAAGATTCACCCTGTGCAGCTCCAAGAGTTTCCCTGCATTATCACCCAGGTGTTAGGGAGGAGGGTTAAAGCGCCTGGAAACACGAGGGGAACACTGACGGGAATGTCATCTAAGGTGGGGCACCTATCTTTTGCATTTACCCTCCGGATCATCTCACGTTGGCCATCAGGATTAAACAAAAGGGCAGCCTCGGGCCTAATGAGGGAAGGAGCAGCACCTGGAATCTGACAAAAGCTGCACCTGGGCAGGGATGCAGGGCTGCGGGATGACAGTTTGAACAGCGACATGAATGAGAGCAACCCAGGGATGGCGGCCCTGAATCCTCATCCACCTTCACTATATTCTCAGAGACGTGACGATGAATTCTGGGGTGGGAGGACTTGGATGACCCCGTGCTCTCCTGGAGACTGAGCAGCTCAGGCTTCCCCCCCAGGGCTCCCAGCACAGAGTTCTTCCCTGTCTCTCCTCCTTGCTCCTTCCAAGTCCTTGGTAATAATTAGAGTGACACAGAATAAATGGAACTAGTCTCTCTTTGGGAAAAATAATTATAAGCAGAACACTAGAGAAGCTTTTTGCCTCTCACAGTTGTGGCCTCTCCCGTTGCAGAGCACAGGCTCCGGACGCGCAGGCTCAGCGGCCTTGGCTCACGGGCCCAGCCGCTCCGCAGCATGTGGGACCTTCCCGGACCGGGGCATGAACCCCTGTCCCCTGCATCGGCAGGCGGACCCCCAACCACTGCGCCACCAGGGAAGCCCGAGAAGCAGGTAACTTTGAAAAATATCTTAAAGGTGTCAATCCGCATGCATTTTATTTAATATTTTTTCACAGGCTGTGCAGCTTTTATTTTTTTTTGCAGTACTAGGGCCTCTCACTGTTGTGGCCTCTCCCGTTTGATTAATATATGCCTTGGCATGTTTCTCCTTGGATTTATCCTGTATGGGACTCTCTGTTCTTCCTGGACTTGATTAACTATTTCCTTTCCCATATTAGGGAAGTTTTCAACTATAATCTCTTCAAATAGTTTCTCAGTATCTTTCTTTTTCTCTTTTTCTTCTGGAACCCCTATAATTTGAATGTTGGTGCGTTTAATGTTGTCCCAGAGGTCTCTGAGAGTGTCCTCAGTTCTTTTCATAATTTTTTCTTTATTCTGCTCTGCAGCAGTTATTTCCACTCTTTTATCTTCCAGGTCACTTATCCGTTCTTCTGCCTCAGTTATTCTGCTACTGATCCCTTCTAGAGTATTTTTAATTTCATTTATTGTGTTGTTCAGCATTGCTTGTTTCATCTTTAGTTCTTCTAGGTCCTTGTTAAATGTTTCTTGCATTTTGTCTATTCTATTTCCAAGATTTTGGATCATCTTTACTATCATTATTCTGAATTCTTTTTCAGGTAGACTGCCTATTTCCTCTTTATTTGTTAGGTCTCGTGGGTTTTTATCTTGCTCCTTCATCTGCTGTGTGTTTCTCTGTCTTCTTATTTTGCTTATCTTACTGTGTTTGGGGTCTCCTTTTTCAGGCTGCACGTTCGTAATTCCCGTTGTTTTTGGTGTCTGTCCCCAGTGGCTAAAGTTGGTTCAGTGGGTGGTGTAGGCTTCCTGGTGGAGGGGGACTAGTGCCTGTGTTCCGGTGGATGAGTCTGGATCTTGTCTTTCTGGTGGGCAGGTCCACATTTGGTGGTGTGTTTTGGGGTGTCTCTGGCCTTATTATGATTTTAGGCAGCCTCTCTGCTAATGGGTGGGGTTGTGTTCCTGTCTTGCTAGTTTTTTGGCATAGGGTGTCCATAGCTTGGCATAGCTTGCTGGTCGTTGAGTGAAGCTGGGTGTTGGTGTTAAGATGGCGATCTCTGGGAGATTTTTGCCATTTGATATTATGTAGAGCTGGGAGGTCTTTTGTGGACCAGTGTCCTGAAGTTGGCTCTCCCACCTCAGAGGCACAGCACTGACTCCTGGCTGGAGCACCAAGAGCCTTTCATCCACATGGCTCAGAACAAAAGGGAGAAAAAATAAAAAGAAAGAAGGAAAGAGGATAAAATAAAATAAAATAAAGATAAAATAAAATAAAGTTATTAAAATAAAAAATAATTATTAAGGGCCTCCCTGGTGGCGCGAGTGGTTGAGAGTCCGCCTGCCGATGCAGGGGATACGGGTTCGTGCCCCGGTCTGGGAGGATCCCATATGCCGCGGAGCGGCTGGGCCCGTGAGCCATGGCCGCTGAGCCTGCGCGTCCGGAGCCTGCGCGTCCGGAGCCTGTGCTCCGCAACGGGGGAGGCCACAACAGTGAGAGGCCCGCATACCGAAAAAAAAAAAAAAAAATTATTAAGAAAAAAATTTTTAAAGTAAAAAACCCGAAAACAAACAAACAAAAAAACGGACGAACAGAACCCTAGGACAGATGGTGAAAGCAAAGCTATACAGACAAAATCTCACACAGAAGCATGCACATACACACTCACAAAGAGAGGAAAAGGGGAAAAAATAATATATCTTGCTCTCAAAGTCCACCTCCTCAATTTGGGATGATTCGTTGTCGATTCAGGTAGTTCACAGATGCAGGTACATCAAGTTGATTGTGGAGCTTTAATCCGCTGCTTCTGAGGCTGCTGGGAGAGATTTCCCTTTCTCTTCTTTGTTTGCACAGCTGCCGGGGCTCAGCTTTGGATTCGGCCCCGCCTCTCCGTGTAGGTCGCCGGAGGGCATCTGTTCTTCGCCCAGACAGGACGGGGTTAAAGGAGCAGCCGCTTCGGGGGCTCTGGCTCACTCAGGCCGGGGGGAGGGAGGGGTACGGAGTGCGGGGCAGTAGAGGCCGGCGTGATGTTGCACCAGCCCGAGGCGTGCTGTGCGTTCTCCCGGGTAAGTTGTCCCTGGATCCCGGGACCCTGGCAGTGGCGGGCTGCACAGGCTCCCGGGAGGGGCGGTGTGGAGAGTGACCTGTGCTCTCACACAGGCTTCTTGGTGGCGGCAGCAGCAACCTTAGCATCTCACACCCGTCTCTGGGGTCTGCGCTTTTAGCCGCGGCTCGCGCCCGTCTCTGGAGCTCGTTTAGGCGGCGCTCTGAATCCCCTCTCCTCGCGCACCAGGGAACAGAGAGGGAAGAAAAAGTCTCTTGCCTCTTCGGCAGCTCCAGACCTTTTCCTGGACTCCCTCCCGGCCAGCTGTGGCGCACTAACCCCTTCAGGCTGTGTTTGCGCCGGCCAAGCCCAGTCCTCTCCCTGCGCTCCGACTGAAACCCGAGCCTCAGCTCCCAGCCCCGCCCGCCCCGGTGGCCAAGCAGACAAGCCTCTCGGGCTGGTGTGTGCCTGAGGGCACCGATCCTCTGTGCGGGAATCTCCCCGCTTTGCCCTCCGCACCCCTGTTGCTGTGCTCTCCTCCGCTACTCCGAATCTTCCCCCCTCCGCCACCTGCAGTCTCCGCCTGCGAAGGGGCTCCTAGTGTGTGGAAACCTTTCCTCCTTCACGGCTCCCTCCCACTGGTGCAGGTCCCGTCCCTTTCCTTTTGTCTCTGTTTTTTCTTTTTTCTCTTGCCCTACCCAGGTACGTGGGGACTTTCTTGCCTTTTGGGAGGTCTGAGGTCTTCTGCCAGCGTTCGGTAGGTGTTCTGTAGTAGTTGTTCCACGTGTGGCTGTATTTCTGGTGTATCTGTGTGGAGGAAGGTGATCTCCGCGTCTTACTCCTCCGCCATCTTCCCCCTCTCTCCTTTGTGGTATCTTTGTCTGGTTTTGGTATCAGAGTGAAGCTGGCCTTATAGAGTGAGTTCAGAAACATTTCTTCCTCTTCAGTAGTTTGGAATAGTTTGGTTCCATCCTGCTGGTGGGTGGGGCTGGCCCCCATGTGGCTGGCTGTGGGTCCCTGTTGTTCCTGGGACTGGTGCCATTTTGCTGGTGGGGAGATAAACCTTTCATGTTAATGGGCCAGAGGAAGGACTCCAAAATATGCTTGCCACGACCAGTGTCCTCATAGTAGAACACGCTCCCCCAAAATGGCTGCTGCAAGTGTATATGTCCTCAAGGGGACTCCAAGTTGTCTCCTGCCTCTCTGGGAGGCTCTCCATGATCAATAAGTGGATCTTACTGATCCACTTACCAGGCACCTTTCAGATTATTGCCTCTGCACTGGAACTTGGAGCATGTGAAATTTTGCAGGTACCCTTTAAGAGTGTAGTCGCTGTTTCCTCCAGCCCTCTGGTTCTCTTGTATGCAAGTCCTGCTGGCCTTCAAAGCCAGATGTTCTGGGGGCTCATCTTCCCAGTGCAGGATCCCAGGGCTAGGGAGCCCAGTGTGGGGCTTGGAACACTAGCTTCTTGGGGAGAATCTTTGCAATTGTGTTTATCCTCCTGTTTGTGGGTTGCCTGCCCAGGAGCGTGGGTCTTAACTGTACCATGTCTCTGCCCTACCACCCATCTCGTGGTTCCTTCTTTATGTCTTTAGTTGTGGAAAATCTTTTCTATTAGTCTTCAGGGGGTTCTCATAGGTGGTTGCTTTGTCAGTAGTTCTAATTCTGGTGTGCCCTTGGGAGGTGAGCTCAGAATCTTCCTACTCTGGCATCTTGGCCACACCACCACCAAATAAAACTTTATTTAGGATTACTGCAATTTAAAATGTATATAATTTTTATGTCATAAAATATTATTTTTCTTCTAGTTTTTCCTAACTGTTTAAAGTTGTAAAAACCATTTTTAACTCACAGGCCATAGAAAATGTGGCAGACCATATGTGACCCCTGAGCAGCAGTTTGTAGGGTCTTGAGATGCACAGAAATGTGTTGTAATTACAATAGTAAAGAACATAACTGTATGTATATTAAACTACTTGAAAGACTTGAGGTTGCTGTAGGAAACCTATAACTGGAGATGTCAGCAACACATTTGTTGCAAAATAATCTAAGCTAAGTTGGCTATCAATGGATAGGTTTTACTTGGTAGAGCCATTGTTATTTTGATGTAGGTGAGGGCTATAGGTCTCCCCTAATCTCACATCCATATCTGATCAGCAGGTTACAGGGAAAGCAAGTCTCACATCAGATTTTGCATATATATAAACATCAATTAGCAAAGGCACCAATGTAGTTAACACACACTGCTCCTATAATCTCAGTGCAGTCCTGCTGTTAGGCACCTAAAACCTTGCATGAAATGTACATTGGTGAAAGACAGTATTCTACAGACAGGATTCAGATAACTTAGGAACAGGGTGACAGAATTCTCTGTTATGGCAAAACCCAGGACATAAGAGAAACCTAGCCAAAGAATGTCACTCCAAGGCTATAAGCTATGTTTATACACAGGTAATGCCAAAGCACTCATGATATTGCTAGAAAAATCTTTATGTTTTGAAATGTCTCTCATTTCGCCAATGAAAAGTTATTCCTAATATCTCTTACGCTAATTAACAAACAATCTAGTGCTGATTGGATATTAAAACAGTTAAAAATGCTGTGGTAACTGCCTCTAGAATAGCCTTCTAATTAGCATCATTCAAATAGTAACCAGGCACCCGTTGAGTGAGCTGATTAGGGACCATCAAATATGAATTAATATTTAGGTGTAGATCAAAACTAAGACACATACACACCACAATTTCTATGCTCAAGTATTTTAAAATAAATTACAAACAATATAATATTCTAGGGGACATATAGCACAGGGAAATCACTAATTCCTTTTCCCCTTGCCAGTCTAATCCCTGCACGCTCTGAAGATGGTTTGGTTGTCCATTGGAAGGTGCAAGGAAAGGACTGGGTAGGAACAAAGAGAGCAGTTTTAAAGAATTGGAGCTGTGAAAACTTTGAGGACAGGGGACTTCTGTAAGTAGATACCTATGAGGGTTCCAGTTCAAGGTGGTGATGTAAGAGGATCCTGAACTTACCTCCTCCCACGAACACACAGAATCTATGGCTATATATGGAAACACTTCCTCTGAAAGAAAACTGGAAACTGGCTGAACAACTGCTACACATTAGGTGAATGAGAGAGATGACCACGTTGAAGTAGGTAGGAGAGGCTGAGACACTCTCCCGCCATAACTACTCTCCCCACTCCCCGTGCTGTGACTGTGTTGGGAGGAAACTCAAAACTGGAGCTTCTCGCTGAGGTTTGGACCCCGCATGGGGCACTCCCAGCTTTAAGACCTGCACCTGATAGACAACCCTTCCAAACATCTAGCTTTGAAAACCAACACCGCTCACATCCATGAGACCTACAAGGTTATAATGAACAGAGAAATGGCTCTTAAAGGGCCTGCACACTCAAACTTATCTGCCCAAGGGGCCCTCCCAAAGCAGCTGATGGAGGGATGCCCGGGACTGGTGGGCACCATCTTTGCAGCTCTCCTTCATGCTTTGCTTCAGTAGGCGACTACCATTAAACAAACAAACCTCTAACTCCCCCTTCTTTTTTTTTTTTTTTCTTTCTTTCTTTAAAAAAAAATCTCCCAGTGGGTGCCATCTTTTTTTTTTTTTTTTTTTTTTTTGCAGTATGTGGGCCTCTCACTGTTGTGGCCTCTCCCGTTGCGGAGCACAGGCTCCGGACACGCAGGCTCAATGGTCATGGCTCATGGGCCAAGCCTCTCCGCGGCATGTGGGATCTTCCGAGACCGGGGCACGAACCCGTGTCCCCTGCATCGGCAGGCGGACTCTCAACCACTGCGCCACCAGGGAAGCCCAAGTGGGTGCCATCTTTGTGCTCTCCCTCTGCCATGCTCCAGAGCACCAGGACTTCCTGCAGGGAGCTTTTACACACGTCTGGTTCCCTGGGTTTTGTGGCATCTGCCAGGTGATATCACCGAACTCTGCTGGTCACTGGGTCTTATAGGACTCTAACCAATGGACTTAAAACGTCGAATGGACCAGCGTTCACATTATAGAGGTTTTACTTTATATTGGTCTTTACTCCTTTCCTAACCCTGAAACACTACTGAGATTTGGGAAAAAAAAATTTAAAGCTTTGTAAAGTGGAAAAGAGACCGTGGATTAAAATGATAAACAAAAATATTATTGCTAAATCACAATAACACTGACTCTGTGATGGAATGGTGGATGGTTTTTTCTCCCTTTCTGTGTTTTTAAAGTTTTGCTTTTTTCAGTATGGCATTAATAAGAACGTTAGCAGACTGTGATCCGTCTGAGTTCTTCCTTTCTCTATAACGACATTTTTACAATTTCTTTATTTTTAAAAATTATGGCATATGTGAAACATCCAAAAATAGCATAACTTTATGTCTAATCTCGTTTCAGCTATGTCTCCATGTCCTTGCTCTGTTCCCATATTATTTTGAAGAAAATCTCATGTTTTTTCATTCATAAATATTTTAGTTTGTATTTCTAGAAGATACAAACTCTTAAAAAATAACCATAATTCCAATAGCACACCAAAAAAATTAACAGTAACTCTGTAATGTCATCCAATATCCAGTCAGTGTTCATAATTCTGTCATAAGATCCACATATGGCAACTGTCTGATATGTCATTTAATCTATTTTAACCTATAACCTCTCTCCTTTCCTCTTTTCTCTCTACCTTGTAATTTTTCAAAGTGAAGATACTTTTATATTTTTAGGAGTTTTCCCGTAATCTGGGTGTTGCTGTTTCATATTTGATTCCGAGAATTCTCCTTTATTTCTTAATATTTTCATTATATTCCTGTGTATACTCATCGTGCTTCACGTTGCAGGTTTTTTTTTTTTTTTTTTAATTTTTTTGGTACGTGGGCCTCTCACTGTTGTGGCCTCTCCCGTTGAGGAGCACAGGCTCCGGACGCGCAGGCTCAGCGGCCATGGCTCACGGGCCCAGCCGCTCCGCGGCATGTGGGATCTTCCCGGACCGGGGCACGAACCCGTGTCCCCTGCACCGGCAGGTGGACTCTCAACCACTGCACCACCAGGGAAGCCCTGCAGGTTATTTTTAAATATAGAGAAGTATAGAAAGAAAAGTTTAGCTCCTCTTCCAATGTTAGGATATTCCTGCCACTGGATCTTCAATTGTCAGGCTAATGCCTTGTGTTCTCTTCGAAATGAAACTGTGTCCCAACAAGTGTCTTCCCTCTTTCTATCCATCTGTCATTCGTTAACCCAGTGGCTCTTGGTGGGATAGTATTGTCCCCAAGGGCTGTTTTGGAAATTTGTTGGCTTGTTTCAGTTGTTAGATGATTGAGGGGGTGGGAGAGCTAATGGACTCAGCAAGCAAGGCTGGGAGGTTAAGTGTCCTACACTGTGTCCTTCACAGTGAAGAACTGTCCCATGATTGCATTGCTTTTGAATGTTAACCTCAAGTTCATGTAGGTGAAAAACTTTATAATTATCCGAGACTGGATCTCAGTTCTGTCTTATGTATAACCACAAAGTAATTTTTCCATGGTTTTTACTATTCACGGAATTTTCTATAAATACAATTACTGAGTAATTTGAGAGAAGATGGAAATCTATTTTGTTTGGCTCTTTCCGTTTTAGAAAAACTACGAGTACCATTGCCACCCACAGTATTTAATTCACGAACACAGCACAGCTCCATTAATATGCTTTTTGGCTGTTGCCGTCACAAGGCTACCTTGTCAATACAAGTATATGATGATTACTTCATTGTTTTCTCATTCAGGGCTGTTCCTCCCAAACTTTAATGTGAGGATGGTACTGTAGTCTGCCCAAGCATTTATGATGTGAAATAATATTATGTTATTTTAATTTTTTATATCTCCTACTTTTTATAGTTGGGACATTATATGAATTATATTGAAATTATGTGCACAGGTAGGTTATATTATCTATGGATAGTAATTGTGGGACTATAGCATATTTGTATTAAAGGGAGAATTGGGTCTGATGGGATTGAGCCCCACAGATTTAGGCTTCTGGGGAGAATCAGGACTGCACTGACTAGTCAGGTATCATTGAATATGTGAAACATTTTAACAGTGGAGTTTACATAATAAAAGCTGACACTTTATGTAGTGCTTGCTTAATATGCCAGGAACTCTAAGTGTTTTACCTAAGTCAACTTCTTCGATGCTCAAAACATCCTCAGGAGGTCAATAGGAGCTGTCACTCTCCCCATCTCATAAATGTGGAAATGGGGACCCAGAAGTGATTTATCCAAGGTCATATAACTAATAAGTGCCAGAGCTGGAGTTCAAAGCTGGCAATGAGGCTGCAAAGTCTATTCTCTGAACCACTGCATTTGGTTGCTTTTCTTTTGAAGCCTAATTCACTGAGCACAACGAAAGGCAAATCAAGCATATTGGCAGAAAATATACAGGTGATAGATTTAAAGGGAGAATGGATTTGCAAACTGTGCCTTTTAGAGACAGGGTAAGCTGAGCTGGTGGTAGGGTGCAAAGTAAACATTTAAAGCACATACTAGCACCCTGGAGGGGCTCGATAATTATTCATTGAGTGAGTGAATGAAGTATTTTCCAGGGTGGTGGAGAGCACAGTGATGGAAGAATCTCAAAGTTAAAAAAGAAAGCAGGACAAAATTTGGGCATCTAAGCTACACAAGAGACTAGACCAGGTGCTTCTGTGAAGTGGACACACTTGGACAGGAGGCCTTAACAAGAATTCCATATGGGAGTTGCTTAATTTGCCCACTCAGGATCACAGAACTTTACCTACAATTGTTAAGTATCAAATATCCATCTTGACACTATCTGAATGGGGCTAGGGTGGAAGGGGAGTATTTTTTAACAGAAACATTTAAATAAATTGTCAGAATTTACATTATATAAAGAGCCATATACTTAAACAGTTGACTTAAATTTACTCCCATTTTTCTTTGAATAAGGAGTTGGCAAAACTGTTAAATAGCAACAGCTCTAGGAATCATCTTTGTCCTGGTCTTATTGGGAATTCTTTTTGGTTCACCCCTTGAACCTCTGCAGTGTCCTTCACAAGTCTGTGTCCCATGCCAGCTTTATCTGAATGACCATTACCCTTTGCTTGCTTCTGTCTGCAACTGGACAGTGTTGCAAAGTTCAGACTAATTGTAGGTTTTTATCAACTGAATTTCTATAGCTCTAGCTAGTGCCTAGATTGGAATAAAGGAGGAACTTCTGCAGGTTTACTTCCTTCATTTTCCTTGTGTTTTCTATGCAATGTATTCCCAGGTTAGCAGATCTGCTTAATATGCTGGCCAGCTTTAATTTCAGTGTGAAATGGTACAAATAGAAGATTTTGACATTTGGCCTTGTCATTGGGATTCCACTTCTTAAGTCACAGAATAAAGAAAATCATCAGTGATTATTCTCAATTCTCCCCAGGATGGCATATCAACAAATAACACGTTAGATACAAAATAGAGACATTCATTTATTACATACAATAAATGACTTAGGAGGGCATTAGGTTTTAATAACTTCATGGAACTTGTTGAGGGCAGCTCTAAAAGCCCACCCTGGGACAGCAATGCTCACTAAACAGCCATCTTGGGTGTTGCTCCATGGTTACTATGGAATCAGTTTTAGAACTGCGCCATTGGGCACATTTGAACATCATTTCATTTCTAAGTCTCCTGATGGCTGATGTGGAGCACGTGATCTGCCAAGTCAGTACTTTGATGTCACTTTTAGTTAAATTCCCGCTTCATTTTTTTATTGCCAGTATACCCTTTTGCCATTTGAGGCTAATAATGAGTAATGATCTTCATCTTTGACACATCTCTGTACCCTTTTATAACAATGTACTAAAACTCGTGGGGAGCTCATACGAGGTGTGGCTCTGACATAGGATTGGTCTTACCTAGAAAAGTCTTCTTGATGCAGCCAACCGCTATGGCTCTAAGTTACTTCCTATTAACAATGACTCCCTAGATTGCTTTTAGAAAACCTTTCTTTCTTTACAGTCTTTATAAATCCTTTTTTGTTTTTCTTTCTTTATTTATTTTTGGCTGCATTGGGTCTTAGTTGCAGCACGCGGGATCTTTCACTGTGGCATGCAGGCTCTTTTTTGTGGTGTGTGGGCTTCTCTCCAGTTGTGGTGCACAGGCTTCTCACTAGTTGTGGCGTGTGGGCTCCAGAGCATTCAGGCTCAGTAGATGTGGCATGCGGGTTCTCTAGTTGTGGCATGTGGGCTCTGCAGTTTCTCTTGCCTGGAAGGCCTTCTCTCCTCTTTCTTGCATCTCTGCCTATGCAGACTACACCAGTCTCCCAGTATCTACCCAGGACTTTGAGAACATTGTGGACTTTTACTGAGCTGAGTAATCTATCCCCTGCCTTTGCACCCCTCAGTGTTTATACTTTTCATGACATTCACCACCTTCATTGACCTTTCATTGTAGTCATTTGTGTGCTTTTCTGTTCCCTTCTTTGGAATGCAAATAGAACCTAACCCCCATGGTTAAGAATGCTGTCTTCTGCTTTTAAACATCATAACACTTAAGACAACTTTGATGGACTTCCCTAGTGGTGCAGTGGTAAAGAATCTGCTTTCCAATGCAGGGGACACGGGTTCAACCCCTGGTTGGAGAACTAAGATCCCACATGCCATGGGGCAACTAAGCCCACGTGCCACAACTATTGAGATCGCGCACCTCAATGAGAGAGAGAAAACCTGCACACTACAACTAGAGAGGAGCCTGCAAGCCACAACTAGAAAGAAACCTGAGCACCACAATGAAGATGCTGTGTGCCTCAACGAAGATTCCGTGTGTCGCAACTAAGACCTGATGCAGCCAAAAAAATAAGGAAAAGAAAAACAAAGACAGTTCTCTGACTATATCAGATGCTCAACAAAGGTTGGTTGAGTTTAAAAAGCATCTTCTTTTAAAATGAACATATGTTTAGAAATGTTTAGAGGAAAACATTTGAGCATTCATACCTCTGTTTTGTGGTTCTTGACTGAGGGTTCCTAGGAGTCTGTGAAGATGGCAAGTGTGGTTCTTGAGCTACTTTAAGTATTTTAGTAAGTGTAATGGAAATCATACACTTACCTGTAATGAGGCTAACTAAAATGTCAAATTTACTTATTTTTGTTTGTAATTATATTAACTCTGTAAGAATAGTATTAATCTCTTAGTCTAGTATTGTTTGGTAGAAAGTAACAGAATACACTCAAATTATTTTAAGGGAAAGGGGAAAGTGAATATAACGATATGGGTACCTTGTAAATACAAGCCAAAAGTAGGAAGTACAGCTAGGTCTCACAAAAGATTGAAACCAGGGGGTGGGAAATTACCAAAAACGAAGCAGCTGTCTTAAGAGTTGTCCCCTTGCAGCCTCAGGTATCACCTCTCTGCTTCCTTGTTGGCACAAGTTTCATCCACTTCTTTGCAGACTGGGCACTTAGGCTCTGCCAGCAAATGGCTGTTATAATATTTATATTTATTTAAAACACTTCAATGAAGATCGCATATCTATTTCTATGTCTTCTACACAGATGTATTACACACACACACATGCATGTATGTATGTGTATACATACATCTGTATATACATCCTTAATCTATACCTCAGGGGTTATTAGTTAAATTTTGAAGTACTCAGTCAGGTACTGCTTCTGGAGAGGAGGTAGTTGGCAACATACACTAGTTAGCTAACATTTGAAAGAACTTACACGGAAATCCAAAGACAGGTACAAGTTTCAAATATATTTACCTCAACTTAGCTCTAGACAGTTTTAAAATTAGCACATAGGGCACTAGAAATGACTTTGCACGAGTGAAAATGCAGGCAAATGACTTTGTATGAGTGTGATGTTCAAGACATAGGGATTGGTTAGAAGCATTATATGTGTAAGTTTTCTTTATATGCATGGGTGTAAGTTTACATTTTTTGAGAGGCATTTCTCTTTTTTTTGTCTTAAGACTCAGTTTGGTTCCGCTTCTGGATTCTGTTGTCCGGTTCTGGTGAGAAATTCAGCTCACCTGATGCTAAAGTGTTCTTACCTCTGCCTTCAGTGAAAGAACCTACTAGTTATAAATGGCCAACTTATTTTAGGTTCGTTTGCAGTGAAGACGTATCATCATTACTCCGACACTGATCCTGTCTCAGCCTTTAGGTCTACATAAGCATATAGACCTTTAGATTCCAGATGACTGGAATCTCTCAGTTCCACTTCCAGTTTCTCTGGAAAGAGAATAGATTGGCTCAGTTTGGGTAAGGTGTCCTGGCCCAATTGTTGCTGAACCAGATTTGTTTGACTGACATTCAGCAGGGCAAATGCTGAGACACTGAGGTGAGAAAAGTTTATTTACAAGGCAGCCAAGAGAGGAGACAGGGGACCAAACCTCAAATCCACTTGCCCCAAAGATAGGATTTAGGGATAGTCATGGGATTAAGAGGTGGGGTGGTTTGAGGCATGGGGAACGGTGATGGGAGGTAAGAAAAGTGAGGTAATCAGTGGTCTGCAAAAGCATAGTCAAGCTACATCGCTCTTTACAGGATGTATGTTCAGAAAATGGTGGCGTTAGGATGTTCTGAGGGTGAAATTTTTCGCCCTCTGACGTCATATGGTCATCCATCCACTCATGCAGGCCCAGTTGAATGGTCAGTGATCTCAACCGCTCTGAACTGGGCAAGAACTAGCTCCAAGTTCCTGAAAAACAGTTTACGCCATTGTTACTCTAGTCACCCATACATCAGAGATGTTACTTCTAAAAAGGCTAGGAAGAGTTTAGTTGAGATAGGGTAGGTTTGGGGAGCCAAACGAACTTGGCCCTTGCTTTCACAATCAGCAGTGGCCAAGGAAATCTGTTGGCTGTTTAAAAGTCAACAGAGCTAAAGAAAGCCTCTCACCAGGAGCTGGGAGGTGCACCCTTTGAAAAGGGGCTCCAGGCTGGGTTGTGGGTAGGGGCAGATTTCATAGAAAGGAGTATTGACAATGTAAGTGCTTTGGTAAGTGCTTTGAGACCTCAAGTTGATCTGATTCAAAGCTATATGTGTCTTTTGATCCAAAATAGGATATAAAATTCTTAAAAATTCAGCAGATATTTTTAAAGAAGTCAAATTTTATAGATAACAGTGTTGACTGGTAAAATAATGAAAGGATCTTTGATAGGCAACACTCTTTCTTTTTTTTTTCACTTTTTTTTTGACATCTTTATTGGAGTATAATTGCTTCACAATGGTGTGTTAGTTTCTGCTTTATAACAAAGTGAATCAGTTATACATATACATCTGTTCCCATATCCCTTCCCTCTTGCATCTCCCTCCCTCCTACCCTCCCTATCCCACCCCTCTCGGTGGTCACAAAGCACTGAGCTGATCTCCCTGTGCTATGCAGCTACTTCCCACTAGCTATCTACCTTACGTTTGGTAGTGTATACACTCTTCCTTTTAATAGCTTCGTTAGTGCGATACATTTTCCAGTGGAACGGGGACTGATCCTTGGGAGAAGGAGGCACTTCCATGGCAGGCAGGGAAATAGACCACTTGCTTATGGTGCGATAGAAGAAGGGAGAAGGGGGAGAAGAGGTGCAAGCAGGACCTAGCCGACAAAACTAGACTATTTTCATATTTATATCTAAGGCCAGCTCTGCCTGCTTCTAATGCAAACAGCAAACAATACCCAATTAAATGTTTTTCCTCCAGGGAGAATGACTCTGACAAGGCATATGAATATGACAGGGCCATGGAACTGCAAGTGTTTGTTGTGCAAAATTTACTTTGACTAAACCAACAAGGCTGTTTCTACAGGCCATCTGCTGGGACATACAGCTTTGTTAGAATCTTCGTTTAACCTGCATCTCGGAAAAGGGGGTTGCTAAGTAAATTAATAGAGTAAACAAGAGGAATCTTATGTTGATTGAGAGTGAAGGCCTTCAGCTGAAACATTTGTATTCAAACAATGGGTGTGCTAATTATAAATATGTTATCGGTTCAAGTGCTTTCACAGCTTGCCTTCCTGTGACAGCGCTTTCATTGCTTTGTCCTGGAATATTTTGAAACCTAGTTTCTTTAAGAAAAGTTCTCTTCCTCAAAGTTTCCATTAAGTTAAATAACCTCCCAATTATGATGAATTACAGAGATTTTACTGTATTAAAAAGCCTTGAGGGCTTCCCTGGTGGCGCAGTGGTTGAGAATCTGCCTGCTAATGCAGGGGACACAGGTTCGAGCCCTTGTCTGGGAAGATCCCACATGCTGTGGAGCAACTAGGCCCGTGAGCCACAACTACTGAGCCTGCACGTCTGGAGCCTGTGCTCTGCAACAAGAGAGGCCACGACAGTGAGACGCCCGCGCGCGCCCGCGCACGGTGATGAAGAGTGGCCCCCACTTGCCACAACTAGAGAAAGCCCTTGCACAGAAACGAAGACCCAACACAGCCAAAAATAAAAATAAATAAATTAAAAGAAGGCTTAACATTTAAAAAAAACAAAAAAGACAACAAAAAAACAAACCTTGAATCCAAATGTCAGCAGTTTTTCAGAGAATCAATATGGTGAGTTGAAGGGAAAGGAGAAAGGAGGTTAAGGTAGGATGGAATGAAGGAAGGAACTTGGCAAAAGGAGTTCAAAGTAGGGAAAGATAGATGGAGAGAGAGAAGAGGAAAATTAGAAAAAATAATGAGCAGAAAGAACATGGGATAAAGAGAAGCAAGGATGAAAGAACTGTGGAGGGGCTAAGAAGACGGAAGACGAAGAGTGGCTAGACGGGGAGGAAAGGGAGCAGTGGCAGGGCATGTGGTTTGTGAAAATAATGGGCTTGTAATATTTATTAATCCTATGAAAGTTAAGTAGTGTCGACTGAAAAAAATGCACAACCTAAAAGTTGGGAGTTGTGTTTTATTTGGTGGACAAAAATGAGGACTTGGGCCTGGGACACAGCACCTCAGATAACTCTGAGAGATTGCTCTGAAGAGGCAAGGGGGGAGCCAGGATACATAGGAGGTTTTGCAACAACGACCAGCTAGTTGGAACATCAAAAGATTACTGTTAATAAAAGAAAACCAGACATCTCAAGTTGAGGAATTTAGCACTTTTCTGTATACGGGAAGATACAAGAGTCTGGGCTCACTGAAATCATTCCTTTGATATACATCTCAGCTATCTGGGGCCAGTATCCTGTGCTTTCTTATCCTGAGTCTCCTCAGGGTGCACTGTCAGGGCACCTGTAATGTGATGGCTTGATGGCTGCAACAACCTTTGTTTACGGATATGGCAGGAAATATTTTTCATTCACAGTAGAAATAGAATTAGCAGTGAACTCAAGGAAGAATTGTCTTTCAAACTTGCTCTCTTTGTTATTACTATAGGAAGCATCAGAATGATATTGAAAGGTAGTACAAACAAAGAAGAACAAAATAGCTCTGCTCACCACCCCGTTCTGCAAGGGTTAAGTCATAACCCACTGCCGTTGCCCACCCACAGTGCAACCTAGAGAAATTCAGGATGAAAAACAGGCTGAGGCACTCTGCTTGGGATAAACAGGCCCTTACATAGTTAGATGCATATCTCAGGAAGAATTTCAATGACCCTAGCTTCTTGTATCTTCCCATAGGTAGAAAAGCACTAAAATTGTTAACTGGAGGTATTTGTTCTTTGTGACTAGCATTTTACCAAGATGTCTGTTTGACTGCATGTATTTCCTAGCCAAAAAAGTTCATATATAAACTGGCCTCTCCCCTACCTCTTTGGAGTAGTTCCTCAGAGCTGAGGCGCTGTCTCCTGGGCACTAGTCTTCAGTAAGACCCTGAATAAAACAGACTCACAACTCATACACTGTGTGTTTTTCTTTAAGTTGACAATAGGCACCTGAAAAAGGCTACTCTTTGTTCTCTCCTTTCCAGCTAACTGGGTTGACTGTCTCTACTCAGACCTAGAGTTCCAGCACAGACCTCTTTAACCAGAACTCCTGTGGGCAAGGTGGTTGGTACTGGCTGATTTGGGATGTAAAGGAAATGATGTGACCTTGGGGAAAGGGTACCCATTTAGGAGCTACTCTCCTTATGCCCTTCCCTCATTCTGTACGCTGCTTTTCTTTCTGTCTCTCTGACTTTCTCTATCTCTGTCTCTCTGTTGATCTTTCTGTCTCTTTGTCTCTCTTCCTGTCTCTCTGTCTCTCCCCCAACCCCACACAATAATACACACACACAATGGATGCAGAGAGTACAGAGTTGCTTTAGGAGAAGGCTGTGCTTAGTGGGAGGAGGACGTCTCTACAGTTTATACAGATTATGAAAAAACTCTCAGACTCAAACCAGAACATTGCATATTCCTTAATCTCTGTCATATCTGTGCACTTCTTGGTGGTTGTAACATAAATATCAGATATTATTTTCCTCTTAAAGTAAGTGTGCTTTGAGAATCAAAGGCAGATTTCATGCCACGTTTTCTCTTTTTCCAACCTGAGTCTGTCTGGGGCAATTTCTCCCCCAAAGTTGAGGTCTAGGCAGAGGGCACATTCTCTTTGCCCATTGAGATTGCTTTCCTGGTTGTAAGTTTTCCAGGGAAATTTCTAGGCTTGAAGAGGTCATTTGGAAGCAGATTAATGATAATCTCTCTTATTTTTCTTGGCAAATCTGGGAGGCCAGACTTTTTGGGGGGTTGGGGGTATATTAGTGGCTCCTTTAAAATCTACTGTACATTCTGGACTCATTACATTGTACCTGGACTCTGAGACCCATCATGTTAATGGATGTTTATTTTCTTGCCTCACTTCCCTGTCAACGATTTTCCCTGAAGCTGGTTTCATCATAATTTAAAAAATACCATCTATCTGTCTAAGAGCTTTTCCCCTCTCCTCTGGACAGATTTGTATCTGATTTCTTTCACCTGGTTTTATTGAATTTCTCCAGGTGCAGAGAGTAGCCACTGTACAGCTTCTGTCCAAAGTCATCTTTTCTTTCACATTATTGCTGGGCAACAGTTGGGGGAGTTTGTCACTGTTAACCTTGGGCTTTTGTTGCAGAGATGAAGTTCCTTTATCAGTTTATCCAGCATGACACCACATAATTTAAATCACATCCTCATCTATGTACAGTTCATTGCTTTCACCCCTATATCTGCAGGATAGTTTACGAGTTTTTCTCCCCTCATTGTACCTTGGAGAGATTTTCTTGGGTCTTTCGTATTTTGCATCTGTTTTCCTGCCTGTCGTGTTCTTCTTCTTTTTTTTTTTTTTTCTTTTTTTGCGGTACGTGGGCCTCTCACTGTTGTGGCCTCTCCCGTTGCGGAGCACAGGCTCCGGACGTGCAGGCTCAGCAGCCATGGCTCACGGGCCCAGCCACTCCGCGGCATGTGGGATCTTCCCGGACTGGGGCACGAACCTGCGTCTCCTGCATCGGCAGGCGGACTCTCAACCACTGCGCCACCAGGGAGGCCCTGGTGTTCTTCTTTACTTGCATGTTACATGCACTCCAATGACCTATGCACATTGTGCTGGTTTAGCCAGTGCTCACAAAGGCTCCAGATGTATTGTTTAATTGACTTTTTAGCTACGAACATTTTTGGAAATGAAACGCAAGAAAAATGTGGCAGTTTTCTGGATGAGCACTTTTATTCTGGCTTTCTTTGGTTATTTCCTCTGAAGATTTCCCCTTCTCTGCAGTCTTTTTAAAAATATAATTTGCTTCCTTCTAATAATTTCAATTATTCCCATATCCTTGATTCTCTTTGCCTTTCCCATAATTTTCAACTCATAAAGTGTGTTTTATGGGGTGTTTTTATGTTTCTTTTTCTAAAGTTAAAATCACGTACTTTAGGTTTTATTCTATCTTCTTGCTCTGCCTTTTCATTATTCTGATTTTAGCAATCAGAATATCTGTAGCCCAACTTATAGACAAGCCCATTTCTTTTCATGCTTTAGACAAAGCAAAGTCAATGCCAATGATATTCGTGGATGGATGACTATCCAGACTTCATAATGTAGAGGGCGAATCACCATCATTCACTCTTCAAAATTTTCTTTTTGTATATCCCACAGCATTTGTCCCCAAAATCATAAACAAGACTTCCTTGTTTATACATCTGTTGCAGGAAGAAGCCCATCATCACACCTAGTTCCTTAACCTGAAAAAATGTGCCTGTTTCTTTGGTACCTGAAGATAGCCAGTATCGCCTCCACGATTTTGCTTTATGGTCAGCAGGGGAGATGCCATCTTCATGGCCCTTAAGTAGGTAAGATGATATATCAAGATGCTTAGCAGGTTAGGGGGGGAATGCTAAGTGGACCTTGTGGTCCCATGATACTTCAAGAAGGCTCTTTGACAGCATTTGATGGCAACATTGGAAAAGGTCACTAGCGCTTGTCCAGTAAGATATTTAGGATCTTTAAAGAGGTTATAGCATTTGTCAAGAGGAGTAAGACATGAAATTTTCTTGTTTGTTGAGATCTTTACTTTTGGAAGATATGATATGAACTTCTTTTATTATGAAGGGGGAGGTTGATTTCTCAGCACATTATGCTAGGTGCTGGGAGTATAATGGTGAACAGAATTCTTGTCTCAGCCCTCATGAGCTTTACATCATGGAATAAAATGTAAAACTATAAAATAAAAATAAACTGCTATTGTACCCTTAAAAATTAATGCATTAAATCTGGGACAAGGAGGGTGGGAGGGAGGGAGACGCAAGAGGGAAGAGATATGGGAACATATGTATATGTATAACTGATTCACTTTGTTACAAAGCAGAACCTAACACACCATTGTAAAGCAATTATACTCCAATAAAGATGTTAAAAATAAATCTGGGACAGTTTTAAAATCACATATTACCTTTACTTAGTTATCTTTACTTAGTTATCTTTCTACTTACTGAATATCCTAAAAACATCTGTCAAAATAGAATGTTCTAGACATTTTCCACCTCTTGGTTCTTCTGTCTATCACCCTTCTTCTTGTACATGTTTTCTGGTTTCAATACTTTCCACCGGTGCTGAACGCAAACCCTGTCCAGGGCTTTATGTTAGTGTCTCTTTTTCTATTTTAATCTGGATTCCCCACTGACCACCAAAATTTTGGTGACAATTTTGTATTTGTTTTAGAAAACACATCTTATTTTCTTCCTTTAATTTCAGTGCTTACCACCATTTTTGTGAATGATTGAAGCATTCTCCCAGTTGGCTGTTTTTCTTCATATTTTCCCACCCCAGGCCAAAAGGCAAAAATTTGTCAAACAAGCCTTCAGAGAAAAACCATCCATGTTACTTTATTCTCTTGCTCAAGAATCTACCTAGGTTTTCTATTACCCACCCTTTGAAGTCCTGCTTTCAAATATCTCTGGAAGTTTCCTCTTTCATTCAGTCGCCATCCAACCACATTCTTGGTGCTGCTCCATACACACCCTTGCACTGCACTTGACCTTAGCACATGCCCTGCCAACTCTGGCTCTCTTGCTTGGAAAAACTTCTTTATTCTCCATATCAACATATTCTCTCTATAAACTCCACATTCACCCATGTAAACAAAGAGGATGTCAAAACCTAACTGTTCCTTGGCATTCCCCCGACTACTCTAGACCTTCTTTTGTGGAAACTCTGAGAGTTTCCTTAGCTGAGACATTAAAAGCATAAAGTAAGAACAGATGAAAGGGCTTACAGCCGAGAAGACTTTGCCCTGCTTGTGAGATACATCGGACGGCTGATTTTCTTCTTGTTTCGAATCTCTTAGGATAATTCAATTGTTGATGTGAATTGATTCTTATCTTCTTCTCTGTGATTTTATTTGAATTCTGTTTGGAAGCTTCCTGCCAAGTCTCCTGAATTGGAATTCCAGTGAATGTGAGGACTACATGACCATGACCCTCTTAAGCAGGACCAACTACTTAACTCGTGGAGCTCAAGGCAAAATGAAAATGCAGGGCCACTTGTTCAAAAATTATTAAGAATTTCAAGGCAGTGATACCAGAGCATTAAAGCAAGCACAAGGCCCTATGAGCTGCATTGGTCACAGGTCCATGAAGTTGCCCCCCTCTCAGATCTGAATATATTTGACTAGTTCATGCCTTATCAGTGGACTTTATCTTTCTCACAGTAAGAAGCTCCAACTCAAGGCATACATTAAATATATTTATTTTGTTAAGTTCCTAAACCCATAACTAAGCTACTGAACAACTTGTGATATGAGAATTTTAAACTTCGTAGGTGATTGTGAGATATCATAAAGTCTTAGAGGGCAGAGGTCAAATGGACCATATCACTGAAACTCTAATAGCAAGCTCGACCTTTCACATGATGAGGCAAAATGAATATTTGTGGAGGAGCAACAATCTTGAGTGTCTTTCTGGGCTCCACACTGTAAGCCAGGGGCTTCTAGAGGAAATCAGCTGGAGATACTGAGTAGCTATTAAAAACTTTCAGCTGAAAGAAGCCACCCCAACTGAGGGATAAAAGGGCAGGGGAGGGGTGGGAGGTACAAGCCAGGTAGGCGTCTGGGGTGATGGCTGAGAGAGGTGGGATTCAACATCGGAGGCCAGGGACTTGGATCGTTGGTTAGCCCAAGGGGGTGAGGGATCTCAGGAGGACAAGGCTGGAGACTCTGTGATAACAGCGCCACGCTGCCACTAGTTTATTTATGGACAGGGAATGAGAAATGGGCATGTGAAGGGCACAGATAGGATGAGCTCACTTGTCTCAAAGAATATACATGTGGAGGGTGTTTTTATTCCTATTAATCCATCCCAGAACTCCTTGCTGGCTCTGAAGACTGATATCCTCATCTTAATCTCTATAAGCATAGCAAGTGTTTCTCCAGCACCAAGGTTCGATAGAGTCACAATACCAGCTCAGCTGTGCCAGCTTCCTGGAAGCCCCGTTGTCCATCAGTACTTTCTGCTCTCAAAAAAGATCGTGAGGGCTTCCCTGGTGGCACAGTGGTTAAGAGTCCGCCTGCTGATGCAGGGGACACGGGTTCGTGCCCCGGTCTGGGAAGATCTCACATGCTGCGGAGCGGCTGGGCCCGTGAGCCATGGCCGCTGAGCCTGCGCATCCGGAGCCTGTGCTCCGCAACAGGAGAGGCCACAACAGTGAGAGGCCTGCATACCGAAAAAAAAAAAAAAAAAAAAAACAGATCGTGAAAGGACACCCACACTGTCTTGGAGGTGATGCATTGCCTTTGCTTGGCTACTTTTCTGCTGCTTGGGCCTGGACTCTGCTGCTCCCCTGCCAATATTTCCCTCACGGGACGTAACTCAATACAGCTTTCACTGCAGTTTCCGCTCTTGTGGCTAACATATCTGTGGTCATCACCACTGCCTTTATGCCTGGTTCTGGACCTTTGACCAGCCTGGGCACTGGACCATGGCAGCTGTGCTTGAGATGCTGCAAATGGTTTTGTGCACTTGGGCCAGGGCGGTGGGGATGAGGACCTGCTCCAGCCTAACAAGGCCTGGGACTGTTGTTTGCTCTGTTTCACCCTTGCAGGTAGTTGGAATTGTTAGGGTCTGTGAAGCACTAGGTTTGTTTTTTTCCTTTTAAAAATCCTTATTATTATTTTTTAAGATTCTTGGCACTTCATTGACCAGGGAGCAAGGAGGATCCTCTACCTTCCCATCTACTGCCCTGCCCGTCATCTCTCAGAGGCCACCCGCCCTGGAACATCAATTCGAAAGTGGGGGTGACCATGTAGATGGCAATGGGGGTGGTAGTAAAAGTGGAAGTTGCAGTGGTTTCATGGACATATTTAGATGCCCTTGTCTTTGCGCTTTTTCTACACAGGAAATTTAGGAGAGCCACTGGCCAAATTAGCTCTATGGCGGAGCTCCAAGACCAACCTCAAAGGCAATTCCGTATGAGTTGGACCAATGCTGTTATCTTATTTCTAAGACAATTTGGAACCTCTGTGGGCTATTTGTGCTCTGAAATCCACAGTTGCTGACTGTGGCCAATTATCCTGAGTGCCCTGTATCACATACAGGGAAGGAAATAATTGTGAAACTTTACCTAGGGAGGGATCTATAATTCAATTTCCTAGGACTGTGCTGGACAACATCCAGGTAGCTTTGAATGTTCCTCCAAAATTTTTTTTTTTTTTTTTTTTGGCGGTACGCGGGCCTCTCACTGCTGTGGCCTCTCCCGTTGCGGAGCACAGGCTCCGGACGCGCAGGCTCAGCGGCCATGGCTCAAGGGCCCAGCCGCTCCACGGCATGTGGGATCTTCCTGGACCAGGGCACGAACCTGTGTCCCCTGCATCAGCAGGCGGACTCTCAACCACTGCGCCACCAGGGAAGCCCTTCCTCCAAAATTTTTATGAGAAGGTCATAATCTTTGGAACCTTTTATTATGTTGACCTACTTCCAGGATAAACTTGAGCAAATTGATTTTCTTCTCTTCAAATAGGTTCAAAAATTTCCTCATGTTTTTATATAGCCAGCTCTTTTGCAATTATATCATACTCATCCCAGTTTATTTTATGATTATTTTGTTTTATTTTCCCTCCTACAATGAGAGCTTTATGAAGACAGGGCTTGTATTGGTCTTTTTCACCACTGCATCCCTAGCATTTCGTAGAGTCTCTGGTAAACAAGTGCTCAAGAATGTTTATTGAATGAATAAATGAATGATTTATGGTGACCCAGCAGTGCCTTGGATTCAGACAGGATGACACATGTCTACAGGACTGGAGGGACAGGTCTACCTCCTTCACTATAGGAAAGGAGAAACCTCTTTGGAGAGAACTCGATCTAAGGAAAGAGAGTATCAAGACATAAACTTTGCCAAAAGGACTGTCCACTAGTGTCTGGAAGGAGGAGGAATTTTGATGGTGGTGAATGTTACCATTCAGGTTGTACCCTGGCCGCAGCCTCCTTGGGTGGAGCTCTGGCATGAGAGAGCTCCAATTCTGCTCAGGCGAAAACTACAGGAGCTATAAATAAAATATCAGCTGCGTCGACACTAGTTACAGGGCATTTACAGTGGGAGCAGCCAGCCCTGGCAGGGATGGCAGACCTGGTGACAGCACACTTGGCAGGTTCACGCTGTCAGCACCTGGGCAGGTAGCATGTGCATGGGTGCGAGGGCACCCACAGCTATGACCCTGCTTTTGGTGAGCAGAGCAGCAGAGGTGCCTCCAGTAACACGATTCTGGGGCGGGCAGCATGGATTAAGAGAAGAGGAAATGGAGGATGCCGCGGACAGCTGAGAGGATGCTCCACCCTCTCCCACGAGAGACCCTTTGATACCCCTTTGATGCTGCTGGGGCTGCTCAGAAATGTGGGTGGAGAATCTGAGGGGAGCGGAGTACCAGCAGGTCGGCTCTGGGGATGGGGGATTGTGAGTTCCGGTGGCTATTTTTCTCTCTGCCTATTGCTCTCCCTTTGGGCTTTCCCCTGGATTGGTATGTCCTGGAAAACATGAAGTAATAAAAAGAGACTGACTGGTTTGAGCTGGAGTTATCTCTATCTGGAGTTTCAGCACAGGGGGCTTGGCACCCCAGTCCTGGGATCCACAGTGCCTTGAGATCAGGGAACCTAATTTACTCCCTCACTCCAGAAAAATGCAGCCTTATTGAAAAAAAAAAAAAAACAATCCTCAAACTAGTAGAAGTCCTACTGCAAACCTTCCTACTGCAAACCTCCCTACTGCAAACCTCCCTTCTTTACCTGGAGAAAAATTGAACAGCTTTTTGGGTTAGGCTTGAGATCCCATAGAGCACAGTGTGTAATGCTGGGACACACATCCTAGCAGGAAATCACTTTATTAACAACCTGTCTTAATTTCCCACCTTCCTCGGCTTGAATTCATTTGTGCAGTTCACTTGGGTTCTAATACGTAGTGACCCTGTTCCCCCCCCATAACCGAGAAACTCATTCAGTTGACTCCCCACACATCCTCCACACTGCCCCCTTTTGTTTTTTTTAAATTTACCTGAATGTGATTTCTTTACAAGCTTCCATTTTCTATTCCTGGAGTCCAGTGTTTAGTCCCACGCCCATCCTATTTCATTCTCATCAACTCCTGTGTGCTCTCGGCCCACAGAGCTGGCTGGACTTCTCCCAGCAGTCCTTTTTCTTGGGCATGTTAACTGAAATAGCCTCTAAATTCTCCCACCACAAGAAATTGGTCAGGTGTGCTGTATTCGCCAGGCTTGTCAAACCCTGTCAGAGTTAACAAATCAGAAACTGGAGACACATTCAATGTGAATTTACAAAAGGCAAACAGCTGCATAGTCCCTGATCCTGTCAGCTCTGAGTGTTTCCAGAAACAACAAAAAAAGAACTGTCTCTTGAAATTTGGCAGGGCAAAGAAGTAAGCACATTGATGCTCTTCTGAAATCCCTTGTACCTCCTTCTTTCCAGGGAAGTTGACGGGCTCTGCCTACAAGTGACCTAAATTTTAAAGAATACCTTACTTTCTGTTCAAGACCTTAGGTTTCTTCTCCATGATTTTCTTCCATCAGATAATGACGGGGATCCGTATTATTAATTATGTGTAATACGAACACTCTCGATCACTGGTCGAAAGTGATGGCTTCCTCTTTAATCCCAGTACACCCCTGCTCGGTATTCAGATTCTCCGGATCTGCGGCGTGCAGAATAGAATAGCGTGACAGGGAGTCGGGAAGCGCAGAGAGAGAGAAAGGCTTTCGTTCTGTCTGCCATCGTTTTACAGTCCGAGGAAAAGACTATGATTTGCTATGGATGCTTTTTCTATGACACGTCTTCATTTTTTTACCTGCCCCCAAGTTAAGCACAGCCTCACATCAGAAAAGCGTGTGTGTGTGAGACCATCAAATTTGGTCCTTGGATTTTTATTTTTAAAATTTTTAATTAATTAATTAATTAATTTGCAGTACGCGGGCCTCTCACTGTTGTGGCCTCTCCCGTCGCGGAGCACAGACTCCGGACGCGCAGGCTCAGCGGCCATGGCTCACGGACCCAGCCGCTCCGCAGCATGTGGGATCTTCCCGGACCGGGACACGAACCTGCGTCCCCTGCATCGGCAGGCGGACTCTCAACCACTGCGCCACCAGGGAAGCCCGGGAAGCCCCTTTGGATTTTTATAATGTGGTTCCTAGTAGAGATTATAGGGCTTTCTAATGAAGTTGTTGGTAGGGGGACAGTGCCTGCTAGATGACTAGACAGGCTGCTTTGCATTGTTAAAGCTGGATCAGACGCCTGCCGAGGCTGGGATGAGCCCAGATGTTAAGGCACTCTGAGCAGACTGTCAAACTAAAAAGTGTAAAACGAGCTGAATATGATGATGTGTAGTGTTGCCTCTTTCAGCTGATGGCTCTTTGGCCCTGTCAACTAGGGGAGAACGTATGACAAGCCTCCCCAGCAGCTGACACATCCTAGATGGTGGCGGGGCTATGGATCAGTAGCAGAGGATGAATATTCTGAGGACGGATAGGAGGCCTGCGGGTCAGAGAGTTCCTACAATTGGACTCTTATTTTCCTTCCAACGATATATTCCTCAGTCATGTGTATGGTTAAGTAACTAGCTACTTACCGAGTAACTTCCAAATGTTATACTCAGACATGGTGGAAGTTTATTTCTTGCTCAAAAGTGTCTGACTGGGCTTCCCTGGTGGTGCAGTGGTTGAGGGTCTGCCTGCCGATGCAGGGGACGCAGGTTCATGCCCCGGTCCGGGAAGACCCCACATGCCGCAGAGCGGCTGGGCCCATGAGCCATGGCCGCTGAGCCTGCGCGTCCGGAGCCTGTGCTCTGCAACGGGAGAGGCCACAACAGTGAGAGGCCCGCGTACCGCAAAAAAAAAAAAAAAAAAAAAAAAAAAAGTGGCTGACTGATTGGTGGGTGATGCCATCCTAAGCGCGGTATTCAGGACCCAGACATTTTCTGGAGATGGGGCACTGGTAATTGTAGCTTGAAAAGCTCCACAAAGGATTCTGGTTTCCAACCCTAGGTGGCTAACAGAAAGACGAATGACATGTCCAGAGAACATTTTATGTACGTGCTCTCGAAACTGTTTTCTTGCTAAGAGTTCGAATTCTTGCAATATCAATTATTCTAATTCACTTCTCCGATCTAGTCTCCACGGGGAACAAAGTATGGCCTCTCTTATCTTTAAAAATGTTGGGCATGCGCCCTTAGGTCCTTATGTCTTGTGTTGTTTTCCTTCCTCTGGCCTCTTTTTCGTATTTCTCTTCAGAGCCGCTTGAAGGCATCACCTTGCTGCTGTTGCTTCCTGCTTGTGGCACACTAACCAGCACCAAGGCTACCTTGAACAAAAGCACTCTGCCAGCATGGGTAGACTCTCTTTCCCTCTCTTCCCCTATTCCCCAACTCATTCTGCCACGGTCGACCCCCAAATGTTGCCTTGCTTGCCCAGTGTTTTTGTTGCAGGAGCTCATCGAGAGGACGTGACCATCAGTTGACCCATTAGCTGGACTCAGGCAGTCAGAGGCTCTTCACCCCTTCCCCTGTCCTTGAAATGTATGTTCTGCACACTGTTCCCACAGTGGAAGCCACCCCCAGGCAGCCTTGAGAGAACTATGTGTTACTGAGACTATCTGGGTGGTATATGTGAGTGAATCTTGTTAAGACCTCTATGTAAACTTTTAAGATTCTGACAGGCAGGTGTGGAGATCTGTTTGTCTTTCAACTGCCCAAGACAAGCCTCCTATGTAAGTTCCCTTGCTTACTAAACTTGCCAGGTACCAATCTGGTGTGGTCTGCCTCTTTCTTTGGTCTCTCCTTGCCCTCCACGTATGGGGGCCAGTTTCAGATTTCACTTGGGAAGCTCCTGAGGTTTCAAACCAACAACTGCATAGAGATTTCAATGAGACAACCATCCTTGTAGTTTATCTTTGCAGCCCACTCTCTGGGATTCTGACTTGAGTCCTTGCTTCTGGCTATCCAAATCCCCCAGAGCTCCTAGTTCATGCTAGGTTTGTATTTTACGTTAATGTATTCACTACAATTAACTAAATGTGAGTAGAAGCTGATGTGGGACTTCAAAACTTTTCTTGTGCTGTTGTCCCGAAGTCTTTCTATTAGCTCTACCTCCATTCGTCAGCACTCCAAAGAGTTTGGGTGATGACATGTTCTATCAGTGTCACTGAAATCACAGAAGAAAATTACACAATGGGTTAGTGACTCACAGAAGAGAACACATGATTATTTTTCCAAACCCCTTATTCCCTTTTTCTTGAAGATCAGGAGGTCAACCCCTGATTTTTATTGATTAGTTGGCTTTTGCTGAATCTATGTTATCTCCTTTGGCAATTACCGTGACAGCAGAAGAAAAGGTAGTTGATACTCTTTGTTTCCAATTCACAGTCAACAGGACAGTTAAGAAAGAACTTTCGTAAGAAAGTTGAGAAGACTTGTGAGGTTAGCATTTTAGTGCGGGGTATTAAGCATTATACCAGGGAAGGGAGAAAAATCCAACTCCCATAAGCAATAAGGGAAAGAAACTTGTTTTATAGAAAGAGGCATTTCAAATCATCTTTTGGTTCTCTTTTTGGTCAGCCACTTGGTACTCCTAGGAGACCTATCAGAAGCATTTTGCTGAATTATTTGTTAATTTAATGTCAGTGATATAATTAGACTTTGAATTTTGTAGCTGGATCAGAATATTAAGCTAATGATTGGGAGAGGAATTGGTTGACATGTAGATAGGTCTCAGACGTGTAAGAAATCATCATGAACCACGCATAAGAAATGAGTTAGTATGTAGGATGTAGCAGTTCTTTCCAGGATTTTGAAAGACAGCTTGTTTCTGAAAATACCAAAGGGACTCTTTGTTATCGGTTAAGATAGCAGGGCTGCTTTGAGTTTATGAGATAAGAGATTTCTTTAACATTAGACCATCCACAACTGTTGGGGGACTGGGAAGTGAAAGTCCCAGGGTTAGAGGAAGAGTCACTAACTCATCTGCCTGATGGACCAGCATGAGTGGACAAACTGGGGCATGCAGGGAAGTCTGCAAAGCAAGCACATCCAGCTGCTGAAATGGGGTGAAGGGGAAGTTCAGGGAATGACCCATGGGACTCAGCTGCTGCATAATTAACTGCTTCCACGCAGCCAAATGTTAGGTGGTGGTAGAACCAACGATTGGGAAGGCAGTAGAGTGGAGGAGAGATGAGACCCACCAGGCACTTCATCTGTCCTTAATAGTATCTTACCACAGAGACTTCTGAGAGTGACAGTTCTGTTTTGCTTCTGCTTTCCAATCTCGTGCAAGTTCCTCTTTTATCCAACTCTAACTCAGAAATATACATATTAGGAAACACTGTTAGACATGGTTCCCAGATTAATCAAGTTGACACAGCAAAATCCAGCAAACTCTTTCACCTGTAAAAGAGGCCTCAGCTCTGACCAGAGGATGGGATGGAATGTAATGGAAAGAGTTCCCATGTTCATTTCTACGAGACCATGACCTAGTGTGTAATCCGCATGACACCATGACCTAGTGTGTAATCCCCACGACACCATGACCTAGTGTGTAATGGTAACTTCTGGTAGCTGTCACAGTGCCTGACTCAGAGTAGTCGCATAAATATACATTGAATGAAAATAACTGCTTCTAAGTCAGAAGATCTGAGTTCAGTTCTGTTTCTGCCCCTGTGTCAGTTATCTATCTCTTGGCTCTCAGCTTCACACTTGCCATTTTGTATTCTTTGTATTGCACATGGCTGGAAGTCTAAAAGCCATATTTCCTTGAGGCCCTTGAACTTAGCCAATGGAACAACTTGTATAAGATCTTAAGACGGGAGAAAGAGAGAAGCCGTATTTTCTTCTGCTTCTGGCTTCAGCAGCTGCAGGAGCAGTAGCAAGTGACTGTGGAACTTACCAGCAAAAGCAACCAGTCCAGAAGCTTCGGCAGAGCTGTCAGGAAGGAGGGGTGTCCTGCACTTCTGCCCTGTAGTGCAGCGCCTATTGACTCAGGATAACATCACTTTCTTTTCTGTTTTTTTTCAGCTCTAGTGATGGTAGTGGTTCCCTGTCATAACTAAACATCTTCTCCCTTTTTCTCCTCTAGCCCTTTTAACATTTTGGTAATCAATTCCTTGTACCAAATCACCTTCAGTTGAAATAATGCGCATGTTTGCTGTTTCTCTGGATGGATACATACTGATGCAACCTTCTTTAGCTTTGGACACTTTAGCCTTTGACTTTCAGTCACCTTACCTGGAAAATGATGGTGAGAATTCCCATGCCATTGTAAAGGGCTAATGCAGTAATGTTTGTAAAGGTGCCCTGTTCCTGAAGGGAGAGCAATATAGTGTTTGAATGCATGGGCTCTGCCTGGGTTCATAGTCACTTCAGCTACTGACCAGTTGTGAGAGGTTGGGCAAGTAGTATACTTCTCCAAGACCAATTTTCCCTATGTATAAGTGGGGTAGAAATAGCACTTATTTCACCAGATGGGAGGTACTAAGTGGGATATCACATGTAAAGTGATTAAGGGTCTAGCATATCATAAATGCCCAATATTGTTTTTGTTATTATTATTATTATGTGCGATTGGTGGGGGTAGTGGGTAGTGTTCTATGGGAGAGAGCTGTATGATGGGTCCAAGAGAGAACCAGAAATCAGTCTGAACAAATGATAAAAAATTGATTAACGTAAAAAGCAACTTACTTCTGTGATCTAATAGACAACACTGATGTGAATAAACTTGTATGGTTTTGAAAAAAGAAAAAATTAAAAACCACTTCTTCAAATCCCTGAATATCAAAACATTGATTTGTCTTTACTTTGAAAGTATTTAAAATTTATTCTTCATTGAGAATGTAACACATTTTCACTGTAGATAAATTTAAAAATACACAAGCATAAAAAGAAAAGAATAGGGGGCTTCCCTGGTGGCGCAGTGGTTGAGAGTCCACCTGCCAATGCAGGGGACACGGGTTCGTACCCCGCTCCGGGAAGATCCCACATGCTGCGGAGCGGCTGGGCCCGTGAGCCATGGCCACTGAGCCTGCGCGTCCGGAGCCTGTGCTCCGCAACGGGAGAGGCCACAGCAGTGAGAGGCCCGCGTACCGCAAAAAAAAAAATAAATAAATAAAAAGAAAAGAAAAGAATAAAATATCCTAACTCTAGTACCTGGATATGACTATGTTAATATCTTGTTATAGGTCATTCTATTCTAGACCTTATTTAGTGATAAATATACACACAGAGACAGATGGGTATTTTCCAGCAACTCTTGTTTTGGATACTGTATGAAATGTTTGTTTTTTTAAAAATAATTAGATGACTCAGGAAAAACTGTCTAAGTCCCCACTGAGGATGTG
Organism: Mesoplodon densirostris; assembly: GCF_025265405.1. NCBI lineage: Eukaryota > Metazoa > Chordata > Mammalia > Artiodactyla > Ziphiidae > Mesoplodon > Mesoplodon densirostris. Next base: position 84,364,885 of record NC_082672.1, read on the forward strand.
GCTCTGTGTCTAACCTACTATCCTGCCTTCAGATCAGGACCCATATTTTTAACCACTTTATTTACCTAGAATTAAAAAAGAAATAACATGAACGTTGAAATTTGAACCCTTGATGTTACATCCCTTCTGAGGCAGGGATGTTTAGCTGTCTCACCAAGGATTCCTGCTTCTAGTATCAGCAGGAAGCAGCTGCCTAGGCTGGGATTCCATTTCTCAGTCCCTCTTCCATCTAAAGTAGAATCAACTATATGAAGCTTATATATAAGCTCTTACCAATGGAAGGTAAGTGGAAGTGATATGTGCTGCCTTTGATGCAGCTGAGAAGTGAGTTTGCTTTCTCTACCTTTTCTTTTCTGTCTGACACTAGGGGATGGTGGAGCCAAAGATGGAAAGTGCCTGGCTCACTGAATCATCCCATGGAGGAAAGCTTTTGGCAGACCAATAACACACACATTAGACTTCTGTAAGTGAGAAATACATTTCAATTGGATTAAGCCATCGAATTTAGCATTATCTTAATACACATCCCAAGCCCACATTAAATGTTCTTTCTTCATCTTCTTCCTTCTCTTAATCTCTCCCTCCCATTGTTGATCTTTATATTTTTCACTGCTCCTAGCAGACAGTGCCTTGTACATAGCAGGCACTTAATGTTAATTAAAATTAGACATGGTTCCTGGACTAATATAAATCCTTAAAACGAGCTTGAAGCACTTTCACGGCAACATGTAGAAAAATGCAATATTCTCATGATGTAGTGTGCACCAGTTGTCCCCAACCTTTTTGGCACCAAGGACCAGTTTCCTGGAAGACAATTGGTCCACTGACAGGTGGGGGAAGGATGGTTCAGGCCACAATGTGAGCGATGGGGAGCGGCAGGTGAAGCTTTGCTTGCTCGCCGTTCGCCTGCTGTGTGGCCCGCTTCCTAACAGGATGTGGCCCGGGGGTTGGGGACCCCTCGTATAGACAGAGTAGAAGAAAACTTTTATTGTAACTAGAAAAAGACTCATATAAAATAAGCTCATGATGGAAGATTTATTCTCCATTTCTAGAGGCACTTAAAATAGAAGATTGAGAAAGGTGGCATTTTTTTTTTAGTGGCAGGGCAGATCTTAAATAAAATTGAAATTGCTTTCTCTTTTTGTTATCTTTCTTACTGAGCCTTTTTTTGTATTTCTCCAAACTTTTTATTCCCTTTTATATAAGAGAACACCAGAGAGTTCTCTTCAATTAACCCAAGTGCATTTGACAACCATCTTCCAAAGGGCTTGTCCCTGCATTTGAAAGGTAAACTGTAGTGGTGAGTATTTCAGACCTGGGGGAAGGCACTGTCATGCCAGCCTTTGAGGAGGCATTTTTCAGCTGAAAGGTCTGATGGTATCTCTCTCATTACTCCGAGGAGGCATGTTCCCTATGAATATGCAAATATTGCACTCCTTGACATAAAGATCCCATCTAACTCAATCACGCTTGAAATCTCAGAGTGGAGCTTCTGTCAGAATTAATCGTAATTTTGAAACTGACCCTCAGCAAGAAGAAAAATTGTGTGTTCGGTTTTGCTCTCTTTCAATAACTTTTAGTTCCAATATTTTATGTTTAATTCATAAATGATTTCAAATAAAATATATTTTTCATTATGCAAAAAATTTAAACAGTTGCTGGATTAGACTGACCACATAAAGAACATTGCTGGAAATCACAATCAATTTCTGTGACTTCGTACACTGTTCTATTATATGATGATCATCTAAATGGCACTTTTAAAAATTTAGATCCAGGATCATCTCAGAACTTTTGCCTGCCCAATCAAGTTCTAAAGAATCAAAAGAGCTTGGAAATAATTATGGTTAATTATGTATTTTGTAAAAACTGCAATTTTCTTTTGTGTATCTTTTCCCGTCTAATGGTTTTGCTAAGGTGAAGAAAAGTTCAGGATGTCACCATCAGGTGTGAAGCTTGACGCCTAAGACAGAAAGACAAAGCCCAGCTCCTTTGTCTCCTCCTCCTGTGTGCAAGGAACTCTGAGCCATTTCATAGATCCAGGAAGATAATATTTCAAATGAGATATCTAATAGCTTTATAATAATTGGCCTTCTTAAGGCACGATAGCATGTGTATATTTGCTTGTCAGGGTGTGAATCATGCCCTTTTCAACTCTCTATCTCTAGTGTTTAGTGGCAAACTTAGAAAATAGTAGGGCTACTCTACAAATGTCTGTTTGCTAAAGAACTTAGATTCAGAAATCTCGGGTTTAAGTGTCGGTCTACTGCTTATGACTTGTGCACATTCTTTCATTTACTCATTCTTTTTTTTCCCTTTCATTCTACCACCGTAGAGAGAGCACCTATCTTGTGTCAGATAGTATTCGAAATGCTGGAAATATAGAGGTAAATAAGAACTAGATATCGGCGCTCCCTCAGCATCTAAATGGAACGTTAGGGGGCAGACCAGGCTTAAAGTCATGTGATAAATTTGTGAAAAGATGAGCACAGAAGGAAGCGACCTGTCACTAGAGAAGGTGGGGAAGGAACATCAAGGATGGCTCCTTTTAGGAGACACAGTGCTTGAGCTGAGTCTTGATAAATGAGTAGAAGTTGGCCAGGTGGACAGGAGTTAGCCTAGAGGGAAGGTGTTTCATTCCTATGCAAATGAATGGAGCTGATATATTGGAGGAAAGGGATGTAGCTTGGTGAAGGGTCTGTGTAGGACCACATCAGGAGTTACCCTGGGGAAATCAAGGGGTCAGATCATGAAATACCTTTTGTGCCATGCTAAAGGGACTGAACTTTATCCTAAAGACGAAAGATGAAACAATTTAAAGTGTGTGGTGGGGAGTGAGATGGTGGAATTTATGTTACTTAACTTGATAAGACTTTTTTTTTAACCCGTAAAATGTAAAAAGTATTAGTTATCTCTTAAGGTTACTGTAAAGATTGAATGAGCTGATAAGATTGAGGGTATCCTATAATATGTGACAGAAACGTTAACCAGTATTATTAGTACTAACTGCACACATTTATTAGGCACTTATTTTTCTAAGTACTCTATGTGAATTAAGTCATTTAATTCTTCATAAATCTGCAAGTGAGACACCCACTTTGAGTTGTTTTCTCAGTAATAATACTGGATTTGACTTGATTTCTCATTTAAAATATTCATTTCCCTAGAAGTTTGCTCTAGATGGCTTCTCAATGAACTAGATAACTAAAGAAAGAGAAAGTGGTTTATTTTACTTTTCTCCAAAATCACCTCCAGGTAGTTGTCAAAATGAGCTTTCTGATTACTATATATACATATTTTTAAAGGTGGGTTAAGAACCAAATTATAGGGTAGAAAGGAGAAAGAAATAAGTGGTATCAACCAATATCTTCCTCTCTTGCCTCAAGACAATACACTCCCACAGTTTATGGCTGCTTTCTTTTTTTTTTTTTACATCTTTATTGGAGTATAATTGTTTTACAATGGTGTGTTAGTTTCTGCTTTAAAACAAAGTGAATCAGTTATACATATACATATGTTCCCATATCTCTACCCTCTTGCGTCTCCCTCCCTCCCACCCTCCCCATCCCACTCCTCTCGGTGGTCACAAAGCACTGAGCTGATCTCCCTGTGCTATGCGGCTGCGTCCCACTAGCTATCTATTTTACGTTTGGTAGTGTATATATGTCCATGCCATTCTCTCACTTTGTCACAGCTTACCCTTCCCCCTCCCCATATCCTCAAGTCCATTCTCTAGTAGGTGTGCGTCTTTATTCCCGTCTTACCCATAGGTTCTTCATGACATTTTTTTCTTAAATTCCACATATATGTGTTAGCATATGGTATTTGTCTTTCTCTTTCTGACTTACTTCACACTGTATGACAGACTCTAGGTCCATCCACCTCATTACAAATAGCTCAATTTCGTTTCTTTTTATGGCTGAGTAATATTCCATTGTATATATGTGCCACATCTTCTTTACCCATTCATCCGATGATGGACACTTAGGTTGTTTCCATCTCCTGGCTATTGTAAACAGAGCTGCAATGAACATTTTGGTACATGACTCTTTTGAATTATGGTTTTCTCAGGGTATATGCCCAGTAGTGGTATTGCTGGGTCATATGGTAGTTCTATTAGTAGTTTTTAAAGGAACCTCCATACTGTTCTCCATAGTGGCTGTACCAATTCACATTCCCACCAGCAGTGCAAGAGTGTTCCCTTTTTTCCACACCCTCTCCAGCATTTATTGTTTCTAGATTTCTTGATGATGGCCATTCTGACTGGTGTGAGATGATATCTCATTGTAGTTTTGATTTGCATTTCTCTAATGATTAATGATGTTGAGCATTCTTTCATGTGTTTGTTGGCAGTCTGTATATCTTCTTTGGAGAAATGTCTATTTAGGTCTTCTGCCCATTTTTGAATTGGGTTGTTTGTTTTTTTGTTATTGAGCTGCATGAGCTGCTTGTAAATTTTGGAGATTAATCCTTTGTCAGTTGCTTCATTTGCAAATATTTTCTCCCATTCTGAGGGTTGTCTTTTCGTTTTGTTTGTGGTTTCCTTTGCTGTGCAAAAGCTTTGAAGTTGCATTAGGTCCCATTTGTTTATTTTTGTTTTTATTTCCGTTTCTCTAGGAGGTGGATCAAAAGGATCTTGCTGTGATTTATGTCATAGAGTGTTCTGCCTATGTTTTCCTCTAAGTGTTTAATAGTTTCTGGCCTTACATTTAGGTCTTTAATCCATTTTGAGCTTATTTTTGTGTGTGGTGTTAGGGAGTGATCTAATCTCATACCTTTACATGTCCCTGTCCAGTTTTCCCAGCACCACTTATTGAAGAGGCTGTCCTTTCTTCACTGTACATTCCTGCCTCCTTTATCAAAGATAAGGTGACCATATGTGCGTGGGTTTATCTCTGGGCTTTCTATTCTGTTCCATTGGTCTATATTTCTGTTTTTGTGCCAGTACCATACTGTCTTGATTATTGTAGCTTTGTAGTATAGTCTGAAGTCAGGGAGCCTGATTCCTCCAGCTCTGTTTTTCGTTCTCAAGATTGCTTTGGCTATTCGGGGTCTTTTGTGTTTCCATACAAATTGTTAAATTTTTTGTTCTAGTTCTGTGAAAAATGCCAGTGGTAGTTTGATAGAGATTGCATTGAATCTGTAGATTGCTTTGGGTAGTAGAGTCATTTTCACAATGTTGATTCTTCCAATCTAGGAACATGGTATGTATCTCCATCTATTGTATCATCTTTAATTTCTTTCATCAGTGTCTTATAATTTTCTGCATACAGGTCTTTCGTCTTCTTAGGTAGGTTTATTCCTAGATATTTTCTTTTTGTTGCAATGGTAATTGGGAGTATGTTCTTGATTTCACTTTCGGACTTTTCAACATCAGTATAGGAATGCCAGAGATTTCTGTGCATTAATTTTGTATCCTGCTACTTTACCAAATTCATTGATTAGCTCTAGTAGTTTTCTGGTAGCATCTTTAGGATTCTCTATGTATAGTATCATGTCATCTGCAAACAGTGACAGCTTTACTTCTTCTTTTCCAATTTGGATTCCTTTTATTTCCTTTTCTTCTCTGATTGCTGTGGCTAAAACTTCCAAATCTATGTTGAATAAGAGTGGTGAGAGTGGGCAACCTTGTCTTGTTCCTGATCTTAGTGGAAATGCTTTCATTTTTTCACCATTAAGGATGATGTTGGCTGTGGGTTTGTCATATATGGCCTTTATTATGTTGAGGAAAGTTCCCTCTCTGCCTACTTTCTGCAGGCTCAGTGGTATCATTGTGTGATGCGAGAAAATATTTAGTAAATTAGAATCTGAAAACAAGCTATTGAAAGTTAGAATATTTGCGAAGACTCTCATTTTCCTTTTTCCCAAGCTGAGATAATTAATACAATATTCCTAGAATTTGTAGTAATTCTACAAAGAACAACAGCATTTTCTAAGTACCTACTTTTGTTTAGGTACTGTCTGTGTATCAGATACAAACCTGATTTGCTCAAAACAAATCAAACTTTTTATCGTAGCTCCAATAACACAAAACAAAAACAATAGCACAAAGGTCTTTCCAAAGCTGGATTAATTAATCAGTTACTTAACTAAGTCAGTAAGAAGAGGAGTATTGAAGCCATTTTTTCTTTTATCTCAGAAAATCTGCCCAGAGCTCAGGACCCTCAAATAACAAAAAGCACACTACTTAACTTAATCCTTAAAAAATGTGGCATATTAACTTGTATTGCATTCTGAATGATAATAATTATTTGTCAAGGTTCTCGAATGATGGAGTATTTTTATTTTTGTATAGACTGTATATAACAATATCCACAGGTTATATACAGTCTCTGAGAGGATATAAAAACTTTAAAACAAAGTCATAATTTTCAGTTGCATTTGGTAAAAATAAGTGGCAACTGAAAAGGTTCTTACATACTGTGGGTTTTCGATAAAAAAATTTTAAGATAAAGTTACATTTTTGATAAAAACTGTTATTGGTGGTGGTTTTCTATAAAAGGAAATTAGGAATTAGAGTGCTTATTCTATATTTTGGGTGTATTTTTCTAGGTAGCTACTAAATTGCTCACGGGCACCGAAAAATTTCTGGACTTTATTGATTTCAATTGTAAATACAGACATCTATTGTGCTTTCCCATTTCCAGCAGCATAATGAAGTTTGATTGTATTTCTTTTTCAATGTCCATTGACATTTTTATAATTTCAAGGTAATAGATGAAATTAACAATAACTTTCCTTGCTACTTTTGTGCAATCAAAAAGGCAGATATCCACTATGCATGTTTTGAAATTTCTCACCCAAGGTTTTGAAATAAAAGCTGCTTAATGGAGGCTATACATTTACATATAACAGTATAAAATAAACTCTTGATGAAGAGAAATAGATGGTACATGAAAGTCTAGTAAAAGACTGGCTCCATTGCTTCATCTACAAACCTCATTGAAGAAGCAGATTCTTCTCACTGTGAATAATCATGTAGACCATTTATCTCAGCGATGCCACAGGGAAACAGTAAAGCAACAAAGCCTTTTGAAGTCTGGACCATCTGATAGGAACCATTAATCTGTTCATGACACGTAGCCCCAGTGCAAATACATGTCCAAAAATGTTTCAACATTTACTGACAGCTAATTTGCAGCAAAAATACAAACTTGCTGACTCTATTAATGGGTGAGTGTTTGAAGGTGAACATGCAAGTGATATTTGGTATTTATACATTCCATATGTAGTTATGTGAATTTTTTCTCTCACTTTGAGAAGTACCAGTAAATTTTCATCCTGGATTGACCTCTCCCCTAAAATCCAGCACACTTCTTTGAAACTTACCTAACAGTCTTTTTCAAATTAATGCAAGCATATTTTAACATTAGCCTAAGGGAGGCAATTCAGAAAAGTGAATCTTTTCAAAATCAGAACTTGTATTCTGGTTATATTCACACCTTTGCATTGCTTCATTGCAACAGATAATAGAAAGTTTATTATAATCATAAGCATCATTCCTAAACAAGGGAGACAGAATAATGGGGAGTTGGGTAAGCCTAAATCCATGTGAGATGATCCGATGGATTTTAGAGAAAAAAACCTGAAAAATTTCCTACAGAGTGTTTAGGAGTTTATAGGAAAATGAAGTCATATTTTATCAAACCCAAAGAGTTAGTTTCAATTAATTAATTTATTCTTGCATCCACTATTTCTGAGTGTCTACTATGTGGGGTTTAGTGCTATTTAGGCTATACAAAAATAAAAATAGTCTTTTACTCAAGAAACTTCCAGTTCATTATTAGTTTTCCAGGTGTAGATAGTACAGGAAGAGGTTCTGTTAAGGAAATATAATAAGAAAGCAAAAAATTGTTTTTGAGCTAGGCAGTTCTAGAAATGTGAACTTTATTGAGGAAGGAATGACATAAAATTGAAAAGAAAGAAGCACTTTTATCAGTGAGATAAAAAGAATACGATCAGTATCAGATAAAACTTTCATCTATATGACACCACAAGAATCAAGTGTTGAAAAAGGCAGCTTAATTTTTTTTTGTACAAAGCTAAATCGCCAGTTGTCCTCATTTTTTTTTCATTGAATTTCCTAATTGTGTAGAAATCTGACCCACTCCTGAGTAGGAAGTGTGTGTTTGTAGGTCATCTACAGATGAAACTTTGGTAAAATCTTGGTGGAGGCTCAAAATTTCAGTCATTTTTGGCTTCATGTAGACAAAATCTGTTGCAAAATAGGAAGATAAGAAAATAGTTTGATTTTTAAATAGGTAGAAAGTATAGAACACAGTGAAAAGAAAAATTCTTGCCTAGAAAGAGGGCAGCAGATACAGATTCTAATTTATATGAAAATCCAAGGTGCTTTATGGGCCTTATCTGTGAGAATTCAAGTCCTTTCTGCAAAGTGATAACTGAATTCACTCAAATTATGATCAGAAGGAACATAAAGGCAGAACTTTAATAGGAGATGTTTTGGGAACTGCATAAAGTTCTAAAACTTCAAAACTTCACTTTTGAAGATGTGTGAATGATTGTGTGTGACACCTGAAATGGTGGTGATAAAACAGACAGGCATATTACTTATTTTCCTGACTTTCTGTGGCTTGTGGCTTCAATTTTCTGAGCTCTTTTCCTGACTTTCTGTGGCTTATGGCTTGAATTTTCTGGTGGATAACAAAATTTGCTTGTGTTTTCTTGCATGTGTGACTTGGGTAGCATACCTATGCCCAAATGTGCCTGGCTAGGCAGAGTTTCTGTAACTTGGGCTCAGTGCCTTAACTTTTGTCGACTCTGATGGTGTATCTGGATTTTGACTGCGAGAGTCAGGATGGATCTCTCTTCACTTTAGCTCTTGAACTATGGCTATATCTGGAGGGATGTTTTTAACTGAGGAGTTTATGGAGGCGATAGAAAAGCCAAGTGGAGGATGCTTGTATCCTCACTAATGGGTGAGAACTGTGTTTATGTAGTTGATTTAAGCACAGCTTTTCCATTGCAGTGTGATTCCAAACTCCCTTTCCTTAAGAAATGTTAACCCCAATACCCCAGCTTTTAGCCTATTCTAGTCTGTTTTTGATTACTTTTTTCTTGCACCACCAAGATGTTCTGAATTCTTCCTATATTCCATACAGTTTCTAACATGTGCCATTTTTGAACCAAGTTGCCACTTCCCTGTATCAGAGCCCTTTCAGGGACGTTGGGAAAAATAATCAGTTCTTAGTATGTAATTGCTTATGGTTTCTTCTTTCTTCCTTTCTATTTTCCTCCCTCCCACCCTTCCTTCCTTCCTCCCTTCCTTCCTTCCAGTTCTTTCTTCCTTTCCTTCTTCCTTCCTTCCTTCCTTCCTTCCTTTCTTTCGTTCTTCTTTCTTTCTTTCTTTCTTTCTTTCTTTCTTTCTTTCTTTCTCTCTCTCTCTTTCTTTCTTTCCCTCTTTCTCTCTCTCTTTGTCTTTCTCACTTTTGCTTTTTTTTCTGTTTAAAAATGCTTTCTTTCATATTCCACTAAAAAGTGTATGTGTATAAGACACAAGGTAAATAGGTAGGAAGCTTTCAATCATGATGAATGGGACAGTAGTAATTCTGCCATTACTGTGGAAGCATATTTAATGTATACTCTTCAATATTATGTATAAATATTTTAATGATGCAGTCCACGTTCTGGGTTTAAAAAATTAAATCTGCATATGTGAGACGCTTGCAGTCAAATTTTAAGATTGGTCAAGCCAATTTCAAGCTACTTATATTTTGAGTACATGTTCACCATTACAAATATATGATGTTAATTAATGAAACAGTAATCCTCAAAGATCTTTGCTTTGTCCTACATTGATGCATTTGTAATCTGAGTCCATGCGCTAATTTCCCTTCTTGTAGTTACTCTTCAAATTACAGTGGTTACGCACTGAGTTCCATATGCATTTTACCCACCTCCTTTATCTCAGCTTTCCCACACTTTGCCATTCTCATCTTTCTGGAAAAAAACAGCACAGTGATTCCAGAGATGATTGTTCTTGCCTCAACTGCAATGATAGTAATAACACCAGCTCTTAGACCCTGTATTAAAAATTCAGGTGCTTTTTTATTAACATAGTAAATAAAAGTTTGACCAGGACTCAGGCTCTCAAGTTTACTTTAAATACTTCTTCTTTATTTGAGTTTTTAAAAAAATACATTTATTTATTTATTTTTGGCTGCATTGGGTCTTCGTTGCTGCACGCGGGCTTTCTCTAGTTGCAGTGAGCGGGGGCTACTCTTCGTTGCAGTGCGCGGGCTTCTTATTGTAGTGTCTTCTCTTGCTGTGGAGCACAGGCTCTAGGCGCACAGGCTTCAGAAGTTATGGCACGCGGGCTCAGTAGTTGTGGCTCGCGGACTCTAGAGCTCAGGCTCAGTAGTTGTGGCGCACGGGCTTAGTTGCTCAGCGGCATGTGGAATCTTCCCGGACCGGGGATCAAACCTGTGTCCCCTGCGTTGGCAGGAGGATTCTTAACCACTGTGCCACCAGGGCAGTCCCTATAAGAGGTTTCTGTAAGGAAGCATTTTCTAAAATATGTGCTAATAATTACTAATGGCTTTTGTTCTCTCTTCGTGTGCCAGAACAGTATTTTTCCAACAGTTTTCATTGTGATTCACACTAAGAAACACATTTTACATTGTGATCTGTTACCCAAATATATGTACATATATTAATGAAGCAAAAGTGAGTTCATGAGAAAGTATTTTCATCATTGTGATGTACAATGCACTCACTAATTTTTCTATTCTTGTCTCATCTATTTCATTAAGAAATATGACTTGTACTTACAAAATTGATCTAATGACCTTTTACATCAAAAATCTCAGTTGATAAGCAAGTGCTTAGAAACGTACCTTGGTCTCCTCTCCGACTGCTTTCTGCTCTGGAGCTCTCTGCTCTCCTCCTGTCTTGATGAAAGAAGTCCCAGGAGTTCATTCCTTTTGGCAGGAAGAGTGACTTCCAGGGCTGGGTCTGTGTTGAACATTTTTCAGTCTTGGTTAGATCCACAGACACCACAGCATCTGCTGTGAAATTTGCCAAGTATCCCTCCTGGGAAATGCAGTAATATTCTCAGCAGCTCGAATTTCACTCTGAACGATTTCACCCCATCCCTTGTTGTATTGGCCCTACATGGACTTTATGACATATTTTCTTATTTTCTGACAGTGATCCTGCTATGCTCATGTTGACTTAGGGTGCATGGGGCAGAGTGAATCAATGTGCTTTAGATTCCATTCTGACTTTTATACTATAAGCCATGACAGGTGATGCCAGGGAGGATACATTTTTTTCCTCAGGTTTATTGAGATATTATGGACATGTAACATGTGAGTTATATGTCATATGATAATGTGTGATTTGATACACACACATACACACATATATATATTGTGAAATGATTACAACAATACGGTTAGTTAACACCTCCATCTCCTTACACAATTACCTTTTTGTATGTGTGTGTAGTGATATTTAAGATCTACCCTCTTAACAACTTTCAAGTATATAATGCATTATTGTTAATTATAGTCAACACACTGTACCTTAGAGCCTCAGAATGGATTAATCTTATAGCTGGAAGTTTCTGTCCTTCAGCCAGCATCTCCTCATTTCCCCAAACCCCAGCCCTAGCAACCACCATTCTACTTTCTATTTTTATGAGTTTGGCATTTTTAGATTCCATGTATAAGTGAGATCATGCAGTATTTGTCTCTCTTTGTCTGACTTATATCCCTTAGCATTATGCCCTTAAGTCTATCTAAGTTGATGCAAATGACAGGATTTCCTTCTTTTTTATGGAATAATAATGGAATGATATTCCATTATATCTGTCTCTCTGTCTCTCTGTCTCTCTGTCTCTCTCTCTCTCTCTCTCTATATATATATATAGATAGATAGATAGATAGGTATTGTACATACCACATCTTTATCCATTCCTCTGTAGATGGACACTTACATTGTTTTCATGTCTTGGAAATTGTGAATAATGCTGTAATGAGCAAGGGGATGCAGATAGCTATTTGAGATAGTGATTTCATTTCCTTCAGATACATACCCAGAATAAGATTGCTGGATCATATGGTAGTTATATTTTTAATTATTTGTGGAAACTCCATAATATTTTCCATAGTGGCTATATAGATTTACACTCCCACTAACAGTGCACAAGGGTTCCCTCTTCTTCACATCAACACTTGTTATCTCTTGTCTTTTGATAATGGCAATTTTAAACAGATGTGGTGATATCTGCTTGCTGTTTGATTTCCATTTCTCTGATGATTAGTGTTGTTGAATAACTTTTTTCATGTACCTATTGGCCATTTGTATGTCTTCATTTGAATTATGACTATTCAAGTCCTCTGGCCATTTCTAAATTGGATTGTTTGTTTTTCTACTATTGAAATGTGAGTTCCTAATATATTTTGGATATTAGCTCCATATCAGATATATGGTTTGCAAATATTTTCTCCCATTTGGCAGGATGCCTTTTCTATTTGATTATTTCTTTTGCGTACAGAAACTTTTCAGTTTAATGTAGTCCTACTTACTAATTTTTGCTTTTGTGGCTTGCACTTTTGGTGTCATATCCAAAAAAATCATTACCAAGACAAATATCAAGGAGCTTTTCTGCTATGTTTTCTTGTAGTATTTTTATTTTCAGGTCTTACATTTAAGTTTTTAAAACATTTTGAGTTAATTTCTGTAAGTATTGTAAGATAGGGGCCCAGTTTAATTATTTTGCATGTGAATATCCAATTTTTCCAGTACCAGTATTTTGTGTGTGTGTGTGTTTATTTTTTAAAATGTTTATCCCAATACCATTATTTGAAGAGACTATTCTTTCTCCACTGAGCATTCTTGGTTAACTTGCCAAATATTATTTGATTGTATGTGAGTAGGTTTATTTCTGGGCTCTTCATTTTGTTCTACTGGTTTATGTGTCTGTTTTATGCCAATACCATGATTTTGATTACTGTAGCTTTGTAGTAAAAGTTTGAAATCAGGAAGTGTGATGGCTCCAACTTGGTTCTTATTTCTTAGCACTGCTTTGACTGTTCAGGGTTTGTTTTGTGTTTCCATACAAATTTATGATTGTTTTTCTATTTCTGTGAAAATTCCACTAGAATCTTGATAGAGATTACATTGAATCTATAGATAACTTTGGGTATTGTGGTCATTTTAACAATATTAATTCTTCTGATCCATTAGTATGGGATATCTTTCCATTTATTTGTGTCTTCTTTCATTTCTTTCATCAATGTCTAGTAGTTTTCTGTGTACAGATTTTTACCTCCTTAGTTAAATTTATTCTTAAGCATTTTATTATTTTTGATTGTTTTCTTTATTTTTTTCAAATAATTTTTAGTATATACAAATTTTACTGATTTTCATATGTTGATTTTTTTTTGTCCTGCAACTTTACTAAATTTATTAGTTCCAACAATTTTTTTGGTGAAGTCTTTAAAATTTTACGAGATCATATCATCTGCAAACAGAGACAATCTTACTCCTTCCTTTCCAATTTGAATGCCCTTTTTTTTCTCTTGCCTGATTGCTCTGGCTAAGACTTCCAGTACTATGTTGAATAGGAGTGGTGAGTGGGTAGTGGTCTTGTTTGTTCTTTATCTTAGCAGAAAAGCTTTTAACCTTTCATCATTGAGTATGATATTAGTTGTGGGTTTGCCATATATGGTCTCTATTATGTTGAGGTATATTTTCTTTATACACAATTTGTTGAGAGTTTTTAATTAATCATGAAAGGATGTTGAACTTAGATGCTTTTTCTGCATCTTTTGATATGATCATATGATTTTAATCATTCTATTAATGTGGCTTACTGCATTTATTGATTTGCATGTATTGAACCATCCTTGCATCCCAAGGATAAATCCCACTTGACCATGGTATATGATCCTTTTAATGTGCTGTTGAATTCAGTTTGCTAGTACTGTGTTGAGATCTATCTTCATCAGAGTTATTGGCCTGTAGTTTCTTTTCTTATAGTGCCTTATCTGCCTTTGGTAATAGGGTAATTCTGACCTCATAAAATGAGCTTGGGAGTGTTCCCTCTTTGGAAGAGTTTGAGAAGGATTGGCATTAATTCTTCCTTAAATGTTTGGTGGAATTCATCAGTGAAACCATCTGTGCCTGGGCTTTTCTTTTTGTGAGGTTTTTGTTGAAAGTGGGGCATTAAAGTTCCCTACTATTATTGTATTTTGTCTATTTATCTCTTTAGACCTGTTAGTATTGACTTAAGATATTTAGGTACTCTGATGTTGGGTGCATATGTATTGACTATTGTTATATCCTCCGGATGAATGGATCCCTTTACCATTATATAATGATGTTATTTGTCTCTTGTTACAGTTTCTGACTTAAAGACCTTTTTTTCTTCTGGTATAAGTATAGCTATTGCTGCTCTTTTTTTTGGTTTCCTGCAGTAGTTACTCTGGCCAGGAGCCTGGGTTCATAGTCGCTCACCTGGAGCTTGAGTTCTTGAAGGCTTACTGAAAGGCTGAGACCACAGGAGATGGCTTGGTCTGCAGGAGCTAGCCAGAATTGGGATTCATGGGATCCACATAGCCTGGGTTTGGGGGAGCCTGCCAGGAGTCTGGTGCCATGGAAGCATTCAGCAGCAGAGTGGGCTGGGAGCCTGGGTTTGTGGGAGACTGCTGGGGCCACGGTCTTGAATGTTGGCCAGGGATGGGGTGGACGGGGATCCTGGTTCCACAGGAACCACCTGGGGACATGGCAGCTGGCAGGTGCTGGGATATGCTGGGGGCCTGTGTTCTTGGGGGCCCACCAGGAGCCTGGTGGTTTGGAAGACACTTGGGACTGCAGCAGTCACATGAGGCTGCTGCAGCCAGCTGGCATACATTTCTTAAATCTAACATCATCTAGTTGTTACCTTTAGAATTCCCCGTTCAACTCACAATAACTGATTTCTCTCAAACTACAGTGGTGGCTCTTGCTATTCATTATGATCATTAAGATTCAGCTCCTCTCCCCCTTTTCTCATCTCCACCAGTCATACACAGCACATCTGATCCAATGTGACAGTTTCATGACCACTTGGAATTGGTGCTGGGAGAGAGCCAAGAGAATTTGGAAAGACTACAAAAAGGCAAGTTTGGCTGGAGGATGTAAAGTGTGGGGAGGAACTGTCAGATGAACTTGGAGAAACAGCGGCAGGGGTAAACAATGCAATGACAGGTTAAGTTAAGAATTTTGATCTTTATTTACAGTGATGAAAAGCCACTGAGAGTTTTTTGAGGATGAAGTTGGAGTGGGGAGGTGTTGCATAGTGGAAAGGTCAGTTGGGCTGTAGTGTGCAATCTGTCAGAGAAGGTGGTTTCAGTAGTCCAGGCAAGCTGTGATGACAGTTAGCTTTAGGGTGGAAATAGAGAGAAATGGATAGATGACAGATGAAAAAAATCAATATCATCATTATCATACATTTCCGAGCTGCTTGAACTATTTTTTTGTTTGTTTTTTCTTTTGTTTTCTTTTCTGGAAAAGCCTGTTAATGCTTAGTATGGGAAAATTCTCCAACAGGCTCCATGGAAATTCGTATCACAAGAAGAAGATCTCTTATTCAGTGTTTGTTCTATCGTTACCAGAAAAATATCCTGGAGTATTTAAGAGAAGATGCTAAAATTAACAGATATATCATTTCCTTTCTACTCAAGTTTAATGACTTGCTTCAGTGATGGATCTTTATACCTTCCACTACCCAAACTTTAGTGGTCAGTTTTTTTTGTTATTAATGAAAGTAATTGAATGGAACAGTTAATTATAGATTTTTCTGTGGAATTTAAGCCATTCCATCAAATATTCTAAAAATTTCCATGTCACCTGATAGTGGACATTAAAAAAATAATGTCCTTGAGGAAAAAACTTAGAGCCCAATATTTTACCACCTCTATACTTAGTTCATCACTCTACAAGAAATTATGTCTTTGGAAATTGCCAGCAACTATTTTGAGAAAGAACAATGTATCCTTATCCACAGCAGTTAATAGAAAAATGAATAAGTGAAACTGTGCTTTAGAGAATAAAACAGATTTCTTAAAATTTATTAAATTAGAGCTACTTCTGGTGTCCCATGCTCATTTTCAATTTTGATTAAAAAGTTTTAGAAGTTTTCCACACTTAACATTGAAAACAAAATAGTGAAAACTTTTTTGATAATATTCATGCAAAGATTCTTTTCTCTTGGTTCCTTTCTTTCTAATGTCTGAAGTTGTTTTTTTTTTTAATTTTATTTATTTATTTGTTTATATAATGGATACGTTTTTATTGTTATTTACTATATTTTACTTATTTATTCATGTTTTTTATTAATTTTTAAATTTTTATTTATTTATTTTTTGCAGTATGAGGGCCTCTCACTGTTGTGGCCTCTCCTGTTGCGGAACACAGACTCCGGATGTGCAGGCTCAGCGGCCATGGCTCACGGGCCTAGTCGCTCCGCAGCATGTGGGATCTTCCCAGACCAGGGCATGAACCCGTGTCCCCTGCATCAGCAGGTGGACTCTCAACCACTGTGCCACCAGGGAAGACCGTGAGTTAATTTTTTATATTACGTAAGGTAAGAGTGCAACTTCGTTTTTTTCCTCATGTAGTTATACACTTTCCCCAACACCACTTGTTGAAAAAAGTGTCCTTTGTTGAATGATCTTGGCATCCTTGTCAAAAATTATTTGACTGTGTACATGAGGTTTTATTTCTGGCCTTCCCATTCTATTTCATTGGTATATATGTCTGTGGCGATGTACACTTTGAAATACATTTTATGTCTTAAATATCTTTAAAAATACCATCAAAATTAGCTAATATTTTGGCTGGGTAGAGAAGTTTCCTTTTATGATTTAAAGGCACCATCCCACTAAATTCTAGCTTCCATAGTTGCTGTTTAAAACCAGTAAGCTGGGCATTTGGTATAACCTTTCAATCTGGAAACTCACGTTTTTTTTCTGCTGAAATTCCTTGTAATATTTCTTAAATAATTTTCTTCCTTCTACTTTCTCTTCTGTCTCTTTTGAGCATATATTATAAGGATGTTGCATTTCATGAACTAATTCTCTTCTGTTTTATTTTCTTTCTGGTTTCTATTTCTTTTTCTTGTTGCTTACTTTCTGGGAGATTTGTGCAATTTTATCTTGTAATCCTTCACTGATATTTTTAAATTTTTACTGTAATGAATTTTGTTTCCAAAAACTGTTTTATTGTATTCTCTATATTTTTATAGAGTCAGTATTTTCTCTCATTTCTTCAAGATGAATAATATATTCTTGAAGTTTTATTCTCCCTCCATGGTCTCAATTTCTTTTGTTTTGATGCTGTTTTCTTATCTTCCAAGTTATAAGTCTTCCTCAGATGTCTGATAATTCTTGGTTCCCTTCTCACAGTTAAGAATGGGGAACAAAATTCTTAGTGGTAACTTTGATGCATTGTCAGTACTTGTGAACTTTGAACTTCTCTCTAGGGTAGGATTTCTCAACCTCAGCACTACTTACAATTTGGGATAGATGTCTTTTTGTCATAATGGGTGGGGCTATCCTGAGCCTTGTAGGACATATAGCAGCATCCCTGAACTCTACCTGCTACATGCTAGTAACACTCCCTCTTATTGTGCCATAAACATGTGTCCAGATAGTGCTACATTTCCCCTGGGGGTGGACAAATTGCCCCCAGTTGTGCACTATTGCTTTAGTGTAGGCTGCTTCTTACAAAACCTCCCTAGAATCCTCAATTCCTCTTGGGCTGGTCAGATTCCTAGGAAAGAACCTTCTAATCACTTGCTTGGAGGGTAAAGGTGTGGCTGTCAGATTTCTGAGAGCTCAGGGGGGCAAGGCTATTGGGAATCTCTGCATTTATATTGGTGTGCCTGGTTCATTATTTTCCCCTGTGTAGATATAATAAGTAAGCCCTCAACTGTTTCCAGTATTCACCAGTCCAGAGACCTTCTGTTTTCTTTCTCCAAAAATAAACTTTCTATCTGGATTAGGATGGGGGCAGGAGATTTAAAAATGTACATGTCCTTTCAAACAATCTTCCTTATTTTAGCCCTCTACCTCCACCTCCAGCACGAAGCCCCCTCTACCAGAAATACCTGGGTCTGTGTTTTCCTGAAACGTTTGGAGAGTCTCTGCTGTAAATTGGGTTGATTCTTAGCTTTTTCCTTATTACTGACTTGGTATCTACCTTTCTTGACTTCAGGCTTTTTAACTTCCAAAATTCTGTTGCTGTGCTCTTTAGTAGGCTTGTGACAGTTGTCTTAGTTTATAGGCTGCTATAACAAAATACCATACACTAGGTGGCTTATAAACAACTGAAATAGATTTCTCATATTTCTGGAGGTTGGAAGTCTGAGATTAGGTGGATTTCTTGGTTTAAAAAATGCCTTTTACTCTGGGTTTTAGTAGTGTTTCAGGAGAGAGGACATGTAGATGTATGTTTTCACATTTTTAACCCAAAAGATTCTAGTTTTGTTTCTTAAGATTTTTGAAATGTGTAATAAAATTTGATCTATTAAAACAATGTCTGACCTAGACTTACAAAAGTGATGTTCTAAGAAAATGTTTTTGTTCAGTTTGTAAGTCTGCCTTTTTGTGTTTAATACATTTTAGAGAGTCAGGTATATTGAGTGGGTAATTATGACTTGAATTATCTAAGAGGGTTTGATTAATTATGTATGTAAGTTGTATTAAATGTTTTAAAAGGATTTAATTTGTTAAACTTTTGAATTATTGTGCAAGATTCAAAGAACAAGTGAAGTTGAGGTTTCTATTTTTAGCTAAAAGTTCAGAAATAAAATAAAATCTTTCAATTTATCTTATGGTGTTAAGTAAAGCAATATTTAAAAATATATAAATTTAATAAATTAAATATTAATCAAAATATAGAAAATAGCAGAGACAGTGTCTTTCCATGTATGAAATCCTGCCCCTCCACCTTCAGATGTTAAAAGACCACTGACAAATATCTATCACATGGTATTCAATGATTGACTACATAGAAATGGAAAATAATCAGAAGACAAGCTATTGTAACAGAGACAGTACAATTAGGATACAACAGTTAAGGCAAACCCTAGGCAAACCCTAGTTCTGAGGGTTTGCAGTAGTTCAGGTGTGAAATGAGGCTGGAATGCCTGTAATGTAGGCAGAAGCCATGGAGAGAAGTGGATGGAGGAATGTTTTTGAGAAGAATAGTTACTACTTGGTTACAGGGAAGTTATGGGACATAGGGAAAAGGAACTTTCCTGGAAGGCTCCAAGCTTTCTGGCATAAACAAATTTGGGGATGGCAGTAAGGTTTACTGAGTTGGAAAATTAGAGGAAGACTAGATTGACTGTGGGTGGGATGTAGCCATTAAGGGCTTAGTTGTAGAATAATTTTTTGAGATACCTGTTGGCCCTTTAAATGGAAATATCTATAGGATGATACAGATATGGAGCTCAGAAAAGTGGTCTGGGCTAGTAATAGTTGTTGTTTCAAATCTTGTGGGGAGGGGAGTTTGTCAGCTCAATCCCCTAAAAAAAAAGTAGAGTGAGAATGAAAGGAAGCCTATATATGGTTTGCCACCCAAAATGGTAAATTACTTAGTAGATTGTATAACCTATAAAAGTGTCAAACTTGTAGGATGGATTTAAACTGCATTTTAAACTTAACTTATTAGAAAACACATTATTTTGATGTATAGAGAATGTTTTTCTTTATTTAGAGACTCTTAAGCCACTTATGAGTATGGCACTATGCAGTTAATGTGCTGTCTAAAATAATTTAAGCAAGCAGAGTGTGTACCTTTTGTCAGATTAAAATCCTCTCCCTACTCCTGTTCACACATGGAATTACAAAACCGGAAGGGTTGTATCAAGTCCATGTATTCTGAGCCCTTGTCTCTTGCCTGGATCGCTTGTGTAATATTTCTGACAAGTGATAGTTGACCTTTTGCCTGAACACCTGCAATGACAGGGAACACTCATATTCATAAGAAAGTTTGTACAATTTTACGTATCTTTGTTTCCTATAATTGTCCTTATACTGAACTGGAACATTCTTCCCTGTATCTTCCAACCATGATTCTTATTTTGCTTTAAAGGGCCATCTAGAATATAAATCTTTCAAATATTTAATGATCATTAGTGTGAGTTTTATGGTACAGTGTCATAACTTCAGGGTCCAATGTGGCAGCTTTCTGAGTTCTCTTCTCCCTTCTGTCACCATTTTCTCTAAAATGTGACTCCCTGAGTGAACCCCGGTGCTCGGGACGTGATCCAAACAGTACAAATTCAGTCCTACTATGGTCTATCTCATGTGGACACTGAATGTCTATTAATGTAGCCTAAGAGTACTTTGACTTTTTTGGGGGGAGTTGCTATATTACAGTATTGTCTTATACTGGAGCTTGAAATCTACTGAAATCCTTTTACGTACCAGCTGCTAACCAGGCCTACTCCCTTCAGAACTGGTACATTTGATTTTTAAAATTTAATTATAGGCCTGTTATCCTGTGAAATTTCATCATGTTAATTTGGCCAACACTTATAGCCTGTCAGGGATTTTTTAGAGCTGAGCTTTGTCCTTCAGTACATTAGTTGGTATTACCTACGATTTTGTAAGCAAAGCTGACATTTTTGTGCCAGGCATTTCATATATGTTCTTTCACCTGGTGCTTCTAATACCAGGTTCCATGTTTATGACAGATCTTTCCAGTCCCCGGAGGCAGTGTAGTACATGGTGGAGAGGAAAGTGGGACGAGAAGTGCAGTCCAGCCACCCGAGCTCTGTGGTCTGGGCAAGTTCCATCCCTCTCTTTGCCTCTCTTTCCTTATCTGTAAAGCAGGGATAATAATAAGTGCCTTGTGGATTTGTTCTGAGGAGAAAGTGAAATAATTCCCATAAATCACTTACCACAGCTCATGAACAAAGTACATCTTCAATAAGTGTTAGCTTGTGGTTTTAGTAGTTCCTTTCCAGTGAGGTCTGGCAGGTTTCACTCGCTTTCCCAAGGTCACAAGCCAGTCAGAGAATGAATCAGGGCTTAGTCCACAGGTGCTAGAGTCAGAAATCACTGGATTCTGACTTTGGGCTTGACATTTGCTCATTACATGACCTTGGATCTGTTGTTTAAACCCATTTACCTTCAGTTTTCACATCTATAAAGGGGAGAATTTAGTGTCTCCATCAAAGATTGTTAGGAGAATTCAGTTAATAACATGAACAAAACCCATAATGTTTGGCTCCACAAATGATAATTCCCTTTCCCATCTTTCCCCTTTTTTTAAAAACATCTTTATTAGAGTATAATTGCTTTACAATGGTGTGTTAGTCTCTGCTTTATAACAAAGTGAATCAGCTATACATATACATATATCCCCATATCCCTTCCCTCTTGCGTCTCCCTCCCACCCTCCCTATCCCACCCCTCTAGGTGGTCACAAAGTACCGAGCTAATCTCCCTGTGCTATGTGGCTGCTTCCCACTAGCTAGCTATTTTACCATCTTTCTTAATCTACCTCTCCACTACCCAAACCCATGGGGTTTGAATTAAACAAGATATGAAAAACAGTCTATAGTATGGCACATAGAATGCATGAACTATTTAGTGAATTATTTAGCTCTTATTTAAGAGCTAAAATTTTACAACAACTTATACCTATGGGATTTGAGGAAATCAGAAAATATTTCTGAGTGTTTTCCCCATGGTTTAAGTAACATAATTAAAAGTACTGATACAATTTCCAAGCGACTTAATTTCAGTTTTTGTTTTAAAAGGTAAATGTTTTAAATGTTAAAATATGCAACAATCTGAGACAGTAGAATCAAGTGACATTCAGATTATATAAGTGCCATAGAAGTTGAGGAAAGTCAAGGTGCAAAGTTGACTGTTGTAGCCAGGAAAACTTGATGACAGGAGTTCTATTCAGGATGGACTGCTAAAGATGGGTAGGATTGAAAAACTATATCAGAAGAGGAACCCGTAAGGAGTAAAGAGAACTGTTTTGTCTCCAGCATGTAGAGGCAATCACCAAATTATGTATGGGGGCTGGTGGGGAGAAACAGAACTGAAAGACACTTTGAACTTTCACTGATTTAAGTATGTACCTGAAAAAGACTGATTTGAATGGATTTTTGGCTAAAATAAAATAAGGTTACATTCCTGCACACTTTCATTTGTATTTGCCATTGTATTTGCCATTCAATCATGTTTCAGTCTGAATTTTACTAGGGCAAAGTAGGTCAAGCAAACATCTCCAGTTCCTTTCTCAGACATTTAGCTCATGTAGAGAAGGGGTGGAATGAGTAGTATCACCTACACTGTATTTAATGACTGTTTACCATCCTGTGTGCACACTTAATCCTCCTAAGAACCCTAAGAGGGAGGTACAATTATTGTTTTCAATTCACACGTGAGGAAACTGAGGCTCAGAGAGATTAAATAATTTACTGCAGGCCGCACGATGAGTCACTGTTGGAGCTGAGATTGACTGGGAGAGTTGGGTTCAAGAGGCTCTGGTCTCATATGTATATATATGAAAGAAGCATCCCAGAAATGGCCATAATTAACAGAGTTGCACACACTGATGCTAAGCTTAAGAGCGTTCACCTTGAGAGAAAGCATTTTCAGAAATGTCACATTCTATTCAATATTTCCAACTGAGTTTCAAACTCAACATGTGATGAATAACAGAATTATACATCGCAATTGCACTGAAAGCAGACCACACCCAAAATTCACAGTATGATTGAAACAAGCCCATGTTTAAAAAAAGTTTTAATTAAAGATAACAATCCCATGGGGCTTCCCTGGTGGCGCAGTGGTTGAGAGTCCGCCTGCCGATGCAGGGGACACGGTTTGGTGACCCGGTCTAGGAAGATCCCACATGCCACGGAGCGGCTGGGCCCATGAGCCATGGCTGCTGAGCCTGCGCGTCCGGAGCCTGTGCTCCGCAACAGGAGAGGCCACAGCAGTGAGAGGCCCGCGAACCGCAAAAAAAAAAAAAAAAAAAAAAAAAAAAAAAGATAACAATCTCATGAAAGGAGAAGAAATATTTTGTCTTAACAAGCAATACAAAATAGATCCACTGTCAAAGACCATTTAATTTTTAAAGATCAACAATACCAAAAGCATAAAGTGGAATACAAGAAAATAGTTTTGTATAAGTATGATTTAATTAAAGCTGTTTACAGTTATTGTCTCCCACAGTAGTTAAGCATGTTTGCTTTTAAGAATTTCTTTTATATACATTTATGAAATATTGAAACCAATCAGACCATTAATGTACACTTACTGCAACTTTTTTATAAAGAAAATAATGCTAAACTAAAACCAAAACTGATATCATCATTGAAATTAATAGCTTTCAATATGTTTGTATAGATATTTTAATTCACAATGGAAAAATTTGTTCCAATACTGGAAATGCATAATATTTGTGTAAACTGTGGAAGATTTTAAATGTGATTTTTTGGACAATGTTTTATACTTTAGAGTCACATTTTTTATCAGAGTTTTTATCAAGATATTGGGTTTTTATTTATTTATTTAATTTTTTTTTTGGCTGCGTTGGGTCTTCGTTGCTGTGTGGGCTTTCTCTAGTTGCGGTGAGCGGGGTCTGCTCTTTGCTGCGGTGAGCTGGCTTCTCATTGTGGTGGCTTCTGTTGTTGCGGAGCACGGGCTCTAGGCATGCGGGCTTCAGTAGTTGTGGCTCGTGGGCTTAGTTGCTCCGTGGCACGTGGCATCTTCCCAGACCAGGGCGTGAACCTGCATCCCCTGCATTGGCAGGAGGATTCTTAACCACTGCGTCACCAGGAAAGTCCCTTGAATTTTTGTTTTTTGAAACTAGTTTGTCATAACATATTGTGCCTAATCACAGTGTTTCTTTTCTAGGACTATTGTGAATGTGTAGGTTTATGTTTACTGCTGTGGGACAATTTTTTTTTTTAATTTTTTTTTATTTTGTACACCTTTATTGGAGTATAATTGCTTTACAGTGGTGTGTTAGTTTCTGCTTTATAACAAAGTGAATCAGTTATACATATACATATGTTCCCATATCTCTTCCCTCTTGCGTCTCCCTCCCTCCCACCCTCCCTATCCCATCCCTCTAGGTGGTCACAAAGCACCAAGCTGATCTCCCTGTGCTATGCGGCTGCTTCTGTGGGACAATTATTTATAAAATAATATTAAATCCAGTATTAGCTGCCTATTTCAGACACTTAACACTTTCAGAAATCCATGTTGCATTTACCACACTGAAGTTTTTTTTATGAATGTGCAAATGCTATTTTTAATTTTTTTTGAATTTTTGAACTTTATGTAGTTTAGTTTTTTATACAGCAGGTTCTTATTAGTTATCTATTTTATACATATTAGTGTGTATAAGTCAATCCCAATCTGTTTTTTTTGAGAGTCACACTCATTGTTGAAAGTAAATGAACTCGGGCTTCCCTGGTGTCGCAGTGGTTGAGAGTCCGCCTGCCGATGCAGGGGACACGGGTTCGTGCCCTGGTCCGGGAGGATCCCACATTCCGCAGAGCGGCTGGGCCTGTGAGCTGTGGCCGCTGAGCCTGCGCTTCCGGAGCCTGTGCTCCGCAACGGGAGAGGCCACAACAGTGAGAGGCCCGCCTACCACAAAAAAAAAAAAAAAAAGAAAGTAAATGAACTCTTAGGGTACAGAGTTGTGTGTTCCAAAAAGCATGTGATTATATTAAGGTGATGGTGGAGGAAGATAACCTCGATTCCATTGGGAATCTTAAATTTTTGTAAATTTTTTGGGAAAATAATTTTTCCTGTACTGCTGAAGTTTCTTTTTGGTAAACAGTATCTTTCTAAAAGAAAAAGCATGAAGGAGAAATTGAGGTGTGTACATTTCCTCAAATGACCAGCATTGTATTCATGAGTATCGGGTATCTGGCAATGAACACTGTGGGAACTGTTCATTTTCCAATCTGAAGTAAAATACTTTCCAGAACTTTTAGTTTGCTTGCCCATTTGTTTTGTACGTTTCATCTCTGTATTTAGCTCCTGTCTTTTTTTGAGTATTAATACTTTCTATAACGATTTTGTGAATATGTCAAAAAAGAAAAGACGCTGCTCACAGAAATGTGAGTGTGGGACTCATACCAGAGCCAGAGAGGAGAGGTCATGGACAGAAGGCAAGGCTTGAGACACTGCCTGGGTTGACCCAAGGTCAGTCTCTGACCCATTCTGGCTTTAAGTCTTAGTCTTTAATCCACTAGTGATAGTATAATTCTTTCAACGTAAGGTATTGAGTAGCCCTTTGGGAGTTTTTCCAACTATATCTACTGCCGTGTCCACTTCTGTACAAGAGTTCAGACGGGACGGAGCACAGGACATTTATAGATCATAGTTGTGCTGCATTTTTATGTGTGATTTTCAAAGCTTTTCTATTTATGGCTTAAATCTCCTCTAAGATGTAATGCAGTCTTCCCATTTCCTGAGACTTATTAAAAGTTCTGAGCTAATTTCCTTGCCTTCCCTTCCTTCCCTGCTGAGTCCTGGGCAGCATAATGAGTATTCCAGTCAGGACTCTGAACCAGTCAATCAGAGGCTTGTGGACAGTCTGAACAACAGCCTCTTAGGGCCAGAAAAATCTATTGTGGTACACACTGTTTTGCTTGGTACCAGCTGTAATTGAGCTTAAGAAAGCAACAGTTAAGGGAACGGTGCACTTTTCCCTAGAACCAATTTTACCCCTTAATAATCACCATGCAACAGCTGTCTTCAGGTGAAGGCGGTGGGACCACAGACTGGCTTCCACTTCATTCCATGTGATGTAAAGTGGAAACCAACAAACCAGATAAAACAAAGCAGAACGCAAACAAACAAACATTCCTATCTCTTCTCTGCACTATATTGAAGAGACACCATGAACAAAAGTAACATTATCATAAACCCATATGAATAAAAACATAAAGATTAAACTTTACTGATGGGATTAGCACTTTGGTTTGTAATACTGCCTTGCTGTCTCTTCTAGTGCTTTTCTGCATTGGTCTTCTGGATGGACAAAAATGGCATGCTAATTTTATTGGTCCATGGGAATCTGGGACATTTAATGAATTCACAATGTTTCCTAATTTATAACACCTTAAAATTTTTACAAAGCACTGGATTATTAACGATCATATAGTGATGTAAATAGTAGTGGTTTCTTCTTGAAACTGGATTACTTTAAGAAAGCATTAGTATTACAACCAAGCATTGTTCATAATTAATTAAGGTCATGACTAAAACTGTGAAGAAGCGTTATATACTTTTCTCGGCTGGGATGCTCATTATGTGCTGGGGCAAGATTTTGATGAAATAACTAGTATTTAAGCAATAATTTACCTGAGAAATAATCTGTGTACATATGATAAAAAGGTCTCACATATAATTCTTGTAAAGGATTCATAGGTTTTTTTTTTCAGTCAGAATACAAAGAACAGAAACAACAAGTAAATAGTATGTATTTTAATGACATGCTTTGATAGTGAAAAGTACTTTATTACAATGATATATGTTCACTGAAGAAATTTTGAAAAAATACAGAAAGCTTAATGAAAATAAAAATCACCAAAAATCCTACCACTCAGAAATAATTGTTATTTTTGTGATTTTTAATCCTTTAATATCTTTTTAAATTAAAAATGTTTATTTTCCCCAGCTTTATTCAGTTATAGGTGATGAATAAAATTGTATGTATTTAAATGATTTGATATGTGTATATAATGTGAAATGATTACCATAATCAAGTTAATGAAAACATCTATCACCTCACACAGTTACCATTTTTGTGTGTGTATATGGTGAACACACTTAAGATCTATTCTCTTAGCAAGTTTTAAGTATACAATACAATATTATTAATTATAGTCACCTAGCTGTACATTAGATCTTCAGAACCGATCCATCTTACAAATTAAAGTTTGCACCCTTTGAGCAACATCTGCCCATTTCCACCACCACCTAGCCCCTGGCAACACCATCTGGCTCTTTGTTCAACTTTTTTTTCTCAGATTCCACCTGTGAGATTATGCAGGATGTGTCTTTCTCTGCAGAACTTATTTCACTTAGCATAATGCCTTCAAGTTTCATCCATGTTGTTGTAAATGGAAGAATTTCCTTAATTTCTTATGGCCGAATACAGTTCTGTTGAATCTATATACCACATTTTCTTTATCCATTCATCCTTTGATAGACCCTTCCACTGTTCTCATATTTTGACTATTGTGAATAATTCTGCAGTGAGCATGGGAGTAAAGACATTTTTTTGAGATACTGATTTCATCTGGATATACACCCAGAAGTGCTGCTGGGGTGACATCTTTGCTCTGTTGAGGTTTGAATTAATCCCCGTGGTGTATAAATGTAACTGTTCTCAATGAGGAAGTTATTTTGGGAAAGGGAACACCATGGTTAGTCTCTTTGCTTGTACACATCTTTTGGTAAATGCCTGAATTTATCACCCTAGAATATACACCTGGAAATAGAATTGCTGTGTGATAGAGTGGATCTCTGTTTGGCTTTAGTAAATTCTGCCAGTTTTCCAAAGTGGCTGCACAAATTTACACTCCCTCCAACAGTAACTAGAGTTCCAGTTTTCCTTATTCTGCTCAATTCTTGGAATTGTCAGCCTCTTTAATCTTAGCCATTCTGATAAGGCTTTGGTCTCAATTTTCTTTTCCATGATAAACAATGATGTCGACCATTTTAAAATTAGCTTATTGACCATCGGGATATAGTTTTTGAAATGCCTGTTCAACTCTGCTCATTTAAAAATTGGATTGTCTTTTCTTTATTGCTTTGTAGCATTTTTTCCATATTTTGGGTATCACTCTTTTGGTAGATGCATATATTATGACTATCTTCCAGTCTGTGGCTTGCCTTTTGACTCTCTTACTGATATCTTTTGATCATATTATGGTCCTTTAATAACTATACAGTAACGTCCCCTCCCCAATAGCTTAGTTTTAAAAACAAAGTAACAATGCAAGTTGGATATGGGCTAACATTTTATGAAGTAATACAATATAACAATTTTTTTGTCAAGGACTTGTTACTATTTTCAAGGTAAGAGTCTTCAAAAGTTTCTACTGGCATTGTTGTTTCTAGATAGAAATGTTAAATAGAGGATTTTTTTTAAAGGGCTTCAAATGCTTGGCTTATTGATTGATTGATTGATTGATTGATTGATTTTTGGCTGTGTTGGGTCTTCATTTCTGTGCGAGGGCTTTCTCTAGTTGTGGCGAGCGGGGGCCACTCTTCATCGCGGTGCGCGGGCCTCTCACTATTGCGGCCTCTCTTGTTGTGGAGCACAGGCTCCAGACGTGCAGGCTCAGTAGTTGTGGCTCAAGGGCCTAGTTGCTCCATGGCATGTGGGATCTTCCCAGACCAGGGCTTGAACCCATGTCCCCTGCATTAGCAGGCAGATTCTCAACCACTGCGCCACCAGGGAAGCCCCAAAATAGAGGATTTTTAAGTTTTGGCTTTCCTACTCATTTTGATACCTCCAACACGTCTGTCTTATAAATTACCTCTTCATATCCTTAGGTCTTAACTCAGAGAGAATTTACTCATGGGTGAGCACTGGGTACCTCAAGAGTGCTTCTAGAGGCAAAGCCACTGCATTTGTTATTTAAATAATCTTGATCAAAAAAGACAGTGTCCTAAACCAGTACAGATACACAAATATCTACTAAGTGAGACCACTTTTCTGCATAAAATAACACAGACATATTCTCTGTCTGTGGAGCAGCTTACTTTTTTTTTTTTTTTGCGGTACGCGGGCCTCTCACTGTTGTGGCCTCTCCCGTTGCGGAGTACAGGCTCCGGACGTGCAGGCACAGTGGCCATGGCTCACGGGCCTAGCCGCTCCGTGGCACGTGGGATCTTCCCAGACCGGGACACGAACCCCTGTCCCCTGCGTCGGCAGACGGACTCTCAACCACTGCGCCACCAGGAAAGCCCTGGAGCAGCTTACTTTGTCCATAGTTACCAAAGGTCTCCATGAGAAACCAAACTTGGAATTCAAACTCCTTATTATGGGCCTCAAGGCACTGTGTAGTCTGTACCTGGCCCATCTCTCCAGTTCATCCTGGACCACCTTTCCCCTTGGTCACAGCTCTTCAACCACACAGACTTCTTTTGATTCCTCCAATAAGACAATATTTCTTCCTATTCCTCAAGTGAAATTGCTGATACATCTAGACCCGGCTGCTCTTCAGCATGCCTTGTCCTAGAGCTACCCAGACCATATCTCCAACATCCTTCCCACGTGACCCTTGCCCTTCTCTTAAGTATGAATCGCTTGCTTCGCCCAGATGCCTGCCCTCCCCATTTTCAGAGAACCACTTCCTGCTCGAGTTTCCCTCTCTCTAAATGTCCTTCCCTTCTCCTTCATGTCGAAGTCACAGCTCTTTTGAAAAACTATCCCAGTGATTTCTTCATTCTCTTCACTCTACAGCCCACATTATTTGTATCATAATCTTGGCATTTGATTTAATGTAGTGTAAATATTTTTTAGTTAGTAGACTCCTAGCATGCAAGAGGCTCAAGGCATCAGGACACAGTTTTGTGTACATAGTATCATTTCAACAATGGATAGAAAATGCATAAAAAAGGAATTTTAGGAAAGAATAATGATTGATTTAATTTTTGTGTGTATATATATGTGTGCGTATAACCTGTGTATATATAGTGTTCTACAACGAGCACGTGTATTCAGAGGAAAAAGGAAAAAAGAGCACAAAAGAAACATGTAGAAAAAAAGGAGTCTCCTTGGACAAGGTCTAATCACTATGTCATGTTATTTTATAAAATAGGCAGTATACTTCTTTCAAAACTTAATTTAATGCAAAAATGAAGTTTTTAAAAATGAACTTTCATTTGAATGAATTTCATTTTCAGTTTGGATATCTTCATTAATATTATTTCATGTAAGTGAAATTAGGAAGTCTAATTTCCACACAGGTTATTCTAACTACTCTAAAGAGAACACTTTTTCTTTTCGATAACCTGTGGCTAGCTGTTTGGAAAGCAGGCTAATTTAATCCCATGTGGACTATCTGCAGAGACTAGGGGTAGAGAAGCCTGGAATCCAGGCTTTGCCAGCTTCTCCCTGCAGCGAGGGGCGGGGCGTGAGAACCTCTGTCAGCATATTAATGAATCTTTGGGTGTGTAAGGGCAGCTCTAGAAAGGAGTAGGAGGTGGAATGTAAATTATTCTGCATAAGGAAATGAGAAAGTGGAGTTTTTGGAAGGGAATCCAGGAAACAGGAGCCTGGAGGCTCATTGCTTGAATGGACAAATATTTGCTTGCCTGACATGGGCGGGCACTGTTCTAGGTACTGGAGATTCATTGGTCATCAGATAAAAATCCCCAGTGGAGTGAATATTCTAAAGGGCAGGAGGCTGAAGCTTGAGAGGTTTTTTTTTTTGTTTTTTGTTTTTGTTTTTCCCAGGGGTGAGGGCGCTAGAGGGCTTTGAAGAAAAGGGATGTTTACTGTTTTATGTTGTTTTATGCGTGGCGTCTATGTTGCCCCCAAATTTCCATCAAACTTACAGTGTTTACAAATGCTGTTTGAACAAGATTTGGGGTTGTATTTGGTTGAATACAAACCAGGGAAAAGATATGGGCAGCCCAACCTGACTAGGCGGTGCAGCCTGCCCAGTCCTTGTGCCCCTGGAATCAGCATCTCCCATGCTCCCACACTCCCCCCGCCCCGCGAGGTGGGGGTGCGCTGAGTCCTCCAGAAGCCGAGGCTGTGCGGACCCTGTGTATCGCAAAGCAGGAAAAAGACAGCCCTTCTCCTTTTGTGTCCTAACCTGTTAGGGAGTTACCCAAACCACCTTGCTTGTGTAGCGGTATGTCGCAGGGTTTACCAAAAACAGTTGTTTCCATTTTAATTTACATCTCGGACCCTTTATCTCCTCTGCTTGAAACTTTTCAATGGCTTCGTTACCCTCAGGATACTAGTCCCTCTCCTTAAAAACAAGATAGAAGAGCCACACAATCCAACGCCTGTCGACCCCCATTTTGGATTTACTGGAGTTGAGTCCATCACATGGAACCTTTCAGAGCCTTGGCACAATTGCATCTTCCCATCCTTGGCCCCTGGCTCCTGCCTGGTTGCATCTCAGTTTAATTGTCTCTTCCCCAGAGAAGCTTCCTCTGGCTCCCCGAGGTTAGAGCTCCCTGTTCAGTGCTCTTACAGAGTCCCCTAGCTCCTTGCACACTGAGCCTACTTGTAGTAGCTTGCTCTCTAGTGCTGGTTTCTGGGCTGCAGGTTACGTTTTCCTTGTGCACGGACAGCTTCATCTTGCTCTGTATCCTCAGAGCCCAGTCTAGTGAGGAATAAGAGATTAATAGAGCAGACAGGAGTTCCCGGGAATCTGGAGACTGCTTAGAGCGACAAACCCCAGAATGTCGTTAGAATTTACCCCCTTTCCTATGACCTGGGGTCTCTGCACCTGGGGGAGTTTTTCTCTCCTGAGATGCATTCATGCCCAGGGGGACTCCGTACTGCTCCAAGGTTGTCTGTTTCTCTCTGGCTTGTTTGGGCTCAGGGTGGGACCTTGGGTGCAATCCAACTGTAAATCTGAGCACAAAACAACACAGGATGTCCACAGAGAAATAAAAGCTAGCTAATCCTGGTGGAGCAACAGCTCTGCAGGAACGACAGTAGTGCTGCCGCCACTAACTGCCTTGTTCGTACTATCCCCAGGGCGAGGAAAACCAGTGTTTACGCGTGGTAATTCTTATAACTTTGGCGATGGGACTTCGGGATTGTTTGTGTCTGGCGAAAATTACTTGTATTCTGGGAAGGCCCTGAGTTGTGTAACCTATGAGTTTCCTTCACCCCTGTCTCTTCCCAAATTACGTTACTCAGTTTGACAGGTGCTGTTCTGTTTACTCTTTTATTTCACATCTTTATTGGAGTATAATTGCTTTACAATGTTGTGTTAGTTTCTGCTGTACAACAAAGTGAATCGGCTTCATGTGCGCGTATATCCCCATATCCCCGCCCTCTTGCGTCTTTTCTCTTAACACTGACTTCAAGTGTGTCAAACCTTTCTGCTGCTTCTCACAGTTCATCCAGAAGGGATGCCAGTGCTCAGCGACACGTCCCCGGCTTTGATTTGTATTTTAGATTTATTCACTTGTGTCAGTCCACATTCCTTCGGAGAGCTTGTTGTCATTTTTATATAGACTCTGGCCTTGAGTCTTATCTGTTTTCTTATCAGAGGCTCTGAAATCCTTGGGGATCGAAGAGGCAGCGTGAGGAAAAACCAACTGCAGAAAAGCTACTTCAGCTGCACAGCAAAGGGCCCTTGTCTGTGGGCCTAGCGAGACCTCTGCATCAATCTTTTCAGTTCTCCCTGCAGCCGCGCTGTGCTCTAATTCGGAGGGCAGTACCTGCTGACAGATAGAAAAACACGCCTACGTCAAATCCTCTCTTCTTACCACCCCAGAAATTTTAACAAAGTGGGTGAAACTAGGCCCTGGTTAACAGAGGGTAATTTGGGTTGGTCTGATTTCACTAAGCAATAGCACCAGTGTCGCAACAATTCTATTTTATACATACGGTCAGGCCAGGTGACTTAGGCCAATTAAGCTTACAAAAATTGACTTTGACTGGGATTATTTTATCTTATGCAGAGATATCTTCCTAGAGCCATTTAACCTATAAGAGAGGACAAAATTGGGAAAGTTACACATTTCTTGCTCTTTTTTAGAAACAGATCACGAACTCTAATTTGACTAATGACTTTAAGAAATTACATGCTGTTTCTACTTGATGTTACACAAAAGCTTTGCCTCTTCTCCTTGTTGGCCACCTCGGTTGTCATGGCAACAGTTGCGATTCCACAGATGCAGCAGTGCATTTGCTGAGCAGGAAGATAAGGCCATTGTTTGTGAGGATGATTATTTAAGAACAGGTGTCATTAACATAAGACTCATTGTCACACTGGTTGGAGAAGGACAAAATGGAATATTGCCATCATATGCGATACGGAAATTTTAGAAGAAGGATAGCATAAATGAATGGCATGATGTACAGAGCTTTTTTGTGCACTAATTCAGTATAAATATAACAATGCATGGAATATAAACATAAGGTCATTAAAATTTAGCCCTAGAAGGACCTTAGAAATAATCTAGTATAAACTATTAACTTGTTCTAATGTACAAACAAATATATATATATAGATATAGATATAGATATATAACACTATTCCTCAGCAAACTACATGTGTAATTTCTTGTGGGAAATCAGTGAACAGTGGAAACTTACATTGGGATCAGGAGAAATGCAGGGTAATCTAAGTAGACATCATAAGGTTTCAAATTCACCTCCTTATTAATGAAATAAATATATTTTCTCACAATATCTGAGAAGCTTCTGTGTGGAGTACATATTTTTATTGTAATGACCCATTCCATCTAGGGAGGTAATCTCAACTGAGCAAAGTAATTGAGTTTTCAATACAATTTTTTCTTGCATATGTGAGATAACTAATTATTTCTCACCAAAAATGAAGTTGAGCTAAAATACATTATTCTTGAAGGTATAAGGAATGACTCTCAGCTAAAGAGTAGTTGCTGATCGTCCTCGAAACTCCCTTATTAATCCTTAAAAATCATCTAATAACATACTCCTATTGGAATTACTTGAAAATAAGTGGGCAGGGTAAGGGTCTCTCAATTTCAAGAGAACTCAGGATTCAGGCGAACAGCTAACGAATAGTTTGTGAACCAATAGGACGTCTGCCCATGGCTTAATAACATCCCTGAAATCCTGGGGCATCTCTCTTCTCACAATGTGATTATTATAAGGTTGAACTTTCGGTGTCTTCCCCAAGGTTTAAGCTTTTCCTTCTCTAACATTTGTAAGACATCTTCAACATGCCAGGCACTTTTTGATTTGCCAGTTTCAGAAAGTAAATGATATTTTCCTATCAATTGCTGTTGTGGAATTCTATCAGCTATGTCTTGGCATTATTTCTAAGAACATTTTGTTTTCATTCTAAATATTACTTTTACTGATAAAGATGGGGACAAAATCGATGTATGGATTGTAGGATCAGATTCATTTTCCACATTCAATCATAGGATTCAATTTTTAGATATAGAAACCAACAGGAAAGTGTGGACTTTGTGACTTGCTATATTATTTTGAATCAAAGGTAACACTTAAAAGGAATTTTTAAAGTATGTGCAGCAATTGGTACTAAACTGAAATTTCATTGCAGAATGTTGAGGAGATGTGAAAAGCAGGGAATATTTTGGACCATAGTATATATAATGAAGGAGTTTGCAGATATTGACTATTGTGGCAATTTTGATACAAATATTTAGTTGATGGATGAATTAAAACCAGCAACTCAATTTAGCATGAACTCTCAAAGGCCATCAATTTAAACAGCCTGTGGCTGCACATCAGTCATGAACATGTCAATAATTATTGTGATTAGCTCAGCACACAGTTCTGAAGGTTTTAAGCTGGTACAAAGGAACAGTTATATTTGTGAGTGCATGGGACCCATGAATGCACAAGAGGCAATGCAATATCAGTGGTTCACCGAATGAACTTTGGAGTCAGAGAGAGAGTTCTAATCCAAGCTTGGGATCTTACATGTTCTGAAACTTTAGGTACATTAAACTCCCTAGGCATCTCAGTTTTGCTGCTGTAAAATGGTAATAATTTCTGACTCATAGGGTAGAGTAACAATGTGATAAAAAGTACCTTATAATATATAACAGGTACTCAACGGTAATAGTAATGATTACTCTTTTGATAGTGATAGTTTAATGAATCTTTGTATGTGGAGGTAAAATATCATGACTCTTTTTCATTTTAATTCAAAATACTTTTGTTCGGGCTTCCCTGGTGGCGCAGTGGTTGAGAGTCCGCCTGCCGATGCAGGGGACACGGGTTCGTGCCCCGGTCTGGGAAGATTCCATGTGCCGCGGAGCAGCTGGGCCCGTGAGCCATGGCCGCTGAGCCTGCACATCTGGAGTCTGTGCTCCGCAATGGGAGAGGCCACAGCAGCGGCCGCGTACCGCAAAAACAACAACAACAACAAAAACAAACAAACAAAAAAATGAAAAAAACTTTTGTTCTAGGAAATTAAGTGTTAATTCCTCAGTCCTAAGTATTTACCAGTCAGTCAGCTCGCTCCAGTAGGAGCGAGCTCCGGCACGTCGCAGCCCAAGCTCTATTCTGCTCAGCCCCGTTCGGATTTCTTGAAGATCACTTTCACGAGGCCATTCCTGTCTGTCATTGAAAACTAGTTACACCCACACTTCCTGGGGACAGTAAGACAGGCTTACTGTGCGATAACTTGTCTTGATTTGAGAAGCAGATTTAATCCTTATCCCCCAATGTAAGGTCCATGGAAAGAATTACTATTTCCCTTACTGGAATTACAAATGCTTAGATACAAACTAGATGGACCCACATAAGGCACAACAAGGCAGTGAATTACTTCTTTGGATCTTCCATGCTTGTGGACATTCATGGAAATTCAGAAGGCAAAGACATGATAATAAATAAAATGTTTTTCTTGGGGGTATTTATGACCGTGAGAGGAGAGTAATTTATCTGCATATGTCGACAATACAGATATACACATGCACACACACACACTACATATAGAGAATATATATATATATATAATTACATGCTGTCCTTGGCAATAATTGAATAAACTATAAAGACAAAACTTTACCAATCAGATATGTTTATAATTCTTACACTTCTAAATACCATTAAAATAATTTGTGAATGTATTTTACCTTTTTTTTGGTTAAAGTATTATAATTTATGCTATTTGGGGGAGCAAATTAGCACTAAGTTGCAGATGTCTGATGTAAAAGAATGTTCATTTTGAAAAGAGATGTACTGTAATTGAAATAATTGAAACTTTCATTAGAGTTGAATTTTCCTCATCTCTTTCTTTTTAGCAGTAACGATAGATTAGAGAATTAATTTCTTTTACATTTTGTGGCTTGAGTGGATGCCCTTAAATATTCTAGAGAGAAAATTAAAAAAACCCCACCCAGTTTCTTGTAAGTCCTGGAATTGACTTTCTGACAGGCCTTTCTTCCTAGGTCAGGTTAGGAGAAAAGGTAGGGATATGGAATTAAATTGCTATTAGAGAAAAGAGCTTAGTCTATATTCTGTAGGCACAGAATCAGAAACTATTTTAATCATCCTTCACAAGCCTGTGTTAAACACTCACATTCTGCAGATCCCTGGAATGGGAATTTGGGCGTGGCTGCCATCAGCAGTATTTGGGGCTTTCCTCCCCCTCACATCTCAAGACACATTTAATAGATGTGCACACAGATTTGTGGCTGTTAAACTGTAATCCCACAATTGCTGTTGGAGAACTTCACCATATGTCAGAACTTCCTTACTCTGCTACTTTTAGCTATGCCAAGTTATTTTAAGAAACCGACTGGTGATTAGTAGCAGAACTGTTCAGAGAGTCTTTAGGAAGAAAAAATTCTGTGTCCAGGCATTTGTCCCAAAGACACATATGAAGCATACAGGAAACCAGAACTGAACCAGAGATCTCAGTGTCTCCCCTGCATTCCATGCTTCCTGTTTCAACTTCCTTATCTCTGTAATAATGCAAAGAATCTTCAGTTTTAAAGAAGGAAGATGAAAATTAGAAATGTACAGCATCCAAAAGCCAGAACACAGTCAGGACTTCAAGATGAATTCAGGTTGAACTCCCCTGGGAAAGACCACTTTCCATACCTCGGTGCATGTCTCAGTGTGAGCTGAGGAAATGGAAGATTGCAGAAGAAGCAAAGAGTCATTGCTTTCATGGGGCTGTCCATAGCCATGACAAATGAGTTTCCTTTGAAGCAAGAGGTTCTGCCACAGGAAAGAAAGGCAGCATCTCTGAAAAAAGAGGTGAGAGGGATTCAAGAATAAAAAAGCAAAGAACCTATGGTAATTTAAATGTGATTTTGGGGAGTGTGCCTGTCTGTAATTCTTGCATATATAGCTGTAGTTAAGTAACAGGAAAGGAAAACAGAGAAAGAAACTGGGAGTCTATTATTAAACCCTTTTCAAAAATTACTTTTTTCCTACAGCATCATTTTTTTGGTCTGCATTTTCATTCTTTTTTGCCATTAAATTCAAGAGCAAAGCTGTGTGTGGATTAAAATGCAATATCCTGACCCTGAACTTCAAACTGCTTATGAATCCCAATGCAAGATGAGTTATTTAAACTAATGCATCACATATTTAAACCCAGATGTGGTAATTCACAGGGGAAAAATATTCATGATGTCCAGGGCTCTGTGCAAGGTAGAAAAAGCCAGTGCAGGCTCCCTCAGGTCATTTACTGGGATGTTTTCAAGGCCATTCATCCAGTCTAGGGAAGGGAACCTACGTTTACTGAGTATCCAGGTGCTAGATACTGTTGTAAGTACTCATGGTTCTGGACCACAACTCTATGAAGGAGGCTGTGAAATCCTAGCTACAGACAGGAGGAACTCAGTGTTGGGAGAAGCAAAGCAGTCTATGACAGATTGCACAGCTAATAATGGCAAATCCACATGAGGATTACTGCAAATGCCAGCTCTGCCCACCGGAGCAGGCTGCCTTCTAGCTGGGAAGTACTATACAAGTGTAAGTTAATGGGGTTGACGAGGCTCTTTTACTCAAGTTATTTCATTAGATTCTGGGAGGTAGATATTGTTGTTTTTATTTTTTGAACAGGAAAACTAAAAGTAGTTATACTTGTGTAACTCACCGTGAGCCCCAAGTAGCAGAGCTAGGTGCTTGGATCCACGTCCTACAATTGTTGGCCATGGCCATATTTATGAATCGATAGGTGCCTCTTAACAGCACAGGGCCTCAAAAGCTAAGATTACAGGGTTTCCTGCCCATTAAGATCTTAGGGTCAGTTGATTTCCTAATTGACTGTCCATCACCTCCTTTCTCTCCCCTCCTTTCCTTCTCACAGCTCCCCAGGCATGTAACGCATTGTCATTTCTTTTAAGCCACCACTGTGATTAAATTGTGTCAAGAGCCACTATGGGCATAACACAGGTTTTCTAGATTTTCCTTACTTTTAAAATGAAAACTCAAACATCTTTTAATTTCTGCAGATTTTTTACCATGAACATCATAGAGAAGAAAAGGAAATATTAGTTAATTTCACAATAGCAAGCACTGAGGAAACTATAAGGTTCAAGACATCTTAAAAGACAGAAGCCTAGTTATAATTGGCCTTAGTCTCTGTAAAACGTGAAGAGTGCTCTATCTGTTACCCTTGGGTCCCCTTCTGTGATTCTTTTTCCTAGATAGTCCCCTGGAACTCTCCATCGCCTCATTCTTTCATCATTTGACTTCTTCCCCATTGTGGGCCCTCCACACTCAATGCTACCCTCAGTTTCAGGTCTTGTAGTGGTTCCTGGGGTCTTGTCAGTCCCCAGACTCTGGGATCTCCATTCATGGAATAGCCAAGTACCATGGGACATTAAATCTTGGCTAAATTCCACCTAGGACTTCATGACTGAAACTCCAGAAAGAGAAGGAAGCTGATGATTTTTAGAACCGGAGAAAGAAGAAAACAGTGGTGGTGCTATGGGAGTGGAGGTGATTACTTTGACCATTCCAACCCCTTCCTTGAAAGCATGGCTGACATCAAAGGTGTGAGACAGAGGGCAAATAAAAGGTGGGTTCTGGAGGCACTCAAGAAAACACTTAGCAGAATTCCTGGAGAAGGAGGGGTGGGATCATAACAAATACATCCAAGAAATAGGAACTGGAACAGGAAATCTCCCCATCCATCTCGTCACTAAGTGTTATGGATAGAGGGTTAAAGAGTGATCTTTTACAGGATTCGGTTTTCCTTT
Organism: Mesoplodon densirostris; assembly: GCF_025265405.1. Classification (NCBI taxonomy): domain Eukaryota; kingdom Metazoa; phylum Chordata; class Mammalia; order Artiodactyla; family Ziphiidae; genus Mesoplodon; species Mesoplodon densirostris. Next base: position 84,403,785 of record NC_082672.1, read on the forward strand.
GCAATATTCAGGCATAATGGTTATTAGTTATGCATTCTTGTTCATAAGCCAGTTGCCAGTTGGGACCTCTCTGACTCAAGATGCATAAAGTTGACTTGAACTATTAATACCATGGCTTGTGGAGGGCCCAGGCCTTCCAAAATGCCAGAAACTTCCTAGGTTTTACCCATATGGTCTGTCCCCTCCATCTCTGAAAGATTTTTTTGTTACATGTTGCCTGTTTTATTCCATGTCAAACTGGGTATCAATCTTTACCACTTTCCACAAAGAAGCCTCTCACCAACTCTTTGGCTCTCTCTTTACCTCTCTTTGCCACTTCTATCACTTTTTCTTTCCTTCTTTCTTTTGAACAGATTCCTCTTTGTCCCAAATCTTTGCATCAGCAGATAGCCAGGCTTTGTAGAGATTCTCACCCTATGATTTAAAGACTTTTCTCAACAAAAGTGAATTTCTGCTTAAGGGATTTCTTGTTCCAACTGCTAGAAGAATAATACTTTCTCCACATTTTAATAAAGTTGAATCACTTTTAAAAATCTCATACTGGGCCTCCCTGGTGGCACAGTGGTTGAGAGTCCGCCTGCTGATGCAGGGGATACGGGTTCGTGCCCCGGTCTGGGAGGATCCCATATGCCGCGGAGCGGCTGGGCCCGTGAGCCATGGCCGCTGGGCCTGCGCGTCCGGAGCCTGTGCTCCGCAACGGGGGAGGCCACAACAGTGAGAGGCCCGCATACCGCAAAAAAAAAAAAAAAAAAAAAAAAAAAAAAAAAATCTCATACTTAGGCACTACTGTGATGCTGTCATGGGGTCCTTCATCAAGTTACCCATTCTTCTCTGTAATCAAGAGGCTCTGGAAACTGATTCAGATCTAGGAAATGGGTTAGGCTGTTTACTGTGGTGACTCAAATCTGGCATAATTCATCAGATTTAACACTTTTAATAATAGCAATCAAGTAGGATATTAACTACCCATTTATTTTTCTTCTAGAGACCTTATAATTATTATGATAATACCAAAGATTTCTATAGGATAAACTATGTGTACTGCACACCAGTCCGGTTGACTATCACACTAACCACATGCATCTTGTTCCAGTGGCTTTGGGGCTGTCTTTTGGCCTCTGCCAGTATCCCATTCTATTTGTTGAGATCAAGGAGCCAGTTTCAAAGGCAGCCTGTTTCATCCTTCTCCTTGACCTATGAAGGACAGGTACTACTGCATTTCTCAGAGATAACCAGTGCTTTTCTTTATCTACATATTTCAAAAATTATTTGAATCTTTGACCAGGCTTGGAGTTGAGAACTTAAAACCTTTAACTTATTACTTAATTTTTTAATAGTTCTGTGCATTTAGAAGCAATTAGTCTGATTTCTAGTTCCTGTGATTTTTTTTGTGCCCCTCTTAATGAGTTTTCAGAGAAGCCATTTCATCTGCCAAATACTTGCTGGAAGGCAAGTGACTCTATCCCAGGTTACCTCAGTGCTACTGTAGGTAATATTTGCCACTGCACCCCATGCCAAGGATTAGCGGTGTACCATTTCCTCTAATGGTAACCTCATCTTTATTGCCTTCAAACCCAACTAGGTAAGACAATGCATCTCATTTCCCTAAGGTTCTTTCACCTTCAAATACAAATGACATACAGACCTGGTTTTTAAGTTGTAGACAACAGAATCCACTCTAGTAATTGAAGTAGATTTATTAAGGAACATAAAAAGCTCAAGACGAATAAATAGACTAGAGGCTATGTGATGGATATTCCCTGCTAGCTGACTACCTGGCCCTACCCCTTCTCCATTCTTTGCCCTGCTGTACCCTAGGACACAGACCTCCATGGATTGCATTAGCTGGCCTTTTTGCACCCTGGCTTCTGGTTGGGTCTGGCCAATAGGAGCATCAAGCAGAAGATCAGAGTTCAGAGGAAGAGAGAAGTTAGGTATTTATTCCTCCTTATTTTTCTCTGCCGTGCTGTGTTCTGGCAGCGGCTGCATTTCTTTAAGGCTGTATCTTCTGTCAGGTGGCCCCTCCTCCCTGGCCATACCTTTCCCAGGCTCCTTTACCATTACCATTTTTGTCCCTTCAAACCTAATGGTGGTTATTCCCTGGCTGCTTAACCATCTTATTTTGTTCCTTTAAATTCTCTCATACCTCTGTATCAGTCATTTCATTAAATTCTCTTCAGCTAAACTTTCCTGAGTATATCGACTGTTTCCTGTTGGAAGCCTGATGGATACAGATTGAGTTTCTGAGACTGACAGCACCATCTTGTAGCCCTGCAAAGACCAGAGCTTCCAGTTATGCAGGTGCCACTCCACTTGCCAGTTCCAGAAGCATGCCATGCCTGTCCTGATCAGTAAGATGCTGAATCAGAGCTTCTTCCATGGCCAGGGACTTCAGAACACCACTGACATGGCTGTGATCCACAGCCATGGCAACCTCTGTTCCCATCCCTTCCTGTAATTTAGTTCTGAATTAAAGTCATGCACAGGTACATCTGATGGTGTGATTTAAACACCTATCATGACTTAAGCAGCAAGAGGGGATGGAAAATTTTTTCTTGGGATATTTATGTTTGGAGGAAGTATACATACATATTTTCAAATGTGAAGAATTGTTCAGAAAATTTGGGACACATGTGAATGACAGATTTTACTTCTTGTTATCTCTCTCATTCTCTTATGCTTAAACTATCATATTCATTCAACAAACTCCACTCATGTTTAACCTTAAGTTTTCCCACTTTTTCTTTTTTTTTATTTTAAAATTTATTTACTTATTATTTTTGACTGCATTGGGTCTTTGGTGCTGCACGCAGGCCTTCTCTAGTTGTGGCCAGTGGGGGCTACTCTTCGTTGCAGTGCGTGGGCTTCTCATTGCGGTGGCTTCTCTTTGTTGTGGAGCACGGGCTCTAGGTGCGCGGGCTCAGTAGTTGTGGCTCTCAGGCTCTAGAGCACAGGCTCAGTAGTTGTGGTGCACGGGCTTAGTTGCTCCACGGCATGTGGGATCTTCCTGGACCAGGGCTTGAACCTGTGTCCCCTGCACTGGCAGGAGGATTCTTAACCACTGCGCCACCGGGGAAGTCCCCCACTTCTTCTTTTCTGATTTCCCTTTATTTTGTCCTATTGCTCATCGTTGAGTACTTTCCTTTTGCTTTAGAACAGTCTCAGAGTATTCTCTAGCATAGAGAGAAGGGCCCCAGTATGGTTGAGGCTTGGCCTCATCCCTCACAGAGGATTCAGGACAATTCTTTCCTGGTCAAGGGAATCTTGGATTCCTTCAAAGAGATGGGTGTAAAGATCTAGATCCCAGGCCCAGGTGCTGTGTAGAGCAGTGGTTCTCAAAGGGTGGTTGAAGGACCCCTGGGAGTCACTGAGAGCCTTTCAGGAGGTCCATACGACTCTTCCTTTTCCACCTACCTATCTCTACAAGGCTGAATTTTCTTCATCCACATCAGTGCAAGTAACAACCTTCAACAACAGGTTGAATGCAGAAGCTGATCTCAAAGTTTAGCTGCCTTCTGTTAAGACATTAAAAAGTTTTGAAAAAATATACAAAAATGTCATTCTTCTCATAATTTTTTTTGTTTTGGAAAATATGGCTATTTTTATATTGTTCTTTTAAATAAGTAAACATTTAATAATTCTATATATAATATTAAAATAAATAATTGAATTAAATAAAAATGTTTAATAATACATAATTAAATAAATAAATATTTGGAAATTTCTCAGTTTTACTTTCTGATATAGTAAATATCATTAGACAGAATCCACATAAACAAAAACTCTCTGGGATCTTTAATTTTTAAGAGTTTAAAAGGGTCTTAAGACCAAACACTTGGGAGTCTCTGATATAGAGTTTTATTTCTTTAGACTGACTTGGATACACACCACAACACAGATGACCATATAAAATAGGCTTTGCTACAACAATTACATTTTGGAGGTCCATCAATAATTTAAAACCCAATTTTATTTTCATCAGTGGCCCATGTGGTCTAATTTTTATCTCATTTATCAGTCCTCCAAATCCTCAAAAGATAAAAATAACCAGTTAAGGATATCAGAAATCTCAAATTCCCCAATTAATCAAATCCAATCAAATCTACCATTAAAAGTAGTCAGGAAATATATGCCAGACCTTTATTTTAACTGTTTAAATGGGTAATATCTTTAAGTCCATGCAACCTTCATAATGTTACTTGGGTTTCTGCAAATTAGATCCCAAATCTCAGTTATAATCAGATCTAAAATCCATTACATGGGGACTTCCCAGGCGGTCCAGTGGTTAAGACTTCGTCTTCCAATGCAGGGGGTGCGGGTTTGATCCTTGGTTGAGGGGCTAAGATCCCACATGCCTCACAGCCAAAAAACCAGAACATAACACAGAAACAATATGGTAACAAATTCAATAAAGACTTTAAAAATGGTACACATCAAGAAAATCTTAAAAAAAAAAAGTCCATTACATGAGCATAGCTTTAATTAGTTGACATGTTTCCTGACATGTTTGCTGAATAAAGTGTACCTAGCTGCTATTCCAGTTATTAACCAATACCTTTACAAGCAAGTATAGTCATTCTTGACAAAATTCCAGAGTATTTATCAATAAAAAAGGCAGATGCATACAGTAAATTTAGAGTAGCACTCCTTGATTCTTTACAAACTCTACTGCAGACCAGGCACAATGTCCCTAAACTCTTTACATGGATTAAACAGCCATGTCAGTGTCACTACCTTTACATCCTGTGTCATTGTATATCCATCCAGAGGACCAGATAACGATGAAGGAAGAGGGTCTCAAAATTCTAAAATAATAAACAAATTGACCCCAAAGTATTGTGGTGTAGGCTACCAATTGTGGCTGGACACACGGCTGCTGAGCAAGAGGTAATAGAGATGAGCCCCCCTTGTAGGTATGAATGCTCAAGTGGCTAAGTTATCACCAATGGAATGGGAACTAAATGGACTATTAGAATTCATAGGATGGAGGGGCCACTCCACTTGTTTGAGCCCATCTGTAGCAGAGTTCACCTTTCTGTGCTTAATTACTACAGTAAGAAGAAATAAACTTCTATCTTGGTTGAGCCATTGCATTTTTGTCTTTCTTTGTTAGTGTTAGTGAAGTAGCTTAGCCTTCACTGCAACTAATGGAAATCTAAGAAAAGAAAATAAGAATTTCAGTATAACATTGGTAGGCTAAAGAATGTAACCAATTAAAATGATATTAAAAGGTCCAATTGATAGACTTGATTATATTAATTTCATAATGTTTATTCTTTTATCTATTAATAAGGTTTAATAATTAAAATTCTTAGTAATTATAAACATGACCATTTCAGGGCTATACAGAAACATATATTTAGCCCCATGTTTTAGCAATGCCTGAGTGCATTACAACCTGCGTAAACGGAATTTAATTCTCTGTGACTGTCTCACAGGCTTATTTTAACTCACCTTGGAAAGAAAATCTTAGAGTGACACTTTCCTAAAACTTCCCTACTCCATTCCAACACATACACAAGGATGGAACTGCTGTTTTTCCTCCTTTACACTGCATGTTAAGGCTTCATCTCGCTAGTGGCGCACTGCTCCTGGGATTGGTCTGCCTTGTGGAACTTCAGTTCACCTACAGAATGAGAACATTCAGTAAAACAGACTCATGGTAGAGATGTTTTCTGTTCCTGGAAATATCCAAGGTCAGGGGCTAGAGTCCTTGACAGGGAGGCCCAGTAGTAGTTAGAACAGAGGTCCTCAACATTTTAATCTGTAGGACACGCTTGCTATCCCCATGTCTGACACCCCCATGGGGCCACTCCCAATGCCATTAACCAATGTGCTAGTCATAACGTCAGCTCTTTATCTTTCTCGTGAAAGCATACCAGAATGCACATGAGTGAGAATAATCTTATGATGTCAGTAATATCACATATGCTCTCATTTATTGCAAAACTAAAGTATTTATTAGTGCCAAATAATTTTTATAATTCCCAATAATTGAAGTAGCCATCATGTTGCCAAATTCTGTGGCTAAGAGTTCCTGATTAGGTAGATTTTAGGGTTTTAAAAATAGAGTAAAATTTTCTTCAATTAATTCATTCTCAACATTGGCACAATCTATGTTGTAGTTTTAGGTCTTAAAACTCATTACAAATGAAAACGTAATAATACTGTGCCTGTCATAATATACAATGTACAAAATTAATTTATGTTGTTTACCTAATAAAGTGGTTTTGAATTCACTCTCTTTCAAAGAGTGATTGGTGGGATATAAAATATGTTGTATATGTATAATATTATGTTTATAAAAAGAATGCTTCAGGAAACAATACTAATGAGGGAATTCAAATGTTGAACAAGGGGTTCATTTGTATCTATTTTCTGTAAATAAAAGCCTATGAAGACCCATACTAGGGTAAGGCTAGTCCAGATTAGACTCTCTTATTTTGTGCTCCCCATGGCACCTTATACTTTATGTTGTCTAACACTTATCACAGCCATCATCACCTCTTTAAAGCCTCCTCCCCACTGCCTTGGGCCAGGGAGGTGGGGACTGTGTTGGTCCAGCTCACTCCTCTGTCCTCAGAATTTAGCACAATGGCAGCCACATGGCTAATTCCAAGTCAACACTTAATTGGAATAAACTGAATTGATCAGAAATAGGTCCTCAATAAATACCTCTTGAGTGATTAAAACATTTATCAGAGAGAGAGAGAGAGAGAGAGAGCAAGAGTGCTCCTAATTTAATAAAAGCAACATAAAACTCAGATTCAAAACAGTAATTTCAGTTGTGTTCTAACTGAAGGCCTAGCTGTCTTCTTTCCCCAACCTTAACTTTCATGGACCAAGCGCCCAGGCCCTCACCCTCTGTCTCCTGTGCCCCCTAGACTGGTACTAGTTGGAAAAAAAAGTCTAGATTTTATTTCTGTGACTGATAAATTGGGTATTTAGGACCACAGAATTTAGTTAGGTTAATCATTAAACTTCTTTGCATTTCAAAGAATGCAGAATTAGGAACTTGTGTCACATCTGTTTGTCATTTGTGGAGGGGAAATTGTTGTCGGCCACATGAGCTTAAATTGCTCAGTCTCTGCCAAGATCCATCTGTCAGGGGAAGGTGCTAAATATAGATTTCTCTGGGTTCTAGTCTCTCTATTTTCAAATGTAATAAGTTTAAAATTCACAGTTACAACTCAGATATGCAGACCTACAACCTTATTTCTCTGCAAGTGAACTCAGCCTGTTCCTGAGCCCTGTTTTGTGTGGCAAAAGTGACCAGTCTTGCTCTTTAAAGATAATGGTCCTGGTTTCCTCAGTTCTGTGCAGATTACATCAGCCTCTTTTGAGTAAACCCTCAAGCTTTCAGGGTTTCTCTGCTTCTCTTTTTCCTTCTCTCCTCCCCGCTGTATCTGGGGGCAGGAGTGCCCTTGTTTACCAAGATCACACCGTGATTTAACGTCGCAGCATTAGGGGCGGAGCCGGCTGCCCTACGGCCCTTGCTGGCCTCCAGTGAGGGGTCTCAGGTGCTGGGCGTGTGCATCCCCTCCTCTTCCCGCCCTGGATCTGGGTCCTGGTGCACCTGCTGAACCGGGGTTTGTTTTCTCAGCAGGGAGAGTGTGCAGTGCTTCCTTCCCATTGGCTGTCGCTTGCAGATCGGCCTGAGATCTTGCTGTCAGTCTTATTCAGCCGCCAATTAGAGAAGTTCACATGGTCTGCGGCAGGCCACGCCTCCGCTCAGCGCAGCGGGTTATCCTTGGAGCCCTCTCGGGAAGGTGGAGAGAAACTCCAGGTATGTTTGTCACATCCCAGGCCCTATCGCCCCACAGCTGCCCTGCCGCCATGTCTGTTCCCCTGTGGTCATCTCGTGTCCGTCTGGGGCTTATATATAGGAAGACGGCCTCAGACTCAAAAATAAGGTATAAAATGAATGCGAGGTGGTGAAGTAGTGACAACGAGTGTAGACAGCTCAATAAAATTGGTCGTAAGGGAGGGTAGAAAAATAAGGCAATGTGTGGAGGGGGGTTTGACTTGCTAGTGGGATGGAGAGAGTGGACACCTCCCACTCTTTCTTGTTTTGTGTTATATGTGGGACCCTCTTCGGTGACTACGTTGCTTTACGTTTCATTTACTCATTCAACAAGTAATTATTGTAACCCTACCATGTGCCAGATCCAAATCTCCCATATTTCCACACTTTGCCATATTTAACTTGTTTTTTTTTTTTTTTTTTTTTTTTTTTTTTTTTTTTTTTGCGGTACGCGGGCCTCTCACTGTTGCGGCCTCTCCCTTTGCGGAGCACAGGCTCCGGACATGCAGGCTCAGCGGCCATGGCTCACGGACCCAGCTGCTCGGCGGCATGTGGGATCCTCCTGGACCGGGGCACAAACTCGTGTCCCCTGCATCGGCAGGCGGACTCCCAACCACTGCGCCACCAGGGAATACCTAACTTGTTTTAATGTGAATTGTACGAATAATGTAAAATTCATTATTTAGCAAATGACTCTACCCCACCTCCATACAATGTGTTGGTTTGTACTTTGATCATAAGAATTGGATTTTCTATCCCTACTGCGTGGCTGCTGCAGCCTGAGGTGTGTTCTCTCAGTACAGTGGTTCCTCCCGGGAGTCACGTAGTTAGGACTTGACTAGAAGATAACCGGAAACTCTGTGGAAGGAGATGGATCCAAATTATGTCCGGGGTAAAGGAAATGAAGAAGAGCTAACTGAATATTTAGGGGGCTAGTTGCTGGTAGGGTTAGACCAATCCTACAGGACTAGGTGATTAAAGTTTCTGATATCAACTTTCCTTCGTACACACTTACTCCTGACCTAGAAGTTTCCCTTTCAAATAGATTGAGTCTCTGAAGGGGAATATGGCCTTTGACAGCCATTTTCTAGGTAAATGTGCATCCAAACTCAAGGTATGGTGTATATGGTACTGACAGTTGAGGGGAGGCGAAGACCTTTAATTAAATAATTAGAAGAAAACCCAGTGTCTTCTTGCAATATAAAGAGCAATTCTGACAGTGAATTTTGAAAAAAGCTTCTGGACTTTGTGTTTAAGAAAAGAAAAAGGTGGCGTTATTTTTTGAGATACCTGGAATATCCTATTTAATTCATAATAAGGAAGGGCAAGGAGAGTACCAAAGGCTTTATTTTACATAATATCAAAGCTAATAAAACATTCTGAAATAGTTTTATTCACCGTTTAGTTAATAACCAAATATAAAAATACAAGCAGCAAGAAGTCTAAAAGTATTGTTTTATTAAGTCATCAAAATTCTAAAAGTAGATTTCAACATTGGATATAGAAAATTATATAAATACGCTTGAATTAAACACATTTAATGTATGACCGGGTTTTTACAATCTCAAACTACTCTAAACACTTTTAACAAATAAATACGGTAGTGTCCCCACCCCATCTGCAGGTTTGCTTTCAAAACTGGTTTCAGTTACCTGTGGTCAACCACGGTCTGAAAATATTAAATGGAAAATTCCAGAGATAAGCAATTCATAGTTTTAACTTGTGCGCCATTCTGAGTAGTGTAATGGAATCTCACGCTTTCCCACTCCATCTCTCCAGGACATGAACCATCCCTTTGTCCAGTGTATTCTTCCTTTTAGTCCTTCAGTAGCGTTCTCAGTTATCAAATGGTCTGTGAGTTATCGCAGTTATTGTTCAAGTAACCCCTATTTTACTGAATAATGGCCGCAAAGCCCAAGAAGAGTGATGCTGGCCATTCAGATCTGCCAAAGAGAAGCTGTAAAGTGCTTCCTTTAAGGGAAAGGGTGACGGTTCTTGACTTAATGAGGAAAGAAAAAAATTGCTGAAGTTGCTAAGATCTAGGGTAAGAATGAATCTTCTATCTGTGAAATTGTGAAGAAGGAAAAAGAAATTCCTGTTGGTTTTGCTGTTGCACCTCAAACTGCAAAAGTTATGGCTACAGTGCATGATACACACTTAGTTAAGATGGGTCTAAGTTACAAATTAAACTTTATCATAGGTATGTATGCATGGGACAAGGATAGTATATAAGGGTTAGGTACTATCTGAGATTTCAGGCATCCACTGGGGAGGTCTTTAAAGTATCCCTCAAAGATAAGGGGGAACTGCTGCACCTCACATGAGTGCTGTGTAGGTATAGGGAGATAATATAGGCCTTAACCTCTTTTTCCATCCAACTACCTCAGGTGGAAATTTACTTTCCTCTAATATCTGATGTATTGTTCCTAGATAATAGAGCTAAAACAAAAGCTTTACCAGAGAAATAAGGTAAGAAAAAAGGATTCTAACATTTCTATGAAGGGTTATAGAATGAAATCTACTGAGGACAATGGGAGGAGATTAAAGAACAAGGAGACCTATATTCTTTTCTTGAAGTTTGCTAATTTTAAAAAAACGGAAACTTTTATCTCTAGTACCCATTCTAGTATCCATATCTCTAGTATCCATATCTCTAGTATCCATTCTTATCTCTAGTATCCATCCATCCAAAGCAACTTTTCATGTTCTTAAGTCTTCAATCAGTGGAACTCATACAATATTGCAATAGTTGAAAAAAAGTGGTCTTAGGTAATGGCATTTTAGATAACAGGACATTAATTTTTTTTTTTTTTTTTTGCGGTACGCGGGCCTCTCACTGTTGTGGCCTCTCCCGTTGTGGAGCACAGGCTCCGTACGCGCAGGCCCAGCGGCCATGGCTCACGGGCCGAGCCGCTCCGCGGCATGTGGGATCTTCCCGGACAGGGGCACAAACCCGTGTCCCCTGCATCGGCAGGTGGACTCTCAACCACTGCGCCACCAGGGAAGCCCAGGACATTAATTTTTAAGTGGTGTAGATTCTATACTAGGTGCTGAACTGTGTATATGTCAGTTACTCAGATGCAAATGAGGGGAAAATTTAAGGAGTTTAGATGATGACTCTGTTTCGCTGTTAATCCTTTTAAGCCTCTAGATGTCACTCATGCAAAACTCTGTTTCTAGTTAGGAATAGCTTTAGGAAGGTTTAAACAATTTCACATTTATGGTAGGCCATGCCAATTTATTTATGCTTCTCTAATATTCATTGTGTATGATTATCTAATTTCTAATTTCTAGGTTGATAATGGGATCATCACAAAAAGCCAAATATTTTAATTTTTATTTTATTTAGTGAAAATCATACTGCATTGTTATTTGCGATTTAAACCTTAGAGAGGATTTGAGGCAGCCTGCAAGATTAACCATAGTGCAAAATATTATCATTTATTCTGTCATGTGTCTACAAAGATAGCTGGGATGGCCATTTCCTAGTTTTTTTGCTGTGTTTTATATACTATACTATTACCTGGTTGGCTTTTTGCAGATTATGTGTTTTTGTAGAAGAAATGCCTACAGCTGGAGAATTCACACACATAAACATACACACACACAGCCTTATTGAGATGTAATTGACATTACATTGGGTAATTTTAATGTGTCCAACATGGTAATTGAAGGTTCTATATATTGCAAAATGATTACCACACTAAGGTTAGTTAACACATCCATCACCCACACTACCTTTTTCTGGTGTGAGTAGGGTGAGAACTTTTAAGACATGCTCTCTCAGTAGCTTTCAAGTATACAAAATAGTATTGTTGACCATAATCATCATGCTGTACATCAGTCCCCAGAATTTATACATCTGGTAACTGGAAATTTTTACCTTTTGACCACCTTCATCCAGTTCTCCCACCTCCCCACCTCTGGCAACAACTCCGTTTCTGAGTTCAGTTTTTAGATTCTAGATATAAGTGAGATCATATAGTATTTGTCTTTCTCTGGCTGACTTACTTCACTTAGCATAGTGCCCTGAGGTTCATCCATCTTGTCGCAAATGGCAGGATATCCTTCCTTTCTAGGGATGAATAATATTCCAGTGTGTGTGTGTGTGTATGTATATATATATATAAAATACCAGTGTATATATATGTAAAATTCCAGTATGTGTGTGTATATATATACACACACACACACACACACACACACACATATATATATATATATATATATATATATATATATATATATATATATATACATATATATATATATATATAAAATACCACATTTTCTTTACCCATTCATTCATTGACAGACACTTAGGTAGTTTCCATGTCTTGGCTATTGTAAATAATGATGCAGTGAATATGGGAGTGCAGTTTTCTCTCCAAGATACTGACTTTATTTCCTTCAGATATATTCCCAGAGGTGGGAGTGCTGGATCATATGGTAGCTCTATTTTTAATTCTTTTAGTAACCTCCATAACATTTTCCATAGTGGATGCACCAGTTTACATTCCTACCAACAGCACAAAAGTGTTCACTGTTGAAAAGCTCCACATCCCCATGGACACTTATCTCTTGCTGATGGCCATTCTGACAGGTGTGAGATGATAACTCATTGTGGTTTTGATTTGCATTTCCCTTATGGTTAGTCACGTTAAGCAACTTTTCATGTACCTGTTGACCATCTGTATGTCTTCTTTGGAAAAGTCTCTATTCAGGTACTTTGCCATTTAAAAGTCAGACGGTTTGTAGTTTTGCTATTAAGTTGTATGAGTTCCTTATATATTTTGAATATTAACCTGTTATAAGATACATGATTTGAAAATGTTTTTTCCCTTTCCATTTTGTTGATTGCTTCTTTTGCTGTGCAGAAGCTTTTTTGTTTGATGTAGTCCCAATTGTTTATTCTTGCTTTTCTTGCCTGTGCTTTTGGTGTCATGTCCAAAAAATTGTTGCCAAGGTCAATGTCAAGGTCTTTTTCCCTATGTTTTCTCCTAGGAGTTTTATAGTTTCAGCTCCTACATTGAAGTCTTTAATCGACTTTGAGTTAATTTTTGTGAGTGATGTAAGATAGGGGTCCATTTTCATTCTTTTGCATGTGGATATCCAGTTTTTCCGACACCATTTATTGAAGAGATTATCCTTTCCTCATTGAGTATTCTTGTCTTCCTTTGTCAAATGTTAGTTGACCATGTATGTGTGGATTTATTTCTGGGCTCTGGATTCTGTTCCATTGGTCTATGTGTGTGTTTCTGTATACTTTGTTTTTTGGTAAACTTAAAAAATATTATTGCTTATAATTGAAATTAACTTCTGTGGATCTGTATTTAAACATGAATAACACAAATTTTACAAGTTAATGTAACTCAGTACTTCTTGTTTAGTTTCAGCTTTCTCATCTCTTCCAATCTCTCCCCAGAGTTTACCCACCAACTTGTATATTCTCAAGTGAGGATGTTTTTTGCTAGAGCTCCAGATTGAAAGTGAGGCAAATCTCTGTGGCTTTCAAATTGCACCAGAGATGGTTAAAATTATATGTCAATTTAGCTGGGTCACAGTGCTCAGATATCTGTTCAAACATTATTCTGTATGTGAAGGTGCTTTTTGGCTGAGATTAACATTTAAATTGGTGGAATTTGAATAAAGCAGATTGCCCTCCATAATGTGGATGGGCCTATCCAATCAGTGGAAGACTTTAATAGAACAAAGACTGACCTACCCTGAGCACATAGGAATTTTGCCAGCAGACTGTCTTTGGATTCAAACTGCAACTCTTCCCTGAGTCTCCAGCCTGCTAGCCTACTGCAGCAGATTTTGGACTTGCCAAACCTCAACAATTGCATGAGCCAATTCCTTGAAATAAATCTCTCTGTATATATACACATTCTGTTGGCTCTGTTTCTCTGGAGAAGCCTGGCTAGCACACCTCCCTTAACCAGTTAAAATTTCTATTGAGCTTTATATCAACTCACTCTTACCCTTTGACCCTGAGGGGGTACCCAGAGCAGAGAGTACCATACTGTTTTGATTACTCTAGCATTGTATTATAGCTTGAAATCAGGAAGTGTGATGTCTACAGCTTTGTTCTTCTTTCTCAGTATTGCTTTGGCTATTTGGGATCTTTTGTGGTTCCAAAAATTTTTAAGGATTTTTTTCTATTTCTGTGAAAAATGGCATTGGAATTTTGATAAGGATTGCTTTGAGTCTATAGATGGCTTTGGGTAGTATAGACATTTGAACAATTAATTCTTCCAATCTCTGAGCATGCAGTATCTTTCTGTTTATTTGTGTCTTCTTCAGTTTCTTTCATCAATGTCTTACAGTTTTCAGCACATGTAAACTTTTTATCTGTGTGAAGCTAACTGAAATGGCAGGGACCAGACTTATTTCAGGAGGTACTGTGTGGAAGGAGATGAACCCAGATTATGTTCAGGTATAAAGGAAATGAAGAAAGAGATCTTAATACTTACGGGGCTTATGTAACATTCTTAAAAGCACCCTACCTATAAGAGTAAGCTTAGATTGATTCAATTAGTTGAGGTGTAATAAAGCTAATATTCTTTCTAAGGACTGATAAATAGTAGTAATAAGTTGAAAAATATGTTGAAGATTCAAAAGAGGATCTTCAAGAGTTAGAATAGTTTTTCTGAATTCTATGTTTATCTTGATTCCTGTTTGGATTTAGATTTCAGAGCCTAGCTTTTGTTGGCTACAAGTTGCTGGAAAGATAGAGTTGGCATTGATAACATCTATGAATGGCTCACTTAAGGAGTTACAAAGTCCCCTTTTACCCTAAAATATCCTCCTGTGCATCTTGTGCTTAAAAATTTCATGTGTTGTGTTTAAAATTTTCCCATGATTAATCCATTTGTAGTTTAAAGCAACACAGACTGCTGTTGAGCTCACTCAATCTAACTTCACAATGATAAGGCCTATTAGTGATTGAATTGACTCTGTTCTAGATAAAACATCTGATTTCATTATATTATCTTTAGTTACCTGGCAGAGTTCTGAGGGAGTGCATTGTAGGACAGGTATGTTTTTGTGGGGCTGAGATCTGGGGAGTGAGGGTGGGTTTTGTTATGATGCACAGAAGACAACATGAAGGAAGAAAGACCCTGAGAGAGAGCAGGAAACCAGGGCAGTTTGGTGGTGTTGGGAAGGCTCCTTTTGGGGGATCACTCTTTTGCTGAAGTTTGAAGAATACACAGGATTTAATGTAATCATGAGATGGAGGAATTTCTTGGCTGAGGGAAGAGAGCTGCAAGAAATGAGGAGCTATGAATCATCTAATACATATATAATCTGAAGTGTTACATTGGTAGAGTGAAGACCAATTTACTTATAACAATTGGAAGCCTAAAAAGTAAAATTTTTTTCAGATTACATTTTATATGGTATTAGATGATGGTATATTCTGTTATCTTTCAGAACTTATTTTGGTATTCACTATGTTCAAATAGCTGAGTGATAGAGGGAGAGAAAAGGTAAAGGTATATTGAACTCATGTGATACCAAATTATGATTCTGGTGAGAAAATGGAAACAGAAGGGAAATTGACATTTACATTTACAAAAAGTGTTATAAAATTGGATTGCTTAAGGAAGTTATATGTGTTCTACTCATAAGGCCAAGTCAAATAAGTTGAGGGCAGTTCTTGGAGGGAATGCATGAACAGAAGGGAAGTCTTAGGATTCTGTTGGGTCAAGAATGTTTGTTCTTAAGGAAGCTACCTTGAATCTTCAAATTTTTTGGACATTTTTCAATTAGTTAGAATTCAAAACCCTTCAAAACTTGTGGTCTTATGTTGCACAATACAGTTGTTCCTTCTTTTTTCAAGACATGCTAGTACATCATTCTTTCATAACACTGGCTCTCATGGTGATAAAACTGGGCTATTGCCATAACATGAGGTAGATAGTATAGTGTGTCTCCTATGAGATGTTCATGATAAAATGGGAGGAGCTGAACACAGGTCTGACAAAGGGTAGAGGTAGGTCATGAAAGCAGACTTGGAGAAGCTCAACAGGAAAAAAAAACTATTAGCTGAATCTCCAAACCTGAATAAGCATGAACATAAGAATCTGAGGCCAAGAGGGAATTTAGGTCAGGTGGAGGAGGGAGTCAGGTGAGGAAACTTGTACACAAGCATATTTATGTCAGATGAAGTTGGAGTATTGCGGGTGGTGCAATCTCAGTTGAAGGCCCTCAGAGAACTTTCTTAGGGGGATGGTAATTGTCAGTCCAAATAAAGTCAAGCCTACTTTCACAATTTCTAAAACACTCAACTTGGCCTCAACACTGGGTATATCACGGCAGTTTCTATAAAGTATTGTAATTATTTCTCAATATTACAAAGTTTAGCCTCCTTGGCACTTCTCCTTGGCACTTTTTTACCAGAGTTCTAGTTTACCTTTAGTCTGCTCCAACAGATAAGAACTAAAATATATTAAATTGTGGAAAATTATAAAATCTATAAAATATAAAATGCCTTTTAAGTGATATACATAGACACAGAGTATTTATATCTTGATTTTGTATTGTATTTAATTTCATTTCATAATACTTTTCTTCAAAAAGACTTAGGGAGTACAACTGAGAAACATGATCAATCTCTGTGCATTTTTTTTTCTTGTAAGTCAAAGGTCGGTATTTGATAGTGGTCTCTTCACAACCTTCTAAAATTTGACCAGCCCTGGAACTGTGATGAAGTTGGGAGGAAGGGTTAAAATTTGGTGAAACTTTCTACTTATTTTCCTCATTTCTCCTTGACTTTCAAAACATGAAGATTTCAAGTGGAAGAAATGAATGACTAATAGCTAAAGATATTCAGAAATATTATCAACACCTACACTTGGTATAAATTAAGCTATAATAGTCTCAAACCTGCTTTTTTGTCTTTAGTGATGTGGATATATGCCTTGGTGACAGTCTTAATGGGAACAATTGGTCTTTCTGTTCTGAGACTTGTTGCATTTTCAAGAAAGTAGAGACTAAATTGTCTAAGTATAGCATTGGAGGATGGAAACTCAATCTCACTGTAAGGTGTGTCCTCCATAGCAAATAGAACAAAATTGTCATCCACTCTAATAAAACAACACTATGAAAATTTTGAGGGTCTATGAGGATGCAGTATAACCTCTTATGTTTACCTCCATCTTTTGTTGGTTATGCTATTAATTGCTTTTTCCTACAGTTGTTCTGAAGGTTGTCCATACTTTCAAGTTTATCCCTTTATCAGGACTTTATACTTTAAAGGTGGAAACTAGACATGTGTTCATCAAACAATCAGCAACAAAAGCAAAAATGAGGGAAGGATGCAAGAAAGTACTTCAAGTGTTGTTCAGTGGCATTGGTTTGGAATAGCTATAGAGGTTGTCAAGGAAGGCAGAGATCTTTAGAGTGACCTTGGGTAGAACTTGGATCGGTAGAGAAAGAATTGCATTTGGGGTTGGGGTGGGAGTGGACATGAGTATTTACCTGCATGGGTGCCGTTAGGGTGTTAAGAGATGATGAGGGAGTGGAGAGGTGAAGCCATATTGTGCTGACCTCTTAGGGCTGCCTAAGCTTCCTGGACTTCACCTTATGGTCTTCAACTACCTACAGTCCTCCACTGTCCCTAAAATCTGTGCCTTAAAACTTACAGGATCTGAAGCCATTACTTAACCAATCCTATCCTTACCAAGGTCTTTATGCCCCAAATCTGTGATTTGGCATTTCTACCAGATAGTAAAACAACTTAAGTTATAAAAATATTTAGTTCTGGAAGTTAATGATAAAGTCTGGGAGCTTGTTTTCCTGAAAAGTCAAAAACAACTTATAGTGCTCTTTGCCTAAATAGTAATAATAAAGCAATACAGTGTTTTAAAATATATTATCTCATTTGATTCTCAACATGGCCCTCTGAGAAAGGCAGGGCAAATATTAGTATTGTTAGGAGGAAATTGAAATCCAGAATGGTTGTTTTGCTAAGTAACAGGGAGGAGTGGGAAAAGAACTTGTGATTCCTAACTGTGTGTGTCAGATGCTGCTATGAGTGGTCTGTTACTTGTACATTATATTTAGCTCTGACAGTTTAAGTTGTACATATACTTTCCTTCATCATAGAACTGGGATTATACTTACTTCCTTGATTTCAAGGATTGCATAAAACATAAATACATGATTAACACAAATGTAATAATGTAATTCTCTATACACAGGTCTCAATATTATAGCTGTTTTCCCAATTGAATAATCTTTGAAAGAGAACCCTAAAGGAGAGTTTCTTGAAACAAGTAACTTTTTTTTCAGAAAATGGAAAGAATAGGTTTATTTGAAAAACTGTCATAGATACAAAAACCTCAGAAAGAGGCTTCACAATAAAGAGTGCTACAATCATGAGCAATTTGAGGATCCAAAACCAATTTTAGAAATCGTTTTTACCTAAGATTAAAAAAGACATCAGTGTGCAAGGTAAGAAGCATTTTGCAAAGGTCTTGTCCATTGTTTGATGTTTTATTTGGTTCAGAGAGAAAATGATTGTTTCATCTCATGGCTGACCTCACATACAGCAAACTAGAACACCATCTAAAATAGCGTGGTAGGGTTCAAGGTGGCGAAGTAGAAGGATGTGCACTCACCCCCTTTTGTGAGACCACCAGAATCACAACTAACTGCTGAACAATCATCAACAGGAAGACACTGGAACTCACCAAAAAAAGATACCCCACATCTAAAGACAAAGGAGAAACTGCAATGAGACAGTAGGAGGGGCGCAATCCCAATAAAATCAAATCCCATAACTGCTGGGTGGGTGACTCACAAACTGCAGAACACTTATACCACAGAAGTCCACCCACTGGAGTGAAGGTTCTGAGCCCCACCTCAGGCTTCCCAACCTGGGGGTCTGGCAATGAGAGGAGGAATTCCCAGAGAATCAGACTTTGAAAGCTAGTGGGATTTGACTGCAGCACTTTGACAGGTCTGGGGGAAACAGAGACTCCACTCTTGGAGGGCAAACACAAAGTAGTGTGCACATCAGGACCCAGGGGGAAGGAGCAGTGACCCCATAGGAGACTGAATCAGACCTATCTGCTAGCGTTGGAGGGTCTCCTGCAGAAGCGGGGGGCAGTGGTGGCTCACCGGGGGGACAAGGACACTGGCAACAGAAGTTCTGGGAAATACTCCTTGGCGTGAGCCCTCCTGGAGTCTGCCATTAGCCCCATCAAAGGGCTTGTAGGCACCAGTGCTGGGTCGCCTCAGGACAAACAACCAAAAGGGAGGGAACTCAACCCCACCCATCAGCAGACAAGTGGGTTAAAGTTTTACTGAGCTCTTCCCAGCAGAGCAACACCCAGCTCTACCCACCACCAGTCCCTCCCATCAGGAAGCTTGCACAAGCCTCTTAGATAGCCTCATCCACCAGAGGGCAGACAGAAGAAGAAAGAAGAACTACAATCCTGCAGCCTGTGGAGCGAAAACCACATTCACAGAAAGATACACAAAATGAAAAGGCAGAGGACTATGTACCAGATGAAGAACGAGATAAAACCCCAGAAAAACAACTAAATGAAGTGGAGATAGGCAACCTTCCAGAAAAAGAATTCAGAATAATGAAAGTGAAGATGATCCAGGACCTCGGAAAAAGAATGGAGGCAAAGATCGAGAAGATGCAAGAAATGTTTAACAAAGACCTAGAAGAATTAAAGAACAAACACCTAGAGGAATTAAAGAACAAACAGAGATGAACAATGCAATAACTGAAATGAAAAATACACTAGAAGGGGCTTCCCTGGTGGCGCAGTGGTTGAGAGTCCGCCTGCCGATGCAGGGGACACGGGTTCGTGCCCCGATCCCGGAAGATCCCACATGCCGCGGAGCGGCTGGGTCCGCGAGCCATGGCCGCGGAGCCTGTGCATCCGGAGCCTGTGCTCTGCAACGGGAGAGGCCACAGCAGTGAGAGGCCCGCGTACAGCAAAAAAAAAAAAAAAAAAAAAAAAAAAAAAATACACTAGAAGGAATCAATAGCAGAATAACTGAGGCAAAAGAATGGATAAGTGACCTGGAAGACAGAATGGTGGAATTCATGGCCACAGAAAAGAATAAAGAAAAAAGAATGAAAAGAAAGGAAGACAGCCTAAAAGACCTCTGGGACAGCATTAAACACATGAACATTTGCATTATAGGGGTCCCAGGAGGAGAAGAGAGAGAGAAAGGACCCAAGAAAATATTTGAAGAGATTATAGTCGAAAACTTCCCTAACATGGGAAAGGAAATAGTGACCCAAGTCCAGGAAGTGCAGAGAGTCCCAGGCAGGATAAACCCAAGGAGAAACACCCTGAGACACAATAATAATCAAAGGGACAAAAATTAAAGACAAAGAAAAATTATTAAAAGCAACAAGGGAAAATGACAAATAATATACAAGGGAACCCCCATAAGGATAACAGATGATTTCTCAGCAGAAACTCTACAAGCCAGAAGGGAGTGACATGATATATTTAAAGTGATGAAAGGGAAGAACCTACAACCAAAATTACTGTACCCAGCAAGGATCTCATTCAGATTCAATGGAGAAATAAAAAATTTTACAGACAAGCAGAAGCTAAGAGAATTCAGCACCACCAAACCAGCTCCACAACAAGCACTAAAGGAACTTCTCTAAGAGGGAAACACAACAGAAGAAAAGGACCTACAAAAACAAACCCAAAACAATTAAGAAAATGGTAATTGGAACATACATATTGATAACTACCTTAAATGTGAATGGATTAAATACTCCAACCAAAAGACACAGGCTCGCTGAATGGGTACAAAAACAAGACCCACACATATACTGTCTACAAGAGACTCACTTCAGACCTAGGGACACATACAGACTGAAGGTGAGGGGGTGGAAAAAAATATTCCATGCAAATGGAAATCACAAGAAAGCTGGAGTAGCAGTACTCATATCAGATAAAATAGACTTTAAAATAAAGACTGTTACAAGAGACAAGGATGGACACTACATAATGATCAAGGATCAATCCAAGAAGGAGATATAGTAATTATAAATATATATGCACCCAACATAGGAGCACCTCAATATATAAGGCAAATGCTAACAGCTCTAAAAGGGGAAATTGACTGTAGTAACACAATAATAGTGGGAGACATTAACACCTCACTTACACCAATGGACAGATCATCCAAACAGAAAATTAATAAGGAAACAAAAGCTTTAAATGACACAATTGACCAGATAGACTTAATTGATATTTATAGGATGTTCCACTGGAAAACAGCAGATTACACTTACTTCTCAAGTGCACATGGAACATTCTCCAGGATAGATCACATCTTGGGTGACAAATCAAGCCTTGGTAAATTTAAGAAAATTGAAGTCATATCAAGCGTGTTTTCTGACCACAACGCTATGAGATTAGAAATCAATTAGAGGGAAAAAATGTAAAAAGCGTACACGTGGAGACTAAACAATATGTTACTAAATAACCGAGAGATCACTGAAGAAATCACAGAGGAAATCAGAAAATACCTAGAGACAAATGACAATGAAAACACGATGATCCAAAACCTATGGATGCAGCAAAAGCAGTTCTCAGATGGAAGTTTATAGCAATACAATTTTACCTCAAGAAACAAGAAAAATATCTAATAAACAACCTAACCTTACACCTAAAGGAACTAGAGAAAGAAGAACAAACAAAACCCAAAGTTAGCAGAGGGAAAGAAATCATAAAGATCAGAGCAGAAATAAATGAAATAGAAACAAAGAAAACAATAGCAAAGATCAATAACACTAAAAGCTGGTTCTTTGAGAAGATAAACAAAACTGATAAACCTTTAGCCAGACTCATCAAGAAAAAGAGGGAGAGGACTCAAATCAATAAAATTAGAAATGAAAAAGGAGAAGTTACAACAGACACCGCAGAAATACAAAGCATCCTAAGAGACTACGACAAGCAACTCTATGCCAATAAAATGGACAACCTGAAAGAAATGGACAAATTCTTAGAAAGGTATACCTTCCAAGACTGAACCAAGAAGAAATAGAAAATATGAACAGACCAATCACAAGTACTGAAATTGACACTGTGATTTAAAATCTTCCAACAAACAAAAGTCCAGGATCAGAGGGCTTCACAGGTTAATTCTATCAAACATTTAGAGGAGAGGTAACACCCATCCTTCTAAAACTCTTCCAAAAATTTGCAGAGGAGGGAATACTCCCAAACTCATTCTACAAGGCCACCATTGCCCTGATACCAAAATCAGACAAAGATACTACAAAAAAAGAAAATTACAGACCAATATCACTGATGAATATAGATGCAAATTTCCTCAACAAAATACTAGCAAACGGAATCCAACAACACATTAAAAAGATCATACACCATGATCAAGTGGGATTTATGCCAGGGATGCAACGTTTCTTCAATATATGCAAATCAATCAATGTGATACACCATATTAACAAATTAAAGAAGAAAAACAATATGATCATCTCAATAGATGCAGAAAAAGCTTTAGACAAAATTCAACATCGATTTATGATAAAAACTCTCCAGAAAGTGGGCATAGAGGGAACTTACCTCAACATAATAAAGGCCATATATGACAAACCCATAGCAAACATCATTCTCAATGGTGAAAAACTGAAAGCATTTCCTCTAAGATCAGGAACAAGACAAGGGTGTCCACCCTCGCCACTATTATACAACATAGTTTTGGAAGTCCTAGCCATGGCAATCAGAGAAGAAAAAGAAATGAAATCAACCCAAATTGGAAAAGAAGAAGTAAAGCTGTCACTGTTTGCAGATGACATGATACTATACATAGAAAATCCTAAAGATGCCACCAGAAAACTACTAGAGCTAATCAACAAATTTGGTAAAGTTGCAGGATACAAAATCAATGCACAGAAATCTCTTGCATTCCTATACACTAACAATGAAAGATCAGAAAGAGAAATTAAGGAAACAATCCCATTCACCATCGCAACAAAAAAAATAAAATAATAGGAATAAACCTACCTAAGGAGGTAAAAGACCTGTACTCAGAAAACTATAGGTCACTGATGAAAGAAATCAAAGATGACACAAACAGATGGAGAGATATACCATGTTCTTGGATTGGAAGAATCAATATTGTGAAAATGAGTATTATACCCAAAGCAATGTACAGATTCCATGCAATTCCTATCATATTTCCAATGGCATTTTTTATGGAACTAGAACAAAAAATCTTAAAATTTGTATGGAGACACAAAAGACCCCAAATAGCCAAAGCAATCTTGAGAGCGAAAAACAGAGCTGGAGGAATTAGGCTCCCTGACTTCAGACTATACCACAAAGCTACAGTAATCAAGACAGCATGGTACTGGCACAAAAACAGAAATATAGATCAATGGAATGGGATAGAAAGCCCAGAGATAAACCCACACACATATGGTTAACTGATCTATGACAAAGGAGGCAAAGATATACAGTGGAGAAAAGGCAGCCTCTTCAATAAGTGGTGCTGGTAAAACTGGACAGCTACATGTAAAAGAATGAAATTAGAACACTCCCTAACACCATACATAAAAATAAAATCAAAATATAAACTAGATCTCTCTCATCTGCAAACTTAACCACATCACTATAAGTGGATGTGGTTTGATTTAAGAAAAATATAGAGAGAGGTATATTAATTATTGGAAAAAAATGAATGCACCGTTGGCTTTCTGATTCAGGAAGGATGTTGCCATATGAGAGAAGAGGTGATTTGGAGAGAAAGAAATGAAAGTTTTCTTCTTCTCCAAGAAGATTATAGCTGGTCCTTAAGTGACCTATAAGTTTTAGACGTGTCTGCTGACACCAATAAATGTAACTTCTATAGGGATTTTGAGATTTTTATTTTTATTTCATATTTTTGTCTCCTTAAGCTGAAACCTAGCAGGTCTTCTTGCTTCTAATATTGCTCAATTTCACCTTAATATCACCTAAGTCCTATTTTAGCTCAGTTTTCTTCAAAGTTATACAGCTATTAGTCAATCAAAGTGCATTTGCTTTTCAGTTTTCTACAGAGACACGCAGAGCTAGATGTTTTTTCACCCTGAGAAGTATGAGTTACAAGAAGATGTGAATGTGGCATGAGGAGCCTGGTTTTATAAGGAGAGACTTTCTGAGGCCTCCGAAAAAATATACCTTACATTTGTGTATTGCTTTACAGTTTTCACAAAAAGCTTGTCTCATGTAGTGTCTACATTTTTACTGGCATCAGAGCCCTTACCTGAGAGAGTGGTTACCTCTGTTTTACACCTTAGGAAACTGAAGATCAAAGAAGGCATGTGACATGCTGGTCACTTGAACTGAAACGTGGCAGCGCCGGGATTCACGCTGGGTCTTCCGGCTCCACGGCCAGTGTTTTCTCAACAGACCTTCACTGGGTGACCCACCAGTGCTTGTCAAAGTGTAATGGGAAAATATTTCTTTTCAGGTCCACATACTACATGTGATTTGTAAAGTTTACCAATATTAGGAAGCAAAAAAATTGCTCAGTGTTAAGAATTGGGGTCAAAGAAAGACTTCTTTTGGTTACGAAGGCAAAGTGTTTCCTCCATGCCCAACTGAATCATATTAGGAATAGCTGTACTAAGAAAGCAGCTCTGTACCACTGCTAGGCTCAGGCTTAGAGCCAGGAATGTGAGGACCAAGACAGGGCTGGTGGAGCTGAAAATACCCTGGAGAGCCTGAAAGAATCATCCCATGGAGTGTGAGAAAGTGGTCTGTGGGGTTGACGGTTCAGTTCACTCATCTTCCTCTGTTTTAGTCTAATATCAGGCAGAAAAGGAGAACATTTTCCTTGGAGTGATTTGTGTTCTTGTCAAATTTCCTGTTTACAATGTTTTTAAATTTCAGTATGGTACCTGATACTGACTCGTTTGGAATTAGCCAACATTCTGGAGAATTAGAATTTATATATTTTTGGTGGATTTCTAGCTCACAAACACTGGTACTTTATCAATAATTTTACCTCTAAGTTTATAGATTAAATCATGAAATATTATTACCAAATAAATAAACAATATTTTGTTATTAGCTAATTGTCTTTGTGAGCACAGAAGTATGTCTCAATGGCACAGTTTTTCATATAAGTTAAGATTTTATTTTCATTAGAAAACTAGGAAAAGGATGCATTTCAAATTAGGTACATGGTTGAATTATTACCCTTCCAGCTAGACAAAGACACAGAGCAAGGCTTTGCACTCGAGTGTGTGATAAGAAGCCAGTTCTCTTGCAGAAAAGAATAATTAAACTTGCCAATGGAAGAGCTTTAATTGAAAACATTTCTTGATCTTCGAAAAATGAGACATGGGGATCATTTCTGAAGGTCGTTAGTATATGACTCAGCTAAGACTGACAAAGACCTTCTCCTTGACCAAACTCTTCTCAGACTCTTCTGAACTCTTCTCAATCAGGCCCTGACTTTGGGCTTCCATGTCTGTTTCTGCCTTGCTAATTTTAAGAACAATCCTGCTTTGTCCGTGTAGCCAGGATCCCCCCACCCTTGGTACCAATCACTCTCAATATCTGCTCAAGTTCCTCATCCTCCACCATCCCCAGGTGCTGTGTGATAGCCCAGGCCTTCCTTCAGCAAGAATCCTGCTAGGGTGGTTTAGCCAGAATCCCCGCCAACTGCCATGTTTCCCCTTAGTAATTTTCCATCCACTGACCGCCACCCTGCTCCTTTATAGTTCCTGGCTATTAATTCCCACTTTTCCTTATTGCATTTGGAGTTGAGTCCAATCTCTCTTCCCTGCTGCAAAACTCCTTTGTCCCTATATCTATCACGATAGTCCCCTGAATAAAGTGTGACTCACTGGTCTTTAACACGTGTCATGAATTTTTTTCTTTAACAGATGAACTATTTGATCATTAATCAGAGTCCAAACGGCTACTTTATTGGTAATGAACCTTGAGTCATTGAGTTGAAGCAAAAGCAGAAACCAAATCAAGAAGGCCGATTTTTGTAAGACTGGTAAACAACGTGGCATCTAAGTACATATCAGTTAATGGAGAGAATAAAATGTCAGAATAAGGAGTTTGGACTTCATTTCATAATAGGGGGTCATTGAAGGCTTTCTAGGGTGTTAGAAGATTCTGGCAGCGTGTATAAAACAGAAAGTGGAGGGAGAGAAATAGAGACAATTTGGGGCCTTCACCAGTGTTCCAAATGAGGACTCAACAGGCGCCTAAAGTGAGATAGTGGTGGTGAGAAAAAGGAGGACCAAATGGATGTTAAAGCTGTTATGAAGGCAGAATGAATATTGATTACATGTGGGCAGTTGAGGGAGAGTGAGGTGTTAAGGGTGTGAAAATGTTTTCAGCCTAAGGCTCAGGAGGATGGTGTCCCCACGAAGGAAATGTATTTAGTACAGTAAAAAATGTGGGGTTGTAGTTGAAGCAGTGGGACTGACCTTGAGAGATAAATAAGAGCTATGCATAGATAGATAGGAATTATCAACATCCAGCTGGTATTGAAATCATGAGCCTGGATGAAACTGACAAGGTAGTCAGTTGGTGTTAGGAGACGGAGTACCCACAAAGAAGAGAGAGGGGGCCTGGGAGCAGAAATGCCTATAGTGAACCAAAAGTGGGAGTTTTGATGCAAGCAGGCTGTTGACACAATTGAGTGCTGCAGAGAAAGTTGAAAGTGAGAAGAAGACAGTGGGCTTGATGGCTATGAGGTCACTGATGGCTTTGGGAGAACAGTTACAGCAGATGAGAATATATATTGGATTTCGGTAAATGAAAAATATAGGAATTTGCTAGTATATTTTTTTGTAAAGTTTGGCAGAAAAAGGAAGGAAGCAGATAAGATTGTACTTGAAGAAAAAAAGTAACAAAAATACGGAAAGGTTGTTGTTTAAGAAGAGAGCATGTGCACGTCTTTATAAACTGCGGGACGAGTCCTTTGAGAGGATGTGATCTGAGAAGTGAGAGGTGGGAAAATCCTTCAAGAGCAAGTTCTCAGAGAAGGTTGGGCCAGGTGGTGTCCATGGCACGATTGGAGGCATTATCCCTTTTTTTTTCCCCTCTGAAATGGAAGGTAATAGAGAAGATTTGAGTCAGGTAGGGGAATGTTGGGTTGTTTTTGCCTGATGATCTCAAACTTCACAGTGGTATAGGATAAATGGAAAATGAATTTTATGTGCTCTGATTTTATCCTTTATAAATACTCCTTAATCCACTAAGTAAAATGTTGTTACCAGAATGAATTAATAGTTCATTTAATTATATAGATTAGTATTAATTATAGAGTGGAAGATTTTCCTAAATTTTAATAAGTATATACAGTCTTCAAAATTCATACAACAGAACAAGATTATCTGAAAAAATATATATACATACATATATATGTATAACTGAATCACTTTGCTGCACACCTGAAACTAACACAACATTGAAAATCAACTAGACTTCAATGAAAATAGAAACAATATTGGTAGTATAAAATGAAGTGAAGGTAGATCAACTTTAATCTCAATGTTGTTGATAATAAATATGAATCGTCAGCTGTGATTATCATTGAAGCACACTTAAATTAGGATGTTTTCTTGACCTGTTCTCATTTGTTAGAACTGCCCCCCACCCCAACTGTTTCCTTGACATGTCCCCTTAAATATCTTAGAGACCCCTCAATGTCAACCTGTCCTTTATTGAAGTCACAGTTTGACCCCTCTCCTGGCCAGCCTCCTAATGGTCCCTCCTTCCTGATGTTCACTTACTGTGTGGTTCCCTCCCACATTGTACCAGGGTTGGTCTCTGTGACCCATATGGAAGAAGTGATGGTATATCACTTATGATATTAGGTTAAAAAATTCTGCAACTTCCATCTCGAAAGTCTTCTCTTGCTTGTGCCTTCTCTCCTTTGGATATCTCACTGTGTGAGGAGGGCGGGCCGCAAAGTCAGGAAGCAGGGAAGCCAGCTGCCGTGGAGTGAGAAGTCCTATGGAGAAGAACTGACACCTCCAGTCAATTACTAAGGAGGAACCGAGACCCGCCAATAACCACACGAGCAAGCTTGGGAATGAAACCTTCAGTAACAACAGACTTCTGAGATGACTGTGGCCCTGGACAGTAGCTTGGTTGCAACCTCATGGGGACCTGCTCCCATATTTCTAATCTTCAGAAGTTCTGTGCTTGCTATTTTAAGTTGCTGCCTTTTAAGGTAATTTATTATGCAGCAAAAGAGAACTTTCAAATAATTGTACGAAGATTCTACATTTAAGGATCAAATACTTAGTTGACAGGGATTAGTGACAACGTGACAACATGCTAGTAGAACCTCAGGCAGATGACACCATTCCTACCTATACACGAAAGGGAAAAGCCTTCAACATCCATAATGATGGACTAAATTCACTAATCAGAACTGACTAATAAAACCTACGCTACTGCTTAAGTGTTTACTCCCAAATGATCTAATTTGCGTGGAGAAGTGGTATGGTGCTTGTCATGGATGCCAATATTGAAATATCTGCTTCATATACAAGTCATGAACCAGACTGATAGATTGATGTGACATTTCCCATTTGGCCACTCATTTTATAAATTGTTATACTGTCTTAAGCTCATGCTGGTGTAATTGACATTATGAGCTATCATAACTCAATCACACAGGTGTTTTTATAGAGAAAATGAAGTTCAGAGTTCAAAATAAAAGAAATGCCTGTGCCATATTATATTTCTTAGATGTCTGACTCAGCTATTTTAAAATTCACTACAGATGTTATTACCTTATCCAAATAATGATGGTAATGCCAGTACCTGAATAGTCCATTTGCTTTCTTTTCATTATAAAATGCTGTTTAAGAAGTATTTTAAGCTTCTTGGAAGAAAATCACTATTACTATGAGTATGATGATTGCTAGTATTTTGGGTCATTTTTTCCTTTTTAGAATATAAAGAAGATGTCTGGGAAAGGGGAAATGCCTACACTATTTTTCATGTAAATTCAGCAAGAAATGCTGTTCCTTTGTAAAGATCCATTGACAGAATACTTGGAATCATTTTTCTGCTTCTGAGAAATTAAGGACTTTGAGTGATAAGACTCCAGTCACCTTCTTTCTTTAGCAAATTGGTTGTTCTGTTTTAATCCTAAAATTTTCCCAGTGTAGCTAAGTGTCAAATCTTACTCCACAAAAAAGGCAGACCAGGGACAAAAATGGCCTTGGCACCATAGCTCAGTGTTGCAGATTTTTCCTCCTTTGATTCCCTTCCTCCAAGTTTGACAGAGATGAGAAGATTCCATTTTGTTGGGTCTGGGTTGCTTTCCATTAGTCTTTTCTCAAAGACCTCTTTTTGCCGAACCTCTTTACAAGAACAAGATTTGACCAGTGAATTTTAGGTATTCCAGGAGTTCCTGAAGAAGTTGAAATATAGATGCTATCTTTACACCTTTCCCTTCCCTTGAGTTATCAAAGAGGGAATGACCTGGAAGGGCTGAGTGCTGAGTTGTACCAGGAGAAGTTTTCAATGCAAGGAGAGTGAAGAATAAAAGATGCACAGCATGAAAACTTTTCTTGCATTCTTTTTTTAAATTATACTTATGTTATAAAATTAAGATTTGGAAGACATGACTCTTTCTAACTCAAAAATAACTTGAGAGTCCCTTGGAGTATCTTTTGTTGTTGAATATATCTATATAGCTCACACTGACATCATGTTTCCTATGTACCAGCTACTCTTTAATTGTTCATGTATTGCCTCATTTAATCCCCATACCAACCTTGTGAGGCAGATACTATTATTATTCCCAGGGCAGGAGACAGACCAGGGCTGGCTTCATGGGCCTGCAAATCTGTGCAATTTCACAGGCTTCAGAGGGACCCTGCACTTGGTTCAATACCATGTTGTCACTGTCTTGAAAATCCTAATTTTTGAACAAGAAGCAATGCATTTTCATTTTGCCTAGGTGTAGGGAAAGCATGGGCAAAGGCGGAGCACTGGGAAGCAGTGTAAGAACTTATTGCTAAATCATGCCCTGTTAGGTGGGTTTGGCAAGGGAAGGACTGGAAGAATATGCAGACTGGGGTTTAGATTTCACCTTGTAGGTTATGCTGGGGCTGGCAGGATTTGAATTATGGAAACATAGACGTGCAAGTAGACTGCAAATGCTTCCCACACTAACGTACTGTATGTTATATATTCACAGTGAGCTTCTGAAAAACATTTGTTAGTGACTGCTTTACTCAAATCACAAATAATACAGGAAGCACATGAACAAAAAGCAATTATGACTACATTTTGAGATGGAATCAGTCATTAAAATGTGAAGCACGTAGAGAGACAACATTTAGACTCTTCTGTTTGTTTGGGTTTTTTTTACACTTTAGTCTATCAGAACAAAAACACTTTAGTCTATCAGAACAAAGACCAGAAAAAATGGTTACCAAGAGAAATAGAATGGAAAAAGTATTGAAAATGAAAATTATTCTCCCATGGGATCATAGTAGTGTGTTTTCCATGGACTGAGACAAACACACTTTTCCTAGGTGATCCTAACGAATGCCATGTCTTTATAGACTCTATATGTGTGCCTGGAACTCTCAAACTCACACCCCGATCCAGAGCTCACTTCGGAGTTAAGAGGTTTGATTATCAAACATCTCCATTAGGATTGCTCTCAGATACTGCTGGTGAACAAGCACAAACTGAGTCTTTGATCAACCTCTCCTGATACTCTTCTTCCTCCAACCTGCCCACTTGGAAGATGGCAGCTTCTGTCACCCTTGCAGTTGCTCACTCTGCATCCAATTCATGACCAACTCTGTGTCTCATATCCATCTGTATCTCCTATTTCTGTTGCTCTCACTCTTGACCAAGCCATCATCATCCCTCACCTTGACCCTTGCACTAGCTTCCTCAATGGTCTCCCCACCACTTTTCTTGTCCCCTCTCTAATTCTTCCTCATATTGTAGGCAGTGATCTTCTTAAGACGAAACTTGACTCATGTCTGATGAAAGCCCTCCAGTGGTTTCCTAGTTTGATTACAGTGAAACCCAAATTCCTATAGGAGGCTGAAGGAGTCTGTCCCCAGCCTATCCTCAACCTTATATCATGTCTCTCCTCCCAGCTCACCAAGACAGCAGCCACATTTCCCTTGTTGCTGCTCCAGGAATGTGAGAGACTGCTC
Organism: Mesoplodon densirostris; assembly: GCF_025265405.1. NCBI lineage: Eukaryota > Metazoa > Chordata > Mammalia > Artiodactyla > Ziphiidae > Mesoplodon > Mesoplodon densirostris. Next base: position 84,434,762 of record NC_082672.1, read on the forward strand.
TGCCTTGAGCCTGGATACAGGATGAGCTCCCTCCCTGAATGCATGTCAGCATAGATCACCTCATTCTTGATCATTGTTCAGAAATACAGAAGATATCTTCTTTGGGGAAGTCCTTCTTCACACTTCAGTCTAAAATAGATCCCTTTGCTATCTTCTCTCTAAGTGCTCTGTGAGTTTCAATGACTGTTTATTTGTTTAATGTCTTCCTCTTCTGGAAGGTATAAGCTTCATGAGGGCCAGGCCATGTCTTTTGTTCATCTCTATCCCTAGGGCCCAACACGATGCCTGATGCACATGGAAATGTTCAGTAAGTACTTAATAAGTGAAATAAACATGGCCTTAATGTTGTTGTTTTACGTACTTTGTGTATTTTACACCTTGAAACTTGTCTTTGTTGTATTCTCCTGGACATCTTCACCTTCATTTAGATGCTGTTTTTCTGCTTGCTTCTCTCCTGGTTCTTCCCCCATAGCATTCCATACTTAGTACTGATATTTGTCTCTGATGAACCGTTCACCACTCAGGGCCTGAGGTAGAGTTTCCACCAAAGTACCACCCACTGATGGTGTGGAGGTGGGTGTATATCGAGCTCTGGGAACATGCCCCAGATGCTTGCCACAAACATGAAATTGCTTGGAATCTCTTATCTTAATTTAAAGTAAATTTGCATTCTACCTTATAATTATTCCATATTCTTTTACTTATTATAAAAAGTAAATGCTTGGTGTAGCTTCTGTGGCTAGTGCCTGTATCCCAGAAGCTCTGGTTTAAATATTTTTAGGCATTTTTAGGCCAGCTTAGTTTTCAAAACAGTTCCTTCCCCACTCTTAGCAGAGAAATTTGAGCACTATAAAAGATGCCTGAGTCCTGCTCCTTCCTTCTGGTCTCCTTATTCTGGTTTGTTTGTTTTTGTTTCTTTTATCCCTTCCACCCCAGTTCTGCTTCCAGTAATCCTTGATGGGCTGCTGTTTGCATTTTGGGTGGAAAAGCTCTTTATTGTGCTGGACTGTCCTGCTGGTGTCCTCTCCACCTCTCTCCACATTGCAGAGAATTTTGCATCCCCAGCCCCCAGTTACTAACTGTCCATAGCACGGTCATCCTGACAAGCCAACCCCATACCATATTTCCAAATACCTGTAAGTAGGTTGCTCCTCCCCCAGTTGAGAACCACTTCTCAGACTGTTGACCTCTTTTACAAAATCCAGAGCTTTCTGCTTGATACTAGCTTTAGAGGTTAATAATTCTTTCATTCATTCAAAATGCAGACAACTATTTATTAAATGCCCGCTGTGTGCCAGCCACTGCTCTTGACAGTGGGGATACAGCAATGAGTAGACCCACCCTCTGAGGTTTGTTGTGTGGTTCTTTCTATCTAACGACTCACTGATTTTTTTGATTTTTATTTACTTATTTATTTTTTTGCTGTGTTGGGTCTTCGTTTCTGTGCGAGGGCTTTCTCTAGTTGCGGCAAGCGGGGGCCACTCTTCATCGCGGTGCGCAGGCCTCTCACTATCGCAGCCTCTCTTGTTGTAGAGCACAGGCTCCAGACGCACAGGCTCAGTAGGTGTGGCTCACGGGCCTAGTTGCTCCGCGGCATGTGGGATCCTCCCAGACCGGGGCTCGAACCCGTGTCCCCTGCATTGGCAGGCAGACTCTCAACCACTGCACCACCAGGGAAGCCCCGACTCACTGATTTTTTACGCTAGTTTCCAAACAAGGTTGTTCTCTTCCAGTGTATCATTAAATTATTTTCATTATAATAGTGCCATTTGCAGCAACATGGATGGACCTAGAGATTATCATACTAAGTGAAGTAAGTCAGACAGAGAAAGACAAATACCATATGATATCACTTATATGTGGAATCTAAAATATGACACAAATGAACTTATCTATGAAACAGAAACAGGCTCACAGACATAGAGAACAGACTTGTGTGGCCAATGGGGAGGGATGGACTGGGAGTTTGGGATTAGCAGAAACAAACTATTATATATAGAATGGATAACAAGGTCCTACTGTACAGCACAAGGAGCTATATTCAATATCCTCTGATAAACCATAATGGAGAAGAATATGAAAAAGAATGTGTATATATGTATAACTGAATCACTTTGCTGTACAGCAAAAATTAGCACAACATTGTAAATAAACTATATTTTAACAAAATAAATTAAAAAATTATTTTCATTTTATGTTTTGATGATTCCTTATTTAAAAGTTATAAGGACATTGATATTTAGGATAGATGAAAACATTGACCACAGTAATAATAAATATAATTTTTAAAATGCACAAAATATGAGTGATCAGTGCCTAATAGCTAACACATTAGTAGAATATTAATATTTTAAACATAATTTACATTAAAAATATTTTATTTCTTTTTCATTTTATTTATATCATTGCTTGATTAGGCTTAAATTTAAGCTTAAAAATTAACCTGAAAAAAATGCTTTCATTTGATTAAACACATGTCTAAATTATAACTAAGAAATGCAAATAATATTTTCATATATTTACTGATAGACTAGGATTCTAAATTATTACAACATTGAAATAAGCTTCTTTAGAGTATGTATTTTCACCTACTTCTAATCAATATATCTTATAAAACTGAGCAAATATAGTTAAAATATGAGAGGTTGGAAGAGTGAAATAGTGTATTTAGAAATACTAGTTCAAATAAATGTCTTTCACTTATTCATTACAAATTATACAAGCAGAGAATTTTATTTCAAGGTGACATTATAATACACATTTTATTGGAAAATACCTGGGTACTGAAAATATATATATTACTATAACACTTTAGTATGTTAGTTCACTTAATACTGCAATCTTATGAGGTACATACTATTATTATACACACTTTACAGTTAGAAAAAGAGTCCCAGATACAGGTGAAGTTTCTTTTGACCACATGCTCCAATCACATTTCTCTTACCCTTATCTCAGAAGCAACCACTAGCATGAGTTTGGCGTATATTCATCTACTCACTTTTTACTATATGTCTATCCATAAACAGTGTATAATAAGAAATATTTTAGTGTTGAGCAATGTAATTTTTATAAGAATTCCTGCTTCAATTCTCCTCCTTTTCTTTTTGACATAAGTAGTTCATTTTGGCAGCAGTGATTTTATTTGCTATATGCAATTATATAATTTCTCTGGGTTTACTCACATGGTCATGTCATTCTAGCATATTATGTGTTCATTCATGTATACAGTTGTACAATAATTAAAGAAGCTGCTGAATGCTATCAGAAGCAGCAGAGAGAATCTCGCATCTATCGAATGAAGCAGGCTGGCAAGACAGGGAGTGGAGGGCTGCTGGGCTGGTGTGAGACTACTCTTTGGGAGAACAATTGGCGAGCGTGTTTCCAAAGACAGCCATGTGACACAAGAAAAACTGGTATCAGCAGGAGGTAATAAAAAGGTACCATTTGCTCTCCTACCTGCTAACGTTATTTTCAGATTTCAGAACCTGAAGTCACAAGAAGATACAATAGTAACAATTTTATACCACTTTCCATGTGCCAGGCACCATTATAAAAACTTGATATACCTTACCTTGTCTAATCTTGACAACAAACTTGTCAGGTAGGTTTATCATCATCACCACCATCACCATCACCATCCTCGTTGTCATTGTTCGTAGTTTGCACTGGGAGGTTAAGTGACAGGTGCTGTCACAGGTGGGCTCCAAACCCACAGAGTGTGGCTGTGAAGCTTGAGTGATTAACTCCTACACTGTAGCACCCCTGGCAGGATGAACAATGTTGAGAATTAAGTAACATGATACTCTCCCTATTGATAAGTTTGGCAATTTATGGTTGCCAAAGGGGAAAGGGCAGGGAGGGATAAGTTAGGAGTTTGGGATTAACATATACACACTACTATATGCAAAATAGATAATAAACAAGGACCTACTGTATAGCACAGAGAATTATACTCAATATTTTGTAATAACCTATAAGGGAAAAGAATCTGAAAAATATATAGATATATATGTATGTATAACTGACTCATTTTGCTGTACACCTGAACGTAACACAACATTGTAAATCAACTATACTTCAATAAAAAAGGAGTTATTTTATAGAGAAATTTCTGTGCAGTGATATAACAAGCAGTTACACTTTACTTCTCTTAATTTTTTACTTTTCCAGAAAGACGTAGTTGAAGTAAAAGCACAGTTAGTTTCAAAAGGAAATTATTAAATCTGGAACAGATTAAATATCATCTATTAGCTGTTACCTGTCTAAAGACTGCCAACATGTAAATACCTGAATGTTTGTTTCTCCTTTTTTTCCTCTACTTTGTCTCATTTTGGTTTTTTACTTTCGAATTTTAGATGATAATGTTCTATGCCTTCTCTTAGTAGTCTCACTTAGCCAAACCGACAGTTATCTCTAGGGATAAAACCACAGAAACCACAATAAAGACATGGCTGAATGGCCCCTAATTGACTTGTTTAATCCAATAAAGTGTTTTCCTCCTGAGACAATTAGAAGGTCAGGATGGAATACCCTGGATACAACAGGTATATGAGTTGCTCTTAAGTAGTTTATATACTCACTATTTGCTGAACACAAAACATCAATTGTTGGACCTTAGCTGCAGGGTTCGTTTTGTTAACCCAAAGGCAGAAGCTTCACTTTCATTCAGTCATTTGTTTCCGGTTTATTCTCCCATCTGACCACCATGGCCCAGGGCCCTACCTGCCCTCTGTGAACACACTTGTCCACCACCCCCTGCTCACCCTTGTGGGAACCCTAGGTCTTTGCAGCCTGGCTTTCATCTTGCATCTCTGCTGAAATCGCTCTTTTGGCAACTGATAAGACTTCAGTGATCAGCTCCAGATCCAGATCTAGTGATCTTTTTTTTTAAAAAAAGAATCATTTTAGGATGTACAGTTTAATGGCATTAAGTACGTATGTTACTGACCAGGGTTCTTGACCTCCTTAATCAAAAAAATTGATAAGAGGCCAGACAAGAAATTGGGGCAAGTCTTTACTGGGACTTGTGCTGCAGCAGGAGGGAGCAAAAACAAGTAACGGGTGCCCTTGCTCACTCTCTGAGGGGGGCGGCAAGCTGCTTCCTTTTATGGGGTGAGGGTAGGGGCGGGTTCAGGGGTCGGGCCCGAGGCGGGGCTTGGGTGTTTTGCCCACCCTGTTGGTGGTGCTGTGTGCAGGGGGCATGCACAGTACCTGCTTTGGCTCCCGACCCCTCAGAAGTGGCAATTGAGTTTTTGGTCTTTTTGTATCTTGTTCCTAATTTGCCCCAACTGCGCATGCGTGCAGTTATTTTTAGTCGCTTATAGTTTCTTCGTATTTTGTTGCTTGAGGTGAGGTGTGTCCGGGTGCAAGCACTGCAGCTCTGCAGCAGAGGGTCCCAGGTCCCAGGTCCCAGCCTGTCTCACGTTCCCATTATTGTGCAACCATGACCACTATCCATCTCCAGAGCTTTTTCACCTTCCCAAACTGAAATTGTCCCCATTGACCTTAACTCCCCACTGCCCCTCCCCCAGACCCTGGCAACCATCCTTCTGCTTTCTGTCCCTATGAATCTGACTACTGCAGTACTGCATACAATATATTGTACTTTTTTGTATACTCTTTTTGGCTTATTTCACTTAGCATAATGTCTTCGAGGTTCATCCATGTTGTAGCATGTGTCAAGATTTTCTTTCTTTTTAAGGCTGAGTAGTTTTCCATTATACATATATACCATATTTTGTTTATCCACTCACCCATCTGTGAACATTTGAGTTGTTTCTACCTCTTTTTTTTTTTTTTTGCGGTACGCGGGCCTCTCACTGTTGTGGCCTCTCCCGTTGCGGAGCACAGGCTCCGGACGCGCAGGCTCAGCGGCCATGGCTCACGGGCCCAGCCGCTCCGCGGCATGTGGGATCTTCCCAGACTGGAGCACGAACCCACGTCCCCTGCATCGGCAGGCGGACTCTCAACCACTGCACCACCAGCGAAGCCCTGTTTCTACCTTTTGGCTATTGTGAATAGTGACGCTGTGAACATGTCTCTGCTTTCAATTTTGTGGGTATGTACCCAGAAGAGGAAGTGCTAGATCATATGGTAATTCTGTCTAAGTTTTTGAGGGATTGACATACTGTTTCCACAGCAGCTGCACATTTACATTCCCACCAGTAATGCAGAGGGTTCCCATTTCTCCACGTCCTCACCAACGCTAGTCCTTTTCTTTCTTTTGTTTTAAAAAAAAAATAGTCATCATCCTACTGGGTGTGAAGTGGTATCTCTTTGGGGTTTTGATTTGCATTTCCCTAATAATTAGTGGTTCTAACTCTTTTCCTGAGTTTTCCATGAGCCATCACTAACAGATTTCTAAAGGAACTCCTGTAATCAGACTTTTTCTAATTCTGACCTTTCCAAGGTCAGTATGTTCAACTTGTTCTTGTATTTCCTAAGAATCTCCAGCATCCTCCTACTCCCTTGTCTGCTTAAACTCCTTCACCTTGGTTTCTGTTACTTGTAATCATTTCTGGTTCAGCTTTCCTAGGCTCTATTCCTTGTTGCCTCTAACTTTGCAATTAACCACAGCATTTGCTCCACCCTGCTATCCTTGTAAAACATTTCTGCTACATTCTTACCATTTTCTGCTTAGTTTTCATAGGGAAAATGATGAACAACAGGAAAGAAAAGCCCTAACAATGTTTTTTACTCATGTGAGATAAATACAGAAGCAGCACGTCTAGAGTGTACTTTCCTCTCCCGGGGAGTCTCCATGATACATGTTTACTGTTGCCCCTTAAGCCTGTATTCTCTCTTCTGCCAGGATGTCAGGGCAATAGTAGCCTATGTTGTAGCAGCCAGCCAAGCACCCCTCACAGGTGGAGGAACAACAACCTAGGGGGCGTGCATAGGTGGGGTGGGAAGTCGGGGTCTGTGGTGGCGGGTAGACTTCTCTTGGGTCTCCACATTTCCGTCCCTGACACTCCTGTTTTAGGATCTCATAAGGTAGAGTGAGAATTAAATGACATAATCTATGTATAGCACTTCAGCCCGTGCTTGGCATTCAGTACCAGATCAGTAAAAGTTAGCTATCTCCCTCCAAAAAAAGCCTATTTTAATATCAAGATTAAGAAATTCTCTTCATTCTACAGGACTTTCACCAGGCTGGTATTTAGGGAGCATGGGGTATAGACAGTTTATTTCTTTTTAAATTAATGTCTTGCATTTAATGTAAAAAGATGGCTTTCTAATTGTACAATAATTAAACTTAAATGTTACAGCGGGAAATGGGATTGATCATGCCATCATTTAAATGAGGAATGAGGAGAAGATCAAGGCCTTGATTTTCCATAATCACTATTAGGGTCACACAAAATGTCATTTCCGGTAATGGGGGCTACATCTTCATTCTACTGTTAGGACCTCTGAAGTAATGAGGAGGAAAAAAAAAGTTATAGTGTATTGCACTGACAGCTTAGAAGATTTGAATTAATATTCTTTAAGGTTCTATAGGGTTTTATCAAATAATAGTTCGGCTCAAATTAAAATGGAAATTGCTGTAATATTTTTCCTCTGAGAAAGAACTCCTTTGTCTGATCTGTCACTGTATCATCATTTATTCTTCTGTTATTAGAATGATCATTCAATCATATTTCGTTCTTTTAGGCTTAGTTATAAGCTTAAAGAATTGCCATCAGCTTCTCTCCCCAATGCCATGACTATATCCTAGAACCTTTCATCGGGATTCTGACAAAGCAGAATCTTGGACTTACGTCTATCTTTTCTATTCTGTTTTTGGAAGGAAGTGAGTTAAAGAGATTATATAATTTGTCAATAGTCAGAAATCATCACACTTGGACTTTTTTCGACTTGTGTCTTCTTTTCCTAAGGAATTTTACATCGTGCTCTGCTAGAACCACCAGTACAGATCTGGAAAAACTGTGGGTTCACCCTCAGTTGATGAAAATGATGGAGCTCAATGCTGATATTGTGCAGACCCTACTTGCTCTCTCAGGCGTGATTACAGTTTCTGTTTATAGCCATTCGGTTTCTTAAACTGTGGCTGCCCTCCGCCACCTCTCTGTTTGAAAAATGTGTGTGTTCTCTATTCCCTTAACTCAGGGGTCAGACTTTGAGGATAAGGTTTCTTAAGGCTTCAATGTTCTTATTTCTCTACCCCCATATGTACCAAAATGTACTGTTTATGGTTGTTAGAGTGCCTCTGACCAAGCCCTGTGCAACTGCATCTGGCCCGTGATGCAATTCCAGGTGATGCTTTGAGAATTTGATGTGGTGTTTTCATTTGTCTCACTAGTGAATGGATATATATTGCTTCTAGTTTGCAAGGTGTAGTCTTCTCAGCTGTAAGGAGAATCCTTTAGGTATCTTTGATCATGGAAATGATAGTTTAAACTTAGAGATGTGACCTCACATAGAGCACAGAGCAGATTTTGTTTCCACAGGAAAGAAATGGTTCCTGAATATCAACGTTAAAAACAATAGATGCTTCAGGATGCAGAATGCGCAGAAGTGTTAAGGCTAGTCTTGTTTCGTACTAAAACCAGTTGCACAATGAAAGGAAAATAGTACTATCCTTTATCCCACTCCGCCTCAGGCTTTGTTTCTATTTGAGGTGGTAATCTTTATGGCTAAAATGTTTAACACGTTTTCATACGAGCTTCATCATTTCGTAACATTTTCGATTTCCCTGAGAAAAAAAGCTCTGTGACTGTGAATGCACTCAGGACATGTCCACTTCTTCACATGCTGTGCAGTGTCTCACCCTTAATGGAGCTCAATAAATAGTGGCTAAATGAAGGACACGTTTTTCCTTACTTTATGCTTCTCTGTAGTTTGAACTTGTAAAGACACCATTGCGTGGTGACATATGACTATGTTATAGTGGTTTTGATAGCATATGGAACTGTGGTTTCCATGCCTGATCTAAGAGGAACAAGAGGGCTCCATTTCTTGGGTACAATGTACTATTTAAGAAAAATTTCTAGAGTTTTTTCCCTTCTTTTTTATGGTTTTTGCAAACCTCCCAAGTTGTAGGAGAGTCTGTGCTCACACATTTCTAACTGTCTGCTTGGCTACTCCACCGTGGACACAAATGTATGTCCCGTGGGCCTAAATCTCATTATGTCTCAGGCTGAACCCATCCTTTTTTTCTTTTAATCAATTCCCCCTCGCTGCTAACATCACCACACTTATTCCAACTCCTTCTTCCAGGAATTTGGCATGGTGCTTGACTTCTACACTTTCCTGCACGCATTTTCTGATCCGTGGTCAAATACTGCCCATGCTGCCTTCCCAGCATCACTTGCCCATTGCCTTCTCTGCGCACCCACCTTCCACTTGCTTCGTTGCACCTCGTGTCTTTGTTTTTCTTTCTTCTTTCTGCCATAGTCCTTCCCTTTTTAAAAAAAATTAATTAATTAATTAATTAATTTTTGCCTGCGTTGGGTCTTCGTTTCTGCGCGAGGGCTTTCTCTAGTTGTGGCGAGTGGGGGCCACTCTTCATCACGGTGTGCGGGCCTCTCACTATCGCGGCCTCTCTTGTTGCAGAGCAAGGCTCCAGACGCGCAGGCTCAGTAGTTGTGGCTCACGGGCCCAGCCGCTCCGCGGCATGTGGGATCTTCCCGGACCGGGGCACAAACCCTTGTCCCCTGCATTGGCAGGCGGACTCTCAACCACTGCACCACCAGGGAAGCCCGAGTCCTTCCCTTCTAAATCAAGGGATATCTGCTCTCTTCAGATCGTTTTGAAGCAGGCATCTAATTACATCACCCAGTCACTCACTTTGTGTCCTAAGGTCCCCAACTTCTTATGGAAAACAGTACAAGCATTCTAGCTATTGTTCTAGAACAGCATTTTCCAATAGAATACAATTTGCACCACATAACTTAAAACTTTGTCCTCGTTCCATTAAAAAACTTAAAAGAAAGTGATATATTTTTTACCCAATATTTCGTTAAATTATTGTTTCAACATGTCATCAATATAAAATTATTAGTATTTTACATTCTCTTTTTCTACTAAGTCTTTGAAATGTGATTTAAGCTGTATTTCAAGGGCTCAATGCTATGTGTGGGTAATGGCTACCCCATTAGACAGTGGAGCTCTAGACCTTTCACTGATTACTACAAACCTGTTTCTGTCTCTAATTTTCTTTCCTCGGTATACACAACATGCTCCATCCAAGTTGAACTCTATGTTCATGTCTATAAATCATCTGGGTTATGTTACCACCATGTCTCTGTGCTGTTTTGTATCCGTGGAATGCTATTTCCCCTCCACACTTTCCGATCCTGCAAGTGTTTACAGCTTTGTTCAAATGCCACCTGCTCCAGGAGGTCCTGTCTCCCGTCACGTGAAGTAAGCTTTCCCCTCTTTGACTTTCCACAGCTTATTTTCTGTGATGGCACTTAGCAACCTTAATTTTTCTACTAGATCATACATTTCTTGAGAACGAGGACTGTGTTTTCTTCTTTGTGTCACAAAGCTTAGCCCTGGGCTTTGCTCATAATGGCATTTACTGAATGCTTAATGAATCATAAGTTAAACTCCACCTGAAGGTGATTTTATTAGCTAGGTTTAGAAATGACTGCAAATAGTCTGAAATGAAAAAAGTGTACATGGATACATATGTAATTATTTTGGATTGACGTGCTTTCAAGTTAGGAGAAAATGTAGCTTTACCAACAACAGTATACTCATACTGAGACAGGAGGGAAGTGGGCAGGGCACAGCCTTTAAAAGAATGACACAGCCATCAAGGATATGACAAAAACTGGTTAGAACCAACTAGGTCCAAGATGGCGGACAATTCGACTACCAGTGGACCTTGGCCTCATTATAATACATTAGCATATGCTAAATGACACACCCGCAGGTACCATGACAGTTTCAAGGCCAACCATAAAAGGCCAAAAAGTGGTTGATGGCCCAGTTCCTGTAAATCTCTGCCCCTTCTGCAAAATAGTTGGAATAATCCTCTCACTCATTAGCCTATGAAATTACCCAGCCCATAAAAACTAACCACCCGTATTTCAGGGCTGCTTTTGCCTTTTGAGGTGGACTGCATTCTGCATATGGCATGTGTATCTCTCAGTATACCTGCTTTCACTTTACTATGGCTCGCTGTTAAATTCTTTCCTGCAAGAAGCCAAGGAACTTCACTTGGCAGCCTGTCCCAGGAACTCACCTGAGACCTGGGATGTGACCATTCTCTCCTGCCCCATTTTCCTACAACAGTATGGCTTGTGCAAAGAGTTTATAAGGACATATTTTTGTTTAATAAGTGCCAGGTGAATACTTTCATAGATTTCTTTACAATCACCTTGATTAGCCATTCTTTGAGAGAGGATGCTGCAGGGAGTTGCTTTTTTTTTTTTTTTTTTTTTTTTTTTTTTTTTTTTGCTTATCAGTTACTAGCTAAGGACCACAGGGAATCAGAAAGAATCTTGGCCTCTCCAGACCTCTCCATGATCCATTTAACAGAGCTTCCTCTTTTGTCTGTTTTACATACCATTTCCCTCGGGATGATTGAGTCAGGAAATTGTCTCTAAGAGAGCTTGATATTGGTGAGGCTTAGGTATAGATTTTTTTTAACGATGGTGTCTCTCCTTAAATTTGCCTTGGATTGCTTCCTGCCATTGTAGATAGGTTCTTCTAATAGAAATGCCTACAATTAGTTAATTGATGCACCAGAACATGCCAAGTTTCCATATTCCAACCCAGCTTCTTTTTTTTTTTTTCTTGGATGGATGTACCATAATGGAAATTTCTCTTTGGTCTCTGAGTGTAGCAGATGCTGTCAGTTTTTTTCACTCATATCTCCTGGGATCCCTTTACCATTTCTGCACATGTCAGCCTGACTTCCAAAATCCAGGACCTTTGCACAGCCAACTGAACGTGCTGAGAATTCATGTACTCTTGTGAGCATCCAATTACTGAAGGATGTGAGGGTAAATTCACTTTAGTTCCCCCAGCCTTGGCGGTGAGGCTTGCACTTTACACAGTTTCCAATAGCTTCCCCTCACCCACGGTGCTTGCTGCCTTAATAATGCATCCTTAATTGTTTGCCTTCCCTTTCCTTCCCGTACCTGCTCCAGTCAATGTGGGTTTCCTTGCCCCTTCCAAATAAACTCGATGCATTCAGTCCTCAACTCAGTGGCTGGTTTCTGAAGAACTTAAGACAGTGAGCTAATCAAGGATTTAAAGCCCTTAGCGTGGTTTCTATTCTCCCCACCTCTCCTTCCTTCTCTTTTCCCACTCTTTTCTCCTCTCCCACTGCCCTGTGACTTTCCTTTCCTTTCCGTATCCGATACTTGTGGAATGCCTATTTTATGCCAATCCCCAAATAATAGAGATGAAAGACAGTTTTTTGTTTTTTGTTTGTGCTCAAGAATCTCAATCTCCCTGTTTATTCAGGGAGATAGAACAGGAAAGAGAATGTTATAATACAGAGCAGTAAGTGTGCTAAGATGGAGAGAAATGCAAGGTAGTACCAGAGTGAATTACCGGGGAAAATACAGGGCATCAAAGAAGGCTTCTCATAGGAGTCGCTGCCCAGACTGTTTTAAAGCTGTTGTTACCAAAGTGTGGTCGCTGTATCTACAACAGCATCACCTGGGAATTCCTTAGTAATGCAGACTTTCACAGCTAACCCAGACCAACTGCATGGGAAGCTCTGGGGCTGGGACGCAGTCTTCTATACTTCAACAAGCCCGCCACGTGATTCCGATGCCCTCGTCTCACTTCACCTGGCACCTAGAATCACCTTCCAAACGAAATGCTTGCACTTGTCTCAGAGTCAGCTTCTGGAGTTACCCAAATTAAAATTGTGCTCTTGAACTACTGGAATTTTTAATTACCTGCGGCTGCTTTGGATGACGGCAGCCTAGTTACATAGCAGGTTTTCTACTGACTTATGCTGAATCACGTTCCACGGAATGTTTCGTGAAATCTATACAAGTTGGTTTGTCCTTTTTTTCCTTGTTCTTTTAACTTGAAAAAAGACTATTTCAGCCTCTTGTTGATTTTGATGACATGAGTTTTTGTTCTTGGAACTTTTTTTTTGAGGAGAAAACAAAAATGATTTGTTTCAGCTATCTCTACTAATATCCTCATCAGACTGAATGGAGAAATTGGTGTTGATTTTGATAAAACACCAATGAAAGCCAACAGGAGAAAATTAATTATTTATTCCAAATTCTTAATTCTAAATGATTAAAGCTCAGGCACAGGTGTGGTCTTGTTGATACTAGGAGACTAATTTTTCCATGGACCACTATTGAGTAACCGTGCATCAATCATTTGGGAACCATCCTAAACAACACAAACCCAGTAAGAAGAAAAAAAAATCAGCCCGGAAGATCTGGTGTTATATCAGATTGATACATGGGTGATTACTTTGAAAAATAACCTCCTATGATTGTTTTATAATTTTAAGTTTGGTAATGGAAAAACCTTCTTCTTGGTCGGAATGGATATTAAGTGGTTTTCCTCTTATTATGTGCCCCTGTCACACCATAATAAGACATAATAAAAATCAAAACAACTTGATTATAATATTTCAAACCCTGGCAGTAAAATTGTTTGGTAAGCTTATTACCAACATCATTAGAGAAGAATAAATAGAATCACATACTCAAACATAAACCAGTAGCAGAGACTTTCAAATGATTTTTTACATTCTTACAGCTTTGCTAATCCTGTTGTCTGAAAAGTAAAAACATTGTGTGATCATCCTACAGAGACATACCCATGCGTTATCGTTTTATTCTCAGTTATATTTGTTTTTATTATGTACTAGACCTATAGCCCCATTTGATCTACATATCATAGGGGCAGCTGAAGTTGACCTAAATTTTGTGGATTTAGATTGGTCTCTCCCCAAACTAGGTCCTCTTCTTACCCCTCCCCCCTCCCCAGCTCTCTGGAGTGTAGTAGTCCTTGCACTCAAGCTGTCCTCTTCTGAGAATCACTGAACTCTTATGTAAATGTGTTCTGAACTTCTAATTTGGCACGTTTTACCCTACTATGTAAGTATAAATGCATCCATGAAAAATATATGGTTATCTCTGTGTATGTGTTTTTTTTAAGGAATCATCTTATATCATCTTGCACCTGGGTGTTTGTTTTTTAATTCAACAGTCCAACAATTTGCTTTTCTTAAGATTTACTCATGTAGGTTTGTTTGATCCTCTTTATCTATCTGTATGGTATTTCACTGACTATACCACATTTTAATATGAGATTCCCCTCTTCATATACATTTAGTTTATCTCCAGTTTTCATTTGCTATTCAAGAAGTTTCACAAATATTCTGGTACATGTTTCCTTTTGGCATATCTTCTGAAAGACAAGGATTCTAAATTTTTTTTCTCTTTTTAAAAAATTGAACTATAGTTGACATATATTATTTTCAGATGTACAACATGATTTGATATTTAAAAAAATTTTAAATTTGTATTGAAATATAGTTGATTCACAATGTGTTAGTTTCAGGTGTACAAAGTGATTCAGATATATATATATATATATATATATATATATATATATATATATATATATATATACACATATACATATATTCTTTTTTTGTATTCTTTTCATTATAGGTTATTACAAGTTATTGAGTATAGCTCCCGGTGCTATACAATAGGTCCTTATTGGTTATCTACTTTATGTATAATAGCGTGTATATTTTAATGCCAGACTCCTAATTTGTCCCCCCCCCTTTCCCTTTTGGTAACTATGATTTGATATTTGTATATATTGCAAAATGATTACAACAATAAGTCTAGTTAACAGCCATCACCACAAGTAGTTGTATATTTTTTTCCTTGTGATGAGAACTTTAAAGATCTACTCTCTTAGCAGCTTTCAAATATACAGTACACTGTTATTAGCTACAGTCACCATGCTCTTTATTACATTCCCATGACATTTATTATATAACTGGAAGTTTGTGCCTTTTGACCCCCTTCATCCATTTTACCCCCGCCCCCTCACCATGCCCCTGGCAACCATTGTATGGTATTTCTCTTTCTCTGGCTGACTTATTTCACTTAGCATTATGCCCTCAAGATCCATTCATCTTGTCACAAATGGCAAGATTTCCTTCTATTTTGTGGGTGAATATTCCTGTATATGTCACAACTTCTTTATCCATTCATCCATCCATGGAAATTTAGGTTGTTTCCATATCTTGGCTATTGTAAACAATGCTGCAATAAACATGGGGGTGCGTATATCTTTCTGAGTTAGTGTTTTCATTTCCTTCAAATAAATACCAAGAAGTAGAATTGCTGGATCACATGGTAGTTCTATTTTTAAATTCTTGAGGACCTTCCTTAGTGTTTTCCACAATCACATTCCCAATTGCACCAATCACATTCCTACCAACAGTGCACAAACTTTCCCTTTTCACCACATCTTTGCCAAAACTTATTTCTTATCTTTTAGATCACAGCCGTTCTAACAGGTGTGAAGTGATATCTCATAGTGTTTTTGATTTGCATTCCCTTGATGGTTAGTGATGTTTTATACCTTTTTATGTATCTGTTGGCCATCAGTAGGTCTTCTTTGGAAAAATGTCTATTCAGATCTTCTGCCCATTTTTAATTGATTTATTTGTTTTTTTTCTTGTTAAGTTTTATGCATTCTTTATATATTTTGGATATTAACCCCTTGTTAGATGTATGATTTGCAAATATTATCTTTCATTCAGGTAGTTGCTTTTTCATTTTGTTGATGGTTTCCTTTTTTGTGCAGAAGCTTTTTAGTTTGATGTAGTTCCTCTTGTTGATTTTTGCTTCTGTTGCCTTTGTTTTTGGTGTCAAATTCAAAACTTGCCACTTATGTTTTCTTCTAGGAATTGTATGGTTTTGGGTCTTACATTCAAGTCTTTAATCCATTTTAATTTAATTTTTTGTGCGTAAAATTATGGTTCTCTTTTATTCTTTTGCATGTAGCTGTCTAGTTTTCCCAACACTGCTGAAGAGACTGTCCTTTCTCCGTTGTATATTCTTGGCTTCTTTGTTGTAAATTAATTGACCATACATGGGTGGGTTTATTTCTGGGCTGTTTATTGTTCCATCGACCTCTGTGTCTGTTTTTATGCCAATACCATACCATTTTGATTACTGTAGCTTTGTATTATAGTTTGAAATTGGGAGCATGATGTCTCCAGCTGTGTTCTTTTTTCTCAAGGTTGCTTTGGCTATTTTAGGACTGCTTGTTCAATTTCTGTGAAAAGTGCCTTTGGAGTTTTGACAGTGTTGGGGAGGGGGAAATTTCTTCCTCTACCCCTCTTTAGTTCTTGTGCCTGGACTAATAATAAAATTTACACATCAGATTAATAGGAGAAAAACCAATTTAATTTTGTGTGCACAGAAGACCAGAAAATGATGCTCAGAGCACAACCACAAGCAGGCAACATTTATACCTTTTTACATAGAGAAATGATAAATTTGTGAGGATTTGACAGGACAAAGAAACTTAGGTTTGGGTGCTTAATTAGTAAGGAATTTAAGCAAAGTTTGGGCTTGGGTAGTGAATTAGTAAAGAAGTAACAAAGTTTGTTTATACAGGCTTCTTGGCCCTGAATTCCTTATCTCTGGTGACATAGATTTCTTTCTTTGTCACCAGAGGGCACCTTTCACATGGGAAATTTATTTCCTGCTTTCAGGAAGACAGAAAGGAGGGATTGATGTGTCCTTCTTGCATCAGTTGTTTCTTAAATAACTTTAATTCAAAATAATCAGTATGCCATTGAGGCATATTTTGGGGGTGGCCTGCCCTGGGCCCCAACAATAGGAATTGCATTGAATCTGTAGATTGCTTTGGGTATTATGGACATTTTAAAAACATTAATTCTTCCAGTCCATGAGCAGGTAATATTTTTCCATTCATTTATTTGTGTCTTTTTCAATTTTTTTCGTCAGTGTTATAGTTTTTAGTGTACAGGCCTTTCATCTCCTTGGTTAAATTTATTCCTTGGTATTTTGTTTCGTTTGTAGTCTTAAATGGGATGATTTTCTTAGTTTCTCTTTGTTATAGTTAATTACTAGTGTATAGAATAACAACAGACTTTTGCGTACTGATTTTTGTATCCTGCAACTTTACTGAATTCATTTATTAGTTCTAGCAGGTTTTGGTGGTATCTTTAGGGTTTTATGTATATATGTATATAATTTCTTCTGTGACATGACATGTGACAGTTTCACCTCTTCCTTTCCAATTTGGATGACTCATTTCTTTTTCTTACCTAATTGCTGTGGCTAGGACTTCCAACACCATGTTCAATAAAAGTGGTGAGAATGGACATCCTTGTCTTGTTACTGATCTTAGAGAAAATGCTTTCAGCTTTTCACTGTTGAATGTGATGTTAGCTGTGGGCTTGTCATATATGGCCTTTATTATGTTTAGATATGTTCCCTCTATACCCACTTTGTTGAGAGGCTTCATCATAAATGGATGTTGAATATTGTCAAATGTTTTTTCTGAAGTAACTTATTTTAAGTAACTTTATATACCATAAATAAATTGTTGATTGCTGTTTACTAAGACTATAGTGCTAATACTTTCTAGTATTTTCTCATTCTTATTAATGTAGAAAACAGTTTTTTCTTGCTCTAAACCTGTCTTCCAATGATAAGTTATGGTTTTCTAAGCTTTTTTTTTTTGTTAAATTGTATAAGTATCTTAAAACTAAATGAATGCATTACTATATTCTGCTTTTGGGAATATTATAGATAGATTTCCTAAATAGTGAATTAGAAATATCTCAGTATGTGGTATACTCTCATTTTCAGGCTAGAAATAATAATGTTTACTTGAATTGGGAAATTACTAGTACCAGTGCTTCCTTGTTAAAACTTTAGGATGTTCATTGTAGCACTATTTATAATAGCCAGGACATGGAAGCAACCTAAATGTCCATCGACAGAGGAATGAATAAAGAAGATGTGGTATATATATACAGTATACATATATTTTCTCTTGTCCTCATTTCATGTTTTAGAGGAAGATTAATTTGGCTCTATAAAGACTTAATTAAGAGACAGCCCACATCCCAGTGCGTGGTCTTGCATTGTAGAATTTATAGCCAAGAATAAAATGTATTTTTGAAAGGGCGATGGCTGGTCTCATCCCTCACTAATTGACACGCCACCTGTTGATGCCTTTTTTTCCCTTCCTGTTCTCTGCACTTCATGGGAATAGGAGACATGGCTCATGTTTAGTAATTGATAAAATTTCTTTGAGAGAAAAAAATAAAGGTTTCAACTCCCTTGGGGGTGGGGGGAAAGGAATGAAATAATGCCATTTGCAGCAACATGGATGAACCTAGAGATTGTCATACAGAGTGTAAGTGAGAAAGAGAAAACAAATATCGTATAATATTGCTTATATGTGGAATCTAGAAAAATGGTACAGATGAACTTATTTGCAAAGCAGAAAAGAGTCACAGATGTAGGAAAAAAACTTATGGTTACCAAGGGGGGAAGGGGGTGGGATGAATTGGGAGATTGGGATTGCCATATATACACAGCTATATATAAAATAGATAACTAATGACAACCTACTGTATAGCACAGGGAACTGTACTCAGTGCTCTGTAGTGACCTAAATAGGAAGGAAACCTAAAAAGGAGTGGATATAGTATACGTATAACTGATTCACTTTGCTGTACAGCAGGGACTAACACAATATTGTAAAGCAACTATTCTCCAATAAGAATTAATTAAAAAACACCCCAAAACTTTAGGAGGATTTCATTGACCAATATTGACCTTGTGGATCAAAAGACTGAATTGCTTATTATTATTCCATTGTTTATGTGGTTAGAATACTTGAGCAGTAGAGAATCATTCTTTTCTTACATATATCCACAACATATAAGAGAACTTCTTTCTTTATTCATCAATGTTATAATTTCACTGAAAAGCTATCATCTTGGTCTGATTTATTCCCTGAAAGCGCTTGCTTCTTTTGCTAATGGTTCTTTGTGCTATTTTCTTTGTAAATGCTTGCTTCGTTATTTCTCCTTAAATTGAAAAAAGGCTTTCAGGAATGTAATTTTCAGGCTCATTCTAAGTATTTGGAAGCTGTGTGCCAATTTCTCTTCCAGTCTTCCCTTCTTCATTTTCTGAAACAACAGCAAACCATTCATATGCATATATGTACTCAAACGGCACTACTGGAAGTTAATCTCCAGTGCTGAATGAGAGATTTTGTGCCGGTTTTGCTCTTGAGCCAAGTGAAATAGAGCCGAACTTAGATGTTTGAGGCAAACTTAATGGTTCTGGAGGTGGACACATGTTAAATGAACATTTTTGTGACTTGCTGGCTCTTAACGAGCAGAGCTAGGACTGATCAACTTTTACACGCTTGTTAGTAGACACTGGTTCTCAGTGACACTTGGCCCTTGTTTGCTCTGAGAGAAGCGTCTGTGATAGTTTTAAGGAAAATAAGATAGTATCTAAAACATATAACACTCTTTTCCCCATCATTCAACAGAACTGACTTGGAAATGATAAGAGACATATTGTGAATTATGCCCTATTACTCAGACACAAAATGTCACGTGACACCTAGAATTTGCCAGGGCCACATGTCAGGCATTTCTGAAATGTATTTGACAAGGTGGTTTTTCAAGAAAGGCATATAACATAACATGATATGATGGCAGGTCTAAGCCATGGGCATACTGAAACCAAGTAGATGTTGGTTCTGGAATCAATATTCCTATCCAAAAATATTTATTGAAGGGGAAAAGTCAGAGTTCTAGGCACCTAGACATAGATGCCAGACTTTGCAGTGTTTTTGTAGCATTAATTTCATAGCATTAATTTAATTTGACTGAGTGGGACTCAGTATATTTGTATGTGTATTAATCAAGTCAAGATTATAGAAGTCCAGGACAAAAGAATTATTTAAATCATACACAGAGTACGATTGATTTGTATAAGAAAAGAAGAAAGGGCTTGAAGTATTTGCTAAAGCCATTGCTTTTCATTGAGAAAATTCCTAGCTTTGGGCCAGGTAATATAAGTTAGCCCTTGCGTGTCTTTAGGACGTATCCTATAGGTTGATGAACAGAGCTGAGCTGTCGGATCATGTCTTAGGTTAGCCATGAACTTCTTGTTTCCAGTATTCAAATTAAACTTGGCATTTATTGTGAAATCCCTGGTGCCTTCATGTAAAACAATATGTTCTCTGCAGCTGTGCACTTTGCAGTCACTGATCAATGGTTAAGCAGTTTGCAAGAATGCTTTGGAGCTGTGGTGAATGTGCTTCCCCAAGGCCTTCTGGTAGACATTCTGCTTCACAGAATGAGTGAAAATATAATGGTGAAATTAGTCATAATGCATAAAACTGCAGCAAATAACAGTGTAGAGCTCATTGGACTAAATTGATGTTGGAGGATGGAGTCAGTAGTTATCTAGCTACAGGGCAAGGGCACATCAACCTTCCTAGGAACTCTAAAGGCAGAATACGGCAGGTGTTCCAGTTTTCTCATTTAATGTGGGAAGAGCAAGCCCAGCTTCCTTCTTATAAGTGTAAGAATCAAACATGATAGTGACGGTATATATTCAATAACAAGTCTTTAGTGCCATGACTATGAAGAAAAAGTCTTGTTATCTCAACTGTTCTAGAAAAGAATTCTAAAATTCAAAGAATTTTTTAACCAATAATTTATTTTCTTTCATATACTCATTCTTTTAGTTTCCAGTATGATTGATATTTTAGAAATATTTAGAAACAGCCTTTACATCAGGGCTAGAAGTTAAACTGGAAAATAGTGAAGAAAGTAGTCCTGACCATGTAAGGTTTGGGATTTATATGTTTGCGTGGGGCCATGCAGTCTGAGGAGCTGGAGCCTCTTGTCTCTCTGGCATTATTTCCTTAAGAAATTGTGGCAACATTATTTGAGAGAGCTTGAGTGCTTTTGCAGTATAGCTTCACTCTTTTTCCAAAGCAGTCTATCATTTTAGAGGTGTATAATAGCTTTATTCTATAACATGCATACAGTGGTGAAATATAGCTTATGCAATTATTTAAGAGCATGCTTGACTATCTTCTAACAACGCAATTCACACAAATGGAATGAGTTCATCTTTTTTTTTTTTTTTTTTTGCGGTACGCGGGCCTCTCACTGTTGTGGCCTCTCTCATTGCGGAGCACAAGCTCCGGATGCACAGGCTCAGCAGCCATGGCTCACGGGCCCAGCCGCTCCACGGCATGTGGGCTCTTCCCGGACTGCAGCACAAACCCGTGTCCCCTGCATCGGCAGGTGGACTCTCAACCACTGCGCCACCAGGGAAGCCCTCTCTGCACACTGTTCCCAGGCAGAGGACAGAACCCTGAGGAGCATCCACATGTAAGGGTAGAACATGAAGTGGAAGCCAAGCCATAAAGTGACTCAGAAAAAATCAGCCAGAGAAGGAGGAGGAAGCTCAAGAAGTCACAGTGTCAGAGAAGCTTGGAGACAGAAGTACATCAAGCAATTAGAGGTGGCCAGTGATGCCACTTCTGGAGCAAGGCCAAGTGAGACATGGGCAGAAAGGTGCCCACTGAATTTGTCATGAATGGGGTTTGTCCCAGAGAGGACTGTGCAGACAGGGAAAGGTGGAGTTAGAGCAGTTTCCAGTGGTGGCCATACTGGGATGCGGTCACGATGAGGGTGGCTGAGATATGGGAATGAAGGAGAACAAATGAGTAAGCAGTTAGACTGTGGGATGGGCTATTGTATTAGTCAGGGTTCTCCAGAGAAACAGAATCAATATAAGAGGAGACGTGTTATGGGAATTGGTTCACATGACTATGGAGGCTGAGAAGTCCCACCATGTCTTATCTGCAAGCTGCAGAACCAGGAAGGCTGGTTGTATAATTCCTGAAATGGGAGGGAAATGTGGGATAAGGCCGTTGGTGTAAGTCCTGGAGTCTGAAGGCCTGAGAAGAAGGAGCTCCAATGTCTGAGAGCAGGAGAAGATGGTGTGCAGCTCAAGGAGAGTGGGCAGGGAGGGATGGAGAGGGAGAGGGAGAGGGAGAGGGAGAGGGAGAGGGAGAGAGAGAGAGAGAGAGAGAGAGAGAGAGAGAGAGAGAGAGAGGGCTCACCCTTCCTCTGCTGCCCTCAAAGAATTGGGTGATGCCCATATTGATGACAGTGGATCTCCTTTACTCAGTCTACTGATTCAAATGCTAATCTCTTCTGAAAACACCCTCAGACACACCCAGAAATAATGTTTTACCAATGATCTGGGCATCCCTTAGGCCAGTCAAGTTGATGTATAAAACTTACCATCACAGTTATCAACATGGACATTGAAGTTACCTAGGATAGTTGCAGTACTGGGGGAAGGTCAAGGTGACATGTCAAAGTCTCTGTGGGTTAGCAGGAGTGATCAGGATTTTAGAAGAAATCAATGTTGGGAGCAGGTATTGACTAGTGAGGCTCAAAATAGGATTTTTATAAATGCAGTGAGGTAATGGTCTATGTTCCGGCTATGACCCTTCGGAGAAAACAAACAGTACAGTTTAAACTATTTTGATATGTGGATGTTTAATGTTCAGACACTAGAAACAAAGTAGGGCCATTGGGGGATGTAGATGGGTTCTCAGGAGCTGAGCTTCTTTGTGTCCATCTTTCCAAGGATACATCAAAGGTTCCTCTCATTTTTGTCTGTGTCTGTCTCTGCTTTCCCTCTAGTTTTCCTCATCCTACCATTGTTCTGTACATGATACCCAGTGTCAACCCACCCTTGAGTCCAAGGATGTCTCATGTCAAGTCCCCATGACTAACTCTCAAGATTCTCAGTGTATTTCAGTTCCAGTTGATGCTGGATGGGGAATGCATGGAAACCCGCCTTGTACAGTTTATAAATAACATTGATTTCAAGGGCAATGTCTACCTCACTTCCTGGCTTGGAAGGGCCTGGGAGAATAACTGGCCTCCAGTTCAGAGGTTTGGGGGAAGCCTGAAGTGTGTAACTGTAGAATGTAAGGAGAGAGGCAGTTTGTTAACCATGGAAAAGGGGCTCCAGATGGGCTTAGAGGGTGAAGAGCAGGGCATGTTTGCATTGGGAAGAAGGAAGCACATAACCATATAGCTTTTGTTGTTTCACCGTTTCTTTTAAATTATATGTTCCTCAAAATATTTCACGTCCTTAAGTAGACTGTGGTGTGTCAGAGGGCTTCTATAGTATTATATCACTATATCTTATGTTTCTTTTGCATCGCAGCACCCTCTCACCTAGGTACCCAGCAAAGGACCTCTGTGTCCAGTGGATTTGGAATTTATATTCTTCCTTGAGATATGGATAATAATGTACAGGTCCTGTCAACTGCACAGTATGGTTTTTTTTTTTTTTTTTTTTTTTCGGTACGCGGGCCTCTCACTGTTGTGGCCTCTCCCGTTGCGGAGCATAGGCTCCAGACGCGCAGGCTCAGAGGCCATGGCTCACGGGCCCAGCCGCTCCGTGGCATGTGGGATCTTCCCGGACTGGGGCACAAACCCGCGTCCCCTGCATTGGCAGGCGGACTCTCAACTACTGCGCCACCAGGGAAGTCCGCACAGTACGTTTTATAGGTTCTTCTTCTTTATACCTGCCACATCTTGCGACACTCAGCCATGTGCCTGACTGGTACACAGTAACTGCCTGAATCAATTTAAGTAAAGGTTAATATGATGGAACAAAATTAGTGAAGACATTGTTTCTAGTGCTTGGGGTTTTAGCAACTTTTTCAACACTTTGAAAGGTGTCACACAGTTTCATGTGATGTTTAAGGACTCATTTCCATTAATGATATATAACTATTCTGTTTTTTCCATATTCTTTGATTTATTTTTTAACAAACTCCTGGGATTATTAGCCTGCCAGAGAGAAATAAGGGTGGAAATGGTGACCAGAAGTGCTGCAGTTACTTTGTCTGGAAACGTAAAGACAGGAGGAGGGACACTGGGGACAGAGGAAAATTTCCAAAATAAGAATGAGAAAGAGTCTTTCCTAAATGCAGGTTACGTGAGATTGAACAATAACCAACTAAATGGATCTTGAAACAGTCTTGAGGTCTTACTCTGGATGACTTCATGGCAAAGTTTCCTGGGTACCTCTCAGTAGTACTGGGCACCCTGCCCCAGTGAGAAGCCCACTTTTCCTCAGGATGACCAGTTAGCTTTTCCTTACCTGAATGGTGAGGGGCTGAAAGGTTCAGATGGTTTGGAGGATGAGAGGTTGGAGATAGAACTGGTGGGTATGTCTAAGGTAATTATAGAATGAAATCTAATTTGGGTGTCAAATAGATTAATACCCAAGATTCAGGAATATATGATTGAGACTTACATATTAAAATTGCCAATATTTAAAGCTTTCTACTTTCTCCCTCCCTGTATGAGTCATAGTCTACTGGATGAGTTTTAGGAGATCTATTTCATAATATTCAAATCATGATGTCATTTTCCCCCCTTATTTCTGTATTCCTCATTCTTATAGTCAAAGCCACAGGCTACATGATCATCTTGTTTATATAATAATGGTATGATATAATTACTCCAAATAATGAGTAGCTTGAAGCTTAGTTGTGAGCTGTGCCTGGTCACTTCAGGTGGTTACACTCTTTTCTCCTGAGGCCTGAGATTTCATTGTGAAATGGGACAATGTGTCCAAAGGCTGCATCCCTCCATCTGGGACTTTCTGGCCACAAGTAGGACCAAGATTCATACTCTGTTGGTGGTGATGTGTCAGGAACATAATCCTTGAGGATGAATTGTCCCTTCAGTTGGTTTATTCTTTAAATATTGATTTAGTCAACGTTTCAATTACTCCTCAGAATTTCTCACTTCTGCATCAGTTTTTGAATTATCTGATCACTAATGGAGAACATACATATACTTATAACCACACAGGGTTTCATAACAAAAATACCTAGATTCCACCATCAAACGTATTATATTCTCATGTTGCTCTTATAATAAGTATTTAATGAAAATTATGTGGTGTGTTCTTATAAATACAGAACTTGCTGCTCAGCTGACTTTCTCATTTTATTTGTTCTCTAATGTGTTAATGGAAGGGTTTCTAAAGTGAAAAAAGAACTTTGGAGAAACTTTTAAAACTTAGTTCCAGAATACATCTAAGAATAAAGGACACAGATATAACTCTTTCTTCAAATGGATATAAAAGCATGAAGGAAAGATTAAAAAAATAAAAATTTATCAGAGATTAACTATGCTATTTTAAAATTTTATATCTAAATAACTTCCTTAATTCTTAAACCAATGCATTTTAAAAAGTAAATTCTCAGATAGTTTCTTTGTGTGGATCATTTCAAATAAGGGATATTCTAGAATGCATTGGAAGATTTATAACATGGAATCGGTAGCTTTTCTTGCCGTGAATGTATTTTGAGAGAATTAATGTCATATAACTCACTTATTAAACTTTCAGTGAAAAGAATAGGCATTGCAAATCCTTGGGTAACTTTCACCTTTGAATGCCCATTCTTACCTGCCGGAGACCTTGTATTTCAGACTTTGCACTTTTCCAGCTGTGTAGAATTCACCTCTGTGCTGACTTTGATTCTCTCTAAGAGGCGCACTGGGGGCAGTTTATCAAGATGGGGCAAACAAGGATTAGAGCTAGTCCTTTCAAACAGCAGTGCCCCCAATCTTGCTGCCTGACAGGAAGCCCTTTCCCTCCTGTCCATGAGGGAGCCACCCTTCCCTCCTGCTCTCCTCACCAGTCTTTTGTCAGCTTGCACTGTGATCCACCATCATCACCACTTTCAGGACTCCCCAAGGGCCCTCAGTGACTGCTTTCGGGTTCTCAATTGTATCACGCTGTCTGCTCTGCCAGAATGGTGGGCAAAAAAATTACTTGCTCTCAAATCATTTTATTTATTATTAATTTTTCTGTCCCTTCCCAGATGTCTCCACTGTTTTCCTTATCCTCAGAGATTCATCCTCTGTCTCCTTAGATCTTTCTCTTCTCCGTTGCCTTCCAAGTTTTTTTTTTTTTCAAACTCATGTACTATACTCCAATAGGTAATATTAAGTTTAAAAAGATAGCAGCTAGCATTGTGAGCTATGAGTGACCTTTTAAGGATAGTTCTATCATTTTCTTCTGCCAATTTTAGGGAATAGTTTATATATGCATATAGCAGAATGACAGACCCATTATTTAGGAGAGATGAGAATTCTTATGTATAATATACAAAGGCAGATAATAATTTACTAATGCCCCTAGATGGTAACCCAAATTTATATCTTTTATCACTAAGTAGAATAATAAATTCCTCTATATCTAGATACTGGGACATAGATGAATAAATGAGCCAATTTTAAAGTAGCAAAAAAGAAGTAGTATTTTTTCAGTATTATCAACTACCTGTTTCACAGGTTGTTCTAATACATACATGATACATTCAGTCCTTACAATGAACCTTGAATTTTTGCTTCAGGAACCTAAAGTTCAGAGAAGTTAAGCAACTTCTTCTAAGTCAAAAGCTTGTTGTGGCAATGCTTCAATTCCAAACCAGATCTGTTAGACTCTGAAGTTCACGTTTGTCATTATATCAGCTTTCCCAGTGCATGTTTTTGGAACACTGTGCCAGTGAGAGATTTCACCAGCAAATAAGGGTTCTCTGCTTAATTAAGATTGAAAACTTCTTCCATAGAGGAAATGGTTTAATTATGTTTAACCAGCATGGCCCAAACTTTTTATTATGCTGACTTTTCTTTCTGATTAATATTATGTGGAGTTAAGGCTTTTATGTTGTAGTTTTTACTGTGAAACTTCTTGGTTCATCAGAGCCTGGTTGTATTACATTTATTCAGTGTTCAACTGGGCATTGTTTTGCATGATTACTCCAGTCAATAAATCCCAAATATCTAGGAGTCATGTTGTGGTAGATTAAAAATATGGTCACAGATTCTTTACAGCTCCTTTATCATGAGGACAAGACTATTTTCTCACTCCTTAAATCTAGGCTGACTTTGTGACTTGCCTTGACTGACAAAATGTGGCTAAAATGACATTGTGCAAGGCCTTGCTCCCTCTTGGAATGCTACCCACAGACTTTTATAGAAGGAAGCTTATCTTGCCTATTAAAGGTAAGTGGTCATGAGAAGGAAAATAGACATGTCCTACCTAGCAGCCAGCAGATACCTACCTAACTGCTAGATATGAGTGAGGCCATCTTGGACATTCCAGCAGAATCAGACCTCCAGCCGAATGCAGCCCTGTGAATGAACCAGGTAAAACCTGCAGAAGAACGATTTAGGCAACCTAGGGACTTATGAGAGATAATAAACCACTGTGTTTAGCCACTGAGTTTTGGGCTGAATTTTTACTTGGAATGAGTTAACTGATACACATATGAAAACCATACCTGACAATTTATGAATGTTGACATTCTAGCTGTAGGGTATTTCCTGGTTATAAGAATTACATGTATTTCCGAGTTTGTACTTGACCTTATTGAAATTAGTATTTTATGCATTGCATGTGCTGTCTGTTGGGAGATAATTTGCTATGGGTCTCTCACATTTCTGCATGTCTTATGAGCAGAACCATTGAAAACTTTTGTTCTGGGCTAACTTTTCAAAGATGTTTTTATAGTGAACAGTCTTGGAGGATAGAGATAGTATCTCCCTCTGGGGCAGAGGCGGATTTGCTGTCTGTCCAGGACAATAAAGATAATGTCTTCCTCTGAGACAAAGGTTAGGTAGGTTTGACTAAGCTCAGAGTTTCTCAGCTGAGACTCAAACCCCTGGGGTGAGCAGCATGCATTTGGACTCCCCCTCTAACTCCTGCCACCTTGGGAGTTAGAGGCTGAGGCGAAACAGTGAAAATGTGGAGCTCATGCTGCCTGGGTGCCATGAGGAATACAGTCCTTTGTCTCTGACCTGGGAATCTCATGTCTTCTGCCATCATCAAGGAAACTGCAGCAGGCTAACTTGTTAGCTTACAAGCTGGGAAAATCTCAGACTTTTCACAGTTCTTGACATCTAACTGAACCTAGTGAAGAACATAAGATACTTTATGGAAATTGTATGAGCTTCTGACTTTTTCTCAGGGATAGATTTATGAGAAAATCTTCTTATTCCTTCTGAAATGCTTATTATTCATAAGCACCTATATGTTGGTCTTTCAGGAGTTCATTTATTAGATTCATTAGGAATTGTATCTAAGATAAAGAATCTTTAATTTGCAGTGATAATTATACACTTGAATGAATAGAACATATTAATATTTCATTAATGACTATTAAGTTCTGCTAGAGCTGTGTATGTTATGCTAGATATAGTTTGTTTTTTAATAATTAATTTCCTGTTTATACTTTTCCCCATTATATTTTTAATTTTTGTATATTTGTGATTTCTCTGTCCCTCTCTTTTTTCAGTTAATTATGCAAATGGCTTATTTATTTAAGTTCATTATTTTATTTTTAAGAAACAACTATTTATTAGTTCTACTTGTTTCCTGGTTTATAATTTATAAATTTCTGATGTTCTTTATCAATTTCTTCTTTCTGCTTTCCTTAAGTTATTTAAAATTTTTTTCTAGCTTCTTGAGATGAAATGGTTAATTCACTTATGTTCACTCTTATTTGATACTGAGCATTACAAATTTTGCTGTGTTCTATAGGCTCAAATATGTGATATTTTCATTATTGTTATTTTTAGTTCTTGTAATTTTGTTCTTAAACTAAAGAGTTAGGAAGATAGAGCTTTCACTTATCCTGACAGTTCTTTTTTACCTGTTTTTTTCTTTCATTTGTGGAGTTAGTGCATTGTGATCAGAGAATAAAGTTTGTATTGGTTATAATTTTTGGAATTTTTGTGGGTTTCTTTGCATATAATATATGAACAATTTTTGGAACTATTATAGAGGTCCTTTTTAGTAGGTATGTTCTCTGTTTTCAATGTGAAGTTTCTTTTTTTTTTTTTTTTGATTCTTTTTTTTAATTTTATTTTACAAATTTAATCAGTTATACATATACATATGTTCCCATATCCCCTCCCTTTTGCGTCTCCCTCCCACCCTCCCTATCCCACCCCTCCAGGCGGTCACAAAGAACCGAGCTGATCTCCCTGTGTTATGCAGCTGCTTCCCACTAGCTATCTACCTTACGTTTGGTAGTGTATATATGTCCATGCCGCTCTTTCACTTTGTCACAGCTTACCCTTCCCCCTCCCCATATCCGCAAGTCCATGCTCTAGTAGGTCTGTGTCTTTATTCCTGTCTTACCCCTATGTTCTTCATGACATTTTTTTTTCTTAAATTCCATATATATGTGTCAGCATACAGTATTTGTCTTTTTCTTTCTGACTTACTTCACTCTGTATGACAGACTCTAGGTCCATCCACCTCATTACAAATAGCTCAATTTCATTTCTTTTTATGGCTGAGTAATATTCCATTGTATATATGTGCCACATCTTCTTTACCCATTCATCCGATGATGGACACTTAGGTTGTTTCCACCTCCAGGCTATTGTAAATAGGGCTGCTATGAACATTTTGGTACATGTCTCTTTTTGAATTATGGTTTTCTCAGGGTATATGCCCAGTAGTGGGATTGCTGGGTCATATGGTAGTTCTATTTGTAGTTTTTTAAGGAACCTCCATACCGTTCTCCATAGTGGCTGTACCAATTCACATTCCCACCAGCAGTGCAAGAGTGTTCCCTTTTTTCCACACCCTCTCCAGCATTTATTGTTTCTAGATTTTTTGATGATGGCCATTCTGACTGGTGTGAGATGATACCTCATTGTAGTTTTGATTTGCATTTCTCTAATGAGTAAAGATGTTGAGCATCCTTTCATGTGTTTGTTGGCAGTCTGTATATCTTCTGTGGAGAAATGTCTATTTAGGTCTTCTGCCCATTTTTGGATTGGGTTGTTTGTTTTTTTGTTATTGAGCTGCATGAGCTGCTTATAAATTTTGGAGATTAATCCTTTGTCAGTTGCTTCATTTGCAAATATTTTCTCCCATTCTGAGGGTTGTCTTTTCGTCTTGTTTATGGTTTCCTTTGCTGTGCAAAAGCTTTGAAGTTTCATTAGGTCCCATGTGTTTATTTTTGTCTTTATTTCCATTTCTCTAGGAGGTGGGTCAAAAAAGATCTTGCTGTGATTTATGTCATAGAGTGTTCTGCCTATGTTTTCCTCTAGGAGTTTGATAGTGTCTGGCCTTACATTTAGGTCTTTAATCCATTTTGAGCTTATTTTTGTGTATGGTGTTAGGGAGTGATCTAATCTCATACTTTTACATGTCCCTGTCCAGTTTTCCCAGCACCACTTATTGAAGAGACTGTCCTTTCTCCACTGTACATTCCTGCCTCCTTTATCAAAGATAAGGTGACCATATGTCCGTGGGTTTATTTCTGGGCTTTCTATCCTGTTCCATTGATCTATATTTCTGTTTTTGTGCCAGTACCATACTGTCTTGATTACTGTAGCTTTGTAGTATAGTCTGAAGTCAGGGAGCCTGATTCCTCCAGCTCCATTTTTCGTTCTCAAGATTGCTTTGGCTATTCGGGGTCTTTTGTGTTTCCATACAAATTGTGAAATTTTTTGTTCTAGTTCTGTGAAAAATGCCATTGGTAGTTTGATAGGGATTGCATTGAATCTGTAGATTGCTTTGGGTAGTAGAGTCATTTTCACAATGTTGATTCTTCCAATCCAAGAACATGGTACATCTCTCCATCTATTTGTATCATCTTTAATTTCTTTCATCAGTGTCTTATAATTTTCTGCATACAGGTCTTTTGTCTCCTTAGGTAGGTTTATTCCTAGATATTTTATTCTTTTTGTTGCAATGGTAAATGGGAGTGTTTCCTTGATTTCACTTTCAGATTTTTCATCATTAGTATATAGGAATGCCAGAGATTTCTGTGCATTAATTTTGTATCCTGCAACTTTACCAAATTCATTGATTAGCTCTAGTAGTTTTCTGGTAGCATTATTAGGATTCTCTATGTATAGTATCATGTCATCTGCAAACAGTGACAGCTTTACTTCTTCTTTTCCCATTTGGATTCCTTTTATTTCCTTTTCTTCTCTGATTGCTGTGCCTAAAACTTCCAAAACTATGTTGAATAAGAGTGGTGAGAGTGGGCAACCTTGTCTTGTTCCTGATCTTAGTGGAAATGCTTTCAGCTTTTCACCATTGAGGACAATTCTGGCTGTGGGTTTGTCATATATGGCCTTTATTATGTTGAGGAAAGTTCCCTCTATGCCTACCTTCTGCAGGGTTTTTATCATAAATGGGTGTTGAATTTTATCAAAAGCTTTCTCTGCATCTATTGAGATGATCATATGGTTTTTCTCCTTCAGTTTGTTAATATGGTGTATCATGTTGATTGATTTGCGTATATTGAAGAATCCTTGCATTCCTGGAATAAACCCCACTTGATCATGGTGTATGATCCTTTTAATGTGCTGTTGGATTCTGTTTGCTAGTATTTTGTTGAGGATTTTTGCATCTATCTTCATCAGTGATATTGGCCTGTAGTTTTCTTTCTTTGTGACATCCTTGTCTGGTTTTGGTATCAAGGTGATGGTGGCCTCGTAGAATGAGTTTGGGAGTGTTCCTCCCTCTGCTATATTTTGGAAGAGTTTGAGAAGGATAGGTGTTAGCTCTTCTCTAAATGCTTGATAGAATTCCCCTGTGAAGCCACCTGGTCCTGGGCTTTTGTTTGTCGGAAGATTTTTTATCACAGTTTCAATATCAGTGCTTGTGATTGGTCTGTTCATATTTTCTATTTCTTCCTGATTCAGTCTTGGCAGGTTGTGCATTTCTAAGAATTTGTCCATTTCTTCCACGTTGTCCATTTTATTGGCATAGAGTTGCTTATAGTAATCTCTCATGATCTTTTGTATTTCTGCAGTGTCAGTTGTTACTTCTCCTTTTTCATTTCTAATTCTATTGATTTGAGTCTTCTCCCTTTTTTTCTTGATGAGTCTGGCTAATGGTTTATCAATTTTGTTTATCTTCTCAAAGAACCAGCTTTTAGTTTTATTGATCTTTGCTATCGTTTCCTTCATTTCTTTTTCATTTATTTCTGATCTGATTTTTATGATTTCTTTCCTTCTGCTAACTTTGGGATGTTTTTGTTCTTCTTTCTCTAATTGCTTTAGGTGCAAGGTTAGGTTGTTTATTCGAGATGTTTCCTGTTTCTTAAGGTGGGATTGTATTGCCATAAACTTCCCTCTTAGAACTGCTTTTGCTGCATCCCATAGGTTTTGGGTCGTCGTGTCTCCATTGTCATTTGTTTCTAGGTATTTTTTAATTTCCTCTTTGATTTCTTCAGTGATCACTTCGTTATTAAGTAGTGTATTGTTTAGCCTCCATGTGTTTGTATGTTTTACAGCTCTTTTCCTGTAATTGATATCTAGTCTCATAGCATTGTGGTCGGAAAAGATACTTGATACAATTTCAATTTTCTTAAATTTACCAAGGCTTGATTTGTGACCCAAGATATGATCTATCCTGGAGAATGTTCCATGAGCACTTGAGAAAAATGTGTATTCTGTTGTTTTTGGATGGAATGTCCTATAAATATCAATTAAGTCCATCTTGTTTAATGTATCATTTAAAGCTTGGGTTTCCTTATTTATTTTCATTTTGGATGACCTGTCCATTGGTGAAAGTGGGGTGTTAAAGTCCCCTACTATGATTGTGTTACTGTTGATTTCTCCTTTTATGGCTGTTAATATATCCCTTATGTATTGGGGTGCTCCTATGTTTGGTGCATAAATATTTACAATTGTTATATCTTCTTCTTGGATCGATCCCTTGATCATTATGTAGTGTCCTTCTTTGTCTCTTCTAGTAGTCTTTATTTTAAAGTCTATTTTGTCTGATATAAGAATTGCTACTCCAGCTTTCTTTTGGTTTCCATTTGCATGGAATATGTTTTTCCATCCCCTTACTTTCAGTCTGTATGTGTCTCTAGGTCTGAAGTGGGTCTCTTGTAGACAGCATATATATGGGTCTTGTTTTTGTATCCATTCAGCCACTCTGTGTCTTTTGGTGGGAGCATTTAGTCCATTTACATTTAAGGTAATTATTGATATGTATGTTCCTATTCCCATTTTCTTAATTGTTTTGGGTTCGTTATTGTAGTTCTTTTCCTTCTGTTGTGTTTCTTGCCTAGAGAAGTTCCTTTAGCATTTGTTGTAAAGCTGGTTTGGTGGTGCTGAATTCTCTCAGCTTTTGCTTGTCTGTAAACGTTTTAATTTCTCCATCAAATCTGAATGAGATCCTTGCTGGGTAGAGTAATCTTGGTTGCAGGTTTTTCTCCTTCATCACTTTAATTATGTCCTGCCACTCCCTTCTGGCTTGTAGAGTTTCTGCTGAGAGATCAGCTGTTATACTGATGCGGATTCCCTTGTGTGTTATTTGTTGTTTTTGCCTTGCTGCTTTTAATATGATTTCTTTGTGTTTAATTTTTGACAGTTTGATTAATATGTGCCTTGGTGTATTTCTCCTTGGATTTATTCTGTATGGGACTCTCTGTGCCTCCTGGACTTGATTAACTATTTCCTTTCCCATATTAGGGAAGTTTTCAACTATAATCTTTTCAAATATTTTCTCAGTCCCTTTCTTTTTCTCTTCTTCTTCTGGAACCCCTATAATTCGAATGTTGGTGCATTTAATGTTGTCCCAGAGGTCTCTGAGACTGTCCTCTGTTCTTTTCATTCTTTTTTCTTTATTTTGCTCTGCAGCAGTTATTTCCACTATTTTATCTTCCACCTCACTTATCCGTTCTTCTGCCTCAGTTATTCTGCTATTGATCCCATCTAGAGTATTTTTTATTTCATTTATTGTGTTTTTAATCGATGCTTGATTCATCTTTAGTTCTTCTAGGTCCTTGTTAACTGTTTCTTGCATTTTGTCTATTCTATTTCCAAGATTTTGGATCATCTTTATTATTCTGAATTCTTTTTCAGGTAGACTGCCTATTACCTCTTCATTTGTTAGGTCTGGTGGGTTTTTATCTTGCTCCTTCTCCTGCTGTGTGTTTTTCTGTCTTCTCATTTTGCTTATGTTACTGTGTTTGGGGTCTCCTTTTTGCAGGCTGCAGGTTCGTAGTTCCCGTTGTTTTTGGTGTCTGTCCCCAGTGGCTAAGGTTGGTTTAGTGGGTTGTGTAGGCCTCTTGGTGGAGGGGACTACTGCCTGTGTTCTGGTGGATGAGGCTGGATCTTGTCTTTCTGGTGGGCAGGTCCACGTCTGGTGGTGTGTTTTGGGGTGTCTGCGGACTTTTTATGATTTTAGGCAGCCTCTCTGCTAATGGGCAGCGTTGTGTTCCTGTCTTGCTAGTTGTTTGGCATAGGGTGTCCAGCACTGTAGCTTGCTGGTCGTTGAGTGAAGCTGGGTGCTGGTGTTGAGATGGAGATCTCTGGAAGATTTTCGCCGTTTGATATTATGTGGAGCTGGGAGGTCTCTTGTGGACCAGTGTCCTGAAGTTGGCTCTCCCACCTCAGAGGCACAGCACTGACTCCTGGCTCCTCAATTTGGGATGATTTGTTGTCTATTCATGTATTCCACAGATGCAGGGTACATCAAGTTGATTGTGGAGCTTTAATCCGCTGCTTCTGAGGCTGCTGGGAGAGGTTTCCCTTTTTCTTCTTTGTTCTCACAGCTCCTGGGTCTCAGCTTTGGATTTGGCCCCGCCTCTGCGTGTAGGTCGCCGGAGGGCGTCTGTTCTTCGCTCAGACAGGACAGGGTTAAAGGAGCAGCCTCTTCGGGGGCTCTGGCTCACTCAGGCCCGGCGGGAGGGAGGGGCACAGAGTGCGGGGCGAGCCTGCAGCGGCAGAGGTCGGCGTGACGTTGCACCAGCCCGAGGCGCGCCGTGCGTTCTCTCAGGGAAGCCGCCCCTGGATCCCGGGACCCCGGCAGTGGCAGGCTGCACAGGCTCCCGGAAGGGCGGCGCTGACAGTGACCTGCGCTCGCACACAGGCCCCCTGGCGGCGGCAGCAGCAGCCCCAGCGTCCCACGCCCGTCTCTGGGCTCCGCGCCTTCAGCCGCGACCCGCGCCCGTCTCTGGAGCTCCTTTATGCGGCGCTCTTAATCCCCTCTCCTCGCGCACCAGGAAACCAAGAGGGAAGAAAAAGTCTCCCGCCTCTTCGGCAGCCCCAGAGTTTTCCCGGACTCCCTCCCGGCTAGCCGCGGCACACTAGCCACCCTCAGGCCGAGTTCTCGCCGCCAGCCCCAGTCCTCTCGCTGCGCTCTGACCGAAGCCCGAGCCCCATCTCCAGCGCCGCCTGCCCCGGCGGGGGAGCAGACAAGCCTCTCGGGCTGGTGAGTGCCGCTCGGCACCGATCCTCTGTGCAGGAATCTCTCCGCTTTGCCCTACCCAGGTATGTGGGGAGTTTCTTGCCTTTTGGGAGGTCTGGGGTCTTCTGCCAGCGTTCAGTAGGTGTTCTGTAGGAGTTGTTCCACGTGTAGCTGTATTTCTGGTGTATCTGAAGTTTCTTTTTTTTAACATCTTTATTGGAGTATAATTGCTTTACAATGATGTGTTA
Source organism: Mesoplodon densirostris (assembly GCF_025265405.1). Taxonomy (NCBI): domain Eukaryota; kingdom Metazoa; phylum Chordata; class Mammalia; order Artiodactyla; family Ziphiidae; genus Mesoplodon; species Mesoplodon densirostris. The sequence goes on from NC_082672.1 coordinate 84,470,298, forward strand.
GTTTCTGCTATATAACAAGGTGAATCAGCTATACATATACATATATCCCCATATCTCCTCCCTCTTGCGTCTCCCTCCCACCATCCCTATCCCACCCCTCTAGGTGGTCACAAAGCATGAGTTGATCTCCCTGTGCTATGCGGCTGCTTCCCACTAGCTATCGATTTTACACTTGGTGGTATATATAAGTCGATTTTACACTTGGTAGTATTTATAAGTCCATGCCACTCTCTCACTTCGTCCCAGCTTACCCTTCCCCCTCCCCATCAATGTGAAGTTTCTAAATGCAGGGTTTCAGGTGGGCAAGGACTTGTGTAAGGACAAAAGGTAAAGAGCTATCAAAGATACCCACTAGGTTTTTGATGTGTGCAAATTGGTGAGATGTACAAAGTGGTAAGGATGACCTTTGAAGGTTTTCACTACATGTTGAGATGTTGAACAACTTTTATATCACTACTAAAAAATTTTAATCCATAAAAGTCTTGGTCTTAGGCTGGCGCTGAGATTATCCATTTGAAATGCAAAGTTAGATATGTGAATCATTTAAAATGTGCAATTTCTTCTAGGGACACAAAAAGAGTTTGTCGTGTTTTACTTCACTTTAGTTGCCAGCTTCTAATTGTTTTCTGTGGCCATAACTAATTGTTCTTAATGTTTGTGGCAAGAACCCAGTTTGGTTACATGCCAGAATTCTCAGCAAATCCTGTAGTGCTTGTATGAGCATAAAAAAGGAAAAATCGGGCTTCCCTGGTGGTGCAGTGGTTGAGAGTCCGCCTGCCGATGCAGGGGACGCGGGTTCGTGCCCCAGTCTGGTAAGATCCCACATGCCGCAGAGCGGCTGGGCCCGTGAGCCATGGCCACTGAGCCTGCGCGTCTGGAGCCTGTGCTCCACAACGGGAGAGGCCACAGCAGTGAGAGGCCCGCGTACCGCCAAAAAAAAAAAAAAAAAAAAAAAAGGAAAAATCTCTGGAAGGATGTGTTTGTATGTGAGTGTGTGTGTGTGTGTATAATGGAACTCATAATAGCGTAAACCACTAGGAATGGGGTGGGAACTGTGTTGGATGAGGAGCATCCATTTCAGGGGATCATCAGAACTTGTAATCCACCACCATTCTCTGCCGTTTGGGCTGTTACAGCACTGGAACTGGATAGAATCCTAGAACAAGAATCCATCTGATTACCGTGGTTTCTACTGCTTCTGATTGGCCCCAAACCAATGTGGGTCCATCTAGTAGAACGATCTTTGGAGCTAACTTTATTCTCTATTATCTGTGAGTCCAGGAGTAAGTTGCATAACTTATCTGAGTCTCTTTCTTTTTTTCTTTTATGACAATGTAGATAACAAAATCCACCTGAAATTTCATTTTGAACATTAAGTGAGATATAGGAAAGCTAGGACATTGGCTTGCCCAGTTTCATCTCTTCATTGAATTTAGGTCTTTGGAATACATGGTCTGGGGAATAAGAACTCAGTCTTGACGATGTAACTTAGGGAATCAAATTCCCTTCCTTCATCCGCAGTTTGGGGCTTCTTCAGTCTAGGAGCAGGGTTTACTGGGTGTCCCTCTTCAGTGGTGGCACATTGTAAGGCAGTTCTGTGTGGTGATAGAGCTGTGGACTCTGAAACCCTGTAGCTGGGGCCAAATCCCTGCTTCATCTTTCTGGCTGTGTGACATTGGTCATAGTCATTAATCTCTCCAAAGCTTCAGTTCTCTTCTGCTTTAAAACTGGAATAGTAATAGCACCTGACTCAGGGTTGTTGTGAAGGATAAATTCAGTGAAGCATGGGAAGCTGTGAGCCTGGTACCAAGAGCATCTGCACTGTCATCACCTCAGAAATGTGTTCCTTATCATTTTCTCTGTGAACACCCATTTTTTGAAAGTTAAAAATAGCCAAAGTTAGACTTAAGTCATGATACAGGATGGTCTGGAGGTTGTTTTTTTTCATCTATTTTCAAATTTTGATGATTAACACTTAAGGTAAAGAATACTGAAATGCAGAAATAAAACACTTCATTAAACCATCACATGTCTCAATAAGGAGTGTGACACTGAGGCTTTAAAGTAGCAATTATGGTTGCCCCAGAATTAAAAAATACAGGTTTGCTCAACAAGATCTGTCTGTTTATAGGAAAGGCTAAAAAGAGGGTAGAAAAATATTAGGAGAATACAGAAAAACTTGGCAACTCAGCTGTGGTTGGCTCATGACATTAACTGACCCTGGAGGGCTGCCTTCCTTTTTTTCTTCCTTTCTTTCTTCCCTTCTTTCTCCCTCCCTCCCTCCCTTTCTCTCTCTCTCTCTTTCTTTTTGGTTGACAGATTTTATTAAAATCTGTTTTATTTATTGCCTTTTTTTTCTTTTCTTAAAATTAAAATTTTTTAGTTGAAGTATAGTTTATTTACAATGTCGTGTTAACTACTAAGTATTGTTGGGTGGTACTAGGTTACTTTTCAGCAAACCACAGGGAGCTTCTGGCTTGAGTTAAAATGTGTAAGTGGCATCATGGTGGTGGTGGGGGGGCACTTTCCTTTGTGTTCCGGCTGTTAGAAACTCCAGACGCCTCTGGCTATTTGAATGACACATCACAGGGAAGAGTTCCTTGTTCTGAAGATTTAAAAATGCACTATTTCTTTAAATGAAAGTAGCAGATTTATGTGAAGCCATTTGTCAAAGCCCCCTGGACCTCTGAACACCAGGGCTGCCTTGTGTCAACACCAAAAAACAACCCTTCGAATGAAAGTCCCCTTTCTCAGTGGGACTTCTCAGCATGACCCCAAGCCCGATGTCCCACTCTGTCTTATGTATTAGAGGATAAACACAAAAATAAAGGAATGGGTGATGCAAGGCATCACACTAGCATACAGAACACACCACATGTCATCCCTCCAGGGAAGAGAGGTGTTTTTAAAAATGGAATTCCTAAGCTCTAGGGAGACAGCTGGGAATGTAGCACCATATTTTGGCAGGGACTCTTCTGACGGGATTCATTCTTTCACAATTAGGTGTTGGTAGGAAACAGGACAGAAGTTAGCCTATGTAAAGACAAACCTTTCTTCCCATGTTCATATCCTAGGTTTTTTGTTGCAAATATAAAACCTTTCCTAATAGAACTGTACTCCTATGGAATTTATCAACAAATCCCTGGGCTGCAGAATTCCTTGATTTAGGCTAAACCTACTGATGTTCTGCAAAAGGGCTATGTTACACTCATGCAGCAGGAACTTAATTTCCAAGGAAGCATGTTCGATATACCCTGGCAGGCAGCTCTGGGAGAGGCTTGGGCCATGACTCTAGGGACTTCACGGGTGCTTAGTGGTTTAGATTCCTCTAAGAATATGATGAAAGTTACGGTCCCTTGTTCAGAATGAGTATTTAGTTCAACCTTTGCAGCAGTGTACCTATCTATGCTCCCTGCTTCCCTCTCATACCTTTAGTCCTTTTCCCTAATTATAATTCTCAGCAAAACACAAAGGACTTACTCTGGAGTGTTCTGCATTGGGGCTGGAAGGTGGAACAGAGATGTGGCCCCTCCAGAAACTTGAGGAATGGTCTTGTAGAGGAAGAGGCCCCCAAAGAGATAAAAACAGAAATTGCCTTCAGTAACTGCTCACAACAGCACACTCTCAGTACTTTGGAGGGAAAGGAATCATGGGGCAGTAGGATTGGTGGGAAGATCACACTGTGCTGGTCTCATCTGCATCCGTGGGACAGGTACATCCACAGACGCAAAACTCAGCTGAGCAATAAACTTAACTTTTCTGTAACTGGATGTAATTTATATTTTGAGCTCGTAGTCTTTGGATTAGTGGATGCTTAATCTCGGTCAGTTTGGGTTTTGCTTCTTCCCTCCATCCGTTGGTGCTTCTAGAGTGTAAAAGGTGGGTGTGGGTGTGAGAGGAGCACCTTTTCTGTGGGCACCTGCATGGGGGTGGGGGTGTGGGCAGTGATGGGAGGATGAGCAGAGGGAAGCTCTTCCATCAGAAATTACTGAGAATGCAAAGCACAGCAGTTAGTCTGTCAGAGCATTACCTCCTTACACATTAAAATGTTTTAAGTCATGTGAGCATGAGAAGCTTTCACGTGAAAACCTGGAGTTCTCTTGAAGCATCAAAGGGCAACCCTAGTCCCATAGTCTTGCAACCCTCATTGATTTCTGAATCTACTCATTTACTGTTAACAACTGGGCTCTGAGGTTTGATGTTTGGATTGAGTCTGGAAGGAAAGGTAAGATATTTAGACAATAATGGAAGAGAACGAAAAGTGGTAAGGCAGGCAAAGGAGAGAGAGGATGTGGCAGATATTTGATGTACAAGAAGCAGTCAAGCTTAAATACAGGGTAAGCGCAGGCAGAGGTGGACAGGACGTGAAATCACAGAGTTAGGGAGGGGTCAGACTGAGAATTGGAGACTTCATCCTGTGGATTATGGAAAATCACTGATGACTTTTAATTGATATGTTAACTAATGTTTGGTAAGCTTTGACATGGTGTGTAGAATAGGTCAGAGGAGAGAGAGAAAAGGTAGAAAAAAAAGGGGTTAAAATTGAATACCCAGTAGTTTTTTGAGCAGTTAGTGGGATAGAAATTTTACCTCAATATGTAAAACATTATGCTTGATTGTTAGAGGCTTTTAATTTATGTGTTCTGTTGTTTTTTGGTCATTTTCAGTGTTTGCCATCAACTTTTGCATACCTTATTCGGTTTTGATTTTTTTAAACCTTGCATTTCATCTTGTTGAGTGCGTGAGACTTGAGTTTAGTGAGCGTGTAATACAAAGAGCAGAGTGGGCGGTAAGCTCTAGTGACCCTCTGCTTGCCGTCAAGGTCAGCTTTCAAACAGCGTGACCTACAGTACAGGGTGGTGGTCCACTGAGCACAGATGGGCTTGAACCCATCTCTGCCTTGGACTATTAGCTTCTGTTGATGTGAAATTGACTACTGCAGGGTTGCCACTTAGGCAAGTCAGAAACAGCATGTTTCTTAGATTTTTTTTTTTACTACTTGCTGTGCATGCATGTCTAGAACTGAGTTAGTTTTAAATAGATATTTTTTCATCTGAACTTCATAAAGTATTATTTAACAATGGCACTATTTTTGTTAAGCCAACATCTTATTTGCTCACCAATTGCTTGGTGCACCTAATGTCTGTTAGAAAAAAATCTTAAGCGTGTATTATTAACAATCTAATGATCGATATCAATTATAAAACACTGAAATTAATGATAATGGTTATGATTTACTGAGAGGTGTATTATGTGCCAGATACTGTGCTATAACTTTGGTCTAGATCTTTAGAAATCTCCAAAGCAATGCTACAAGAAGTGTATTCTGATTCCTATTTTACAAATGAGAAAACTAAGGTGCAGAGAGATTGAGAAACTTATTCAAGATAACACAGAGAGCAGAGAGCAGAGAATGTTTAACTTGTCATTTTGTATCCTAAGTAGGGACACAGATACGAAAGCAAATCTGAGAATTTGAGTATGTAATAAAATGAAAGCTAAAACAGCAATGAACTGTACTTTGGTTAATGACGAATGAAGTCACAGTGTTATGGCAGGCAGTATGAAATCTTACTCTTGGCAAGTACCTTACAAGGTTAAGATGCAGCAACATTTGATTTGCTTTATGGGTGAATGGTGCTACTAGTCCAGTTGTATAAGGCATGTATAAGTGGAGTCACTTTTCTGAAGGGGGTGATAGATAAATTTTTGCTGATTCCACCACACTCTTTTCTAATTCACTTTGCAACAGATGGATTCATATCTGCAAGGTGGCAGCCTGCAGAGAGTAGAGAGTTGCAGGGTGACGTCATTACTGTCTTAGCCTGAACTGTAGAAAGATCACCCTTCCAGTTATCAAGGCTTAAAATCTTTATGGGACTTTACAATTTATTTTAAATGACTGCATAGTTTGCTAAGACAGGTGCTATCTTTTTTTGTGTGTGTGGTACGCGGGCCTCTCACCATTGTGACCTCTCCCGTTGCGGAGCACAGGTTCCAGACGCGCAGGCTCAGCGTCCATGGCTCACGGACCCAGCCACTCTGCGGCGTGTGGGATCTTCCCGGACCGGGGCACGAACCCGCGTCCCCCACATCGGCAGGCGGACCCCCAACCACTGTGCCACCAGGGAAGCCCCAGGTGCTATCTTTTTAATCTCATTATCCATTGGTCATTAGGAGAAGGATTTTCTCCTTGAGAGTTCAGGAGATATACTTGTCTGACAGTTCATGGACTTTAATAAGTGTCTGGCAGTCAAAGCGTTTTGTTCATTCAGGGACTTTATGGTAAGTTTCAACCCAATATTTATAAAATCAATCAAGTGTATTAATTTGGGGCTGTTTGAGTAATCTCTGTAGACTACCTAATCTCAAGTTTCCTTTTTTAAAGTTTTCATGAAGGATTCTCTTAATAAAAGATACTAAAACATTTCCTGTACAGTGTAAGCTTTTGCTATGACAGAGACCCAGTAATGATATCCAGAAATGTAAGGAATTTAATGCAACTCTTTTATTTTATTGAATGATATAGTATAGCTTTTGTATAATGAGACATTTGTGAATTTGTTAGGCTGTTGGTTTTATGCATTTAAGTAAAAAGCGTCAAATATCTATCCTGTGATATGTGGATATTTTAGAAACAATATAATATCTTACATTATTAAATTACAATATAGATTCTTGAAATGTGAGATGGGTTGTCACTAATATCAGCAACAATATTACCAGGAATATTTGTTACCTTCTTGAGTCTTGGTTTATGTACTCAAACATTTGTTCTTACAAAAGTGTTAGTAATACATTTTTAAAGTAATGTGATTGGAATATGCTTCATTACTTTTTAAAAGCCCTAGCTTGACACTTTGGATGCTGTGATATGAAAACCTTCTTCTAAGGCAGTTGATTTTCAAACTCAATTTAGTAGCAGTAATAGCACACGAAAATTTGAATGAAAGAAGTACATCATTGGTTGTACTTAACAAATTATATCAGTTCCATCCTCAGTTATGCAGAGGTTTTTTGTGAAAACTTGGCTCATATATTTTTATCTTTCCTTATATCAATCAGTTTTTCTTGCCAACATATTGGAAGGGCAGTGAGTTGTGTGCAGGAGTGTAAATTGGTGCAAATTTTCTGGACTGTTTTTTGCCACACGCATTAAAAAATCCAAAATCAATTATATCTTTTGACACAGCAATTATGTTCCTATGTATTTATGCCAAGGAATTAGAGGGATACATGCATTGTTAGCCATACGAGATGTTTATGGTCTTTTTCTTTATAACACTGAAAAAGTGGGAATTACTTAAATATTCAATAATTAGGGATGAGTTAATTATGCTCTCTATACAATAAAATTATACGGAACAATTAAAATCATGGATAATACTAATAGTAATAATAATTGTAACATTAAATGGAAGATTCCAGAAATAATTCCTAAGTTTAAATTGCATACCATTCTGAGAAGCAGGATGAACTCTCGCACCGTCCTGCTCCACCCCTCCCGGGACGTGAATCATCCCTTTGTCCATTTGTTAGTCACTTAATAGCCATCTCAGTTATCAGATCCACTGTTGTGGTATCACAGTGCTTGTGTTTAAGTGACCCTGATTTTACTAAATAGTGACCCCAACTCTCAAGAGTAACAATGCTGGCATTTTGGATAAGTCAAAGAGAAACCATATAGTGCTTCCTTTAAGTGAAAAGGTAAAAATTCTCCACTGAATAAGGCAAGAAAAACAATTTTATGCTCAGGTTGCTAAGATCTGTGGTAAGAATAAATCTTCTATTCTTGAAATTGTGAAGAAGGAAAAAGAAATTTGTGCTAGTTTCGTTGTTGCACCTCAAACTCCAAAAGTTACGGCCACAGTGCATGTTTTGTGCTTAGTTAAGATGGAGAAGATATTAAATTTGTTCAATAAGATATTTCAAAAGAGCGAAAGAGACCACATTCACATAACTTTTATTACAGCATATTGTTATAATTGTTCTATTTTATTACTATTGTCATTACTCCTTTACTGTTTAATATGTAAATTAAACGTTATCACAGGTAGGTTTGTGTAGAAAATAACATACTATAGATGGGGTTCATTGCTATCCGCAGTTTCTGACATCATTGGGGGGTCTTTAATATGTACCACTTAATGCACTTAAATATACTTCAAAATTTAATCCTCATAACAACCTAATGCCTGGAGGTATTATACAACACCTGAAAGCGACATATCTGGTAAATTATGGAAATTTGATTCAGACTCACGTATGACTGTGTATAAAGCTGAAACTTATCAGACTTTATGAATATGTAATTACCTAGAGAAAGACACATGATTTACTGTGAAGGGAAAAGATACAAAGTACTATAATATCACATTGTAAAAATTCCTTAAATGCGTGGAGGAAAAAAGCTGGAAAGACATCACCAAAGTGAAAATAGTTATTTCTGGGTAGTGGGTCTATAGATAATTTTTTTTTTTTTTAGGTTTTACTTTGTTTTCCATGTTTTAGGCAATGAGCAACACATGTTGCTTTTGTAATTAGAAAAACAAGTCTTTTTTCGCCTCCAAATTTCCCTGCCACAAGATGTTAATTGCAGCATTATTTATAGTATAATCTGGAACAACTTAAATGTCCAACAGTAGAAGAATTGTTCAATGAAATATTGTTCACCAATATTCAATGGAATAATATAAAATAAAATGATGTCTATTACATACAGACAAGTTGAGATAACATTTATTAAATAATGTTCTATGAAATCAGGGAGAACATAAAATATTATTTACTCTAAGATTACAGTGAGTTACACCATGATTATGATGTAAATTCTGTTAACACGTTGTGAAAGGCCAAAATGTATGGGATAATAAAAGTTATTGTGATGTTGGTGAGGTTTGGAAGTGATACAAATATTTTCTCTAATGTTCTAGTGAAGAATAGTAATGTAAAAATATAAGAATCTCTGTGGTTTGGTAAACAGCTAGCTATATAAAAGAGAAGACTTTTAAAGGAAACACTTGGTCTATTGCTACTTTACAAAAGACATTTACTTCTCAGGGGGCGATACAATTAGACAAGTATGGTTAAACTTCAAAGTATTAATTCTCTTAATATAATTCAGCATCATCAGAAGTAAAATGGCTACAAAGGCAGAGGGCCTCTGGTTTTCTTCTCCTCCACACTTGCCAGAGCTATTCCTACAGATGGCTGCCATCCCAAATTAGAAAGCAACCTGAATAAAAGCTCCCCAGACAGGTTGTCTCTGCTGCTTTGACAAATGCCACGTACTCTCTCCCTGAGGTCATTGCAAATGACAGGATGTGAAAAGTGAATACATGAAAATGCTTCCCTAGCACTCTCTCCTCCCGGGTTTGCTGAGTAAGATGGGCAGTGGAGAAAGCCAGCGTCTCTAAGCCGTGGACTTCCAGATAAGGCATCCACAAAGGCAAAAATGTCTCTCTTGGAAGTGGCAGTGCAATCCCAGCATGCATTTTGCCTCTGGGGCATCAGAATGAAAGTTGGCAGCTTGCCTGGTGTTCTTTCAGAGCCCAGGTACAGAGGAAGCCAAATGTCCTGCTGCCTGTTTCTGCACCAAGTGATGTACCTGTCTCCTTCCCCTCCTTCCTAGGCAGTTTCCAATTCAAAGGTTGTCACTGGTAGGTAAAAATGCATTATTCCCAGTTACTCAGTTGGGTGCCAGAGACAGTGAGCTTAGCCACAATAAGTCAGTGTCAACTGGTGCTGCAAAATTTAGCTGTGTTTAAAAAATATTTTAGCATACTATTGGTTTTTCATGAAATATAATTGTACTGTAGAAGGACAGACTTCTTAAGCTGCTGTGACAGTTCAGGGATTGATTTTGATGTTTCAAGGGAACTCTTGGAGGAAGAAAGAAGCAGATACACTGCACAAGGTGGTGTCACTTATTGGGACGTGAAAATCCACAAGTTCAAGACATTTTTTTTTTTTTTTTTTTTTTTTGCGGTATGCGGGCCTCTCACTGTTGTGGCCTCCCCCGTTGCGGAGCACAGGCTCCGGACGCGCAGGCTCCGGACGCGCAGGCTCAGCGGCCATGGCTCACGGGCCCAGCCGCTCCGCGGCATATGGGATCCTCCCAGACCGGGGCACGAACCCGTATCCCCTGCATCGGCAGGCGGACGCTCAACCACTTGCGCCACCAGGGAGGCCCTTCAAGACATTTTTTAGAGACAGAAGTCCCCAAGTGATGTTTGAACTAGAAAGATGATTTTCACAGTAATTTTGGAGATCATTCTGGAAACACCTTGAGGAATTCTCATCTAAAGAATAGTCAAAGAGGGCTTCCCTGGTGGCGCAGTGGTTGAGAATCTGCCTGCTAATGCAGGGGACACGGGTTCGAGCCCTGGTCTGGGAGGATCCCACATGCCGCGGAGCAACTAGGCCCGTGAGCCACAACTACTGAGCCTGCGCGTCTGGAGCCTGTGCTCCGCAACAAGAGAGGCCGCGATAGTGAGAGGCCCGTGCACCGCGATGAAGAGTGGCCCCAGCTCGCCACAACTAGAGAAAGCCCACGCCCAGAAACGAAGAGCCAACACAGCAAAAATAAATAAATTAATTAATAAACTCCTACCCCCAACATCTTCAAAAAAAGAAAAAAAAAAGGAAAGAAAACCGCAGCTTTTCTCCTTAAAAAAAAAAAGAATAGTCAAAGGGCATGGTGCCTAAGGACACAGGTAAAGCTTGTGAGTCTGTATATGACACTCCCTGGTGTCCCTAACAGCAGTGTTTAATATCATCAGTGCAGAGTCAAATAGAAACATCCACTCTGAGTTTCTGGATTGACATACAACAGTTAGCATATGAACATTTGAAAAAGGTGATCACTTAGGAACAATGAATGGATTCCATCACTGAAAAATCATTTAATCCTTTAAAAATGGCATAGTAGTAATAGTGTTTAATGAACTGCATAGTTCTTTTTTTTTTTTTTTTTGCAATGAATATAAACGTTTTTATTAGGCAGAGACCAGATGCTCAAAACTCTTCTTTATTTTTCTATATCCAGGTTTTGGGCTATGAGGACAAAAAGGTCTTTTCTGGAAATCAGGAAAGGGGGCTTAGTGGTAATTGTGGGCCAGGGCGTTGGCCACACCAGGCTCCACCTTCTGATAGGCAGCCTGTAACTCCGCGGTGAATTCATTTATAAGGTTCTCAGCCAGCACAACCACCAGCACGTTGCCAAGGAGCTGTGTGGAAGAGTCAAGAAACAAGGGCATGGTTATAGAGGGACCCAGCTTAGACACAGCATATTTCAGTCTCATCACAAACTGTGCCCCTATAATATAATATAATTATGACATTCATCATGAGATGTGTGGTTTTATCATTTGTTTCAAAAATTACTTTTCAGTGAGAGCTCTTTTGTACATGCTCTAGTGTTCAATTTTATTTTATTTTATTTTATTTTTTTTTGTATTCAAGTGTTTTATTTTTATTTTTTTTTAATTTTTTTTTAATTTTTTGCTTTATAACAAATTTAATCAGTTATACATATACATATGTTCCCATATCCCCTCCCTTTTGCGTCTCCCTCCCACCCTCCCTATCCCACCCCTCCAGGCGGTCACAAAGCACCGAGCTGATCTCCCTGTGCTATGCGGCTGCTTCCCACTAGCTATCTACCTTACGTTTGGTAGTGTATATATGTCCATACCGCTCTTTCACTTTGTCACAGCTTACCCTTCCCCCTCCCCATATCCTCAAGTCCATTCTTTATTGTGTCTTTATTCCTGTCTTACCCCTATGTTCTTCATGACATTTTTTTTTCTTAAATTCCATATATATGTGTCAGCATACAGTATTTGTCTTTCTCTTTCTGACTTACTTCACTCTGTATGACAGACTCTACGTCCATCCACCTCATTACAAATAGCTCAATTTCATTTCTTTTTATGGCTGAGTAATATTCCATTGTATATATGTGCCACATCTTCTTTACCCATTCATCCGATGATGGACACTTAGGTTGTTTCCACCTCCGGGCTATTGTAAATAGGGCTGCTATGAACATTTTGGTACATGTCTCTTTTTGAATTATAGTTTTCTCAGGGTATATGCCCAGTAGTGGGATTGCTGGGTCATATGGTAGCTCTATTTGTAGTTTTTTAAGGAACCTCCATACCGTTCTCCATAGTGGCTGTACCAATTCACATTCCCACCAGCAGTGCAAGAGTGTTCCTTTTTTTCCACACCCTCTCCAGCATTTATTGTTTCTAGATTTTTTGATGATGGCCATTCTGACTGGTGTGAGATGATATCTCATTGTAGTTTTGATTTGCATTTCTCTAATGAGTAAAGATGTTGAGCATCCTTTCATGTGTTTGTTAGCAGTCTGTATATCTTCTGCATAGTTCTTAATCACTCAAAAAAGGGCGTAGCTGTGATTACACAGAAAGTTCAAACCAATCCATGTTGGGCTTTTATTATGTGTCTTCTCATACCTATTTCCTTCTTTTTATACCTACAGTCCCCTGCCTTTCTAAGATGTCTCTTTTGATGGAACCACTCTTTTTCATTCTCCGTCAGTTTTCGGGGGGGTTGATTTAACTATTCCTGGTTTCAAGGTTGGGTTTTGATAATTTTAAATTAAACTGGTCATCCCAGTTTCCTCGTCATAATACTGGGTTCAGAGATGGACACATAAACCAATCAAAGGCTTTAAGATGTGAGGAGATATTTGCTAAGTTTTTCTGGAAAAGAGAAGCTTCCATTTTTTTCAACAACATTCACTAAAATATGCATGTGAGTGTCTCAGGTTTATAACTAAGGCATCTACCACTACAGGTAGAGTCTGCGTGTGTGTGTGTGTGTGTGTGTGTGTGTGTGTTGGTGGGAGGGGTCGGTGGGTATGTGTAATGCCCATACAGGAAACTGAGACTGTAGAAGGCAGTGCACAGAAATAAAGATAAATTGGATCCTAAGCAACGTTTTCTAAACTGGACAATCAATCTGCCTGAACTAAGAGCTACTTCTGGTTATAGATTCACTTTATTAAGCTCATTTGATTTTTGATTTTTTACAACATAAATAGCACTAACTGATACAGAATTCCAAGATTTTTGTAACAGGAAGTTCAACCATCTATTCAAAGAGATAATTTATTTTATTATTTTTTATTGAAGTATAGTTGATTTACAATGTTGTGTTAGTACAGTAGAGTGATTCAATTATATATATATATGTATTTACATATATATATTCTTTTTCAGATTCTTTTCCATTATAGGTTATTATAAGATATTAAATATTGTTCCCTGTGTTATAAATTGTCCTTGTTGTTTATCTATTTTATATATAGTAGTGTGTATCTATTATTCCCAAACTCCTAATTTATCCCTCCCTCCCCTTTCCCTTTTGGTAACCTTAAGTTTGTCTTCTATGTCTGTGAATCTATTTCTGTTTTGTGAATAAGTTCATTTGTATCATTTTTTTAGATTCACACATAAGTGATACCGTCTGATATTTGTCTTTCTCTGTCTGACTTACTTCATGCAGTATGACAATCTCTAAATCCATCCATGTTGCTGCACATGTCATTACTTCATTCTTTTTTATGGCTGAGTAGTATTCCATTGTGTATATATACCACATCTTCTTTATCCATTCATCTGTTGATGGCCATTTAGGCTGCTTCCATGTCTTGGCTATTGTAAACAGTGCTGCTATGAACATTGGGGTACATGTATCTTTTCAAATTAGAGTTTTCTTTGGAAATATGCCCAGGAGTGAGATTGCAGCATCATATGGTAGTTCTGTTTTTAGTTTTTTAAGGAACCTATGATTTATTTTCTTAACAAGGTACAATCTGTTTGTTAGAGAATGGCATACAGTTAAATCATATATTTATCTTAACTCACTATATTCTGGAGAGCAGTGCTGCAAGCAGTAAATTCAGGGTCAAATGTCCAGGCGTCCCTGTGCTGTGGGACCAGCTGTTAAATGTTGGCTCGCACTTTCTCACATTTTAACATGATGTGAAAGGATAGGAGCAGTGTTAGTTTAATTCAGATCAACAAACATCTATTCAGTGCTTAATGAAGTGGACTTCTATTTTCATTTTGACTGCTCAGAGTTTGAATCCCCTTCTTATGTTCAGAAATGTCTGAAAAAAGCTAGGTATTTGCTTTCTCAGTCTCCCTCTCAGCTACGGCTTGGACATCGGGTCTAGGCTCTGCCGATCAAGACCCCTGCTGCGGAACTTTAGGTCCAAAGCTAGTGATGTGAAGAAGCAGGGCCTGTGCAGAGTCCACTCTGGTTGTGGGTGTCAGAGGCACACACACAACCAGAAATAGATTTTGTTAGGTGCCACTAAACAAATCTGTTATCTAGACACAATAGTTACTGCAGTTGTAAGAGTATTGCCCTCTGTCAGTCTTGTCAGAGGTATAAGATGTTGAGTTTATTGTCAAGACTTATGGCTGTAGGCCTTTCACTGGATCCATTCTGTGGATTTTTAGTTGGTTGGTCAGCCCTTAAGACCCAATGGTGTCTGAAGTGTCTGGGAAAATCAGAATTTTATGTAGCTCTGCTAAACTCCAATTAGAAAAATAATAGCAGTGTCTCTAGGACTTTAGAGAAAAATCAGATCCTCTTCAGCAAGCAGCTCTTCTCCTTTTGAGAAAGAGCTCTTGCTTTGCTACTAGGCTCTGGGAGAGACCAAAAGTCTTATCATAGTTCACTGGGTGATCATGCAACAGCAGTTGCCCATCGGTTGATATATATCAAGCTATAAAGTTGGAGCATGCCCAGTAGGATTCCTTTATCAGATTGAGCAGAAATATGGGGTTAGATCTGAGCAGATCTTGAGGCATAAATAAGATACATGCAGAGTTGACTCACACTCCTAGTGTGCCTACTTCTGTAGCCCACAGCTTTGGCTGTGTGAGGTTGAGGTGAATCAGTCCAAGGTGCCCTGGCAAAGCATTGCATCCCCTCAGGTGTGGTCTGCAGGACAGTGGAGAAGGAACAATTCATAGTAGGTAGAAACTCAAACTTTCTCCACATTTTCTAGAAAGAGAGACACCTGGAGGCATCGGTCTATCCCAATTCATAGGGTGTGGCAATTAGGTTAGCTGAATGGTCCAGAAGTAAAAAGACACACAATTGAAGGAGAGGAGTAAGGAGGTTTGGGGAAGAGATAGACCTCTCAAAGTGGGCCCAGGATATGAAAATGTTGTACCCCATATGAATGCTAACCCAAAGGCCCTCCCTGCAATGAATTCACTTAACTAGCAAATGTAAGAAAAGATGATGTCTAAATGGGAAACGAACATAGGAAAATGTGCCCAGCTCCATTAGTTAGCAGGAAAATGCAAATTAACTCCAATAAATTTCTGCTGAACACCTCACAGAATAGCTAAAATTAAGAAGATAAAGAATACTGTCAGGCTCCCCTGGTGGCGCAGTGGTTGAGAGTCCGCCTGCCGATGCAGGGGACACAGGTTCGTGCCCCGGTCTGGAAAGATCCCACATGCCGCGGAGTGGCTGGGCCCGTGAGCCATGGCCGCTGAGCCTGCATGTCCGGAGCTCCGCAACGGGAGAGGCCACAACAGTGAGAGGCCCGTGTAACACACACACACACACACACACACACACACACACACATATATATTCTTTTTCATATTCTTTTCCATTATGGTTTATTACAAGATATTGAATATAGTTCCCCATGCTATACAATAAGACCTTGTTGTTTATCCATCCTATATATAATAGTTTGTATCTGCTAGTCCCAGACATCCAGTCCCTGCCCCCCGACCTTGGCAACCACAAATCTGTTCTCTATGTCTATGAGTCTGTTTCTGTTTCATAGATGAGTTCATTTGTGTCATATTTTAGATTCCACATATAAGTGACATCATATGCTATTTGTCTTTCTCTTTCTGATTTACTCCGCTTAGTATGATAATCTCTAGGTCCATCATGATGGCATTTTAAATTGAAAAAGCATTAATGACTGCAATGGATTGAAAAGTATCAAATACACAAAATTCTTGAGTTCATAATGATAATACAAATAACAAAGTCCACTGATTGTTACCAGGCACCAATATACTTTAATTATTTGGGTTAAATGAGCCAGGCTTTCTACAACTTGCCACTTGCCACTGTGATACTCCTAATATGTGCCAGGGTCAGCCTAGGTCCAGGAGGTTCACAGTGAATAGAATATATCCACCCTCTTAAGTTAGCTCAGCTGAGCAGCCTGCATGAGATCTAGCTTTGGGGACCTAGATCCTTGAAGACTACACTTTTTGGCTGGCTACTTCACCTCTTTTAGCTCTTCATCTAGGATTTCTGGACAGTTAACCTTTTCTGATCTAATTAAAGCCAGTGAAGTTTATAATTCATTGAACATGTAAAATGCCTTGCCATCTTTGAATACCCAACTGTAGACATCCAACTTTAGAGATCCTCAAACCACTAATCACTGGCTGAGATGAAGGGCTTCCATGGCACTAGGTCAGTCAGCAGTGTAGATGCCCCTCACCCCTTAGCCTGTCCTTTTAACTCCTAGAAAGGGATAGAAGGAAAGCAATAGAAGAACAAGGCTTGAACAAGTGTGAAAAAATTTTGAGATGATTCATCTCTAGGAGATTTCCCAGGAGGTTGATACCCACTTACCTACAAATCTTATTTCACTTGTTTTTCAAAGTTAGAATCTTCTTTGATTTTTATTGGTCTTTCAAATGTCCTTCTAACAATTTAAAACTCGACCATTTATATAATGGCCCAGAACCCAGTCGAGAGATAGGGCCATGGGTTCAAAAGTTAATGACTTACTTTTATGACCTTGAACAAGTTTATGCCATCTCTGTTTTTTTCATTGTATAAATTGTATATTAATACCTGAACTGTGTTTTAAATGCAGGCAAAAGTTATCTTGCTTGGAGAAATCTTTTTAAACTCCCTGGGGAAATAACTGGGAATAAACAGACATTTCAAATCTCTTCACACTCCCAGAATTTATCAGATGAAAGACTTGTCAACCCAAACACAATAACTAATGTTATTTTCTCACGTGGAGAGTCCCTATTGCTTCTACTTTTTGTGCAGTCACATTAATCTTAAGCCCATGTGTAATTAAAGTTCTTTTAATTAAACATATCACTTAGTACTTTCTAACCTTAAATTTGAAGATGATAAAGCATTTTATAATGGTCAATGAATTATACACTCCTGGGGCTTTTACAGACATGATTAGAAAGGGTAATTATCCAATTATTCTAGATGTACAGCTTAAAGATCTGCAGTAGCCAAAAAGTTGGGCCTCTGAAAGGCTTTCTTTCTGGAAAAAAGTGTTTGGAAGGTTGCAGAGCCAAGAAGAATCAGTTGTAGTGTTGTAGTGGAAGTATGTATTTAATCATTCATTCAACATATACTTATTAGGCGCCTACTCTATGCATTCTTCTAAGCACTGGAGTCACAATAGCGATACAGTCATTGGTCTTATAGACCTCACATTCCAGTGGAAGAGAGAGAACAAACGGGGTGTGTTCTTGGTGAGGGCAGACTAGCATTTCAAATAAAATATCTCACTGAATTTAGCTAAAACATCTGGACACCCACAAAATCTACTGGAAGTTATCAGAGTGCTAACAAGACAGTGAAGGATTATGGGGCCAGGATGGAGGAAAACATGGACTTTGGGGATTAAACTTACTGTTTAACTTTGCTCCCCTCAACCACTCCCTCCTTGATGGGGGCATTTGTCAGCTCTGACTGGGTGGCTGAGAGTGGAGCTTTCAGGAGTCTCATGGGCTAGGGCACAGTGATTGGGTAGAGAAGACTTGAACAATACCATTAGCAACCGCCCGTGACCTAATAAATATATGTATAACAGTGCTCCTCTCAAACTGCAGAATATGCATTCTTTACGAGAACACATGGAAGAGTGACAAAAATTGATCATATTTTGTACCATAAAGTAAGTCTCAGCACATTTGAAAGGATTGAAGACACACAGAATATGATGTTTTACCATAATGCATTTATATGAGAAGTTAATGGCAAAAAAGATACCTATAATATCACAGTGTACTTTGAAATAAGAAATACATGTATAAACAACCCATGGATCAAAGAAAAAATACACTGGGGATTAGAAATACTTTGACCTGAATGATAATGAAAGCCCTTTATACAAAAATTTGTGGGATACTAGTAAAGCTGAACTTAGAGGAAATTTATGGCCTTAAATGCATATATTAGAAGTTTTTAAAAAGCTAGAAAAAAATCAATGAGCATAGCATCCATGACAAGACTCCAAAGAGAAGAGAAAGAAGAAAATTAGATTTAGGAGCAGAAATTATGGGTATAGAAAACATATAAACAATAAGGAGCACCAACTATATTTAATAAATTCTCTGAGAGACTCGGTCAGAAAAAATAAAGAATGCACAAATAACTGTTAGGAATGCTCATTGCTACAGATCCAACACACAGTAAAATGATAAGAGGATATTGTGAACAACTTAGTGACAATGTATTTTGATGAAATGGATAACCTAGAAAAAAACAGCTTACAAAAACTAATAAGAAGAGGGACCTTCAAGATGGCAGAGGAGTAAGACATGGAGATCACCTTCCTCCCCATGTATGTAGAAATTAATTTGTTCCAGGAATGCCTTACCTCTTGGGGAAAGCTTCACTTTAAAAGGCTCCAAATTTGATAAGGATGTCATGAAATGACAATTCATAAATATAACTGGGTATAACTTTTCAGGAAATCATTTTGTCAATACACGTCAGACTTATTTAAATAATACACCCGTTGACCTATTAATTTCACTTCTGTGACCTCAGAACATATTCTAAGGAAATAATCAGGGATGTATCAAAGATTTATATGAAAATGCTTATTATCATTCTGTTTGAATAGTGGAAATAATGCCTAACAACAAGGGAATGATTAAGTGAGTTATGTTAATATGCATGGTGTAATATCATAGATATTTAATATTTAATGAAGTGTTAAAATCCCCACAATGGAGTATTACCTAAAAATAACATCATGATAGATACATTCAAAATGATTCTAATTAAAGAATACATATTCAAAGAATAAAGACTTTAAAGGAAGTGGGTAAGTCCTCAAAATGATAGTGAAGAAATAGACCAAAATAGGTCCTTTGTTGAGTTATTTTATATTTCAGTGAATTTATAAATTTTCTAAAATGAACAGATTTTTTTCTTCTGTAAGCAAGAGTTCCCTGCACATACTCCCCTCTCACTGGGTATGAGAGAAGCATTGTCTCTTGCCTTCCTTTGCTATCTTTCAAAGGTGCAATCAGAGACTGCCTAAGAGATGTATTACATCTCTAATATGTGAGTATGTTGAGTTTCACAGTGATCATGAAAATGGGAGATATCTCTTTTCATTCAGCAATTGAGTCAGTAACTCATAGAAGCAGTTGCCCATTTTGACAAGTGTCATCTATAAATACAGCAGGCTCCCTCACAGGTGAGCTTCAAGGAAGGTAATCCTTTCTTAGGTCTGGAATTAACCTAACCCGTTTTCTACCCCTAACTGCCATATGGTTTCCTGGTGTTGCAGTGCTGTTGGACAGGAGAGTCGGTTAGCAGGAATGTGTCTGAGATCCTTAGGCAGCCCTTGAGGAGGATTATTTAGACACAAAAGGACAGAATTATGACACTTTTTAACACAGTGACTCAAACACATTAATTTAATTCTCTTAGGTTGTGGGGTGGGTATAGTGAAAGCTCACTTGCAAAAGTACTGAAAGTTTCAAAAATTAAAATAAAACAGAGACTTTAATAAAAAGCAGTATTTTACAAATATCATTCCAGCAAACTGGCCTTATTTCTGTATTTGCTGAGGTTCATCTGGTGTTAACTCTAGAAATATTTATTTTTAGGCCATGGAGCATAATGGAATAACCATAGTTTTTGAGTGAGAAAAGATTCTGCTTTGAATCTTGTCTCTCTCATACAAGATCTTTGACAAATTACTTATTCTTGTCTCTCAATCCATCATGAGTAAAATGGGAATACAAATGCCTATCTCACAGAGTAATTTTGAGAATAGACTATTAATTAAGGTTATATATATGCTGAGTGCCTGACACACTGTAGCACATTCCAGTTACTAAACTTGTAGCTGTTCACATTTTGTTTTTATTGTAAGAAAAGCTCCCAGATATATTGCTTTTCTACCATCTAGAGGTTGGTAAATACTTGCGTCATTATAATGCGACAAAACACCAACTGAGACACAACTGATAATTAGCGAGGATTTCCTTCCTACAGGCCATCCCTGTTCTGTGTCATCGTGAACAGTTCACGTTTCTCTGTAACTTTCAAATGCCCAATTTATTTGTCTCCCCCTTCCCGAAAATGCCTCTCTGCATATTCTTCAGCACAGCTCAGGATTTTTGTTGTCTTATTGTCCTATAGAAAACATCAGCCAGAAGAAAGGAAACCAAGACCTTCAATAAACCTTTGGTACTTATGACACTGATTTAGAAACTATCTCAGCAGTCTCTGCCTTTTCTAACATCACATACTTCTTCCCCAAAACATCATTTATGAATACACACTAGCATAATATAATATTTTCAGCTGCCATTCAGGGGAGCATGAAGCTGCAAATATGAGTTGCAAGTTGAATGCCAGTAAACAACTTGCCCACAAATTGTTCCAGGAAATAATTTGTCTGTACTTGGAAGCTCAAGGAATTTATGTACAGGGTCCTGGATGCATTTGAAAAGAAAGCATTCTAAAGCACTTATCCCTTGAAATAAAAAGGGTAGACCAATATATTAGTTTTTCAAAATCCATTTTTATGGACATCATCTGATTCATTCTTTGCCCTTCAGACATACAAACAGCCTTGTTTGGGGAGCTGGGCTGGTTTTGGCTGTAGCACTGAGCCCTGGGTTTGCAGTGGATGGAGAACAGAACTCACCTTCACATAGATAATGAGATGGATTTTCACTTGAGGCCACTATTTTAGGTCCCACCCATTTGTGAAACTGACTCAAATGTTCACTTTGATCCAAAGCCTTGGTTTAAAAAAAAAAATCAGCTCTTTTAGCCATGCACAGATGATAAAAGTTTCAGCTTGATTTGTTTCTCAAAGGCCACAGTTCTCCTGTGATGTTGGATCTGGTTTTCCTTTTCTGACCTCTTTGCCAGAAGTCAAAATATTTTATCACCAAGTTCCTAGGACAGTAATGATGGTAGTAATATTCAGAGCAAATTTTACAGGCTCCAAACTGCTTTTGCAGATGATCTGTCATAGTTTTTGCAATAATTTCCCCACAATGCCCACTCAAGAACATGGTGTGACAAGCTTTTTTTAAACCTGTAATTTATCTTGTGCAAAGTGCTATGAAGTGGCTGAGTGAGACCACATACACATGAAGAAGGGGTCATTCTTCACTGGAGCTCTATTTGCTATAAGTAATTGACAAACTATTTTTTGTTCTTTGAGTAGATGATTTTCATTGGTTTTCACTCCTTGAAAGTCACAAGAACCAAATATGTTCAAAAGTAAAGTCTGTGCAACCATTATAATATGAGGTTATTCATGGATAGACTTCAACTCACCTTGCACAAATAAAACCTGAGTATTTTCTGTTCTCACATAGTATTACAGCTTGTTGGATTAATTTTCTGACTGATTCAAACTCATGTATTTCTTTGAAATGCATTACAGATTTTCCTCCATTACCCACATTTCAAAATTATTTATGCTCTACCACTGCTGGCTCTCAAAGACATTGTTACAAGGAGAGAAATGCAGAATTATTGCAAAACATAGTTCCAGGAAAGCCCTTATGCTTGTCAGTTGATAACATATATTACACTTTCATATATTCATCTGGTAAGGATTTAGATAGCCCTGACTTAGACAAAGTATTGTGTCTTTTTTCCAAAAGTGCTTCAAATCCAAACTTTCATACATACTTCTGGTAGCTCTGTAATAATGAAGGGTCATCACAGGTTTCTGTTTCTAAGCCAAGTATGGGAGAGATTAGGCATGTTTGAATCACTTTAAGTTTACAGTCTGGTAAGTTCAGTGAGAACAGGTAACATGACCAATTCCATTCTATGATGGTAAAAGGGAAGCACCCTTGCTGTGTCTACTGCTCTTATACGTGGTTGACAGTGGTCTCAAGTATCCTTATACATCCAGTGCCAGAGGATGGACAGAGAACGGGCTTTGGCTCTGGACAGATTTGGGTTGAAATTCTTGGTTTGTCACACTGAAGCCCAATTTCCCCATCTTTTCAATGTAGTGTCGTTCAGTTTCAGTGAAATACTGTATATGAAGACCTAATGCATAGTGCTTGCCAAAAAAGGTATTGCTTAATAAATGGTAGATTTTTCTTTCCTGAGAATTCCCAAGGAAATTGTTAGTGTTAGCTCTAGGGTAAAGATGAGAAAGTCATGTATATGTGTGAGGGAACAGCATCGTGAACGGAAGAATGAGTGTTGAGTGGCACCTGCTGAGCTGGGTCACTGGCTTCTAGAAAGTACCATGCTCCCCCCTCCCCAACCAGGTATGAAATTTCCCTGTCTCTGGTCCCATGTTGGTAGTTATTGATAAATTCTATTGGTGTAACATGATAGCAGTCAATCTTCCCTTTTGTCAACCAGAAAAACAAAGTGTGAACTATGTTTCCATACCCAATGATATTTAAGCTTCAGATGAAAGGAATCAAACTGTAATAGCTCAATTCATAGAATTCGCTGTGGTGTGATGAGAATTCCCCTACTCTAGCAGGGACACTGATCTATCTCTCATTAGATCCAGGAAGCTCTGAAAATTGACATCTCATTATTGATCTTAAGGCTTAAAAGAAATCCTTTAATTTTCAAGGAAAAAAATACGTTATGAAAGTTTTAAGTTTTATTTGCAGCCTGTGGAGTCCTGGGTGTCCTCTTCCTTAGCCGTCAGCAGTTGATGCTCATTATTATGGAAAATTGCACTCATAAGTGCAGTGTGATGTGGTGTACTGGGATGGCATTCTGCATCAGTGTGGGTGAAATCGTTTTAAAAAAGAATTATTAAAGCACATTTTTTTGGATGTTCATTGTAAAGGGATGTAATACTTTACCTTTTAAATTAAAAGCACATTTTAGAAGAATAGAATATAAATTTCTGTCTTGATGGAATGTAATGTAAAAGAGAAGTTTTCTTTATTGTCTTGAGACCACTGACATATATAAACTTTTCAAATTGAATAATTTGGAAAGATAGATACAATAAAATGACAAATTGCCTTGCATTTTGCTATAGTGCAGGACTTCTTTATACCTTTAGTTCAATTTCAAAAACCAAGTCTTTTAAGACAACTTACACTGGATGGAAACTCTGGGTCACTTTTTTTTTGGTTTATTTTGTGGTACGCGGGCCTCTCACTGTTGTGGCCTCTCCCGTTGCGGAGCACAGGCTCAGCGGCCATGGCTCATGGGCCCAGCCGCTCCGCGGCATGTGGGATCTTCCCGGACCGGGGCACGAACCCGTGTCCCCTGCATCGGCAGGCGGACTCCCAACCACTGCGCCACCAGGGAAGCCCTCTGGGTCACTTTTTGTTTCATGGGTGAAGATCCTATATAGTAAGGATGTTTGTATTAGATAACAATTCTATCAAATATAGCTATCAAATGGTATTTAATTGTTAATACATATCTATGTCCCTTAATAGACTGTGCAGAGATTGCATATTATATATAGTTGTGTATTCTCAGCCCTAAATCGATATTAGGTATTTAATTAATATTCAGTTTAAATAAATATTATGTGCTATTAAAAGGTGCCATATATATTAATTAAGAAATCTTCATAATTAGGCAATATAAGCATTTTATTTGATCTATGCACTTAGGGGTGAATTAAGCTGAAATATTTGGTTGAAAAATTTAAAAAATAATATACAAAGTTTTTATTTAGATAACTTTAAATATGTTTTTAAATTCTCTGCTTAGTATTTTAGGAGTGAAATAAAGAAAGCTTGGTAAATATGGACTACCTGTAGAATATTCTGATAATGCTATCAGATAAGAATTAAAAATGTAGTGAGAAAACACAGTCTGGAAAGCAAATGTATGTACATCATGATTATAAATCTGAGTTCCTGATTTTTCTCTTCATTGGTTGTTTGGAGATTATATAGAAAATGTGAAAGATTATCTGTGGTCTATTTTTAAACAAGAAGCAGCTGTACCAAGTGAAAACTTAGAATACTAATTTCAGTTGGAAGCTGGCCCTGCCTAATTAGGAACATTTTCTGAGGTTTGAAACTTTTCTTCCAGTTTATGCTGTAATGAATAAGAAGAGCTATGATTTTTATTGAAAATTCTACTCTTTGTTGAAACAAACACACAAATGGGGTATTAGGCAGACAGGATTGATCTGGAACTTTCAGTTCTGATTTGATCCAGTTCTAATAAATACAGTCTGAAGGTCATTCATTAAAAGTTTTCTTACAGATCTTTAAGGTTTATTTCTTCATTCTTAAAGCACAAATTTATTAAACCAAATTAAAGTGGTGGGTCAGGTTATATTCTAGAAACAATAACACCCTAAATATTTTCTTTGTTTCATTTTATTTAAGGTCATTGTATAGGTGTTTTGTATTTTGGGAAAGATGGATTTCAAATTTTACATCAAATATATGGTACTTTGAATATACTGTGTGGGTTAATAGTAGCCCATTAATTTTGACAAATATAATAAGAATTAAAAGAATATTATCCTTATAGTTTCTTAAGATGATTTGCTGAAAAAAGATAGGAAGCATCAGGCTTGTGATATACACTTAATAAAACAGAAAATATTCTGTCTAACAGACCTGAGGAAGAATAACTATTGAACATTTAGTCTGTGTTACCAGTGCTTCTGTTTTCTGTGACCCCAGTGTTTACCAGTATATTTGAGGCTTCTAGTTACCTACTCAGTGACCATTTTCATCTTTTAAAATAGTAACAGATTCCAGGGCTTCCCTGGTGGCCCAGTGGTTAAGAATATGCCTGCCAATGCAGGGGACACGGGTTCGAGCCCTGGTCCGGGAAGATCCCACATGCTGTGGAGCAACTAAGCCCGTGCGCCACACCTACTGAGCCTGTGCTCTAGAGCCCACGAGCCACAACTGCTGAGCCCATGTGCCTACAGGCTGTGCTCCACAACGAGAGAAGCCACCGCAATGAGAAGGCCGAGCACAGCAACGAAGAGTAGTCCCTGCTCGCCGCAACTAGAGAAAGCCCGCGTGCAGCAACAAAGACCCAGCACAGCCAAAATAAATTTTAAAAATATATATAATAATAAAATAAAATAGTAACAGATTCCTGACTTTTCCAGGGAAGAATGTGCTCAGCTAAAATATCATGTTTCTCATCTTCCTCATAGCTAGAGGTGGCCAATTACATGCTAATAGAAGTTATTGGGTGATTCTAAGGCTTTTTAATAAAAAAAATCAGATAGCTGGAATATTTTGTTTTCCTCCTCACTAATAAGGAACAACCTGACATTATGTGCCTCCTGATATGATTTAATATGAAATACGCTAAATCGCCTTTGAGATTTTTTTGCCAAAAAAGTTTTCTTGAATCCAACCAAGTCTCTAGACCTACGTACAAAAAATGGAAGCCTTTTTTTTTTTTTTTCCTCGATACGCGGGCCTCTCACTGTTGTGGCCTCTCCCGTTGCGGAGCACAGGCTCCGGACGCGCAGGCTCAGCGGCCATGGCTCACGGGCCCAGCCGCTCGGCGGCATGTGGGATCTTCCCAGACCGGGGCAGGAACCTGTGTCTCCTGCATTGGCAGGCAGACTCTCAACCACTGCGCCACCAGGGAAGCCCAGCCATTATTTTTAAAAATGAAAAAGCTTCTCTTTCAGAAGGTAGAAAGTTTCGGAGAGTGAATGTTTTCCTCTGATCTTCATAATTAGAGCATGGTAGAGCCTGGATAGGAGGCTGGCCTGTATTCTTTGTGCTACTTGGAATTGCTATATCTGGATGGCAAAACTGTGGACTTGTTTTTATGTGATACAAGAATAAACGTCTATAAGGCACTATGTTTTGGAGTTTCCATTATATGAAATTGAAATGGATGTGAGCTGAAAGTTCAGGAATCTGAATCATAATTTATTTAAATCAGCAAAAATCATAATAACATTCTCTGCCACACAGACCAAACCCTGGTCTCTGTATCAATGAGGCAAAGCCATGGCAAGAATAGAGTCAGTGAATAAATCTACTCATACATATTTAAAACAGAACAGTCAAAAAATAGTGCAGGTTTGTATATTGATCACATAATCAAAAAACCTAAGGAGCATCACACAAAAATAAAATATAATGAGAAATAAGTAGCTACATATCCTTGAAAACATAAAATCTTAGAAATGTGAAAGAAACAAAAAGATCTTTAGTCTAACCTTCTCTTCCTACAAATGTGAAGACTATTTCCAGGAAGTGGAGTGACTTCCCCAAAGTTATACAGCTTGTTAGTAGCATAGTTGGGACTAAAGCTCAAGCCTTTGCATTCTCGACACTGTTCTCTTTCCACTACCAGGTGTAAACAAGGGAAGAAGTGAACAAATCCTCAAGGAGAAGAATCCACTTTAGAAGTTTCATTCAACAAGAGAAATAAAAAAGTATTATATGTACATTTTGAAAAAATAATATGAATTTTTTAGTTAAGGGTGTATGCAAAAACTTAAAAAATTTAATTTAAAATCTTTTATAATTTTATAATCAAAACTACAATGAAGCATCACCTCACATCAGTCAGAATGGCCATTGTTAAAAAGTCTACAAATATAAATGATGGAGAAAATGTGGAGAAAAAAGACCTCTCTTTCACTGTTGGTGTGAATGTATATTGATACAGCCACTATGGAGAACAGTATGGAGGGTCCTTAGAAAACTAAATATAGCATTACCATATGATACTGCAATCTCACTCATTGGCACATATCCAGAGAAAACTCTAATTCGGAAAGATATGTGGGCCCAAATGTTCATAGCAGCACTATTTACAATAGCCAAGACATGGAAGCAATCTAAGTGTCCATTGATAGGTTAATGGATGAAGAAGATACATATATGCAGTGAAATATTACTCAGCCATAAAAATGAATGAAATAATGTCATCTGCAGCAACATGGATGTACGTGGAAATTATCATACTAAGTGAAGTAAGTCAGAAAGAGAAAGACAAGTATCATATGATATCACTTTTATGTGGAATATAAAAAATGAAACAAATTAACTTATTAGCAAAACAAATAGACTCACAGACATAGAAAACAAACTTATGGTTACCAAAGAGGATCGGGGTAGGGGGGACAGAGAAATTAGGAGTTTGGGATTAACATATATACACACTACTATATATAATATAGATAAACAACAAGGACCTACTGTATAGCACAGGGAACTATACTCAATATCTTGTAATAACATATAGTGGGAAAGAATCTGAAAGAGAATATGTATATGTGTAACTGAATCACTTTGCTGTACCCTTGAAACTAACACAACATTGTAAATTAACTATACTTTGATAAGAAAATCATAAAAATCTTTTATAATTTAAATAATTTAAAATTCTTTTAATTTACATGCAAAGATTTCCTAAATGATTATTCCTTAACATTTTAAAATAGAATATCTAATGCTTAGGAGCTTAAGGTTTCGAATCAGAGACCTGGATTTGCATTCTTGCAAGTTCTCTCCCTAAACCCCAATCTCATCAATCAAACTAAAAAACAGGGCTTCCCTGGTGGCGCAGTGGTTGAGAGTCCGCCTGCCGATGCAGGGGACACGGGTTCATGCCCCGGTCTGGGAAGATCCCACATGCCGCGGAGCGGCTGGGCCTGTGAGCCATGGCTGCTGAGCCTGCGCGTCCGGAGCCTGTGCTTCGCAATGGGAGAGGCCACAACAATGAGAGGCCCACATAACGCAAAAAAAAAAAAAAGAAATACATGGGTGCTTTCATCCTTCATTTTCATATACAGTTGGCCCTCCATATCATCGGGTTCTGTATCTGTGGATTCAACCAACTGAGGATGGGAAATATTAAAAAAATTCCAGAAATTTCCAAAAACAAAACTTGACTTTGCCACGTGCAGGCAACTATTTACATAGCATTGGCATTGTATTAGGTATTATAAGTAATCTAGAGATGATTTAAAGTATATGGGAGGGTGTGCATATGTTATATGTAAATAAAATGGCCATTTTATATAAAGGACTTAAGCATGCCTGGATTTTGGCATCTGAAGGGGTCTGGAACCAATCCCTCTGCAGATACCGAGGGAAACTGTATTCTGTTTAGTACATTTGGAAATGTCAGAGTCAAGAGATTTATGTAGTCAAATGGCATCAATGTGAAGACAATCAACTTGTCAAAATTTTTATTTCAAACACTTTGGAAAAAATCTTCAGATGAAAGATGCTACATAAGTGCTGAATTTCAGGCCACGTGACACTGAAGAGTTAAATGTGAATATTACCTCTATGGACAGGGATCAGAACTTTATGCAAATAGTACTGTTTTGTCAATAGGAATATTCAGTGTAAATAAGGAAACAGGGAAAAATGTTATAGTTTAGTAGATTCTTTTTGGGGTAGGGCAGATTGCCATGTTACGTCTTTTCTATTTTTAACTGGAATGTGACAAGAGGTTTTTAATGTTTATACTAGTTCAATCCTAAATGGTTCTCTAGTCAGAATGGCCAACTGTGACAAATTATGCTCAATTACATGACTAGCCACCAGAGACTGAGCTAAATTGGATTTGTTATTGGAAGCCAGAGCCAGTGCCTTGGTAAGCCAAACTGTTCTTCAAATTTTTGACAGACTACCATGGCTTTATTTTTTGCTGTATTTTATGCTCTCTCTCTCTCTCTCTCTCTCTCTCTCTCTCTCTCTCTCTCTCTATATATATATATATATATATATATATATATATATACTTGTTTGCTCGTAGAATGATAAAAATAATGCACATAAGGATGTCATTAATTTCAATGTGAGCTTAGATGGTCTGGAATTTGATGTTTACTAATCCAGATCAATGCAGTGGCACTCCAGGAAACGTGTAATGAAACTAATACCAGTGAGTAAACCTGATGCCTAAAGCCGCTCCCCTTGGAGCATTGGTTCTTCCTGAGTATTATATTTGGCCCAAATCTGATGTGATCCTTCTCTACAATAAAAATTGAATGTGTGGCCAGAATATTTAAATATTTGACCTGTTGGCATTTGAGGGTAATTTCTAGGTACAAAGATAGAGTCACAGCCAAAACAGTGTTTTGATCTGGGCTGACTGTACTTTAAGTGGCTGGGGAAGGATGATTAAAAAGTTCCTTTCTGTTAAAGGACAATAGATCTGGTCATGAATTAACATATTATCCCTGATGCAATATGAAGATTGGAGAAGCTGAGTGGAGAGGGCACAGAGGATAGGAGAGTTGTAGATACAGATGGATCATTCCCAAACATGAGCCATGAGATAGAAGGCTCTTAAAGTGCATATTCTTTAACCTTCAGAAGAAACGATTTTTGTTTATATATGTGTGTTTGTTTTAACAAATGATCTTTGAAAAGGGGTTTTGGTGAAGCACCAGCTGAAAGTTCATAGTATCTCAGCAAGATTACCTTGCTGCTTTTCATACCCTATCTCTTGGTCCAGAATTTCTAGAGTTATTAATGTTGAGGAAGTCAAATATAATCTTTGATTCCAAATGTAAAATGATTAGCTTTGCAATGTATTGCTTTTGCCCTTAATGTTTTGTTTTTTGGGGAATGATGTTGGCAGCTGTACAACTCATTTAGAATCCTGGACCAAAAACTGCCACCTGGATTCTGGAGGACGGAGGGATGTGGGATGAGGACAAACAGTACTCGATCTCTGCAAGTTCTTGAGGAAGAATATTTCCATAATATGCCAGAACAAAAGACTAAGTTTAAATGAGTTGGATGGACTTTTGATTTATTACCTCTGTCTCTGCCAGCAAATTTGTTCTTCTATGTGGGAAACCTAGATGAGGCAGACTTGAAGGTAGGTTTCCATTGAATACAAAGTTCATCCAAATCTTGCTAGCTCTAAGAGAGAAGCCATTGTCTGGCTCTTTTCCTTTAGCTTTCTGCCGATTTACAATCCAGATTCTGTGATCCTTCTTTTCCTTCCCAGGTCTGAGATTTGAGTTTTGTGGATTTAAAGGTCATTGCTTGTTTATATAATCCTCTGTTATTTCTTAATACTTTTTATAGCAAAGATGTTTAAAATTATTAATTACTGAATTTCATATTTTTTAATTAGCTTAGCTTTGTATATTTTGTCAAAATATGACATTATTTAACTTGCTTTGAATTTTTTCTCACTTAAAATAGTTTTGTCTCATTTAAAAAGTATTACTAACGCAATATGTTTTTATACAAATTTTATAAATCATACAATTCTAAAGAAGAAAGGAAATATCCAAAATAAAATACCCAGAGATAAATCATGGTTTGATGTATTTTTAGATTTTTTTTTTCTTATTATTTATTACATACACACACATGCACAGACACATACATATATATTTGTTTCACACTAAAATAGAGATCATACTGCATAAGCAGGTGTCTTTTGTATCATAACATTTTCCCATTTTATATCATAAACAATATTGTATTATAAATATTATTCCACATTTTATTAATTATTTCTTGAAAACACAATATTTAGTTGCTGCATTTAAGTTTTAATTTACATTTTCCTCTAGAATCTAAGGCAGCACTGAATCAACTAAAAGAGCTAAAGTGAGTTTTCTATCAGTTCAACAACTTGTTACCACAGACACTTGTTGGCTATTTAATGATTCTATTCAGGTGCTTTGTGAGCCAATCCATAAATATTAATATTTCAAAGATATGCTAAATAATTAAGTAAGGGGTGTAGTTTCTAAGAGAACATTTGATGATTTATAAATTAATGCATGCACTATAACTGAATATACAGATTTGTGGATTTTTGATAAATGACTCCTTATTGGTTAAACTCATTCTTTGTGAAACAAATGTTTCCTGAATGCCAGGCACTATCTTATACACTAGA
The DNA here is from genome assembly GCF_025265405.1 of Mesoplodon densirostris. Classification (NCBI taxonomy): domain Eukaryota; kingdom Metazoa; phylum Chordata; class Mammalia; order Artiodactyla; family Ziphiidae; genus Mesoplodon; species Mesoplodon densirostris. The sequence goes on from NC_082672.1 coordinate 84,501,417, forward strand.
AATAAATCAGTGAGCAAATTCAATTTCCTACCCTCTTGAAGCATATATTCTAGTGGGAAACAAAATAAACAAGTAAAAATTAAGTATAGATGTTTATATCAGATAAACATAAGTGCTATAGAGGTAAATAAAGCAAAGTGAAAAGATTGCGAGTTAGTGGGGTACATATTGGGATGAGCCTATCTCATGTTGCTTGGTCACTGAAGACATTTCCAAAGGGATATTTGAGCAGAAGAGCTGGTGTGGTCTTTGTTAGCAAATATAGGCTTTCTCTCCCTTCATTAATCAGGTCTTTATCATATGGAGTAATTTTCCCAAGACAGCAATTGGCATATATTACTTTTAAAAATCAATCAAGCAAACAAATCCCCAAGTCTGCAGGGTCTCCTTAGTATCTGGGGGAGAAATAAACACCACATCCAGTGTGTGAGGTGCTCCGTATTCCGGTGCCTGCTTCTCTGCCAACCTCATCTCTCACCTGTTCCCAGTACGTAACTTCCACATCATACACACGGATTTATTTCTTGCTTATGAACATGCTATATTCCCTCCTCCGCATTACTTCCTTCTTCCTGTTGGGAATGTCTTCCTTTCCACTTTTCCAAGGTATCTATTTTTAAAGACTCAACTTCAACCCACTTTCTTAATTATTTATTGAAGTTGGATTTATGAATAATGATTTTCTTTGATGGTTATTCTAGAGACATTTAAGAAATCATTCTTTTAGCATTAGACAAACAAAAACTTTTCTAAATTGTTCATAACCTGTTTTCTTGCATTCTTAAACACTTAATAGTAAACACCATTTAATCAGTCTCAGTGATAACTATGACGATTTGTGCGTAAGCAGCACTCATATCTTTACTATTTATTTAGTAGTCAGTTTGTCTATCTATAAGTATCCTTTCACCTTCACTCCGTCTATTAATCAACCTGTGACCCATCCACTCATCCATTCTTCTCCACCCATCCATCTATCCATCCTTTCATGCATCTACCCATCCATCCACCCACCCATCCTTCCATCCGTCCATGCATCCTTCCTTCCATGCATCTATCTGTACATCCTTCCTTCTGTTTTTCATCTATTCATCCATTGACCCATCAGTTTACCCCTACACACAGACACCCTGCTTTGGATATAAAATATATCAAAAATAGCATCTATATTCTTTCTCCTCAACTATATTTTAACCTCAATATTACAGACCATAGGCCTCTGTGCGGTCTCAACTTCTAATTTTGTGAGAGGTTCATATAATAAATATTCAATAAATACTGGTAAAGGTTAAAACTCCCAATTGAAAAACATTACTGGAATGTTTGTGAAATGACCTTCTCTAGAGTATCTGTTTTTATCTAAATAGAGGAATTAGGTCCTGTTGGTATTCAGAGGAAAGAATAGAAGAACTTTTCCAGTTCTATGAGCCAATGGGTCTTACAGTAGCTGGTAAAAACAGTGCTAGCCACTACTTCTTTGTGCCCCTTTACGTCCATTTATAAAATAGGTATACCTTTCTTTCAACTTCTCCCTTCATAGGAAGATGAAGGGAAAAGATGAAAGGATATGTCTAAAATACCTATTAGCTCTTTAGAGTAGAATGAGCAAGTGCCATATCACCTATTCAGTCTCACAAGAAATGAGCTTTCAGAAGTCAGTGATTTTCAAATTATTTTCTGCAGAGCCTAAGGGTCCCATTTTTTGATGAATCTCCAAGGGCAACTAGGAGTGTGAGGTGGAGGTGCGTTGTGAACAGGCTACTCACTGCTGCTTCAACCAGGACAACCACACATCTGTTGTATGTACGCTTCTGCAAAAGTTCATCTCTGTAGAAATGCCTCAATTTCCTCTTCTGTTAAATGGGTATATATAATGGTTCACATCTCAGAAGAGTGTCATATGGATTCAGTGAATTTTTGTAGGGAAAATGCTTAGAACAGTATCTGGTATGTGGTGTTAGAAAATGGTTAGCAGTCATTACTATTACATTATTATTTGCACATCTTTACCTGATACTAAATCTCCTCAGCTTCACGTGCCTTCCGATGTTTGTCTGCTTGCCACTTGAAGGTAAGCCCTATAAGAACCAGGCGAGATTTTTTGACTTTTTGTTCAGTGATTGTCTCCAGTTCCTGGACCAGTATTGGCACATACTAGATACTTAATAAGTATTTGTTGAATGAATGAATCTTACTAAGTTTCCTCTCTCCTTTCTGGCTAGTTCTTCCTCTCTCCCTGCTCTCATACCTCTTCAGGTAGCCTTTTCACTTTGTGACTTGATATTTCTATTGTGATATAGGTGAGGCCCTTAAATATATTGGGCTGTTAGAATTGTATGTAAAATAAAAATAAATAGGTCGAGAGGGAAAGCCTATGCACTTGATCATAAACTTCATGGCAATAGAGATCCTTTTTGCTAATCATTTTATTCTCAGTGCTTGGCCGAGTGCATGGCCTACAGTATAAAACATAATTATTTTTGATGATTGAAAGAATGAATGTGTCAATAAATGAAATAAATTGTTACCCTTTTTGACTACTTAGAGTTGCGTTTTGGGGCTGTGTTCCCCAGAGGTTTAGTTTTAAGATAGAAAGTTACAGGTAGGGAAAATACTGAAACTATAAGATAACATTGTTATTTTACATATTCTGCTACACATTGTGACAAATCACCACAGAGAAAAGCTTACAGAACTTAGAATGTGTCTATTTTATTTCATCCTTCATTTTAAAGTTGTTATTCTAATTTATAGCTTAGATAAAAGTAAAGAAGATTAAGAATAGGTTACAGACGGGATTTCCCTGGTGGTCCAGTGGTTAGGTCTTGGAGCTTTCGCTGCACGGGCCCAGATTCTATCCCTGGTCAGGGAACTAAGATTCTGCAAGGCGCGTGGGGTGGCCACAAAAAAAAAAAAAAAAAAAAAAAAATAGGTTACAGAGTATGTAAAATGTTTGCTTTCAGAGCATCCTGAAAAGAAGAGAATTATAAAATGTATGTGTGAATCCATCTGTTTCTGCAAATTAAGTTGATTTGTCATCTTAAAATCAGAGTAATTGTTTCAATTTACAGGGTCCAAAGAGACACTAGTCATTCTCGGGCAAGTTTTCCACTTCACATGGGAGAGCCCAGGAATCTGCTAATTAGATACTTGACTCCTGCAGGCGCATCCTATTTCCAACTGTGTGAGGTTGTACAGTCCCCCAAGGTATTCACTCCCTGACTTCTTCAAGGCATCTTCAAAAAGCCGATGGGCTTTAGATCCTACAGAGATTCATGCCTACAGTAATGTGTTCTCCTCAGGAATAAAGGCCCATCCCGTACATGAAATAACATAATAAGCAATCCTGCCAAAGGGCTCAGTCCATTACTGGCAACTTTCAGTTTCCTTCAACAGTTTTCACTTAGGTAGGAAGATGGTTCCTGTGTCCCTAATCATAGCGATATTTCCTGAATTGTTTCTGAATATCTGGTCTGAAGGGGTCATGAGTAATTAAGCCTAATTTAAAAATTCATAATTAAGCCTAAAGAATATGATCCTGAATTGTCTGTGCTTAAAAGCATTCCCACCCGAGGGCTTCCCTGGTGGCGCTGTGGTTGAGAGTCCGCCTGCCGATGCAAGGGACGCAGGTTCGTGCCCCGGTCCGGGAAGATCCCACATGCCGTGGAGCAGCTGGGCCCGTGAGCCATGGCCGCTGAGCCAGCGCCGCGTCCGGAGCCTTTGCTCCGCAAGGGGAGAGACCACAACAGTGAGGGGCCCGCGTACAAAAAAAAAAAAAAAAAAGCATTCCCACCCAGGTTTCTGAAGAGGTGAAGCAAAATAATTACTTTTAAAATGTGGAATGCATAAGTGAATTTCAGTTCTCTGATAAAAGTTTTCTATACATATACAGATATATATAAGTATATTTACGGTGAAATGTAATAGTAAAGTTTATTCGTGAGAAAAATATAAGGAAACTTTTTATCTCGTTCTGCTTTGTCCAGGACATTTGTCCTCCATCAAAATAAAATTATTTAACAAAGACAGGGATCCTGAGAACACGATGTAAGAGAGGGATGCTGGGAACCCCCATCAGAGAGAGGGAACACCCTCAGGGGAAGAGATGCCAGGAACACCTGTCAGAGAGAGGGGTGCTGGGTGGGAACTCCCTCAGAGTGAGCAGCTCCCCCTCAGAGCACCAGGGCTGGCACTGCCTATCCATGGGGTGCTTATTCAGAAGTTTATGTTTACCAAGGGAAGATCCTGAGAGGTTTACAGCACCAAATGCTACAGATAGAAAGTATTATTTATTCTCGGAGAGGTTTAGGTGAGATGGATTTTTAATCTTATACTTAATTTAATTAAACTTCAGATTGTCTTTGGATAGCCAGGTTTTAAAAAAAAAAGTTATCTTGAGGGGTCAAGGTGCAATGGAAAGAATCAGGACTCCTAGATTTATATTTCTTTTCTTCCACTAATCAGCTTCCTGTTTCTAGTAAAATACTTAATTTCTCTTAGCCCTGGTTTTAGTAGAAATTATATCTTCCTTATATTTTTTATTTTTTTGTGGTACGCGGGCCTCTCACTGTTGTGGCCTCTCCCGTTGCAGAGCACAGGCTCCGGACGCGCAGGCTCAGGGGCCATGGCTCACGGGCCCAGTCGCTCCGCGGCATGTGGGATCTTCCCGGACCGGGGCACGAACCCACGTCACCTGCATCGGCAGGCGGACTCTCAACCACTGCGCCACCAGGGAAGCCCTGCTATAGTTTTTTGAGGAGGAGAAAATGAGAAAAATGCTTGTGACAATCCTTCCAAAATACTGTACAAATATAGCAATTATATTGGCAGGAAGGCATTGGAATATCCTCACCCTACTGACTGTTCAGGAAACTTCCAGTACAGGGTAACAACAATCCTTGTAAAAATGTCTGAACTGTTTGCTTCTGTCCCTGGAACTGCACTGACACCTCTCAGATACAAGTGCAGCAGGACACAGACAGAGGAGGTCTGAGGGTGGAGTGGCGGTTCAGTCAGTGGCTTTCCATTTCAGGGCGCAGAATCCTTTGTTCAAATGCCATCCTTTGAGGAAGTCAAATATATGATACGATATACAATAAGCTGAGTTGCTTTGGCTGGAGGGGAAGGTGGGCGTCCGGGTGCCCCAGTGCATCTCCTGCTGCCGTCAAAGTACTAACCTCAGTTTGAAAGCTGCCTCATTTGAGGAAAGGACCAGTGGTTAAGAAGCCACCCTGAGGGGCAAGTCGCAGTCCTGTGCCAGGGACAGGGTTCCACCTCCCTGGTCTGACAATAATCTGTGCTGAGCCAAGTGCAGGGTTCCCACTGTGTTTCCAGATATCAGATCTCAAAGCGCAAAATAAAATAACTCAGGACTGCCAGATTAAGCAAGGTTAATCCTTGCTTAATTAATTAGCTTTGTTTAATCTGGTGATTCTCAAACTTATGTGATGAAGAGATTCTTTTGGGAAGAAACATCTTTTAAAGAATGTTTTCAGGGCTTCCCTGGTGGCGCAGTGGTTGAGAGTCCGCCTGCCGATGCAGGGGGACGCGGGTTCGTGCCCCGGTCCGGGAAGATCCCACATTCCGCGGAGCGGCTGGGCCCGTGAGCCATGGCCCCTGAGCCTGCGCGTCCGGAGCCTGTGCTCCGCAACGGGAGAGGCCACAACAGTGAGAGGCCTGCGTACCGCAGGAAAAAAAAAAAAAAAAAAAAAAAAGAATGTTTTCAGAACATAGTCTGGCAGGTGGTTTCTTAATCCCTTCCAGAGGACTGGAGAGGGGGAAAGAGGGGTAGAGAGGTTGGCAGAGGGAAGAGAAACCAATGCTCACACGCTGTCCCCTGCTTGTGCCAGGACTGTCTTGGGCTAATCTAACTCCCCCCAAGACCCATTTTACAGGTAAGAACCTGGAAGCTCAGAAGATGTTGGGTTACTTGCCAAGGTCACAAAGCTAAAAAGTGGAGAGATTCAAACTCAGGTCTAATTCCAAAACACTGTTCTTTTCCCATTTTGATTCAGAAAAATCCCATGCCAAGAGCCAAGTTACACTGTTAAGAATGGCAACATCAGAACTGAACATTTCAGCCAGGAGTAGCTTAATTGTCCGGTCGGGTGGTTTCAGACTGTCCTGGAGGAGTCTCCTGGGGGGCCACGTGAGGGTGGAGGGCAGACCGGGGGGGGGGGGCACAGTCACGGCTGAGAGCAGCTCGGTTTATTCTCGGTAAGACAACGACTGAGAAAGGATTCTCCTGACTTACGGAAGTTTGAACACCCCTGATGTCAGTGGCTTTCTCTTTTACCCCAGGTGGCTATGGGGGCCCAGCAGGTGATTGACTGGCCAAGATGCAGAACTTTCCAGAGGCAGAGCCGGCTGTGGTGCCACCTGGGTTGCCAGGCTCTCTCACTTCAGTACCCTTTCCACTAGGATGGGCTGTTCACACTATACATCAGAAATTTAATCACTTTGAAGACCATTTTCTGAGGGCTGGCTAGGGACACCAAAATTAAGAGACTCCATTTTCTGGCTGAGGTGTGCAGTTCTACTAGTTTTGTTTCCTGGCAGCTGCTTTTGGAAGAGGGATCTTTTTTCCAGATTATGGCTAAAGATTTTCCCCCCTGAAGTGGCACTCTTCCTAAAGATGAACAAACAGCGATAATTGCTAATCATTTGGTGAGAGGTTAGATAACAGCTAAGGGCTAAATGTGTGTTTTCTCATGTTCTTCTCTTATGAAACATCCTGGAGGTAAATATTGTTACCCAAATTTTAGAGCCCGACTCTGCCAGCTTCCTGAGCTTGCCCCAAATCCGGAGGCTCGCAGGCTGGAGAGCTTGGACTCAATCCCAGAATCTGTCCTCAACACCTGGGCTTTTAGACACAGTGCTACATTGCCTAATTCTTTGTCCCATCAGGAAAGTGAATTCTCAGCAGACAACTCAACCAAAACCCTCTTAAATTTCTTTTAAGTTAAATACTGCAATACTGGAGTCTTAAAATACTTATTTCATTGTGGCTTAAACAATTTTTGAAAGAAAATCTGAACGAGTGGAGGAAAGACAGAGCAGATCCTTAGGTATGTGCTGGGATAATTAAGGGTCAACAGTTGTGAAAACCAAGTCCACGGGCCAGTGCAAATTGGCACATGGAACTTCTGTTTTGCCTGACTCATTACAGAAGCACCCATCTTACAAGAAGAGTAAAAACATGATAAATACTGAATAGCCAAATGAAATTCCAGCATTCTCCAGACATCAAGTACAATGTTTTCCTCCCTAATGACTGATTATGATATTTAATGCTCAGAATATTCTACATGACTTAAGCTAACCACGACTACTACCACCACAGTAATAAACCCTGGAAGGTAGACAAGATAATGAACGGATTGAGACTCTTGTATTTCAAAAAGTATCCAAGTGACATACCAGAGTTTTGTAAATTTCAGGCACTCTTTGCAATACATCATATGGAATACGTGTACAACACACATTAAAATAACACATGCTTGCTACCTACTGTCTCCCAGAAAAAATCGTATTTTTCGTATCACCATTCTTAATCTCATTGAAAATTTAGTAGTGTTTTCTCTTGAAGAAAGGACTGTAATACCCCAGTCTCTGTTTTCTAAACAATTGCATTGTTCTGAAAAATATATTTTTACCTAGAAATTGAGAAGACAAAGCATGATTGAATAAGTGGAGAAAGGTGAATGCATGTAATTCCCTTACCTGGAAATGATTAAACATGACATTAATTGATTTTGTCCTATTGAATATTCTACCTTTCCTTGACAAATACATAAATAATATACCATATTAATCACTGATCTAGTTGACCAAGACAGGAGAAGCAGCTGCCACCCACAGGTCATGACTTTGAGTCACTCATGAGGATTTTGGAAGAGATGGTGTTGGTGCTATACCTCTCTTAATGGCTGACTGTTCCAGTAAACCTGGCACAATGATTCAGCATAGATTAGATGCTAAATTCTCAGTTTGAGTGTGTAGTTTTCTTAGTAAGCTATTCCTTATACTCATCGAATACAATTATTTCGTGAAGTGCTGTTAAGGTTGCATCTGTTTCTGAAACTGTAGAAGGATGGAACTCTTTAATAGGCCAGATGACTTCAGACAAAATGTCCCCCAAACTATAATTTTGTAATCGGTGTGTTTCTTTACTGATTAAAACATGCCTACTCTGAACTGTTAGGAGATGGTTTTTAAACAAAATCAGGTTTGATTGAAATGCAACAGTTGAACGAATTCAGTATTTTATTAAGATGTATGAAAACAATACTCTGGAAAAGATTTTGTCATTGGCCAGAGGATCAAATCATCAGGTGCTCAGGTGTCTGGTTGCCATTCTGTTGTCCTTACAACAGGAGCTACGACACGTAGAGCAGAGTGACTCACTCATAGTAAGTGCCCTGGACACTAGTGATGGTGGCAGCATGACATCAGCTCCAAACAATCATCTCATGCCTTTCTCATTTCTGTAACATGTGTGACTGAAGATACAAATGATTTCCATAAAGAAATATACTACTTATGGGAGAGGTGAAACACGAATTTTGATTGATTACATATTCCTAAAGTATTACATAATCTGTTTCATTATCTCTAAAGTAGAACCAGATGAAAAAACAAAACTAGGCCTTTCCAGGGTGTGGAATGACAGAAACCCTCACACACTGCTGGTGTAAACTGGTGTAATCTCTTTGGAAGACTAGTTGGTAGTATCTATTAAAGCTTAAAATACACATACTCTATGGCCTGGCAATTTTACTGCTAGGTATTACCCAACTGAAGAGTGTATATGTGTGTGTGTGTGTGTGTGTGTGTGTGTGTGTATGTGTAAATACATTTCTTTTTTCTTTCTTTTCACCTAATGACACCTACTAGCGTAGCTCCAATGGGAAACTACCATAAGTAAGAATGATTGGGCTACAACTACACAGTAATATGGGTAAATATGAAACATAATATCGAATGGAAGAAGCCAGGCATAGAAGGAAGCATACTGTATTGTCACATTTATATAACATATAGAAATAGGCATAATGAATTTATAATGGTTACCCCCCTACCGGGGGGCAGGAGCAGGGATTTCAACTGAAGTAGTGACTGGCAGGGGGCCTCTGGGACTTTGTAATCCGAGCAGTGGTTTCATGAGTGTGTTTAATTAAGACAATTCAAGCTCTTTTCCTTATGTGTATCCCATTTTGAAGTTAAGAACAACAATGACAATGGCAACAAAAAAACAGGCTGTTACTGTGAACAAGTAGAAAACGTGTTCTCCTGTTGTTCGTGAATATTACAGGGTAAAGGTCATGACAATGACTCTGAAGTCTCCCAAACTTATTGTAATGAAAAAGAGAAGTTTAGTTTTACCAATCAGAAAACTAATTAGGTAATTATTTGACTATTCCCTGAGATTTGACCTGTATTATTTTCTGCCACCTTCTTTATTTGGGTGTTATGGCCCATTCAGATCTTGAGATCACTTAGAATAAAAAAGCGCTGGCCAGTAAGTGGAGCTGAGGTTTTTATCTGCATTCTGGAGGAAGTATGCAGTGTTCCAGCCTCAATGTAGACAGGGAGGAAAGTTAGCAGAATTCTGAAGATGAATGATCATGTGCTTCACATATTACTACTGTGTTCAGCTTCTCTCACTTCTGTCCCCCCACACCAGTGAGAACCCTGTTGGGCAATTACCAGTAAAACTCTCATAAATGAAACAAGAATCCAATCGCATAACTTTCCTGCTTGAAATCGTCCAATGTTTGCCTATGTTCAGGTCTCTACACACTACACACACTTTTTTTTTTTTTTTGCGGTACGCGGGCCTCCCACTGTTGTGGACTCTCCATTGCAGAGCACAGGCTCTGGACGCGCAGGCTCAGCGGCCATGGCTCATGGGCCCAGCTGCTCTGCGGCATGTGGGATCCTCCCAGACCAGGGCACGAACCCGTGTCCCCTGCATCGGCAGGCGGACTCTCAACCACTGCGCCACCAGGGAAGCCCTCTACCCACACTTTGACCACATTTCTCCCCTTCCTCCTTGTTCACTCCCTCTAGTCTTACTGGCACTCCTTTTTGGTCTCTTGAACCAAGCAAGCTATTCCTATCTCTAGGCCAATGCACCATGTGTTTTGTCCACTGGGAATGCTAGGTGACTAGGGCCTTCATTCCTAGTCACCTCCCCAGACTGTGTGTGTGACCTCAGTGTTGCAAGTAGCTGCCACCTCTCTGTGTCACTCTCATCTCTCATCTCCTGCACACTTAAAAAACTAGATAAAATTGTCTTCATTTTTCAATTTTTTTATTGTCTCCATCCTTCCACTCTCTACTTCTCCAATAGAACAAAGGTCAAGGAAACTATCTTTTGTGTCATGTTGTACCTCAAGGCCAAAATAGTTAGTACATGTAAAGGCTTAATACAAATTTGTTAAATGTATAGATACAGAATAATAAAAGTGGTGAGAGCAGAATGTTTCTTCTGTTTGTCCTTTTGGGTTTCTTCTATCAAAACAATTTGAATTTCTGAAGTTTTTAGACTCTTGGAAGCTTATAATATGTTAAATCCTGATGTGCTTAATTGTCTAGCGCCCATGTATCAAATATACCAGGTAGGGTTACTGTCTTTCCTTTAATTATACCCTTATTCATAGGAGGCAATGACAGGCTTCAAGCAAACGTAATCCCAGACTAAGAAATCCGTGTGTCATTAGCTGAGACCTAATGGGAATAGAAAAGCCATGAGCTATTATATAAACCCAGCCCGGGGTTAAGTCCTGGGGGAGAATGTTAGAACCCCATTAAAACTGGGGAAGTGTGGCTGATTGAAAAGATTTCTGTATTTCATAAAAGCATTCTACAAAATTTACCTCATTTCTCACTGAACGTTTCCTTAGAAGTGACTTAGACATTTAAAAATGCAGAGAATATAAATGCTATGGTCTTGCTGTCTTGGCTTTCTATCATGCTTTGCTTGTATTGACTGTGCAGCATCGATTTCCTGGATGACCAATTGCATTTTTGCTTTGGGTTTGCAAGTATTGATAAAATGCATCATTTTAAATGACCAGCTTACACAAAGCAATAGAGTGAGCCAGTGCTCAGTGGCCAGAATGAGGTGTTCTGCCTTCTTCTGTTTATGTAAGTTGTGTTTTCAAGTTAGAGTCACAGAACTCCTTGGGACTCTGCTCTGCTTATAATACCTTTAACGCAAATTTTTCATTGTGTCCAGGTGTTTACAGCCAAATACAGTAGTATATTGTTGGGTAATGCACAGGTGAAACACCATTGTCTGGGAGGTGAATGGCCATCTCTGTAGCGTGGGATGGTGGTGCTGGCCAATCTTAGGTGCTTAGAGATAAGCTTTTGGGCCAGGGAAATTCATGGTGTTCTGCTGTTTTTAGCATCACCTTGGACCACTCATGATTGTAGAGCTGATCATTCACAAGGAAAGAGGTCATTTTCAGGTTAGAATGTCCTTAGCAGAATGCTGCTTTCTCTGAGTGGGTGCTAAAGGAGGGGTGAATATAGGTTGGCCTCATGTCCCTTAATTGTCCTGTCCATACCACCATACATAGTTGAGTGGGAGTATCAGGGTTTCCTGAATGGTTGGCGTGAAAAACAGCTCTTATTTATCTGGTGAATTACTATGTGCCAGTCTCTGTTTTAAAAGTTTCATATCCACTAACTTACTTAATTATCAAAACAACCCTAAAATAAGTGTTATTATTATTCCAATTTTCCAGTTGAGGAAATGGAGGTAAAGCTAGTAACTCTTCCAAAGTTCTGGAAATTTTAAGAGTCCCCGAGGTCCAGGTCTCTAGTGTACATGCCTGTATAATAATTCCCCTGAGTATGAACAGAACTGGTGAATGTGATGGGGTATCACTGTCATTATATTACCTTAAATCTCAGAAGAGACTTTCCAAATATAATTAAGGGTCCTAATCAGCTGACTTTGAGTTCATAAAAAATGAAATGACCCTGGGTAGGCCTAACCTAATCAATTGAGCCCTTAAAAGAAGTCTGAGCTATTTAAGGCAGCAGAGATTATCCTGCTGGTCTGGAAGGAGCAAACTGCAATGTAGTGGTGAGGGCTCCATGGCAGGAAGTAACGAGTGGACTCTTGGAGCTGAAAGTTGCCCCCGCTTGACAACCAGCAAGAAAACAGGGAGCTTCATCCTCCAACTATAATAAACTGAATTTACCAACAACTACTTCGACTTGGAAAAGGATCCCATGTTCCAGAAAGGAATGCAGTCAGGCTTGTACATTGATTTCAGCCTGGGAGACCCTGAGGAAACTACCATGACATGAGCCACCATGTGCCTGGACTTCTGACCCACATAACTGTGAGATGACGAATGGGTGTTTGATGCAGCTAAGTTCGGGGTAATTTGCTGTGCAGCAATAGAAAATACTATCTATGATATTTGCCATAGTGTAGGGGAGTTGAGGTCTTCAAGCGACAGATTCTTGTAAATGGCCTGTTTCCTAATTATGCTTCTTGCTTCCTGCCTGGGCCTCTCTGTGAAAGTGCAGAGGAGTTTTGATCTCTGCTGTGCACCTTCCACCACTCCTCAGAGCCTCGGTGTCCTCATCCTCATCCCCATTATCTAACCCTAACCCTTTTTTCTCGGATGGCCGTTCATTCGCTGAAGTAGGAATGAATTGATTTACAATTGCTTCACTTCTAGACATTCTGATTTTTCTGTTTGGGGATAAGGCCCAGTCATTTTTTAAATGTGCCCAGATGATTTTATTTTGAAACATCCAGGTGATTTTATTGTGCAGCCGGAGTGGAGAACCAGTGGTCTAAAATCACATCCTGTGAAGCTTTAGAGGGACAGCCTGCAGTAACAATTGATATGCAAAGTCTTGTTCAGTGGGCCAGGGCTGGGGAGTGACCTGTGCTTCACCTCTGGTCCAGCAGCCTTTGATGGTCGCTGTTATGAGCTCCGCTCAGGGTAAGTTGAGTATACACACCTTAATTATTTCACTCATCCAGAAGATTCAGAGATACACAAAAATGAGACACTTCTGAAAAACATGCTCTAATTTCCTGAGACAGTATATTTTAAAACGTAAGGAGGGAGAACATATTTTCTTAACTATACGGTAAAGCGAAAGGCTGCCTCTCTACAACGCAATCAGTGCTCACGTTATTATGTAGTAATTGAGTCCCTTGCTTGGTAATTGTGCCCCTTGGGTTCCAGCTGAGTGATATGCCTCCTACAAGCCATTGCCTTTGCTACACAAGTACCTTGAAAGAAACATTAAAGTAATGCTTGCAATAATAATACGTGTAAATCATTGATTAAAATTGTTTTGTAGCAAAGATTCGTACTTCTCTCCATTCTGGGTGTGTTGTTTGGGTTGGGAGGGAAGTTGATTTTATTATTCCAGTTTGTACTATCATATATATTAATGCCTATCTCTGTGTGCTTTCATACATACATACTCTAAATATATATTTACCTTTATCATCCTGCTATGGATTAGCATAAGGTTTTGATTACCTTTCAATATTATTTGTGTCTTAACCATTGCTTAGAAAAGCAAGCCATATATTTGAAAGTCTGAAATTCACATATTAATTATGTGAGGCTTAGTAAATTGAAGGAACTGAAAAAATTTTTTTTCTTTCATATTTGAAATTTTAGCTTTTGAAGTCCTGCATCAGATGGGCCCTTTTCCCCTAACTGATAGAGAAATGTTTAGTTTATAATAAAATTAGTGTGAGGTATGTGTGTGTGTGTATTTCATTCAGGTTAGCTTTGTTTTAGGGGCTCTGTTATAAATTAGCTCCAGGAAGATGAAAAGCCAAGTGTGGTCTAGTTTTATTGAGTAAAGCCTAGGCTGTGAAATAAAGCCCAAGGATGTGGAGGTAAGAGAGCCAGCAGCTGTGAAGTGAGCTGCCAGATAGGGGTTGATAGAGATTGTCTTGTTGGGGCCAGTGCCCATCCTGAGAGCCTGATGAAAGTGAAGTAGGGAAAATAATGAAACACCAGTGAGAGGACACCTGAGTTACAGCTCTCAGTCAAAGTCACAAAATAAATTGAATTTTTGAAACAAGTACACTCTCCATCTTTAGGAATGGGGTTTGATGCATGTAAAGGATATTTGAATGGAAAATCTTAATGTCAAAGTACCTAAAAATATTTGTATCATTATTGGAGATGAAAAACCTTCAGGTGGTTTCAAACAGGACAGTAAAAGAGATGTGCTTGGCACATTTCAGGTACTTAAAGTAACTTTTGGACAAATAGATGAGCAATGTATGAGGCCTTATTACCATATTTTTTTCAGTTTTTGGTACGTTGAGAGGAATTGTGTTTAATAGTACAAAGGTTCTGTGTTTGGTAAAAAGCCAAAGACCAAAAATCTGATGTTTTGCAAAATTGTGTGCTAAAATTAACAGGACTTAATGGAGAAAATGGAGTGAGGGTGAGGGGTGACCACTCACACTAGTACAACTTTGTGACAAGAGCACTAACCAAATTAGCACTGATACCTTGGGAGACAAGACTACTCAGGCAGGCAGTTCAGTATAGCTAGAGGCTGTCCCAGAGGATCGTAAAATGTACAGAAAAAATCCAGTGGAAATTCTGGCAACTCCTTAATTAGCAAGAGTCTGGCAGGTAGATGAAAGTAGAGATCTAAAGCTCTGGGGTCCTTTGAAGGTGTGTTCTGTAGGGGGTGCAGACTGTCAAGGCGATAAGTTATAAGAGGCTAGGGTGCTCCTCTCTGGGGAGGTCTTATTTTAACTTTAGGAAAATGTTCCTGAAAGAAGTTCTGTGCCTGAACAGACAAGGGGTGAGGGCTTTATCCTTCACTGCTGAAGGTTTTATTTCTACTCCTGCTTTTCTGGTTCCCCTTGCCCAGAAGAAATTACATAAGTACTAGATTACTGACATATTATACTGACATTCCTCTTTCCCAATTGCGTATGAGCTAATTGATGTTGTAGAAACACATTCTATAGTAGAACAGGTTGTCTAGTGATTTGGAATTTTGTAAAGAAGGAATTGGACCCCAGACTACTAGATCTATGGGGATCTTAGTAACAATATAACAAGTCTTATTTTACAAGTTTGGAAGAAGAGAATTAGAGAAATTATATCTTTTGTGTAAGGGCCTATAGTAATTCGATATTTATCAAGTTAAAAAATTTAAAAAGCCATAACCCTTAGAGTTTGGTACAGTGTTTTAAGTCTATGGGAACTTAAAATGCTTCAAAAAAGAGACAAAAATGAAATTTCATCAATTAAAAATAAAAACAAATGCTCTTCCTTAACTTCAGCCATTCCTAAATTCCTCCATTCTCTTACTCAGGGGTTTCTCCTTGGCCTGCATTGAGATTAATGGTTGGTTATCAGTATCTAGTAGAGAATGCTGGTATCTGAGGCTGTTTGTGGCAGGGGGTGCTCATTGCTGAATTTCACACTGAGGGGAATGGGTGTCTCCACTGAACCATAGTGGAGTTGATGTAGAAAGAGAAACGGCATCCCATGAGTGAGATAAAGATTCCAGTTTCCCCTGGGATGACTCATCAGCTAAGGTGGTGTCTTGGTGCTATCAGTACTGACCCTCTGGCCACTGGCTCTCCATTGTTTTGATGGTATTGGCAGCTGTGCTTTGAGAGTCTCTCAGAAACCTGCTGTGCACAGGCTGAGGATCCGTAGCCTCAGGGAACCCTTTCAGTGGCCTGTGTTAAAGACAAGAGTTCAATTAGGACCTAAGGATATAAAGAGACACACACTTCCTGGGAAGTCACGCCTGAGGAATTCAAGAAGTTTTTTCTCAGAGTGGCCAATGGAGCTTGAAGTCATATTCATTTTATTGTTAAAAGTCAGTGACCTTATTTTGTACTCCAAGCTGAGGATGTGAGAGATTTGGGTTATACTGAGGATACTATGGAGGTTAAACACTGCATGCACTTCGGATTCAGAAACACCTTGACTCAAATTCTGTCTAAATTCTTCTAACCTAGAATTATTTAATGTCTCTGAGCCTCAGTTCACTCATTTGCATAAAAATAATAATAGTATCTATCTTAGTGGCTGTAATAAATAAATGAGTTCATTATTTAAATCAAGTGGCTTAATTATTGCAATATAGTAAATGTTTGATAAACAGTAGCTATTATTGTAAAGTTACAGACTTTCCTAGATATATTGAAGGCAATTTAAGAAAAGCAGGTGCAACTAACACGGTGCTCTGCATACAAATAATCATTTTAATGAAATAATTATGAGATGGGAACAACTGTGGGATGTAGAAGAGGATCCACATGTGAAACACAACTAGAATGATGGAGGAATAACAGCATCAAGCAGAAACATGGCATTGTTGGCATTTTAATGTAGGCCTTTTGAGACTTTTTGATGTCAACCATTTAATCAATTAGCCATTCTATCTACATATGTTTTTTATGCATCTTGCTATCTAAGCATTCCTCTCCCTTAGCTAAATGTCACATAATCTGTCTATGCAATAAATATGTATCTAAAACATCATACATTTTTATATCCTATTGGGGAAGTGGACCTCAAGCCATATATATTTTAGCCAGTGAATAAAGTGTGTCCAAATTGGGACACACACACACACACAGGGGAGAGAGAGAGAGAGAGTACTGGTTCTTTTTATCATGTGGATGTAGTATGGCACTCTCACCAACTGAAAAGAAAGAAAGTAGAAAAGGCATGGTTTCCATATGTGATGAACATTTTAACCTTTTGAAAGATCAATTCCTGTGATTGTGGTACTACTGGAACTGTACTTCCCTTCCTTGGGAATGCAGTATGAGTTTTAGAATTTACCTCATCCTTGTTGAAAGAGGGATGAGGAGACTCACAAAAAAAGAGAAGAGCTTTAACTCAAAAAAAACAGAAGAGCTTTAACTCAAAAATTTTCCTCGCAAAACCAATATGTTTGAAAGTTTTTTATATTTGTCACCTATTTTCACTTGTTGTGGATGGTCTGTTGATGTTTTTACCCATTATTCTATTGGAAAGTGCATTTTTATATTGAATTGTATGTGTTCTTTGTATATTAATGAGCATTATCCATCTGCCTGTCATATAGATTGCAAGTATTATTCCCAGATTGATGCATAGCTTTTATTTTGCTTTTGGGTATAAAAATATTAAACTTTTTAATACTATTATATGTTCTAGTGCTTTCCTTTGCAATTTTTGCCTTACAGTGTTACACTTAAAAAAGCTTTTCATTCTCATTCTCATTTCATCTTCATCTGTATTTCCTTCAGCGTTTCCATTTAGAAACAGGGGTAGTTCTCTGTTTCAAGTTAGCATTTACATTTCTTGATAACTTTGGTAGTTTTCTACATATAGGTCCCGTGATTTTGTTCTATTATTCCCAGGTATCTGTTCTTGTTTTGGGAATGGTAATTTATATCTGGGATTTAAAAAAATTGTTATTTCAGCTGTAAAAGAAAGGTATCTATATCTATGTATGCTTTTTAAATTGGCTATTTTAGTGAGCTATCTATTCAAATAATTTTTTTTTTTTGATCATCCTGGGCTTTCTCAAAGGACACTCTTTTCATATGTAAATATTGGGAACTTTGCTTTTTAATTTTTATTTCTTTTTTCTTTTTTTTTTTGATAGGAATTTTTAAAAAAGGGCAACAGCTTTTTTACTTGAGTTCTTTTATTTGACTAACCACCCTCTATGAGGAAATATTTTGAAATGGTTTTTATTGTAGGAAGGGCATTTGAGTTGTGCATTGTCTGAAGTCTTGAATATCCCAGAATATCTTTCTTTTGCCTTTGGACATCAATATCAACTTGGTTGGTAGTAGAATTTCAGGTCAGGACATTTTGCCCTCAAATTAATGTAGATCTAGCCTCAGTTCCTCTGCCATTATCTGTGCAGAGGCATCATAGGTCAGCCCAAGTTTGTTCTTTCTTGATCAGTAACATTAGTACACCAAAAGAAGTTAGTTTTTCTCATATCACCTGTGACACTAGCCATCTTCAGAACATTTGCCTTTGTCTCTTTAAGAAAGCAAGCCCTTAAGGAGCTCTTTGGAAGTAAAGACTATGGAAGGTGTCTATCTATGACAGCCCACTCATCTCCTCCTCATTTTTCGGCTTGTGATGTGGTTAAACTGTTCAGAGAACTGTGATGAATATAATGACCTACCGAGGCTTTATATTCCATGACCAGTAAGTGCTTTAAAATGATTTTCTAATTTATTTTGCTTCTGATATTGATTCCTTTCTCATGACACTATGCAAGGCTGCATATGCAAATATAATGAATTTTTGTCAGCTTTTTAATGAAGATTTTTAATAAGATTAAGAATCGAGAGATATTTGAGCTCTCTGATTAGGGCAAAGATCTTCCAGTGATTGTATTTCTATCAACCAAGATGTTGACTGCTTCTCTGGCTACCTTCTGGAGGGTGCACCAAACAGCATGGATTCACAGTTGCTCAGAATAATCCCTGAGTAAACTTCTCAGACCTGACCATCTGGAATATTACTAGGAAAATGCCAAATAAATGGGACAATTTTTACTACTTTATCTTTAAAACAATTACATTGCTAATACATAAACAGTATAAAAATATAATATCTTGTTAATAGACAATGTAAAACATTATCTTTTGTGATAATGTGGTTGGCGCATTATGATTATTTTTGTTTTTGCAGTGAGTCCACTAGTTCGTGTAATTCATACAGAGGGGTATCCAGATAGTGAAGCTGAATCCAGCCTCTGTACCCCGACACCAAATTAAATCTCAGAGACAGAGTCTGGGGTGAAGTAGAAAAGAATAGCTTTACTACTTTGCCAGGCAAAGGGGGCTACAGTGGGCTCATGCCCTCAAAACTGTGTGTCCTGACCTGGAGGGGATAGTGAGGAGTTTTATAGTAATGATTCAAAGACGGCATGATTAGCTCGTGGACATTCTTCTGATTGGTTGATGGTGAGGTAAGTGGGAGTTAACATCATCAACCTTCTGGTTCCAACAGGTCTGGGGTCTATGTGCTGGTGGGTAGCATACAGTTAACTTCTCCCACCTGCTGGGGGTTTCAGTACCTGCAAAACAGCATAAAGATATTGTTATGTGTATCCCTTGAGGTGGAACCAGGACCCCGCCCCAAGGCTGCGCTATTGTTTCTTGACTGCTCCTCCCTGGTCTCACGATCCCCTCCCTTCCCTAATTAGCATCTGTTTGAACCTGCCTGTTGGAACTCAGGGAAGGTCATGGAGGCTGAATGAAACCTATTTCCTGTAATCAAGAAGTGAGGGACACAGAAAAGCTTTTGTGCGCAGGAACCCCACAGGGTCCTGCTCCATTTCACTATCACCTTGAGTCCCAGAATTCATCCACACTGGAGGTAGTGAATGCTCATCTAGGGTTCTTGAAATCTGTCGAAACATGTCTCAAAATGATTCTTCTATGTTGTATCATTGCCTCATGCAGATGTTTTATCTAGAATCTTCTACATTTGTCATATTATTAAAAACAACTTATGTCAAATTCTTTTGGGCTGAGATTGAATATAAATTAACAGAATTCTGAAGCAACAGAGATTTATTTTGGATTGTGTTCACATGTTCTTGGTGCAAAGCATTGTATGTAAGTGTGTATGAAGGAATCACAAGGGATTCCTTTTCCTCAACAGCATGTACTACTTTAAGGTTGCAAGTTATGGGTCCATGAACCTTAGGCCTACAGAAATTCAATTTATTTTTCTCTCTTAATTACAATTATCACCACCAACATTATCTTCTTGGGTTCCTTTCTAAGAACTGCAGACAAATAGGACATAATTTCTTCAGGAACTCTCTTTCCGCTCACAAAAACTAAATATATAAGCCATTTCTGCCTTACAGGTTTCTCTGCTAAGTTCTGAGGAATTTGAAAGAGGAAAATGAAAATAACCACAATTCTAAGAAGTTGAACTAAGTTGTCCCTGTTTCTGCCTTCCTTTTTTGATTGAATGTGGATGTGTGCAGTCCCACTGGCTATCAAGATTATGTGAGATGATTGATTTTATTGATCCTCCCCTCCTACCTTCACTCTTGTTCTCTCTTGGGACTCTGTCCATCTCAGTAGATATCTTGCTGCATTGAAATAATAGATGTGAACTTGTGTTAACCAATTGCTTTCTAGAATCCTCTGGATAATTTACTTCTCAAGGGAAAATCACAAATAGGTGACTGCTGTATCTAAGCTCTTCTTGCTCTATATGGAGGAAATTCTCTTCCTGGTGGGAACTTTACAGCCATTCCAAGATATTCTATTCCTCAGAGGGAGGTTCAGATTTTCCCCTTCAGGGTCATTCTAATGATACGTTCATCATTACATCCTGTGCTAACATACACACACACACACACACACATACACACACACACACAGCCAGTACTTTCTTATTATTCTCTTACTAGGTCTGATTTTAGGGATTTGGAAAAGGGTCTCATCTGTGCTATTTAGCTCTCAGTATCCCCAGTTGCCTTAATGACTAAAGATCTATTATTGTATGCAGTAAAGAATTAACCTGGCACACATGAGAGGTTCAAATCCTGCATATTCCAAAGAAAGGCTTGGTATTTGCCAGGCTCCTGGAGGTAACCTCTAAGCTCTTGGAATAAAGACCTAAACAGAATGTCTTTGTTTATCTGGGAGCCTTGGACCACAGCTGATGGCCCATCCTCTCAGTGATAAGGATGTGATATATGGCAGGGCCCTTGAGCCACATGGTATCAGCTTGACCTTTGGCATTTAGCCACACCTACATGACTAACCCCCAGTGAAAACCCTGCATGCTCATGTGATCTTCCCTCGTTGGCAGTAGTTACTGTGTACTGTCACACAGCTTTACTGGGAAAATTAAGCACTGTCCACATAATTCCCCTGGGAGAGGACAACTAGAAGCTTGCACTTGATCTTTCCTGAACTCTGCCTTAAATGCCTTTTCTCATGGATAGTTTTTATTTATTTATTTATTTATTTATTTATTTATTTATTTTATTTATTTTTGGCTGAGTTGGGTCCTCGTTGCTGCTCGCAGGCTTTTCTCCAGTTGCAGCAAGCAGGAGCCACTCCTTGTTGTGGTGTGAGGGCTTCTCATTGTGGTGGCTTCTCCTGTTGTGGAGCACGGGCCCTACGCGTTCAGGCTTTATTAGTTGTGGCACACAGGCTCTAGAGCACAGGCTCAGCAGTTGTGGCGCACGGACCCAGTTGCTCCGCGGCACGTGGGATCCTCCCCGACCAGGGCCTGAACCTGGTCCCCTGCACTGGCAGGCGGACTCTCAACCACTGCGCCACCAGGGAAGCCCCCTCATGGATGGTTTTTAATCTGTGGATTTTTTTTTTTTCTGGAATAAACTAACCATGAAAATATAATGGCTTTGCTGAGTTCTCTGATTACTTCTAGTGAATTGTTGAACCTGAAGATGGTCTTGGGGAGTCCTTGTATGCATATGCAATTTATATATTTGGGATAGAAAATATCCTTCAGTGAAAAATTTGGGAGCTGGATGATGGTGAGATTTGCACAATGTATGAATGTACATAGTGCCACTGAACTGTACAATTAAATATGGTTAAAATAGTATGTTTTATATTATGTGACATTTACCACAATAAAAAAAATTTTTTTAAAGAAAATATCCTTTAAATTTTCTTTTCAAAAATACTTTTTAAATGAAAATGAAAAAATTCACTACTTTTTAAGTGAAAAGGAAAGAAATTCAGTGTTCTAAAGTTCACTATTACCATAATGTGAACTTTCCCACTGTGACTGGGTGAAGGAAAGCATTCACTTGCTCATTTAACAAATATTTATTGAGCACCTGTTCCAGGCTAGGATAGATGCTCTAGGTGAGATGCTGAGGACATTGCAAAGAACCAGAGAGAAAGGTTCTAGCTCTCATAAAGATTAGAAAAAGAAAAGTATATAAATAATAAGTACATAAATAAGGTAATTTTGGTTGTGTTAAGTACCATGGATGAAATTACTGTGATGATACGGAGAACACAAGGGGAAGTCCACTTTAAGTCAGAAATAGCTTCTCTGAGAAGACATTTTCAGTGATACCAGAAGCTTAGAATGACCTAGACATTTTAAGAGCACTGGGAACAACCAACTGCAAATGCTTTTTTTTTTTTTTTTTTTTTTTTAATGGTTTCAGTTTTTCACCATTGAGGATGTTGCTGGCTGTGGGTTTGTCATATATGGCCTTTATTATGTTGAGGAAAGTTCCCTCTATGCCTACTTTCTGCAGGGTTTTTATCATAAATGGGTGTTGAATTTTGTCGAAAGCTTTCAATGCATCTATTGAGATGATCATATGGTTTTTCTTCTTCATTTGTTAATATGGTGTATCACGTTGATTGATTTGCGTATATTGAAGAATCCTTGCATTCCTGGAATAAACCCCACTTGATCATGGAGTATGATCCTTTTAATGTGCTGTTGGATTCTGTTTGCTAGTATTTTGTTGAGGATTTTTGCATCTATGTTCATCAGTGATATTGGCCTGTAGTTTTCTTTCTTTGTGACATCCTTGTCTGGTTTTGGTATCAAGGTGATGGTGGCCTCGGAGAATGAGTTTGGGAGTGTTCCTCCCTCTGCTATATTTTGGAAGAGTTTGAGAAGGATAGGTGTTAGCTCTTTTCTAAATGCTTGATAGAATTCCCCTTTGAAGCCATCTGGTCCTGGGCTTTTGTTTGTTGGAAGATTCTTTACCACAGTTTCAATTTCAGTGCTTGTGATTGGTCTATTCATATTTTCTATTTCTTCCTGATTCAGTCTTGGCAGGTTGTGCATTTCTAAGAATTTGTCCATTTCTTCCACGTTGTCCATTTTATTGGCATAGAGTTGCTTGTAGTAATCTCTCATGATCCTTTGTATTTCTGCAGTGTCAGTTGTTACTTCTCCTTTTTCATTTCTAATTCTATTGATTTGAGTCTTCTCCCTGTTTTCCTTGATGAGTCTGGCTAATGGTTTATCAATTTTGTTTATCTTCTCAAAGAACCAGCTTTTAGTTTTATTGATCTTTGCTATCGTTTCCTTCATTTCTTTTTCATTTATTTCTGATCTGATTTTTATGATTTCTTTCCTTCTGCTAACTTTGGGATGTTTTTGTTCTTCTTTCTCTAATTGCTTTAGGTGCAAGGTTAGGTTGTTTATTCGAGATGTTTCCTGTTTCTTAAGGTAGGATTGTATTGCTATAAACTTCCCTCTTAGAACTGCTTTTGCTGCATCCCATATATTTTGGGTCGTCGTGTCTCCATTGTCATTTGTTTCTAGGTATTTTTTAATTTCCTTTTTGATTTCTTCAGTGATCACTTCGTTATTAAGTAGTGTATTGTTTAGCCTCCATGTGTTTGTATTTTTTACAGCTCTTTTCCTGTTATTGATATCTAGTCTCATAGCATTGTGGTTGGAACAGATACTTGATGCAATTTCAATTTTCTTAAATTTACCAAGGCTTGATTTGTGACCCAAGATATGATCTATCCTGGAGAATGTTCCATGAGCACTTGAGAAAAATGTGTATTCTGTTGTTTTTGGATGGAATGTCCTATAAATATCAATTAAGTCCATCTTGTTTAATGTATCATTTAAAGCTTGTGTTTCCTTATTTATTTTCATTTTGGATGACCTGTCCATTGGTGAAAGTGGGGTGTTAATGTCCCCTACTATGATTAAGTTACTGTCTTTTATGGCTGTTAGTATTTGCCTTATGTATTGAGGTGCTCCTATGTTGGGTGCATAAATATTTACAATTGTTATATCTTCTTCTTGGATTGATCCCTTGATCATTATGTAATGTCCTTCTTTGTCTCCTCTAATAGTCTTTATTTTAAAGTCTATTTTGTCTGATATGAGAATTGCTACTCCAGCTTTCTTTTGATTTCCATTTGCATGGAATATCTTTTTCCATCCCCTTACTTTCAGTCTGTATGTGTCTCTAGGTCTGAAGTGGGTCTCTTGTAGATAGCATATATATGGGTCTTGTTTTTGTATCCATTCAGCCAATCTGTGTCTTTTGGTGGGAGCATTTAGTCCATTTACATTTAAGGTAATTATCGATATGTATGTTCCTATTCCCATTTTCTTAATTGTTTTGGGTTCGTTATTGTAGGTCTTTCCTTCGTTGTGTTTCTTGCCTAGAGAAGTTCCTTTAGCATTTGTTGTAAAGCTGGTTTGGTGGTGCTGAACTCTCAGCTTTTGCTTGTCTGTAAAGGTTTTAATTTCTCCATCAAATCTGAATGAGATGCTTGTTGGGTAGAGTAATCTTTTTTTTTTTTTTTTTTTTGCGGTACGTGGGCCTCTCACTGTTGTGGTCTCTCCCATTGCAGAGCACAGGCTCCGGACGCGCAGGCTCAGCGGCCATGGCCCACGGGCCCAGCCGCTCCGCGGCATGTGGGATCCTCCCAGACCGGGGCACGAACCCGTGTCCCCTGCATCGGCAGGCGGACTCTCAACCACTGCGCCACCAGGGAAGCCCCTCTTTTTTTTTTTTTTTTTGAGGTATGCGGGCCTCTCACTGCTGTGGCCTCTCCCGTTGCGGAGCACAGGCTCCGGATGCACAGGCCCAGCGGCCATGGCTCACGAGCCCAGCCGCTCCGCGGCATATGGGTTCCTCCCAGACCGGGGCACGAACCTGTATCCCCTGCATCGGCAGGCGGACTCTTAACCACTGCGCCACCAGGGAGGCCCGGGTAGAGTAATCTTCATTGCAGGTTTTTCTCCTTCATCACTTTAATTATGTCCTGCCACTCCCTTCTGGCTTGTAGAGTTTCTGCTGAGAGATCAGCTCTTAACCTGATGGGGATTCCCTTGTGTGTTATTTGTTGTTTTTGCCTTGCTGCTTTTAATATGATTTCTTTGTGTTTAATTTTTGACAGTTTGATTAGTATGTGTCTTGGTGTATTTCTCCTTGGATTTATTCTGTATGGGACTCTCTGTGCCTCCTGGACTTGATTAACTATTTCCTTTCCCATATTAGGGAAGTTTTCAACTATAATCTCTTCAAATATTTTCTCAGTCCCTTTCTTTTTCTCTTCTTCTTCTGGAACCCCTATAATTCGAATGTTGGTGAGTTTAATGTTGTCCCAGAGGTCTCTGAGACTGTCCTCTGTTCTTTTCATTCTTTTTTCTTTATTTTGCTGTGCAGCAGTTATTTCCACTATTTTATCTTCCATCTCACTTATCTGTTCTTCTGCCTCAGTTATTCTGCTATTGATCCCATCTAGAGTATTTTTCATTTCATTTATTGTGTTTTTAATCGATGCTTGATTCATCTTTAGTTCTTCTAGGTCCTTGTTAACTGTTTCTTGCATTTTGTCTATTCTATTTCCAAGATTTTGGATCTGGGAAATAGAATCTTGGATCATCTTTACCATCATTATTCTGAATTCTTTTTCAGGTAGACTTCCTATTACCTCTTCATTTGTTAGGTCTGGTGGGTTTTTATCTTGCTCCTTCTCTTGCTGTGTGTTTTTCTGTCTTCTCATTTTGCTTATGTTACTGTGTTTGGGGTCTCCTTTTTACAGGCTGCAGGTTTGTAGTTCCCGTTGTTTTTGGTGTCTGTCCCCAGTGGCTAAGGTTGGTTTAGTGGTTTGTGTAGGCTTCCTGGTGGAGGGGACTAGTGCCTGTGTTCTGGTGGATGAGGCTGGATCTTGTCTTTCTGGTGGGCAGGTCCATGTCTGGTGATGTGTTTTGGGGTGTCTGCAGACTTTTTATGATTTTAGGCAGCCTCTCTGCTAATGGGCGGCGTTGTGTTCCTGTCTTGCTAGTTGTTTGGCATAGGGTGTCCAGCACTGTAGCTTGCTGGTCGTTGAGCGAAGCTGGGTGTTGGTGTTGAGATGGAGATCTCTGGAAGATTTTCGCCATTTGATATTATGTGGAGCTGGGAGGTCTCTTGTGGACCAGTATCCTGAAGTTGGCTCTCCCACCTCAGAGGCACAGCACTGACTCCTGGCTCCTCAATTTGGGATGATTTGTTGTCTATTCATGTATTCCACAGATGCAGGGTACATCTAGTTGATTGTGGAGCTTTAATCCACTGCTTCTGAGGCTGCTGGGCGAGATTTCCCTTTCTCTTCTTTGTTCTCACAGCTCCACAGTCCGAGGTTTAGATTTGGCCCCACCTCTGCGTGTAGGTCGCCGGAGGGCGTCTGCTCTTCGCTCAGACAGGACTTGCAAGTGCTTTAATATGGGATAGGACTTGCCCTGTTCCCAAACAAGAAGGGAGGCTAGTGTGGCTAGAATGTTCTGACAGGAGAAAAATGGTGTGAGACAAGATTAGAGAGGGAGCCGGGAACCTGGTCATGGAGCCCTCGTAGGTGAAAGAAGCTTGTCGTTTATTTGGAGAGCAACGGAAAGGCATTAAGAATGTAGATAGTTTTAAACTTCTACAGCTGCACTGAATGTTCGAGACCCCTTCAACTAAATATAACCCGTTATCCTGGGAGGGTTTCTCATAACGTGCCAAGGGATTTGGGAGGGGGACTGGTGTGAGCAGCTCCATCTCTCCATGCTGGCCTCTGTGAAACATCCTTTGTTTCCATCTGGTCCTTGGTCATGACTCATGCTGACTGCTTCTTTTAGTCCCTCACCTCAACCATAGGGACTCTATAGATGCCAATACTCCCTGCTCAGTCTGTGTCCTTTTTGGAGACACCGGACACATTTGGTTGCTCTCTTGGGGTAGTCTAGGGATGAGGTGAGCTCTTGGACATCTTCTAGTCCTCTTCTGTTTGGAGGCAGCCTCTTCCCCTCCCTTACTCCTAGACCATGCTGGGCTCACAAAACCGGGCTTTTGCAACTGTCTCAGGCTCTGTTCCAAGATAAGAACACAAGATCCCTTCTTATTCTCAGATTTCCCCAATATGCCCAGAGTTGTGTTTTTCCCTCCCTGGACTTAGCCTAGCAGTTGGGGAAAAGGCTTGGGGCCACCTCTCAATGTTCTCTGAGGCATTACATACATAACAAATTATCTGTTTACAGTACAAACTTTATGCCTTGAAAGCTTTGAAACTCAAAATGTTTCTGTTTTTTCAAAACAAATGCCTCTGCCAAGAGTTTCCAAATCCTCATTTCCTTGATGTCATTCTTCCCTGGAGGCAATAGGCATAAAATATCCTAGCAGCTGCCTCAGTTAGGATGTTATAGAAAATAGGGAAAAAGCCACTTTGGTAAATCAAAAATAATGGCTAGCTTGCTAATGTCAGGAATCTATCTAAATATTTCTCATGGATTCACTCACCTAATGTTCAGAATAATCCTGTGAGGGAAGTACTGTGAATATCCCTACTTTATAGATGAGGAAACGGAAATGGAGGCATGGAAAAGTAAACGAAGCTGCTGATGGTCACACAGCTAGAAAATGACAGATCTGGAGTTCAAACCCAGGGAGTGGCATAACCTGATTTACATTTTAAAGTTTTTATTTTTACTGCTGAGTGAGGAGAGCATTACAGAGGAGCAAAAGTAGAAGCATGTAACCTGGTAAAGACTGTTTTAATAGAATAGTCAAAAGTACTGGCTGAGTGTGTATGTGGATGTCGAGGCATGGCATACTGGAGGAGGACGATTCCTTTGTAGATGGTCCGATGAAGGTGGAAATGAGGAAGTCAGATTTACTAGTTCACGATTTGATATGGACAGATTTCTAATGACAACCAGTACACACACATTTGACAGTTAAATGGGAGACCCCAAGTTAAAAAATAATGTCTTACACAAATGAACTTATCTGAGAAACAGAAACAGACTCAGACATAAGAGAACAGACCTGTGGTTGCCATGGGGCAAGGGTGGGGGAGAGATGGAGTGAGAGTTTGGGGTTAGCAGATGGGAACAATGATATATAGAATGGATAACAAGGTCCTACTGTAGAGCACGGGGAACTCTATTCAATATCCTGAGATAAACCATAATGGAAGAGAATATGCAAAAGAATGTATATATATGTCTAGCTGAATCACTTTGCTGTACAGCAGAAATTAATGCAAAATTGTAAATCAACTATACTTCAAAAAAATAAATTAAAAAAAAAAGTCTTAATTTGATCAAATTGTCACTGGGTGGACGTGCGTTGTAACAAAATAGCTTCAACCGAGGAGGTCAACGGAAGGCTGGACCAGCAGTCTTGGTTCCATGATAGTAAGCAAAGAATTGCAAACTACCACGTTAAGCTTAAGAACCAAGCAAAGTTTATTTAAGCATAGGTACACACTCAGAGGGGGAGAGAGAGACAGAGAGAGAGAGAGAGAGGGAGAGATGGGGCTGTTTCTGAGAGCAGGTTGTTTCAGCGAAGTGAAGCAAGCCCAAGGCAAAGTTTATGGAAGCAAATGTACACTCTCAGAGAGATACCTGGGCTGTTTCTGCGAATTGAAAGCAGCACTCCTCTACAGGCTTAAGGGCGCTTTTAAGGAGCATTTTTCAGGGAGGCGGGGGTGAGTGACAGGGGATCATTATTTATTTGATTGACAGCCCCTAGGTATGGAACAAGTTTACAGCTGCGCATGCTCTCACCCGTGAATCCCTAAGAAACGCCACTGCAGGGGGCGCAGGGGGAAGCAAACCATATGTAGATTTTATTATAATGATAGTATAATGAGTTTGGGTTTACTCTAGATTATACACCTGTCTAGTCTGGGCATGTGCAGCCCAGGGAAGTCCCTTCGTGTTACTGTGCCCCTCGTTACCAGGATAAGCTGCCCACCACACAACCATAGTTTCGCCCACTCTGGGTGGAGTCAGGGGAGAGTCCCCGCCACTGTCACCTCCTTGCTGCTAATGTCTGGAGGGTCCCCAGATGGCTGGGTGTGTGACTCGATTTCTTCTTGTTTTTTTTTTTTTTTCACCACTGTCCCCTTCTTGCTGCTAATGTCTAACTACCTAACAAAATTATTAGCAAATATAGCTTCTTGTTGTTCATTAAATTCAGAATATCTGGAATGCTCAAAATGGTTCTGCCAAATTTTTCTCGGTTTCCTTTGGTATTGCCCTTCTATCTGGTTAGATTCTTCTTTGATCTTTATGTAGGAAATTGTATTTTCAGTAGTTGGGGAATACTGTGTGGTGTCCCCAAAGAACTTGGGATGAAGCATAGGGGTGTATTTTCTGACAGTTAAAATAAGAAACCACTACATAATGGGGGAGAGAGTACATTTGTTCCTCAAGGTATATTCCCAAACCCAGCATCTGTCAGACAGAGAAGACTCTCAGCATATACTTATGAAAAACATGAATGAATGAAAGGCATTTTATTGAGATATAATAGTCCTTAATCATATATGATTTAACTATATAAATGAAAAAAAATTCTAAAGAAGAAATGTACCTATCAGAACTGTGGATGTGGAAAAAGTTTGGGTGAGGTGGGGGGACACATTTGTTGCCTTAAAAACTCAGTGAAAGAATCAGGGTGATAAACATTAGCAGTGCAGCCTGAGGCACTCTTCAGAGAACTTGCTCTCCTGGCCTATTGTGTCTCAGGAGATGTCATACAGGCAATGGAAGAGGCCCCAGGCTGTTCAAGATCATAAAATATTTGAGTAATATAATTAACTACCCTCAGTCTGAATCTAGACTAACCAAGTCCATTTTTGAATATTTTGACTATCTTGGTTTTTCATGCACATGCTACAGTAAAGAGACAAACTGGCAGGAAGACGCAGGCTTCCAACCCTCCTGACAATATTTATTATTATATTCTAATAAAGTAGCATTCTGAGTTTATCATGCCTTCCTGAGCTTTGCATCCATGAGTCCTTCTCTAAAGAATGGATGCAGGAGGCTAACCAGACAGGTTCTTGGGCTGAAAGGATGATAATAAAAGACCTTGGTTTATGTTAAATACATCACGTAAGCTGTTACATCCTGTAAGCTGTTAGGACTTTGATAGAATATAGAATATACCCCGGGTGGTTCAAGTGGAGAGACTTAATTAAGGGACTCCCCACCCAGGTGTGGGTCACAGTTAAGAGAATGAGCAGGGGCTGGTGAGGTACCCACAGAGAGCAAAAGGAAACGTCTGCCTCACCCTTAGGGCCAACAGGACAAGGAAGGAAAGTGGAGTTATTGGGGTCCAATGAAAGCTAGAACCATGGAGGAGAGGAGACCCAGTGGGAGCTGTAGTCATGGAGGAAAGTGGGTATTTTAAGAGGTTGGCTTCTAGAGCAGAGAACAACAGGGCAGAGTACCACAGCCTCTATCCCCTCTGGCCCTCCGACTTGCTCATCATTTCCCTTGGCCTGAATGAAGCTGGCCAGCAAAAGGGTCCAGGAGATGCCATCTGAAATTAGTCTCTCAAGCCACAGAGCAGGCAATGAAGGGGAGATGGGTGAGACGGGGTGGGTGTGATGGGGGAGGCAAGAGGAGAAGCAGCAGCATGACCACTGAGAGAGCCACCTGGACATGAGAGGCAGCCCAGGTGGACAATTATCTGTCTTTTTTTTTTTTTTTAAACAGAGATTTAATTAATTAATTAATTAATTTTTTTGCTGTGTTGGGTCTTCGTTTCTGTGCGAGGGCTTTCTCTAGTTGCGGCGAGCGGGGGCCACCCTTCATCGCGGTGCGCAGGCCTCTCACTATCTCAGCCTCTCTTTCTGCGGAGCACAGGCTCCAGATGCGCAGGCTCAGTAGTTGTGGGTCACGGGTCTAGTTGCTCCGTGACATGTGGGATCCTCCCAGACCAGGGCTCGAACCCGTGTCCCCTGCATTAGCAGGCAGATTCTCAACCACTGCACCACCAGGGAAGCCCTATCTGTCTTTTTATAATCAGAATTTATGAGTTTGTTTTCTCATATAATTTTGATAGGACCAATGAAATGTTAATTTGCGTATAATTGTGATGTATCAAAATTCTTAGTTCTGACCATTTCAGAAAGGTTCTTATTCTGAGAGCAGCAGTTGGGCTCTTTGAAAGTTCCAGGGTTCCACTGAATTCAAAACAGACTGATTTTCTTGGATATTTGTTGCTCTTTGAGGTGCTTCAGGCAGAAGGTCAAAAAGTGAAGACTTCACATTGTCCATGCGGTATACAAAAACATAAACTCCTGCACACAAAGATGTATGTATTAATAGAATATTTAGAACAAAATAATGTGTCTTGCCCATTTTTGAGATTTATTATTATTCAGGAAATGTAAAGCCATCCTTGTTGAAAAGCTGGTCAAGAGAAAATCAGTTGGCCTTTCACGCATGGATAACATGTACCTGCTTGCTTTCTATGGAATGTTTAAAGGTCAGTGATAACTTTACCATATCAGTAGCATTCACAGAACTTCACACGAGTTCTATATCCATTTCTGAATTTCAGAATTTAAAGGAATGTAGAAAAGAATTACACAAAGTTCATCCTCAACATTTTTTTTTTTTTTTTCCGGTACTCGGGCCTCTCACTGTTGTGGCCTCTCCCGTTGCGGAGCGCAGGCTCTGGATGCGCAGGCTCAGCGGCCATGGCTCACGGGCCCAGCCGCTCTGCGGCATGTGGGGTCTTCCTGGACTGGGGCATGAACCCGTGTCCCCTGCATCGGCAGGCGGAATCTCAACCACTGCGCCACCAGGGAAGCTCCATCCTCAACTTTTTCCTCTAAACTCATAAATCAGAAATAAAAAGATGACCAAAATGAAGAACAAAAACACTAACTTTTTGAATTTTCACATACAAATAAAATAATGATTTAGAAGTAATTTGAGGACTCCCCTGTGGTGCAGTGGTGAAGAATCTGCCTGCCAATGCAGGGGACGCAGGTTCAAGCCCTGGTCCAGGAAGATCCCACATGCCACGGAGCAACTAAGCCCATGCACCACAACTACTGAGCCCGCGCGCCACAACTTCTGAAGCCCGTGCACCTAGAGCCTGTGCTCCACAACAAAAGAAGCCACCGCAATAAGAAGCCCTCGCTTGCTGCAACTAGAGAAAGCCCACACACAGCAACGAAGACCCAACACAGCCAAAAATAAATTTAAAAAAGAAAAAGTAATTTGAGACTAAGTACCAGACAAATATGAGCATTGACATTTACAGTGTTACATAAAATACAGGCTATGGTTCTTATCTGTAAGTAACAGAGATTGACACATAGAGAAGTTTGAATGGAGATTGGGAAACTCACAGAATTTCTGAGAATACTGGAGAAACAGTCTTGGGAAACAGGCAGGAATGAAGAAGAGGCCAGGCCACCAGGGCCAGTCTTATGACACAGGACCCTGCTGCTGGTACTTCTGAACACTGGACACCAGAGCTGACAAGACCTCCCGTGGACACTGGTAACAGCCATGGCCCCAGTGCCACTTGCCATTCAAGGATGGAATCCCTCCTGTATCACTAGTGGCTGCATCACTCTCCCAGTCTATGTTACAAGCCTATATGCTATCGGGAAGGGGTTTAAGGTTAAGAGGATCTGACTTTTTTTGCTTCTTTGCGGAAAGATAGATACACTCTACTTCTGTTAAGATTCATACGTTTGAGAATTCCACAGACAAGCCAGATTATTTAGATGCTGGGTGACCAAACCAAGACAAAAACCCAAACAATCCTTAGTCATGGTTAACATAGATACAAAGAGTCTAGTATTATCTCTATTACAAACACAGTAAGTTTGAGGGGGATTCAAGATGCAGCACAAAAGATTTAGACCAGATCAAAAGAAAAGTTACCTGATTAGGAAATGTTAAACATGACTTACCAAGGTGATTATGGTGTCTCCTTTCCGGATATCTTTTAAAATAAGGTCCTCATTTGATTGGAGAGATGTAAATGTTTGTTCTATATTATCTCTTTGAATTTTCAATATTTGATTTAATTCATCCTTATTTTGAAAGTTGTATTATTAAATGAGGGGAGAGATTGTTAGAATAAACACAAAGAATACAAAAAATAAGACTTGATAAATGGAAAAGGGCAGAGTCAGAGCAGGATCTAATGAGTTGTTTAAGATCTCTTTTTATGCTTCTTAGCAGAAATATCCCAAAGATTCATGTGAGGTAGAGTAATACTGTAAATCCTCTAGATGTTTTAAAAATGTAAATGTATTTCTCTAAAAATAAACAACAAAAAGATGCCATTAAATCTTAACAATCTAGTTTGAATTTACTCTGAAATTAGCTTCAAGGTGACCTATCTCCTAGATTCTTAAAAGAAATTGAGAATGACAGTCAGGGCCCTGTTGAGGAATTTTACTGAGTGTTTCTAAAAGAGATGGCATTTTAGATGAATTCTACAGGTGCTTATTAAATCACTTTTACATTGAAACCACCAGAGTCACATGTAAAAGATGGAGATGACACCATTTCTGTTTTGCAGAGGCTTTTACTCCAGTAGAGTCAGTGATGTTAGACTGATGCAAAGCAGAAAGGCAAGGTACCAAATAGAGAAGTTCCAAACTACAGAAGGCTAGAGAAAGGAGGTGTGCATTCTTCTATGGGAGATAAGATCAGGTTGCTTTTGAACTAGGCTTTGGGAGAGAAAAATAATTATAATTCAAAGAAAGTGAGGAGACATGCCATATAGGGATGGGAGCAAATTTTCAAGATGAGATGAATATGTTTTGCCTGTTCAAGAAACAGCAGGTAAAGTTGCAGCGGAAGAGTATAGGATTTGCAGAGGAATGGAGTTGAAGGGCTAAAAAGATGGGCTGACATCATATATTACGGTAAAGAATCTGGTTTTTGTCTTACACTGTCTGGAACTCTCCTGTGCCTCTCCCACAAGTATTCTTTGTCAGCAGGATCTCCATTTTTTCTCATTATTGGGCACCCCAGGGGTTGAATGTCTAAGCCAATCACAGTAATTCCTTCCCCCTTTGCAGTGATTGGATTAAGTGTGGAAATGGGATAAAACCTCAGTCAGAGATGTAATGGGATGTATATTGGGGGCCTCTGGTAAAGGAACCCAAGACTGTAAGTTGATCCTTCCAGCCTCTGGATGTTGTCTGGGGTTGTGTTGCTTGGGAAAGTAGCAATTAATGTGGGTCCATGTAGAGTTCTCTCTACACTGAGATACTGAAGTAGCCAACCTTGGAGCCCCCTACTTGGGCATTTATTGTTATGAGAGATGAGGAATTTTACTTCTTGGGGCAGCATTTTTTTCTCTTGATATTTCATTATTTGTAGTGAAAGCATCTATAGTGATATATCTCTCTTGCTATGACCCAATATTGCATTCTCTTTGGGACATTTGGAATTAAAGTAGCTCACTTTTTCATCTGTCACTCTACGTAGGAAGCTTTTTCTTGTTTATCAGAATTACTTTTATAATTAAAACCTTTTTTATTTAGGAACAAGTTCACTCTTTGAAGTTCTGTTAAACATTTATTCAGTTGCTATATCCAAGAGTAGATAGAATAGAAGAATACGGAAAAAAGTCCAATGGTTAAAAATGTCAAATATATTCATATGTTAGAGTGTGCTTTTATTGTTTATTGAATAATATGAATTTTTCAGCAGAAACGTGAATATTGGTACTTTCTGCATTACTTGGGAGAATGACAGTCATCTTTATTAGCCTTCTCACTTGAAGAAAACAAACTTTTGGCAAAGTTTTCCTGCAAGAGATTATTCTCCTGACTCCAGGGAGCCTTTGAGATCTGTGCTGTGGGTCAGGAAACTGAACCAGGCAACAAAGACTCCTTTGGAACCTAAATTCGATTGTTGAGATTCTGCCAACTTAGGCTTTACTCTTTTTTCTTTACTCTTGATGATTCTTTCATTCTCCTTTGTTTTGAGCAGGCAGTACTGGAATTTCACATATTCTGATCTTCCCACTCAGTGCCAGATCTTTTCCTCTGATCAATGTGTTAATTTATAATTAGAATTGCCCTATGTAACTTGAACGTGCCTTCATCTGATCAAGTAAAGTCTGGCGGTTGGTTCAAAGGCACCAGCTCCTTCACTTCCATGGGTATTTAAGGCTGGGGGTGTGTGTGGTAAACTTTCTGGGAGTCCAAACTGAGTTGGAACCCAAAACTTCATGCACAGTAATGTATTTATTCAGTCGTAACTTCATGAGTTTCTGAATGCCTAATTTCCCCACTTACTCAAATAATGAACATTATTTGAAATACCTCATTTAAATATTGATATAAAGACATAGGGGCTGAGTTGTATTTTGAAGCCTTTATTTATGCAAAACTTCCCATAAAAAGAGTTGTTAATTTCCTTTTTTGATAAGACGCTCTTTTTTTTCTATTTTAAGCATGATTTACATCTATTTAGAAATTTGGAAAATAATGAGATAATGCAAAAAAAGAAAGTTGTACCAAATCACATCAGGGAGGGCAATTGCTTTTGATCAATGAGACATTTTATTTATTTTTTCTATGTGTGTTTATAAGTGTGCATAGGATGTCTGTGTGTTTACACACACACACATACACATATATAAATGCATTGTATATAGATAAATTCATACTGGTGTTGATTGTACTCACTGGATTTTTAGGTAACTTTATGTTGATTTAATTTTAAACTTACATGTAAGTTGCTAGATTAGTACAAAGAACTTCAGTATGCTCTTTACTCAGGTTCAACAATTGTTTATATTTTCCCCATTTGTGCACAGAGTTTTATCTGTTTTATTTAGCAAATATAACACAGCTTCTGGTATTTACTAAATATATTGTATCATTCTAATGATAATGGTGATGATGTTGATAATAATGATAATGATTGCTAAATACTTTTTGGACACTTTTATGTGCCAGGCACTGTTCTAAGTGCTTTACATGTATTATCTCACTTAATCTTCAAATATGTCTAGAAAATATGCATTATTATTGCCCTATGTTTGAGGAACAGAAAGCAGAACACAAAGAAGTGAAGTGACAGAGAAATGGCAGATGAAGAAGCAAGCAGCTGGTTAAGGAAAAACCTCAACCCTCATAACAGAGGTGCCAAAGGTAGACTAAGATTCTCAGTGAGTCTGAATAAGACAGTTCATTACTCAAGGCACAGCAAACAACAGGAGCATTAGCATGATAACTCAATGGCTTGGATGAGAGCTCTACGCGCAATAATTTGCAACTTATCTCAGGAACCTGGGGCTAAGGGCTCAGCATCTTTTGTAGTAGGCAATAAACAAGCCCCACCTGAGCAGTCTCATGGTTTCATGCTGTGGTCGCCTTGACCTACTTTACTGCCCATGTGTCTAGATTCCCAAACAGCCTCAGGGAAGAGGAGGTTAGACTTGTAACTGAGCTCACTGAGAAAGGATGTACCAGAAGGTGCTCAACACCCACAGCCAACTACTTTTTCCAGCCGATTTGTATTCAAATGAATTAAATCCACATAACTGATTATATTATATCTCTCATCTCATTTTATAGGTATTATTCAACTAATTCTATGGTTTGGGCCATAAAGGGTGTTTCTATTTTTTTCTTAACCAAAGACATAAAGCTATGATAAACATCTTTCACACAAATATTTGCCCACTTCTCTAGTTATCTACTTTAAGTAAATTTCTTGTGTTAAAATGATTGCATCAAAGATAAGTTTTTTCCCCATATTGTCAAATTGTACGCTGACATATTGCATTAATCAGTTCTTCCAGCAGGATTTTCTACAAATAATAACATTATTTCTTCCTTTCCAGTATTTGTACCTTGATACATCAGATAACTTATCTTTGTCTTACTGGGTTGGCTAAAAAGCCATAGTTATTGGGCATATTTATCTAAGCACAGATCCATTTTTAATGAAATTTTATATTTGCAAATGATTTATTACCTGTCCAGACAACATGCCTTGTTAAAAACTAAATTTATTTGCTCACCTATTTTGTCTCCTTTAAGGATCAGAATGTTGATGAATATGTGGAGGGGTTGTTAAAGTCAGTATTTTATAAAATTACAATTAAAAGAATAGCTTCTGTTCTATGCAACAAGAGCTGGGCTGGTACTGGCTGTAAACTTATTTAATTTATATTCTATGCTTAGGGGTCTCTCTCTAATAAGCAAATGATTAAGTGTTGGTTATTATGAAATTTGTAAATGTTTTCTAAATACTTTAAATAACAATTTATATTAAGATTCAGGATTGCTACTTATTGTTTTATTCTCTATGTTATTGGTAGGATTGATTTAGGACAAATGGATGTATGTGTTTAAGTTTTTCCTAAGATTTATAAAGCTTAGAATGGCTATTAGAAAAATTCTACCTAATTTTTTTTGGGGGGGAGCAGAAAGAATGGAATTTATTGAAGAAACATTATAGGCACTTTGCTTTATTTCATCTTTTCTTGATTTAAAAAAAATTTTATTGGAGTATAGTTGATTTACAATGTTGTGTTAGTTCCAGGTGAACAGCAAAGTGAATCAGTTATACATATACATATATCCACTCTTTTTAAAAAAATTATTTTCCCATATAGGCCATTACAGAGTATTGAGTAGAGTTCCCTGTGCTATACAGCAGGTTATTGTTAGTAACCTATTAGTTTCACTACCACATAGAGTGGTGTGTATAAATCAATCCCAGTCTCCCAATTTATCCCTCCCTCCACCCATCCCCTGGTAACCATAAGTTTGTTTTCTACATCAGTGACTCTACTTCTGTTCTTGTAAATAAGTTCATTTGTACCCCTTTTTTTAGATTCCACATATAAGTGATATCATATGATATTTGTCTTTCTGTATCTGACTTACTTCACTCAGTATCACAATCTCTAGGTCCATCCAAGTTGCAGCAAATGGCATTATTTTGTCCTTTTTTATGACTGAGTCATAGTCTGTTGTATACATGTACCACATCTCCTTTATCCATTCTTCTGTTGATGGACATTTAGATTGCTTCCATGTCCTGGCTACTGTAAATAGTGCAATGAGTACTGGGGTGCACGTACCTTTTCATATTATGGTTTTCTCTGGGTATATGCCAAGGAGTGGGATTCCTGGGTCATATGGTAGAATTACATTAATTTTTAAAAATTAAACTAACTCTACATGTCCTGGATAAATTACACTTGCACACTTGTATATTTATTTATTTTTCTAATTGTTTCTCCATGTTTTCAATTAAAGCTTAAAATCTATCATTTCTTTCTCATTACTCTTCAATATGTACTCAGTAAAAGGATAATATTTCCTAAATACTTACTTCCTTTCACATGTTTTGGCAGGGAGGTAAGGAGATAAGGTGCATATTAACTAATGTGATGCTTCCTCTTTTAAAATTGTGTCAGTTATATATATTCTAAAATAAGGCTCACCTTTTAAGCATTCCTTGTAGAGTAAACAAATATTCCCACACCTCTTTAGCTCTTTACTGTGACTAGGGAAGAAATGAACTTTGTCCTTTCAAGGACAATATTTTTCCTTAGTATGTAGATGTATTTCCAGTACTAAAATAAAAATTTAAAGGCATGTGCAAAGCAATCTGAGTGCACAATCCTGGTAGAGCTTTGTAAATTTCCCACTAATTTTTATAGTTTTATTTTGTATCTAATTTCATAGCACTTTTATTTTAGCGACTCACCTTTATTAAGTTAAAAAAATTTAATTTCACTCTCATATAAACATCTATATTTGTACTCATATTTCTTTAATTTATAATTAGAATATAATTAGAATAACACGTAAAACTGGCACAAACTTATCTGGGTAGAAACACAACTGACTCTTGGAAACTGGTGGAAGCAGAAGAGACCCAATAGAAAGCAGTTTGGCAGCTTTGAGTACTGAGTGAACTTCAGTCATCATCGACTATATTTCACTGGGGAAATAGTGTTGGCTAATCTGGTGAGTCAATTTTGTAGAGGTCCATTAAAAGATCTGCTGACACAGTAGAGCTCTGAGCATCTACTAAGAGTAGGGAAGGAACCCTGTGATATGTTTCTGCAGAAACATAGGAGAAATTTCTTTTGTTGATAACGAATCTTGAATAGATTTAGTTCTGCTTAAATGAATTATGGTACATACACAATATGGACTACTATTTATAAAATAGCACCATGTATCATGAAGCCAACTTAAGTGCATGAGCTCTAGTTTAGTATGTATGTTTATGTGCATCAATGTAACTGCTTGCAAGTGGGATTACAGTGGGTGTGGCAGGAAATGTACTCTTTAGTCACTTCAAAGAGTTTGCATTTATATTACAGTCAATACTGCTTTTACAATGCTAAAGAGAAGAAAATATAAAAAGAGGTCTCTATGGCTCTTGGAGATTTATCGTCCTTCTTCTGATCTGTTTTAATCTCCTCCCTCACCTGCATCGTTGCCACAACAGATAAAGAATCTCATTGGCACCCTTAATATCATTTAGTTCAGATCATCCAGTGGGGGTAAGGTAAAGAAGAAGCCCAGGGAGCAGAATTCCATGCTACAAATATCCCCTTTGGTCAAATGGAATTAATAGTATTGTACTTTCCATACACAGTTGTTAGGGTTAAATAAAGCGACATACGTCAGGTGCTTAGAATTCTGTCTCACACATAATAAGCACTAAATATATGTGCTGCGTTAGCAATAGTATATTTGTTGTTGTTACCAAGTCTAGCCAACCAACAATGTGCAAATAGAAGTTATGCTTCCAGTGCCATCCATGACATCTGGACCTTGAGAATGAAAAGCCTGTGGACTTGAGTCAGACAGATCTAGTTGTGAACTCAGCCTTCACCTCTTACAGCTATGTGTTCTCAGACAGTGATTTTATTCTCTTTGCTTACATTTTGTATTCTGTAAAATGGTTATTATAATAATTACCACACAGGGTTTGTGACTGTTAAGTGGTGTCCAAGGATATAAAACACTTAATTCACGGCTGGGCACCCACGGGTCCTCCATTAAGCTGCCCTCCTTCCTTCTTTCACTCCGTCATGCCTCCTGTCTCTCCATCACTTCCTACTTTTCTGCTTATGAATGAACTAGCTTTCTTTTCTTCCTTCTTTCTTTTTGTTCCAGTAGGAGCCTCTATGCTTTCTCTTTGCATTTTATTTGGATGATAAGCCCTTCACAGAGACATGCCAAAGAGTGTTACATTTTAATATTATAGTCCTGATGATTATATTTGCTATTAAATTTTATTGTATAATTTGGGCTTCTACCTGGAGAGGATAAACATTACTAGCTATCTCAGTTTGTGCTTTCCTGATTTTCATAAATGCAGAATTGGAGTGCAACTTGTTATCCATTTCTACTTTGATGGTCTCATTCATTTTTTATGATTTTGGAAATCATTTAGGACAGCTACCTCACTTGTTCCTAAATGGGACTTCTTTTGTTGTAATATCACTGACAACCTTCAAATGAGCAACATGTCTTAAGTTTTTTTTACAAGGTACTTTTTACCTTGTAAAAGTGTCTGGAATTTTAGAGAACAGCCAAATAGATTTTTTTCTTGGCATCTTTCCTTTAATAAACAAACTGTCTTTGAAAAGGTAACCTAGAAGAGGAAGTTAGGGAAAATTAGGTGCAACTGATTGAAATTTGTGTTGGTATAATTTGTCAAGACATTTAAACTGAATATTTCTACATTTTTTTTATTCCCTGGAAACAACCTTCTCTGTGCACATGCCATGTAAGGGCTGGTAATAACTTGTGCACAGAGTACCCTTTATCTTTTACTTTGTATTTTAAGAGACTACTTTAAGTTTGATATTACATGAAGGGTTGGAGCTCAGCTTTGTCTTGCCTGAAGATTATACAAGTTGGGGCGGGGGGGAGGGCCTCTTTAATAAAAGGAATAAAAAGTTTAAACCACAAAGTTAGATACGAATGTGAACATTTATATAGGATAAGAAAAAACCCCACAAAATTTTAAAAACTTACATAGTCTATGAATGTTTAAAAATCTAGAAGCGGGCTTCCCTGGTGGCACAGTGGTTGAGAGTCCCCCTGCTGATGCAGGGGACACGGGTTCGTGCCCTGGTCCGGGAGGATCCCACATGCCGCGGAGCGGCTAGGCCCGTGAGCCATGGCCGCTGAGCCTGCGCGTCCGGAGCCTGTGCTCCGCAACGGGACAGGCCACAACAGTGAGAGGCCCGTGTACCGCAAAAAAAAAAAAAAAAAAAAATCTAGAAGCGAACTTACTCTAATACATTTATTAATGAACTGCCTCACAAATCCCACAATACTGTTCCCCATATATTATTTGAATGCTCTTTCATTATCTCGTTCTCTGACAAATGATTTTGTAATATTCACTGTAACAACTACAGAAGATAACTAAGCTGTTTTTCTACCGTAGCTGATTAAAGTTTTTTTTCATAGCTGAGAGCTGGGATGCATTCAACATGAGATATTACAATAAGCTATACTTACTATTTGTTTTGCTGCTCTTGTATGTGTACCACAAACACAGGAATTCTAATACATTTCATTTTGAGAGATTTCTCTAAAACATTATACTGTGCTGACAATGATGTATGCTGCATTATTGAGAATATTTCTGAAGGCATAGAGCTTCCATTTTGATTGGTGTCAATGAGAACTCCCCTTACAGTTACATGTCTGATAATTAGAAGAATTTTCCCCATACTCTTCTGGCTCCATACATTTCAAACCTTATTTCTTCTTTCCTACTTACAAATGTCCTGTGCTGGGAATCATAGGGCCTGTTCATATCACGATATGATCTCTGGATATATACATTCATTTCAATGATGCCTGGTGAGTCAACAACAGTTGAACTGTATGTGGAAAAAACTGTGAAATGTAAACATATTAAACCCAAGTAAGTATATCCCCACCTCGACTTTCCCTTAGCCAGATT
The DNA here is from genome assembly GCF_025265405.1 of Mesoplodon densirostris. Classification (NCBI taxonomy): domain Eukaryota; kingdom Metazoa; phylum Chordata; class Mammalia; order Artiodactyla; family Ziphiidae; genus Mesoplodon; species Mesoplodon densirostris. The sequence goes on from NC_082672.1 coordinate 84,543,146, forward strand.
CTAAGATGCCTGTGGCTCCTCCATTGCCACCTCACTCCAGGGGATTTGTGATGGAGAGGAAGTCGAGAGGAAAGAGACAGCAGCCTAACCAGTTGTATTAACGTCTCTCACTTTGGAAAGTTTTAGAGAAACCAGTGATTCTATGAACACATTGCGAAGGAATCCCCTAGGGCCTTGCAAGGGCCTCCTCTAAGTGAGCTGCCTTGAAGTTAAGCTTCATTAGCTTCACAGCAAATCTGCCTCTGATTACAGGACCTTCTGAGTAAAAAGTCTGCCCTGGAGGAGCCCGCTTTCTCCAGTCTCAGGTATGCCACACTTGATTTTGTGTCCGGTTATGTTTTCCTCTTCAGCTTTTTCTCAAACTTTAAGAGCAAATCCAAAGGACTGAGATTGTGACCCAGGAACTGTTGCCTGTTTCTTAGAGCACTAATTCTTTGTGGACTATTCAAAAATGAATGACTCGCAGCATTATAGACATCAAGGAAGTTAGAGGAAAGCAAAGATGTGTACTGATCTAACCAAAGGGAGGCCTAGTCAAACCATTGAAGGCAGAAAGACAGGTGTTGCAATGCCAAGGAATTCCCAGAAGACGCCCAGTGGTAGTCTAGCAGGAGGTCCATGATGAGTTAAGCGCTGTCCAAAACCTTATTCTTAGTCTCCCAGGCCATGGTTTCTGTTAGTCTCACAGAGTTTAACAGACTAAAAGACGTTCACATAGAATAACTACGTTCTCCAGAGACTTAGGTATAATTCTGAATGCCAAAGTATTAATTTATAGTAAAATAAAACTCTACACAGACTGGAATACTTGTGGTGGTGTGACAAGGTTTCTCTCCCTACAGGCTAGCTGCAGTGACAAATCTGATTATAAATACAAGGTTGCTGAATACAGAATGAGAACATGGAGCGTGTTTAGTTTGTTTGGCTGCTATGCCAAACACCACAGACTCGGTGGCTTGTAAACAACAATTTGTTTCTAACAGTTCTGGAGGTTGGGAGGTCCAATACCATGGCGCTGGCAGATTTGGTCTCTGGTGAGGCCCACAGTGAGAGGGCTGGCTTCTCACTGTAACCTAGCATGGTGGAAGGGGAAAGGAAGCTTTCTCAGGCTTTTTTGATAAGGGCACTAATTCCTTTTATGAGGGCTCTGCCCTCGTGACCTAATCACCTCCTTAAGGTCTTATCTCTTGAGACCATCAATTTGGGGGTTAGAATTTTAACATATGAATTATGGGGAGATACAAACATTCAGACCATAACAGAGCATATGATCTTAAGCAAAGTTCTGCAGTTACTTTAAGTCAAATCACTCTTCCCTGTGTCTGTTGGTAGAGGCTTGCTTTTCTCTTTACATCGTTACATGCACATGTGCGCATTCAACATGTATTTGTTTTTCTGATTGACACAGTCTTTGTTCACACATATTAATGCCATTGTTATGGCTGTAGTCAAACACTGTGCCAAACTGGGAGTCATTTTTAATCTTTCAGGTGACATAGCATACATCCTTTCTATATATCTTTAAATTTTTAAACTTTTGGCAAGGTAATACTCACCTATGGTTGACAAATCAGAGGACTTAAACAAAAAAAAAATAGCTCACTGCCCCATCACTACCACTCACAGTTCCTTTCCCTGGAGATTACCTGCATTTCTGCAAATAATGGGAATAAAATGGACTCTCTTGATTGTCAATTTTTCAATATTTTCTATTAGCCTCTTGTTAAGATAGATGAGGACTTAGCCCACTTATAACTGAGCAATCTTCCTTCACTCCAACACAGTTGTATTTTTTACTAAATTCTTACATTTGTAACATTAATAATATTCTCATGCCTTACATTTTGTTCTGCCAACTATAAACAGTAATTTTTTTTATTCCCTAGTTTATAAAATATGGATATTTGTACCTCTCACTTCCTTTCAGCACTTCCTTATTGCAGCTTCTATTTGTACTTTAATTTTTACTTTGTTAAGATTGATAACAATTACCTATGACATATAATACTATATATATATATGGAAGAAAATGTTCATTGAACCCAAGACTCATATTATCTGCATTCTGTTCATAAGTTGATTGTTGAGCAAAAAATAGACCAAGGAAGAGTTTTGTGACAAATAACCATGGTCTTTCACAGCCTGTACCTTGCTTTGCTTAAGAACTCCAGGCAAGAAGTCTTAGAATATGCAACCCGAAATGTGTTTAAGGATGACTTTGCATGTACACTGTGTCCTAAAGATGTGAACGTAGACACTAAGGCCAGTCATGTCCAGACAAGCAATCCTATCCTCGGTAAATAGCCTGGCATCACTTTCTACGATCCTATGTAAAATCCCCCCCACCAAAGGTCCTTGGAGAACCCGTGTATTCATTGACTTCTAATATGTACACTGTGCCAGCAGTGAAGCTTTGCAAATGGTCAATTCAGATGCTGCTTGTTTCTTTGATCTTGTAAATTTAGAAAACGAATAACAGCACTTATTATGATTATGTAATTATATTTCACCAAGAAGTGTCTCTCTTCCATTTCTGGTTCAGTGTTTTGTTTTTCAATTGCCCTCTTTTTTCATCACTGTTTGCCTTCACTATATAATCTTTCCTTCCCTTTGCCCCACTTCATATAATGTAGCTGAGTTCAATAAGACAGGATAAATATAAGAATAAAAATTCTCCACTGAATGAGTCACAGGAACCCCAAATTCAACAATAAAAACGGAATTCATCATCTTTAATTCGGTCTCACTCTTTCTGTGTTCCCCCTCTAAGGACACCCAGTCCCATGACCAAAAATCTAGCAGGCATCCCAGTTCCTTCGTCTGACTCTCCATTTACTGTGTGTTGTGAAATCGAATCTGTTCTGCTTCTAAAGGAACAATTGAATTAGGGAAGTTTTCTCTGTCCTCACAACTGCCATCTTGGTTTGATCTGAATTGAATTCTGAATCCTGTCACTGAGAAAATACTACAACAGCCCCTTCACTGCTCTCCTTGCATCTGGTGTTACCCATCTTCAAGCTGTTCTCCATTCCCAGTTAGAGAAACCTTTCTTATACTTGGATCTGATTAAATACATTTTCTGCTTACAAAGTTTATTGCTTCCTCACTGCTTGCATGATAACGCCCTAAATCCCCAACATAATAGTCAAGGCCTTTCGTTATCTAGGTTCTGCTTATTTCACCAGCCTGGTATCTTAACACGCTCCCCACTAGAACCACACCAAACTACTCCTCTAATAAGCCACTTCCTCTTTTGTCCTTAGGGTTTTGCATGTTTGGTCCCCTCTCACTGGAACAGCCTTCAACCACCTTCTCACCTGGCAAACTTGTGGACAGGTCTCTGTTTAGATGGTAAACCCTTCCTTGAATGTCCTCTTCTGGAGTCATTAAGTGCCAGCTTCATGTTTCCAAAGATATGTTTTAACTGCTTCTCTGAATACCTACATTAGGCTGAAGTTATCTCTTTACTGTTTTGCCCACTAGACTATACATTCTTCATGGAGATTGTATCTTATTCACTGTGCATCCCTAATGCCCAAGACAGATGCTGGCATTGCCTGATATCTGTTTACTAAATGGATGAATGAAATCATCTGAGTCCTTTGTCATACATTCCTTGATTTTCTCATAGTAATATTTTCAGCAGAGCAGATGACTATTTCATGGGACGGTAAAATTTTTCTTTAAAAGGAATGGGTGGGGCTTCCCTGGTGGCGCAGTGGTTGAGAATCTGCCTGCCAATGCAGGGGACACGAGTTCAAGCCCTGGTCTGGGAAGATCCCACATGCCATGGAGCAACTAGGCCTGTGAGCCACAATTACTGAGCCTGCGCATCTGGAGCGTGTGCTCTGCAACAAGAGAGGCCGCGATAGTGAGAGGCCCATGCACCGCGATGAAGAGTGGCCCCCACTTGCCGCAACTAGAGAAAGCCCTCACACAGAAACGAAGACCCAACACAGCCAAAAATAAAATAAATAAATAAATAAATAAATAAATAAAATAAAGAGGATACTGTAATCTTATAATAAATGACAGAAATTTGGATTGATAGCATTCATTGAAAACAAAAATAAAAATAAAATAAAAGGAATGGGTGGATTAGATGATACCTCCAATTGCTTTAGGGTTATTAGAGTATTAAATTGACTGCCTTGTATATTCTGAAGCATTATAACAGCTTTTGTAAAGCCCTTTTCAAGTTACTAGACTTTACATGGTTTGTAGCAATTACACATGGCTAAGAAAGCTGTTTTCTATATACTTTCATTCTCTAACCGTCTCCGTGTGAGAAAAGCAGTTGCTGCCTGTATTTTTAGGAGTACAAATAATAATCTGTGTGGTTATTCTGGGACATATTGCACTATGATAAGTGTATTCCAACTATTATAATTTAAATTCAACAAGTTGTTTTTTTCCCCCAGAAAGCTATTTGAAATCTTATTCTGCAATCAATTCAGTTAAAAGATACTTCCAAATGGGAAATTTGCTTTCCAGTTCTTTAATTAACCTCCTTAAACTGTTCACTGGCATTCTCTCTGCAGAGATTTCCAAATCACTGTAGGCCCTGGACTGTGGCTACATCACTGGAGAGCTGGGTCCCTCGAAAGAGTGAGTTTTAGGGACTAAGCTTCGGCACATCCAAATCTTCCATAATGACATATCCATCGTTAAGAACAGTAATTTCTCCAGATATTCTGAGCTTTGTTCTGAAGTCTCCCATATTCATTTGCTTCTCTGTTTGTTTTGTCATGACATGTTTAGTGTTTGAGGGAACTGTGGCTACTGAAACGGTCCACATTTAAAAATTTCTCTTAAAACCATATCATCAGACTGCAAGTTGACATAAAGCAGAGCAACGATTTTAACGTCTAAGGTCCTGCTCCTTCATTTGTTGTTGAGCTGACTCTGACTGGGCACTGGGACAGTGGATTTCCAGCTGGTTTCCTTGAAGCCCCAGCTCCAAGCAGGTGCTTTGGGGCTGTGGCAGGGGGAAGTTGGGGCTGGGTGAGTGGAAAAGTGCTTCCCTCCTCTCCACACTCAATCCAAAGAGCTTCACTTTTATTTATGTATATTGAACTTCTGAGTAAATTTCATTTAAAAATAAAAAAAGTGAATAGAGCATGTAGCTACAAAATATTTTGAAGACAGCTGCCCTAGAATCTGGGTACAGCTTAGTGGGTAGATGTGATATGAAGCAGAATTCCCTTTTGGTTCTGGCTTGGTCCTACGTGGCCTGCATATCCTACCCATTCCATGCCCAGACTGCTCACTGATCAATGCTTTAGTTATTAAACTATGGCTCATCACACGCAGCATCTTCAAGGACAATTCATGTTGATAACGGATCCAGTGCTTGCCCTCTGTAATAATTGTCCTTTGAAACCTCCCTACCCAGGGCTGAGAAATGCTGGATTCACCTGGAAGAGCGTTCTGAAAGACATCTTCGTTTTTTTCTGAAAACTTCCTTAAGTGGTTATAAAATGCATTTTATTCTCTTTATCTTTGTAATTTAAATAATCACTAAAATTGTTAAATATTTAAAATATGGAAGTGCAGCTGAGAAGTGAGTCAAATTCTTGTTTGTTTCTATTTCCTTCCAGCGGTGCTCATATCTCCCTTGTCATATGTGGAGAACATCACTTGGCTTTGGTTTGACTGGAAGTTCTTGCCCATCTTCTGGAGGTGACAGCACTCTTCCCTTTGGGGAAATGCTCTTCCCCTACTCCATGGATTCTAGAAAGGAGAGGGTCAACACAACCCTCTGGAACCTGGCTGAGGGTGAGTCACATGACCCAACTGGCTAATCAAGATTTTATGGGATTTGTACTTTCTGTAGTAGAGAAAGAAGTTCTCATTCCCCTGGAATTTACTGAAGTGAGATGAGGTGAGATGAGTAATTGCAGACTCTTCCTAGTTACTTCAGATCTGCTCTGCTTTTGTCTGTGTGGTAGGAGAGCAGATTCGTATGTTCTCATGATAGTATTCTTGGAGTGGCAAGGAGTCTATCTCTTGCTTCTACCATGAGTCTACTCAGGAAACAGCTTCTGGAAGATAGAGGATTTCTATTTCTGGAATTTTCCAAATTTTATTTTCCCCTTTCAAAACACTGCCATCTCTTCTTGCTTCAGAAAACGTTTCAAAATTAAGCTAAGGTTTTATGACAGCTTGGTGTTCCCATAGCTTCTGTGGTTGAGACAAAAGCAAACAAGCATTTCTGAGTTTTTAACCTTTTAACTCTTTCCTGCTTGTAATGTCCTGATTAAGTACATACAAGTCATTTCTACATGCACAATGTCCACTGTAAAATATATACACTTCCTATAGCTAGTTTACTTATATTGATTCCTTAGGTTTATCCTATAAACATCTGTGTTAAAGAGAATTAGAATAATGATCAATTTGCATCATTCTAGTTGTGCTACCTTCATATTTCTTGTCCCATGAAAATATGGACATAGTTATTTTAAACTCAAGTTCGTTCATATCTTCATGAATTCGTTTCTGCCTTTCAAACCAATGTACATTGAGTAGACTCCTCTTTGCTCTCTGAGAAGTAGGGTGGGAAGAACAAATTGGAGGCAAAGTCATTTGCTATTCAGGTGAGTCAAGAGTTACGTTACAGCTCATCACTTTGGTCCTTAATGCTCAACTTGTCTGCATCCTCCATTTATTAAAATTTACTTATGTAAGAGAAAAGAAACATATTTAGCAACATGAATATTAACTATAGGTGAAAGGAGAGCCATCGCCTCACAAAGAGAAATTCTCACACATGATATAATTAGAAGACAAAATAATAAATCTTACCTTAGCAGCCCAAATGCTAGGATGAAGTTGTTATTGAAAGCCTAACTGTGGTGTATATTCTGAAAGAAGTCACATGTACTGCAGTAAAAGGTCTTGCAAAGTCAGTAAATACTAAATACTTCAAGTATAAATGGTCTGGCTGCAAATAAGAACCCCCCCCCCCAAGGTTATACCCAGTTTGCATTAACAGATAAGACTTTCAGATACCGTTATCGGATATTTCTACTATCACTATAGTTTGCTTCATTGGAAAGCCAGTGCATACCTATAATTATCATTATGTTTGCATACACTGTGTTGAAAATATATAACTATTTCTAGCTCCTTAGACAGATATACACTGCAGAATTTTAGAGTTACATAATGAAAACTTCTGGAGTGTACAGAATGTAGTAAAATATGAACAAATACCTTGAGTATTTTTAGCTTTAGATAAGAAGATTTTGAATTGGGAGAAAAAGGCAACAGTGTGAAAGCTCTCTATATTACTTTATAAAGTTAAGACATGTATGCGGTCTAAATGTATCTAGCAAGGCAAATTGGACTTAAGATTTGTATGCTGAAGAGGCAAGTATGACACAGAAGAAAAATTTCTATCTAGTCCGTTAACCACATTAATAAAAAACTCTACTTACCCGCTAACTTATTTGATAACTTCATGGATCATTAAAAATATGTGAGAGGTTTATCTGCAGCATGGCTTTGAGATTCTTTAGTTTCGAACTTTTATGGAGGAGGAAATCCTACATCCCTTCCAGTGGGTTATAAAACCATTCTTTCTTTGGAATTCTAATCTGGTTTTACATTTGATTTTTATTGAGACTTTGGAAAGAAAGAGAGGCCACATTGAGCCACTCTTGCTTTGGGAAAAAAAAATACATGAAAGAAAGTTTGCCTTTATTTATCCCAACTTTCATGCTGAACTTCTATTCCAGTTTTGGGGGCAATGGTGGTAGATGTGGAAAACCGGTCTCCATTTCCCTGTCAGGTTTTGAATACCTTCGTTTATCTGTTCCATCAACTCCCCTCCACAAATCAAAACTCCCAATTCATCAGTGTATTTACTTTAATAATTAGCTTAAAATGTTGATCTTCTATGTTTTATTTTCAATGTACAAGAATAGGAATAATCTCAATTTGATCTCTAAATGGAGAAACATGTTAATTAGGAGGTGAGGGCTTCATGGTAAAGTGAGCAAAGGAGACCTACGTTTGGTTATCTTGTTATTTTCTTGTGTGTATAAAAATTAGAGACAGTTTAACAGTCTCCTCTGAAGGGTTGTGGACTTTGTTCTAAGAAAATTGTGACTTGATTATTATTATTTATTTTCCATCTCAACTGTGATTCTGATTTACATAGTGAGGTTTACAATGAATTTTAGCTTCCAGAAAACATGGAGACAGAGGAACAAGGTTTGAACCCTCTCCTAGAAACTCACCAAAATAACCAAAAGTAATAAAAAATAGGGACAACATCTTCACCAGCTCTGAAAGTAAAGGATGTGCCAGCTCTCCCCTACAAGCTTGAGACATTTTTTTCCCCAGTATGGTATAGATGAGAGCACAATGGTATAGACTGTAGGCATCAACACATTTCCCTTTCTTTGTAGAGCTGTATAATGTTGTGCAATAATCTGAAAGAAATTCTGGATAACTCATTTGGAGGAATAAGAGCATTTGATAATCACAACATATAGGAGATCCAGAATCTCCGCCCAGGATTCTCTTTTTTTTTTTTTTTCGGCATTGCTTAGCTGCAGAGGAGGAGATGGAAGAGATAGTCTGCAGCGTCTTTCCTGGTTTTATTGGATCTATATTCTTAAAGACTCTGCAGACAAGCTCCAATATAGAGGAGAGGTGCTCTAACATGGAGGAGTGGCAGTCTGAAGGCAAGGGTGTGCTCTGTGGAAGCAGGGACTGTCTGACCTTCTTACACCATTTTAGCAGCTGTGGACCCGTGACAGTAAGGGTAGCAATGACAGGACACGTGAACTTGGCTGCTAGGATGGTTTGAATAGCCGCTAAGCAACATAAAATGTTCAGGCATAAGCTTTTGGCTCCTTATAGAGTTGGCCCTCTGTATCCGTGGGTAATGTATCTGAGGATTCAACCAAGAGCAGTTTGAAAATAATTTTTAAAATTCCAGAAATTTCCAAAAAGAAAAACTTGAATTTGCCAGGCACTGGCAACTATTTATGTAGCATTTACATTGTACAACTATTTTTGTAGCATTTACATTGTATTAGGTATTACAGTAAGTCTCCTACATACGAACCAGTTCCGTTCTGAGAATGCATTCGTAAGTCCAATTTGTTTGTAAGTCCAGCAAAGTTAGCCTAGGTGCCCAACTAACCCAATTGGCTATATAGTACTGTACTGTAATAGGTTTATAATACTTTTCACACAAATAATACATAAAAACAAGCTAAAAATAAAGAAAACATTTTTAACCTTACAGTACAGTACCTTGAAAAGTACAGTAGTCCAGTACAACAGCTGGTACACAGGGGCTGGCGTCGAGTGAACAGGCAAGAAGAGTTACTGACTGGAGGAAGGAGAGGAGGTGGGAGGTGGTAGAGTTGAAGGATCGTCAGCAACAGGAGATGGAGGGCAAGCTGCAATTTCACTCACACCTGACGCTGACGGCACAGGCTCTGGTTCCTTGCTGGATTCAATTCTATCTGCCCTCTTGAAAAAGTGATCCAGTGATGTCTGAGTAGCAGCTCTTTTTCTCTCATCATACATGACATGGTAGCACTGGATTGCATTCTGAACGGCTGCTGCAATCTTCGAGTACTGTTCTACGTTCGGGTTCTGTGCCTCAAAAACTAACGGTGCCTCCTCACATAAAGAAAACCCACTTGCCATTTCCTGAGTCGTGAATCTGTTTGGTTCTTCAGGTACTCCTTCCTTTTGTCTCTCTTCAGCCTTTCTCTGGGCCTCCAATACCTGATGCTTCTTAGCAGTACCAGATACATCACCATTGCTTTTATGTTTGCTTCCAGACATCCTGGACTGGAAATAAAGATACAGTACTACTGTACTCTATACAGTACTGTACAGTAATATGCACAAAAACACAACCACTTGTAGAGGATGCACGCATGTGACAATGTATGCCAGACATGGGAACTAACTTACGTGAGTGGACATGTGAACGCATGTTCCCTTCTTTGAAAGTTCTCAACTTGAATGTTCGTATGCAGAGGACTTACTGTATATGTAATCTAGAGATGATTTACAGTATATGGGAGGATGTGCATAGGTCACGCACAAATACTATCGATATATGATTTATATAAGGGACTCTAGTATCCATGGAGTTTCGTATCTGTGGGCGACCTGGAACCTGGAAACTGAGGGATGACTGCATAGTTAATAAATTGGGGGAGGATGCACAAATTGTGGTATATTCACACAACAGAATACTACACAACAAGGGGAAGGAACAAAGTGCTGCTACATTTAAAGCACGGAGGAATCTGGGTGATTCATCCTGAGTGAGTCAGACAGAAAAGAGCACACACTGTATGATTCCATCTCTCCAAAGAAACACACAAGCAAAAGTAACATGTTTGGTAGACATATCCGTTAACTTTGGGAGGAGGTAATGGCTGGGAGATGTCAGGAGGGAAGCTTCAGGGGAGCTGCTGGTGATTCAGCATCACTTGTATAATGATTTGTATTATAAGGATTTTTCACTTTGCCACTATTAATTTAGGTCCATACTTAAGGTTTATGTTCTTTACTATATGTAAAAACATTGCGAATCCCATTTTGTGGCAAGAAGAAGTACCTCACTCAAGGTACTTCAAGGACAATTGGGGCTGTCACACAGCTGCCTAAGGACTTGCGCTCCAGTCCCGGGAAGTACTGAGGAAGGAAGCAGCTCTTAGTCTGTGTCTCTTTCTAGCACATCGTACCTCTCCTCTTTCTGATACCTGCACCCTCTTCTCTTCTTTGTCCATAGCTTTACTCTCCTTCTACTCCATTTTCTCTTATCTCTCATAATGGCAACTTGTCCATGCTTTGCACTTTCCACAGCTCTGGATCAACATCAGGGCATCCTTGTACCTTTGAAACCACCTTCTAACACTCTAGTCCCCCACTTCTCTGAGAAGCTCCCGAGGGTGTGCCCCTGGATTGCCAGCACAGCCATGGGATGTCTGCCCTGGGAAGGTGCCCACTTGGTATGGAGCAGGGATACCCAAGCTCCAGAGAGTGAGACATGGAAGGGGTCCCTTTTGAATCGTATGGGCAGGGCCAGTGATAACACTCACGCCCCCAAGCTCATCCCACTTTTTGTCTTCTCTCCATTAATACAGTTTCAAAGATAACGTCTCCTGACATAATCCAGCTACGACTTCCGTAACTGAAATGCTGCCATGGCTTTCTCGAGTCCAGATTATTTTCACTCTCTTCTTTGTGTTCTTTTTTATGGCTCAAGTCATACAATTAACTTGTAATCATTTTACAGTTCGAAAAAGGCAATTTTTATTAAAAATAGAATAAAATGGGAGTCCGGAGGAAGATGGCGGAAGAATAAAACGCGGAGATCACCTTCCTCCCCACAGATACATCAGAAATTCATCTACACGTGGAGCAACTCCTACAGAACACCTACTGAACGCTGACAGAAGACCTCAGACCTCCCAAAAGGCAAGAAACTCCCCACATACCTGGGTAGGGCAAAAGAAAAAAAGAATAAACAGAGACAAAAGGATAGGGATGGGACCTGCACCAGTGGGAGGGAGCCGTGAAGGAGGAAACGTTTCCACACACTAGAAGCCCCTTCGTGGGCGGAGACTGCAGGTGGCGGAGGGGGAAAGCTTCGGAGTAGTGGAGGAGAGCACAGCAACAGGGGTGCGGAGGGCAAAGCGGGGAGATTCCCGCACAGAGGATCGATGCCGACCAGCACTCACCAGCCAGAGAGGCTTGTCTGCTCACCCGCCGGGGCGGGCGGGGGCTGGGAGCTGAGGCTCGGGTATCGGGTTTCGGTCAGAGCGCAGGGAGAGGACTGGGGCTGGCGGCAGGAAGAGAGCCTGAAGGGGTTAGTGCACCACGGCTAGCCCGGAGGGAATCCGGGGAAAAAGTCTGGGGCTGCGGAAGAGGCAAGAGACTTTTTCTTCCCTTTTGTTCCCTGGTGCGCGAGGAGAGGGCATTAAGAGCATTGCTTAAAGAAGCTCCAGAGACGGGCGCGAGCCGCGGCTGAGGGCGTGGACCCCGGAGACAGGGGTGGGACGCTGGGGCTGCTGCTGCCGCCGCCACAAGGCCTGTGTGCGAGCACAGGTCACTGTCCACCGCCCCGTCCCGGAGAGCCTGTGCAGCCCGCCACTGCCGGAGTCCCGGTACCCAGGGATGGCTTTCCCGGGAAAGCGCACGGAGCGCCTTGGGCTGGTGCAACGTCACGACGGCCTCTGCCACCACAGGCCCGCCTCGCACTGCGTGCCCCTCCCTCCCCCCAGCCTGAGTGAGCCAGAACCTCCGAATCAGCGGCTCCTTTAAACCCGTCCTGTCTGAGCGAAGAATGGACGCCCTCCGGTGACCTACGCACAGAGTGGGGGCCAGGTCCAAGGCTGAGACCCGGGAGCTGTGAGAGCAGAGAAGAGACAGGGAAATCTCTCTGTGCAGCCTCGGAGGCAGCGGATTAAAGCTCCACGGTCCACTTGATGTGCCCTGCGTCTGTGGAGTGCATGAATGGACAGCGAATCATCCCAAATTGAGGAGGTGGACTTTGAGGACAAGATTTAAGATTTTTTCCCCTTTTCCTCTTTTTACAACGAATTATCCCAAATTGAGGAGGTGGACTTTGAGAACAAGATTTTCGATTCTTTTCCCCCTGTTCTCTTTTTGTGAATGTGTATGTGTATGCTTCTGTGTGAGATTTTCTCTGTATAGCTTTGCTTCCACCATAGGTATCAGTGTTCTATCCGTCCTTTTTTTTTTTCAATAATCACTTTTTTATTTTTAATAACGCTACTATATTTTATACTTTATTCTATTTTACTGTATCTCCTCTCTTTCTTTTTTTCCTACCTTCCCTTCCTCCCACCCTCCCTCCCTCCTCTCTTTCTTTCTTTCTTTCCTTCCTTCCTCCCTCCTTCTCTCCCTCCCTCCCTCCCTCCCTTCTTCCTTTCACTCTTTTTCTTTCCTTCCTCCCTCCCTCCCTCCTTTCTTTCTTTCTTTCTTCCTTCCTTCCTTCCTTTTTTCCTTCTTCCTTTCTTTCCTTCTTCCTTTCTTTCTCTCTCTTTCTTACTTCTACTAATTCTTTCTTTCTACTTTTTCTCCCTTTTATTCTGAGCCAGCTAGATGAAAGGCTCTTGGTGCTGCAGCCAGGAGTCAGTGCTGTGCCTCTGAAGTGGGAGAGCCAACTTCAGGACACGGGTCCACAAGAGACCTCACAGCTCCACATAATACCAAGTGGTGAAAATCTCCCAGAGATCTCCATCTCAACACCAACACCCAGCTTCAGTCAATGACCAGCAAGCTACAGTGCTGGTCACCCTATGCCAAGCAACTAACAAGACAGGAACACAACCACACCCATTAGCAGAGACGCTGCCCCAAAACATAATAAGGCCACAGACACCCCAAAACACACCACAAGACGTGGACCTGTCCACCAGAAAGACAAGATCCAGCCTCACCCACCAGAAAACAGGCACTAGCCCCCCACCAAGAATTCTACACAACCTACTAAAACAACCTTAGCCACTGGGGACAGACACCAAAAACAGTGGGAACTACGAATCTGCAGCCTGCAAAAAGGAGACCCCAAAGACAGGAAGATAAGCAAAATGAGAAGACAGAAAAACACACAGCAGGTGAAGGAGCAAGATAAAAACCTACCAGACCTAACAAATGAAGAGGTAATAGGCAGTCTACCTGAAAAAGAATTCAGAATAATGATAGTAAAGATGATCCAAGATTCTATTTCCAAGATCCAAAATCTTCGAAATAGAATAGACAAAATGCAAGGAACAGTTAACAAGGACCTAGAAGAACTAAAGATGAATCAAGCATCGATTAAAAACACAATAAATGAAATGAAAAATACTCTAGATGGGATCAATAGGAGAATAACTGAGGCAGAGGAATGGATAAGTGAGGTGGAAGATAAAGTAGTGGAAATAACTGATGCAGAGCAAAATAAAGAAAAAAGAATGAAAAGAACAGAGGACAGTCTCAGAGACCTCTGGGACAACATTAACATTCAAATTATAGGGGTTCCAGAAGAAGAAGAGAAAAAGAAAGGGACTGAGAAAATATTTGAAGAGATTATAGTTGAAAACTTCCCTAATATGGGAAAGGAAATAGTTAATCAAGTCCTGGAGGCACAGAGAGTCCCATACAGAATAAATCCAAGGAGAAATACGCCAAGACACATATTAATCAAACTGTCAAAAATTAAACACAAAGAAATCATATTAAAAGCAGCAAGGGAAAAACAACAAATAACACACAAGGGAATCCGCATCAGTATAACAGCTGATCTCTCAGCAGAAACTCTACAAGCCAGAAGGGACTGGCAGGACATAATTAAAGTGATGAAGGAGAGAAACCTGCAACGAAGATTACTCTACCCAGGAAGGATCTCATTCAGATTTGATGGAGAAATTAAAACGTTTACAGACAAGCAAAAGCTGAGAGAGTTCAGCACCACCAAACCAGCTTTACAACAAATGCTAAAGGAACTTCTCTAGGTAAGAAACACAAAAGAAGGAAAAGACCTACAATAACGAACGCAAAACAATTAAGGAAATGGGAATAGGAAAATACATATCAATAATTAAATGTAAATGGGCTAAATACTCCCACCAAAAGACACAGATTGGCTGAATGGATACAAAAACAAGACCCATATATATGCTGTCTACAAGAGACCCACTTCAGACCTAGAGACGCATACAGATTGAAAGTAAGGGGATGGAAAAAGATATTCCATGCAAATGGAAATCAAAAGAAAGCTGGAGTAGCAATTCTTATATCAGACAAAATAGACTTTAAAATAAAGACTATTAGAAGAGACAAAGAAGAACACTACATAATGATAAAAGGATCAATCCAAGAAGAAGACATAACAATTGTAAATATTTATGCACTCAACATAGAAGCACCTCAACACATAAGGCAAATACTAACAGCCGTAAAAGGGGAAATCGACAGTAACACACTCATAGTAGGGGACTTTAACACCCCGCTTTTACCAATGGACAGATCATCCAAAATGAAAATAAATAAGGAAACACAAGCTTTAAATGATACATTAAACAAGATGGACTTAATTGATATTTATAGGACATTCCATCCAAAAACAACAGAATACACATTTTTCTCAAGTGCTCATGGAATATTCTCCAGGATAGATCATATCTTGGGTCACAAAACAAGCCTTGGTTAATTTAAGAAAATTGAAGTTGTATCAAGTATCTTTTCCGACCACAGGGCTATAAGACTAGACATCAATTACAGGAAAAGATCTGTAAAAAATACAAACACATGGAGGCTAAACAATACACTACTCAATAACGAAGTGATCACTGAAGAATTCAAAGAGGAAATTAAAAAATACCGAGAAACAAATGACAATAGAGACATGACGACCCAAAACCTATGGGACGCAGCAAAAGCAGTTCTAAGGGGGAAGTCTATAGCAATACAATCCCACCTTAAGAAACAGGAAACATCTCGAGTAAACAACCTAACCTTGCACCTAAAGCAAATAGAGAAAGAAGAACAAAAAACCCCTAAAGTGAGCAGAAAGAAAGAAATCATAAAGATCAGATCAGAAATAAATGAAAAAGAAATGAAGGAAACGATAGCAAAGATCGATAAAAGTTAAAGCTGGTTCTTTGTGAAGATAAACAAAATTGACAAACCATTAGCCAGACTCATCAAGAAAAAAAGGGAGAAGACTCAAATCAATAGAATTAGAAATGAAAAAGGAGAAGTAACAACTGACACTGCAGAAATACAAAAGATCATGAGAGATTACTAAAAGCAACTCTATGCCAATAAAATGGACAACCTGGAAGAAATGGACAAATTCTTAGAAATGCACAACCTGCCAAGACTGAATTAGGAAGAAGTAGAAAATATGAATAGACCAATCACAAGCACTGAAATTGAAACTGTGATTAAATATCTTCCAACAAACAAAAGCCCAGGACCAGATGGCTTCACAGGCAAATTCTATCAAACATTTAGAGAAGAGCTACACCTATCCTTCTCAAACTGTTCCAAAACATAGTAGAGGGAGGAACACTCCCAAACTCACTCTACGAGGCCACCATCACCTTGATACCAAAACCAGACAAGGATGTCACAAAGAAAGAAAACTACAGGCCAATATCACTGATGAACATAGATGCAAAAATCCTCAACAAACTACTAGCAAACAGAATCCAACAGCACATTAAAAGGATCATACACCATGATCAAGTGGGGTTTATTCCAGGAATGCAAGGATTCTTCAATATATGCAAATCAATCCATGTGATACACCATATTAACAAATTGAAGAAGAAAAACCATATGATCATCTCAATAGATGCAGAGAAATCTTTCGACAAAATTCAACACCCATTTATGATAAAAACCCTGCAGAAAGTAGGCATAGAGGGAACTTTCCTCAATATAATAAAGGCCATATATGAAAACCCACAGCCAACATCGTCTTCAATGGTGAAAAACTGAAACCATTTCCACTAAGATCAGGAAGAAGACAAGGCTTCCCACTCTCACCACTCTTACTCAACTTAGTTTTGGAAGTTTTAGCCACAGCAATCAGAGAAGAAAAGGAAATAAAAGGAATCCAAATGGGAAAAGAAGAAGTAAAGCTGTCACTGTTTACAGATTACATGATACTATACATAGAGAATCCTAAAGATGCTACCAGAAATCTACTAGAGCTAATCAATGAATTTGGTAAAGTAGCAGGATACAAAATTAATGCACAGAAATCTCTGGCATTCCTGTACACTAATGATGAAAAATCTGAAAACGAAATCAAGAAAACACTCCCATTTACCATTGCAACAAAAAGAATAAAATATCTAGGAATAAACCTACCTAAGGAGACAAAAGACCTGTATGCAGAAAATTATAAGACACTAATGAAAGAAATTAAAGATGATACAAACAGATGGAGAGATATACCATGCTCCTGGATTGGAAGAATCAATATTGTGAAAATGACTCTACTACCCAAAGCAATCTACAGATTCAATGCAATCCCTATCAAACTACCACTGGCATTTTTCACAGAACTAGAACAAAAAAATTCAAAATTTGTTTGGAAAAACAAAAGACCCCGTATAGCCAAAGCAATCTTGAGAATGAAAAATGGAGCTGGAGGAATCAGGCTCCCTGACTTCAGACTATACTACAAAGCTACAGTAATCAAGACAGTGTGGTACTGGCACAAAAACAGAAAGATAGATCAATGGAACAGGATAGAAAGCCCAGAGATAAACCCACGCACATATGGTCAACTTATCTTTGATAAAGGAGGCAGGAATGTACAGTGGAGAAAGGACGGCCTCTTCAATAAATGGTGCTAGGAAAACTGGACAGGGACCTGTAAAAGTATGAGATTAGATCATTCCCTAACACCATACACAAAAATAAGCTCAAAATGGATTAAAGACCTAAATGTAAGGCCAGAAACTATCAAACTCTTAGAGGAAAACATAGGCAGAACACTCTATGACACAAATCACAGCAAGATCCTTTTGGACCCACCTCCTAGAGAAATGGAAATAAAAACAAAAATAAACAAATGGTACCTAATGAAACTTCAAAGCTTTTGCACAGCAAAGGAAACCATAAACAAGACCAAAAGACAAATATTTGCAAATGAAGCAACTGACAAAGGATTCATCTCCAAAATTTATAAGCAGCTCATGCAGCTCAATAGCAAAAAAACAAACAACCCAATCCAAAAATGGGCAGAAGACTTAAGTAGGCATTTCTCCAAAGAATATATACAGACTGCCAACAAACACATGAAAGAATGCTCAACCTCATTTATCATTAGAGAAATGCAAATCAAAACTACAATGAGATATCATCTCACACCAGTCAGAATGGCCATCATCAAGAAATCTAGAAACAATAAATGCTGGAGAGGGTGTGGAGAAAAGGGAACATTCTTGCACTGCTGGTGGGAATGTGAATTGGTACAGCCACTATGGAGAACAGTATGGAGGTTCCTTAAAAAACTAAAAATAGAACTACCTTATGACCCAGCAATCCCACTACTAGGCATATACCCTGAGAAAACCATAATTCAAAAAGAGACATGTACCAAAATGTTCATTGCAGCTCTATTCACAATAGCCCGGAGATGGAAACTACCTAAGTGTCCATCATTGGATGAATGGATAAAGAAGATGTGGCACATATATACAATGGAATATTACTCAGCCATATAAAGAAATGAAACTGAGCTATTTGTAATGCGGTGGATAGACCTAGAGTCTGTCATACAGAGTGAAGTAAGTCAGAAAGAGAAAGACAAATACCGTATGCTAACACATATATATGGAATTTAAGAAAAAAAAATGTCATGAAGAACCTAGGGGTAAAACAGGAATAAAGACACAGACCTACTGAGAATGGACTTGAGGATATGGGGAGGGGGAAGGTTAAGCTGTGACAAAGCGAAAGAGAGGCATGGACATATATACACTACCAAACGTAAGGTAGATAGAAAGTGGGAAGCAGCTGCATAACACAGGGAGATCAGCTCGGTGCTTTGTGACCCCCTGGAGTTGTGGGGTAGGGAGGGTGGGAGGGAGGGAGACGCACGAGGGAAGGGATATGGGAACAGATGTATATGTATGACTGATTCACTTTGTTATAAAGCAGAAACTAATTAAAAAACATTAAAAAATAGAATAAAATGGATTTCAAACTTGTTAAGAGGATGACTAGCCTTTTATAAGATATTGAAAAGTGTGAGTAATTGAAGTTTTGAGCAGAAGGATTATTTGATACTACTTATATGCTTCAGCTGGATAACAGTCTTTTGATTCAGGCCTTTTACTGGGTGGGCCAAAAGGTTCGTTCAGTTTTTTCCCTAAGATGGCTCTAATGGCACTTAGTTGTCTTTAACTTCATTTGAAACAATTTTGTTAGACTGTATGTGACAGCTGTCATATCAGCATGCATTTAAAAAAGAGATCAAAATTGTTGAATCTTTGTGTAGCCATTTTAATATTGAAGATGGAAGAAAAAAGCAACATTTTTGGCATATTATGCTTTATTATTTCAAGAAAAGTAAAAATTCAACTTAAATACAAATATAAGATTTGTGCAGTGTATGGAGAAGGTGCTGTGACTGATCAAACGCGTCAAAAGGGGTTTGTAAATTTTGTGCTGGAGATTTCTCACTGGACGATGCTCCACAGTCGGCTAGACCAGTTGAAGTTGACAGCCGTCAAATTGAGACGTTAATTGAGAACAATAAATGCTGTACCACACAGGAGATAGCCGACATACTCAAAATATCCAAATCAAGCATTGAAAACCATTTGCACCAGCTTGGTTATGTGAATCGCTTTGATGTTTGGGTTCCACATAAGTTAAGCGATAAAAACCTTCTTGACGTATTTCCACATGTGATTCTCTACTTAAATGTAATGAAAACATTCTGCTTTTAAAACAACTTGTGATGGGAGATGAAAAGTGGATACTGTACGATAAAGTGGAATGGAAGAGATCGTGAGGCAAGCGAAACCACTACCAAATACACCAAAGGCCTGTCTTCATCCAAAGAAGGTGATGTTGTGTATATGGTGGGATTCGAAGGGAGTCCTCTATTATGAGCTCCTTTTGGAGAACAAAAGATGAATTCCAACAAGTACTGCTCCTAATTAGACCAACTGAAAGCAGCACCTGATGAAAAGCCTCCAGAATTTGTCAACAGAAAATGCATAATCTTCCATCAGGATAATGCAAGACCGCATATTTCTTTGATGACCAGGCAAAAACTGTTACAGCTTGGCTGGTAAGTTCTGATTCATCCGCCATATTCACCAGACATTGCACCTTCGGATTTCCATTTATTTCGGTCTTTACAAAATTCTCTTAATTGAAAAAAATTCAATTGCCGGGGAGACTGTAAAAGGCACCTGGAACAGTTCTTTGCTGAAAAAGATAAAAATTTTGGGAAGATGGCATTATGAACTTGCCTGAAAAATGGCAGAAGGTAGTGGAACAAAAGGGTCGTTTATTGAATTTTATTGAATACATTGTTCAATAAAGTTCTTGGTGAAAATGAAAAATGTGTCTTTTATTTTCACTTAAAAACTGAAGGCACTATTTGCCAACCCAATAATTCAAGAGAATCTTCCATGGGTCATTGTAAATAAGTGGTGGGGATGAGCACTCACCTGAAGAAAGTTAAGGGCAAAATGAATGGAAAAAAATTGGAAGTGGAAACAGAAAATGTGTCCTAGGGTCTTAGATGAATTTTTTGATCTATGGAAAGAAATAGATGATATAGATATAGATATAGATATAGAATACATGGTCTTCCATGTTTCCTCAAACCTCTGAAACACCTGAGAATTTGACACTGAATTGAATCCTTTTGTGACTCAAGTTCAAGGAACTGTATACAAGATCCAGAGTGTAGGTACATACCTACAGAACACCAGTACCTCATCTTAGGGATAGCTTATCGAGTAAGCTGTAATTGCCAAACCACTGTAATTTATAAGAAGTAGCTCCACCAGAGAAGGAGAGCATGTCCTAAGGGACCAATGTGACTAGCAATGCATACATGCTGCAGGGAATTTACTGCTGATGGCTTACTTAGAGTGAGGTGGTCTGTATACACCCAGCCTTGCCTCTCCTGAGCACCCATGTTTGGAGTGTAGTCACAGGGCCTCTGCCATGCTGTGGGTCTCTATGCTGTATTGCCTGTCCTGGCTTTTTCTTATCATTAAATAATCTGGGATTGGGTGAAACTTGCCGTGTCTCATGACACTTTGATTATTAATCCAAATCATTGCTGCTAACTGAGCAGTGAGTAGTGCAATCAGTGTATGCTAGAGAATTTTCTCCCTAAGATTCCTCCAGCTTTTAAATGCTCAAGTTTATTGGAAAATAAATCTTTGAAATAATATTCAAGTGATGGTCAGTGTAAGCTGTTCAATAACTTTTGGTAGAAAAAGTGGCGTCTTTCACCCCTTTTGCAAAGAAATCTGATGGTTTAATTATGACACAACACAAAATGCTGCATAATAAAATCTATTATAAAGATTGGTTCTGTCTTCGAGAGCAGAACATCAAGCACAACGTAGGTACTGACTTTTATCAAAATGGGTGGAGACACCTTCAAAAATTAGTTTTTACCATGACCAAAGCTTACAAACTAAAGGACTTTTTTAAAAAGAAAGGAAAAATTATTTTCATGTTTATTCACTCACTCAAAAGGAATCATGATGCATATTTTAAAAAATAGCATTTTCTATTTGAATTTGTACTTGTCTTTTCACCTATATTTTTGCAGATAAAGTGATAAAATGGGACACTTCAACTTCAGCTTTGCTGAAATATGTGTTTTCAGAAATCCAGGTTTTATAAAAAATGATAGAGTAGTGGTGATCAACAGATAAAATGTGTATGCTAGATCTTTTCTAGGAGCTCAATGCACCTCGCACGTGTAATGTCATTTGTCCTCACAAATATAGAGATTCTGGAAGACAAAACAGTGCCTTTGCAGTGTTCATCACAGGGGCTGGGGATAACACATATCAGGGTAGGAACTGTTTTCTTCATGACCTGAGTTTTTAAGGTCCGCATGCTTTTTTTTTGTACAAAAGTATTGTTCTTGTATTTTTATAAACTTTATTTTAAATTTATGTGGTAGAAATGTAGTATTGGGGGAATTATTAGAGCAACTAAGATTTCTAAAGACATTCAAAAATTTTTCTTATTCCAATCATTTATTTTGTAAAGGGTGTTTCCAAATGATTAATAATAAACACACAAATGCCTACTTATAGAAATTTACTTGAAATATTTTGTGTATGAATTGATTTTGCAAATGAGGGGTTGGTTCCAATTTGAGTGGGCAGTTAAGATTTTTTCAGTTGCCCACTTTATGGACACTGCTTTGTAATGTAGTCCCCGGGTCAATAACACTTTACATACAAGTCAAAATTCCATACATAAGCTTTTGCTGTACTGAAAAATAGATACATTTTAATTTTGACCATGTAGAAAATATCATCCTTTCCAATTTCCTACGTTTTATGGGCTCAGTTTATGGTCAGCTGTCACTGTTTACATCTCCTGCTATTTTTGCAATGAATAATTACCTGAACCCTGAGAAAATAATTTCTTCTTGAAAAGAATTAAAGTCATCCATCATAAATATTTTGTTATTTTATCTGTGAAGCTACTGTTTGATAAATGTTTAGATGATTCAAGGTATATTTTGTGTGTACATTGGATCTATGATCAAACTACTAATGGACAGACACTAAGGAGGGATAGTCACTCATTCCTTTTCTGTATCTCTCCTTTACTGTCTTAGTCCCAGTTTCTTCTTTTGTTTCATACTGTTTTTATTTTTTCCTTTCTTCTTCAACTTTTCTTACTTTAAGGCTAGACGTATTTTGTTTCCCAACTTGTCTTGAAATTTTAGTGATTCATTGGAATTCAAGGTGGTTAGAAGGAACTTGAAAGCTCAATAAAGGGACAGTTGTTAACAACAACAAAAATGCATCTACAGCTAAATTTTACAACTTCTTCTAAATTTAGCTTTTGCCATATTATTAGATATAATTGCAGTACCTGTAGATCCATTCTGAATATTTGCCTCCTTTCCTCACTAGGCAGTTATTTGTTATTTATTTATTTATCTATTTATTTCTAATTGATGTATGTTGTGTTAATTTATGCTGTAAAGCAAAGTGATTCAGTTATACATATATATATATATATATATACACACACACACACACACACATTCTTTTTCATATTGTTTTCCATTATGGTTTATCACAGGATGTTGAATGTAGTTCCCTGTGATACAGTAGGAACTTGTTGTTTATCCATTCTATATATCAATATGATAGTTTGCACCTGCTAATCCCAAACTCCCAGTCCATCCCTCTCCCATCCCTCCTCTTCCTTGGCAACCACAAATCTGTTCTCCACTCACTGGGTTCTTGAGTGTATATAGTCCTTTAGTCTTGGCATTTACCTAGTCAAAGATTATTGCATTCTGGCTCAAGAAAGAACTTCCATTCTATAGGTAAGGAAGCTGAAAGGAGGATTAGTTATGTACTTAAGATGAACTTAGATGATGGTGGGAGAAATCCATTTTCCACTCTCCTTACTGGCTATTTGGTGGACCAGCCATTGTGCCATCACCTGAGCTGAGGCCTGTTTGATGCCTGAAGTCAGCAGCTCTCAAGTTGTTAGAAACAGTTGGGAAGAGGCCAAATTATAGGTTAGGTGTCATGAAACATATTTCAGTATAGAATATTATTGCAGAAATTAAAGACTGAAAAGTAATTCTTTAGTACATATAAGAGAACAATCAGAGCATACTTGCTGCTGTGGTTTTGTCATTTATAATAACTTGCAAATATACAAGTACCTATTTATTTTATTGTTTGGTAAACATTTTAGTTTTCAATACAGATCCTCCTCTACTTACAATTGGGTTACATCCCAATGAAGCCACCATAAATGGAAAATATCATTAGGTTGAAAATGCATTTATTACACCTAATGTCATAGCTTAGCCTAACCTACCTTCAATGTGCTCAGACCACTTACATTAGCCTACAGTTGGGCAAAATTATCTAACACAAAGCCTATTTTATAATAAAGTGTTAAAAATCTCATGTAATTGTTGAATACTCTACTGAAAGTGAAGAACAGAATGGTTGTGTGGGTGCTGAATGGCTGTAAATGTATCAATCGATTGTTTCCCCTTATGATCACGTGGCTGATGACTCACTGCCACCGCCCAGCCTCACAAGAGAGTATCCTACTGCCAGGGAAAAGCTCAAAGTTCAAAATTCAAAGTAGTTTCTTCTGAATGTGTATTGCATTGGCACCATTGTAAAATCGAAAAACTTTAAGTCGAACCATTGTAAGGCAGGGACTGTCTGTATACCCTTTTGATAGCAATAAATTAAAAAATGGAAGAGCCTGTTTAATTAAATATTAAGGCTGAATTTCTGAATCTCAAAAAAGTAGATGATTTGTACAACTTGCAATTTGTACAGCATGTGTGTAAATATTTACATTCATCATAGGGGCTGTGGTGATATTTTATGATCACCTAAAAATCAGAAGACACAGATACACTAAAAAAAAAATCAGCACCTACTCAAAATATTAGAATTCATTTTAAAAGGACTGTGCAAAAAGGCAATCATTTAACACATGCAGTTGCAGAAGATGTATTTACACATCAGTTTATTAAACATGACTTTTCATTTAGATCTGATGACAGTTGTCCTATTTTGCTTTGCTTTCTTTCATTCCAATTTTTTATGAACATGTGTATAGGTTGTTGTGTTTGGTTTCATCAGCAGAGGAATAGCTTCACAAATGTTTAAAAGATGATGATTTTATATCAATGTTATTAGAAGTCAACAGAAATGGAAGTATTAATCTAATAAAAATCAATTAATTCAAATAACTTCATGTTTTTCTTCTGAAATGTGGAATCAAATGTATCTAGAAGTTCACCCTGTTGAAGATGAAACATTTGACAATATTGTGATTGCTATTTAAATTTGGTGAAAATTTTAAACATTAAAGTATTTTTTTCTGTGGTGATAATAGGAATGCACATGTTGGTAGGCTACAGCATAATGATAAAAGTAGTATTCTTGCTAAACTAAGAAATACATGGACCAAAAAAATGAACTTCAAGTTGGCTTGAAATATGAACACATAATTCATAATTACATCCAAATAAGTCCCAATCATCTAGTGATGAAATTATCAGCTGTAGATGACAAAGCTTAACAAAATTTTTATATATAAACAGAGTAACTGAACCATAAACGTACTGTAGAACATGCTTTCTCTCTTTACTGTTCATATAATACCAGATTTTAAAAATATTTGAGACTTCACAAAACACTTCGTTAATCAACCTAAGTGTCTGATATTGGTGTTAAATATTTTTATAAATGTGTCCTGTATTTATTGCATTTTGCTAAGATCAGTTGAGAATCTTTAATCAAAATATTCAACAAGTGGGATACTAAAAACTCCAACTTTTGAATATTTTTAGCAAATTATGATTATTGAACACTAAGCACACAAACAGGAAGATACTAAAATCTCTATCTACAAAATCACAGGAAAGAGCGGCAGGCTCTGCGACCCAGCTCCGGCTCGGCTCTCCCTGCCGGTCTCCCCCTCCGTTGCGGCGGCCGGTGCACCCTGGGATAGGGAGCGATCTCAGAGCGAGGCCGCAAGATGGACGTGGGATCCTTCCACAGAACAAGTGCAGAACAGAAGAAGCTACTGAAGCAGCTGAAATTCACAGAATGCCTACAAAAACAGGTGGACATGAGCAAAGTAAATTTGGACGTTATAAAGCATTGGATAACAAAACGAGTAACAGAAATCCTTGGGTTTGAAGATGATGTTGTGATTGAGTTTATATTCAACTAGCTGGAAGTGAAGAATCCAGACTCCAAAATGATGCAAATCAACCTGACTGGGTTTTTGAATGGAAAACGTGCTACATAATTTATGGGAGAACTGTGGCCCCTGCTCTTAAGTGCACAAGGAAACATTGCTGGAATCCCTTCTGTTTTCCTAGAACTGAAGAAAGAAGAAATAAACCAGAGACAGATAGCACAAGAACAGTTGGTATCTATGAAAAAGCAAGATGAAGACAAGGATAAGAGGGATAAGGAAGAAAAAGAAAGCAGCAGAGAAAAAAGGGAGCAGTTTCAAAGCCCAAGAAGACGCAAATCCAGATCTCCTTCCCCTAGAAGACTATCTTCCCCTATCAGGAGAGAGAGAGAAAGTGCAGTCATTCTCAATCTCCCCATCACAGAACCAAGAGCCAGAGTCCTTCCCTTGCTCCAGAGAAGAAGGAAAAAACCAGAACTCCCAGAACCATCAGTGAAAGTAAAATAACCTTCAGTACAAGAGGCCACTTCTACTAGTGACATCCTGAAAGTTCCCAAGCC
The DNA here is from genome assembly GCF_025265405.1 of Mesoplodon densirostris. Taxonomy (NCBI): domain Eukaryota; kingdom Metazoa; phylum Chordata; class Mammalia; order Artiodactyla; family Ziphiidae; genus Mesoplodon; species Mesoplodon densirostris. The sequence continues at coordinate 84,569,146 of NC_082672.1, forward strand.
TGAACCAGTACCAGAGCCTAAAAAACCTTCTCCAGAGAAAAACTCCAGAAAGGAAAAGGAAAAGGAAAAGGAAAAGGAGAAGACCCGACCAAGATCTCGGTTGCATTCCAAGTCAAGATCCTGGAGACATTCTCGCTCTCCTTCTCATACTTGACCGAGAAGGCGCCATAGATCCTGGTCAAGATCATACTCACCTAGAAGGTGGCCAAGCCCAAGGAGACGGTCATCTCCTCAAAGAAGAACTCCACCGAGAGGAACGCCTCCTCCACCAAGGCATAGAAGGAGTAGATTTCCAGTGAGACGAAGAAGGCATTCATCAGCATCCTTGTCCAGGAGTAGCTCATCATCTTCTTTATCTCGTTCCCGGTCACTGCCAAAGAAGCCTCCAAAGAGGACATCCAGCCCCCCTCGAAAAACTCATAGGTTATCTCCTTCAGCAAGTCCTTCAAGGTGAAGTCATAGGCCATCACCTCCAGCAACTCCACCTCCAAAAACTCGTCATTCCCTGACACCCCAGCAGTCAAACCGTACAAGGAAAAGTCGTGTTTCTGTGTCTCCAGGGAGAACTTCAGGTAAAGTGACATAAAGGTACTGAGAAATATAAAGGTACTGAGAAAAGAGAGCCCCCTTCACCAGAACCCAAGCCTAGAAAAGTAGAGTTATCTGAATCAGAAGAATATAAAGGTGGTCAAATGGCTGCAGCCGATTCTGTGCAGCAGAGATGCCAGTACAGACGACAGAACCAGCAGTCTTCATCTGGTTCTGGCTTCTCCTCTTCCTCAGAAGATGAGTGACCCAAAAGGTCCCACGTGAAGAATGGTGAGGTAGGCAGGCGGCAGAGACATTCCTCTTCCCTAAGTGCCTCTCCATCAGTTCAAAAGTGCCAGGAAGAAACTTCCCCTCATGGTAGACAGAGAAGTCCCTCCTCACCGCCCACCAGAAGGCGACGTTCTCCTTGTCCTGCTCCTCTGCCTAGTCGCCGCGGGCCTCACGCCACCGCCGCAATGAAGAACTCCTTCTCCTCCCCAACGTGGTCGCTCACCTTTCCCAAGAAGATACTCTCCTCCAATACAGAGGACATATTCTCCTTCTCCACCTCCAAAGAGAAGAACAGCCTCACCCCCTCCCCCTCCTAAATGAAGGACATCACCATTTCCACCACCAAACTGTCGGGTCTCCCATTCGCCATCTTCCAAACAAAGAAGCTCCCCAGTCACCAAGAGACGTTTGCCTTCATTGTCATCAAAGCACAGGAAAGGGTCTTCCCGGAGCTGATCTACCCAGGAGGCCTGATCACCACAACCAAACAAACAGAATTCGCCCTCACCATGGCCTCAAGCTCCTCAGACCTCCTCTTGTCCTCCAGCTGTTTGAAGAGGAGCATCATCATCACCCCAAAGAAGGCAGTCCCCATCTCCACATTCTAGGCCCATTAAGAGAGTCTCCAGGACTCCAGAACCCAAAAAGACAAAGAAAGCTGCCTCACCAAGCCCTCAGTTGGTAAGGGGGGTGGGGGTGGTCTCATCTTTCTGATCTGTCTTGGGATCTCCTGAGCCAGCAGCTAGAACCCCCCCAGCACCTCCATCCCCTGTCCAGTCTCAGTCACCCTCTACCAACTGGGTACCAGTGGTACCGGTTAAAAAGGCTAAAAGCCCAAGACCAAGCCCATCACTGGCAAGGAACCCAGACCCAGAATGAGGTGGAAAGAAAAAGAAGAAAAAGAAGGATAAGAAACCCAAAAAGAATAAGAAGCACAAGAAGCACAAAAAGCACAAGAAGGAAAAGGCTGGAGCTTCAGCTGCTGCAGCTCCTGTAACCCCTGTAGCCATTGCTGCTCCCACAACCGCATCAGCACAGGGAGGGCCAGAGCCTAAGAAGGAGACTGAAAGTGAGGCTGAAGATAACCTTGATGACTTAGAAAAGCACCTACGTGAAAAGGCCCTGAGATCAATGAGGAAGGCTCAAGTGTCCCTACAGTCCTAGGTGGAAATGTTTGTTATATAAATTTTATTTGGTTTGTACGCAATTCAGTTTCAAAATTGCTAAAAATGTGTTTGAGCTTTAGACTATAACATTTGTTGTAATAATTGCTATGTTGAAGTTCACCATGTAAAAAAAAGGGCATGGATTTACATTGCAAAAGGTGTCCACAGTATATTAGTGACATTCTTTCATTGATAGCTGACATAAATTCATTTAGAGTGAAATATTTTAAGCCAAAAAAAATCCCTTTTTTAAAAAAGGGGGTTTAAATATTGTTGGCCTTCTTATGGTTCCTTTAAATGCCCGTCTATTCCCAGGGGTTTTTGTTTATATTTTTTATATTTTTCTTTCTCTTTTCCTTTTTCTCTTTTGAGTCTTAGTACCCATTTAAGTTATGATGCTTTCAACCTTGTATGGTCTTTGCAAGCTTTGCCCACAAAAGAATAAATGAATATTTTAATGCCACAATCTTTCCTGTTGCCTGTGGAGTCTCTGCTGAAATGAATCAGGATTTGAGCTCTAGGATGAGACAGAAAATGAAAGCATATTGTTTGCCAGGACACTGTGGGTTTATATTGATGTGTAACAAGTTGATTTGGAACACTGGAATTTCACTGTATTCTGTTTATTTTTATTTTTATTTTTTGTAAAGACAATTAGCTAGTCCCAGGAAGCATCCTTCAGTTATATAAAAATTTGTTTTATAAAATGTCATGGCTCCATTCATAATTTTGTCTTGTTCTTCCGATTGGTATATACAACTTTCAGAGCTCTTGTATTTGGAAAGCTGGAAGGGCCCAGACTTTGAAACAGTGTCTTGTTTTCACTAATTTTGTTTTGTTTTTTTAAATTAAAGCCGTATAAAGCTTGTGGATTAAACAGAATAAATTTCTAAATTAAAAAAAATCACAGGAAAAACTCAACAGATAAACAATGAGGACATAGACTGTGTAAAAGGTTTAATTTTACATTAATTAATTTATTTTTGCTGTGTTGGGTCTTCGTTTCTGTGCGGGGACTTTCTCTAGTTGTGGCAAGTGGGGGCCACTCACTATAGCGGCCTCTCTTATTGCGGAGCACAGGCTCCAGACACGCAGGCTCAGTAGTTGTGGCTCACGGGCCTAGTTGCTCCACGGCATGTGGGATCCTCCCAGACCAGGGCTCGAACCCGTGTCCCCTGCATTGGCAGGCAGATTCTCAACCACTGTGCCACCAGGGAAGCCCAAAGATTTAATTTTGAAATTCTAAAATTGCAGTTTGGAATGTTAATTGTGGGATGACTCTTGATAGAGCATCTACTTTTAACTAGAAAAATGTAGATCCTCTTCCTTATTAAATAAAATCAAGAAATCTTACAGTTTTGTAGCATCTAGATTTGGTGATACTTTAAAAAGAATCATAAATAGTGATAACACGCTAGAAGTTTTTTGTGACAAAAACAATTGTTGAAGATAGGTACTTTGAATAGAGGAAGACTACCTACAAAAATAATTGTGCTGAAGTAGTTATTTTAAAACAAAATTTAGAATTGAAAGTATTCTTTATTTAGTAGAATTTTCACTAAGGTTTACAGTATATGTACAGAGAATTTTATCTTGATTTAAAATACTATGGTCTACTGAAAATAGTTATTTAAGGATATCAACATATTCAAACTTCTTAATTATATAATTCAACTCTGATCAAGGCTGCAAGTAAAATGTATTAAAAAGTTAAAATAATAAGATCCTATTTACAGATACATTCTTTTAAGAAAAGCTGTGACATAGAGGGTAAGAAATTGATTATAGTACCTGAATGTGTACCAAGAATTATCATTCTGCTTATAATTGTTTATAAGCAATATAAAGACTATCCTGTTTTAATACTCATGGAAACACATGGATATCTGGTATTTAATTTTTATAATATATTTATTGTAAAAACTAGTTTTTGAGTAGAATCTTTGTTGAAAATACAACCTGTTTTGCAACATTAACTATTTTAGCTCCTTCATTCACTTTTTTCACTAAGGTCTGAGATTTTATCTTGACTTTAAAATTGTTATAATAGGCTGGTACTTTTTATTGTGAGTAACTCTAGACTTTCTAAAAAGCCTTTTCTCCCTGCAAATTAATATTCTACAGGCACTAAGTGGTGGTCTCCTCAAGGACTGAGGAGGAGGGGCACAGCAAGCAGATGGGTTTTTGCAGTGAAGGTCCATGCACGTGTTCACTCTAGGCATTTCAACTAGAAGGAGTTTAACGCAGGGGATTACCCAGGTTATGGAGGGGTTGTAGAGCGAAAAGGGGGTGGTGAGGCAACCCAGGGATTAGCAACAAGAGGAAGCTGCAAAAAAAAAAAAAAAACTCCACTTAAAGCAGGGCTGGGGATTGTAAGAAATACCCTGGTTTTCCCTTTCTCCAGCTGTCTTCCAGTGCATTCCCTGGTCAAACCTACCAGTCACCAGAGCAGACGAAATGGGAATGAGAGCAACAGGCGAAAAAAACAGCAGAGGAGTCAACTTTGTACATAATACATGTCCCCAAAGATGAAAATGTGTCTTCCCAATCTTGGCCATACTTAAAGTAAAATATCACACGCACACGGACACACACACACACACACACACAAACACACACACACACAGAGCTATCTGGCAACTCCAAATAATACAGAACAGCAGTAAGTAGTTTTTGAAAATGAAGGTACAATTAGCTAAGTATTTAATTCTAGGCCTTCATTCAGAATCTAATTATTTACTCTAATTTTGCACATAATTACTAATTGAAGCAGACCAGACACAGTAGTTTAGAAGGGTAAAACAGGCTGCCAAATGTAGATGAAGACAAATCCAAAGTTGGAATATTTAGCGCTCTGCAAATGGATAGAGAACAGAAAAAATACCCCATATAATTGAGACAAAATACATTAAAAGTTTTTCTGTGGTTGTTTAATGTAAAAAAAAAAATCTCTCATCTCCAACTTGAGAACACTGGAAGGCAGGCCTTCAAGGCTTGAAACCTTGCATTTATTGATGTTGCTAAAGGTGAAAAATCAATCACTGAGAAAAGGTTAAATTATTAATAGTATTGGCTGGTTAAATGGGAAGAATTTATAAAAGTTATTACATGGATATATAGACTCAAGTGGCATCTGTCCCCTAGCAGAAACATAAGTGTATTTTGAATACTTCAAAACATCTTGATACCACATATATGCATATGTGGTATTACTAGAGAAAGACGTGTAAAAACATTAAATGTGAATAAGAAAGATTACTGTTAAGAAAACAAGTGAAATGCTATGCAAGCTTCCCTTACACACACACACACACGCACACCCCCCTCAGAATGAAGAATCTGACGGCAACATTAATTCATTTATTCTACAAATATTTACTAATCACTTACTACACCTCACATTTTGAATATGTTTTATTTGTTCAAAAATGACTCAGTTTTGGGCTTCCCTGGTGGCACAGTGGTTGGGAGTCCGTCTGCCGATTCAGGGGACATGGGTTCGTGACCCGGACTGGGAGGATCCCACATGCCGCGGAGCGGCTGGGCCCGTGAGCCATGGCCGCTGAGCCTGAGCGTCTGGAGCCTGTGCTCCGCAACGGGAGAGGCCACAGCAGTGAGAGGCCCGCATACTGCAAAAAAAAAAAAAAAAAAAAGACTCAGTTTTAAAAAATATCTCACAAGCTAACTATATAAAACTTAGCCAGATGAAGGGTGAATGCACTTTAATTTCATGATTGTTTATTTTGAGATTGATGTGTATGATTGATGTCACATGTGTGAGATGTTTTCTTTTGCTTATTTACTGATATTGAAATATTCAGTTTATTGGGGACACGTTTATCACCTGAAATAGATGGTAAATATTTTAAAGATATTATCATGGGTTATTTGGCAAGGATGTCAGACAATTTATACAAGAAAGAGGTAAGACTAGTATTTGCATATTATGACTCCCAAACTACAATATTCATAGAAAGATATTTTTGTGATGCTATTTGAGAGAAAGCAGAAAAGGAAATGAGAGATAGCACTAAACGTTAAGTTCCCCAACTCCACCACTGCCACCAAACCTCACCACCCAAAAGTGTTTATAAAATGTGTTTATGTGCAGTGGCTTATTTCTGGAGAGAAATCTCAGCTTTCATCAGACTTTAGACTTTCAAATGGTAAAGTACCATTGAACTAGTGTAATTGCAATCTTCTCTCTCTTTATCTCAACAAAAGGTGCACTTTTTTTGCTTTTATTTTTTGCTTCAGAAAAATAGCTCATTTGTGGGTTCAGGTATTTTTACATCCAAATGTGTTTATTAATGATGAAACTGTCACCATGGTTTCTCCAAACGTATCAGGGAAGTTTCAGTGAGCAATTAACATAATTAAAATCATTTTAATTTTCTAATGTCCTATTTGCTATTGAGTATAAAATTCCAAGTGAATTAATAAGCTAAAGTTTAGTGCATCCCTTAGAGGAGAGATGCAAAAAGGTGACAGTTCTTCATTTGTAAAAGTTAAGTGGTGGCAAATGGAATTTCATCACTGAATGGCTTATAATTTAACCAATGAGAGAATAAAGATATTTATCATCTCATGTATAAAAACATGTTATATGCCTAGTTTATATCCACCCTGACTATCTCAAATCATTAAACATGAAAAAAAAAAACTTTAAAAATAATTAAAATCAAACAACCTGGAAAAACACTAAGAAAAAAATTATAGAAGGCAAATTGATTAGTCATCCTTCTCTCTCCAGATTTCCATCCCCCATCCCCCATTTTTATTCTTGGAGTGCCATCTGAAAAGATATCCCCCAACCCCCCATCACAGAATCCAAAGTTTTTGAATATAGTCTGACTACTGCATACATACATTTCATTTGGTGATGAGTTTTAATTTCTGATCAGTAAATACCAAAATTTGTTAATTTAGTCTTTACATGTGAATTTCTGTTTTCACTTGTGTTGATAAATATGGTGAGCTATTGTCATTGTAAGCCTGAAGATTTTAATACAGTAAAACATCACCAATTCTATTATTCTGCCATCTATTTAATAAAGCCAGCCCTACATATTTTGACTCGAGTCTACTGTCCAACATAGGTGAGTGGCAGATGTCTCATTTATTTCTCAGATTTCTCTCCTTAACTTCTTACTCTTGCCTTGACTTTTGGTTTACTGTCCCGTTTCTTAATTTCTGATCTTCATGTTGATATTTGGTCATCATGGTTTGACACTTGGGTCTCTCTTATAAACTTGGTTTGACTCCAAGTCTTGTGATCACATTTCTTATATGTGTTAAAGTCATTTTCAGTGACAAACCTTGATCCACTGATTGTACTGTCTTGTTTCTTCTATAAGTACGTCCTTGAGGACTTGTATCCTACCACTAATGGAATTAAAATAGTGTTATGTGGTGTGTATATTATAAAGTTTAAATGGCTTTTCTTTTAAAGTAGTTATATAACTTAAATTGCTTCTTTCAATTAAATTAGTGAGAGCTGTAGAATATAAAATGATCTAACTATTAGAGATGCAAGTAGTCATTTTTTAGTAATGTGCATTATTAATTCCTCATCATTGAATATAATACTCTTCTAGAACATATTTAACTTAGTTCAACAAAAATATTTAATTTGGAAGTATATGATTATTCTGACTTACTTCCAAAAAAAATTTGAGGTCAGGCTGAGGGATTTTGAACAGGCCTGGCCTTTGACTTTTAAGAAATAACCATGTGAGACACGTAAGATGCCTAACAATTTAGGGACACGTAAGTGGCTTTCAGTTCTGAGTAATCTGTCTTTCCTAACAGGCTCTCCATTTAATGCTGTGTGAACTACCATGTAATGATCGCTACCAGTGCAGCTAAATGCTTTTATAATTAAATCTATATTGAATGGATTTCTTTGTCTTTCCTAAGCAGTTTCCTGCTGTGTGTTTAAACTTCTTGCAGTTTAGAGTATTATCGCAGAAAATGTAAAATATGTTAGGATGAAGTGGAATTGTGTTCTGTGGCAGGAAAAAACATATATTTTTGCCAAATAAATAGGTATTGAATTGTATTCATTAATAATGTATCTTGTAATGCCAGTTATAGCTTAGGAAAGATAATACCTTTTGTGAAATATATGGGAAATATTATATCTTGGCAAGGAATATAGAAATGTTTATAATTAACTCTTTCACTGTGTAATCTGTCTAGGTCCTCCGTGGGAATCATGATTCATGGTGGTTGAAAGCAATAATTCAGGAGTTAGAATGAGTTTAAGTTCTGATTGTTCCATTTACTAGCAATGTGAACCTGATTATTTATCATTTGTAAGTCTGTTAAATGGGACAAATAATATTTCTTGTGGCATAGAGACATTTTGAAATTTAAATGTAAAGGGGTACATGTAACATGCCTAGCACAGTGTCTGGTACCTAATAAATATTAGCTATTATGATCTCTTTTTCTTACTAAACAAATCTCTTGACATGAAATTACATTGTGATTTATTTAAGAAGACAATATGGACGTACCTTTCAAATTTAGCCTACAAATTAGGGAACAGATGTTCATAGAAAATATTTATTTTCTTAAAACGTTATTTATATCATATTTCCTATCCCACAGTGATCTGCAAAAAACTGACTTATATACAAATGTATTAATTTAACTGTATATAGTAAAGTCCACAAAATGGTTATATTAGAGTCAACACTTTTGCTTACATCTCCAGATTCTCTTTCAAAGCTATAAGGTAGATTTATTAACTTTAGTAGAAAAACATGAAGATTTGAACGTGTGTGAACCTAAGAAAGTATTTCTTTGCAAAAAATAAAAATGGACAAAATTAACTTTAGTACATGTAAATACGTTTGTCATACGAAATTAGTAGTTGCTACCTATTGATATAAATGAAAGTCTGTGTAGATAACGCAATGTGAGTACTGATTTTCAATGCTGTATCACTGCAGTTCACATGTAACATGCCTCTTGTTATCTGGAAAGATCTGACTATTTTATTATATGCATCAAGTTCTGTTATGTCATGTGGTGTTTTGAAAAGAGCATTAGCTTTGATATTAGACAGTTGAAACCTCAGCTCTGTCACTTACTGGTGGTGAGCACCACTGATTCCCCTTGATGAGCTTCAGTTTATTTGTTCATAAAATAGAGTTGTTGAAGGGCTAGTGTGAGTGTGCAGGTATGACAAACATTCAAATTACCTCTATGCTACAGTGGTTATTTCTCTGTTTTGGGCTCTTGTCCATTCATCATTTTTTACATTTGAAGCAACAGCTGGTGAAGCTCATTAGGATGCTTTTCCCTAATCTTCCATGTCAAACTGGACTTGCCAGTCATGATGGAATTGCTATTTTGGAATATCTGCTTGTCTTATGGTAAAAGTCATATACTTGAGAAAATGTATAATAGAAAGAAAGAACCGGACGTCAGTACCAAAGACCTGAGTTTGCATTGTGTGCCTATAACCTAAGAGGTGTGTGGCTTCTCTGGGCCATGGTTTCCTCATTTGTAGAATGAGAAGAAGAATAATATCTGTCTTGTTGCCTGATGTTATAAGAATCAAATCAGAGATGGTTTAAAAATGCTTCTTAAACTGAAAGTTCATCTGGTTATCTGATTCAGCTAGTTATCAAGTAATGGTTTCATTTTTGTAGAAGGATTGAATACTGGTGATATTTCTTACATTCTTGACATACTTTCTCATAGTCTTACAGTGGCTCTTTCAAAATGGCTGGCTGCAGTTAGGAGACATCTGTTCCCTAGCAACGGCATTTCCTGACAGTCCTCTGCAGCATCACAGCTTCTGGACACAGGTGCACACTACATGTCACAGTTTAGGAGTTTATTCACCTTCACCAAACACATATGTGAAATTTCTACAGCTTATCGAATGAATGGAAATCAATGACCATGACTCAGGAACATGCATGGGTTAACAATTCTTAAAACATTTTATTAGACATTTGATTTTACCTATTTGTCAAGTGTAGTAATTTATTTTTTGAACTGATGTCTCCTTTGTTTATGACAACTATTATTGTTTATCAAATTACACCTAAAGTCCTTGAATTTCACAGGCATCTACAAAATTGTGTTCTCTATATTTCTGGGAGATATTCAGCCTTATTAAATATATTAGTGTAATAATAGTAGTAGTCAAAGCACAGAGTTTTATTTAAGCTAGCAAGTAATTATGCTTCACAATAGACCTATAAACAGGCCCTTGATGATTAATAAATTTATTAATGGTTATTCTGGTTATGGAAACAAGTTCAAATTGGCTTTTAGCCTAATGTTAGCTTTTAGTTTTATTAGGTGTCAAAGTGAATAGCTCTGCTCATATATAATTTCAATTTGTTAGGCAAAGAGAGCCCTCACATAATTTCTTTAGTGTTTTTAATACTTGTAGTTCTTAGATTCTGCTGAAGCACGTTTTTATCAGAATGACTATGTAAATCATTGAAAAGGTGCAGGCATTTGGAATAATCAGATATTTCTCAGCAATCTTACCTGAAAATAGTGCTGACAGTTCACAGTAGAGCTAATTAGTTTGTGGCTATGTTAATTGATGTAGGACTGGCTGACTGTTGCTTTGGGATTGTTTTTTGTTCTTTTCCAAAATCTTTGAGGCAATCATGATATCCATTTTAAGACCTGGTGTAATACTGGAGATAAGTAATACCTTGAGTTTTGACATCTGCACTTTCAGGTATTCTGTTATGGCATTAGCAAGATAGATGGTTCCTTAATGCCTGCAATTCAGGAAATTAACTTTAGTTTCTAAAAAGAGAAAATAGCTAAAGACTAAACTCATCTAAAGTCTATTTCTCTTTACTCAAGCCATTATATAACTTTAAAAGATAAAATTATATGTAGTCTTGTTTGTCACATGGCACTCAAGAAGCATATGTGTGCAAATTATTTTTCCTGCCACCTACTGTGATATTATTCCCAGGTGCTACTTCAGAAACAAAGTTGTTATAAGGAGCAGAGATTTGGGGAGAGGGAAGGTTGAGAGAGGAGGGTTTCTTTGCAAGTAAATTCTTAATACAAGTTGTGCGCAAAAACATTTCAACATTGCTATGTCCATGCCTGGAACAAAGGACTATAGATCTCTTTCAAATGAACAGTGCCAAATATGAGTTTTCACTAGAAACTTCAGTACAGAACAATATGCTATCCAACTAATAAACACGTGTTTTTTAGAGAAACTGAGAAAAGTTATAGCAAAACAATTTCTGGCCATAACCATTTGAAAAGATGTGTAATAACATTGTGATTTAGAGGAGTACAAACTTAAAAATAGCTATGTAACCCATAGGATTGATAAAAAATGTAAAATTCTGAAAATATCAGATATTGATGAGGTTTTTTGAAAATAACTGTTCTCCCACACTGCTAGTGGGGACGAAATGGCTGCAGCAATTTTAGAGGCTGTAAAATAACAGTGCAAACCCTCTGACTAGCAATTTCAGTTCTGAGTATCTGCCAGAGATTAGCACATCTGCCTAAGGAGATATCAACGGGATGAATTGTAAACAAATTAAATGTTCATCAAAAGGGAGAAGGATAAATAAAATGTGGTACTTTTTTTTTTTTTGCAGTGCACGGGCCTCTCACTGTTGTGGCCTCTCCCATTGCAGAGCACAGGCTCCGGATGTGCAGGCTCAGCGGCCATGGCTCACAGGCCCAGCTGCTCCGCGGCATGTGGGATCTTCCCGGACCAGGACACGAACCCGTGTCCCATGCATTGGCAGGTGGACTCTCAACCACTGCACCACCAGGGAAGCCTTGGTACATTTTTATATGAAGAAACAATCCACCATGAGCAAGATTCAGCAGAAATAACCAGCTGCAGAATCAGACCCCTACAGAGATGAGAGGTACTGGAATGATGAGATAAAGAAAATAAATGCAGGTACTGGGTTGAAGGAATAAAAGACGGAATTGAGAGTATCATTAAGGAATGAGCCTCCCCAAATTCACCAGGTAGATTTAAAATAAATTAATGGGATTTCTGGAAATCACAATAGTATAGTAATGGAAACAAAAACAAATTGTTACAGAATTAAAGATGTAATTGATAAAATCAAAGTACAGAGGAAATTATTCATAATAAAACTACAAAAGAAAGAAATGGAAAAAGTGAAAGTGGGGTTAGAACACATAAAGATTAGAGGTGTCCAGTGTCAAAGCATTCCAGGAGACAATAAGAGGTAAAGACATATATATGAGACAATAGCTGAATGTTTTCCTCAGAATTTACTAAAGACACAAACGCTCAGAATCAGAAAAGCCCACACATCTCAAACAGGATAAGGAAAAAGAAAAAAATCCACACCTAGACAAATTGTAGTAAAATGGAAGGATCCAGGAGACAAAAGAAAGATCTTAAACCCAACTAGAGAAAAAAAGACTGATTACTTAAATATTGACTGTTAATGCCCCCAAAACAATGGAAGCTGAAAGACAGTGGTAATACTATTTTTCTGTGTTGAGAGATGGTAATAAGTCATAAATGTAAATTCAGAATACCTTTCAATAAAGACACTGGAACAAAGGCATTGTCAGACAGCATGTATGGAGAGATGCCATTGCCAACCGTCCCTCTCACAAAGCTCCTCTCACTACAGGAACTTTTCATCTTTCAGGGTGTACTTCAGGGAAAAGGAAAATAATTGCAGGAAATAGGTCTGGGGTACAAGAAGGAAATGTCAACATATAAAATGAAAATTGGTGAGTAAATTGAAGAAACACTACTTGGATAAAAATAATAAACATATGGAATTTGTAGGGTTAAAATCAAGCTAGAACTGAAATCCTAGAAAACATCATATAAGTTGAGAGTGCGGTGATATTAGTTTGAACATTCTAACCTGCTTTATATTTTTTCAGGAAGAGGGCGAAGGTGCTGATCATCACTGAACTTTATTCAGAGTTAAATGTGTCTGTAAAAATATGTTGGATGATCACTAACAGAAAATAGAATAATGAAATGTGAGAAAGCAAAAGTCAATCCAAGTAAGGCAAGAGGATTGTTAAAGAGTAAAGAAAAAAAGAGACAGAATTAGGTGATAGAAGTGAATGGAAATATATAAGATTCATAATCATTGTAAGTGATTTCAACTCTCCTAATAAAAGATAAGCGATTGTCAAAAATCAGTTAAACTGGGCTTCCCTGGTGGCGCAGTGGTTGAGAGTCCGCCTGCCGATGCAGGGGACACGGGTTCGTGCCCCGATCCCGGAAGATCCCACATGCCGCGGAGTGGCTGGGCCCGCGAGCCATGGCCGCGGAGCCTGTGTGTCCGGAGCCTGTGCTCCGCAACGGGAGAGGCCACAGCAGTGAGAGGCCCGCGTACAGCAAAAAAAAAAAAAAAAAAAAAAAAAAAAAAAAAAAATCAGTTAAACTAATACTTTCTGTAAGAGACACAGCTAGAACATAAGGGCAGTGAAAAGCAGGCTGGACGTAAAAGAAAGGAAAACCCATATCAAGGATAAACCAACCTAATAAAGCTCTTGTAATCACATTAATACTGTACAAAATAGATTTTAAGGCAGAAATCTTTAAAGGGGAGAAGAGGAGAACTGTATTTTTTTAAAAGATTCAATACATTGAATTGAAGATAGTTTCAATTTACATGTGCCCAATGATATAACTTTAAAATACATAAAACAAACATTTATGTAATAGAAAGACCTGCCATGATAGTGGGAGATTGTAATACACTTCTCTTGGAAAGAATTAGGTCACGTTATTAAGATAAAACAGGAAGGATTTAAGAAGACTCAGACAGCTCCATAAATGGATTTGATCTAATAGGCATATATAAAAACCATGTACTCCAAAACTAAAGAATAAATATGCTTTGCGGATTTTCTAAAAATTTGAGAAAAATTGACCACATCCTAGGCTGTAAAATAATCTGAAAGAATTAAAGAATGTAGGGATTATACAGCCACAGTCATCAAAATACAATTATAGATTAAACTATATTAAATCACCGATACATTGCCATTTTTAAGGCATAGAAATGAAGTTTTATGCACATTAAAAATCTATTACAAAAATATATTCTTATAAATTATGAGAATATATTTAAAAGGCATAATATTTAAAAGGTATAATTCACATAATTATGGGTCAAATAAAAAAATGGAAATTAGAAAATATTTCATATTTAAAAATAGTAAAAAATTTATCAAAAGTAAAAAATTAAATGAAAAAACATATAAAGGGACAATTTATAGAATTAAAGACATGTTAATAATATTGTATTATTTTCCTGTTAAAGAGGAATTGAGACTGAAAAATAGGGCCAAAGAAACCAGTTTAAGAACTTAGGAGAGAATCAGTGAGACTTCCGGGTAAGATGGCGGAAGAGTAAGACGCGGAGATCACCTTCCTCCCCACAGATACACCAGAAATACAGCTACACGTGCAACAACTCCTACAGAACACCTACTGAACGCTGGCAGAAGACCCCAGACCTCCCAAAAGGCAAGAAACTCCCCACATACCTGGGTAGGGCAAAGCAGAGAGATTCCCGCACAGAGGAGCGGTGCCGAGCGGCACTCACCAGCCCGAGAGGCTTGTCTGCTCCCCCGCCAGGGCGAGCGGCGCTGGAGCTGAGGCTCGGGCTTCGGTCAGAGCGCAGGGAGAGGACTGGGACTGGCGGCGAGAACTCAGCCTGAAGGGGGCTAATGTGCCACAGCTAGCCGGGAGGGAGTCCGGGAAAACTCTGGAGCTGCCGAAGAGGCAGGAGACTTTTTCTTCCCTCTTGGTTTCCTGGTGCGCGAGGAGAGGGGATTAAGAGCGCCGCGTAAAGGAGCTCCAGAGACGGGCGCGAGTCGCGGCTGAAAGCGCGGAGCCCAGAGACGGGCGTGGGACGCTGGGGCTGCTGCTGCCGCCGCCAAGAAGCCTGTGTGTGAGCGCAGGACACTGTCCACACCGCCCTTCCGAAAGCCTGTGCAGCCTGCCACTGCCGGGGTCCCGGGATCCAGGGGCGGCTTCCCTGGGAGAACGCACGGCGCGCCTCGGGCTGGTGCAACGTCACGCCGACCTCTGCCGCTGCAGGCTCGCCCCGCACTCCGTGCCCCTCCCTCCCGCCCGGCCTGAGTGAGCCAGAGTCCCCGAAGAGGCTGCTCCTTTAACCCTGTCCTGTCTGAGCGAAGAACAGAGGCCCTCCGGCGACCTACAGGCAGAGGCGGGGCCAAATCCAAAGCTGAGACCCAGGAGCTGTGAGAACAAAGAAGAGAAAGGGAAACCTCTCCCAGCAGCCTCAGAAGCAGCGGATTAAAGCTCCACAATCAACTTCATGTACCCTGCATCTGTGGAATACATGAATAGACAACAAATCATCCCAAATTGAGGAGCCAGGAGTCAGTGCTGTGCCTCTGAGGTGGGAGAGCCAACTTCAGAACACTGGTCCACAAGAGACCTCCCAGCTCCACATAATATCAAACGGCGAAAATCTTCCAGAGATCTCCATCTCAACACCAGCACCCAGCTTCACTCAACGACCAGCAAGCTACAGTGCTGGACACCCTATGCCAAACAACTAGCAAGACAGGAACACAACACCACCCATTAGCAGAGAGGCTGCCTCAAATCATAAAAAGTCCGCAAACACCCCAAAACACACCACCAGACGTGGACCTGCCCACCAGAAAGACAAGATCCAGCCTCATCCACCAGAACACAGGCAGTAGTCCCCTCCACCAAGAAGCCTACACAACCCACTAAACCAACCTTAGCCACTGGGGACAGACACCAAAAACAACGGGAACTACGAACCTGCAGCCTGCAAAGAGGAGACCCCAAACACAGTAACATAAGCAAAATGAGAAGACAGAAAAACACACAGCAGGAGAAGGAGCAAGATAAAAACCCACCAGACCTAACAAATGAAGAGGTAATAGGCAGTCTATCTGAAAAAGAATTCAGAATAATGATGGTAAAGATGATCCAAAATCTTGGAAATAGAATAGACAAAATGCAAGAAACAGTTAACAAGGACCTAGAAGAACTAAAGACGAATCAAGCATCGATTAAAAACACAATAAATGAAATAAAAAATACTCTAGATGGGATCAATAGCAGAATAACTGAGGCAGAAGAACGGATAAGTGAGGTGGAAGATAAAATAGTGGAAATAACTGCTGCACAGCAAAATAAAGAAAAAAGAATGAAAAGAACAGAGGACAGTCTCAGAGACCTCTGGGACAACATTAAACGCACCAACATTCGAATTATAGGGGTTCCAGAAGAAGAAGAGAAAAAGAAAGGGACTGAGAAAATATTTGAAGAGATTATAGTTGAAAACTTCCCTAATATGGGAAAGGAAATAGTTAATCAAGTCCAGGAGGCACAGAGAGTCCCATACAGAATAAATCCAAGGAGAAATACACCAAGACACATATTAATCAAACTGTCAAAAATTAAACACAAAGAAATCATATTAAAAGCAGCAAGGCAAAAACAACAAATAACACACAAGGGAATCCCCATCAGGATAACAGCTGATCTCTCAGCAGAAACTCTACAAGCCAGAAGGGAGTGGCAGGACATACTTAAAGTGATGAAGGAGAAAAACCTGCAACCAAGATTACTCTACCCAGCAAGGATCTCATTCAGATTTGATGGAGAAATTAAAACGTTTACAGACAAGCAAAAGCTGAGAGAGTTCAGCACCACCAAACCAGCTTTACAACAAATGCTAAAGGAACTTCTCTAGGCAAGAAACACAACAGAAGGAAAAGAACTACAATAACGAACCCAAAACAATTAAGAAAATGGGAATAGGAACATACATATCAATAATTACCTTAAATGTAAATGGACTAAATGCTCCCACCAAAAGACACAGACTGGCTGAATGGATACAAAAACAAGACCCATATATATGCTGTCTACAAGAGACCCACTTCAGACCTAGAGATACATACAGACTGAAAGTAAGGGGATGGAAAAAGACATTCCATGCAAATGGAAACCAAAAGAAAGCTGGAGTAGCAATTCTCATATCAGACAAAATAGACTTTAAAATAAAGACTACTAGAAGAGACAAAGAAGGACACTACATAATGATCAAGGGATCAATCCAAGAAGAAGATATAACAATTGTAAATATTTATGCACCAAACATAGGAGCACCTCAATACATAAGGGAAATATTAACAGCCATAAAAGGAGAAATCGACAGTAACACAATCATAGTAGGGGACTTTAACACCCCACTTTCACCAATGGACAGATCATCCAAAATGAAAATAAATAAGGAAACACAAGCTTTAAATGATACATTAAACAAGATGGACTTAATTGATATTTATAGGACATTCCATCCAAAAACAACAGAATACACATTTTTCTCAAGTGCTCATGGAACATTCTCCAGGATAGATCATATCTTGGGTCACAAATCAAGCCTTGGTAAATTTAAGAAAATTGAAATTGTATCAAGTATCTTTTCCGACCACAATGCTATGAGACTAGATATCAATTACAGGAAAAGAGCTGTAAAACATACAAACACATGGAGGCTAAACAATACACTACTCAATAACGAAGTGATCACTGAAGAAATCAAAGAGGAAATTAAAAAATACCTAGAAACAAATGACAATGGAGACACGACGACCCAAAACCTATGGGATGCAGCAAAAGCAGTTTTAAGAGGGAAGTTTATGGCAATACAATCCCACCTTAAGAAACAGGAAATATCTCGAATAAACAACCTAACCCTGCACCTAAAGCAATTAGAGAAAGAAGAACAAAAACATCCCAAAGTTAGCAGAAGGAAAGAAATCATAAAAATCAGATCAGAAATAAATGAAAAAGAAATGAAGGAAACGATAGCAAAGATCAATAAAACTAAAAGCTGGTTCTTTGAGAAGATAAACAAAATTGATAAACCATTAGCCAGACTCATCAAGAAAAAAAGGGAGAAGACTCAAATCAATAGAATTAGAAATGAAAAAGGAGAAGTAACAACTGACACTGCAGAAATACAAAAGATCATGAGAGATTACTATAAGCAACTCTATGCCAATAAAATGGACAACCTGGAAGAAATGGACAAATTCTTAGAAATGCACAACCTGCCAAGACTGAATCAGGAAGAAATAGAAAATATGAACAGACCAATCACAAGCACTGAAATTGAAACTGTGATTAAAAATCTTCCAACAAACAAAAGCCCAGGACCAGATGGCTTCACAGGCGAATTCTATCAAGCATTTAGAGAAGAGCTAACACCTATCCTTCTGAAACTCTTCCAAAATATAGCAGAGGGAGGAACACTCCCAAACTCATTCTACGAGGCCACCATCACCTTGATACCAAAACCAGACAAGGATGTCACAAAGAAAGAAAACTACAGGCCAATATCACTGATGAACATAGATGCAAAAATCCTCAACAAAATACTAGCAAACAGAATCCAACAGCACATTAAAAGGATCATACACCATGATCAAGTGGGGTTTATTCCAGGAATGCAAGGATTCTTCAATATACGCAAATCAATCAATGTGATACACCATATTAACAAGTTGAAGGAGAAAAACCATATGATCATCTCAATAGATGCAGAGAAAGCTTTTGACAAAATTCAACACCCATTTATGATAAAAACCCTGCAGAAAGTAGGCATAGAGGGAACTTTCCTCAACATAATAAAGGCCATATATGACAAACCCACAGCCAGCATCGTCCTCAATGGTGAAAAACTGAAACCATTTCCACTAAGATCAGGAACAAGACAAGGTTGCCCACTCTCACCACTCTTATTCAACATAGTTTTGGAAGTTTTAGCCACAGCAATCAGAGAAGAAAAGGAAATAAAAGGAATCCAAATGGGAAAAGAAGAAGTAAAGCTGTCACTGTTTGCAGATGACATGATACTATACATAGAGAATCCTAAAGATGCTACCAGAAAACTACTAGAGCTAATCAATGAATTTGGTAAAGTTGCAGGATACAAAATTAATGCACAGAAATCCCTGGCATTCCTATATACTAATGATGAAAAATCTGAAAGTGAAATCAAGGAAACACTCCCATTTACCATTGCAACAAAAAGAATAAAATATCTAGGAATAAACCTACCTAAGGAGACAAAAGACCTGTATGCAGAAAATTATAAGACACTGATGAAAGAAATTAAAGATGATACAAATAGATGGAGAGATGTACCATGTTCTTGGATTGGAAGAATCAACATTGTGAAAATGACTCTACTACCCAAAGCAATCTACAGATTCAATGCAATCCCTATCAAACTACCAATGGCATTTTTCACAGAACTAGAACAAAAAATTTCAAAATTTGTTTGGAAAAACAAAAGACCCCGAATAGCCAAAGCAATCTTGAGAACGAAAAAAGGAGCTGGAGGAATCAGGCTCCCTGACTTCAGACTATACTACAAAGCTACAGTAATCAAGACAGTATGGTACTGGCACAAAAACAGAAAGATAGATCAATGGAACAGGATAGAAAGCCCAGAGATAAACCCACGGACATATGGTCACCTTATCTTTGATAAAGGAGGCAGGAATGTACAGTGGAGAAAGGACAGTCTCTTCAATAAGTGGTGCTGGGAAAACTGGACAGGGACATGTAAAAGTATGAGATTAGATCACTCCCTAACACCATACACAAAAATAAGCTCAAAATGGATTAAAGACCTAAATGTAAGGCCAGACACTATCAAACTCCTAGAGGAAAACATAGGCAGAACACTCTATGACATAAATCACAGCAAGATCCTTTTTGACCCACCTCCTAGAGAAATGGAAATAAAGACAAAAATAAACACATGGGACCTAATGAAACTTAAAAGCTTTTGCACAGCAAAGGAAACCATAAACAAGACCAAAAGACAACCCTCAGAATGGGAGAAAATATTTGCAAATGAAGCAACTGACAAAGGATTAATCTCCAAAATTTATAAGCAGCTCATGCAGCTCAATAGCAAAAAAACAAACAACCCAATCCAAAAATGGGCAGAAGACCTAAATAGACATTTTTCCACAGAAGATATACAGACAGCCAACAAACACATGAAAGGATGCTCAACATCTTTACTCATTAGAGAAATGCAAATCAAAACTACAATGAGATATCATCTCACACCAGTCAGAATGGCCATCATCAAAAAATCTAGAAACAATAAATGCTGGAGAGGGTGTGGAAAAAAGGGAACACTCTTGCACTGCTGGTGGGAATGTGAATTGGTACAGCCACTATGGAGAACAGTATGGAGGTTCCTTAAAAAACTACAAATAGAACTACCATATGACCCAGCAATCCCACTACTGGGCATATACCCTGAGAAAAACATAATTCAAAAAGAGACATGTACCAAAATGTTCATAGCAGCCCTATTTACAATAGCCCGGAGATGGAAACAACCTAAGTGTCCATCATCGGATGAATGGATAAAGAAGATGTGGCACATATATACAATGGAATATTACTCAGCCATAAAAAGAAATGAAATTGAGCTATTTGTAATGAGGTGGATGGACCTAGAGTCTGTCATACAGAGTGAAGTAAGTCAGAAAGAGAAAGACAAATACTGTATGCTGACACATATATATGGAATTTAAGAAAAAAATGTCATCAAGAACATAGGGGTAAGACAGGAATAAAGACACAGACCTACTAGAGCATGGACTTGAGGATATGGGGAGGGGGAAGGGTAAGCTGTGACAAAGTGAAAGAGCGGCATGGACCTATATACACTACCAAATGTAAGGTAGATAGCTAGTGGGAAGCAGCCGCATAGCACAGGGAGATCAGCTCGGTTCTTTGTGACCGCCTGGAGGGGTGGGATAGGGAGGGTGGGAGGGAGACGCAAAAGGGAGGGGATATGGGAACATATGTATATGTATAACTGATTAAATTTGTAAAATGAAAAAAAAAATAAATAAATAAAATAGAATTTGATAAGAAAAAAAAAAAAAAAAAAGAACTTAGGAAAGGAAGAATAGAATAAACCAAAGGAAGATAATGAGCAGGCAATTTTATTTTTTTAAATTTTATTTTATTTTATTTTATTTTTTTATACAGCAGGTTCTTATTAGTTATCTATTTTATACATATTAGTGTATATATGTCAATCCCAATCTCCCAATTCATCCCCCACCACTGATTTCCCCCCTTGGTGTCCATATGTTTGTTCTCTACATCTGTGTCTCTATTTCTGCCCTGCAAACCAGTTCATCTGTACCATTTTTCTAGATTCCACATATATGCATTGATACACGATATTTGTTTTTCTCTTTATGACTTACTTCACTCTGTATGACAGTCTCTAGATCCATCCACGTCTCTACAAATGACCCAATTTCATTCCTTTTATGGCTGAGTAATATTCCATTGTATATATGTACCACATCTTCTTTATCCATTCGTCTGTCAATGGACATTTAGATTGTTTGAGCAGGCAATTTTAAATACAAGAAATTAATGAATAGAAAACAAAGAAATCTTAGGGAAAATAAAGCTAAGGCTAATTCTTTTTAAAAAATCTAATAGAATAACTTCTGGTAAGATTAATAAAAAAACAAAACAAGAATATACAGTATTATTAATGAAAAAGGCATATTTATAAAAATAGCAGATATTAAAAACATGACAAAGATAATAAGCTTGCTAGAAGCACATAAACTACCACACTGGCTAGTAGAGCAGTAGTATGTAAGGTGCTAAGTCTTTTTAGTCTGCCGTGATGAATTTTTCACAGATAAGTAGGATGAAGTTGTATTCAGGCAGGTGAAATTGTTGGATCTGTTTTTTTCTGTTTATTTTATTTTTCTGTGTATCTGTTTATTGAGGCACCCAGGCAAATGATAACTGCCTGTGAACCTATGACTTGAGTTATCAGATACGTGATAATGTTATTGTTTTCCTTTTTGGAAAACTGCTTATCTTTCTATAATTTATACATAAAACTCCTAACATTCTAGGCTATTTTTTGATCACTTGGGGTTGTCCAATACAACCTTCATTCTAAGTTTTACTGGTTGGAAAATTTGGAAAGGCAAAAACTATCTTTCCCACATTTTTTTTCCACAACTAGGTTTATTTTGGGCATTAATTTCTGCCATTTAGATGCATTCATATGGTGTTTGGAAGCCAGGTGTGAGGTAGAGGCCATATGCCCATTGTCCTTGACTTACACCTACCTGGAAGTCCCTGGAAATGTGTGGCCTGCTTGCAAAACAACACAGTGCCCATCTCTAGATTTCAGTGTATCAAGAAGCAATGGTAGTAGTGACGAGGGTTCTTGCTCTCTGGAGCCTAGTTTCAAGTTTCAGTTTTTTCTTCTGGGTATAAAAGGGATTCATGGCTGATGTTGTGTATTCTTGATTTAAATTTCTGTGTGGTGGTAACTTTAGGGCATCAATTCCATGTCATTTTAACAGAAATCTCCCCTAGAATCTGCTCCTCAGGCCCTTTCGGTGTTTAGGTACCTAATTGCCTGATTAAATCTCTTCTTGCATTAAAGTATAAGGGTTTGTTTCTTGTCCTAAACCTTGACTAAGACACACTCAGATCCTTTGGATATTTTCTTCTTTATATGATAGAGAATTGTACTTCCTGGCCATAGATTTGATGATAGAATCAGTGACAATATAAGTACTGTTGATTTGTTTTCTTCTCTTGAATCCATGAGTATTAGTAGAGGGTTAGCTAATCATTCAAGATCTACAAACAACATTGATTTCAGTTTGACAAATCTCCCTGTCAGGATGAGTACTGCTACACCTGTAACACAATCTTCCTCTAGCTTTCTCCAGTCAGATATGTGTAGTGTAGGTAAAAGCCACTGTCTGAGAAAAACAGAGGTCAGTGTCAATATATATCCCTATGATTAACCAAATACAATACTAGGAACATTTTTTATGAATATTTCTCAGTGGATATCTAACTGATTATTTTAAAAAAATCAGTGGATCTGATTAAGCTATAGTTCTTCATGTTCATACATGATGTGATTGCTAAATCAGTCAACTTATTCATTACTCCAGTGAGCTATCCCTTCACCAATAAGAAGCAGATTTTACTCTGAGGGATACTTGAACAAATCAACACACCTGTGACCTAACCCATGTATTGCTCCTGGAAAGAATCAATGGGTGACAGGTGACCATTTATCAAAATCTATATACCTGCCATTTGGTTTTGCCTCAGTAATTATATTTAGTCAAGCTTGGCATAAAATAATCCCAAAAGATTTGAGCAGTCAAGTTCTAGGGTATAACACTTGCTGTCAGCTATTCTTCCTGGCCGGAAGATATGTTGTGCTTCTCCTACTTTTTTTTTTTTTTACATTAATTTCAGGTGAAGTAGGATGAGAATTGAGTTTTACTAGTTCTCCATCTTCCAGTTTAATATATTACAAATTTAATTCAGTTAGAAAATGTCTATAAATGCCTCCCACTCTGAAAACAAACTTGGTTATGTAGACCTATGAGTTGATTTTAGGATATCTTTGAATTAGTAGCCAGTCTATGGTGGTCTTTCTCCCATGACCATAATATAGGGGTTCAAGAATCAAGGGGTGTGAACCAACAAAAAGGACTGAGTTATCAAATCAGACTCACACTAATCAGAGATCTTACCCAGTGAAATTCTTTACTAAGAATTTTCAAGGTTACAAGCAATCAAAAGGCACAGGTGAAGCATGAGAGGTCTGTTATATTCCATGTGGCTCCCCAGGTCATTCCTTCTAGCAACAGGCATACTCTCTCTGGCCTAGAGAAAGAGATGATATTTCTAATGAGGTTGGCAGGGCAGCTAACACAGTGTAGGTAATATCTTCTTTTTCCATCCCATATAGTACTAAGGCTTTTGTGTCATTTTTTGGAAGCCATGACTCACAAATTCATAACTTGGTGTACCATAAGCAATTCTAAACCAGAAGCAGAGATATCCTGCTAAAAGTATTCAACAGATATTCTCTTGTTAGCCAATGTCATTAATTTATTTACTAAAAGAAACAGATATCAGCTTGCTTTTGAGTTAATTAGACAACATTGCCTGTCTTCTTTCTTTCCCTGAGGTATCCTCTTTTGATTCTTGCAATCAACAGAGAAACTGATCACAAGCCAACTGCTTTACTCCTTCCCCAGGGTGGAAATGTGAGTGGCTCCTTTCACTATTATACTTAATAAACTACTTGTAGAATAACTTAATAAACTACTTAATAATAAACTACTTTTTCTTCCCATCTCTGCAACTTTGAACTTTTGCTGGTCTAGAGGGATAAGTTCTCAAGATAAAAAGTGCTTCCACCAGGGGACACATAATAATCCCATTTATTTATTTACTTAATATCTTTATTGGAGTATAACCGCTTTACAAGGATGTGTTAGTTTCTGCTGTATAACAAAGTGAATCCGCTATACATATACATATATCCCCATATCTCTTCCCTCTTGCATCTCCTTCCCTCCCACCCTCCCTATCCCACCCCTCTAGGTGGACACAAAGCACTGAGCTGGTCTTCCTGTGCTATGCGGCTGCTTCCCACTAGCTATCGATTTTACATTTGGTAGTGTATATATGTCTATGCCATTCTCTCACTTTGTCCCAGCTTACCTTTCCCCCTCCCCGTGTCCTCAAGTCCATTCTCTATGTCTGCATCTTTACTCCTGTCCTGCCCCTAGGATCTTCAGAAACAGTTTTTTTTAGATTCCATAAATATGTATTAACATATGGTATTTGTTTTTTCTTTCTGACTTACTTCACTCTGTATGACAGCCTCTAGGTCCATCCACCTCACTACAAATAACTCAATTTTGTTTATTTTTATGGCTGAGTAATATTTGTATATATGTGACAAAACTTCTTTATCCATTCATCTGTCGATGGACACTTGGGTTGGTTCCATGTCCTGGATATTGTAAATAGAGCTGCAATGAACATTGTGGAACATGACTCTTTTTGAATTATGGTTTTCTCAGGGTATATGCCCACTAGTGCGATTGCTGGGTGGTATGGTAGTTCTATTTTTAGTTTTTAATTTAAGGAACCTCCATAGTGTTCTCCCTAGTGGCCGTATCATTTTACATTCCCACCAACAGTGCAAGAGGGTTCCCTTTTCTCCACACCCTCTCCAGCATTTATTGTTTCTAGATTTTTTGTTGATGGCCATTCTGACTGGTGTGAGGTGATACTTCATTATAGTCTTGATTTGCATTTCTCTAATGATTAGTGATGTTAAGCATCCTTTCATGTGTTTGTTGGCAATCTGTATATCTTCTTTGGAGAAATGTCTGTTTAAGTCTTCTGACCATTTTTGGATTGGGATTTTTGTTTTTTTATATTGAGCTGCATGAATTGCTTATATATTTTGGGGATTAATCCTTTGTCAGTTGCTTCATTTGCAAATATTCTTTCCCATTCTGAGAGTTGTCTTTTTGTCTTGTTTATGGTTTCCTTTGCTGTGCAAGAGCTTTAAAGATTCATTAGGTCCCATTTGTTTATTTATTATTATTATTTTTCTCTCTCTCTCTCTATATATATATGATTATTATTTTTTTGGTATGCGGCTCTCACTGTTGTGACCTCTCCCATTGCGGAGTACAGGCTACGGACGCACAGGCTTAGCGGCCATGGCTCACGGGCCCAACAGCTCTGTGGCATGTGGGATCTTCCCGGACCGGGGCACGAACCCATGTCCCCTGCATCGGCAGGCGGACTCTCAACCACTGCACTACCAGGGAAGACCGAGAATGGTTATTTTTAATACAAGCTATTACAACTTTGCAATATTGGAGTATCTCTCCTTTTATCAGTTGCGGGTCAAAAGAAGCAAGAACCAAGTGCATTGGGCATCTTATGAATACCTCAAAGGGTGAGGTTTTATAAGTTACAGAATGGGTGGATCTGAGATTTAAAAGGACCAGTGGCCATGCTTTTGGCCAAGATATTTGGAAGGTCTCTACAAACTTTGCCAGTTGAGTCTTAGTAATACTGTGAGTGCACTCAGCTGAGCCAGAGGATTGAGGATGATAAGTACAATAAAAGTGTCATAAAACTGGCCAAACAGCATACATTTGTTGAAGTACTTGGCCAGTAAAATTAGTTTCTAGATCACTGTAAAGTTTGCAAGGAGTTTCCCTGGTAGGAATAATTTTTCCAAAAAGACTTTGGCTACAGACAAGACAGTAGTCTGTCTGCAAGAGAAGGCTTCAGTCCAGTCAAAAAACATATAGATCATGACTAAAACATAGTTATATCCATGAGATGGTGGAAGTTGTGTGAAATCCATTTGCTGAACCTCAAATGGTCCATTAAGCAGTATAAAGTATCAGTACTTGTACTTCAGATTGTACTTCTTATACTTCAGACAAGTGAGGCAAGTGAGGTAGGCACTTTTTGCAGCCTTGTTAATGTTTCCTCACCAATATTGATCCATGGAGACTACCATTTTGTCAGTAGACCCATGGTTTCATGGATGTACAATGGTGAGGAATGGAAATTTTAGAGTCTCCATTAGGACTGAGTTTTTATTTGGTTCAAACCAGAGCTTTCTCTTTTTATCAAACCAACAACTGTTAAATTTCCAGTCTTGTTTTTTCCTTATCTGAGGCCAATTGCTGGGCTTCTCAAACAAGTTTTTCTAGGTTATCTTTTGGGAAAATATCCTTTTGGACCATGAGAAAGGTTTGGCTGCTGTTGGTCATTTTAAGGGCAGCATGCCTTGTGGACATAACAGCAAGGTGAGTTCCCTGAGCATCCAGAGAGTCAAGAATAGAATACACTGGAATCTTAATAATAAAGATCATCCAAAGTATCAGGTAAAAGTATTGCATTCAGTCATTTCTGCACATAGGGGCCATTTAAAATTTTATTTCCATCGGGAGTAAGGAAGCCATGTTGCTTCTGCAACATTCCAAAATAATGAGCTACTCCAAAAGCATATCTACTCTCAGTATAAATATTAGTAGTTTGTCCTTGGCTAAAGTATAAGCCTGGGTAAAACCATATAATTCAGCTTGTTGGGCTGAATTAGCCATAGGTAAAGATGCTACATCAAAAGGAGTTACAATAGCATAGTCAACACAATATTTGCCATTGTCACCTTTTAAATAAGAACAACCAGTGAACCATGAGAAGTCAGTGTTACTCAGAGCAATTACCAGTAGTCCATCACAAGGAGTCAGGAAGTGATCTGCCAGAGTTAAGCAGTTGTGAGGGACTTAGTCAGCGACAAAGAGGAGAAAAATAGCCAGGTTAAGGGTTATTAAAATGTACAAAAGTTATGTGAGGAGCAGTTAACTAAAGGACTTCATAAGAGGTGAGGCAGCTGACTGAGAAATGATGAGTGTGATGAGAATTCAGGAGAGTTTCTACTGCATGAGGTACAAATATGGTTAAAGGAATTCCACAATGATTTTCTCAGGGGCCCTAATGGTTCTAAGGGAATCCCCTTGCCACAGGGTCCAGTTGCTGGCTATACTACCCTATGGGTCAATAGTGGTCCCTGTGTTTTTAAGTGAATACCTCAAGGGCACTACCTTCCATTTCACATAAAAAAAAAAGAAAAAGGGAATCTGATCATTGAGATGCCCAGGGGCAGATGGGTTCATCAAACTCTCCTTTAAGGCCTTGAAGGCTACGCTATCTGGTTCTTCCCATAAAATTGGGTTGGGGCTGTTATTGTTGGGTAAAACATACAGAGGTATGGCCAGAAGAGGGAAATTTGGAATCCAGTTTTGGCAATAACCAACTAGCCTGAGAAAACCACAGAATTGATGCTTAGTTTTGGGGTTTGGTAAATTTAGGACAGCATGAAGCCTATCTGGATATAGGTGTATCCCTTGTTCTGATATCGGAGGCCCTAAATATCAAACCTGGGTTTGGGCAAACTGTATTTTTTCCTTGGTGACCACATGTCCTTTTTTTCCCTTTCTAAATTTATTTATTTATTTATTTATGGTTGCGTTGGGTCTTCGTTGTGGTGCATGGGCTTCTCATTGTGGTGGCCTCTCCCGTTGCGGAGCATGCACTCCTGGCATGCGGGCTTCAGCAGTTGTGGCTCGTGGGCTCCAGAGCGCAGGCTCAGCAGTTGTGGCGCACGGGCTCATGCTCCACGGCATGTGAGATCCTCCCGGACCAGGGCCCGAACCCATGTCCCCTGCATTGGCAGGCAGACTCTCAACCACTGCGCCACCAGGGAAGTCCACATGTCCTTTTAAGGCTAAAAGTTTTTTAGCAAATGGATGTTGTCTTCCTGTGAGGGTGCTTGAGAAGGAAAGTAAAGAAGCAAATCATCCACATATTGCAAAAAATGTGGAACCTCTAGGGAACTTTATATCACCAGATCAGCCTTCAGGATTTGCAAGAAATAAGAAGAATTATCAGTAAAACCCTGAGGCATTACTCTCCAGATGAATTCTTTTTCTTCCCCAAAGAAAGCAAAAATGTATTGGTTAGCTTCATCAACCGCAATGCTAAAGAATGCACTGCATAAATCACTTACAGTAAAGAATTTGCTTCTGGTGGGAATGGATGTTAGTGTATGAGGGTTAGAATCAACAGAGTGTCAAGGGATATCAATGTTTACTGCTCGGAGGTCCTGAACAAACTTCCATCCTCGGCCCTTAGGTTTTATCAGTGGTAAAATGGAAGTGTTATAGGAGTAGTACATGGATAATGAGGCATTGAGCCTTGTAATCTTCTATTCTGGATTTTATGCCTTGAAGGGCTTCTTTACTTATAGTATATTAATTAAGTTGGGGAAGAGGATTTGAAGGGTCTGTTTGAATTGTGATGGGAGGGACGATATGAATTTTGCCAACATCAGTTGGAGATTTTGCCCATAAAGAAAGTAGTTGCTGATTCAATAGGGACAGATGGTCAGTGTTTTTAAGAATCTGCTCTAGTACTTTCAGAAACAGAACAAATAAAAGATGTCAAGTAGTAACTTAATTCACCTGATTGGTTACTTTGATGACTACTGTCAAATTTTAGAATTATTTCCCCCTTTCTGGGAGAAAGAGATTCTGGCATGATACTTCTTTAAGAAATCTCAACCCAATAAATGAGCAGGGACAGAGGAATTAAGGAGAAAAGCATGAGTATCTCTCAAGGAGCCTAAACAAAAGGCAATAGGTTCAGAGACAGGAGCCTCTTGAGGTTCATTAGAGATCCCACTATTTGAAGGGTTTTAGTACTCCGAGGAAGGGGCTGCTTTATAGTAATGGGTTTGAATACTGAGATTGCAGCTCCGGTATCAATTAGGACTGGAGGACTTTCATTGGCAATCTCAAGAAATGTTTCTCCAAGCTGACTAACAGGGAAGCTTGGGAAGAGCCCCTGTTGTTTCTTGGAGCCCATCACTGAGAATTGGGAGGATGTTGAAAAGCCTGATTAGAGGGCTGAAAGTGTCTAAAGCACTTATATTTGTTACAATCTCTTCTCCAATGTCCGGGCTGGCTGCAATAATAGCAGAAACTACAAGGGTTTGGGTTCTCTGTAGGAGCCTTCATTTGCTGGAGTTGAAGATGAAGAATTTTGGCAATCTTCCTTTGTGATGATAAAGAGCTGGTTTGCCAAATTAAATCTGGAGTGAACATAGTTTCTTATTTCATCCTGGTCCTTTTTGTTAGAAGGGAAAGGTCTTGTTCCAGCTCATTAATCAACATAGAGTTAAAAACTACTGGTGGAATCAACATCTGAAGGAAGATTACAATTTTCTTTAAAAATAATCTGAAGTCGATTGTAATAATCATAAATGGGTTCATCAGATTTTTGTGTGTAAGCCTAAATTTAGTTCTAATCAATAGATTTTGGAGAAGCCCTAGGAATAGTTCAGTGAAGTCACCCAGTGATTACTTGAACCTGATAATACTGTAAGTTAGCAGACTGGTCTCCTGGTTGTAATTCTAGATACTTTTTAGGATTTTCCCAATTAGCAGTTTTCATCCACTGTTGGGCCTAGTCCTCACCAATAAGCATAGGAACTAGCTGATATAAGTCAGATCATCCAGGTTGATGTTTTAATGACTATATTAAATTCCTCAGCAAATCTGTGAGGTTCTTTAGTTACTTTGGGAAAATCTTTGATTATGGCTCACAGTTCAGATTTAGTCCAAGGAATATAAGAAATCAAGAGTTTAGCATCTGGATCCTTAGAAGGCTTAATTTTAGAGGGACAGGTTCTGGCAAGTTCAGAGGAGACAGGAGTGGAGAGCGTTTCAGAGAAAAGGAAAAGTCTGGCAAGAGAATTATTATGAGGGGATTGAGGGTATAGAGGAGGCATAGGTGGTGTAGTAGGGAAGGAGGAAGATGGTGCTAGATATAGAGCCTGACACAAAGAAGCCACAGAAGAAGAACCTAAGGCTTTAGAAGCCATTTTATCTTTCTACTTGTTTCCTTGCCTTGGGTACGCTTAAAATCTTATTTTGCAGAGAGGCAATTTTAGACTCCTGATAATGTTTGGAAGCATGAAAATACCAGTCGAAATAAACATTCCATTAAAGTCTGGGAAATTCTGAGCTATTATAGTCCAATTTAGTTTTAAGGAGATTAATTTTGGGGATTTCAAAAGCTTCCCCATGATGGCCATTTAAAATTCTAAATTGCCTTTGGTCAGGTCAGTCCATTTAGTTAGAAATGCACATGAGGAAGGGCCATGGTTTTTAAACATAAAATCAACTGGAGTCCCTGTAGGTGGGACACCCTTGTAATATTTAGATAACTGGAACCTCTTTTCTCAGAAGTTTTCTCTAGAGTGAAAGAACGATGCTCTGACAGCTCAAACAGCTTACAGTATAAAAAGTCCAATTTTAAGCAGCCTGCAAGCCTGAATACCAGCCAATTCTAAGGAAAGAGCTTGGTCCTGGAGGAGCCAGGCTGAAGGCTCTTTAAGCCAATTTCAAGGGAATAGCTCCTTCCAAAGGAATAGGCTGAAGTCTGAAAAAGTG
Source organism: Mesoplodon densirostris (assembly GCF_025265405.1). Lineage (NCBI taxonomy): Eukaryota > Metazoa > Chordata > Mammalia > Artiodactyla > Ziphiidae > Mesoplodon > Mesoplodon densirostris. Next base: position 84,600,087 of record NC_082672.1, read on the forward strand.
TGCCATTTCTGAGAAGCAGTCCTTGTTCCCGAAGAAATGAGCTGAAGACATTTTCAGCCAGCTTATGTTGAAACAGTCTGATCTCAAAATAAGACTGCAGTGCCAAACAAATACTTGCACACAGAACAAGACCTTAACCAGAAAGACAAAGCCTTAAAATAGACCCCAAATAAAATTTGGAAAGCTTCAAATGCAAAGAGGGCATGAACTCGGATCCAGGAGAAATATGTGTACCTTCAACCCCCAGGGTCTGCAAGAAAGCAGCGAGTAACATTGGGCTCAACGTGGGTACTGCACCTGTTTGTTCAGCAGCCCTGGAACTATCAGGTACCCATACAGGCCACTAAAATGTTGACCTCAAATAAATAGGCTGCCAGATATTTCTCCAGCAAAGATGGGTTTACTCCGGATCCACAGAGAATTTCAGCCTGAGGTCTGTAACCATGGTGAGTCACCGGCAAGTCCCCGTACAGCAAGGGAAGGAGAACGCTTTTATAGAGGGGGAAAGGGAAGTTGGAAGGGCTGTCGGAAACAAAGAGTCCATGGCTTTCATTGACTGAGTCCTTGACAGGAAGGAAGAGGAGTCTTTCTTCTTCCTGCTGGGCTCTCCTCTTCAGGACATGAGAGCCCGCCTTCTGATCTCCCAACTGTGTTTAATTGAGGTTTCTCTTTTTTAATTTTTTACTGTTTCAACTGACTTTATAACATTTTAGAAAATCAGATTTTAGATTTTTTGCACCATATAGCATCTCCTTGTGAAATTTATAGTAACTCAAACAGAAACTCCCTCTGGCTTCACAAGACTGAGTATTTGATTAAAGTTGCAGAAACTGAAATACCAGGCAACTTCTTCTAGCTCCATATGGATCACCTGCTGAAGGAAGCCTTTAGAGGTCAGACAGAATTGAAATGTCATGCTCTAGGGGAAATACACACAAGGCAGAATTAAATGATGAACATAAAGGGGAGAGCTCATAAGATGTGGGCTACATGTAAGCCTATTAGTTACTGGCTCAAATGTGGAGACTTCAGGGACCAACAAAGGAGCAGGGGGTTGTGGATTTGTTTGCTTGTTTGCATTAGCCTAATACTGTGTAGAAATATCAAGTCTAGGTGTAATAAAATTGCAGGTCATATAAAGGCTTTAAAATAACTAATAAAATACACTGTAATCCAATCTTTAAATTTGTTTAAATGTTAAAATAGTAAATACATTTCAAAATTTCATATGAGTAAAAAGTAATTATATGAAGAAAAACTTTGGCATATAGATTTTCATAATTCATGAAAAAGCCATTATTTGATTTAATTAAGTTAAAGAACTTTAAAGAGATATTGATAAATAGAAATACATAAAATATTCTTGCTAAATTTTTAGCAAATCTATAAACGTATAACTGATAGTGACAATTGGTGTGGAAATAAATATTTCCAAAGAGGTGTGTTACTATATTACTTAATCAATTAAGCTAGAATTTTTTCAAAGTTAAAGAAAAAGTATATTAAACCTATTGAAATCATAAAGTAAATGATTTTTGGTACTTTCCTATTTTTGTAGAAAAATTTACCAATATCATTTTGGACCAATACCAATTTTATAACTACCAACATTTGTTATAGCTGAATACACAAGTTGTAGATCATGGGTCATGGGTCAAATTAATAATTATTGATTGTGTCTTCCTCTCTTATAAGTTAACAAGACAATTCCCATCAAATTAATCAAGTTTGGTGTTAGAAATGATGTTCTTGGTCATTTCTCAAAATAACCATGAGTATTATATTTTAACTATTCAAAATTATTTAAATAATAGATTTTGCAATTGTTTGATTTATATTTTACTAGTAAAATATTCTTATTTTTGGCTTTGTCTATTCAATATGAAATACTATATAGAATCAAAATTCCAGTGCTTGGTACTTGACAGAAGAATAGAAAAGTTGAACATGCAAGTCTGAGGTGTCATATAGCAAAAAGCTATGAAAGGGAAAGAAATCTGAAGAGTTATGCTTTATGCTGTGTTGCAGTTGTACCACCTGATGAAATTCATATGGTTCATTAATTTTGGCAAGAGCTACAACACGAATAAAGATTTAAGAGATTGTAGAGATATTAGCAACTCATTGGATAATAGAAATGTGTTTTCATAAAAGGCTACATCAGAAAGACTTTATTTCAAATATATGCTTCCATAAAAATACTCAAACATACTCATACAGAAGTTCATGTTTGGCTTACAGGACTTCTCAGTGATTTGTGCAAAGTTTAGAGCTAACCAGTGGGAGAGACAGGTGTCTCTCCTGCTGCCGTTAGAAAACCATGGTGATTGAGGGACTAGATGAAACTTAGTTACCCTTCTTAGTCCTTAAGGATTAAGCTTTAGGACCTGGATGTTATTTGCTAGAATGAACTCTCAGGTAATATTTTAGAATACATTTCTGTATAGAGATAAGGTACAAAAAATGTTTTTTTAGGCATTCTTCTTCAACTCCCATAAATACCTGAATTTTGTGATTTTCTATCAAGAAATAAATAGAATAGATAAACAATAAATTCAAGGTCCAGGAGAAGAATAGGGAAATTAAAACTTTTGCTTATGCACTATTGAAGTAGAGGCCAAAATGTTGAATCAAAGTAGGATGTAGTGTTTAAAGGGAAATGTATACAGAGTAAGAAATATAGAAAATTAAGCCTATCCATGTAAGGTTATTTAAGGAAAAAAACCAAAGAGTCAGTGACAGAAAGATGTTGAAGCCACTGTTGCAGCCCATGCAGTTAATTGACTGTAGCATTAACTATGTGGAATTCAGAATCAAAGCTAGACAGAGGCTCACCTCTCCAGCTTTCCCGAAGTTTGTAGAATAAAGAAATGAAAAAAGCATAATAAAATCACACAGTACAGTATATCACCTGTGTTTTGGCTTCTTAGTGATGTTGAAAGATGCAACTTTCTTTCACATAAAACATTTCCTCTACACAATAATTTGTATAGTTATTAGGAATTAGATGTAATTAGTACTTGTCATTAAAATATATTCCAAATTGGATCTATCAGTTTGAGTTAAATTGTATTTTACTTAAAATTTATAGCTATGCGTTATAAAGTGTTACTCTATTTCCATAAAATGGAAAGCAGATAAAATCTGGAAGATTTGACTTTTGAGTTGGTTGATTCTTACGCAGGCCTCTCACTGCTGTGGCCTCTCCCGTTGCAGAGCACAGGCTCCAGACGTGCAGGCTCAGCGGCCATGGCTCACGGGCCCAGCCACTCCGCGGAATGTGGGATCCTCCCGGACCGGGGCACGAACCTCCGTCCCCTGCATCGGCAGGCAGACTCTCAACCACTGCGCCACTAGGGAAGCCCCGAGTTGGTTAATTCTTTAATGAAGTTAATGAGCCTAGGAATTTATATGATGTTGGGGAAGGTTCTAAAATGAATTTTTGTAGACCTACTCCAAGTCAGTGATCACATTTTAAGAAGCAATTCTTTCATAGATATAAACCAAACAAAACGTGTCATTTACCTAAGCTATTTATCAGTGGTAGGCCATATATATATATAGTTTTTTGGGGGGCACATTGCATGGAGTGTGGGATCTTAGTTCCCTGACCAGGGATCGAACCTGTGCCCCCTGCAGTGAAAGTGTGGAGTCCTAACCACTGGTCCTCCAGGGAATTCCTTAGACTTATATTTTTAATTTGACAATTTTGCTGATGACTTTAGTACAAAACTGACTCACTACCATTAACATTTTAAGAAAGAAAATCAATTCTAATAATGTATTCCTATATGAAAGTTTATATGGTTACAGTCATGTCTTCTTCCCACAATTCAAGATTTGGGGAGAATATACAACTCAATCTAAATCACTGGGTTAGGGACTATATTTGAAAGAAGGTACAATTTTTTCCTTATCACTTATAAAATTATTATCCAAATATACACCTAGCTAAATTTTATTTGGAGTTGAAAAAAAAGACATAAAATATATAAGCTGGAGGAATCCCTGTCGCTTTAGATACTGCCTGATGATGCAGTACCCATGGGTCTGCATATAAGCATGTTAGTGAGAAGGCAAATTAGAACAAAGTTTGCACATTTCTCCTGTCATAACAACTCTGGTTGGCTAGCAGAGCACTTGACTACATTGATTCATTACTTGTACTTATATGACCAGTGCCAATAGGAAAATTACCATATTGGTGGTATGAAAACACTCAAGTATTTGGTTTGAATGTATATATTTAAATATTTCTACAAATCAACAATAACAAACTCTTTCTTCATTTGTTTTCTCTCTTTACCCTAATTACTCTCCCATATGTCTCTTGGGGCTGCCTCACTTAAAACCATATGAAGCCTGTACTTCTGATTCTGTGTATTATAATGTAATTTTAATATGGAGAACCAGATGTTTTATTTCTGCTATGTCACTGCTATTTTTGCTGTTAAGTAAACCTGTTTTAAATCTCTTTGAAAAATTAGGCCATTCTGGATTTCTTAACTTTTTTTTAACCAAAATGGAATTTTCTCTTGTTCTTTATCTCTTTGCTTCTTTTTCTTTCTGCTTTGGTCTAATTTTCCTTTCCTTTTTTTTTTCACATTTACTATGGTTTGCTTTCTCGTTTTTATTCTCTGAGGGGGTAAAATGCTCAGAGGGGCTTGTTTCTTTTCTAAACATAGCTTTCTCTTCTTTCTTTGCCTAACTCTCCATTTTCATGGCTATATCAACTTTATATTTTCCTACAAACTATTCTGGATAATTTTTCTCCTCCAATACTGTACTAGTTATTTATTGCTATATAACCAATTTCCCCTAAAATCATCAGGTAAAACAACAATGACCGTGTATTACCTCACTCCATTTCTGTAGATTAGGAATTCAGGACAGTTTAGCTGGGTGGTTCTGACTGGGAATCTTTTATGAATTCCAGGCAAGATGTCAGTGGAGGCTTGACTGAGTCTGAAGGATCAACCTCCTTACTAGTCAGGGTTCTCCAGAGAACAGAACCAAAAGATTGTAAAAGAAAACTTATTATGAAGAATTGGCTCACATGATTATGGTGGCAGAGATGCCCCATGATCTGCTGTCTGTAAGTTGGGCACTCAGGAAAGCCAGTGGTGTAATTCAGTCCCAGTCCCAATGCCTGAGAACCAGCAGTGGGGTTCAATGAGGTAAATCCCAGTCCAGTGGTAGGAGAAGATGAGATGAGATGTCCCAGTCTAAGTAATGAGGCAGAAAAAAGGGACAAATTCCTCCTTTGTCTGCCTCCTTGTCTAATAGAACCTCAACAGATTAGATGATGCCCACCCAGATTGGAGAGGGAAATTTAATGTATTGAGTCCACCAATTCAAATTCTGCTCTCATTCAGAAACACCCACATAGACATACTCAGAAAGAATGTTTACCAGATATCTGGGAATCCCTGATGTATTTAAGTTGACACATAAAATTAACTATCACAATCAAGGAGGCTCACTCATATTCCTGACAAATTGGTTATTGGTGGGAGGCCTCAGTTTCTTGTGATGTGTTTTTCTCCAGAGGGTAAAGTTCCTCATGATATGGCCACTCGCTTCATCCAGGTAAGTGATCCAAGAAAGAGCAAGGTACAAGCTGCAACGTCTTTCATGGATTAGCCTCAGAAGTCACACTATTGGTTACCAAGGTCATTCCATCTCCGTGTAGTAGATACCACACAAGGTATGAACACCAAGAAGCAAGAGTCATTAAGAGCTATCTTAGGGGCTAGTTACCATAAATACTCACACTATATGAGTTTTTCTCATCTCATTTCTGCTCCTTTGAAATTTTTCAGAGATAATTTTTATTCAACACTCACCTTCCTTTTCTTGCTAAATTTCATCTCCCTATAAAAACAAATCTGTGTTTGCATTTTAAGATTTTGCAGTTGGCTGAACACTCACTGTTATCCTGTAATTTGGATCGCTCAATGTATCGCATTTTTATGGAAAGTGTGATAAAGCCATGTTTGCATAAAACCACCTTTTAACACAATTTTTGTAACCTTTTCCTGTCAGCATCATTATGGACTATTCTAACAATGCCAGCATGTTCTAATTATTTCCCACTGTAGCTGCTCAGCTTTTCTCTACCTGACCACTAGGCTGTCATTATTATTATTATTATTACTATTATTACCATAGTGTACTCTGGAAGCATTCTTTAACAAAAAGTAACCCAGAGTCAGCTTGCTTTCTCCTGGCCAAAATCATTGAATCAGCTATTATTCAAGGAGTTCTGGTTCCTTTTAGTAGAGAAAAGCATTAAAGGCCAACATATAGGAGCCAGAAGAGCACATTTGATTGCTTCAAAGGAGTCCTGGCGGTAAGCCCATTGTTGTTTGATGTTTATGGTTTCTGTTTTTTGAAATTTTAAATTCTGTGATTATGATTATGAAGCATGGTTACAATCATACTTCCACTTAAAAAAAAGTTTCTTACTGTATATAAACCCCAGAAAGAATATATATGGATTTGATTTCACATGCAAGGAGTGGAAAGATAAGAGGCAAGAAAATGAGAGAATAAAAATGAGATGACACGTACAAACCAGAGAGAGAAGGACCAAGGGGAGGGCGAATTGATAATTGCTGATGTCTCACTTGAAACTTAAAACATTTTTAGATGAAAGTCATTTAATTATGTGTGTCTTGGGTAAGAGGAGTTTGGAACTCCATGCCTTCCTTTTTGAAGCTACATGCTTTGGAGCATTCCTCCATTTTCTATCAAGACAGCCATCCTAAGTTTCATGGATAGTCTTTGAGTACTTTTCCCCTGATTGTGAGACTTAGTGGTTGGGAGCCATAGCTCTGAACTGACTCCATCATGTGAAGCTGTGTGACCTTAAGAAAGATATTTAAAGCCTTGAAACCTCAGTTTCCTCATTTGTGAAATAGGAATAATAATAACAACCTCATGGTGTTTTAAATATAAACACAACATAAAAGGCATTCAATTAACATTGAAAGAATGATAATGTGTTGTATGTGTTATATTTTGTATATGTTATATGATCAAGGGATTAGCATAGTTCCTGGGACCTAATACATACTGGTTTAATGCTAGCTTCTTCTTATTAACCCAGTCTGACTATTTTTTATTACAAGAAACTTTTTGTTAGCCTTTTTTACCCCAACAAAGTCCTTCCAACAACCTAATGCTTTACATTGTGGACATGAAGAACATCGCTGAACATGCATTAATAAAGCTAAATAAAATTACTTGGTTGAGAAGGCAATGTGACTAATTGGAAAGGAAACTGGTTTTGGAGCATATTTATGAACTGTGTGACTTTGGTTAAATTATTAAACCTTTCTAAGGCTCATTTTACTGAAAAGAAGGATAGAAAAAAAAGGATAATATCTATTATTAGTACTGTAGTATGGATTAAATGAGTAGCCACATTGTATAGAAATAATAATTATTTTTTCAAAGAATGGCCACTTCTCTATATAATAACCTCTCCATTATGCTAAACTTACCAGAAAATATAACCCCATTTCCCAACCTCAAATGCTAAAGAATCTGTGTCCTGTTTGCTTCTGGTGAACTGTTCAGTGACATTTGCTTTAAAGTGAGATTGATTCTATCTTGGTTTCTGTTTTACCAGTTTAACTTTTATTTTAAATAAGAAAGCTAATTTACATATCTCAGACATGAGGTTTCATTAATGTTTATCTGTAAGATAAGTAATGTGTTATTACCGTTTAGGAATTAAGGGATTCAAATGATTATAGCACACATACAGAGGGTGATCCTCTCATGTGAAGATGATTGGAGACATTGTATTAGCGTTCTTCTATTGACTGCCGTTTATCATTTTGGTAAGGCCCACAGAAAGGCCATATTTGGAATAACCTAAAGTAAAAATTACATGACTTGAAAGGGGATACAGTGAGACCCCCCTCAATTTACAGACAATGAAACAAGACCAGGAGTTCATGTCATGTCTGCAGTCCAGGGGTAAATTTTGTAGAACAATTTATTTTCAGTCTTGAGGATTTTTTGGCTTTGCTGTATTATCCATATACAGAGTAGACTCAAGCCCTTTCTCATGAACAGTTTTGTGCCGAGGGGGGCAATGTTAGAAAAAAATGAGACAAAGACAATGTCAATAAAATGCATGTTTTATAAAACAAAAACAAAAACACAACAGCACTCCTTTTTCCTATTTTCAGCAGATATTTAACCTCATCAGTTATTTCAGAGGTTACCTTCTACTAATGTTAGGACTTAAAGAGAAGGAAGAAAAAGATAGGCTTATTTATTTTTAAAAAAATAATTGGCCAGGTGTGATATGAGACAATTAATCCTGGAAGATGCTGACTATATCAGAACACCTAAGCATAAGAACAGCTTCTTCAATTTCACTATGGGGAATATTTTTCAAGCACTGGATTCTTACTGTCCTTATGTTTTGGCCTCAAGCTGATGATTAGCTAACAGAGGAAAACTATTTTTTTCTTGGAATAGTTTTGCACAGTTAGGAGCATAATGTGTTCTACAGCTTCCCCAAAACATTAAACATTACTCACTGAAAGATACAGAATGTCAGGCTAGATACACCACTGATTTTTCTAAGTTTAATAGTTCTTTTATTTTGATGGTAATTATTCTTGGAGGACCATTAGCATAGATGATGTACACATGAGGGTTCCAACCAACCATAGTGTCATATTAGCTTCAATGCCCTTCTAGCTGAGGGAAGTAAAGAAAAAGTGAAATGAGAAATATATGAATGTAACAGTCTACAAAATACCATCACCTATATTAAAGGATATGAAATTCATCAGAACTGCTTATGGGTGATATAAAAAATAGTTAATAAATACAATTTTTAAAAAACTAAGTAAAAAAATGATTAAAAAGTGGTAACAGTAGCCCAGTGTAGCCCTAATAGTAGCAATCCAGTGTGCAAAATAATAGAAGCCCAGTGTAGCAAAACTCGGAAAGGATATCATAAGAAAAGAAAATGATAAAGTCAAATCCTTCATGAATATAGATGCAAAAGTCTTCAACAAAATATTAGTAAATTAAATCTAGCAATAGAAAAAGGCATAATGTACATCCTGACCAACTGAGATGTATTCCAGGAATGTAAGATTAGTTTAACATGTGAGACTTAGTCAATGTAATTCATAACATTAACAAAGTAAATTAGAAAAATCATATGGTCATATCAAAAGAGGTAAAAAAGTTGTTGATGACATCCAAAGACCCTCTCATGAAAAAACACTCCATAATATATGAATAGAAGGAAATTTCAACCTGATAAAGACATCTATAAAAATCCTAAGGCAAACAGCATACTTTATGAACACTCTTACAACTTCTATTCTACATGGTACTGGAGATCTTAGCCTAAATGATGGGAAATAATACAATAAGAGGCATAACTATTGTGCAAGAAAAAGTAAACCTCTCTTTATTCACAGACAACATGATTATGGATATTGAAAGCCAAAGTATTAGAACTAACACATGAACTCTGTAAGATTTCAGTACACAAAGTCAAATATAAAAATAATTTGTATTTCCTTTTACTAGTAATTAATAAGTGGAAATAATATCTTAAAATAATATTTACAATAGCATCAAAACCCAAAATACTTAGGGATAAATCTTATAAAAACTTTGTAAGGCCTCTACCCCAAATCTGCAAAACATTGAAAAGAAAAATAAATGAAAATCTACATTAAAAAAAAAGTGATGGGGCTTCCCTCGTGGCGCAGTGGTTCAGAGTCCGCCTGCCAATGCAGGGGACACGGGTTTGTGCCCCGGTACGGGAGGATCCCACATGCCATGGAGTGACTGGGCCCGTGAGCCATGGCCGCTGAGCCTGCGCATCCGGAGCCTGTGCTCCGCAACGGGAGAGGCCACAACAGTGAGAGGCCCGCGTACCGCAAAAGAAAAAAAAAAGTGATGGTAGAAATAGAGGGAAAGATCTGTTAGAAGAAAATTTGCAGTTAAAATTGAAATACGTGTATTTGATTAGGGGACACAAAAAACAAACAATTTTAAAGTATTATGGGATCAAAATGAGATAAGATGATGAATATTTACTAACAAAACATGGAAATAAGGAAGCTCAAAACTCCAGTAGTAGGATTATTAAGTTCTTAAAAGGCCTATGGAGCATCGTACACATAGTTAGCAACAATTGTTGCTTATTAAATAAATAAAAGAATGAATAAGACCTTCTGTTGCAAGAGGCACTTCCAACTCCCCAGCTTTGGAAACTCTTAAAAGGAATAAATGCTCAGTTTATTGAATTTCTATGGTGTATATTCAAATGTGCTAGATCCATGACATGTGTTATCCTTACAACAATTGTATGAGGTAAGATTTATTACTCCACTTAACAGAGACACATACAAACAACAAAATGTCTCAACAACAGAACTGAGAGGCAAAGTTTACCAAAACACAGTCCCAACCATCTTTGAACTGAACTTAGAAGAAGAGAATGAAGCAAATCTTTCAGTCTTATTCATGCTGATGAGGAAGAGTAAAAATAATGCAGAAATATATAGAAGTAAAGAGGTTAAAACAAGCCTGCTTTTTAAAAAAGGGGTTATCTAGCAATGGAACCCTAGAGAGGATCTCAGTTCTCCTCCCCAAGGGTGGCATCTGCTTCTCGTGCAGTGAGCTAATTCTAGTGGAGAACTGAAGATGCTGAATCATCCTTATCTCTAAATGGGACTGGGTGGGGTGGGGAGAAGCTGGCATTGCTGACTGAGGTTGGGTTGGGGATCTGAACATGGGAAGAACTGATCAAAGGAGAATAACTTCTGCTGATCAGAAAGTTTCCCCTTTAGTCCGTTTTGCATATTTTCTAATTTATCTGATGACTTGATGACCTATTTCTACTTCTTTTAAGCCCATTTTACTCTAGGAGTGTCATTTAATAGCATTTCAAGAATTTTCGACTCATTCCTTAATAGTCCTTTCAAATGTTATCTATTCTTATGAACCAACCCCTAACTCCCCAAGATTTGTCATCCCCTCATTGGTGTTTCTTTTATACAGCTTATGCAACACCTTGTTCCAAATAGTTCAGAGTTCTTTCTCTTCCACCAGCCTTTGAACACTAGAGAGGGTATCAAGGTTGTCTGTGTTATCCTAGTGCCCAGGATATATTGTGGCAACTGTTCTAATATTAATACATATTTTGAAATGAATGAATGAATGAATAACTCATCATGGGAGCAATTTTTCTGCTTCTCTAAAACAGATGTTTTTTTGTGTGTGGAAGATCATTTTCATACATGTAATATAATTTAAGTTCCAAACACAAATCTAGCAACAGCTAGTATTTATTGAGCCAGGAAGTACATTAATCATCTTGAGGACATTACACTTTGAATTTTCACAATGAGCCTATGAACTGGTGATAATTAGCTCCATTTTATAGATGAGAGAACTAAGCCTGGAGAGATTAACTAAATTGCCCATGATTTTCCAACCATAAGTGACAGTTAGGACTTAACAAGATATACAAAATATATCACTGTGGTAATTTAAATCTTCTGGATTCTGATTTATGTCTTACTGCTAGGACTTTTCAGCTTTAATATGCTGATTTTGTCAGGGTAGTTTGTCTCCAAAGATGGCAAATATCAATAACTTCCCTCTCCATTGAGAAGTGAGATCTATTTCTTCACCCTTTTGAACCAGGGCTGGCATACCTTTTTTTTTTTTTTTTAACATCTTTATTGGAGTAAAATTGCTTTACAATGGTGTGTTAGGTTCTGCTGTATAACAAATTGAAGCAGCTCTACATATACAGATATCCCCATATCTCCTCCCTCTTGTGTCTCCCTCCCACCTTCCCTATCCCACCCATCTAGGTGGACACAAAACACCAGCTGATCTTCCTGTGCTATGCGGCTGCTTCCCACTAGCTATCTATTTTACATTTGGTAGTGTATATATGTCCAAGCCCTCTCTCACTTTGTCCCAGCTTACCCTTCCCCCTCCCCGTGTCCTCAAGTCCATTCTTTACATCTGCATCTTTATTCCTGTCCTGCCCCTAGGATCTTCAGAAGCATTTTTTTTAAGACACAATATATATGTGTTACCATATGGTATTTTTCTCTTTCAGACTTACTTCACTCTGTATGATAGTCCATCCACCTCACTACAAATAACTCAATTTCATTTTTTTATGGCTGAGTAATATTCCATTGTACATATTTGCCACATCTTTATCCACTCATCTGTCAATGGCCACTTAGGTTGCTTCCGTGTCCTGGCTATTGCAAATAGAGCTGCAGTGAACATTGTAGTACATGACTCTTTTTGAATTATGGTTTTCTCAGGGTATATGCCTAGTAGTGGGATTGCTGGGTGGTACGGTAGTTCTATTTTTAGTTTTTTGAGGAACCTCCATACTGTTCTCCATAGTGGCTGTATCAATTTACATTCCCACCAACAGTACAAGAGGGTTCCCTTTTCTCCACACCCTCTCCAGCATTTATTGTTTCTAGATTTTTTGTTGATGGCCATTCTGACTGGTGTGGGGTGATACCTCATTGCAGTTTTGACTTGCATTTCTCTAATGATTAGTGATGTTGAGCATCCTTTCATGTGTTTGTTGGCAATCTGTATATCTTCTTTGGAGAAACGTCTATTTAGGTCTTCTGCCCATTTTTGGATTGGGTTTTTTGTTTTTTTGATATTGAGCTGCATGAACTGCTTGTATATTTTGGAGATTAAGCCTTTGTCAGTTGCTTTGTTTGCAAATATTTTCTCCCATTCTGAGGGTTGTCTTTTCATCTTGTTTATGGTTCCTTTGCTGTGCAAAAGCTCTTAAGTTTCATTAGGTTCCATTTGTTTATTTTTGTTTTTATTTCCATTTCTCTAGGAGGTGGGTCAGAAAAGGATCTTGCTGTGATTTATGTCATGGAGTGTTCTGACTATGTTTTCTTCTAAGAGTTTTATAGTGTCTGGCCTTACATTTAGCTCTTTAATCCATTTTGAGTTTATTTTTGTGTATGGTGTTAGGGAGTGTTCTAATTTCATTCTTTTACATGTAGCTGTCCAGTTTTCCCAACACCACTTATTGAAGAGGCTGTCTTTTCTCCATTGTATATTCTTACCTCCTTTATCAATGATAAGGTGACCATATGTGCATGGGTTTGTCTCTGGGCTTTCTATCCTGTTCCACTGATCTATATTTCTGTTTTTGTGCCAGTACTACATTGTCTTGTTTACTGTAGCTTTGTAGTATAGCCTGAAGTCAGGGAGCCTGATTCCTCCAGCTCCTTTTTTCTTTCTCAAGATTGCTTTGGCTACTCAGGGTCTTTTTTGTTTCCATACAAATTGTGAAATTTTTTGTTCTAGTTCTGTGAAAAATGACATTGGTATTTTCATAGGGATTGCACTGAATCTATAGATTGCTTTGGGTAGTATAGTCATTTTCACAGTGTTGATTCTTCCAATCCAATCTCCATCTCTTTGTATGATCTTTAATTTCTTTCATCAGTGCCTTATAGTTTTCTGCATACAGGTCTTTTGTCTCCTTAGGTAGGTTTATTCCTAGGTATTTTATTCTTTTTGTTGCAGTGGTAAATGCGAGTGTTTCCTTAACTTCTGTTTCAGATCTTTCATCATCAGTGTATAGGAATGCAAGAGATTTCTGTGCATTAATCTTGTATCCTTCTACTTTACCAGATTCATTGATTAGCTCTAGTAGTTTTCTGGTAGCATCTTTAGGATTCTCTATGTGACATACCTATTTTGATCAAGAGAATACTGCAATAGTGATGATGCTTCAGTTCCAGACCTAATCTCTGAGAAGACTAGAAGTTTCTGCCTCCTACCTCTTGGAGCTCTGGGCTCCCTTATAAAAAATTTCAGGCTGCAGAGCGAAGCTACATGGAAGATTAAGTAGGCATCAGTCATGTGAGTGAAGAGGTCATTGTGTATGAACATTCCAAGTGAACCTTCTGATAACCACTACCCCAGACTCTAAGGGTGTAAAACTGCATGAGAGATGCCATGTGAGAACACCAGCTTAACCTGGTCAACCCAAAGAATAATAAGAGATAATAACAAATTGTTGTTTTAAGCCCCTCAATTTGGGGGTAACTTGTTACATAGTCTTATGTAACAGAAACAACATATATTCTCAAATTCAAGTTTAATTTAAAATTACAAGTTGTAGTGCCTCATTCTTTTTTTTATACTGTTATAATTGTTAGTATTCTGTAACTATTACTATGTATATCTCAATATTTTTTTCTGTTTTTAATCTAAAGATCAATGGCAGACCAAACTTTTGCAATGCATTGAATTTTATATGGGTGACCCAGCAAAAGCACATCTCAGATGAAACTAATATAATGTTATATGCCAATTATACCTCAAAAAAATTTAAAAGTACATCTCAAGAGTCTTCCCAGGATCTGAATGTGGAGATGTGCCTCCTTGAACTATTTTTTTTTTTTTTTGGTGAGAAAGTTGCCATGTCACCATTACTAAAGTCATTGAAACAGCTAATGTAAATTAGTGTTATTTAGTGCTATGTTATGATTCATGACTATTGTCCAGAAGTAAAGACTACTTATCACATTTACTCATAAAGCTATATCTTCATTTACAGTTTCAGTTATAATCATTTATCCTGGCTTATTAAGCATTATCCAAGAGATGATCTGCTTGGCTTCAGAGACGTGTCACATTTGCCCAGATATGGATTTTCTGTCAGTGGCCAGCTCTGGACTCCTTATATTTGTATATACTGCTAATTGCTTTTCAACTGTAGACTCTTACTGGAGTTTATTTTATTTTCCAAGAAAGAGCTCTTTAAAGCTTTCTTGAAGATTAAGAGAGATACTAATTGAGTGTTTATTAGCTTGAAATTCCCAGTATTTTAAGATTTTTTTTTTTACATACAAAAATGGGCATTTCATAATACTACATTCCAGATAGTTTTAAATTCATGCCTAACAATAACCTTGTGAGGTGGTGTATATGCATTTTTACTGAGTAGGAGAGTAGGGCTAGAAGTTAAGTGACTTACACTGTCTCAGAGTTAGAAAGTAATTCTGCTGGGATTTGGATCCAGGACAGCTTACAGAGTCTACTAACTCCCACTTTTGTCCTCTACAGGAATGAACTATTACTTATTCTCTACTCAGAAGCATATGTTTAGCTTTCGCTATTATAAATTTTTAACCACATTTAATATTTCAAGGTTGATGTGGTAAATTAATCTGTTACCTCTGAAAGTGGAGGGGATATGGAGAAAAAAGGTAATATGTTGAAATAGCAAAGGCTGGTTCACCAATGACTGAACTTTTCCTATAATGTTTTTCTACTAGATAATCATAATTTCTCATTAGCTTGGATTTCTCAATAAGACAGACAGCATGCACATGCTTGCAAGAAAACAAAAATGTAACAGAAGAACAGACATAAAATTGATTAGAGAGGCCTCAACACAAATTGGACTAAACTGAGAAGAGGAAAGTCCACCATGAATTTGGAGGGCAAAATTTGTAACATACGGTAGGGTGTTTTTAATCCAACCTTCAAATAGTGGTCACATCACAATGACCTCTCTACTTGCAGCTCTGATCCTAATGGGCAAAGTACATTTAGTGCCTATGGACCATGGAGCATGCCAGCCATGCCAAAAAGAGAGAAAAGCAGTCAGATCAGTTCAGTTCAGCAAGGCAAAAGACAGTCGCGTGTTTGTCACTGAGAGATTCCCTAGAGAAACGCCTGCTCCAGGAGCTCCTGTGAGAGCTGCAGTGTGACTGCATTGCTATTTCATTTTAAATATAGTTGAAGATCTGTGCCAGAGGAGAAGTGGTGTGGTGAGCAATACTTGTCATTAGAGGAATAATAATAATAATTGTTGAAATTAATAGTACTCTCTTAATTTAGTAGATTTATCCTTGTGGCATACTGTAGCTCCTAAATGTAGCAGCCTAGTTCAGGAACTCTGTGTCCAAGATGATATAGATTTATTTATTACTTACTAAATATCCATATTCATCTCTGTTTGTCACTCTATCTAGTGGCTGATTTATTCAGCTCATTCGTGGCCATTTTGCTCCAGTTACTGTCCCTAAGATTAACCCACTGAGCCGAACCTGGATCTTCTTCCTAAAGTTATATCCACAAGTTCAACTGACTCAAATTTCTCAGACAAACCTTCCAGCTTCCATTTATTCTTCTCCTAGAATGGACTCTCTCTCAATTTGTCCAGACAGTGAACACTTCAAAACTGGCAAGAATCAGAGAAAAATGGTCTACATTTAATGTAGCACTTTGTTCAGAATTATGTAACAAAGTAAACTCTCATGACCAACCATATACACTCCTCACTCACTCCTTGTTACTTTTCTCTGCTTTGTTTTTCTCCATGTCATCTCTTAACATACAGCCTAATTTACTTATTTTGCTAATTGTCTTTTATTCCCTAGGATTCTTTAGAATGAGGGCAAGTATAATTGTTTATTCACTACTGTATCATCAGTATCTGACACACAGATATTTGTTCAATAAATAAAAGAACTAACATAGAGGTCTATTTCCTTACCTGAAAATTTTTTTATAATGATAGTATAGGTATCTCCTAGTAGTCAAATCTTTTTCATTCCTACAAGAAGTGTTTTATTGTAGATTTTCAGAGAGCAGGAGCCTATATTCCATTATTTTTATTGGGAAAATCACGATGGGTTCCAAGCCACATTCTTAAATACCTAAATAACAGTCCACAAATGACTTCTGGATAACATCAAGCACTGAAAATACAAAATATCTAATTACTTGAAAAGTAATAAAGTCATTGGAGTAGACAATGTTACTCTGAGTTTTCTTTTTCCACTGCAAGGAGCTAGTACTCCAATGCAACCATACAGCAAAACAATATATTAAATATAGAAAAGAAGCTGACTAAATTGAAGTCTGTTGGTAGTGCCCTCCCATACCTGACCAAACCAAATAAGAATCCATGTCAGCATAAACCTCTAAGTAAAAGGTAGAGAAGATAATAGCAACTATATGTAATAAGTTTAAAAAGCTTAACACATCATAGTCCCATCAGGAGAACAACAGAGTTAGAACTGCAATATGATCCAAGTTCTCTCATGAGAAGAAGCAACCAATTTAGATGTCTGCTGATATGCACATGTAGTTTTGATTAGGGATGTTTTGATTTTGATAGTGAATTTTTGGTAAAATTTTTGGCAAATCATTATCGTGAATGGATGGTGAGATTTTGAATGACAAGAGCTAATTTTACATTTCTTGAAGGGTTTTTAAGAATTAAATGAGATCTTCCTTCTCCATAAAGACCTGACCTTATTAATTATTCATGTATAGCAATACACATTAAGTTTGAAAGAAGTAGAAAGATAGATATAAATGTTGTCATTAAATTCACCACAAATTAATGATATGCCTATTTTTGCTTGTGAACTTTCTTTCCGGCCTATCAGCTGTTTTTTCTGATTCAATAATCTTACAATGGACCAGTTTGGAGAATATGAAATAGGAGAGAGGCTTTCCAAACTGTCATAGCAAAGTACCATACTAATCAACCATGAGTAAACAACTTGCTCTCCTGCAGCTGCAGTGATGACCATTTTTCCTTGTGACTGCTCTTTTTTTAAAAAAAATTTATTTATTTGTTTATTTTATTTATTTATTTATTTATTTTTTAATTTTTTTTTTTTTTTGCGGTATGCGGGCCTCTCACTGTTGTGGCCTCTCCCGTTGCGGAGCACAGGCTCCGGACGCGCAGGCTCAGCGGCCATGGCTCACGGGCCCAGCCGCTCCGCGGCATATGGGATCCTCCCAGACCGGGGCACGAACCCGTATCCCCTGCATCGGCAGGCGGACTCTCAACCACTTGCGCCACCAGGGAGGCCCTATTTGTTTATTTTTGACTGTGTTGGGTCTTTGTTTCTATGCGAGGGCTTTCTCTAGCTGTGGCGAGCGGGGGCCACTCTTCATCATGGTGTGTGGGCCTCTCACTATCACGGCCTCTTTTGTTGAGGAGCACAGGCTCCAGACGCGCAGGCTCAGTAGTTGTGGCTCACGGGCCTAGTTGCTCCGCGGCATGTGGGATCTTCCCAGACCAGGGCTCGAACCCGTGTCCCCTGCATTAGCAGGCAGACTCTCAACCACTGCGCCACCAGGGAAGCCCTGTGACTGCTCTTAATACGGTTTTTATGTTGTATTGATTCGTCTGGTACCTAAAATAATTTCAGTTTTTACGTTTCAAACCCAAAACTGTTACCCCAGGGACTGAAAACTGGTTAAATTGTTAATTCCTGGTTTTAAAACTTTGAGAAGGATTGGTATTCTATTTTGCATATCTCAAATGCCTCTACATTATTTCAGATGCCTAGTCTATAACAGTTTTGTGTATGCAGTTTTGCACTTACGGAAATATATACCTAGTTTGAAATTAAATAAGTACTGTTCCTATATCACAGGTAAAAAATATGGCTGGCAAGCTGTTCTCAGTTTTATGGAGTCTGTTGTTGCTACTGTAAAGCTACCTGCATATCTGGCTCAGTTGATAATGAGAGAAATAAGAGTAAACTTAAGAGTCTCATATGCTATCTTAGAGTAGAATTTTATTTTGATTTTAGCAAACAATATCTACAAGCAAACTATACAAATATTTTTTTTTCTGGTTAAGTATTTAGTTTTACTCCTTTAGGATGGAAAATCTTTGCAGCATTCCGTATATACTTAATTTAGTAAAAGGTACCTCATTAGCCTAAGAAACGAACATGAAAAACTAGACCAGTCAGTCTTATCCTAATACCGATGACTTCTCTAAAAATACTATCTAGTTATAGTCAGATTAGTAATTAAAACTAAAATATGTATTCATATTATCATTTCATAAATATAGCTGTATTTTTTAGATTGCTAGTTTTTAAAAAAGTTGCCTCATGCAATTTTGAGCTCAATAATATATATTTTGGATTTACAGGTTAAATAGTACTTGCCATAGTCCTGAGAAACAAAAGTTGGACACAATTTGGAAGAGCAGGAGCAAGCTGACCAATAAAGTGCTAAAATGCTAAGAAACTGAACAAATTAGGGTAATACAAGTTAGCACTATGGAAAAACTAATTTATTTTCATTGATAGTAGACTAATAATGTGTGTGTGGCTCAATTATACCTCATTGATTAATTCATTTCTTTCACA
This sequence comes from Mesoplodon densirostris, assembly GCF_025265405.1. Taxonomy (NCBI): domain Eukaryota; kingdom Metazoa; phylum Chordata; class Mammalia; order Artiodactyla; family Ziphiidae; genus Mesoplodon; species Mesoplodon densirostris. Next base: position 84,619,298 of record NC_082672.1, read on the forward strand.
AATGTTTATTGAGTTCTTTGAAAGTTTCACACACTTCACTGGTACAAATAGATTTGCTTAATAACACAAGAAAAATTATACAGAAAAAATTAAGAAAAAAAAAGACTAATCAGTGTATGCTAATATGCTAGGAGTAATGGACTGTAAACTGGGCAATTCTCAGTGCTTCCAAAGAGAACAAGTCTCTTTATGTAAACAGTATGTCTTCAGCCTTATGTAACAGATACAGTCAAAGCACTGAGAAAACACAGAAAAGGTCTGAGAATTGACATATCAGTGTAAAACAATTGATAATCCAGATTTAGTGCAATCTCTCTCCCTCTCTCTCTCCCTCTCTCTCTCTCTCTCTGTCCCTCAGCTCATGCACATGCATGTGCACACACACACACACACACAAACACACAAACTCATAATGTACATTTTAAGATTCTTTTCCTGTCATTAACTTCTAAGCTACTTATATTGTGGCCATAAATTAAGGTATGTATGATATATGTTCTCTGCCAAAATAATACTCTTTTTAAAAAAAATATTGAAAGTAATAAAATAATCCAAGAACTGCATGCCAGTGAAAACACACATGGCAAAACTTATAAGATGCCATAAGTATAATTTTAAGTTAGAGCTCTAAATATATTTGTTAGTAAACAAAAAGCCCCTAATTAAAAAGCTAAGTATTTACATAAGAATATAGCAAGAGAAAAACATAAGGCCAACAATTTGAAAGAAGTAAATGAACAAAATAAGAGCAGAAATCAATAAAATAGAAATGAGAGGATACAAAAGAGATGTTCAACACAGCCAACAAAGTAGATGCTTTTTTGAAAAAATCTAATAGAGAAACAAACCTCTGTCATTATTGCTCAAGAGAGAAAAGAAAGAAGACACAAATAAACAATACTGTGACTAATAAAAAGACATAATACAAAGTAAAGATTACAGAGATAATGAGAACACTATCAACTACGTGACGACAATTTTGAAAACTCACAAAAAATTAATGTTTAGAAAAATGCAATTATGAGAACAGATTTGTTATTAGTAAAATATTAATAGTCCTATACCTTTTAAAACAATTGAAGCAGCTGTTAAAAAGTTATCCCTCAAAGAAAATACCCTGCCTAGATGATTTTACAAGTTATATCAAATGTTTAGGAAACTAATCTGCCCAATTTTCTCTTGTGTTCTAGACAATGGAAAGCAGAAAAACACTCCATTTCAATCTCTAATACATTTAGCAAAATGAAAGTCATTATGAGAAAAAAATTACAAACCCATTTCAATTATACATAGAGAAACAAAAACCACAAAGAAAATATTAGCAAATAAAATCCAATGTGTATTAAAAAAGGATACATTCCAATCATGTTCAGTTTAATTTTACATCTGAAAGAATGTTTTAATTTTAGGAATACATAACTGTAATTCAACATGTTTACCTATGAAAAAGAAAAATTGTATGATCATATTGATAGATGCAGAAAAAGTATTTGATAAAATTCAACACCTATTCACAAAAATAATCCTAAGGAAATTAGATTAGAAGATGATAACTTTATTTACCTGATAAATTAATTCTATTTTTCAAAAAATGCACATCATTCTAATTGGGAAACAGTGGAAGAGTTCTTTTGAAAGTATGGAATGATGCAACAAATTCCATACTCACCACTTACCTTCTGTATTGTAGTGGAAGTTCTAGGCAGAACATTAAGAAAATAATTTAGAAATATATGGTTGGAAAAGAGAATGTACAGCTTTACAAGACATTAATTTGTATAGAAGATCTAAAATACTCTCTACAAACAAATTATTAGAAATAATAGGAATACTTATTAAAGTAGCTGAATATAAGGTTAATATATTATGGTGAACCATATTAAATTTGCCATTACTCGGTCATTTTGATATATAAAGATTGAATTTCTAATGTTTTAACCGAATACAGAGTGTTACATTCCTAAACACACAAAAAAAGTAAGAAAACATGTCTCCTCTTTGATACCATTTATAGTAGTCACAAAGAATATCAAGGAGATAGAAATACAGCTGACAAATATTGTGCAAGTCTTCCATAGAGAAAAGTGTGAATTCTTAAAACATAGTAAAGGATGACTAAATAAATGGGAATATATATTATGATCATAAATAAAGAAGAATTAATACTATAAAATTGTCAATTCTCCCCAATTGATCTATAATTAGATTGGGATTTAGTGTGATCTCAATTAAAGTGTTGTGAAAATAACATTAATTCAAACCAAATTACAGGGTTGTACAAGGAGATTTATAAGATGATTCTATAATTTCTATAGAGGAATAAACATCCAAGAATAGCCAGGTCATTTTTGAGGAACTACAAGGAGCAGAGAATTATCCTACCAAGTATCAGGACTTATGATGTTATAGTGATTAAAATAATGGGGTACTAATCCAGAGATAAGAAAAATTGGCTAATGAAATAGAATTGGTCAAATGGATTATAGCCGTGCATTTATGAAACTTTGGTTTATGTCAGAAGTAGAAATTTGGCTCACAGGAGAAAAAAGAACTGATTGACGTATGGAAGGAAAAAAATTGTTATATTTAAGAAAAAGAAATTGGACTCCTACATCAAACACATATGAAAGTCAATTGTGGAAGAACTGAACACTTAAGTGTCAAAAATCAAAGCTTAAAAATAAAGATAAATGCCCCATATATTGGGATAGGAAATATTTTCTTAAATAAAACACAAAAGTATACCTCTAAAATAAAGTAGTGATAAATGTTACAATGTTAAAAATAAGAACATTTGTTTATAAGGAGGTAGTGTGTGTAAGTGAATAGATGATGTAACCTAGAAAAGGATATTCTTGCTACATGCAATAAACAACATATTAATACTGAGAATACCTAAAGAACTCCTGCAAACCAATAAACAAAGCACTGACAACCTGATCGAAGAATAGGCAAACAAGAAGATTTCATAGAAGAGGAAACACACATAGCCAATTAATATATGAAGAGTTGTTCAACATCATTAGTGATCAGGGAATTATGAAGCAAGACTACACTGAGATGAATTTTTACCCTCATTTGACTGGCAGAAACTTTAAAAATCTGACAATATGAAGAAGATGTATATAAACTTGCTCTTACATCTTGTTGGTAGGAGGTTTAAATTTCTGCAATAAATTTTGTGAATGTTTTGGTACTATCTCCGAATATTAAGTACTCACATACCCTATGACACAAAAGAATCTATAAGCATATTTCCAAGAGAAAACTTTGCCAGCATACAATAGGAAACCTGCACAAGAATGTTCATAATTGCACGATTTACAGAGTAAGAACCTGGATATGACTCAGATGCCCAGTAAAGGGAGAGGATATGTGTGAGCTATTCACACAGTGTGGTATGGTGTCCTCACACAGCGAATGATTATAAATCAGACAAAATGAATGAAGTACAGTGACATGTAACCATATCACTGCATGATATCATACTGTATAAAAATCACCCCCACTCAAATAACAAATGACGCAATATCCCTTTTAATAAAATAAACTTTAAAACAACTAAAATTAAAAAACACCTTTCAGGAATATGTATAAATACACTAAAATATAGAAAAATAATGAAATAAGTGATGGACACGTGACTCAAGACACTTGTAATCCAGGAAAGGGGAGGCAGGGGCTAGAATGAGAGGACCAAATGGTTAGATGTAAGCTATTGTTAGTGTGTTCACCTTTAAGTAGTGGGTTATGTAGTGCTTATTATATTAGTCAAAGTTAAAAATAGTCATCCATGGACTGATAATGAGATTAAACCACTGTCAAGAGTAATAATTAATCCAATTATGTGCACCAGAATCAAAACTATTTAAAAATATAATATATGATTTTCCAGGGGAAAGAAAAATAAAAACCTTCAAAAGTGCATCAGTACACTTTCAGCTAATTGAATAGCTATATAGGGTATTAGTCTGGGAAATTCAAATGTTGCTTGATTTCATAAGTGTAAAAATCAGTTATGGTTAATTGATTAAGTGAAAAATTCCATATGAATGACAACTATTATCAATTTTTGCAACACCTAATCTATGCACTGATTAATCACTGGACACAGAACTGCAGGTATGGTGAACGGCCTTTACTGAGTAGAATTTCTTGTCTTTTTTTTTTTTTTTTTTTACAAATTTAATCAGTTATACATATACATATGTTCCCATATCCCCTCCCTTCTGCGTCTCCCTCCAACCCTCCCTATCCCACCCCTCCAGGCAGTCACAAAGCAACGAGCTGATCTCCCTGTGCTATGCGGCTGCTTCCCACTAGCTATCTACCTTATGTTTGGTAGTGTATATATGTCCATGCCACTCTTTCACTTTGTCACAGCTTACCATTCCCCCTCCCCATATCCTCAAGTCCATTCTCTAGTAGGTCTGTGTCTTTATTCCTGTCTTACCACAATGTTCTTCATGACATTTTTTTTCTTAAATTCCATATATATGTGTCAGCATACAGTATTTGTCTTTCTCTTTCTGACTTACTTCACTCTGTATGACAGACTCTAGGTCCATCCACCTCATTACAAATAGCTCAATTTCATTTCTCTTTATGGCTGAGTAATATTCCATTGTATATATGTGCCACATCTTTATCCATTCATCCGATGAAGGACACTTAGGTTGTTTCCATCTCCGGGCTATTGTGAATAGAGCTGCAATGAACATTTTGGTGCATGTCTCTTTTTGAATTATGGTTTTCTCAGGGTATATGCCTAGTAGTGGGATTGCTGGGTCATATGGTAGTTCTATTTGTAGTTTTTTAAGGAACCTCCATACTGTTCTCCATAGTGGCTGTACCAATTCACATTCCCACCAGCAGTGCAAGAGTGTTCCCTTTTCTCCACACCCTCTCCAGCATTTATTGTTTCTAGATTTCTTGATGATGGCCATTCTGACTGGTGTGAGATGATATCTCATTGTAGTTTTGATTTGCATTTCTCTAATGAATAAAGATGTTGAGCATCCTTTCATGTGTTTGTTGGCAGTCTGTATATATTCTGTGGAGAAATGTCTATTTAGGTCTTCTGCCGATTTTTGGATTGGGTTGTTTGTTTTTTTGTTATTGAGCTGCATGAGCTGCTTATAAATTTTGGAGATTAATCCTTTGTCAGTTGCTTCATTTGCAAATACTTTCTCTCATTCTGAGGGTTGTCTTTTGGTCTTGTTTATGGTTTCCTTTGCTGTGCAAAAGCTTTGAAGTTTCATTAGGTCCCATGTGTTTATTTTTGTCTTTATTTCCATTTCTCTAGGAGGTGGGTCCAAAAGGATCTTGCTGTGATTTATGTCACAGAGTGTTCTGCCTATGTTTTCCTCTAAGAGTTTGATAGTGTCTGGCCTTACATTTAGGTCTTTAATCCATTTTGAGCTTATTTTTGTGTATGGTGTTAGGGAATGATCTAATCTCATACTTTTACATGTCCCTATCCAGTTTTCCCAGCACCACTTATTGAAGAGACTGTCCTTTCTCCACTGTACATTCCTGCCTCCTTTATCAAAGATAAGATGACCATATGTCCGTGGGTTTATCTCTGGGCTTTCTATCCTGTTCCATTGATCTATCTTTCTGTTTTTGTGCCAGTACCACACTGTCTTGATTACTGTAGCTTTGTAGTATAGTCTGAAGTCAGGGAGCCTGATTCCTCTAGCTCCATTTTTCGTTCTCAAGATTGCTTTGGCTATTCGGGGTCTTTTGTGTTTCCATACAAATTGTGAAATTTTTTGTTCTAGTTCTCTGAAAAATTCCAGTGGTAGTTTGATAGGGATTGCATTGAATCTGTAGATTGCTTTGGGTAGTAGAGTCATTTTCACAGTGTTGATTCTTCCAATCCAAGAACATGGTACATCTCTCCATCTATTTGTATCATCTTTAATTTCTTTCATCAGTGTCTTATAATTTTCTGCATACAGGTCTTTTGTCTCCTTAGGTAGGTTTATTCCTAGATATTTTATTCTTTTTGTTGCAATGGTAAATGGGAGGGTTTCCTTGGTTTCACTTTCAGATTTTTCATCATTAGTATATAGGAATGCCAAAGATTTCTGTGCATTAATTTTGTATCCTGCAACTTTACCAAATTCATTGATTAGCTCTAGTAGTTTTCTGGTAGCATCTTTAGGATTCTCTATGTATAGTATCATGTCATCTGCAAACAGTGACAGCTTTACTTCTTCTTTTCCCATTTGGATTCCTTTTATTTCCTTTTCTTCTCTGATTGCTGTGGCTAAAACTTCCAAAACTATGTTGAATAAGAGTGGTGAGAGTGGGCAACCTTGTCTTGTTCCTGATCTTAGTGGAAATGGTTTCAGTTTTTCCCCATTGAGGACGATGCTGGCTGTGGATTTGTCATATATGGCCTTTATTATGTTGAGGGAAGATCCCTCTATGCCTACTTTCTGCAGGGTTTTTATCATAAATGGGTGTTGAATTTTGTCGAAAGCTTTCTCTGCATCTATTGAGATGATCATATGGTTTTTCTCCTTCAATTTGTTAATATGGTGTATCATGTTGATTGATTTGCGTATATTGAAGAATCCTTGCATTCCTGGAATAAACCCCACTTGATCATGGTGTATGAGCCTTTTAATGTGCTGTTGGATTCTGTTTGCTAGTATTTTGTTGAGGATTTTTGCATCTATGTTCATCAGTGATATTGGCCTGTAGTTTTCTTTCTTTGTGACATCCTTGTCTGGTTTTGGTATCAAGGTGATGGTGGCCTCATAGAATGAGTTTGGGAGTGTTCCTCCCTCTGCTATATTTTGGAAGAGTTTCAGAAGGATAGGTGTTAGCTCTTCTCTAAATGTTTGATAGAATTCGCCTGTGAAGCCATCTGGTCCTGGGCTTTTGTTTGTTGGAAGATTTTTTAATCACAGTTTCAATTTCAGTGCTTGTGATTGGTCTGTTCATATGTGCTATTTCTTCCTGATTCAGTCTTGGCAGGTCGTGCATTTCTAAGAATTTGTCCATTTCTTCCAGGTTGTCCATTTTATTGGCATAGAGTTGCTTGTAGTAATCTCTCATGATCTTTTGTATTTCTGCAGTGTCAGTTGTTACTTCTCCTTTTTCATTTCTAATTCTATTGATTTGAGTCTTCTCTCTTTTTTTCTTGATGAGTCTGGCCAATGGTTTATCAATTTTGTTTATCTTCTCAAAGAACCAGCTTTTAGTTTTATTGATCTTTGCTATCATTTCCTTCATTTCTTTTTCATTTATTTCTGATCTGATTTTTATGATTTCTTTCCTTCTACTATCTTTGGGATGTTTTTGTTCTTTTTTCTCTAATTGCTTTAGGTGCAAGGTTAGGTTGTTTATTCGAGATGTTTCCTGTTTCTTAAGGTGGGATTGTACTGCTATAAACTTCCCTCTTAGAACTGCTTTTGCTGCATCCCATAGGTTTTGGGTCGTCATGTCTCCATTGTCATTTGTTTCTAGGTATTTTTTAATTTCCTCTTTGATTTCTTCAGTCATCACTTCCTTATTAAGTAGTGTATTGTTTAGCCTCCATGTGTTTGTATTTTTTACAGATCTTTTCCTGTAATTGATGTCTAGTCTCATAGCATTGTGGTCGGAAAAGATACTTGATACAATTTCAATTTTCTTAAATTTACGAAGGCTTGATTTGTGACCCAAGATATGATCTATCCTGGAGAATGTTCCATGAGCACTTGAGAAAAATGTGTATTCTGTTGTTTTTGGATGGAATGTCCTATAAATATCAACTAAGTCCATCTTGTTTAATGTATCATTTAAAGCTTGTGTTTCCTTATTTATTTTCATTTTGGATGACCTGTCCATTGGTGAAAGTGGGGTGTTAAAGTCCCCTACTATGATTGTGTTACTGTCGATTTCTCCTTTTATGGCTGTCAATATTTCCCTTATGTACTGGGGTGCTCCTATGTTTGGTGCATAAATATTTACAATATTTGTTGTTGATATTTGTTATATCTTCTTCTTGGATCGATCCCTTGATCATTATGTAGTGTCCTTCTTTGTCTCTTCTAGTAGTCTTTATTTTAAAGTCTATTTTGTCTGATATGAGAATTGCTACTCCAGCTTTCTTTTGGTTTCCATTTGCATGGAATATGTTTTTCCATCCCCTTACTTTCAGTCTGTATGTGTCTCTAGGTCTGAAGTGGGTCTCTTGTAGACAGCATATATATGCGTCTTGTTTTTGTATCCATTCAGCCAGTCTGTGTCTTTTGGTGGGAGCATTTAGTCCATTTACATTTAAGGTAATTATTGATATGTATGTTCCTATTCCCATTTTCTTAATTGTTTTGGGTTTGTTATTGTAGTTCTTTTCCTTCTGTTGTGTTTCTTGCCTAGAGAAGTTCCTTTAGCATTTGTTGTAAAGCTGGTTTGGTGGTGCTGAACTCTCTCAGCTTTTGCTTGTCTGTAAAGGTTTTAATTTCTCCATCAAATCTGAATGAGATCCTTGCTGGGTAGAGTAATCTTGGTTGCAGATTTTTCTCCTTCATCACTTTAATTATGTCCTGCCACTCCCTTCTGGCTTGTAGAGTTTCTGCTGAGAGTTCAGCTGTTATCCTGATGCGGATTCCCTTGTGTGTTATTTGTTGTTTTTGCCTTGCTGCTTTTAATATGATTTCTTTGTGTTTAATTTTTGACAGTTTGATTAATATGTGTCTTGGTGTATTTCTCCTTGGATTTATTCTGTATGGGACTCTCTGTGCCTCCTGGACTTGATTAACTATTTCCTTTCCCATATTAGGGAAGTTTTCAACTATAATCTTTTCAAATATTTTCTCAGTCCCTTTCTTTTTCTCTTCTTCTTCTGGAACCCCTATAATTCGAATGTTGGTGAGTTTAATGTTGTCCCAGAGGTCTCTGAGACTGTCCTCTGTTCTTTTCATTCTTTTTTCTTTATTTTGCTCTGCATCAGTTATTTCCACTATTTTATCTTCCACCTCACTTATCCGTTCTTCTGCCTCAGTTATTCTGCTATTGATCCCATCTAGAGTATTTTTTATTTCATTTATTGTGTTTTTAATCGATGCTTGATTCATCTTTAGTTCTTCTAGGTCCTTGTTAACTGTTTCTTGCATTTTGTCTATTCTATTTCCAAGATTTTGGATCATCTTTACCATCATTATTCTGAATTCTTTTTCAGATAGACTGCCTATTACCTCTTCATTTGTTAGGTCTGGTGGGTTTTTATCTTGCTCCTTCTCCTGCTGTGTGTTTTTCTGTCTTCTCATTTTGCTTATCTTCCTGTGTTTGGGGTCTCCTTTTTGCAGGCTGTAGGTTCGTAGTTCCCGTTGTTTTTGGTGTCTGTCCCCAGTGGCTAAGGTTGGTTTAGTGGGTTGTGTAGGCTTCTTGGTGGAGGGGACTACTGCCTGTGTTCTGGTGGATGAGGCTGGATCTTGTCTTTCTGGTGGGCAGGTCCACGTCTGGTGGTGTGTTTTGGGATGTCTGCGGACTTTTTATGATTTTAGGCAGCCTCTCTGCTAATGGGCAGCATTGTGTTCCTGTCTTGATAGTTGTTTGGCATAGGGTGTCCAGCACTGTAGCTTGCTGGTCGTTGAGTGAAGCTGGGTGCTGGTGTTGAGATGGAGATCTCTGGAAGATTTTTGCCATTTGATATTATGTGGAGCTGGGAGGTCTCTTGTGGACCAGTGTCCTGAAGTTGGCTCTCCCACCTCAGAGGCACAGCACTGACTCCTGGCTCCTCAATTTGGGATGATTTGTTGTCTATTCATGTATTCCACAGATGCAGGGTACATCAAGTTGATTGTGGAGCTTTAATCCACTGCTTCTGAGGCTGCTGGGCGAGGTTTCCCTTTCTCTGCTTTGTTCTCACAGCTCCTGGGTCTCAGCTTTGGATTTGGTCCCGCCTCTGCGTGTAGGTCACCGGAGGGCGTCTCTTCTTTGCTCAGACAGGACAGGGTTAAAGGAGCAGCCTCTTCGGGGACTCTGGCTCACTCAGGTCGCGCGGGAGGGAGGAGCACGGAGTGCGGGGCGAGCCTGCAGCGGCAGAGGTCGGCGTGACGTTGCACCAGCCTGAGGCGCGCCGTGCGTTCTCCCAGGGAAGCCCTCTTGTCTTTAATATATATATTTTTTATCTTATTTAGGTAGCAAACACTGTCATTGAGGATGAACAATGAATATAAAATAAAATTACTTTTAAAGTCATCATTGTAAAACTAGGTTGGTTGAACCACTGTTATTTTATAACTGAAAGTCTTTAGCCATTTTAACTTAGAATTCAAAATCTATGTTTAAGATATAAATATGCTTAATTGAATTGACCTAATTAGAGGTCCTTTTGAGAAATAGATAATGTTGTTTGACCTCAGGGCCTTGAACACGTCTTGGTTAAAAATTCTGAGATGATTCTGTGGAAGTGGCATATTCCAGTAATTATTGTTCACCTTGATGTACTTAAATTTCTAAGGTAATCTGGGGACACCTAAGGGGCACAATAATAAAATAAAATGTATATTTGAATACACTTTGTTCATTTGGGGTGGGGGAAATGGGTGTTAGAAATTATTTTCCTTTCTTGAACATCAACCCCTCAATTTCTTTTTAGAAATCAGAATCAGTCACTGGTGCTCCTTTATCTGCATATTGGTTCAGTGCCATGGAGAGCCCCAGATAACCAGGGGACAGTCTTGGCTTTCAATTTAATGCAATTATGACTGTATTTCCTGGTGGAAGACTTCCTCACTCAAGAATTAGGTCATCCAATCCACTGGTTTTATGGTGAAGCGATGTCAAGGGATTGTGAAGCCCTTTGCTTTTCTGGAGTTTAGATGAGGGTGACTCCCCTTCCCCTACCCTACAAGCATGTCGTCTGCAATTCCTTATTTGGGCTTCCACCAGCCTCCTTTTGAATCTTTCCTTTGGCACCTAAGCAAAACCCATGGTGGGGCGGTGGTCCAAACTGCAATGCTACTGGTATTATAATAATATTACGGCGTGGCCAGTGTTCTAGAGGATGACTTAAGACCCCTTCTGCGCAAGTGTTGGGCTGGGAAATCCTCTCGACCACAAAAATGAGGAGGCTGTGGTGGGTTGCTTTATCTTTCATCTGATCAGGGTGCATTGTTCCTGTTGATATTTTATCTCAGAGGGTCAGCATGAAACCAGCTGCAGCAGGTTAACCTGAGGCCTATCTGTCTCCTTCCTCAGTCCTACCATAAGCCTGGTGAAATGGACAGCTCTTCACTCTCTGCTGCACTGATGCACTCAAATCTCTCCTTATTCACTCTCTCTCCTGGCTCCTGAGAACAGATAATGGAGGTTAATCTACTTGGGATAATAGCAGAGGTTAAGTAACGACCTTGAAATGATTAAATACTCAGAGAGAAACTGGACCAAAGTATTACATTTCCATACATCTCCTCACTGCTTTCAGCTGCTTTCAAATATGATTTAGTCTTTCTTTTTCTTTTCTTTTCTTTTTTTTTTTTTTGAGGGTGATATCTTCTTATCACTTGCTAATTGACTGTGTCTGCCTGGTGGGTTGAGTTTCTCTTCAAACTGAGCCTGTAGAGAGAAAGCAGTGAGAGAGAAAAGAGAAAACTAAAGGGGAGGATGTAGGCAGAGAGAGACCTAGGCCCTCAGTACCCCTGTAATGATGTTGAGAGAAGAATAGAGGGAGATGGAAGGTCTGGGACCTGATAATTATGATGTGAGAAATGGGGATCAGGCAAATGGGAATGTGGGTAAGAATTTTTTCTATCACTGATTGTATTCTGCTTCAACCAGACAAAATGACAAGAAAGTTTCAATTGGCATTTCCAACTGCTCACCAAATTATGATCTTGGCTCAATTTTTTCCCCTTAATTTGCTACATTCTTCTCCTCTCATCCTCCTCCCCAGTCCCCTCCTTCTAATCAGAATGCCCAAGTCGGAAGAAGAAGAACAACAGTGTTTTGGCAAAGTTTTGGTTTTAAATCTCCATTTTAAAGAATTAGAAAGATGAACTCAAAGATGAGGTAATTTTCTGAATTGGCCTAAATTTCACAGGTAGAAGAGGAAAGACAGAAAAGATGTATGTTTATAAATTTTAAATAAAGACTTTTATTCTTCAACTATTAAAGGAAAAGCTTTGAGCTAGAGATAGAAAAATAATTTATTAATTAAGATCAATCAGCTCTTTGGTTAGGGAAAATATAGTAGTTTGACACTCAATTGAATTACTGTTTGTAAAGTATTTTCTACTTTATCTAGTTTGTGCCTATATTTCCAGGTACTAACAATTTCTCTACAGGCAAATTTGCCTAGAATGCTTTCAGTCACTGTAAGGACAAATACAAATTAACAAGAAGAGACTTCAAGAAGCTAGCACCCTTATCTTCTAGTTTTGGTGGGAGAGTGAGAACCTAACTAATTATGTTATTTATATAATATATTTATTTTTGTTATTATACTTATTACTATAAGTATTTCCACTTAGTGTTTTACAGGGTGAATATGGAATCTTCTTTGGTTACAGAAGCTTTCTAAATTAAAAAAAAATTTGAGATACATGGCTATATGTAGTTAAAAACAGATCACCAAAATGTACTTATTTTGTGACTATTCAATGATAGGAGCTTACTTTTATGGCACTTTGTTTGTTATTTTTTTATGAAAAATTAATATGTAAGCCTTTTCTCATTTCATTATGTTCACTTTTCATTCTTTCATATTGGTTTCTGTTTCCCTTTCCTTGAATGCTTTCAAGATAACTGATTTCCAAAGTAATGACCATCTTCTCCTTTTGTCAACATGCCCCTTACCTGAAATGGATTACATCAGTGCCAAGCTGGTAAATAAGTAAAGCTTAGTGACTTCTACAAAATCTTACTTCAGTACCTTTCTTAGGAGAGTGTATCCTGATTAAAAGATTGTGCCCTTCCCCTTCACAAGAACTAGCAAAAATTTAGGTTTACTTAATGGCAAATATATATGATAATATTGTTCAGGTAAAGAAAATACAGTTGGGTAAAATTTGCAATGCAAAAATGTATTTTGTGGTGCTATTTTAAGCACACATTTTAGATGTGGCAATGTTTTCAGTGCATGTCTACATGGTTGAGAGATACTGTAAATTGTTTTTTGAAAAAAAATTCAAAATTACATTTTTTTTCATTTTTGAAGATGTTCATTTGAGAATTCCTTTCAGGCCTATAATATTAGTATACTGAATCAATCTCTCTCTCTTTTTACTTTTCTTCTTTCCTTTTCCTTAAAAAAAAATTGTATCCTGCAGCTAATTATTGGGCTGGGGAGTCTTTCATCATTTCGATGCCCATGCCGTCATTTTGATGCTGCCTAACCCAAACCTTCTTCACAGGATCAGGGAAGGGACCTGTCATGAGCTGGGTGCACATCTTACCTTTTAAAAATATTTACAAAGGCCTATAAGGCAGAAACGTGGTAATCTCTTAACCAACCTCTCTTGTTTTCTTGCTCTCCTATAGTCTCTATTCTCAGGACAGCAGCCATAGAGATGATAAAACAGAAGTCATATCTTACTCACTTTTTAATAGGGTTATTTGTTTTTTCGATGTTGAGTTGTATGAGCTATTTATCTATGTTGGATATTAACCCCTTATTGGTCATATCATTTGAACTGAATAGACATTTTTTCCAAAGAGTAAATGTGGATGGGCAACAGGTACATAAAAAGAGCCTCAGCATCATTAATCATCAGGGAAATGCAAATTAAAACCACAATGAGGTATCACGTCACACTTGTCAGAATGGCTAACATCAAAAAAGTCTACAAATAACAAATACTGGAGAGGGTGTGGAGAAAATGGAACCCTTGCACACTGTCGGTGGGAATGTAAATTACCAGTATGAAGGTTTCTCAAAAAAAACTAAAAATAGAGCTACCACATGACCCAGCAATTCCACTCCTGGGTATGTATTCAAAAAACCTAAAAACACTAACTGGAAAAGATATATGCACCCCAATGTTCATAGCAGCGTTATTTACAGTAGCCATGATATGGAAGCAACCTAAGTGTGCATCAACAGATGAATTGATAAAGAAGCTGTGGTATATATATATATATATATATATATATATAGAGAGAGAGAGAGAGAGAGAGAGAGAGAGAAAGAGAGAGAGAGAGGACGGCCAGTAGGAAGGAGGAAAACCTGTAGGGTGTGATGCTAGAGAAGATGGGGCTGGTGACAGGACGGTAAACCCTGCTGGATGTTTTCTGCACTAAGATGAAGTATAGTTATCAGTATAGTTATCACTAAGTTTGGCAGCATGGAAGTAACTGGTGAACTTGACAAGAGCAGTGGCACTGAAATGGTGGGGGCAGAAATCCTGTGGTTATCACCAATCCTGATTTGGTGATATTACTGGAAGAAAGCAGATATTGAAGTTGACATCAATTCGTGAATCTTCTAAGACTTCAAATCTAGTTTATGGACACTGGCCCCAGTGTTTTTGGTTTGTTTTCATGACACTAATCAATATCTGGGCCCCTAATGATCCTGAATATTCTAGTTGCAATGATAGAAACTGGCTTTAAAAAGTGAAAGAAGGGCTTCCCTGGCAGTGCAGTGGTTGAGAGTCCGCCTGCCTATGCAGGGGACATGGGTTCGTGCCCCGGTCTGGGAAGATCCCACATGCCCGGGAGCAGCTGGGCCCGTGAGCCATGGCCGTTGAGCCTGCGCGTCCGGAGCCTGTGCTCCGCAACGGGAGAGGCCACAACAGTGAGAGGCCTGCGTACCGCAAAAAAAAAACCAAAAAACATCTCATATGCCTGTTTACTTACAAATTAAACATTTAACCAGTTAGTTGAAAAATTCAGAGTTATGAAGCCAGCTGTGCTTGAAAACAAATTAATTAATTAACAAAATGGGGAGGAGCTTCTCCTTGTGGTTTCGACAGTGTCTATATTTGTAGGTGTAAGGAAATATCAAACAGGGGTTTTCAAAGTTGCTTTGAATTTATAGCATCTGGGGAGAATACTTATAATTTACTATTTCAATACTTGGCAGGTGGAAAACCTCAGTAAATAATTTTGCCTTTTATGAACATAATATTTTGCTTTTCAAGACAGTGGTTTAAACCTCCCATTTGCTGTGGCTGGTTGGGTTCCTCTGTACCCCACTGGTGGAGACCATGGCAGGGTATCAACAAAATGCATAGACATCCTCTGTAAAGCAGGGGAGAAGCCAATAATTACTGTTTAAGCTTACCATGTTCTAATACTGAAAGCTAGAAACACTCAGACTTCAAACTCATCACAGCAGGTGTTAAACAAGGAGGGGGAAGAGAAAACTATCATATATTAATTTAGCCTGTTGAACCCTCCTGACATGCACAATGTGTTGTGCTGTTTCAAATATATGTTATTTTCCTGCCTGTAGCAGTCCATCTGTTCAGGAAGGTTTCTTTAAGTACTTTAGTTGAAAAGAAGAAAACTTCAACAATACATTCCCTAAAAGCTTCTTTTTTTGGTTCTTGTGGATTTTATGGTGGCATTCATAATAATACATCAGAAATAAAGACTTTGTTTTCTGCCTTTGTCATTTAAAGAGCTCAGCTTGAAGATGCTTGCGGCACAGCACAGCACAAAGTATTTCAGAGGAAGTAAGTTGTGTAGGTGGCAAAGTACCCCTACATCCGGGGGTTGATGACAGTTGTCTATCAGCCAAATAAAAGTACATTCATATCCCTGTTATAAATATTAGTCTTTTTCTCAAAGTGGACATGTTTGTAAAGTGTTTTCTAAATGGCTTATGGACAAATACATGGTCTCAGTATTGAAAAATAGTGCTTTATTTAATTCTGAAATTACATCATTAAACATATAATACAAATTAAAATGAATGGATGTGGCCCAGCGTGTCTCCCAGTGTAGACTGCATATGTAGGGATTTCTCCTTAAGATGGAGATGCAAAAAGGATCTGAACTCTATAATTCTCTTCTTCCCCCTTTTTATTTCTATAAATACCTTTCAAGAGATTTGTTTTGTAGAGACCTATGCTGTCTCTATAGGTTTGGTTCTATTTATTAAATTCAACCACTCAAGGAGGGCAGTCTCATCAGAAGAGTTGTCAGTGTTCTACTAGGAGGATCCATTATTCTTAACAAATACCCCACATGTTCTATAAAACATTATTGCAAAAAGATAGAAGTAACAGCTACTCCAACGGCATTTCCAACAAAGGCTTCTACTTACGCTTACATTCCTCCTCATGTTTTTGTCTAAACCTCTGACTGTTTGCCTGTCTGCACTTTCCTCCCCCTGATCATTTTCAGCTGAAGTAGACCAAGGCAGTAAAATCATAAATTGTTTGTTTCCTACAAGGAGTGGGTCATGCAGTTACACTGCAGGGTCCTTTTAAGGTGTGCCCGTCAAGATTTTGAAAACTTCTATGATTAGTTTGTAAACAAATTGCAATTCATTTGTGGATTTGATCAAGTAGAAACTGTATTGAAATAGTGATTTATATCAGCTGTGATAAGGCCATTTATGCTAAACAGAATAAATGTCTGATCATTTCTTAATGGAAAACCTGAAGCAATTTTCTGATAATTTGAGTGCCTAAGTGTTGAATCACATTAGCTCACTTCATTTCTTTTAAATTGGGTAGCACTTTTTTTCTTGTTGAAGTGCATTTATTAATATATATGCCATTTAAAGACTTAGTCAATGATTTATGAATATGTGGCACCCAAGATATCTGGAATCTTTTAAATTAATTCAATAAGACTGTCACATATACTGTCTTAGTTTTTTTCCTAGGAGATTAAATTAAGCTAACTTAGATTCTAATGTTGTCCAAAGACTCCTATTCCCCACACAGAGATAAATAAAAATGTTAGCTGAACCTCTCCATAAAAAAAAATGGGTGTTCCAAGTCATTCTTTTTTTTCTCTTTTAGGGTTGGTTGGATGTTAGGGTTATATTATGTTATTGTTGTCTCTCGGCAACTTTTTAGGGAAACAGGAAACTTGTGTTGCATGGACAGTTTCTCTTATTTAGTAAGATGAATTCATCTCTCTCACTTAAAGAGCTACTAGATCCTTCTCTTTCTCTAAGTTTGTATCCAAGACAGACTTGAAGAAGAGGGCTGACCTCATGCATTAAGGAATAAAATAATTAAAATACAAAAAAACAAGTGTCTCCATTTTATTTTATTTTTTCTTTTGTTTGTTTTCAATTTCCCCCAAATTGACCATTTTGGGGAAACACTAATAATGCCAACAATAATAACAATGTGTATACATACCTTATAGTTATCACCAGCATTTCTTTTATTTGACTCCATTTTAGAGCAGTTTTTAAAGAAAGAATTGATTAATCTAAGATGCAATCATCATGGACATTGATTTTTTCTCTTTTTCCCTTTCTAAAAAAGAAACATTGGTTATTTCATTCCTACTGTGGTAAAGTTCTGATTCAAGCCATATAACCTCATGAAGTCAGCTGCTGCTTGACTTGTTTTCCTTATTTTAATAATAACAAAGCCTTATTGTCATTCAGTTCACAAAGTCCTTTTGAGCCTTATATCAACCTGGTGAAATAAGCAGGACATGTGTGTTATTATTCTCAGTGGTATAATTAAAACTTGAACTTAAGTCTTCTGACTCTAAATTCAGTGGTCTCTCCATTTTCCCCCAACACAATATAACATGTGGCTTGACCCAATGCACCAAAGCACAAATAAATGCACCAGATCACTCCACTGTGCAAACCTGTTTCACAGAGCTCATCATGGTCCAAAGAGCCCCAAGAAGGGCAGAAAGGTGGCTGGGAGGAGGGTGCTAGTTAATTTCACCATTCAACTCTGTTCTTCATCCTGCCCTAGTCCATGTTACCTTCTAAAATTAAAAGCCCATGGTAGTAACCTGGCCTGTCCAAGGCAGGAAGTCATTCTCTTCCATGTTTTCTTCATACTATAAGAACACCAATGGGTGGAATTTGGTGGAGAGACATTCCAAGCATTAGTGGTTAGCAATTTGTTTACCTTATGAGACTGCTTTTGATTTTTGATGTTTCTAAATATAAAGGGATGCTCTCTCTGAAAAACAAATCATACTGACAATGAACTTTGTTGCAGATTGTGAGATTTTCAGACAGTCCCAATGAGATATATAAAGTAGACATTGCTCATTTTTCTTACATGTGATTTTAGAAGAAAATCTTACTTAACTACTGAGAATCCTGGAAATGTAAGAGTATTTCTTCTTAGGCATCATTTTTCTCTTTCTATTTTTTAAACTAATAAAATGTCATATTATCAAAGCAGTCTGTTGCATTCAGTGTGAAGGAGGGCAGGCATCAGGCAGGTATATGGGAATCAGGAATGTGCTGAGAGCTAGCTCACAGTCGTTCTCTACAGGGAAGGAAGGATGTAGTCCAGTGTGTCAGGGAGTTATCATGCAGAATAGCTGCCCTGATCTAAGAGTGGGTTTGATCCCAGAGAGGCAGGTGGGATCACAATGTGGGTAAGAGCTTACATTTCAAAGTTAGATATACCAGTCTTTAATTCCCAACTCTGTGACTTGCTACCTGGCTGTGCATATGTACGTTACTTAACTTCTCTAAGTGTCTCTGGAAACACATACACACACACATACACACACAGGCTGAGGAGCAAAGAGAGCAAAGAAGTAGTTCATTGAGGCAAAAGCGAAAGGACACACGCAGAGAAGAGTGCAGGCATCCTTGAGAGTGGGGAGAGTGCCACAGGGTTGTTGATCCCCCTCTTATCTTATTTTTAGCCCTTTGAATGGATGGGGGTCTTTGATTAGGGGTGGAATATTCACCGAGGGGACAGTTGAGGTGTGGCCTGGATTGCACCAGGTTGCATCATCTTCTGGTCCTGAAGCCACTGTACATGTGCTCTAAGAGCTGTTTTCCCTTAAATTTTCCCTTATTAGTCCAGCGCCACACGTGGAAGATTGTACAGGGTCATCAGCAACTTGTACATTATTATTGCCCATGTTCCGTGGTTTTCATGGTCAGAGTTTCTTGTTCAGATGCTACAGTTTCTGTTTTAGATGCCATTCCTCTGTATGTCATGGTCTCATTAAGTGCAAAACAAGGCTTTGCCTTCTGCCTAATGCCTATGCATGAGGACGCTGTCCTTGTCCCTGTCTTTCTTGCCTCACACAGTATCAGACCATCATTTCATAAATAACAGATTACTTTGGTTTGACCAGCAAAATACAATACCTTTTTGTGGTAATCTAGAAAGATCATATAGATACTTTACTTAAAATAAAATGAGATTTAATTAAAATGAGTTAAATGAGACTGTCTGAAGACTTAATGAATCATTTGGATGTATCCAAATATCTACACATTTGACAACACTTAAAGAAATCTTTGGTTAGCTATTATTTTAGTGTTCACCCATATTTTTGGCCCTGTTCATCTGAAGCATTTTTGAGAAAAAAAAATACTCTGAACCTGTCAACAGAAACGAATGGTAAAAGGAAGACAAGTATAGAGACACAAGAGAGAGGAGATATGGGGATATACATATAAATGTATAGCTGATTCACTATGTTATAAAGCAGAAACTAACACACCACTGTAAAGCAATTATACTCAAATAAAGATGTTAAAAAAAGGCAATGTAATTCAAGACAAACAAAAAATAATGTATTTTAAAAAAACAGTATGTATATTCAAACACCAAATAAATTCCTCAACAGTTTCAAACCAATGAAAAGGGAAGCATTCATCTAGTTTTTTTTTTTTTTTTTTGCGGTATGCGGGCCTCTCACTGTTGTGGCCTCCCCCGCTGCGGAGCACAGGCTCCGGACGCGCAGGCTCCGGACGCGCAGGCTCCGGACGCGCAGGCTCAGCGGCCATGGCTCACGGGCCCAGCCGCTCCGCGGCATATGGGATCCTCCCAGACCGGGGCACGAACCCGTATCCCCTGCATCGGCAGGCAGACTCTCAACCACTTGCGCCACCAGGGAGGCCCTCATCTAGTTTTTAAGTAGCGAACTTTCCCCTGAGAATGTAGCCTAAATAATATACTAATTTAATTAACATAAAGCTTACAGTCCCTCTTATTCTAACTGGATAACTTCACAAAAGAATCTAATTACTTGCTCAGAAACCCAGGACTTTAATATTTGAGCATGAAGATGAATTCTAATTGTCTGATGTTTACAATGAATTCTCTTAGAATTTTAATTAAAAAATTAATAAATAGTAACCATGTATCTACTTTAGGCAAAGTCTCATAAACGTAGGCATTGTATGAAAACAACATACCTTCTCAACTTTGTTGGATCAGAAACTTTATTTCGTGAATTCAGTAAAAAGTAGAAAGATTTGAAATGCTTCTTCATGCTGACAAAACCTACAAATCCATTATCTATGAGCCAGAAAGTAAAAATAGTTTTGGTATGTTCTAGATTCTATTATGTGCTTCATACTGTAACCGAGCAGGACCCTAGGAGGCCTTCCCAGAATAGACCTCCACCCATGTCCTCCGCCTGCCTTTCATCTGTAGACAAACTTTAGTCAAAGTATAAATTTAATCAGAGAAGTGAGAAAATACAGAAAGAAAGGAAAACAGTCAAGCAAGACAAAATAATAACACTTTAGCCATTAACAAAGTCTAGGACCTTTAGTTCTTCCTTAAGGATTATAGATAATATTCTGAATCATGTCCTTTGAGCTGTTTTGCAGATACTGAAACCCTCACCGGTGGAAGAAGTTAACTGTATGCTGCCCACCAGCACGTAGACCCCAGACCGGTTGGAACCAGGAGGTTGATGATGCTGACTCCCAATTACCTCACCACCAACCAATCAGAAGAGTGTCCACAGCTGACCACGCCCTGCTCGTTGAACACTATAAGTACTCCTCACTACCCTCTCCAGGACGGGACACACAATCTTGAGGGCAATAGCCCACTGTGGCTCCCTTTGCCTGGCAAAGCAATAAAGGCTACTCTTTTCTACTTCATGCAAAACCCTGTCTCCACATTTCTATTCGGCACCAGTGAACAGAGGCAGAGTTTCAGCAACAATAGTGTATGTGATGGTTAATTTAAATGTCTACTAGGGATGCCAGGCAGCTGGTAAGACATCATTTTTCTTGCTGTATCTGTGATAGTGTCTCTAGAAGAAATTTGAATCAATAAACAGATTCAAAGGTAAAGAAGATCACCCTCACTGCTTTGAGGGGACATCATTCAATCCTTTGAGGGACTGAATAGAACAGAAAGGCAGAGGAAGGGTGAATTTTCTCTACTTGAGCTGGTACTTTTCCTGCCCTTGGACAAATGTGCTCCTGGTCTTCACCTTTCAGATTCAGACCTGGACTTACCTACACCCTTGCCCCATCCCCTCCACCCGATCCTCAGGCCTTTGGATTCAAACCAAATTGCACCATTGGCTTTCCTCGTTCTCCAGCTTGCAGAGGGCAGATCATAGGATTTCTCAGCTTCCATTACCCCATGGGCCAATTCCTATGATAAATCTCTTCTCTGGAGAATCTTTACTAATACACTATATCACATTTAATTTCTACAACAATTCTACAAGTTAGCCAGGATTAACCTCATTTTTTAGACAAGAAACTGAGCCCCAACAAAATTAAACAATTTCCTCAAGTTTGCAGAAAAACACAGAAGGCAAAATATTAGAATGTTCTTTAAGGGTATATAACTCAGTCTTGTTCATAGTTGCATCTCCAATAGGTTACATATGGGGTCTTAATAAATATTTGTTGACCATTCTAATCTTTCTTATTTCAAAGTCAGAGCATTGACTGTGAAGCTGCATCAATATATTCATTTAAAAAGATAGAATGAACCTTTCCAGTGACTAGAATAGCTACCCATTCACAGTATCAAGATGTCAAAGTAATAATTATAAAATCAATTGATAAATGATGTTGAGGTATATTTTATCTAGGTCAATAGGAAGACAAAGGGATTGTATGTGCTTGGTAGTACATCTCTCAGACAGTAGCAAGATAATCCTGAAAAATCTTATTTTTCAAGGTATTATATATCCATTATTATAAGAATCATTATTTCATGCCAATCCTCATAGGTATATTACAATTTCCTTCATATTAGTTATACTTTAGTCATGTCTTTGGGGAAATTTACCTCAAATTTTGCTTTATAAAATTTTTCAAATATATTTAAAAGTGGGAAGAATAGACTGGCTTTAACAATTATCAATATTTTGGCACACTTGTTTTATCTATTTAAGCTTTTTCCCATAAAATATATTAAAGCAACTCTCAGACTTCATACCATTTTATCAAATGCTTTATTAGATCTGAGACATCCTAAAGACCAGTTGCTTAGGAGAACTGATCAGAATTGATCTTAGAACCGATCAAAAGATCAGTTTCTCCATTTTATTTTTCTGACCCTTTGATCCTCCTCTGTAGGTAAATTCTATGGTTGTCAATAAAAGACAAGCCTTATGCTATGGTAACAAACAACCCCCAAATCTCAGCAGTTCAGAAATTGCTTCTCTTTTAGCAGTCAGTAAATTTCTGGCAATGGACAGATTGTGCCATGTAAAAAGAGGAAGTGTAAAAGATGCAAACATATGTAAGTGTGACAGATGAGTACAGTAGAAGTTTTCTGTAGTTAAGTATAGAAAATCCTTGCACAGCCTTTTAACATTGGGATGATTTTGAAAGTACAACAGCTGTTGCATTAGGTAAAGAACAAATGGTGAATAAGAGGAAGAGGATGCCATAGTGAGAGAAGTAGACCAGAAGCAAGATCACAGCTCAAACTTAAGTCCTTGAGGTGAGAAAAGAGAGGCTGCAATAAGAATGTGAAATATATCTATATACTGCATAGAGAATTAAGCATGTTAATACTTTCGGTATTTCTATAGATGATTTGGCAACAACTAATTTGTTTCTAAAATCCCATTTAAACATTCCCCTACACATATCTGAACTTGGCAAACCCAACAACGAATTGGTTTACTATGTCCCAGTGTTACGATTGGTGCACTGGAAACAGCTTTTACATAAATGATGCCTGGTGAAAGGATGACCGCCTTAGGACTGTGGGTCTAATAGTATCTATAGCTACTGAGTAGAGAGGAAGCGGGGAATTAAAGTGGTGCTGCAGGAGAAATATCAAGTCCATATTTTTTTTTTGTCCTTCAGGGATACTTACCAAAGAAGTGGGTGAGATATAAACTATTTCTGTCTTTTCTCTCGATGAAGAAGTAAAAATAAATGGCTATTTGTTTAAGCATTTGCAGGTACTCTTTTATATGGAAAAAAAAGATAATAGTGTTAATGTCATAGGGTAATTGTAAGGATTAAATGAGTTAATATCACATAACTGTTTAGAACAGTGCCTGGCTCATGTAAGCACTCTATACTGAGCAGTTAGCATTATTACCATTATAGATGGAAAATACTTTAGATATGCAAAGCAAACACCATAATTCATTCTTTATTTTATAAATATTCATTAATTATCATCTCTCAGGCATTGTGCTATGTAATCAAGTTGCAGAGGTGAATGATAAATTTGTCACCCTTACGTTAAATATGGGGGAGTAGGTTAAAATTTATCTTAAAAATACCAGTATGGGGCTTCCCTGGTGGCGCGGTGGTTGGGAGTCCGCCTGCCGATGCAGGGGACGCGGGTTCGTGCCCCGGTCTGGGAGGATCCCACGTGCCACGGGGCGGCTGGGCCCGTGAGCCATGGCCGCTGAGCCATGGCCGCTGAGCCTGTGCTCCGCAACGCGAGAGGCCGCAGCGGTGAGAGACCCGCGTACCGTAAAAAAAAAAAAAAAAAAAAAAAAACCACCAGAATGTGGCGGTATCTGTGAAAACAATGATTGTGGCTGGACTGATACTTAAACACAAAAGGGTGAGTGCTGGTTATGTTCAGATCAGTTGCTTAGAATGACTCTGTCTTTTTTTTTCCCCTGACAGTGAGAAAGAGTGGTTTAAATCCTACTTGTCTTGGATTGTTACAGGATTTTTCATTAAAATTGATTTTGCCAATTTTACTCAGGGTTGACTGTAAAGAATGAGGGAAATTATATTAGTGTAGCCTTGGAAATTGGGTAATTCCCCAAGGCATGTTGAGATAACCTTACTGATAGCTATCCCCTAACTTCACACAATCTTAAGTGTATCTTGTTTTGTTTTTTGGCTTCTCAGAAGCTTTCTGCTGAGAGAGTAGGGAGGCTTTGATTCCCTTTGTTTCTGTTTTAGTCAGAAAGAAGACAGGCCATTACACCCACACCCCAAGTGGTTAAAATATTGAGGTGACTTGTGCACATCTGTTTTCAATACCATTTCCCTTTCTTCATTCACCTTGACAGCTAACTCTGAATTCTCTATTCTTATAACAGCTTTATTGAGTATAATTGATATACAATGCACTGTGCATATTTAGCATATACAATTTGATGAGTTTAAACATTTGCAAATGACAAAGATGTGAAGGCAATTCAATGAAAAAAAATACCCCGTATACACTCTCATACCCACACACACAAACACATATGCCTGCATACATATGATGAATTGCCTTAGAATTAAATTCACAAATGTACATAAGGCATTTAAGCAGTCCCTGCTAGTACCCGCTGAATGAAAAGTAGCTTTCATTATTGCACATATTTGGTCTGAAAATAACTACAGTCAACTGAAAAAAGGACAAAGAATCAAAGGAAAGGATATTAGGTTGAGAAAGTTGCCATCTATTTCTATTCTATTGACAGTTTTCATTATGTATAGATGTTGAATTTTGTCACTTTTTTCTTGCATCAATTGATATAGTTATGTGACTTTTCTTTTTTAGACTATTAACATATTACATTGATTAATTTTTGAATACTATACCAGCCTTGCATTGTTGGGATAAACCTAACTTGTTTGGAAAGTATTATATATTGATGGATTTGATTTGGTACTATTTTATCTGGAATATTTTTAATTGAAGTATATTTGATATACAATTTTACATTAGTTTCAGGTGCACAACAGAGTGATTCAATAATTTTTTAGATTGCACTCTATTTAAAGTTATTATAAAATCGTGACTTTCTTCCCTGTGCTGTCCTCGTAACTTATTTATTTTTTACCTAGTAGATTGTACCTCTTAATCTTCTTCCTCTATCTTGCCCTTCCCCCATCTCTCTCCCCAGGGGTAACCACTAGTTTGTTCTCTATGTTTGTGAGTCTGTTTCTGTTTTGTTGTATTCATTCATTTTTTTTTTTTTAGATTACACATATAAGTGAGATCATACAGTAAAACGGTATTTGTTTTATCTGTATGACTTATTTTGCTTAGCATGATACTTTCTTGATCTATCTTTACTGTCACAAATGGCAAGATTTCATTCATTTTTATGGCTAATATTCCATTGCACATATATAATATCACATCTTCTTTATCCATTCATCTATCCATGGACACTAAGGTGGCTTCCATATCTTGGCTATTGTAAATAATGTTGCAATGAACATAAGGGTGCACATATGTTTTTTGATTAGTGTTTTGTTTTCTTTAGGTATATACTCAGGAGAAAAATGACTGAATTGGTGGTTCTATATATTTTTAGTTTTGAGGAACCTCCATCCTTCTTTCCATAGTGGCTCTACCAATTTAAAATCCTACCAACATGTTAAATTCAAAGTGCTGAAAGGGAAAATCCTACAACCTGGGATACTCTACACTGCAAAGTTACCATTTAGAATTGAAGAAGAAATAAAGAACTTCTCAGATGAGAAAAAGCTAAAAGAGTTCATCAATACTAAACCTACCCTAACATTTATTCTTTGTTGTCTTATTGATAATAGCCATTCTGACATGTGTGAGGTGATACCTCATTATGGTTTTGATTTGTATTTCCCTGACTATTAATGATGTTGCTCATCTTTCCATGAGCCTGATCAAGCTCAGCAATCTTCTAACCAGCCATCTTGATCTGTCTCTTTTGTTGACAATTTTTGAGTCTATATTCTTGAGGGATATTGGTCTACAATTTTCATGTCTTGTAATATCTTTGTCTAGTTCTGGTATTGGGGTAATGCTGGCCTCATAAAATGAATTGGGAGGTGTTACCACCTGTTCTGTGATTTTCTGCAAGATATTGTTTAAATTTGGAATTATTCATTTATAAATGTTTATTAGAATTCTTTAGGGAAACCATCTGGACCTGGAGTGTTTTCTTGTTGTTGGAAAGTTTCTTAACTAGGAAGTAAATTTCAGTTGACATAAGGTAAGTCAACTTACTTCTCCTTGAATGAGCTTTGGTAATTTTGTCCATTATATGTATAAATTGACAAACTTATGGGCACAGTGGTGTTTATAATATTCCCTTATTAGTACTTTTATATATGAAGGGTCTGTAACGATGTCTCCTCTATCATTCCTATTATTGATAATTT
Organism: Mesoplodon densirostris; assembly: GCF_025265405.1. NCBI lineage: Eukaryota > Metazoa > Chordata > Mammalia > Artiodactyla > Ziphiidae > Mesoplodon > Mesoplodon densirostris. The sequence goes on from NC_082672.1 coordinate 84,645,705, forward strand.
GTGTCTTTCTTTTTTCCTCACAAATTTTGTTACAGGATAAACAATTTTATGCATTTATTTTAAAAATGAATTATTTTGTTTCATTGATTTTCTGTATTATTTTTCTGTTTTCAATTTCACTGATTTAAATTCTTATATTTATTCCCATACTTTTTCTTGCTTTGGGATTAATTTGCAACTTTTTATCTTGTTTCTTAATGTGGAAGCTTATGTTATTGATTTGAAATCCTTCTTCTTCTAAAATGTATTTAATGCAATATGTTTTCTTCTAAGCCTTGTATTAGCTAAATCCCATACATTTTATATGTTGTATTTTCATTTTCATTCAGTTCAAAATATTTTCTTACTTCCCTTGAGAATTTCTCTTAAACATATGGGATATTTAGAAGTACATATCTAATTTCTAACTACTTGGGAATTTTCCATATATTTTTTCTTTTTTTTAGTTCTAGTTTAATTATGTCATGGTTAGAAGACATACCCTGAATTTGTATTATTCTTTTATATTAGTTAAGGTTTGTTTTATGGCACAGAAAGTAGTCTATGTTGGTGAATGTTTCATGTTTAGTTAAATAAGAATATGTAATCACCTATTTTTGAAGTTCAAATGTCAATTAGGTCAAACTGGTTGATAGTCTTCTTCATATCTTGTCCTATAGGCTTGCAGATTTTTCTTGCCTACATTTTCTATTAATTACTGAGAGTGGAATGTTGAAATGCTCTAGTGTAACAGTGTTTTTGCCTATTTTCCCTTTATGCCCTCTTAACTTATGCTTCATGTATTTTGAAACTTTTTTTTTGTGTGTGTATATCTACCCATTTATGATTGTGGTTTCTTCCTGGTGAATCGGGGCAGGCGCACGATACTTCTCTCCGAGATCCAGCTACTCATGCTGTCTCACCGTTCTGCCTGTATCCCTTTTGGGCAAACCAGTGAAAGAAATGAGAGAGAGAAAAAGATGACAGACATGCCTTCCACAGTCTTCAGTCACAAAATCCTCTTTTTCTAGATTTCCTCTCAGGGTTCTGATGCCTGTGCCACCGCCACCACCACCACTGGATCACTCCATGAATGAGATTGCCTTTGGGGCAGTGCAAAAAGAAAAAACAAGGGGGACTTCCTCCTCATACACTCTAGCTCACAGGGACCTCCTGTCCTGATCCTCTGGCCAGAAAGACAAGGATTTTGGCTGCTCATGCCCCACTGCACAGTTTTGCAATGGGACTCTCTGTGGCTTAAAGCCAAGACAAAAGAGGAAAAAAGCCCAGAAATTTAGCCCCATTATACATTGTTCTTCAACATTTACCCCCTTCCTCAACCTGCCTATTATTGTTAATTTTTCAGAGTCCTCCTTTCGTTGCTTTTAGCATTTTGTCCAGGGGTTTTAGTTGTAATCATTGGGAAAGACAGGCCTTAGTAGATTTATTACCTCTTGACCAGCACTGGAATTCAAATAACCTTGCTTCATGATGGTAAATGAGGATTCAGACACATATTAGTATAGATAATTCTGAAGCCCCTTTCTTAATCACTGTATTCCACATCTTACATATAAAGCATAATTTTTACTTTTATATATTTTATGCAAAATCAAAAGACTTGTGACCTATCAGTTCTGTTGTGTTACCTGGAGTGGAAAGAGAACAAGAGCTAGAGCAAAAGAAAAGTCAATAAACAGAAAAAGAAAGAGGGAAAGGGCAATAAAATAGACAGAAGGATAGGTAGATGTGAATTGGCTTGCATCATTAAAAATATGTACTTTTCATATGTCTCAATTAGGGTTCAGGCAGGAAACAGATGCTATGCTACGAGAGTAACTAAAAAGAGTTTAATGAAGGCACTGTTTCCAAAGGGGAAAGGGGTTTAATGAAGGCACTTTCCAAAGGGGTTGGCAGGGTAAGGAAAGTAACAAGGGATGCTGAAACAAAAAGGGACTCACAGCAGCTGAGATCCATTCCCACCCCTGTGCTTGAAGCGGCAAGAGAAGCAGTTATTAGAACCCACAGTAAGACACACTGTGTAGAGAGTTTGCAGAGTTTTATTGGAATGGGTAACCATAGTTAGAGAAATGCAGTCACTGCTCTATACTTGTCAGGGAGGAATTAGGCAGTAAATACTCTGTCCTGTGTCTCCTCCTGCCCTCTTCTCTCCTTCTGGTGTTTCTTGTTGTGGGAACTCAAACAGATGCCAGACTCCAGAGAGCCTGGATGAGGCAGCTCATAGATATCACCTTTCAAAATAGGTTGGAGAAAAGCGGAAAGTGGTTAGAGAGAACAAATGGGGAATATCTACTCCTTTTGCCCATCATTTTTCATTCTTATCTAACAAAGGGAAAACTCGTTTGTCTCATTACAAAATAACATCACTATAGTCTTAACATTACCTTTTACTTAAATTAAAATATTAGGACTAAATGTGCCATTCAGATATGACAGAAGAAAAAAGAGGGAACATAATTAATTTACATGAAACATAGCTACCATAGTCCCCTCTTATATAGTTGACCTCAAAGCTAAGTTGATAAATAGCTTTTTTCTTCCATGACCCATTCTCTATTTCTCTTACCGTCCACCGGCATGTTGACCGGTTGTATCTTTAATCTGGTGGGATGAAGGAAACTTTATTCCCAGAGGATACAAGTCCTATATTTATTGCTTGCTGCAGTGCTCCATTTTCCACTGTGCATGGAAGTTTACAAGGTGACCTAGTGACTCCTTTGGACTTCCGAAATAGCTACTGTGCAATTTCACTTTGACAATAAGGATAAATCACCATTTCTAGTAAAGTGGCATTATTTTCTGCCAATTGTTTTAGCACCATGAGGAACCCTAAGTAACCAAAGTACATTGTGATTGGCAGAATGATATCACTCCAAAGATGTCTGTGTCCGAATCCCTGGAATCTGTGAATATGTTACCTTACGTGGTGAAGGGGAATTCAGATTGCAGATTAAGACTGTGAATAAACTGACTCTAAAATAGGAAGATTATCCTGGATTATCTATGTGAGCTCAGTGTAATCATAAGTGTCCTTAAACGTGGAAGAGGGAGGCGGAAAAATGGAGATAGAGGGAGATGTGACGGCAGAAGAATGGCTAGAGAGAAGTCACATTGCTGTCCTTGAAGATGGAGGAAGGGAACCATGAGTGAAGGGATATGTGTAGCCTCCAGAAATGGTAAAAGTCAAGGACAGGGGGCTTCCCTGGTGGCGCAGTGGTTGAGAGTCCACCTGCCGATGCAGGGGACATGGGTTCGTGCCCCGGTCTGGGAGGATCCCACAAGCCACGGAGCAGCTGGGTCTGTGAGCCATGGCCGCTGAGCCTGCATGTCGGAGCCTGTGCTCCGCAAAGGGAGAGGCCACAGCAGTGTGAGGCCCACGTACCGAAAAAAAAAAAAAAATCAAGGACAGGAATTCTCCCTTAGAGCCTCTACAAAGGAATTCTGTTCTGCTGGCATCTTGATTTTAGTACCACAAGATTCATGCTTCACTTCTAACCTACAGAACTGCAAGATGATTAATTTGTGTTAAGACACTAAATTTGTGATGATTTGTCACAACAACAATAGAAATAATTTTCTACATATACTGTCAGTTCCAATTTAATGGACCTATGATTCTGCTTCTTGGTGGAAGCATTTCTCTCTTGAGAAATAAGTACTCCAAATCCACTGAGCCCAAGGCTGAGAGGAAAAGAATAAATAATTCCTTCAGTGGGACGGGACATTGTGGCCTCCATTCCTTGATTCCCAAACCCATGCATTCTGGCTTTGGGGGAAAAATGTCATATGTTGGTTGCTGACTTAAGTCATTTCCCATATACTATTGGACCATGTCTCAACTTCTCAGTGTTGTCCCCGGATGACAAATAACTGAGACTTCAATAGGCCATTCCATCATTCTATCAATCCAGCTGCTTCTGGTGTTGGTATACATATAAGACCAGTGAATACTCCAGTCATAAGCCCATTGCATACCTTCTTCACTGTAAAATACATTTTTTGGTTAGAGACAATATTAGTGTAGTATATCAAGGAATTATGTAAATCTGAAAATGATGTTGCTGTCAGAAATTTTGTAGGCTGAGGAGGTAAGTATAAATATGAAATATGTATTTCTTCCTATGAAGACAAATTGAGACCCTCTCCATTGTGGAAGGTATTCAGTGTAATCAGAGTGTCTGGTGGGTTTGACTTGGAATGATGCCATAATGGGAACCTAGCCATGTCCTTTGCATTTGGCAGTTTTTGCACTTGCGATGATTTTGTTTGTTTGTTTGTTTGTTTTGTTTTGTTTTGTTTTTTGCGGTACGGGGGCCTCTCACTGCTGTGGCCTCTCCCGTTGCGGAGCACAGGCTCCAGACGCACAGGCTCAGCGGCCATGGCTCACGGGCCCAGCCACTCCGGCATGTGGGATCTTCTCAGACCGGGGCATGAACCCGTGTCCCCTGCATTGGCAGGCGGACTCTCAACCACTGCACCACCAGGGAAGCCCTCCATTCTTGTTTCAGAGATATTAAAAAGGGAAAACGTGCCTTCAATGCACTTTTCAAACTTAATGAAATACAGTAATACAGAACTAGATAAGAATATGAAAATGATTTAGGAAGGTAAAAGATATAGAGCAGGCCCTTGAGGAATTTGTTTATTTTAATGGTACATTAAGTGTTAGACTTTCTGACAGTAGCAGGGAAAAAAAACCCATGAATAATAAAAATTTAATTGTTTGATAAAACGGAACAAACAATCTAGATTTTTTTCCATAGGCCAATTTCAAGAATACATCCTATAAATCTTTATTTTAAGGTATAATGATTCTAGTCCCAATATAAAAGGAATCCTTCAAAACAGGAGTTTGGGCATGGAAGCATTTTAGGTAGACAAAGAATGCTTCTAAGCAAGGCCTAGGAGACAACTCTTGAATGTGATTTCTTCATAATTTTATGTATTAGAGGAGATTGTTACTTGGCTTCATTTCAAGTGTAACTCAAGGTAAAATTGAGAACCACCTGTAGTTTATCCCTTTATCCTCGGCTTTTCTTAATTTTACAATTTTCTCCTCCATATGGCACTTATCTCAAACTGCAGATATGAAAAACAAATCAAAACAAAGCTTATTTTTGCGTCAGATATTTTGTAAAGTCCTGAACAAAATTAATACCAAAAAGTTATATTAGTGGATGTTAAGTAATTTCCACATACTTATTAAATTCAAATTAGTAAAATGATTATAAGAATTTATTTTAATGAAAATTAAATAATGGGGAGAGAGGGTATTTCAATAGAAGCTTGGTGAATTGCAAAACCCAGACCTACTGAGAGACTACTTAAGACATTGACTTATAAAATTCATAAATTGTTAGAAGTGAGAGAAAATATAATTTGGAGAGTTGTGGTATTCGTCCTGTACCATTGAGTACTGAACAGGTAAGAAGCTTCCCTCCTGGGAACAGATAGCATTTTCTTTAGAGAGAAACACAAAGGCCGTACCTTTGGAAGAGTGTTTGGAAGGGTGTCAAAATCAAATAATAATTTCAATCTACAATGCCTTTTATCTAAAGAACTCAGCCACTCACTTCCCTGGTGGCCCAGTGGTTAAGAATCTGTCTGCCAATGCAGGGGACACGGGTTCAAGCCCTGGTCCGGGAAGATCCCACATGCCGTGGAGAAACTAAACCCGTGGACCACAACTACTGAGCCTGCGCTCTAGAGCCCGTGAGCCACAACTATTGAGCCCACGCACCACAACTACTGAGCCCAAATGCCCGTGCTCCTAAAGCCTATGCTCCACAACAAGAGAAGTTACCTCAATGAGAAGCCCACACACCGCAGTGAAGAGTAGCCCTCACTCGCCGCAACTAGAGAAAGCCCGTGTGCAGCAACAAAGACCCAATGCAGCCAAAAAATAAATAAATAAACTAAAAAAAGAAAAGAACTCAGCCGCATTTGCTTGTTAGTTTTCAGAACATACTCGTGACATGTCTATTGAATTGTAATTCCCTTTTTTGTTATAAAGAAATTTTGTTATAAAGAAATTGAGGCATAGAGAAACTGATATGTACTAACTTCTATTGAGGTCAATTAAGCAGGGTCGATTATTAAGAGACATGCAGACTTGTGCTTGATATAATAAGGGACCCTTTAAACAAACAGAATCTGCCCTTTCTAGAGTCCCTGTTGATAATGGAGGCTTTAGGAAGCCATATATGTATTATGCCATCTCCTCCCCTCTCATACTCAGCCGTAGCTGATTGGATCATCAGTAAGTATATGAACTAGAATTATCAATAATTAGACCATCTGGTAACTTGATCAAGCAGTGATGAACTCTAGGTAATACTTTTCCAGGAAAAAAAATTAAAATCAAGAAATTAGAAGTAAAAGCAGAACTGAAGAAGCACATGTAGGGTATCTATGGGACTTCATAATATTTGTAGAAACAATTATAAAACATACTTAAAATTTTCAAAGAATTAGAGATGATATATTTTTTCAATTCCTTTTTAAATTTTTAGAATAAACGTTACTCAATGCATTAAAACACATATAACAGAGTGACAAGTGTCTAAGATTTTACCCAACTGCAAACCAACAAATAAGCCTGCCCCAGTTCCCTGGATGCTGGTTGAAGACACAAGATTAAAGACAGGGCATCCCTGGTGGCGCAGTGGTTGAGAGTCCGCCTGTCGATGCAGGGGACAAGGGTTCGTGCCCTGGTCTGGGAAGATCCCACATGCCGCGGAGCAACTGGGTCCATGAGCCATGTCTGCTGAGCCTGCGCGTCCGGAGCCTGTGCTCTGCAATGGGAGAGGCCCACATACTGAAAAAAAAAAACAAACAAAAACAAAACAAACTCATCCCCTTAGTCTTTCTTAACACTCTTCTGAGGTTAGAGCCACCCATACTGTCTGACAACTTATTTTATTTTCTTTCATTGACTGTTTTCTGCTTTACTAAGCATTTAATTTAGTTTTCTCTTATTTTATCATATAAAACTTATGTTTACTAGCCCTATTTTCTTTTTTTAAATTTTATTTTTTTTATTAGTTTCTGCTTTATAACAAAGTGAATCAGTCATACATATACATCTGTTCCCACATCCCTTCCCTCATGCATCTCCCTCCCTCCCACCCTCCCCATCCCACCCCTCCAGGCGGTCACAAAGCACCGAGCTGATATCCCCGTGCTCTGCGGCTGCTTCCCACTATCTATCTACCTTATGTTTGGTAGTGTATATATGTCCATGCCTCACTTTCACTTTGTCACAGCTTACCCTTCCCCCTCACCATATCCACAAGTCCATTCTCAAGTAGGTCTGTGTCTTTATTCCCATTTTACCCCTAGGTTCTTCATGACATTTTTTTTAATTCCATATATATGTGTTAGCATACGGTATTTGTCTTTCTCTTTCTGACTTAATCACTCTGTATGACAGACTCTAGGTCTATCCACCTCATTACAAATAGCTCAGTTTCATTTCTTTTTATGGCTGAGTAATATTCCATTGTATATATGTGCCACATCTTCTTTATCCATTCATCCGATGATGGACACTTAGGTTGTTTCCATCTCCAGGCTATTGTGAATAGAGCAGCAATGAACATTTTGGTACATGTCTCTTTTTGAATTATGGTTTTCTCAGGGTATATGCCAAGTAGTGGGATTGCTGGATCATATGGTAGTTCTATTTGTAGTTTTTTTTTTTTTTTTTTTTTTTTTTTTCTTTTTGCGGTATGCGGGCCTCTCACTGTTGTGGCCTCTCCCGTTGCGGAGCACAGGCTCCGGATTCGCAGGCCCAGCAGCCATGGCTCACGGGCCCAGCCGCTCCGCGGCATATGGGATCCTCCCAGACCGGGGCACGAACCCGTATCCCCTGCATCGGCAGGCGGACTCTTAACCACTGCGCCACCAGGGAGGCCCCTATTTGTAGTTTTTTAAGGAACCTCCATACTGTTCTCCATAGTGGTTGTACCAATTCACATTCCCACCAGCAGTGCAAGAGTGTTCCCTTTTCTCCACACCCTCTCCAGGATTTATTGTTTCTAGATTTCTTGATGATGGCCATTCTGGCTGGTGTGAGATGATATCTCATTGTAGTTTTGATTTGCATTTCTCTAATGATTAATGATGTTGAGCATTCTTTCATGTGTTTGTTGGCAGTCTGTATATCTTCTTTGGAGAAATGCCTATTTAAGTCTTCTGCCCATTTTTGGATTGGGTTGTTTGTTTTTTTGCTATTGAGCTGCATGAGCTGTTTATAAACTTTGGAGATTAATCCTTTGTCAGTTGCTTCATTTGCAAATATTTTCTCCCATTCTGAGGGTTGTCTTTTGGTCTTCTTTATGGTTTCCTTTGCTGTGCAAAAGCTTTGAAGTTTCATTAGGTCCCATTTGTTTATCTTTGTTTTTATTTCCATTTCGCTAGGAGGTGGGTCCAAAAGGATCTTGCTGTAATTTATGTCATAGAGTGTTCTGCCTATGTTTTCCTCTAAGAGTTTGATAGTTTCTGGCCTTACATTTAGGTCTTTAATCCATTTTGAGCTTATTTTTGTGTATGGTGTTAGGGAATGATCTAATCTCATACTTTTACAGGTCCCTGTCCAGTTTTCCCAGCACACTTATTGAAGAGGCTGTCTTTTCTCCACTGTACATTCCTGCCTCCTTTATCAAAGATAAGTTGACCATATGTGCGTGGGTTTATCTCTGGGCTTTCTATCCTGTTCCATTGATCTATCTTTCTGTTTTTGTGCCAGTACCACACTGTCTTGATTACTGTAGCTTTGTAGTATAGTCTGAAGTCAGGGAGCCTGATTCCTCCAGCTTCGTTTTTCGTTCTCAAGATTGCTTTGGCTATTCGGGGTCTTTTGTTTCTCCAAACAAATTTTGAAATTTTTTGTTCTAGTTCTGTGAAAAATGCCAGTGGTAGTTTGATAGGGATTGCATTGAATCTGTAGATTGCTTTGGGTAGTAGAGTCATTTTCAAAATATTGATTCTTCCAATCCAGGAGCATGGTATATCTCTCCATCTATTTGTATCATCTTTAATTTCTTTCATCAGTGTCTTATAATTTTCTGCATATAGGTCTTTTGTCTCCTTAGGTAGGTTTATTCCTAGATATTTTATTCTTTTTGTTGCAATGGTAAATGGGAGTGTTTTCTTGATTTCATTTTCAGATTTTTCATCATTAGTGTACAGGAATGCCAGAGATTTCTGTGCATTAATTGTGTATCCTGCTACTTTACCAAATTTATTGATTAACCCTAGTAGTTTTCTGGTACCATCTTTAGGATTTTCTATGTATAGTATCATGTCATCTGCAAACAGTGACAGCTGTACTTCTTCTTTTCCGATTTGGTTTCCTTTTATTTCCTTTTCTTCTCTGATTGCTGTGGCTAAAACTTCCAAAACTAAGTTGAATAAGAGTGGTGAGAGTGGGAAGCCTTGTCTTGTTCCTGATCTTAGTGGAAATGGTTTCAGTTTTTCACCATTGAGGACAATGTTGGCTGTGGGTGTGTCATATATGGCCTTTATTATGTTGAGGAAAGTTCCCTCTATGCCTACTTTCTGCAGGGTTTTTCTCATAAATGGGTGTTGAATTTTGTCAAAATTTCTTTCTCTGCATCTATTGAGATGATCATATGGTTTTTCTCCTTCAACTTGTTAATATGGTGTATCACATTGATTGATTTGCATATATTGAAGAATCCTTGCATTCCTGGAATAAACCCCACTTGATCATGGTGTATGATTGTTTTAATGTGCTGTTTGTTGGATTCTGTTTGCTAGTATTTTGTTGCGGATTTTTGCATCTATGTTCATCAGTGATATTGGCCTGTAGTTTTCTTTCTTTGTGACATCCTTGCCTGGTTTTGGTATCAAGGTGATGGTGGCCTCATAGAATGAGTTTGGGAGTGTTCCTTCCTCTGAAATGGTTTGGAAGAGTTTGAGAAGGATGGGTGTTAGCTCTTCTCTAAATGTTTGATAGAATTCGCCTGTGAAGCCATCTGGTCCTGGGCTTTTGTTTGTTGGAAGATTTTTAATCACAGTTTCAATTTCAGTGCTTGTGATTGATCTATTCATATTTTCTATTTCTTCCTGATTCAGTCTTGGCAGGTTTTGCATTTCTAAGAATTTGTTCATTTCTTCCAGGTTGTCCATTTTATTGGCATAGAGTTGCTTGTAGTAATCTCTCATGATCTTTTGTATTTCTGCAGTGTCAGTTGTTACTTCTCCTTTTTCATTTCTAATTCTATTGATTTGAGTCTTCTCCCTTTTTTTCTTGATGAGTCTGGCTAATGGTTTGTCTATTTTGTTTATCTTCTCAAGGAACCAGCTTTTAGTTTTATTGATCTTTGCTATCGTTTCCTTCATTTCTTTTTCATTTATTTCTGATCTGATCTTTATGATTTCTTTCCTTCTGCTAGCTTTGGGGGTTTTTTGTTCTTCTTTTTCTAATTGCATTAGGTGCAGGGTCAGGTTGTTTGCTGGAGATGTTTCCTGTTTCTTAAGGTGGGACTGTATTGCTATAAACTTCCCCCTTAGAACTGCTTTTGCTGCGTCCCATAGGTTTTGGGTCGTCGTGTCTCCATTGTCATTTGTTTCTCGGTATTTTTTAATTTCCTCTTTGAATTCTTCAGTGATCACTTCGTTGTTGAGTAGTGTATTGTTTAGCCTCCATGTGTTTGTATTTTTTACAGATCTTTTCCTGTAATTGATGTCTAGTCTCATAGCACTGTGGTCGGAAAAGATACTTGATACAATTTCAATTTTCTTAAATTTACCAAGGCTTGATTTGTGACCCAAGATATGATCTATCCTGGAGAATGTTCCATGAGCACTTGAGAAAAATGTGTATTGTGTTGTTTTTGGATGGAATGTCCTATAAATATCAATTAAGTCCATCTTGTTTAATGTATCATTTAAAGCTTGTGTTTCCTTATTTATTTTCATTTTGGATGATCTGTCCATTGGTGAAAGTGGGGTGTTAAAGTCCCCTACTATGATTGTGTTACTGTGGATTTCCCCTTTTATGGCTGTTAGTATTTGCCTTATGTATTGAGGTGCTCCTATGTTGGGTCCATAAATATCTTCTTCTTGGATCGATCCCTTGATCATTATGTAGTGTCCTTCTTTGTCTCTTCTAATAGTCTTTATTTTAAAGTCTATTTTGTCTGATATAAGAATTGCTACTCCAGCTTTCTTTTGATTTCCATTTGCATGGAATATCTTTTTCCATCCCCTTACTTTCAATCTGTATGTGTCTCTACGTCTGAAGTGGGTCTCTTGTAGACAGCATATATATGGGTCTTGTTTTTGTATCCATTCAGCCAATCTGTGTCTTTTGGTGGGAGCATTTAGTCCATTTACATTTAAGGTAATTATTGATATGTATGTTCCTATTCCTATTTCCTTAATTGCTTTGGGTTCGTTATTGTAGGTATATTCCTTCTGTTGTGTTTCTTGCCTAGAGAAGTTCCTTTAGCATTTGTTGTAAAGCTGGTTTGGTGGTGCTGAACTCTCTCAGCTTTTGCTTGTCTGTAAAGGTTTTAATTTCTACATCAAATCTGACTGAGATCCTTGCTGGGTAGAGTAATCTTGGTTGCAGGTTTTTCTCCTTCATCACTTTAATTATGTCCTGCCACTCCCTTCTGGCTTGTAGAGTTTCTGCTGAGAGATCAGCTGTTAACCTGATGGAGATTCCCTTGTGTGTTATTTGTTGTTTTTGCCTTGCTGCTTTTAATATGATTTCTTTGTGTTTAATTTTTGACAGTTTGATTAATATGTGTCTTGGCGTATTTCTCCTTGGATTTATTCTGTATGGGACTCTCTGTGCCTCCTGGACTTGATTAACTATTTCCTTTCCCATATTAGGGAAGTTTTCAACTATAATCTTTTCAAATATTTTCTCAGTCCCTTTCTTTTTCTCTTCTTCTTCTGGAACCCCTATAATTCGAATGTTGGTGCGTTTAATGTTGTCCCAGAGGTCTCTGAGACTGTCCTCTGTTCTTTTCATTCTTTTTTCTTTATTTTGCTCTGCAGCAGTTATTTCCACTATTTTATCTTCCACCTCACTTATCCGTTCTTCTGCCTCAGTTATTCTGCTATTGATCCCATCTAGAGTATTTTTCATTTCATTTATTGTGTTTTTAATCGATGCTTGATTCATCTTTAGTTCTTCTAGATACTTGTTAACTGTTTCTTGCATTTTGTCTATTCTATTTCCAAGATTATGGATCTTGGAAATAGAATCTTGGATCAGCTTTACTATCATTATTCTGAATTCTTTTTCAGGTAGACTGCCTATTACCTCTTCATTTGTTAGGTCTGTTAGGTTTTTATCTTGCTCCTTCACCTGCTGTGTGTTTTTCTGTCTTCTCATTTTGCTTATGTTACTGTGTTTGGGGTCTCCTTTTTGCAGGCTGCAGATTCGTCGTTCCTGTTGTTTTTGGTGTCTTTCCCCAGTGGCTAAGGTTGTTTCAGTAGGTTGTGTAGGCTTCCTGGTGGGGGGGACTAGAGCCTGTGTTCTGGTGGTTGAGCCTCGATCTTGTCTTTCTGGTGGACAGGTCCACGTCTGGTGGTGTGTTTTGGGGTGCCTGTGGCCTTATTATCTTTTTAGGCAGCCTCTCTGTTAATGGGTGGGGTTGTGTTCCTGCCTTGCTAGTTGCTTGGCATAGGGTGACCAGCACTGTAGTTTTCTGGTCATTGACTAAAGCTGGGTGCTGGTGTTGGGATGGAGATCTCTGGGAGATTTTTGCCGCTTGATATTATGTGGAGCTGGGAGGTCTCTTGTGGATCCGTGTCCTGAAGTTGGATCTCCCACTTCAGAGGCACAGCACTGACTCCTGGCTTCAGCACCAAGAGCCTTTCATCTACCCGGCTCAGAATAAAAGGGAGAAAAAGTAGAAAGAAAGAATTAGTAGAAGAAAGAATGAGAGAGAGAAAGAAAGGAAGAAGGAAAGAAAGGAAGGAAGGAAGGAAGGAAGAAAGAAAGAAAGAAAGGAGGGAGGGAGGGAGGAAGGATGGAAAGAAAGAAAGAAAGGTGGGAAGGAGGGAGGAATGAAAGAAAAAGGAAGAGTGAATGGAAGAAGGGAGGGATGGAGGGAGGAAGGAAAGAAAAAGAAAGTGAAAGGAAGAGGGGTGGGAGGGAGGGAGGAAGGAAAGAAAAAGAAAGAGTGAAAGGAAGAAGGGAGGGAGGGAGGAAGGAAAGAAAGAAAGAAAAATAGGGGCGGAGGGAGGGAGGGAGGAAGGGAAGGTAGGAAAAATAGAAAGAGCAGGTAAAGTAAAATAGAATAAAGTATGAAATATAGTAGCGTTATTAAAATTAAAAAGTAATTATTGAAAAAAAAAAACGGACCGATAGAACCTTTGGACATATGGTGGAAGCAAAGCTATACAGAGAGAATCTTACACAGAAGAATACACATACACATTCACAAACAGAGAGCAGGGGGAAAAATCAAAAATCTTGCTCTCCAAGTCCACCTCCTCAATTTGGGATACTTCGTTGTAAAAAGAGGAAAAGGGCGAGAAGTCTGAAATCTTGCTAAGTCCACCTCCTTAATTTGGGATAATTCGTTGTAAAAAGAGGAAAAGGGGGGAAAGTCTGAAATCTTGTCCTCAAAGTCCACTTTCTCAATTTGGGATGATTCGCTGTCCATTCATGCACTCCACAGACGCAGGGCACATCAAGTGGACCGTGGAGCTTTAATCCGCTGCCTCCGAGGCTGCACAGAGAGATTTCCCTGTCTCTTCTCTGCTCTCACAGCTCCCGGGTCTCAGCCTTGGACCTGGCCACGCCTCTGCGCGTAGGTCGCCGGAGGGCGTCCGTTCTTCGCTCAGACAGGACGGGTTTAAAGGAGCCGCTGATTCGGGGGCTCTGGCTCACTCAGGCAGAGGGGAGGGAGGGGCACGCAGTGTGGGGCGGGCCTGCGGCGGCAGAGGCCACCGTGACGTTGCACCAGACCGAGGCGCTCCGTGAACTTTCCCGGGAAAGCTGTCCCCGGGTTCCGGGACCCCGGCAGTGGTGGGGTGCACAGGTCCCCCGGAAGGCGGGGCGGACAGTGACCCGCGCTCGCACCCAGGCCCCGCGGCGGCGGCAGCAGCAGCAGCCCCAGCGTCCCACGCCCGTCTCCGGGGTCCGCGCCTTTAGCCGCGGCTCGCGCCTGTCTCCGGCGCTTCCCCAAGCAGCCCTCTTAATGCCTTCTCCTCGCGCACCAGGAAACAAAAGGGAAGAAAAAGCCTCTTGCCTCTTCGGCAGCTCCAGACCCTTTCCCTGGACTCCCTCCGGGCTAGCCATGGTGCACTAACCCCTTCAGGCTCTCTTCCCGCCGCCAGCCCCAGTCCTCTCCCTTCGCTCCGACTGAAAGCCGATACCCGAGCCTCAGCTCCCAGCCCCGCCCGCCACGGCGGCCGAGCAGACAAGCCTCTCGGGCTGGTGTGTGCCTGAGGGCACTGATCCTCTGTGCGGGAATCTCTCCGCTTTGCCCTCCGCACCCCTGTTGCTGTGCTCTCCTCCGCTACTCCGAAGCTTTCCCCCTCCGCCACCTGCAGTCTCCGCCCGCGAAGGGGCTTGTAGTGTGTGGAAACCTTTCCTCCTTCACGGCTCCCTCCCACTGGTGCAGGTCCCGTCCCTATCCTTTTGTCTCTGTTTATTCTTTTTTCTTTTGCCCTACCCAGGTATGTGGGGAGTTTCTTGCCTTTTGGGAGGTCTGAGGTCTTCTGTCAGCGTTCAGTAGGTGTTCTGTAGGAGTTGTTCCACGTGTAGATGAATTTCTGATGTATCTGTGGGGAGTAAGGTGATCTCTACGTCTTACTCTTCCGCCATCTTCCTAGCCCTATTTTCTTATTGACAATTGCTAACCTGAATCTGCCTCCTTATATATATCAAAATTTTTTTTTGTTAGGTCTCCAGGCCCTTCTGTGTTTAAAGGTAATTAAAAACTTTCTTCTAAGTTCTTACACGGAAACTATTTTGCTTAAGATCATCTTACCTACACTTTTCAAATAAATATTGATTGCAGATATTTTTAACAGAACTCCCTTTAGTCTATTACTCAAGATGACAGAACAGTTAGAAATTAAGGTGAGCCTAAATTGGTTACCTAAAGAATTGAATAAAATAGATCTCTTAATCTTTTCTAAATTAGGGTTGAATCATTTAAATTTTAAGTTGGATATTCATTGGTGTATTTGCTGCTTTTATATTAAGTATTGTGGAAATGCATGGATATCAAGTACTCTTTACTCTGCTGTAATACTACCATTACAAAACATTTTTTGTTATGGAAAATTTTAAGTGCAAGCATATAAAAGAATAATATAATAAATCCTCTATGTAGCCATCTTACATCTTCAACAATTGTCACTCATGGAGAAACTTGTTTCAGTTTTGTCCCTGCCCACTCAGGCCCACTGGATTATTTTGAAGCAAATTCCAGACATAACACCTTTTCTCTTTAAATATTTCACTAAGTATTTAAAAAAGATAAAGACTTTTGTAAAGCACAATCATTATACCATTATACTATTTGGAAATACAAAGTAATTCCTTTCAGTAATTTAAAATCCAATCAATATTCAAAATTTCTTAATTGGCTACTGTTTATTTCCTTTGATTTACTTTTTTTTTTTTTTTTTTTTTTTTTTTTTGCGTTACACGGGCCTCTCACTGCTGTGGCCCCTCCCGTTGCGGAGCACAGGCTCCGGACGCGCAGGCCCAGCGGCCATGGGTCACGGGCCAAGCCGCTCCGCGGCATGTGGGATCTTCCCAAACCGGGGCACAAACCCGTGTCCCCTGCATCGGCAGGCGGACTCTCAACCACTGTGCCACCAGGGAAGCCCTGATTTACTTTTCATCCTTGTAGCGTTGTTTGAAACGCTCCCTGCATTTTCTGTAAACTGATGGTTAAATCTAGAGGTTTGGTCAGATTCAGGTTTGATTTTTTATTTTATTTGGTTAGAATTATTATTTTATTTTTTAATTAAAAAATTTTTAACATCTTTATTGGAGTATAATTGCTTTACAATGGTGTGTTACTTTCTGCTTTATAACAAAGTGAATCAGCTATACATATACCTATATCCCCATATCTCCTCCCTCTTACGTCTCCCTCTCACCCTCCCTATCCCACCCCTCTAGGTGGTCACAAAGCACCAAGCTGATCTCCCTGTGCTATGCGGCTGCTTCCCACTAGCTATCTATTTTACACTTGGTAGTATATATAAGTCCATGCCACTTTGTTATCATGTACTTCCATCAGGAGGTACCTAGTCTCTGGTTGTCCTTTGTTTTATGACATTAGCAAACACTGATGATTATTGTTTAGATTATTTCATTATAGGTTTACAAAGTGGGAATAGTCTACCTTTATTATTTATTCTTCCTTTTTTTTTTTTCTTAAGCTGGAATATGGCTGCAAAGAATCAGCTATTAGATTTGGTTACTCCAAAGCTTTGTTCACATAGAAAGGATGCATGCTTGAATATTTCTCTTAGTGTACTAATGTTTAATAAAATTGATTATTTTCCAAGCAACCTTCTTAGGAGATTATTAACTGTATTTAAAAAGTGTGGTATAGGGCTTCCCTGGTGGCACAGTGGTTGAGAGTCCGCCTGCCGATGCAGGGGACACGGGTTCGTGCCCCGGTCCGGGAAGATCCCACATGCTGCGGAGTGGCTGGGCCCGTGAGCCATGGCCGCTGAGCCTGCGCGTCTGGAGCCTGTGCTCCACAATGCGAGAGGCCGCAACAGTGAGAGGCCCACATACCACAAAAAAAAAAAAAAAAATTGTGGTATAAAAATACATTTATGCCTCAGTATATTTTTTTATCTACCTCCACTTCTAGCTATATTTGAGATCATGATGAATTAATCATATCCTATCTTTTAACCTGATATAATGTAAGCACTTTTCTGTCTTTAATATTTTTGTAGACTTCATGATTATGGATTTTTGGATACTTTTTCTGTTTGAATGTGGGATACTTCACTTATATAATTCCCTCTTGTTAATCCTAAAAGTTGATCCCACTGATTCAATATTACAAATAATGATGACAGTCATAATTTTACTTTAATCTTTGATTAAATTTCTATTTTTTTCTCTGAGTATATTTTCTTAGAAATAAATTTATTCATGAGAAGTATAAACAATGAAATGTCCTTTGATACAATTTGTTGGACTTTTCCAGAAATGTTTTATACCAATTTATAAACCTTCTATTAGCATCTAAGAGTGTATTTCAATATGTCCTCTAGCATTATGAGAAGTTTCTGGTTTATGATTGTCCTTCTTCCAGATATAGGACCCAGTCACCATGGGCTTCCATTATCAGAGGTTATCCAGTATATCCATCAAATTTTGAACAGATTTCATGAAACCAAATAGAACCTTGTATTCTTTTTAAGATAATTTATTTTTGTTGTATCCTAACAATTTAAAACCTGTGCCTAGCAGAAATAGAGACACAGAATTAGAGAACAAACTTATGTTAACCAATGGGGGATGGGTGGGGGACAAATTGGGAGATTGGAGTTGACATATATACACTATTAAGTATAAAATAGATAATTAATGAGAACTTACTGTATAGCACAGGCAACTCTACTTAATGATCTGTGGTGACCTAAATGGGAAGGAAATCTAAAGAAGAGTGGATATATGTATACATATAACTGATTCACTTTGCTGTACAGCAGAAACTAACACAACATTGTAAAGCAACTCTGCTCCAATAAAAAAGAAGAAAACAAAACAAACAAACAAAAAAAAAACCCTGAGCTTTATAAAGCTAAAAGCTATCATAGTTAGTAATGAAGTGACAGCTAACAGACATTGAAATTTCTCTGCTCGGCAATTTACCTACATGAAACGAAAATCAAAATGGAGTCAGTACTGCTACGAGACTCCCTAAAATGGAGCCAGGAAGCCATGAAGGAAGTGTGATTCATGCATGTCTCAGCCTGGATGGACTCTGACCCACATATTGTCTTAAAGACATTCAGAAGATCTGCCAGAAACCCAAGATATGTATGAGACTGTTACCCTAAAATAACTCACGACAGCCTATCTATCTTTTGGACCTCTACTCTAACACAACTTGTGATTCCTTAAGGGCAAATATTTCTTGATTCCCTTCAGAGTGAATCACAATTCTCACTGGGCAACTTTTTACAACCTTGTGTTCTTGTGTTTTGTTGTTGTTGTTCATTTTGTTTTTGTTTTTGTTTTATTTTTATAAGCCCTTGACTCCCTTTCTTCCTTGGAACACTCAGTTTTGCCAGAGTCTGTGTTTCTGTGTCTCCTGAACTGCAATTCTTAGGACTCCAAATAAGGAATTTTTTGTTTCTTTTGTTTTTTGTTTTTGTTTTTGTTTTTCATTGACACCAAACTCTTATTGGAGAACAGGTTACTAATTTATTTTCATTTCTAAACCACATCAGAAAGTTAGGCTGCTGAGGAAATAGCCTAACTAAACTCTGCCCTCCTTTACAGAAGATGGAACTTAGATGAATTCTAATTATCCATATTAGAGCTTAGTACATACCAATTAAGTACTATAATACAGGTTTTGTCAGGCTTCTTCAATGAACTTCTGCATCAAGCAGAAGCAATGGTGCAAAGGTTAACTAGAAATAAATTGTTAGGCTGGGGGAATTTTTTTGCAAGTTCAGGGACTGCCATCTCAGTAGAGTGGTGCAAATAATAAACCATTGCCTTCTGCTGGCCCTGAGCTGCCTTGTAAGGTCCCAAGGAGCTCACCTTCCCCTCCATTGACTCCTGAGAAAGGAGGCAGACCTGAAGTAGTCTGCTGACCAAAGATCAAAACATATTTAAAATTTTAAATGCTTCCTATCTGTGACACTGATTTGTCCTAAGGAAATTTTCTGCCACAGCGTTTGAAAAATCAAAAGAAAAAAAAAATTTTCCCTTGTCAATGAAAGCAAAAAAAGGAAATGTTTCTAATGACTCCAAGATTTTTCACTTGTAATGTTTGGGTACTTTAGCATATCTCATTGAATGATATTCTATTCGTTCAGGTGTCTGAATTTGGTAAAGTTACCACAATTAAATTCCAGATTACTTTGACTCTAAGTCCCAGTTTTCTCTGTGCTAGCTGGCACCTGCTCCTCCCTCCCCCCAGGATATTTCTTTTCTCTTTAGATCTATATTCAGTGTTTATTGTCTTGTCCTGAACTTCAGTCTGATTGCTTGCTCCTTTGAAATTGTGAGGTGGCCCGGGTGTGGGGTCGGGGATGTGGGTGGACTCAGATATGATCTCTCTTCAATCCTATAAAGAAACTAACAAAGGGAGGTTTCTTCCTCATTGCTGCCTCTTCTCTTCATTATTAGCTCAACATAGAGAGAATATTGGTGTCATTCCCTTTTTTCTCCTTTCTCACAAACTCACCTAACCTCTCATTTTTATTATTTTTTCCCTTCCTTGTTAAAGATGCTTGTGTAGGCCTCTTCTTCTAAGAATTAAAAGCTGCGACCACTTCCACCCACCACCACTAATAGATTCAGTGTGTGCCCTTTGTATTCTACGTTGCAAGTATATTTTAAATTTAAACTGACTGCTTATTTTATTTGTTGTATTCATTGCTGGTGACATAGTATCTCTGGCCCTTCATCCTATCACATGTTAAGTGGAGACAATAATGCCAGTGCTGTATTTTTTTTTTTTCTTTTTAGGTTCTACTTATGTTTCTCTAAGTGTCTCTAAGATTCTCCTCTTTCTTTTTTTTTTTTCTTTTTTTTTTTGTGGTATGCGGGCCTCTCACTGTTGTGGCCTCTCCTGTTGCGGAGCACAGGCTCCGGACGTGCAGGCTCAGTGGCCATGGCTCACGGGCCCAGCCGCTCCACGGCATGTGGGATCTTCCCGGACTGGGGCACGAACCCGTGTCCCCTGTATTGGCAGGTGGACTCTCAACCACTGTGCCACCAGGGAAGCCCTCTCCTCTTTCTTCTGAGGAGTAATATAATCCTGATCATCATTCATGGAAAGGCCCCAAAAGAGCAATCCTCACTGCCACATGGGTAGCTGTGCTGGATTACCATTTAAGAAAGAGAATCCTTTTAACATTCCCTGGTTCCCTGATCAGCTTCCCTTGGCTTTAATTTTACTTAAGGAAGACCCTTTAACATTTCCTATGAGGATGATTTAGTGGTGATAAATTCAAGTTGCTGGGGAACTATATCTCTCCTCAGGTCAGATTGCTCGCGGCTAGAAAATCAATAACCGAGAGGCAGTTGTTGGTAGAAAGGAAAATTGCTTTCAATCAGAATGCCAGCAATGTGGGGAGACAGTGGACTCAGTGTCCTCCTGCAAAACCTTTCCCAAGCTTCTCCTCAGCTATGAAAGTTTTTAAAGCAAAAAAGGGGAGTGATCTCAGTGGATCCTTGAGATGGTGGTCACTATCTCAGATCACTGTGGGCAAGCCTGTTGACTTCTAGTGATCTTTCTTTAGATGTTGTCTTGTTCACACAGTTTGTTCACACAGTTTGTTCATGAGATTACTGAAGGGGAAGCTAGGGAAGAGATCTGGTCATCTGTTAATTACTCATTCTTGATTTCTATTGCAGAAAAACCCACAGGAATTTTTTGGCCAACACAATACTTCTTTGATCTATGGAAAGAACCAACATGTTAGGCAAGGTATTGTGTGATCAAAAGATTTGAAAGGTGTGCTTGGGCCAGAGATGAACAGAGCATGGGGGTGCCTGGTTTAAAAGTTAGTTACAATGTAGCTTGCTAAGTTGACAAGAAAAGGAGTTTCCTGCTGAGGGCAGTTTCCTGCAAGGAGCTGCTTACACTCCAACTCGGAATGATAAACTTGCTGTCTAGAGTAACCTTGGTTGTAAGTTGTTTCCTTCAGCACTTTAAATAAATCATCGACTCCCTTCTGTCCTGCAAAGTTTCTGCTGGAAAATCAGCTGATGGCCTTATGGGGGTTCCCTTGTATGTGACTCTTTGCTTTCCTCTTGCCACCTAAAGAATTCTCTCTTTATCTTTAATTTTTACCATTTTAATTGTGATATGTCTTGCTGTGGGCCTCTTTGGGTTCATCTTGTTTGGGACTCTCTTACATTCCTGGACCCAGATATCTGTCTCCATCCCCGGTTAAGGAAGTTTATAGTCATAATTTCATCAGATAAGTTTTCTGCCCCTTTCTCTTTCTTTGCTCTTTCTGGGACCCCTGTAATGTGAATGTTAGCATGCTTGGTGTTGCTCTAGAGGTCCCTTAAAGTATCCTCATTTAAGTTTTTTTTTTTTTTTTTCTTCTTTTTGCTGTTCTGCCTGGGTGATTTCCATTATTCTATCTTCCAGGTTGCTTCTGCATTCTTCTGTGTCACCTAATCTGCTGTTAATTCCTTCTAGTGAATCTTTCAGTTATTGTAT
This sequence comes from Mesoplodon densirostris, assembly GCF_025265405.1. Taxonomy (NCBI): domain Eukaryota; kingdom Metazoa; phylum Chordata; class Mammalia; order Artiodactyla; family Ziphiidae; genus Mesoplodon; species Mesoplodon densirostris. Next base: position 84,667,103 of record NC_082672.1, read on the forward strand.
ACTTCAGCTCTCATTAGCTCTATTTTATATTTTCTAGCTCTTTTTCTGTAGTTCTCACTATGTTCCTCTATTCTTTTCCCGAGTTTAGTAATTGTTCTTTTTACTACTGCTTTGAATTCCTTATCAGGTATATTATTTATCTCCATTTCATTAAGGTTTCTTTCTGGGGTTTTATCTTGTTCTTTCACTTGAAACATACTCTTTCTGTTTTCTCTTTTTGTTTGACTTTCTTTGTTTGTCTCTATGAAATTAGGTGAACCGGTGACCTATCCTCGTCTTGAAGCCATGTCCTTATGTGGGAGCAGACATTTGCAGTCTGTGTGTGCCCAGTGTCTTTGGGGGCAGAGCTGGCCCTGAAGTGAGCACAGGCAGTCTCTGTCTTGGTGGTAGGTGGGGCTGGAGTCTGATTGACTATAGCCAGAGCCAGGTGTGAGCTGGGGTTTCTCCCAGGCTCAGTGGTGGTCACCACCCTATCGGGGGCTGGACTGGGGTCTGAGGGGCTTGAGCAGGAGCTCTGAGGGAGTTGGGCTTTTCCCTGGAGTAATGGCACTCTCTGATTTGGTTGGGGGCATGGCCAGGGCCTGAGGTCTTGGAACTGCACTTCTGAGCTGGCTTCCCTTTGCTCTGGTGCATGCACGCATGATGGTGATGGCAGTCCCTGCCTTAGTTATAGATGGGGTCAGGGCCCGAGGGATCGGAGCTGCGCTTCTGAGCTGGCTCCATTTTGTCTTGGTGGAGTTGCTGCCTTAGCAGGGAGCAGTGACAGAGTCAGAGGGGTGGAAGCAGGAGCCCTGTGGGGGCTGGTGGGTGTGCTTGGGCAGTCCCAGCAAGCCAGCCACAGCAACAGGCAGTTTTCAACCTGCTGCCTCTGCTCTGGGACTGGGAGCAAGTGAGCCTGTGCATGCACTCTTCAAGAGCGGAGTCTCAATTTCTTACAGCCCTCTGGTGAGCTCTGCTGGTTTTAAAGCCAGTTAAGGGAGCTCTTCTTCCTGGTCCCAGACCCAAGGGCTGGGGTGCCTGATATGGTGCTCAAACCCCTCACACTTTTAAGGATCCTGGAGCCTATGATTTCTCCTTCCTCTTCTGGGTTACCGGCTAGGGGCATGGGTCCAATCAAGATCACTTCTCTTCCCCTCCTGCAAGACTTCATTCAGTTCTTTCTTTACTGTCTTGATTATAGGAGTCATTCTGCTAGTCTTCAGGTTGTTCTCAGTGAGAATTGTTCTATACGTAGTCGTAGTTTTGATGTATTTGTGCAGGGAGGTGAGTTCAGTTTCTTTCTGCTCTATCATCTTGATCCCACCCCCTAGATGTCTTTTTTTTTTATAAACGTTTCATTTATTTATTATTATTATTTGTGTGTGTGTGTGTGTGTGGTACGTGGGCCTCTCACTGTTGTGGCCTCTCCCGTTGCGGAGCACAGTCTCTGGACGCGCAGGCTCAGCGGCCATGGCTCACGGGCCCAGCCGCTCCACGGCATGTGAGATCCTCCCGGACCGGGGCACGAACCCGTGTCCCCTGCATCGGCAGGCGGACTCTCAACCACTGTGCCACCAGGGAAGCCCCCTAGATTTCTTAATCAATGGCACCCAAATTGGCCTTCATGATGCTTTTCTGTAGGGATAAGTTAAGTTTCTGGTACAGTAGCAATCCCTATTCTCTGGTATTTACCAATCACCCACCATATACAAGAAACAATACTGAACACCAAGGGAAAAAAATAAACTGTAAGAGAGACTGTATATCTCTATCTACATCTATGTCTATTTGTCTATCTATGTATCTATTGTGAGTTAGAAAAAAGGCATCAGTTGACAAACGAATGTTAAAGGCAGTGAGAGGAGGTGTAAGTATTCCAGGATCTCTTTAAAGAAAAGAAAGACGTTAACTAAAATTTTAAATGTAAATAAGATTTAGAAAAGAGAAATACCATGGAGGGAAATATGGGTTTGTTTTTGGTTCTAAATTCCCAATTACCTGGTACATAAATAACAAACAGAGAGTATGAGCTTAGAAGTTTGTCTATTTAAGAATGTTCTTGAGTTACAGGGAGTATACTTGGAATGGTGGGTCCTATCATTAAATAATCTTATATTCAGTGTTCATTTGACTATGTCCACTCTGGGTCCAACAGAACAATTGGCTGTCATTTTTGTGGCTACTCAGATGTAGTGATTTGGAGGGGAAAATGGCTTGATATTACTCCATCATGACATCATAGTAAGATAAAGTTATAAGAAACAATAGAGTTCAGCTGAACACACCCTTTTATGTTATTGATGAAGCAGAGTCAGGGAGGTAAAAAGACTTGCTCAAAGTCATTGAACTAGTAGTGGAATTAAACCCAAGAATTTCCAGATTTTTTTGACTTTGAGATTGAGGAGGAGGTAGAAACAAAGCACTATTTTTTGGATATGCTGAGTTGAGGTGCTTGTGAGGTTTACAGATGATGTCTTGAAATGCTTTGTTAATTATGTCTGAATTATGTCTGAACTAAATGCTTAGTTCAAGGGATACGGATTTCAGAACTATTAGAAGATAAATGAGCGTGAAGAATGTCTCTTAAAAGGGGCACTTAGATATCTTAAATTTCACTCAAAAGAGGAAATTCTCACAAATGTGAGTTGTGCCTTGACCATCAACATTACATTATCTTCTTCAAGCTCCTATTCACCCAGTTTCTGCCCCAACATCATAGTAATATACATCCCACAGAGCAGCTCACAACATTCATACATCCATTCAGCCAAAAATGTTTATTGCCAGACCCTATTTTAGTTGTTATGGATAATACAGTGAACAAAGTAGATAAGGTCCTTGCTTTCAGGCAGTGTTGTTATAGTAGAGAGGATAAAAAATTCCCAAATTGACAAGTAATTTGACCAAGCAAATATATAGTGGTAAGTATTCTGAAAAAAATAAAAGGGAGTGGTGTGACAGAGTGATGTGTCTACACCAGGTAGTCAGGGAAGGACTCACTGAAAGGTAACATGGAACTGAAACCTGAATGACTTTTGGAAGAAAAGCGTCCCAAACAGGGAAAATAACAAGTGAAAAAACCCAAATTGTCAAACATAAAGCATTCAAAAGAGAGAAAATAAACCAGCATGGAGGAGTCCAGTGAGCAACGGGGAGGATGGCATGAGATGAAGTCTCATCATGAGAGAGATAGACAGGGAGCTGATCGCATAGGGTCCCACATGAGGGCTCCCATGGTGAGGGACATAGATTGTACTCCACGTGCAATGGAAAACCATGAGGGAGTTTAAAGCAAGACAGTGATGTGATCTCTTTTAGGTTTTAAAAAGATGACTTTGGCTCCTAAGGTGAAAACAAACGGTAGAGGCAGGAGTAGAAGCACGAAGACCAATTAGGAGATAGAGGAGTGGTCCCCAGGGCACATGGGGATGCTTGGGCTATGGTTGTCACAGAAGAGATGCACAGGAGGGTATGGAGTCTAGGTATGTTTTGGTAGAAGAATTGATTCAATTTCATGTATGGGAGTGATGGAGAGTAAGGAGTAATGAACGGGATGGATTGAGGATTATACCTAGGTTTTGTTTTTAGAAAAGTTTGGGTAGTGGTGCCATTTATGCAGGTGCAAGAGCTTGGGAATAAATTAGCTTAGAGGAAGAAATCAAGAGATCTTTTGGGGCACATTAAGTGTGAGATGTCTGTTATATATTCATGTAGAGATGTCAAGTAGTAAATTATAAGTATATGAGTCTGGAGCTGGGTGGAAAGACTGATGCAGAGATATTAGACGTTATGTGACTGGATGAGTTGTCCTAGGGAGAGAAAGTAGATGCAGGGGCGAGAAGGGCCTATGACCATGGCAGATTGGGAGAGTGGGAGCTGACCAACATTTCGAGGCTAAAGAAGGAAACAGAAAAGGATGCTAAGGAGACATAGTAAGGGCAGAGAAAACAAATTATTAATAAGGGGCCACAAAAACAGAGCTTCTGATATTTGTCTTTAAGGGGTACTTAACCAAAATATTTTTGTTTTGGTATGGGCTCCTGGCATTTTGATCTCAAGTGTCTGGTATATATCATTTTTAACTTAACCAATAAACACTTTCACTCTATTATGGGATGAATTGTATATCCCCAAAACTTATATGTTGAGGTTCTAACCCCTGGTACCTCAGAAGGTGACTGTATTTGGAAATAGGGTCTTGATAGAGGTACTTAGGTTACAATTAGGTCATTAGGGTGGGCACTAATTCAATATGATTGGTGCCCATATAACAGAAGGAAACTATGACACAGACATGTGTACACAGAACAGAAGGACCATGTGAGGACACAGTTAGAAGGTCGCCATCTGAAAGCCAAGGAACAAGGACTCTGAAGAAACCTACTCTGCTGACATCTTGATCTTGGACTTCAAGCTTCCAGAACTTGGAGGAAAAAAACTTCTACTGTTTCATTCAGTCTATGATATTTTGTTTTGGGAGCCCTAGCAAATCAATGCATAGCCCTTGTCTTACTTAATTTTTCTGCAGCATCTGAAATTGTCAACTGCCTGTTTAAAAAATTGTCACTTTTATTAGTTCAGGTATAAAGTTAGCTAGAGTAAAAGAGTCCCCAAATAATAGACATATGTTAGAAATTTACTTTTCTTCCACTTAAGGGTTTGCGTGTAAGTTCAGAGCTGGTGTTAGGGACCCAAGTTCTTTCTAATGGTTTACTCTGCCATCCTTGGGGTTTTCTGCCATCCTCATGATCCCAAATAGTTTACCCCCGTGTCTACATTTCAAGAGGAAGAAAGGGCACAACCTGCCCTTTAAGGAAGTGACCTGAAAACTGCACACATCACTTGCTTTTACACACATTGGTCAGGACTTAGTCACACAGCCATGCCTGCCTTTAAGGGAAGCTGGGGAGCAACACTAACTAAAAAGTGGAGATTCTACTATTGGAGAGAAGGAATTTTTTTCAGAATCAGCTTTATACACTAAAATGTGAACTTAATCACTTTGATTTTATCTTATAATATTACTTCTAAATATTATAAAACTAAAGAAAGTTTATTTTCTAAAATTGTTTATGGCTTAGAGAACCACATTCTATCATCGTCCTTTTCTATCTACCCAGTCATGATATAGTAGAAAGCAAAGTGAGGCTTTCTCCCTATTTCCTGATTTTCTTACTTATAGAATTAGCTTTGATTAGATTATCCCTAAGATTCCTTCAGCTAAAATTTCTAGAAATCTATGCTATGAAACACACATAATCTACATAAGTAGTTGAGAAATGAGGTATACCAATGTAATTTTCACGTGTCAGAGTTATGGCGAATTAGTTATTTTCAAATAACCAGTCACACAGTTCCTAGACAACTCTTTTAAAAACAAACAAAAAAAACTTCCAGAAGAAAATATTCAAAATATTGCAGCTTTTCCAGTCTTGTCATATATATATAACCACGAGGGGGCAGTAGTAGAGAAAGTTCCCTTTTATTTTCTGAGGCTACAAAACCCCACAAAAACAAACCACCGTGTTTAGAGAAAAGTCGCCAAGTAGGTAATGTTATTTTCTCCTTTGGTTTCACATGTATGTTCTCAACCTGACAGGGCAAGGGGAGCAACACCTTTGGTTTGTGTGTATCTAAAAAAAAGAGGAAAAAAACTTTTAAACTTTGATAACTTTTCAAGAGTGCAAAAGTTAGAAAGTCTCAATACCACAAATATACACAAAATGTATAAGATACGTTCATGCAGTCACAGATGACCTAAACTCAGAAATTCAAATTCAAACTCATACTTATACTTCCTCATACATGTTTAATCAATAGTTTAACAGCTTAGAGCTTCTCTGTCTGTTTCCAAATTTAGTAATTTTATAATCAGCAATACTTTCAATTACTACTTAAACTGTATTGGAAGAGTGATTTCCATAGTATAGACATATTGTTTATTACTGAGTGTAATGTATATTTCAAAAATAAAGAGGCAAAATATTTACACTTTCAAAGTTTTTATAACTGTATTCTAGTTGAGTCCAAGGAATAAAAAAATAAACAACCATATTCTTTTCTCTTAACAAGGACAGCAGAGACTCTTTTGAAAATGGGAACAGCCCCTGGGAATGATATAATCAAAAAGCTAAAACTGAGATATACATCAGCTATGAGATTTATCTTAAAGTTTATATGATATAAATGGGGAAAATAATCAAAGCACATCGATATCTTAAGAATCACGTGTGATCTCAGTTTGGGAAGTCTATTTCATTGGAATCACTCTTGAATAATAATGAGCAAAGATGCACTTAATCACCAAAACTCGTTTCTTCCCCCACTAGAGGCTTGTGCTCTTCCCATGTCAAAGGCTTGTCTCTGAGCCCCCCATTTCCCCATAGGACCAATTAAGTCCTGGATGTATGATTAGCCCATAAATCTTAACGTGGGCACCTCTTCTTTCTTTGGTTCTGACCTGGGAACATTCACCTTTGGGCCACAGGTGCGCCCCTGCTGTCCCTGGTGCCTGTCGGGAGGCCAGGAGCTCTGTTTGCCCTGCACATGCCTCAGGACTTGCTCTGCTGGTGGGGCTCACCTGGACGCTATGGTGGCCGCTGTCCCGTGGCACCACAGACAGACGGGGGGGCTCCTGTTCCTGCTGCCGCCACTTCAGCTGACACAGGCCTCCTCGTCCTTTCTCTCCCCTCCCTGGGTTGTTTCTCACTCCCTGTCTAAGGAGCTGCCCGGATTCATGAGAAAGTATCCTGTTCTTTCTCTGCTTCGGGTTCTGAGAGTCAACGGCTTTTCTGCAGGTAGCGGTTTTCAGTGTGAGAGTGACTATAGGTTAACTCCCTTTGTGGGCACTTGGCAAAAAGCATTTGTTTTAGCAAGTTTGGGCCAAACTTATTTCGATGATCTCACCTCCCTAATTTATCATCTGTTGGGGTGACAGCATAGCACCTGACCAGACTCAGGGTTTCTCTTCTTAGGAATGTGTGTATGAATGCCAGTCACCCAATTCCCCGATTTTGGGGGGGGGGATCCTGTTCTTTAGTGCTCTAATGACCATCATACGTCTAAGCCAGGTGCATCTGCTTTGCATTCCCCTGTCCACACCATCTGCTATGGACTCACTATTTCCTCTCCACACCAAGTTTAAGAGTCCCTGACTCTCAGGGCTTCCCTGGTGGCACAGTGGTTGAGAGTCTGCCTGCCAATGCAGGAGACACGGGTTCGTGCCCCGGTCCGGGAGGATCCCACATGCCGCGGAGCGGCTGGGCCCGTGAGCCATGGCCGCTGAGCCTGTGCATCTGGAGCCTGTGCTCCTTCGCAACGGGAGAGGCCACAGCAGTGAGAGGCCCGCGGACCGCAAAAAAAAAAAAAAAAAGAGTCCCTGACTCTCCTTCACAGGAAATTCAAGTACACTAAACATATTGTTTCAGCTATCCAGTTTTTAATCTATATTTCTTAGAGCAAACCACCTTCAGTGGCTTTGTCCCGGGTCAACCTATCTAAGCTGAAACTCTCTTCCTTCTGTGGTTCTGATCTCAGCTTGGCCTCAAGAGATACTTACATGAGGTTGGGAAAGTGAGAGGGAAGTAGCCATGATTGTGTTTGGAAGGTTAATGTATGCTTTGGGGCTCTTGCATCTCTTCCACTGTTGCGGATCCATCTTGTTGCTTCAGGATCCTGCAGCATCCTTCAGATCGCCTCATTTAGCTCCATGATAAAGGTCTCCACGTTCTCCTGCAAACCACCTACATGCTGGAAACTTGGAAGAGGTGAGAGACCCATGTGGGTTCCAGGTTGTCCTTGAGGTTTCCAGCTCATTCTCACAGAATTCTGTTTGTTGTTGGCCCTCCCTTCTCCTCTTCATCCCTGCCTCACCCCACACTTTACATCCATCTGTCCTTATGCCCATCTGTCCTTCCCAACTTCCTGCCCTACTGACTCTAGGCTGTAGCTCAGGTGCAGAAGCAACAAGCAATGTGAAAATTTTAGTAAGGTCTTCCAATACTGTAAGGTCAATCTTACAGTATTAAGAAACCCATTATTTTATATCATTTCCAGTAATTCTTTTAAAAAAGATTTTATTGAAGTTTAGTTGATTTACAGTGGTGTGTTAACTTCTGCTCTACAGCAAAGTGACTTAGTTATACATATATATACTCTTTTTCATATTCTTTTCCATTATGGTTTGTCACAGGATATTGAATATAATTCCCTGTGCTATACAGTAGGAACTTGTTTATCCAGCCTGTATATAATAGTTTGTCTCTGCTAATCCCAGTCCCCCAGCCCCCCTTTCCTAGTACTCCTTCTTAGATCAAACCCTGACTGATATGTAGGTTGGTATCAGCAGTGGTTCCAGAGGAAGCTAACTTTAAGTATGTATTCTTTGGATTGGTTCTGGGATATTTGGAATAGGTTCTCTAATTTGATTAGACTTAAGTGCATTAATCGCCCTTTTCTAGTGGTGAAGGTAACACTCGTGTTCCATAGCATGCAACAGAACAAATATTTATTTATATGATCACCTTTAGATACCTATAATCAGGTGCACATATGAATTTTATGTTAGAGTTAGGGCATTGATTGAGCAGGAGTAGGATCTTGTTGATGGAAAGGGATCATATAGTCATATTTTGATGAAGTTACAGATCTTGAACTTACACATTTTGAGTCTTCTTTGTCAGTAGAAGCAACCCTTCCTCCCCTTTGTAAGGAGATTGATTTTCCTTTGCCTAAAGACACTCAGATGGACTTTCTGGAGCTAGTTCCCTTGCAAGGAACTCCTGATCTTTTTCATGATCTACCTCATTACTTCTTATTGTTTCAAAACCTATAACCAGACTCAAGTCTCAGTAGAATTCAGAAGATGAGGCACAAAGTGTGGCTAGTGAGGAGATGCAAAATACACTATGAAAACTCCACATTATTTGCCAAATTATTTCCACAGAAGTCTGAGGAGCAAATGTGGAAATGGATCCTTGGGGTGTGAGATCAGGATTGAAGGAATACACAATTGAATCCAGCCAAATTTATTGAAATTTGTTTGCTAAGCAGAATTTTTAGATTCCATGTATTAGCTTAAGGATCAGGGAATGGCTATAACAGTTACATAGTTGCTTGTTTGAAATCTGGACTTGCTGGTAGTCTACACTAAGAAGTCAAATGGCCAGACTTCCTTATTATACTGAATAGGAAAATGTCTAATGGCTTAGAGTTGTTGGGATTCTAGAGTGATCTATCATGAGATTTTGAAAATATACATAAAGTAAGAGGTGACATTCTGGGATGGCTCAAAAATTGGACCAAAGACTATTTTATGGCTTAAATATTGTAACTTTCATGAAAAATTGCTTGGCCATAATAGCTTGTGGATAATCTGTTCTCTGATGTTAGACAGGGCAAAGGATGCAGTAGGGCAAGCAATGGAATTGGCATACAATTCAGAATGAAAAATAAAATATTAGAGTGTCAGGGGCCAGGAAAGGAGGCAACATAGTGTGATGACCTAAAATACAGACGCTGGAATCAGGCTTCCTGGTTTCAAATTCCAGCTCTACCACTTTGTGATGTTGGCAATTTAGTTACTGCCTTCTCCCCTACAATGTCTTGGTTTTCTCATGTATAAACAGTGATGATATTTACTTCATGGGCTATTAGGACTTTTATATGGCTTAATATGCATTAAAAGTACTTAGAAAACACCTACATATACATGTTGTATTGAGGGTTTTTTTGTTTTTTGTTTTTTTAGTTTATTCAAGTATAATACACGAATAGAATTAGAGCATAGTGTACCATGTGATGATTCGATATATGTATACATTGTCAAAGAATTATCACCATTGAGTCAATTAACACATCCATCACCTCACATATTTACCTCTTCCTTCCTTTCTTTCTTTCTTTCTTTCTTTCTTTCCTTCCTTCCTTCCTTCTTTCTTTCTATTGGTGAGAACACTTCAGTTCTACTCTCTTAGCAAATTTCAATTACACAATACAGTATTATCAACTATAGTCACCATGTTTATATTAGACCCTCAGGCCTTATTTATCTTTTAACAGAGTTGTACCCTTTTATCAGCCTGTTCCTATTTTCCCACCTCTCAGGTCCTTGCAACCACCAGTCTATTATTCCACTCTCTGTTTCTATGAGTTAAACTTTTCATTTGTTCATTTTTAGTTCCCCATATAAGTGATAGAATGCAGTATTTGTCTTTGGCTTATTTCACTTAGCCCTCCAATTCATGCAAGTTTTCACAAATTTCAGGATTTCCTTTTTCTATAGCTGAATAATATTACATTGTATATATATATATGTCTCATTTTTTTTACCCCTTCATCTGTTGATGAACACTTGAGTTGTTTCCATGTTTTGGTTACCATGAATAATGTTGCAGTGAATGTGACAGTACAGATATCTCTTCAAGATAATGATTTAATTTCCTTTGGATATATACCCATACTCAGAAGTGAAATTGCTGGATCATATGGTAGTTCTATTTTTAATTTCTTGAGGAACCTCCATACAGTTTTCCATAGTGACTGTACCAGTTTACATTCCCACCAACAGTGTGCAGGTGTTCCCTTTTCTTCATCAGCATTTGTCATTTCTTATCTTTTTGATAATAGACATCCTAAATGGTATGAAGTGATATCTCATTGTAATTTTGATTTTCATATCCCTGATTATTAGTGATGCTGAACATCTTTTCATGTACTTTTTGGCCATTTGTATTTCTTTGAAAGAAGAAATCTTTGGAAAATTGCCTGTTCAGATCCTTTGCCCTTTTTGTAATTGGGCTACTTTCTTTTTTCTTTTGCTATTAGGCTTTTTGGGTTCTTTATATTTTTGGGGTATTAACCCCTTATCAGATATATGATTTGAAAATATTTTCTCCCATTTAGTAGCCTGCCTTTTAATTTTGTTGATGTTTTCTTTTGCTGTGAAGAAACTTTTAAATTTGTTGTAGTCACACTTGTTGAATTTTGCTTTTGTTGACTTTGCTGTTGGCGTCAAATTTAAAAAAAAATAAATTTCTAAGGCCAGTGTCAAGGAGCTTACACTCTATGTTTTCTTTTAGTTTTAGTTTTAGACATTATGTTCAAGTAGTTTTTCCATTTTGTGTTAGTTTTTATATATACTTTTTTTTTTTTTTTTTTTGCAGTACGCGGGCCTCTCACTTTTGTGGCCTCTCCCGTTGCGGAGCACAGGTTCCAGACGCGCAGGGTCAGTGGCCATGGCTCACAGGCCCAGCTGCTCTGCAGCATGTGGGATCTTCCCAGACCGGGGCACAAACCCGTGTCCCCTGCATCGGCAGGTGGACTCTCAACCAGTGCGCCACCAGGGAAGCACTCTAGGACCTATTTTGATAAATGTTTTCCATTCAAGTGAAAAAGATGTATATTCTGAAATTATTGGATGCAGTATTTAGAAATGTCAATTAGGTCAAGTTTGCTACTGGTATTCTATTTTTTCTTTTGGTTCAATAATCATAATAAGAACTTTTCTGCTCATTTATGTGCAAAGTAATTTTTTCACTTTCAAGTTATTACCCATTTAAGCTTGTTTTAATTATTCAATTGATATCTTTTTCTATTTGTGAAAATTCTTTGGGCATCTTGATTTGGGATAGAATACACCATAACTGTTACCACTAAAATTAATGGAAATATATTTTTTATTTAATGACTTTTCACTTGGGAGCAGGGTTTTCAGGGATGAATTAAATATGCTAAGGGAGAGATAGCACCTGGCACACTGTAGGCACTCAAAAATAAATGTTAAATGAATGAATAAATGATTGCAAAGGCCCATGTGCATCTTTACAGCAGGATTTCCAATAGGCATTTGTAGACTTGTTACTGTGTTTTGTATTCACTGTTGTTTTGTACCAGTCTTATCACATTGTGGTTGGACTAGCCCTTCAGTAATAAGCATCAAGAAACTGTGAAAAAATAGAGGGTCATTACTTATAAGACCTGGAAATTACACAACACACCTGTGGCCATACAGTGAGGTCATGGGGAGAAAGAGGGACCACATGGGCCTGGGATTCTACTTTTATTGGGGTTGAAGGTGGGGGGCCCAGGGTTTTGAAGGCTCACTCTTTTTTTTTTTGTTTTTTGGATTTTTTGCGGTACGCGGGCCTCTCACTGTTGTGGCCTCTCCCGTTGCGGAGCACAGGCTCTGGACGCGTAGGCTCAGTGGCCATGGCTCACGGGCCCAGCCGCTCCGCGGCATGTGGGATCCTCCCAGACCGGGGCATGAACCCATGTCCCCTGCATCGGCAGGCGGACTCTCAACCACTGCACCACCAGGGAAGCCCCGAGGCTCACTCTTTATTCATGAATTTAAAACATAACAGCAGGAATTTAAACATGGGAAGAGAAAAAAAACAATTAGCCCAGATGGTTGGTTATTGAAGTCAACTAAGATCTCTAAAACAAAGGAGCCTCAGTGGGGAGAGGCAGCCAGGTTCCTTGTCCAGTGCATAGTTGGCAACGTGTTTATTTGAGATAGCTCTCTTGAAGTGGATGCCTCTTTGAAATGGATGCCTTGACAATCAAAGCTTAAGTCAGATACTTGCATTAAAAAAAAAAGAGGCAAAAATCAAAAAGCAATCATGAGGGCTTACACTACAGCTATCTTTTCATACAGACAGACATTATGTTCACATCCACCCATTATGTCTGTTGTTTGAATTTCTGATGATACTCAATTACCATGTCACATTGGAGTAAGCATTACTTCTCTTCACCAATATCTGATTCTCCTCTGCTTCTGCTTACATGGTGGATTATACTTCTCTGTTTCTTTGAAGTTAGGTGTGACTGCATGACTTCTTTTGGGAAGTGAAGTGTAGACATGTGACCAAGATGGTGAGGGAGCATTCACTGATGGTGTTCAGCTCTTCACACTGTTTTTCCTCTTCCTCTTTGTTCATGGAATCACATGTTGATACAGAGGTGGCAGAAGATCCAAACAGCTTGGGACATTGAGCCAAAACAGGGAGGATAGTTATCATGGAAAGTTATTTGTGTTGCAGTGGACTTTGCAAGAGCAACAAATAAAGTGGTTTTCAGGCAGTGAGATTTGAGGGTTATTTGTCACTGAAGCATTATCTAGCTTATCTTAACTGATAGGCACATGGACTCTATTGGAGACTAAGTTAAGTTAATCAAGTGCATGCCATAATTATAGGTTGTTTTCACCAATTAAGTCTAAAGCAACACTCCTTAAGAGTTTGGCCCTATGTTTACGCATATGTTTAGTATAGTATATGTGTTTTTTTTTGTTGTTGTTGTTGTTGTTGTACGTGGGCCTCTCACTGCTGTGGCCTCTCCCATTGTGGAGCACAGGTTCCAGACACGCAGGCTCAGCAGCCATGGCTCACGGGCCCAGCCGCTCTGCGGCATGTGGGATCTTCCTGTACCGGGGCACAAACCCACGTCCCCTGCATCGGTGGCAGACTCTCAACCACTGTGCCACCAGGGAAGCCCCTATATGTGGTTCTTTGAAGCAAGAATCCTAGAAGCTTAGATGGACCCTTAGAGGTTGTGTGGCTCATAGCCCCCTTTTACAGTAGTAAACCTGTGATTTAGATAGTGGGGAGTGGCTTGCTCCATATCACCTAGGTGGTTAATGGTAGAGACATAAATAAAGTCTGATGTCTCTTACCTATGTATTCAGTGTTTTTTTCTGCCACATTTAACTATATATCATTCTCCTAGCTGCTCTTTCACGCACAAGCCATGACATGGAAATTCCCAGCAGTACATACTCTATTGGATTGAAGTTAAACACTGAACTTAAACTTCTGTTAAAAGTCATACTGGAAGAGTAGACATGAAAGGGCATTTATAGTCATTCAAATTAATAGAACCACCCAACCATAGTAATATACAGAGCTCAAGCAAAGAATTAAGAGTTAGATATATTTGGTAAAGGGAAATCTTGATAAGTATGAAGTGGTCCAGAGAGTTAGAAGAATTGGTCCTTGAGGGAGGCCCTTGCAGTGTTGCTGGGTGGCTAAGGGACCTGGCGCCTAGTGAGTGTGGTCATCTGGGCAGGAATGGGGTCGGGGAGGGGAGAAACTGGAGACTCCACCCTAGCCAAGTCTGCTAGTTAATTCTAAGCTTTGGTAAATATTAAATCACTTGTAATTAACTAAATAAATTCACTAGAATTATTTATTGCACATTTGACACTGAATGCCATATTTTTTGTTGTTGTTGTAGAGTCCCTGAATCAGCTTTTCTTGGAGCACATGAATCCCCTCCCACACCCACAGTAATTTAATAATGATATTACAGATACTTGCAGTGGCTGGCAGGGGCCAAGGTAACACTTCTCAAAGACACATGATTTTATTCTCCTATATTTTTCTGTGAGTTTAAAAAAAATATTCCTCCATATTGCCAGCTAAAGTCCTTTTTGACACCAAATTTGACTGGCATTAAATAGCTGAAAATCACCAATAAGTTTTCCTTAGCCTATTTTATATTTGGCTACAAATTCTCCACATATTTTGACTGGACTTAAAAAGCCATCACTTGTGAGGAAATCTCAGCATATAGCTCCTTATCAATGGAACAGATTATAATGAAAAGTTAAAGGACAGTATCTGTTGAAGAATAAAACACATGAAAAATGCATATTTTCATGTACTCTTGCTCAAACATTAAATAATTCCAAAAACATTTGAAAAGAGAGCTATTTGCTGTTTCATTCATACCCCTGAAGATGGCACTGATGATACTAAAACTTTCTTAGTTTTTGCAATGTACCTGCAATGGTTAATCTGTGAGATCTGGCCATTTTCTTTGATTCCAGGGGACACTATCTTATTCTCAGGATGTAAACCCAAGAGGTGAGTGGAATTTGTGGAAACTGGTTCAATCTGGGCTATCTGTCTCTCCCTTGCAGCAGTTCCCATAGTTTTAATTGAACTCGCTGTAATCTCTTACATTTAATAAAGCAGTTATTGCATTTATGATTTCCTTCCAAACATTTATAAACATCTACTCCAGGCAACAAGAATGCTATCCTAAGAGTTTTAAGAACAGCCAGAAAGATACAGTAAGTCAGTATGTGAAAAGGAAGTCAACAGAAGGAATGACCTTTTGACCCTAAGCTATGTGACATTTTGTTTAAACAATAGTTGGTTGCTAGTAAGTTTGGCCAATATTATATATGCTAGAAAAAGATCAGAATAAGTCATAGCACTTCCACAGAAACATAGTACTTCAGTATATGGAAGACCTTGCATTCAGATGAGGTCAAGGTATGAACCTTGGCTCTATGCACTGGCATTGTGACTTTACGAATATTACTTATTCTCTCTGAATCCTGCTTTTTTTTTTTTCAGTTGTAAAACAAGAATAATACCTAAATGAATAGACATATGTACAGAATTTAGCAAATGGGGCACACTCTCAATAATGACTAGATAACATCCCTACCCAAATCTGCCTAATAATTCTGCCAACCATGTTTACCCTTCCTTAAATATCTCATGGATACATGAAAGCCAGGGACATTCTTATTTATATAATATATAATATAATTATATTTTGAAAATCTTGAAGTGAATAGTGTTTGAAATCTTAGCAAGATTTTGATATTGAATAATGGAATGTATCTAAAAGATCAATCACAACTGTTTCTCTTAAAATATAATGAGAATAAACCTTAGAAAAAAAAGACAAATTTACCCGGGAATGAATTTATAAGTCACCACAGAATGTTTCCACCTTGCTTAGCAAAGTTCACTGCACAAACTTGGTATTCAATAATTGATTGTTGAATATGAGATACAATTTTTTGGATAATGATTTCTTTTATTTTTTTTTCCCCCATTCAGGTGAAGAAAGAGAGGGTGAAAAAACTAAGGAGCTGACCCAAAGTTATCCATCTTGTTTGGGTTAGAACCAGGACCCACTGTTATGCTCCTTGGTTAAAAGTCAACTATCAGCCAGTGACTGGCTCTCTACATTATACAAAGGTGAAGGGATTTCTTCCTCTATCTCACGTACTGATGATAAAACAAATACAACTTACTACCTTACAAAATTAATGAATAAAATATATATGTACGAATAGACATATGTGTAAAAATACACGTTTTTGTTTAAACATAGCATAGTGTTAAACATTGCTTAACACTATGTGATGTTTAGGATGGGATTCAAAAGTAGTGGAAAGGGCTTCCCTGGTGGCGCAGTGGTTGAGAGTCCACCTGCCAATGCAGGGGATGCGGGTTCGTGCCCCGGTCTGGGAAGATCCCACATGCTGCATAGTGGCTGGGCCCGTGAGCCATGGCCACTGAGCCTGAGCGTCCGGAGCCTGTGCTCCACAACGGGAGAGGCCACAACAATGAGAGGTCCGTGCACCGCAAAATAAGAAAAAAAGAAGTAGTGGAAAAAGTAGATTATTTTTAGAGTTTTTATTTTGTGTGAGAATACACCAAAATAATAGTGGAGAAGGTACTAGGAGATATTTTACATTGGTAGAAACTGTAAGCAAATGGTGGTTTGCGTATAGGTTGGTTGTGGTTGGAGATCAAGGATTAGCTGAGGGAAAAAGTGAGCCATGCCTACCTTAGTGTGTCTGATGCTTTGTGTTTCTCAGGAAGGAGATCATAATGTTGATAATTGGATATACTGAGCAGCCAGGAAAAAACCTCACAGAAATTCCTTTGTTTACATAAGAAGCAACTATGGTGGACAAGAGTGGACTCATATAGGATCTAATTAGTGGACCCAAGGATGGTGAGGCCACAGAGATCAGGATAGAATTTTGTACTGTGTGGAGCAATTATTAAGAATGGAGGGGTCCCCTGAAATGTCTCACAGGGCCCTTCGGAGCCAGCTAGGATGAAGAGAACCTCCAGAGAACTTGGTCCATTCACTGTCTGTGTTAGTCTTTCCATCCCATGTAGGCAAGGGACCCCGTGTCTCTTTTATCCTTAATCTGTGAATCTGCGTAAGCATTGCATTATGGCTCACTTACAGTTCTGACACTCGACATCCATTTTTATGCCAGAAGGGAAAAATATGTATGATTAATGGAAATAAAATTATAAAATAATTGAATTTTTTTCTAAATATACATGTAACACATGATTCTGGAAAAATTTAAAATACTGGAAAAATTGGCACTTGGAACTATTTTCTTCCATTTTCTCTCTCCCCTTTGGGTAGTTTTGATCTCACTTGGTGTATAACCTACTGAATAAAAGCGTGGGCCCTAGAGCCCCTCTGTCTGTATCAGATCTCACTTGTACCTGTAAACTGTGTGACTGGATAAATTACTTAATATCTGTATGTCAGTTTTTTCAACTGCAGAAGGAGATAATATTGATAGTAGGATATATCTGGATTGTGAGGATTGAAGGAGATGATGCATAAGAAGCACAGAGAACAGTGCCTGGCACTTTGTAAGAGCTGAATAAAAGTTAGTTGTCACTAATATTTTATCTTTACTGGTGACAGAAGGGAGCAGCAACAGCAATGCAGTGGCTTGTAATACCAAATTAGCCAAAGCCAGGTCACAAGGAGGATGAGCTCAGCAGTACTCCAGTACTGGAGCCTCCTTTGATGTAGACATTGTCACCTGGTAGAACACAGGTGACAGTGGATTGATAAGCATTCAGTATATTTTCACTGTCCATCACCACTTTAGTGGATAACTTGATATGTCAACACAATCAATTTTTATTTACCAGCTTAGATCATGCCCCTGGAAAATCACTCTTTATCACCTACTCAAACCCTTCCCAAAGTCCTGTTCAGACTCTCTCCCAAGGTGGACCTCGTTAGATTATGAGTAACTCCACTGTCATTTACTGTGCACATTATTGCTTTTATCACAATGAAACCACTAACATGAGCAGGGACTCCATACTAGGGCCGTAAGGAGAGCTGCCTTCATCTTTCCATCTCATGTACATCTTCTGCACCATTAGTTTGCACCTCACTGTGCTCTTGTATCACCTCAGTTTGTGGTCAAATCAATATAAAGTATAAAATTCTTTCCTTTTTTTGTTTGTTTGTCTTGAATTCCTTTATTGTTGAAAAATTTGGGTTTCTACTTTTAACTACTATACATAATGTTGACCCTAAATTCTCTGATACAACACCTAGAATCTCTACTAAAAAGTATATGCCTGCTTCCAGCACAGTAGATTCATACCTCAATTCATACCCTAACTGTGTATGAGAGAGTTGGACTTGACTTGTTGTTGAGGCAAAGAATGATGAGAGGGAAAGATGTATGCATGGAAAGATCAAAATGATTGATTCAAGTACAAAATCTAGGAAGAAGGAGGGCATATTGGTTTGTGTGTGACAGTGTAGAATAAAAAGGACACAACCTAGCTCCAAGCTTAGAGGTACAACTTCTCCCTTTATATCTGTTAATATTTGCTTTATATATTTCAGTGCTCCTATGTTGGGTGCATATATATTTGCAATTGTTATATCTTTCTGGATTGATCCCTTGGTTATTACATAATGTCCTTCTTTGTCTCTTGTTACTGTCTTTGTTTTCAAGTCTATTTCATCTAAGTATTGCTACCCCAGCTTCTTTTCATTTGCATGGCATACCTTTTTCCATCCTCTCACTTTCAGTCTGTGAGTGTCTTTAGATCTGAATTGAGTCTTTTGTAGGAAACATACTTATGGTTCTTGGTTTTTGTTTCTGTTTCTATAATCCATTCAGCCACTTTATATCTTTGATTGGAGCATTTAGTCCATTTACATTTAAAGTAATTATTGATTTGTATGTATCTATTGCCATTGGTTAATCGTCTTCTGGTTGCTTTGCAGTTTTTTATTGTTTACTTATCTTGCTCTCTTCTTTTGTAATTTGATGACTATGTTAATTGTCATCTTTTGGTTTTCTTTTGTAGGTTTTTTGTTTGTGGTCACCATGAAGTTTATATATAACAATCTATATAGGTACAGGTATCTATTTTAAGTTGATGATGTCTTAGTTTCAAATGAATTCTAAAAGCATTACATTTTTACTCCCTGCCATGTTTTATGTTTTTGACATAATATTTTACATCTTTTTATTTTGTGTATTTCTTAACTATTTATTTTGTCTTTTAACCTTCTTACTAGCTTTGTAAATTGTTGATCCAGTACCTTTACTGTATGTTTGGCTTTACCAGTGATGTTTTCCATTTATATATATATATCTTTTTATTTCTAACTCTGACTTTTTCTTTTTGACTTAGAGAAGTTGCTTTAACAATTTTTATCAGGCTGGTTTAGTAGTGCTAAAGTCTTTTAGCTCTTGCTTGTGTTTAAAACTTTCTCTCTCCTTGAGACAGCCCTGATGGGTAGAGTATTTTTGGTTGTAGGTTTTTCCTTTCATTAATTTGAATATATTGTGCCACTCCCTTCTGGTCTACCAAGTTTCTGCTGAAAAGTCAGCTTACAGTCTTATGGGAATTTTTTTTTAATTTTTATTTATTTTTATTTTTGGTTGTGTTGTGTCTTTGTTGCTGCACACGGGCTTTCTCTAGTTGTGGCGAGTGGGGGCTACTCTTTGTTGTGGTACACGGGCTTCTCATTGTGGTGGCTTCTTTTGTTACATAGCACAGACTCTAGGCTCATGGGCTTCAGTAGTTGTGGCACACAGTCTCAGTAGTTGTGGCTCACGGGCTCTAGAGCACAGGCTCAGTAGTTGTGATGCATGGCCTTAGTTGCTCCACAGCATGTGGGATCTTCTTGGACCAAGGCTTGAACGCATGTGCCCTGCACTGGTAGGCAGATTCTTAACCACTGCGCCACCAAGGAAGCCCAGGGAATTCTTTTGCACATAACTAGTTGCTTTTCTCTTGCTGCTTTTAGGATTCTCTATTTATATTTAGTTTTTACCATTTTATTATAATGTGTCTTTTTGTGGATCTCTTTAGGGTCGCCTTATTTGGGACTCTCTGTGCTTCCTGGATGTGGATGTCTGTTTCCTCTCCCACATTAGGGAAGTTTTCAGCTATTAGTTTTTCAAATAAATTCTTTGCCCTTTTGTCACTTCTTTTTTCTGGAATCCCTATAATTCAAATCTTAATACGCTTGATGTTGTTTCAGAGGTTTCTTAAAAAATACCCTCATTAAAAAAATCTTTTTTCTTTCTCCTGTTCAGTGTGGATGATTTCCACTACTCTGTCTTCCAGATAACTGATCTGTTCCTCTCTATCAGCTAATTTATGGTTGATTCCTTCCAGTATATTTTTATCTAGTTATTATATTATTCAGCTCTAATTAGTTATTTTTTATATTTTCTAACTCTGTTGAAATTCTCACTTTGTTTGTCCATTCTTCTCTTGAGTTTGGTGAGCATTTACCATCATTATTTTGAACTGTTTATTGGGTTGATCACTTAACTCCATTTCATTTATTTTTTCCCCTCTGTTTTTTACTTTTTCTTTTGTTTAGAACTTTGTCTCCTCATTGGCCTAATTCTTTGTGTTCACTTCTACGTATTGGGTAGATTGGCTACATTTCTTATTCTTGGAGAAGTAGCCTTACACAGGAGATGGCTTTTGAGGCCCAGCATCCCACTCCCTTCTGGCCACCAGAGGTAGATGCTGTAAAGATGTCCCATGTATGGGCAGTATGTGCCCTTCTGTTGTGGTAGGTCTGACTACCCTTGCCCCACCGGTAGGTGAGGCTGGCCCTTGACCTGGCCGGCTGTGATTCTTTCCCTTGTGTGGTTTCTGTGGTTGTGCTGGTGGGTGGGGCAGGCCTCTATTGTAGCTGGTGACAATGACCCATGACCTGAGATTGCTGGTGGGTAGGGCAGGCACCTGCAAACCAACTGACCCAATACCACATACAGTTCTGGACCCTCTGGTGGGCAAGTCATACCCTTGTCATTAATAGGCTGGAGGGAGGATTCCAAAATCACTCTTGCCTGCTCTGGTGTCAGTATGGCAGGATGAAATCTTTAAAGTGGCTTCTTCCAGCATCTCTGTGGCCAGGCAGAGACCCAGCTGCCTCCTGCCTCTCTAGAAGGCTTTCCATGATCATCAAGTGGGTCTGACCAGGTGCCTTTCAAACTGCTGCCTCTGTGCTGGGATTCAGAGCATGTGAGATCTCGTGTGTGCCCTGTAAGAGCAGAGTCTTTGTTTCCAATAGCCCTCTGGCTCTCCCGAATGTAGGCCCTGCTGATTTTCAAAGCTAGATGTTCTGGGGGCTCATCTTCCCAGTGCAGGACCCTTAGGCTGGGGAACCCAATGTGGGGCTTAGACCCCTTGCTTCTCATGGAGGACCTCTGTGGTAGTGATATCCCTCCCGTTTCTGGGCTGCCAGCCTGGGCATGTGAGTCCTGACTAGACTGCATCTTTGCCCCTCCTAACAGCCTCATTTGGTTCCTTATTTATATCCTTAACTGTGGAAACTTTTCTTCTGCTAATCTAAAGGTCATTCTCATAGATAGTTGCTCTGTAAGGAGTTGTGATTTTGGCATGCCCATGGAAGGAGGTGGGTTCAGGGTCTTCCTACTCTGCTATCTTGATTCCTCAACTATGAGTTTTAAATGACTGTATATGGATGTAGAGTAATTTATTTAACCATACCCTTATTGTTGGAGAGGTAAGTTGTTCCCATAAATAGATTATATAAATTTTACACAAGTAACATGTCACTAAAAATACATTTAGAAATGGATTTATGAACACTGGGAAGGTGCCAGTATTTACTGTCAAATTTAACTAAGTATGTGAGATTTAATACTCTTTAGAGGAACAAAAATAAAATAAGATCTATAGAAGTAAAACTAGAATGCCTAGAGAGTTCAGTCAGTTCCCAGATTTTTTTGTGGAGCCAAATTTACCTTTAGGTTCAAAGACAATCATACCAGAAAAAAATGAAATGACAAATTTTCTAAGGATAGGTCAGAGCCATACGTTAGAGGAGACACTTTGAATCAGCAACATTTGGAGTTCAAAGATCCTGACTGCATACATTTTGTGAGAGTCTGTAGAATGCACAGAAATTATATCTAGAGGATGCTTGTTGCCTACCCCCATCCTATCTCTGGGAGCCGCAGAGATTTACGATGGGCCAGGTAGGTCACTGGGCCTTGAAAGGAACACATTGCTGATGGTTTTGAAAAGTATTAACTTTTGAAGATACTGGGATACAATTTTTTTTTTCAGTACATGGGGCTCTCACTGTCGTGGTCTCTTCCACTGAGGAGCACAGGCTCCGGATGTGCAGGCTCAGTGGCCATGGCTCACGGGCCCAGCCGCTCTGCGGCATGTGGGATCTTCCTGGACCAGGGCATGAACCCGTGTCCCTTGCATCAGCAGGCGGACTCTCAACCACTGCGCCACCAGGGAAACCCTGGGATACAATTTAATGCTTGGAAAAAAATCAGTGGAATGTGTGTCATTAAGCTTTTTATGAAAGTCTGTCTTCAAGCCTCAACTCCTTGATATTTAATCTAGGCTGTTTATGGTCATAATTATTTACCTGTATATTATCATCATTGGATTTGGTGGCCTTTAGTAAACATTTATTCCCTAAGTTGGATCTGGGCTAGATTTGAACACTCTAAGTGTGGGAGATAATTTTGAAATTATAGAAAGTATCTCACCTTCACATGTTACCACCTTCACATGTTACCAATAAGCCATCGGTTCTCAACCAGGGATGAGATTTCTCTCTTCTTCCCAAGGAACATTTCGTAATGTCTGGAGATATTTTTAGTTGACACAACTCAGCATCTAGCAAGTAGAGGCCAGGAATGCCGATGAACAGCTACAATACACAAGACAGTCCTCACAGCAAAGAATTCTCCAGCCCCAAATGTCAGTAATGCTGAGGCTGAGAGAACATGCAGTGAGCAGTTCCAGGTAACAGCTAGTTTTCTAACAGGTTCTGATGTCATTTAAACTTATGACATATTTAGAAATTTAGAAAATCTTACGCATTCTCCATAGGTGTTGGAATGTTGCTGTCTTCCTCTAAGAATTTTTGTACATTATTAAATATATATACATATAAATATATATGTAATGGATTCCTTACTCTGTCAAAATTGATATGTGAAAGGTACAAACTTAGTGGCCTCTCCTGAATATCCCATTTATACAACGTATTTTCTTACTCATATAAGCTATTCTACAGATTGGTAGAAGAAAGGTGTTCTTCCCCCATAATTTTCAAATCATAGACTTGTATTTTCTTCTTAGAAACAGTGACCATGTTTACCAGCAGAGGCTTCTGTGTGATTCAAAGAATAGCAGTCAGATTCACAGCTTGAAGAAAAATGCTTTGATTGCAGAAGTCTTTCCTAATAAATTGTTCTCCCTCCTTGCTAGGGCACAAAACAGTTAAAGTAGCAGAAACAGCTTGCCCCTGGCTGGTGGGGGAGGGGAAGGCATAACTTAACACTCAGGTCTCTATCCTGACTCTTTCCTCCTCTTGTTTTCTTTCTGCTCTCCCATCTCCTGGGGCTCTTAATGCCCAGCTTGGCTGGAATTAATGACAAGTCTTGGTCAGAAACCATTCAGTCTCTTTTTGGACATCCCACAGAGCTTTTCATTTTATGGCTTCCACTGTCTCTCTCGCTTCTTGTCTGCACTGGGCTGTAAGCACAGTCTGTCAAGCAGTGATTCCCAAATGTGAGTGAGCATTAGAATCAAAATGAGTGGATATTAACATAAAGATTCCTGGGACCACCTCCCAGATATCCTGACTCTGGTATAGAGCCTCAGGATCCACACCATAATGAACTGCCTGGGTAATTCTGATCTAATGCTACTGGAATTTGTAATCCATTGCTTAAATATTCCAGACCTTTCCATAAGTCCACTCCTTAGCTCATGCTCCCCCTTCTGCCTAGACTGTACTTTTAACTGTCTGTGTGGAGTCTTTCCTGAACTTCCCAAGCTGACTTAACCACTTCTACCTCTATGTCCCCCTAGCACTTTGTTTACATGCCTATTATTAAAGCGAATATAATAATACACAGCAATTAATATTGCTATGTTATTTTCCTGGTTAGATTGTGAATTCCCTAAGAAATAAACACTTTTTAAAAGAATGAATACAAAGACTGCAATTTTCACCAGACTTGGTGTATCAGTCATCTCAAGCATCATACAGAAATTCTGGAGGTTACAGCTGCCATTGGTAGAAAAAAAATTGAAAAAATTTTCTATGAGTAAATTTAACCTTTAGTTATTTAGGAGTTACTTTGGTTTTAACTCCTTTCACAAAAATGGAAGTCACCATTAACCTTAGGATAAACAGAAAGATTTGAATACATGAGGAAATACATATATAATAATAGTATTAAGTAATAAATAATAAAATGGGTATGTAAAATCCATTAATACATACACATACATATGATTGTAGAGAAATATACTAAATATACTGTGAATATACACTGTGAAAAAATTTCCAGTAGATTAAATCTGAGATATATTTTTTAGTGTACAGTTCAGTGACTTTTAATTACATGTTTCACAGCCATCACAAATGTGTTCCAAACATTTTCACCATTCAAACAGAAATTCTGTACCCATTAAGCAATAACTCTCCATTTCCTCTCACCAGTCCTTAGTAACCTCTAATCTACTTTCTATCTTTATGAATTTGCCTATTCTAAATTATTTTGTATAAATGTAATTGTACAGTATTTGCCACTTTGTGTCTGGCTTATTTCACTAAGCATAATGCTCTCAAAGTCCATCCATGTTGTTGTATGTATCAGAACTTTATTCCTTTTCAAGATTGAATAATATTTCATTTTGTTTATGGCCTACATTTTATTAATCTGTTCAGCTGTTGATTGACACTTGTTTCCAACTTTTGACTATTATGAATAATACTGTATTGAACATTTGTTTATGAGTATCTGTTTGAGTGTTTGTTTTTTATTCCTTTGGATGTATACCTAGGAGTGGAATTTGAATTTCTGGGTCATGTGATAATTTTATATTAACTTTTTGAGGAATGACCAAATTGTCTCCCAGAGTGGCCGTACGATTTTACACTCCCTTCTGCAATATATGAAGGTTCCAGTTTTCCCAAATCCATTCTATCCATCTTCTTAAAAAATTATAGCTATCTGAGTGGGTGAAGTAGTTTAAGTTAAGGATTTAAAGATAATCCTGGGTTATCCGGTGGGCCTTAGATGTTATAACATATGTCTTTGTAGGAGAGGGACAGAGAAGATTTTGCACAGGTGGGGAGCAGGCAATGTGACCAGGGAGGCAGATATTTGATTGATGGGCACACAAGTCCAGCTTCCACCAGAAGCTGGAAGGGGTAAAGAAGGGGTTCTCCCCAAAGCCTTTAGAAGGAGTGTGGCTGTGTCAACACCTTGACTCTGGCCCCTTGATTTTGAATTTCTGCCTTCCAGAACTGCAAGAGAATAGATTTCCTTTGTTTTAAGACCCACAGTTTGTGGTGATGGGTCACAGCAGCATCCGAAAACTATTGACATTAGCACAACCCATCAGGAGGTGAAGGAGAAGGCCATGTGTATATCCAAAGAATGAGAACTCCTGGCAGAGAGAGACTTCATGTCCAACAGCCTTGAGATGGAAGCATGCTTGGCATGATTGAGGAAACATGAAGGGGGCCACTGAGGCCCTGTGCAGTGAGTAGAGAGAAGGTAGTAGGAGACAAGGGGTCAGAGGACTTGAGGATTTAGTGATGAGGTTCGGTTTCACTCCCCATGAGATGAGAAGTCACTGAAGGGTTTTGAGCACAGGGATGATAGGATCTGACCCGTACTCTGAGCGGCTCTCAATTCCTTCCAAAAGGAACCAATATCACTCTGTCTGTGGTATTGATATAGACTGCGGTTGGGCTAAGGACAGTAACAGGAACCAATTAGGAAGCTACTGATTATGTTTAGTAGGCAGCTGATGCAATGAGTCTAGAGTTTATAGAAGATGCACACTTCTAAGTCTTATGGAAATATGCTTTAAAACATTTCAGCATAGGAGATAGGATATATACATACATATATATATATATATATATATATATATATATATATATATATATTCAACGTTATGCAAGAGGCAGTTCGCTTTCCTAATAGGGAATACTTTACACATAGGAAGGGTGATAACATTTAACCGAAAGGCAACTACAAGTGTTTCAGCTATCATTATCTCTGATAAACACCAGAGGCTTTGCAAATAGATGTTAGAAGAGGATTTTCACTGGTGAATTTAGTGGCTTTTTAATGAGCATAATGGCTATGCAAATAAATTATGTGTGGATTTAGTTGTATTCAACATATACAGATTGGTAAACTTGGTAACCGATGTTAGACTTCCTGTCACTGCTTGTATAGGATGATAGAGTCAGGGAAGCTTTTACCCATCACCTTTCGGAATGCCATTCAAGGCATGATTCTAATGCAGTCATCCCACTCCTGAATGCTTATGAACATTAGAATATTGTGTTGGCTCTGTCAAATATTAGATCAATTGAATCTTGCTTCTAAAATATTGCTGAGCAAGAAAATCTTTTATGCAAAAAGGCGTTGCTTAATCTCAAAAAACAGAGAACTGAGACTTCATCAAGCTGACAGGAACGGGTTGTATGAGGGTTTTTGTGCCTGCTTATTAATAAGGATTTGACTTACAAATGGCAGTATATGTGGTCGAATTGAGTCTGAGATTTGTTTTCATTGAAAACCGAGTAGTGGGAATGTAAGAGAGTAGATATCCTTAATCTTCTTTAGAAGCAATTTAGGTTTTAAGAAAGAATTTCAATGAAGGTTTTATAGCAAAAGTTTCCATGCTGAAAACATGCAAACCACTTTGGACTGGAAGGGTTCCCCTCCCTCAGTTCAAAAATGTAGACTCAGAATTATTTTTTCCCCTTGTTACCTGGATATTAACATGTTATCTGTTATCTATCAGAGGATCACTCTGATCACTATGTAAATGAGTTTCTAAAGCACATTTTGTGCAAACTTGGAATAAAAGGTGAATTCCTTCTTACTAAAATCATTCTTTACACTTTATAGCATGCAAAATATAACAGCATGGATAAATCTTCCTGCTTTTAAACCTGATGTAACAGTGATCTAGAAAGAATGACTACGTCACAAAACATTTAAAAAATGTTTTATGGGAGAAAAGGTGATCCAAACATTTATTCCTTATAGTGTATAATAAAATCAGTATAGACTATTGATCCTAATATTATGAAACAATGATGAAATAAAATATTAATTCTAAAGTTCATATATATGAATTATTATTAGTTTTTTCTGTAGTGTTTTCTATTGAGGTATAGTCGATTTAAAATATTGTGTTAGTTTCAGGTGTACAGCAGAGCAATTCAGTTATACACATATATGTATATATCTATATTCTTTTTTTTCAGTTATTTTCCATTATAGTTTATTGCAAGATATTGGATATAGTTCCCTGTTGATCACAGAAAAAATTCTAACCACTGCCCAGTCTTTCTTACTTCATGCATTTGGATCTGAAATAAAGAAATGAAGTTGGTGGGAGAATGGGAAAGCCTGTCTTCTCTGCACATGCGGAATAAATTCTACTAGTCATCCTTTGCTCTAGTTGGGGGATCTCTGTAAATATAGGTTATTAATAACTGCATTTTACATTTTTGATATTTTAAATTAATAATCCTAATAATAGACACCACTTACAGATTATCTACTTTGTTTATAGAAATTGTTTAATCCTTAAGACAACCCTGAGACTAGGTATTCTTTTCCATAGAAAAGAGTTCAGGTTAAGATTAGATAAATAACTCGCCCAAGTCCACATAGCTAGAAAGTGGTAAAACTATACCAATATTCTAGGAAATGTATCTCTGTGCTCTTTTCATTAAATCATAGTGGTTAATTACAATAACCTTGAGAAATGGACAGAGAAGTGTCTATTATTCATAATTCATATGTAAAGAAAGTAATATTTTGTCTAACATGACAGAACTGGTTAATAGTAGAACTGACCTTTAACCAGGACTTTAGACTCGCTGAGTGGTGTTCCTTCCTTTGGACCCCTCAGTGGCCCAGTTTATGATGTATATTTTGCTTTTCTCACCATCTCAAGGTAAGAACCCTGCAAAATCTTCCCTTTAATTCCTACTCCTGAATATTACAAATAAAATGATTTTTAAATGTCTGATTAGATAACAAAATCTCATGGTTCACTTTCTTACTCATCTTATTCTCAAGCTTTGCAAGCTTGAGAAAGTCCATTAGATAAATACATTGAGCAAAGTCACTTTAATATAGTTTCTTAAAACAGGATTTTTAAAAATTGAACAAAGTAGAGAATTGGCTCTATCAAACATTTATTTTACTTTATTGTGAATCCTCTAAAAATGTCCCAAATTTCCTTAAGGAAATTGGCTTACACATGGTGTATTTTCCTTTATATAATCAAGCACGATTAGAAGGATACATTGGTTTCTTTTCTAGAGAGCTCTGTAATGTCAAAAGTAAACTTCATCTCATTTATAGTGTGCAAACACACTGTTCCATAAAATGCTGTCTTATGCATGAAATTGAAAACCTCAGCCCAGTTTCTCATAATCATGATAGTCTCTTACTTCTTGTAAATTCATGCAGATTTAGTTTGTATTTAATTGATAAAAAAAATAAAACTGAAGGAGAGGAAGGAGAAAAGAGGAGAAAGATGAGAAAGACAAGTAGAAGAGAGAGAAGTAGAAGGGGAAAATATATGTATATATATCCTACAAATGTATACCTACATATATATGTGTATAAAAGTACATGTAATATTTTAAATGAAACTAATATAATATGTATTACATATTTTATGTACTGTATAAGTATACATGTATACATATATATACCAACACACTTTTGCATTCTGGGAAACAAGGTTGTCTGAGACATGTGTATCATTGTGGGAGTAGAATTCTAAGATGGTCCCCAAGATTTCTGGCCTCCCTCTGAGTATGATGGGGTGTCACAGTTGTAACTGGGTTATGTTACACGGCAAAGGTCAGGGATTTTGCAGGTATAATTAAGTCAGTCGATTTTGAGTTAATCAAAAGGGGGATTATCCTGAATGGGCTTGACTTAATCATATGAAAGTCCTTTAAAAAAGGAGGCCCTTAATGAAGAGAGAGATTCTCTTGCTGGCCTTGAAGCAGTAAAGTGCTATGCTATGAGACAGCCTGTGAGAGCGTCACATGGCAAGGAACTGTGCGTCTCTAAATGAGCTTGAGCAGCAGCTGGCTTATAGCCAGCAAGAAAGCGACCTCAGTCCTACAACTGCAAGGAACTGAATTCTGACAATAGTCGTGTGAGCTTGGAGGAAGACTTTCAACTCCAGAAAGGACTGCAACCCAGATGACTTCTAGATTGCTACCTTGTGAGACCCATATCAAAGGGTCCAATAAAACTGTTCCTGGACTCCTGACCCACAGAAACATATAAAAAGTGTGCCATCTTAAGCCACATCATTTGTGGAAATTTGTATGCAGCAATAGAAAAATGCAATGATTTTTTTCAAAAGTAATATATGCCACATATTCTTATAGAATCACACAGACATTTTCTAGACTCTGAGCTAGGTAGATATATTACTGTGGATCTTTCAATTCTAAAATTCTGGACTGCAGGAGGTAAGACTCATGAACTTGAATGAGTGCAGGATTTATGTCGTGGCATAGAGTATGAAGCAGTTGTAGAATAAAATAAGAGCTGCACTTCTCCCATTGCTACCACTGCAGGCATTGCCACCTGCTAACTACAGTTAAAAAGAAACAAACAAACAAACAAAAACATTCTTTAGGCCAAATGACATGACTAGAAACATTCTAGGACTATATAAATCTCATGGACCAGAGATTGAGGACTTGCTCCAGGATTACCCATTGAGGAGAATGATTAATAGAAAATGGCTTTTTGTATTCCATATATGGAAAACAAAATTTAAAACACTGTAGTCCTTTTGTGCCAAGCAACTAAGAAATTTGATATACAAACATTTATCAACTGCCTCCTACGTATGTTCACTGTCTTAGATACTGGGGATAAAGATTTGAATAAACTCTATTTTCAAGAAACTCACAAAATACCAGGAATACAGATGTTTAAATAAATAAATAACAATTGAGAACATATAATTGAATGTGTCCAAGATGTATACCTGTTGTAGGATCCTTTTTATTAGACATTGAGGTATTCTGCATTGGACACAATAACTTTATGTAAGGTAATGAGCTAACACTTTTAAGGCTTAAATTCAAATGGCTCCAAATTCCTCAGTATTTTTATGTAGGAGACCCAAATTTTGAAAGTCCATTGACCATTAAAATATTGACCAAGTTATATAAGTGGAAAAAAAGGACTAATATTTTGTAATTCACCGTTGATTAGCTATGATTCTTTTCACAAATTCACTTGAACTTCCTAATAGTGTTGGCAAAAGATGAAACAATTACCTCAATTGGAATCATGATGATAATTTCCTTTGTGGAACTCAATTAGCTATGCTTTTTCCTGTCTCCTAGAACCATTTTTATATTGTTTGGATTCATCCTAAATCAGCTGATGTCTATGGTTTCTGATATGCAATCAACCTGTTTAATAAAGTTATTTCAATGAGTTAAATGATATTACAGTTTTCTAGCAATTTCTCCAAAAGTCTCACTGGTTTTGAAAACAGTCTGATGTATCATAGAGATGTGATATTGTCTAGTTAAAGGGGATTTTAAAATTTTTTTGTATCTAAATTCTTTAAGAATTATTATAAAGCTCTGTTAATTTACTAATATTTAGTAAGTACTAAATTAATATGTGTATAGGACTGAGAGCTAGGTACAGTAGATGGTAATGCATGATTTTTTCTCTTTATCAAATAATTTCTTTTAAAGAATGTTGTTTATACATACACTGGATCTAAAAGCCTGATTCTTGATTACACTGTGAATACATCATTAGTTATTCTTCCAAGAGAATGCCGGTACCTTAAAATGCAGAGGACCACCATTACAATTTTTTTAATAGAGTCAGGTGATAATATTCTCTAATGAATAAGTAGATTGTACATTTAAAATTTGTATGAATTTATGGTGTATGTGATTTTATACTTTTTAGTTTCTTCATTTTGAGTAAATGATGCAACTGCATTGCAATGTATTTTTTAGGATTTCTTGCTCTGATAGATAATTTTTAGCACCTCTTTTCTTTTTGAAGTGCTTTCTAAATGATAGTAAGGACCTTCCAAGATGCTGCATTCCTAGAATATATCTTCTCTTCCATCCCTCTATTCCACCTATTGCCCACATGATAAAGAAAAGTGAAATAAGATACCACAAAATGAAGAGAAAGGCAGAGAAGGATAAAAATGAATGTAGAAAAAACCATACAAGTAGAAAATAATAGGCTAAAGGAGGCCAAGATCCGGTTAGAGTAACATAGGAAAAGAAAGACAGAAACAAGAAATTAAGCAAGCCATTTATACACAGGGTCATAGCATCCCAAGGAAGCCTTACTTATGTGTTCCGGCTTCTGCTCGACTGGGTCGTATAAATACAAATTACTTTCTATAAGTAGTATGGAAAGATATAATAGTGTGGATAGATAGATAGTCTCAGCCCATGATTTAGCACATGAATCTTACATTTAAACAGGTTTGGAAGAACTGAGCTGAGAAGAAGAACAGTTGTTAAGAGCAGTTTAGATAATCACAAGCTTGTTTAAGGTGGACCCATAAGACTTTTACTGAGATAAAGGTCCTTCCGGAACCAGAGACCCTATCCCACTGCACTGCCTCCTGAGCCCACTTCGCACTGTTTGTTGTTCCCTGCCACTAAACCTCAGAACTGGAAAGATTGCTTGAAGGATGACAATTGAAAATGTGTGCCAAATATACCCTGAGAAAACCATAATTCAAAAAGAGACATGTACCAAAATGTTCATTGCAGCTCTATTCACAATAGCCTGGAGATGGAAACCTAAGTGTCCATCATCAGATGAATGGATAAAGAAGATGTGGCACATATATACAATGGAATATTACTCAGCCATAAAAAGAAATGAAACTGAGCTATTTGTAATGAGGTGGATAGACCTAGAGTCTGTCATACAGAGTGAAGTAAGTCAGAAAGAGAAAGACAAATACCATATGCTAACACATATATATGGAATTAAAAAAAAATGTCATGAAGAACCTAGGGGTAAAACAGGAAAAAAGACACAGACCTACTTGAGAATGGACTTGAGGATATGGGGAGGAGGAAGGGTAAGCTGTGACAAAGTGAAAGAGAGGCATGGACATATATACACTACCAAACGTAAGGTAGGTAGATAGTGGGAAGCAGCCTCATAGCACAGGGAGATCAGCTCGCTGCTTTGTGACCACCTGGAGGGGTGGGATAGGGAGGGTGGGAGGGAGGGAGATACAAGAGGGAAGGGATGTGGGAACAGATGTATATGTATGACTGATTCACTTTGTTATAAAGCAGAAACTAATAAAAAAAAAGAAAATGTGTGCCAAGAATAGTGGTTTCAGGGAGATCAGCTCGGTGCTTTGTGACCACCTAGAGGAGTGGGATAGGGAGGGTGGGAGGGAGGGAGATGCAAGAGGGAAGAGATATGGGAACATATGTATATGTATAACTGATTCACTTTGTTATACAGCAGAAACTAACACACTATTGTAAAACAATTATACTCCAATAAAGATGTTAAAAAAAAAGAACAGTGGTTCTTAAATACTGTTCATTAGAATCCACTGGAGAGCTGTTAAAAATGTAGATGCCAAGGTCCCATTCAAAACCACGTAAAGCTCAGAATATCCGAAGATGAATCTAAGGTATCAGTGTTTTAAAAGCTTCCCTGTGATTCTACTGCTCATTTAGGATTGATTCTCAATCACTCAAGGTAAACCCTGCCTCTATTCCTGCATTTCCCCAGTAATATCTAGCTCTTAAAAGTAACTGCTCCTTTTTCTAGAAACTATCGTCTTAGAGAGGGGTCCTGATAAAAAAACTCCTATGAGATGGGCCTTTATGAATATATAAAATATTTGGGGAGAATTTGTTTGAAGTATGCTCATCAGGCAAGTTGCTCATGGTGATAACAGAAATAGTGGGAAAATTTTTGGCCAAAATGATAATCAACAAAGATGAATATTTGAGTAAGCATACTGAAAAACAGGAATGGGTCATTTATACTCTCAATTTTGTATTGTAAAAATGTGTTAAAGGTTTTTTGTTCTTCATTAGCAATTGATGGTTCAGTGGGCCAGGCTATGCTTGGGCAAGAAGGGTAGCATTTATTAGAACGTATCAGATATTTCTCACTCACTGACTTGATAAAGCTTCCAAGTGGATCATTTGTATCCACATACATACATGCTATTATTTCTCCATCTTCAAACAAAACAAAACCTTTTCTTGACCCATCTCCCCATCATCTACTTCTAGGGATTATTTCATTTCTGTTATGCCTTAGGTAGCAAAACTTCTTAAGATTTATGTATATTTGCTGACTCCTGCTCTCCTTTGCTTATTTTCTCCCGAACCATCCACTGGAATTGTTCTTGTAAAGTTCACCAATGACTTTACAGTGTTAAATCCAATGACTCTCATACTAACCTATCAGCATTTTTAGACAGAGTTGATCTGTATCACCTCCTTGAAATGTTTTCTTCACCTGGCTTCAGTGACTCAATCCATGCTTGCACTTTCCCTCATACCTCACTTTTCCTTCTTCATTTTTTTTTTTTTTTTTACTTATCCTTTCTCTTTTCTCCAACCTTTGAAAGTTGATGTGCTCCAGGACTCCTTCTCTTTACCTTTTATTTTTACCCAGGTCCTATCTTTAAAGACCATCTTCATTCCTGTGAGAACCAGATTTATGTCTCTCACCTGGATTTCTTTTTTTTTTTTTCACCTGGATTTCTTATCGTTCAGTATCAACAGTTAGAGCAAGCCTACTATGTCCAGTCCAAACTCCTGTTCTCCTCTCCACTCCTGAATTGGATTCTCCTTCAGTAAATGGCAACTCTGGCCTTGATTCTCCTTCTCTCTGTAAATGGCAACTCCAGTCTCCCAGTTATCCAGGTCAAAAACTTTGGAGTTCTTGACTCCTCTCCTTCGTTCACAGCTCACATCCAATCATTCAAAGTATGCAGAATATGACGACTTTTTACCACCTCTTGCTAAAATCCTGGTACTAGCTACCCTATTCTCTCATCTCAATAGCCTTCTGAGTGCCCTTATTTCTGCCCTTGCTTCCTGCCTATTCTTAGCTCAGCAACCGAAGTATTTCCTGAAAACATCAGTCAAACCACATCTCTCCTTCCCATCTCACTCAGAATAAAAGCTAACATCTAGCAAATGGCTCACAAGACCCTCGTCGGTTATTCCTCCCGTACCCTTGCTTATTCCCAAAACTTTCCACTGGCTCTTTGCTGCTCTTAGTCATACCAGCCAGGGTCCTATCTCAGGACTTTGCACTTGCTGTTCCCTCTGCCTAGAATGCTTTTCTCCAGACTTCTACATGATTTCAACCCTTGTTCAGCTCACCTTCCCAGTGAACACTCCCAAGGAAACCTTACTTAAAACTGCAAACTTCCTTCTCTCCCCAGCACTCCTTCTCTCCTTCCAGGTTTTATTTATCTTCATAGTATTTATCATCATCTTATGTACAAATATCTTACACAACTCATTCTATATCAATTAGAATGTAAGCTCCTTAAGGACATGCATTTTATTTTGTCTTATTCACTCTATATTCCTAGCATCTTTGATGTTGCCTGCTACTTGTAATGTGATTAATAAATTCTTGTTAACTTAATACATCACTTTCTAGGAAGACCACTAGATCCCTAGCACTAGAGTTTCTAGAACTCAATCAGAGACTTACATTGATTTTCAAGTTAGAATTCTTAATGAAATGAAACATGAAGAAATTCCAGGGACATACAGTTTTTTATAAAATATTCAATGTGGGAATTTCCTGGTGGTCCAGTGGTAAGGATTTGGCGCTTTCACTGCCGTGGGCCTGGGTTCAATCCCTGGTAGGGGAACGAAGATCGGCACTGCCAAAAATAAAACAAACTTCTGTGCACCTACTGGCATTCCATATTCCATAGAGTCTCCATATTGCCTTCATGCTGTGTTTTCAGTTACAGAACAGTGTTGGAGGTTACACAGAAATATGTCAACTGAAGCTTAAAAAGGACTGTGCAATGTTGTTTAGAATCCATAATGCTCACTTCCTGTGTTCCTTAATTTCAGAACCCAGAGCTATGATTAAACTTTAAAAAGTGTTTCTTCTTTTATCTGGGGATCATGTTATAACATATTTATTTATTTTGTGGGTATGAAAAAAGCCTCTAAAATCTTTTCATCAAGCTATACTCTTGGGATCCTCTTCCTGAGAATTTTCTACCTTTGTTCCTGCTGTCAGGTGAGCCCCACTGAACTTACCATCGATGTAAGAACTAATTGAAAATATTTTTGAGATGGTATTTTCATAAAGCTCCCAAAGGTGACCAGAAGTTTCCAGTGCTGTATATTAAGGGTTTCTGTGATTCAGAGACAGATGATTTAGTTATAATATGGCTTCTGGCGGCTGCACGAACACCTGGGAGCCAGTTGGTCAGTGTTGATTTGCCAGGTATAAGAGAAACTGTTTTGTTGCTGCTGTTATCAGCATGTTCCTTGATTGTATAATGCAGGTGAGACTGAATTTAGGTCATAGGGATGGTTTCGTCTTGCCTGTATAGTAGAGACATTTATGCCCAACTGGGTAAACTTATGTCACTTATTATTAGGTTCATCAGAGTTAGTAAGAGTAGCAAGGTTGAAAGATAACATTCATTACATCTCTTCTTTCAGTTGCTCAAACCATATTAAGAAACTGACTTTCTTCAGGAACTTTTACTATTTAAGTTTGTAAACAGTATCTGAGTGCTGGATCTGAAGAAAGTAAATTTGGTAATTTTTGTGATCACTTTTTTTTCTCATGAATCAACAAAAATATTGCAAGAAAAGATGTAAACTTCCTAAATTTAGCCACCAAGGGGAAAATGGAGCAGCTGACACTAAGCTGCTATGCCACAAATGCACGTATCAAAGGAAAATCCTTAAAAAAATGAGTGACTTGCCTAACCTTCCATTTTTAGCTTTATAAAGTGTGGGGGTACAGTTATGAAGATAAAATTTGTGTCAGTCTCTTGTTAATTCTCTATTTGTATTGATTTTTGTAATGTATTCCATCTTCTTGATGTGCAAAGATATCTTTCAGGGGCAGTGACATAGTGGCCTGACATAGCTCTTTTGAGAGGGTTACCATGAAAATCATGGCAATCTAACATACATTTACGTAGTGCTCAGAATTTATAAATTATAATGAAGGATTAGTTTGGGATTATTGGAATCTCACAGTGAGTTGCATGTACTACTTACAACGGCACACATAGCTAGGTGCAATTGCAAGTTATCCAATTATCAGAATGATATTGCTCTGGGTATTTACTAACTAGACAGAGCACATTTGGCAACTCAGTCTCAGACAAGGGATTTTGCCAAAGGAAGAAGGGACTTTTGGGGAAGTGGCTCTTAACGTTGAAGGCAAAT
Organism: Mesoplodon densirostris; assembly: GCF_025265405.1. Taxonomy (NCBI): domain Eukaryota; kingdom Metazoa; phylum Chordata; class Mammalia; order Artiodactyla; family Ziphiidae; genus Mesoplodon; species Mesoplodon densirostris. The sequence continues at coordinate 84,703,673 of NC_082672.1, forward strand.
CTGGGGAAATGGAATGAAATTGCTGGCAGAAGCAAAAAAGAACAACTCCAGAGAAATTTCTGAGTAAAAGTGCAGGCACCCTTCAAAGCATGTAGTAAAGATTCATCTGCAGTTTATGGGTGCAGGGCAAGCATATTTAGAGTCCTCAAGCAATGAGGACATAGGCAAGTGATATTTTTTTTTTTTTTTTTTCGGTATGCGGGCCTCTCACTGTTGTGGCCTCCCCCGTTGCGGAGCACAGGCTCCGGACGCGCAGGCTCCGGACGCGCAGGCTCAGCGGCCATGGCTCACGGGCCCAGCCGCTCCGCGGCATATGGGATCCTCCCAGACCGGGGCACGAACCCGTATCCCCTGCATCGGCAGGCGGACTCTCAACCACTTGCGCCACCAGGGAGGCCCGGCAAGTGATATTTAACATAAAATGTTTTGCAGTGTTTGGGACTGTGCTGCCCACCTCTCACTTCCGCTGTACATGCTCCTGCACTCACTTATCATACAGTTTGTGGAATTCAGTGTCCTTATTCCCACTCTTCTCCCCAGTCCTACAAATGTTCTGTTCCCTGCAATTTCTCACTCATTAGTTATCTCAATATATTTTTTTTTATTAAACACTTTGATGATTCTCTGGAGGAAGCTCATGTCCTTTCTTCATTCTCTTGTCACTGCCATATCTCTGGGATGTTATCTCCATGGGCAAAGTTTGTGACATTTTACAATATAAGGTACTGACGGAGACTGTAGCATTGGAAGTAGGACTTCAAGATTTGATGAGTTCTTTATTTACAAAACAGAAATAGACCCACAGACATAGAAAACGAACTAATGGTTGCCAAAGGGGAATAGGGCAGGAGTGGCAAATTAGGGGGATGGGATTAACATATACACAGTACTATATAAAATAGATAACCAGTAAGGACATACTGTATAGTACAGGGAACTATACTCAGTAACTTGCAATAACCTATCAGGAAAAGAATCTGAAAAAAGAATAATATATAATTATTATATATATATTATATGTAATATATATAATAAAGAATAATATATATCTTATATATAATATATGGTATATTATATATTCTGTATATTTTATATTACATAATATTATAATATATATTAATTATAATACATTACAGTCATACTGTATATGACTCCCAAATCATTATCAACTATATTATATAGCCTACATTGATCAAGTAGACATACTGTTACCAAATAACTCACCTACTTTAATATTTGGTACTGATTAGCTATAAGCTGTGTACATATAAAGTTAAGTAAATAAATGTTGATAAAAAGTTAGAAATTATAATTGATGTGGATAGGGCACCTGATGTATCTATAGGCAACCGGACAGTCATTACCTTATTTCTCTGACTCCTTTTCTCCTGTATCTGCTGGAATTTCTTGGAGGGTGGTGGATAAAGGGGTGATGCACACACTCTGTTTTTCAATTACTCTGTTCTGTTTCCAGACTTAGCGCCCACAGCAGGCCATCTTCCTCAGTAGATTCACAACTATTTCCTATTATCAGTGAAGACTTGTTTTTTCCAGTAGATAGGGAGAAGAGAGAAGTGTGTTTGAGGTTCTGGTGTAACTGAGAACTATCTAAGACTTTAGGGGAAATAACTGTTTGCAAAAATACTAAAAAGTAAAAGAGCAACAACAAAAAAATTGCATCTTCCATTTTTATAACTCTCACAGCCTGTCTGAAATTTTGTTTTATATAATATTTTTCCAATGAAACAGATTCTATTTGAGAGCAAAAATCTTCTTTCTTTCAATTGTGCATTCTTATTGTCTATTAAAGGGCTTGCTTTAGAGTTAAGAGCTCCATAATATTAAATGAATGGGTTGGTGGCGTGATGAGTAGATGGATGGAAGAACAAATGGATGGAGAGTTGGGAGAATGATTGAATGAATGGATGGATGAGTAGACTGATGCATGGATAGTTGTCTTCAGAGGTATTAAATAAACCTGAGTTTCCACAAAGCAATGTGAGGCTGATATGAGTGTTTTCTTCAGCCTCAATTGTCCTCGGTTAAACAATAACATTTTTTTTTCTTTTCCTATTATGCTATTAGCAAGTACAGCCTAATAATACTATAGTAAAAAATGTATAGGCACACCTTATTTTGTTGTGCTTGACAGATGTTGCTTTCTTTACAGATTGAAGGCCTGTGGCAACGCTGCATGCAGTGAGTCTGTCGGCACTGTTTTCCAATGGCATTTGCTCACTTTGTGTCTCTGTGACATGTTTTGGTAATTTCTGTAATATTTCAGAATTTTTCAATATTATTATATTTGTTTAGTGATCTGTGATCAGTGATTTTTTTAAACATCTTTATTGGAGTATAATTGCTTTACAATGGTGTGTTAGTTTCTGCTTTATAACAAAGTGAATCAGCTATACATATACATATATCCCCATATCTCTTGCCTCTTGCGTCTCCCTCCCACCCTCCCTAGCCCACCCCTCTAGGTAGCCACAAAGCACCCAGCTGATCTCCCTGTGCTATGTGGCTGCTTCCCACTAGCTATCTATTTTACGTTTGGTAGTGTATATAAGTCCATGCCACTCTCTCACTTCATCCCAGCTTACCCTTCCCCCTCCCCATGTCCTCAAGTCCATTCTCTACATCTGTGTCTTTATTCCTGTCCTGCCCTAGGTTGTGATCAGTGATCTTTGACGTTACTATTGCAATTGTTTTGGGATGCCACGAACCATGTCCATATAAGATGGTGAACATAATGGATAAATGTATGTGTTCTGACTGCTCCACTGACCTGCTGTTTCCCCGTTATTCTCCCTCTCCTCAGGCCTTCCTAGTCCCTTGAGACACAACAATATTGAAATTAAGCCAATCAGTAACCCTACAATGGGTTCAAGTGAAAAGAAGAGTCACATTTTCCTCACTTGAGATTAAAAGCTAGAAATGAGTAAGTTTAGTGAGGAAGGCATTTTGAAAGCCAAGATTGGCCAAAAACTAGGCCTCTAGTTGTGACTGTAAAAGAAAAGTTCTTGAAGGAAATTAAAAGTACTGCTCCAGTGAACACATGAATGATAAGAAAGTGAAACATCCTTATTGCTGGTAAGGAGAAAGTTTCAGTGGTCTGGATAAAAGATCAAACCAGCCTCTATATTTCCTCAAGCCGAAGCCTAACCCAGAGAAAAGCCTTAACTCTCTTCAATTCTGTGAAGGCCAAGAGAGGGGAGAAAGCTCTAGAAGAAAAGTTTGAAGGTAGCAGAGGTTGTTTCATGAGGTTTAAGGAAAGAAGGCATCTCCATAACATCAAAGTACAAAGTGAAGAAGCAAGTGCTGATGTAGAAGCTGCAGCAAATTTTCCAGAAAATCTAGTTAAGATAGATACACTAAATCTAGTTAAGGTAGATACACTAAATAGCAGATTTTTAATGTAGACAGAACAGCCTTCCATTAGAAGAAGTTGCCATCTAGGGCTTACATAGCTAGAGAGGAAAAGTCAATGCCTGCCTTCAAAACTTCAAAGAACAAGCTGACTTTCTTGTTAAGGGCTAATGCAGCTGTGACTCTAAGTTGAAGCCAATGCTCATTTACCACTGTGAAAATCTTAGGGCCTTAAGAATTACGCTAAATCTACTTGACCTCTGCTCTCTAAATGGAAAAACAATGTCTGGATGACAGCACACCTGTTTACAACATGGTTTACTGAATATTTTAAGCCCACTCTTGAGACCTACTGCTCAGAAAAAAAAAAGATTCCTTGCAAAAAATTATTGCTCATTGGCAATGTACCTGGTCACCCAAGAGCTCTCTGATCCAGAGGTACAACAAGATCAGTGTTATTTTCATGCCTGCTGACACCACATCCATTCTGCTGCCCATGGATAAAGGAATAATTTCCACTTTCAAGTTTTAATATTTAAGAAATACATTGCGGGCTTCCCTGGTGGCGCAGCGGTTGAGAGTCCGCCTGCCGATGCAGGGCACACGGGTTCGTGCCCCGGTCCGGGAAGATCCCACATGCCGTGGAGCGGCTGGGCCCGTGAGCCATGGCCGCTGAGCCTGCGCGTCTGGAGCCTGTGCTCCGCAACGGGAGAGGCCACAACAGTGAGAGGCCCGCGTACCGCAAAAAAAAAAAAGAAAAAAAAAAGAAATACATTGCATAATACAGTAGCTATCACATAGAGTGATTCCTCTGATGGATCTGGGCAAACTAAATCGAAAACCTTCTGGGAAGGGTTCACCATTCTAGATGCCATTAAGAATATTCCTGATTCATGGGAAGAGGTCAACGTATCAACATTAACAGGAGTTTGGAAGAAGTTGATTCCAACCTTAATGGATGATTTTGACGGGTTCAAGACTTCATTGGAGGAAGTAACTGAAGATGTGGTGGAAATAACAAGAGAACTAGAATTAGAACTGGAGCTTGAATTGACTGAATTGCTACAATCTCGTGATAAAACTTGAATGGGCGAGGAGTTCCTTCTTATAGGTGAGCAAAGAAAGTGATTTCTTGAGGCAAAAACTACTCTTGATGCAGATGCTGTGAAGATTGTTAAAATGACCACAAAGGATTTACAATATTACATAAACTTAGTTGATAAAGCAATGACAGCGTTTGATAGGATGGACTCCAATTTTGAAAGAAGTTCTACTGTAGGTAAAATGTTATCAAACAGCACTGCATACTATTGAGAAACAATTCATGAAAGGAAGAGTCATTTGATGCCGCAGACTTCACTGTTGTCTCCACAGCCACCCCAAACTTCAGTAACCACAGTCTTGATCAGTCAGCAGCCATCAACATGCAGGCAAGACCCTTCAGCAAACAGCAGAATGCTATGGCTTGCTGAAGGCTCAAATGATGGTTAGCACTTTTAATCTATAAAGTATTTTGAATAAAGGTATGTACACTTTTAAGACATAGTGCTATTGCACACTTAATAACTACAGTCCAGTGTAAACATAAATTTTATATGCATTGGGAAACCAAAAACTTCGTGTGACTCACTTTATTGCAGCATTTGCTTTATTGCAGTAATCTGAAATTGAACCTGCAGTATCTCAGAGTTTTGCCTGTAGTGACTATTGCAGTTATCCATTGCTACATAACAAACTAACTTAAAACATAGTGGCTTACAACAACTATCACTGTCTCTTTGTCTTTGAGTTTGCTGACTTCAACTGGGTAGTTCTCCTTTGAGATCTCTCCTTCAGTTACAATCAGTCATCTCAGTCATCTGAAGGCTTGGCTCAACGAAGATACCCCAGAGTTTACTCACATGGCTTGACCTCAGACTGGAACACTTAAATGTGGATTATCCCCAACGATTAAGTGTCTCACTATATAGCAGTTAGATTCTGAAGAGAGGCAGGAAGCAGAAGCTGCCAGATCAGTTAAGAGCTTCTGTCTAGAACTGGATTCAGGTCTTACCCAGTTTCAAGGGAATGACTGACACTTGAAACTGACCCCTTTTGGGGCGCACAGGATCTGATATTGATCTTTTACTTATCAACAGTCTGCATAAGATGGTAAACTGTTGTTCACTGCTGATTCTCCAGCTCCTCACAGAGTGCCAGGCATGTAATAAATCAATAATAAATAATTCATTGTGGTAGCATATTTATCAGGAAAATAATATGTAGTAGAAGCAGTGCTAGACCTGAGATACCCTGATTTTTCCTTTATTTCTCTGACTCCCATGCACTACAATATTGGAGACAGAAAATAAGAATATACAAATGAGTACAGAATTTGGAATTGTTATAAATGAAATCTGTAGGAGTATATATGGCGTAATGGGGGAAGGAGAGTTATTACTTCAGACACAGCATGTTCAGAGGAAGCCTTTCTGGGAAGAAGAACTTAAAGCTGAGAGATGAAGCAGAAGAAGGAGCCAGCCATGAAAAGAAACAGAAATGCACACATTCTCATTCCAAAGAAATGGAAAGAGGCCAAGGCAAGACTGATCCAAGAAATGAAAGAAGCCAAAGTGACTAAAAATAAGCTTATCAAGGTACAGGAAACCAGAGGGTTGGCCTGACCATGGTCAGATCATGTCATGCTTAGCAGTATGATGAGAAATGCAAGTTTTATTCTAAATGCAGCTAGAAGCAAATTAAAACTTTTAAGTGAGAGAGTGATATAATATGATTTACACTTTTAAAGTGTTACTCTGGCTGCTTTGTGGAGAATGGTTTAGAAGAAACAACAGAGGAAGTAATGAGAAGAGTTACAGTACTTTTGTGCTTGCTTAGGGGAGAGATGGATGGAGGGAGTGGAAACAGAAACAAAGAGAACCCAGTTCTATTTTGGAGGTGTATTAGAAAGCACCTGAGAAGGAGTTAGAGAGGCATAAGATGATTTTTATGTTTTTTTTTCCAGTGCACCAAGATAGATGTAGTGCTTTTCACTAAGGTGGGAAAGATTGAGGGAAGAATGCATAAAGGAAAATCAAGTGTTCCATTCTGACATGCTAAATTTGAGATATTTATGTGATAGCTAAGAGCAGATGTCCATAGAAACAGAGAATGGAAAGGTGGTTGACAAGGGATAAGGGGTGGAATAAATAGGAAAAACTTTGTAAAAGAGTACAAACTTTCATTTATATAATGAATGAGATCGAAGGATCTAAGGTATAATGTGAATATAGTTTACAACACTATATTGTATAATTGAAATTGTATATACTACTAAGAGAGTAGAACTTAAATGTTCTCACCCCTTCCCCCAAACAACAAATGGTTAATTAAAATAGATGTTGAGTTCCTAATTGGACATAGGAACCTGGAACTTGTGGAAGAGGAGACACAGGGAACCCACACTGAATTAATGATATTTAAATCTCATCCATGCGGTGGACAAGATTTCCTGGGGGCTAAGATTCCACATGGAAAGAGAAGAGGGTTTAGGACTAAGCCTTGAGGAATACAATCTTTTGAAGTTGGAACAAAGAGGACAAACAAACCAATAAGCAAATCAAAAGAGTGTGACACTGGGGGAATTTCAAGAGAGAAGATGCTCCTATCTGGTCAAGAGTTGCTGAGAAAGAGCTCTTGGAGGATGCAGACAAAGAAGTATATGAGGTTTTTGTTGGAATTGGGTGTCTTTGATAAGAAGATTCAGTGACGTGTTAGGGAATAACAGAATCCAGGTTGGAACGGGCTTGTGAGATTAGGGAAGGGAGACAGTGAAGACCTATATGTAAACATAATATAGGTTCCCTTTTTTTCTGCCAAAGATTTTATACGCATAAAAAACATATACAAATATACAATCCAATCTCCCTTCTTTTACACCAAATGCACCCGGATTGTGATTACTTATATTTAGCAGTACATCCTGGAAGTGTTCCATATCATATAGAGTTCCTTGTTCATTTTATAGCAACATCGCACAGCTTTCCAGTGTAAGACTGCACCATATTTTATTTAACCATTAGAATTATGCCTTATCCTCTTCTTATACATAATGTTGTGATTATAGGTAACTGGAACCTCTGTATTAAAAGGCATTCCCCTCCTTAATATTTGCGCTAATTTGCATTTTTAGCTGCAATGTGTATGGCTGACTGTTGTCTCACAGTTTAGGTAACTTTGTGCATTTATGAAACTTAGCATTTTTTCTAATTTGATAAACTAAAAATGATATCTCAGAATAGTTTTCAAAAATATGTTTTTTAAAATAAGTGAAACTTATATAACATAAAATTAAACATTTAGAAGTATACAATTCAGTGAAATTTAGTACACTCACGATGTTGTGAAACCACTACCTCTATCAAATTCCAAACATTTTTATCACCTGAAAGAAAATGAAACCAAGAAAGACTTGTGGAGCCTTCTTGGCTATGGACCCCCATGTTTCCTGCCTGCCTTTTGTTTGTAGAAAAACTTTAGCTTCTTAGGCCTTCCCCGAGTTCCAAAGAGCAAATTTAATCAGAGAAGTGTGAAAATGCAGAAACAAAGGAAAATAGTCAAGCAAGATAAAATAATAATAGTTTAGCCATAGAACAAATTCAAGAACCTCCTCAAGGGCTATAGATATTATTTTGAGTTGTATCCTTGAGTTGTTTTATAGATATTAAACCCCTACCAGGTGGAAGAAGTTAATTGCATGCTGACCACAAGCACATAGACCCCAGACCAACTGGAACCTGAAGGTTAATGATGTTAACTCCTGAAATATCACCTGATACCTCATGGCAAACTAATCAGAAGAATATCCATGAGCTGATCAGGCACCTTGTGACCCTCTCCCTTACCTTGCCTCTAAAAGCCCTTCCCTAAAACCCATTAGAGAGTTCAGGACTTTAAAGCGTGAGCTGCCTATTCTCCTTGCTTGGCCCCATGTTGGACACCCTGCAGTGACAGCTATACTTTTCTTCATCACAACCCTATGTCAGTAGACTGGCTTTGCTGTGTGTTGGGCAAGTGGATCTAAGTCTGGTTCGGTAACAAGAATCCCATCCCCACTAAGCAGTCCCTCCTTATTCTCCAGTCTCCCCCAAGCCCCCGGCAACACGAATCTGCTTTCTGTCTTTACAGATTTAACTATTCTGAATATTTCCTACTAATGGAATCATATAAACCGTTTTGTGTCTGACTTCTTACACTTAGTATAATGTTTCTGGGGTTCATATACTTTGTAGCATGCATCAGTACTTCATTCCTTTTCATGACTGTTTTATATTCTATTTTATGTATATCCCACAATTTTTTAACCCATTGGTCCATGATGGACAATAGGATTTTTGTCTATTGTGAATACTGCTGTTATAATTATTCATAACTATTTGAGTATCTGTTTTCAATTGGGACAGTATATATGTAGGAGGGAAATTCTGGGTCATATGGTAATTCAGTGTTTAACTTTTTGAGGAAATGCCAAACCATTGTCTACAATGACCATTTACATTCTCACCAGCAATGTATCAGGGTACCAATTTCTCCACATCCTTGACAACATTTGTTATTTTCCTTTTCTTTTCTTTTTATCATAACCATCCTAGTGTGTGTTACATGGTATAAAATTGTGGTTTCCTTATCTGTTTATGGTTACATGGCTGTGTTCATTTTGTGACAATTTATTAAGCTGCCAATTAAGATGTGTATTCTTTTCTGTACACATTTTATTCCAATAAAATATTTACAAAACTTTAATATAAATGTTTGTTGAGGAATAAATGGATACATATTATTGAAAAAAATGTTCATTAAATTGGCTCCCTTAACAAAATGAATTTCCACTATCTACTTGTCCCAGCCAGTCAGCTTGGAAGGCTGTAGAAATTATTCCTTCTTCCAGTAGGACACACTTGGCACTTCTCTTACTGTTTCTATTATTTTATGCTTGGCATTTATGCCCAGTGACACCTGGAAATTTCACTTTTTCATTCACTTCTATTCTCACTTTCTTCTTTCCCACACATACTGTGCAAATCTATCCAACCATCTACCCTATCTTAGAGAGTTCATCCTACTTTCAATTCAGAATGCTCATTCTCAAATGTAAATATTTGAGGGCTGTTTAAAAAATTACCATGGGTCTCTTTAGAACTTCAGTCCTTAGCTTGAAATATTTTAAAATGTGATTGTAAATGCAAATATGCTTAATTTATATGGTCACTCAACATAAATGAGACTGTAACTCAAATATGAAATAGAAATTATTTGGCCAAACAAGGTTGGAATATGCTTAAGAGTCACAAAAATTACTAGTATATTCATGGCTTCTTCTCTTTCTTACCACCTGAGTATCCCTCTTCTCCTCTTATTTGTTCTTGTACAGATTATATGGTTTACTTAATTATATTAAACTTAGCTCTGGTTAGAGTGGAGATGTGGGCAAGGAATACTAAAAAGAGGAAGAGGATATTCAGTTATCTGAGAAGAAAATGAAGAAAGAGAAAAAAGGAAAAGGGGGAAGGGAAGGGGAAAAATGTAAAGATCCATTGTACATGCAGGGGCTTAGGTGAGGGTTAATAAGAGGAATTCAGTTTTGAGAGAGGCTGAAGGGTGTAAGCAATACTAGAAACTGGAGGAATGGGAGAGAGAATTCCCATGGAGCATTATTTTGAATTATAAGTTGGACTGATTTTGATATCCTCTAAACATGTCAATAAAAAAAATGAAATTTACTTTTGATTCCTTTGGTTGCTATCTGTGCCATGGTACATGTAATATCCAATGGAAAGTGGATTGTGAAACACTCCAGCTCATTTTCAGCTTCTTTTTCTTTTTACGTTATTACTGAAATAAAATTCAATATTTAAAAAATTCTGGTATCTAGCTTGAAAATCCTGACAATATGTTTGCTAACCCCAGTTTGAAAAATACAAGAATTGTCCCAAAGTTAGCAGCCATGACACAAAGCTCAGTTAAGTCTTCTTTGTAAAACATAAAAATTATTGAAAAAAAATCAGTTTTCCCATGAAATGTTACTGTATTTTATTTCAATTTTCTACTATGTAATGAGAAACCTCATATATCTCTGTAAGGTCTACAAGAAAAATAGAAGAGGTAAGGAAGGAACCTTCCTTAGCCACGCAGGGCTCTCAGGGACATGACAACTCTGGATTCAAAATCTAAGTTGAGGGTGGAGGTGTGGTTGTAAGAGAAGGACTTCAGAAATAAGGTTAATTTATAATTTCTCCCTCTTCCTCTTAATACTATATATGTATATATTGTTTACTGTGTTTCTCCTGTGTGGCCCTATTACTATAAATATAAAAAAAACTACAGAACAAAAATATTATAAAAAACACAATTTTCTTATGGTTTGCCTTTTTTCCTGCAGTCATTTCAATTGTGTCTGTTTTATTTCGTGTGTGTATGTGTATATAATATTTTAGTTAAAATAAGCAAACAACAAATAGACAAGCAAAGAAACAAAATGAGCTAAAGATGAAAAGTCCCAGCCCTAAAATGGCAAACCTCTAACTTTCAAAAGAAAATTACTTCTCAGTAACTTACTTGTCCTTCAAATTCAGTTATAGGAATGTTCATTCATGTTTATTTCTAATAGGAAAAAAAGAATATAGATAGTGCTTGCCAATTAGAGGGTACATTGAATCCGACTTATCTCAAATAAACACTTGTGACTGCTCTATGTTTTCCTTTCTCATTCAACCTCTCCATATAAAAGAAATGTTTTTTAAATTATTTTTCCAATTTGTAAAAGTGTGCTTGTTGCCAAAACTTCTGGACATAGGACTAGTTTTAATCCATCAAAGACACAATGTCTAGTAGCAAACCATATTCTTCATAGTATTTAATTAACTATCCTTACATGCCCAAGAGTTCTGTGTACCCAGCATCAGTGGACAAACCCCTTTGCTCTTGTCATTGAAGTTCACACCTGGTGTTACCCAAATGAAACAACTTCTTGAGCTACACAATGTTAACTCAGTTTGAGAGTGCTCTGAATGTCATCCCCTTCATTCACTTTCTTTGTTCACTCTTTTCAGCAAACATTTATTGAATCTCTCTTTGTATTCTACTTGGCAATGAAAGGAATACATAGAATTCTAGTTCACTGACAACCTTCTACAGAGAAGTTTTGCAACATGTGAAGTTTAACACTAATAAAAAAGTTAAATAACAAAAATATGAGTGTCATTGACAATTTTTTTACAACTGTCAAATAAATGGGTTCTGGAATGGCCTAAGAGGATTGTGAACAAGACTGGTCAAGGAAGCCCTCAAGTTGAAGGACTTGAAAGGACTTGAAAAGAAAACATGTAAGAGGTGCAAGAAATCAGTCCTGAGAAGAGAAAGGAAAACATTCCAAGAAAGGGACCAGAGCACAAGCACCATGGTAGGGGAAAACGTAGCCTTCCCAGAGGACCTAAGTGTCTAACTGTGTTAATTCAGGAGGGTGCAGTGAAGGAGACTTGCAAGGAAACAGCATTTGGAGAGATCAAACAGGCAACCCAAGGGCTTCTCCTTCAGAGTTTTGATTTAGAAAATGATTAGAGAACCTGATTTTAGAACATTCTACATATTTTCCACTCCTTAATTAACTGAACTAATAATGAGGAACAATTCTAAGTTATTCAAAATGGTGAAAGGCTAAATTCTCTTTGGAATGTGCTTTTGTATTGAAATTCAAATAAAATTGCATTTGCTGTGACATTGCAGAGCTTAGATTATGGAAGAACTATGGAGGTTTTTCTTAGTTCATCTCCATCCAAAAAATAAACAGTACATCCTGGAGATGTATATTGCAAAACTCTGAGTTGTTCTTTTTTTGAAAAATTCTGGCGTAGACATTTTTCTGAAGCTCAAATAAGTTAAGCATACTCTAAGATGACTATGTATTAAAAATTAAGTCCAAAACTTATTTTTTAATTACAATGGACAATAGGTTTAAAAAAATTCTCTAAAATAAAAATTCCTTTGCAAATTTGGCAAAAATATTGGTGCCTAAATTCATCGGGGTATAATTTGCATTATTGATTTCAGATAATAATTTTGTGACATGTCTTTGTTTTACAAGTGAGTTCTTTTAATACTTTTCTATTTACAACTTCAACCTTAAAACAAACTGAGAAAACCAGCAGCAAGCTGATCACTTGAGAGTCACATAATTATTGGTATCAGCCAGCCCATAAAAAGTGCAATAGCCTTGAGTCAAATCTAACTTAAAATTTTAAATGAATAAAGACTAAATTAAGCTTATTTCCTTGATGAAACAGTTGGATCATTAACTGGATACTAACAGAAGTCTAATCTTCATAGGTATTTTTAAATTATTGTCCACTCAATGGCATTTGGATTACATCTTGTACAAAAATTTCCCTGAAAAATTAATATAGTTAAAAGAATTCAGATATAAACTTGAAAAACATTCCATATCTTGGTTTTCTTTACAAATGCCTTAGGGTTAATTGTGTGGTATATGGATAATGATGTTTCTCTTTTAAATGGTGCTTGGTGCTCTGTGATCACATAGAGGGGAGGGTGGGAGGGAGACACAAGAGGGAGGGGATATGGGGATATGTGTAAATGTACAGCTGATTCACTTTGTTATACAGCAGAAACTAACACACCATTGTAAAGCAATTATACTCCAATAAAGATGTTAAAAAAAAAAAAGAATAGTCCCTGCTGCAGATACACAATGCCCAAGTTGATGTCAGTACTCATTGGTACCATCCATTTCTACATCACTAGATTGACACAATTGTGGAGAGAGAATCATCCATGTATTCAGGTCTCCTTTTGTTTGCAAAGGAAGAACTCATGGCCAACTTAAATGCCAGGAAAGGAAGCAGAGAAAAAGGACAGTGGTTGCAGTCCTGCACTACGCGCTGCATTTTATGATCTTCTTTCTCTTTTTTATTCAGTCTCTGGTTACCCCCAACATCTAGATAGATCAAGTGTATCTCACACAGAACTGATTAGTTTTTTCTAATTTATTTATTTTATTTTCAGCTGCATTGGGTCTTCCTGGCTGCGCACAGGCTTTCTCTAGTTGCAGCGAGCGGGGGCTACTCTCCGTTGCGGTGTGCGGGCTTCTCATTGTGGTGGCTTCTTTTGTTCCAGAGCACGGGCTCTAGGCGCGTGGACTTCAGTAGTTGTGGCGCACGGGCTTAGCTGCTCTGCGGCATGTAGGATCTTCCCAGACCAGGGCTCTTAACCACTGCATCATCAGAGAAGTCTCTGATTAGTTTTTTAAAATAGATGTCCCCACATATAGGACTTTACATATAAGACTCATAGTTTTCCATATGACTTGTAACCCTCTTGTCAGTAATTGATCTCATGTTCAAAGATTACTGATGTCCTTCCTGATCTTGAGTTCTCTCTCAATGCCTTTTTTATTAACTTGATATTAGAATGCACTCCACCCAAATCTTAATTCCCTTTTCTGCCTCTGCTCACTATGGAAAGAGAAGGCATGAATTACCTTCTCTTCTTAGATAATTAGCTAGAAGTTACGCATTGCTTTTTTTCAAGTGTCTTATGTGACTGCAGACTGCTTTGGAGGTCATGATGAAAAAATGACAGAGGACGATATGATTCTTTCTCCTTCCTGCTCCTGATAGCAATAGCTACAGCAGAGGTGCATGGAGCTGTGTCAGTCAACTCAGAGGGAAGGCCTTTTTTCGTATAATTCTTCCTCTTATTAATCTAGTTACTTCCTCTATATAAAGGTCCTACTGCCTGAAGAATGGCAATTCATTCTTTTTTGCCATGGTATGTTTTACTGTGTTCTTATTTTGAGATATCATCACTCCTAAAAATAGATACGTTCAGATTTTTCTGATTGAGATTATTTTCTGAGCACAGTTGCCTAATTTTCCTCCTTCCAAATTCCCATGGAAATTTCGAGCAAAATATGAATACATGGAAAATATAAATATAGGAAGTACTAAAAATGTTAAAGATGTTTATCTCTGTATGGTGAGATTACAGTGAGTTTTTATGTTTTCTGTGTGTTTACATAAAGATGTTTCTTTTAAAATTTATAAATTTAAAAATTTCTACTCTTCCTTAATCTTTTGCCTTCATTTATCAAATTGTTACTTGTGTAATCTCTTTTTATTCTAACACAGTATTGATAAGTTTTTTACATTATTAGTTTTATTTTAAGAATGTATTATGTCATTATAAGTATACATTTCAAATATTATATTGCTAAGTGCATGAAACATAATAATTATGTTAAAGCAAAACTTACAAATCCAAATAGACTAGAAATAATAATTCTTAATTTCTTATTTTTAATCTGTTTTTCTAAGAAAATATAAAGAATTTTTGTTCCCAAATGCATAAGGACTGTGTAATATCTTAAGAATTTAATTTTAAAATTAAGTTTGTGAATTCTCAATGTTCAGTTTGTGGAGTTTTTACTCATGTATATCCCATATATCAAGGCCTGTAAATTTCGGCATCTTGGTCTTCCTGTACTTGATCTCTGTCTTCTCAATTCAGTGAGGAGATATCCTCTGCTTGAGTTACCTCTCCCTATATTGAGGTCTGAAATTGCTTCAAAGCATAAAATCGGAGTTACTATACTGTTTGCTTCATTCCTCTTAAACGTGATACTCTGGTGTTGCATGCTGTCTAAAGCTTGAAAAAGGCTTTTCATATAATTTGTCCACTTTTCTAGTTGTTTATGATGGGAGAACAAATCTAATGCCAAATCTAATACCACAGTCATGTGCAAAATTTCAAAGATCATTATTTTTAATTAACAGAAAATTAAATAGTAAGTATTAAAACATTGGTAAGTTACTTCTTATCTCTGTCATGTAAAATTTTATACCAGATTATTTTTTTCATGGCAAGAGAAATAGACACACCTTTTAGCATTAGAATCTTGAAAAGTTGGAAGAAACTCAATGAAGCCTAATTGGAAAGTCCTGAATTTGACATACAATTTTATTTTTATTTCTAACATGAATATACAGATCAGAGCTGTATATTCTGATGTATTGGTCTGGATTAATTCAGGAACGAAAAACCCCACAGGAGGTTAAACAGGGTAAGTTTAATATAAATAATTATTTAAGTATGGTAAAAGAGTAACCTTAAGATATAAGAAAACTCAATATAGTATCTTGAGAATGAGTAAGAGTATCCAAGGAAGGATAAACTTGGAAGGTGTTCAGAGCTTGTGGGAGAAGTTGTTTTTCCACTCACTGGAGAGCAAAGAAGTTTGCTGGTTTGGCTAGGCTAGAGCTGATATGGAGTTACTGGGTAATCAGAAGGTGACCTGGAGCACAGGCACAGAGCAGGGTGGTCAGAACCTTTCCGGGCCCCTGGCAAAGTGTACAGGGCTTACAGAGGGTACAGAGTTTCAATGGGAACCCAGGGAAGTTAAGGAAGGCAGGCTGTGAGTAGGCTTGCATCGGGAATATGGGTGCCAGAGCTCTTTAGATGACTTCAAGTCTTAATGTGTAGTGTGGAGTGGGTTTGGGCAACATTTTGGATAAGAACTCTTTGGGGTGCTGGTTTCTGGAATGAAAGGCCTGCTGTTAGGTTATTGCCAGACCAAACTGCAAGTTTACCAAAGGACCTTGATCAAGGGCAGAACTCCACCAGATGTTCTCATATACACACGATGGACGCACCAAGCACCAGAGTCATCAGTGGACTCACTTCTTCTTTCAAATCCTGGCATCCTAACATTGAGCTCACTATACAGGAGAGATGCTTAGAAGAGTATCATTATCACAGGGCATATACTGAAGGGTAATTTTGGGTCTGAGTGGCTATACATTTATAACTGTCAAACCTGGATACTTGTAGAAATTTCGGATAAAAACACTCTTTTCATAACAAAAAATGTGAGATGTATGAACTTGACTGATATGTTTAGGCTACATTTAAAAAATGTGATCTACATTTATTTACCAGTTCTTATATTTATCAAGTTTCTGTTGTAAATTAAATTATAGCATCTGATCTTTTTTACTCTTTAAACAGCAACTATAAATATACAGCATAGGTTTTTCTCAGTTGAATTCTTTAGAAAGTAGATTTTAAGAGTTTTGCTTTATTTCAGGGGTTCTTTTCCTTTACATATTGAAATTTTCTCAAACTATAAGAGCCAAATTACCCAAAATCTTTAGATAGTTTAACTTTCATAACTTTATCTGTGGACACCAAAATTAATTTTCATGTTCTAAACCAAAACTATGAGACTGAGGAGAAGGGAATTTCTTTTTGATGTTGGTATTTTGAGTTGAGTCTTCACCTGAAAGACATTAAAGTTGGATTCATCAAAGGAACAGAATGGTGTGGTCAAGTTTTGAAACATGTAATATAAAGAATCATCTAGAACTTCTCTAAATAGAAAACAATGTTTCATGCACCAACCAGACAAAATAGCTTTATTTTTTGAAAACCAAGCATTATTCAGTACATAGAAACCATGAAGAACCATTTTCTTCTAAGTTTCAATATCTTCTGTATTAAAGCCAACCTAATTTGACCTTTTGTGTAAAATTACCTGAAATACGTCTCTCTTTCATTCTCATTTTTTAAAGCTGTATCCTTGGTGTACTGTTTCTACCAAAGATTTTATTCAATATGCTGAAGCTCACCTTTCATATCTACTATAACCGCTAGTCAGATGGTGTAATTTTAGCCAATCTAAGAAAAAAAAATCACACTTCAGCACAAAAACTGTCATTTCAGACAGGGTTTCTCTTGCCTTCTGTTTTGATAGTCACGTTGCTCACTTCGTAAAATAAATCTCAATTCCTTTAGACAGGTCATTAGCTTCAACACAGATAGCATCATTAGGATAATTTATCAACCATCCAAGCCAAACAAAAGTGAAAATCTATAAGAACTGAAGCAGAGTTAGGAATGAAAGGCATCTCTAATGAAAATTTATTTGGAGGGTGGGAAACTACCAGATTTTAATTTTCCAAATTACAGTTAGATTTGAAAGCCTTGCTTAAATCAAAAGAAAATGAAAACTGGCGTTACTGGGAATAACTGGAATCACTCATTATAGTCACAGAATGGAAGTTTCTTAATATTAACAGACAATCTAACTCAAATTTCTTTAAATGGAAATGTTCATTGGGGAGAATAAAATTTTTCATTAGAATATTTCTAATCTAAATCCAGTAATTCTTCAGGAAACTAAGAGCTAACAAGCCATTACTCTCCTCTCATGGCAAATAGTTTTTATTTGTTTATTTATGTGTGGGGTGTGTATGTGTGTGTGTGTGTGAGACAGAGAGAGAGAGAGAGAGAAACATTAGGTCTTATTTGTGATATCTCACTGCTGTATGCTGTATGACTTGTGTGAACTTGGGCTATGAAACCTTATCAGGACCATCCTTGCCCATCCTCCATGTGCACACCATTTAGACATTCAATGAATATTGGGCACTGCAATCACATTGGATCACAATAAAAATTTAGTCATGTGTGGATAATGAAAACGCTTCTTCAGGCTGTTACTTGTGTTTCACATGCTTACATCACTTCGGACCTGACTATTCAGAGGTACTTTATTATATAATATGGAATCAATTCACTTTTACCCAAGGAAACAAAAATACTGAGGGATACATGGGGACCACTCATTAGGTCCTCCATACTGGAAATATATGTTTAAAATAAAGATATAATTTGGGTCTTTTTTGTTCACTTTGTCCCACAGTTGCCAAACTTGCAACCCATCAGCTCTATTGGGAAAGAACTGGTCTTCATATAAATCCTAGTTGGCGATTAGTAAAAATGTGTGAGTTACAAATGAATAAAGGAATGAATGAATGTCTATCCAATATGACTATTTGAGTTCTTTCTCCATAGCAGTAGGAATAATTTTGTACTGATTCATTTACAATGTCATACAGTTCTTATAACCAATTGTTTATACTAAAATGCACAGCAGGGTCTGAGGTTTATTCTATTAACTGGATTACAGTGAATTCAGCACCTTGGGGTTGTTTAACCTCAGTTGCACTCTAATACTAAAACAATTTTTTAAAGACACATTTTAAACACTCAAGATATCTAGGCATTTCATCAGGCTAAATATCATTAATCCTTACCAAAAAAAAAACACTTTATGTAAGTAATATTATCATTACATATATGGAAACCGGTGTAGAAAATATAAAAGCTTCCCATAAGCACACAGCTGCTATTGTGGCAAACCCTGTACATGAATCCAAGCAACCTGGTTCCAGCGTCTGTGTGCTAAACACGCCACTGGCAATTGTTTCAGAGAAAAGGCCATGGAAACTCATCTGAAAAGAGTTGCCTCATAAAGTGCCACAAGTCGACTTTCATTGGTTTTCATTGTAATTGGGTAGGTGAGCTCTTAGTCCTACCTCTGCCCTCTCTAGTCTTTAAAACTGTGGCTTCCAGAAATTGCAGAAATCTACAACCTTCTTCTGGAGCTTTAGAAACAGGGTGTTGTGTGAAGCAGGGATTAAAATCTGTCCACTTATCCATGTGGGTGGTCTCTTGGTAGAATTGTTGTGACTGGGTTAGAAGAATAAACAGTTTTAGGCAGTGTCCTGTCTCTGTAATTCAGTGAAATTTGAAAGGAATGTAGAGAATCTTTCTACAGCTAAACACAGGAAAGAATAACAGTATTGGAGAACAGATCAATAACCTACACCAACATAGATAATGGAAAGATATATAGATGGATGTAAAGAAAGAGCAAAGGAAGAGGACATAAGTTTGATAGAAGCTTAGACAAAAGGAAGAGAATAGAGAGGAGAGGGAGAGAGAGAGTGTTAGTTTACAGCAGCCAAAAAAATTTACAAAAAAGAATATAACTTTTAAAATGACTTTTATCTCCAGATTGTAGAATATATTTATTATAAATTTTAACTCAAGGTGCCCAGATCCCTGGAGTCTTTAAAGATCTTAACATCTATTCCTCAACAAGAGAAGAGATGTAGGTTCTATTTCTGGTGGTGAACCTGAGTATAGTTCCCTGTGTTATACAGTACATCCTTGTTGGTTATCTCTTTTATATATAGTAGTGTGTATCTTAATTCCAAATTCCTAATTTATCCTCCCCCCTTCCCCTTTGGTAATCATAAGTTTGTTTTCTATGTTTGTGAGTCATTTCTGTTTTGTAAATAAGTACATTTGTACCTTTTTTTAGATTCCATATAAAAGTGATATCATATGATGTTTGTCTTTCTCTGACTTCCTTCACTTAGAATGACAATCTCTACATCCATCCATGTTGCTGCAAATGGCATTATTTCATTCTTTTTTATGGCTGAGTAATATTCCATTGTATATGTGTACCACATCTTTATCCATTCCTCTGTTGATGGACATTTAGGTTGCTTCCATGTCTTGGCTATTGTAAATTTTTTTCATTATTTTTTTGGCTGTGAAAATAACATCTCTGGGCCAGATTTGGCTGGGCCTGCTATCAATAGTGGCCCTTGATCTATAATTTTCCTGAAGCAGAGGTCTCAGAACCCAGCATAATATTTCTACTGCAGTACAATGATACAGACTAAAGCTAGCTCCTTCACACCAGTCTATGTTTCTATGAATCTATCCCACTATTAAATTAACATTATACTTTGATATTCTATCATACCTTTTACATTTCTGTGACAGAACCATATCTTTCCATGCTATGCTAGGAAAGTTTATTTTCTCAGGCATAATTTAATCAACAAGAGTAATGGGAAAAACATCAATTTGTTGTAGGAAGACCTTGCCTCCAGTATTGATTCTACTCTTCATTAGGTTTTGATCTTAAAGAAAAGGGGTTTGCTTTCTAAGATGCCTCCTTTTTAGAAAACCTGTACTGACGCCTTCCCCGAGTCATTACGTGTGATTTTTGTATGAGTCAAATGATATGTTACATAAGTAGTTTATAAATCATGAAATGGGTCACAAATATAACTTGTTATCCTCAGATTCAGTTATCACTCCAGGTGGTTTTCTTTCTTTAATTTTTTTTTAAAAACCCTGCCTCTTCAAACTTTCTTTTAGACAAGTAAAATCGGTTGAATTTGCTGACTCTGTGAAATGAATTTTTGGATGTGGCTATTTGAAATCATTGCACCTATCATGACACATAATTCTGGGTTTTCAGGATCCTCTGACTATAGAAAGTGATTTATTTCTCTTTAAACAATAAGTGGTCCCATTTGTTTGTTTTTAGTTTTGTTTACAAAGAAAATTAGAACATCTTCTTAGTAAGAAAATGTCTCAAAAGAAGATTACAGATTCACTTTTGTATGATAAGTAGTTTTTAATACTCTTTTCAATGTAAATCTATATATTTTGGTTTAAGGGGTTTGCTTTTATTTTTGTTTTTCACAACAAAATAGGAAACAAAAGTCCTTTTGGAATGCAGATATATGGAGTTAAATATAATTGTGGAATTTTCTAATAGAAGTGACTATGTTAACTTTATTATGGAATATTCAGCTATTGCTTTAGGGTTTTAACATAAATTCATTTCCAGGATCTTTAAGATGAGCTTCTTATTCTCATCAAACCATAAAGAGAATGTCATTAAAGGAATCCAGAATAAATACGATATTTCTTGACAGCATTATTTTATTTTGTTGATTTTTCTTTTCTTAAAGTTTTGTTTCATGATTGACTATAATGGGAATCTATCAAGTGAGATTATCATAAAGGTTTATTTGACCCCCAAAATGATACAACTCAGTGAAGGGGAAAATATGTATTTGATTACTGGTGCTAGTGTTTTGGTGTGTTCCCTTGTTTATATACACAGCAGTTATCTTTTATATTTATCTTTATGTTATAATGCCCTACAGGGGCTATTACAAAGCTGAAATATAAATAATTAGATACATTAAGCATGCAATGTCTTATTTCAAATAAATTTCAGGTGTTAAAAGATTAAATCATGAAAATTGTTTAAAATAAGTGTTCTTCACTTTAAACGCTTGAAACTGTAAGTAATGCAGCTTCCTGGGGCCTGAATAGAGGAAGGAATTCCTAGCTGCCTTCCTGACAGTGTTGCATCTGCCTGCCTCATTAGAAGGAAGAATTGGTTACACACCACTGATCACCTACACGACTATTAATTCCCACATTTGTTACACTTTTAAAGTAAAAGGTGGGAAAGAGGTTACCATGCAATTCCCCCTTTTCAGTATGTCTGTATAACACCTTTCAATTATTCGTTTAAGAATCCACCCAACAAGAAATTAGCAAAGGACTATTTTATGTCAGGCACCATGGTAGGCACTGGAGATCTTTCCATGAACAAGATATATACTGTTCCTTTCCTCAGGAGCCTATTTTCTAGCTATCAGGGAGACTGACATCAAACAACTCATCCCTAGATTAGTGATAACACCATAAAAGAGAAGCACAGAGTGTTACATAAATATAAATTAGGCAGTCTTGACCTTGTCTGAATATTAGAAAGGCTTCTTAAGGAAGAGATCTCTGAGCTGGAATGATTGAACATAAAAGGTGAAGAAGGAATAAGTTTTGCAAATGTCTTGATATGGGAGTGAGAAAAACAAACAGGAACAACCAAAAGAAGCCAGAATCTATCAGAACATGAACCTTTGCAAGGGAGTAGTAACTTTTATGTTTGGCAGTTTGGTGGAATGGATATCCCGAATTACCCTCTTGTTTGAAACAATCAAAATGCTGAGCTGAGCTGGCACAAAAAATAGGGAAAGTTCAAAATTGAAAAAAAAAAAACTGTGAGAGTCAGACTCTGGAGAGATAAATTAGACTCTTTTGATAGCTGCATGGGGTAGAGAAAATGAAAGATAAAGACTAGGATGCTGACATGATGGGGAATCTGAAACCATACTCCTGCACAGGTGCTAGAAGCTGTTACTCTAGTATAAGATGAACTAAATCCTACCAAATGGAGAGATACAGCATGCTGTGGCTTTGAGCTGTGTTGAAGAGATCTATATTGAGAATTCATAACATTGAGTGTCTTTCATCAGTTGTGGTCCAAATTCACACAAACAGAGTGGACTAAACAACCTCAAGCTAATGATTTAATTGTAAGTGGCTCTAGATCAGAAGTGCCCCCCCAGATTGGCTGATGAAAGCACACTCTCTGAGGAACTCAATTTCAACTCATATCTTCACATATTCCCATAAATGGAGTTGAAAGGCAAATGCTTCGCTTAGAGTCAGAAATCACAAAACAAAGCTCTATGAGTGAGAACAAGTAGAACAGCACAGAGCTGAAACAGACCCATAAAGACTTTAGATATTAGAATTATCAGAATATAAAACAATTATGTTTAAAATGCTTAGAGAAGTAGGTTCATCTGTATCATTTTTCTAGATTCCACATATATGTGTTAATATACAATATTTGTTTTTCTCTTTCTGGCTTACTTCACCCTGTGTGACAGTCTCTAGGTCCATCCACGTCTCTGCAAATGGCACAGTTTCGTTCCTTCTTATGGCTGAGTACTATTCCATTGTATCTATGTAACACATCTTCTTTATCCATTCCTCTGTTGATGGACACTTAGGTTGCTTCCATGTCCTGGCTATTGTAAATAATGCTGCAATGACCATTGGGCTGCATGTATCTGTTGGAATTATGGTTTTCTCCTGGTAAATAAAAAAGAATGAAAATGTGACCAGAGAAGTGACTTCCAAAAAAAAAAAAATCAATCAAGGGTTTCCCTGGTGGAGCAGTGGTTGAGAATCTGCCTGCCAATGCAGGGGACACGGGTTCGAGCCCTGGTCTGGGAAGATCCCACATGCCGCGGAGCAACTGGACCCGTGAGCCACAATTACTGAGCCTGCGCGTCTGGAGCCTGTGCTCTGCAACAACAGAGACCGCGATAGTGAGAGGCCTGTGCACCGCGATGAAGAGTGGCCCCCGCTTGCCACAACTAGAGAAAGCCCTCGCACAGAAATGAAGACCCAACACAGCCATAAATAAATAATTTTAAAAAATTTAAAAAAAAATCAATCAGACCAGCACTTCTAGAAGCTATATGTATAGTAATTGAAATTAAAAACCCCATGGGCAGGTTAAACCACTAAACAGAAACAGCTGAAGGAGGAAAAGGATGCAGACATATAGTGTTAAGTACAGCATTATATGCAGGAGTATCTTTATCTCTCCATCTTTACATGGCTTTTTCTCTTACCCTTGAATCTATCCCTGTGGGGTTCTATTGTTCTTTGGACTCAGCTTTTCCTTGGGTTCAGGAAGCTGCCTTTGCTCTCAGGCGTGAGGCTGAGTTGCTGACCCAGGGTTGGTTCTGCTCCATGTCTGCTCTGTTCTGAGGTGCACGGGTGAGTGACACAAGCTTTCTCTGGTTGCCATCAGGAACTGAGCTGGTGATGTCCCCGGATGAGCAGTAAGAAGGACTAAAGCAGTCCTGTGGAGAGCTGCCTTCCTCCTGCTTAACTGAGAGGAGGATTTTTCACCCTGTATGACCTGACAGGAATTTTCCCTCTTAGAGTTTTGAGCAGACTGATCTCTGACCCATGGGACGGAAGACTGTGACTGACCGCTAACTCACTGTGGATCTCCTGTGTACTCAGTGGCCCAAATGCACTTCATGCTCTATCCTATGCTGAGCTGTTTTGAAAGTCCAATTAACTAGGGGCTCTGTGGGCAGTTTTAGGATCCTAGAAAATAGCATTTTGAATTATTACCTACTGATATATTGTACATGAGTTAATATGTCCCAAAAGATCTAGTATTTTTCACTGCATATTTTCTGCTAAATTGGAATCTGTCCTTGCATCGCTATATTTTTCTTGGCCAAAAAGATTCTGGGGACAATTTGAAACCAATGTTTACATCAGAGTCCAAACTAAGAGCACCTAGTAATTAAAAAAGCCTAACTTTAGCTAGTAGATGCCCACTGGATCCCTCACAGATATTATGGGGAATTTTCTTCAGTTATTTTCTAAGCTGATTTACTAATAATGCTATAATAAAGCCCATAACCACAGAGAATAGAAAAATTGTGAATGTATTCATTCATGTATGGTGTATATTTCAACTGACCAGGGTAACTATGGACTGTTTGTTTTTCAGTGTGGATATTTGTCAATCTTCTGATGTGGTTTCAAAAAACACCTGTGTGCCTGTGATTCTAATTATGAGGGTCCACGTATACATGACTAAGGACATGTATGTTTGAATAACATAACGTGTTAAGCACAGGCAATATCACTGAATGTACTACATGCAAAGTGAATCAGGTACTATGAATGACTCAAGTAGCTGACTATCTAACAGTGGAAATATTTAAAATACATGGAATCAGTTGTGGATTTCAAAAAGAATCATTTTTTTCTTTTTCTCCAGGTACCGTCTTTAACTCCACTATGTCCAATTCCCCTTTACTCTCTTACTCACAGTGAAAGTAAAAAGAAAAAATGACTCATTTTTTGAAATCCTCAACTGACTCAAAAAACATTTTGGGGAATTCCCTGCCAGTCCAGTGGTTAAGAAGGACTTCACCTTCCAATGCAGAGGGTGCGGGTTTGATCCCTGGTCGGGGAGCTAAGATCCCACATGCCTCGTGGCCAAAAATCCAAAACACAAAACAGAAGCAATATTGTAACAAATTCAATAAAGACTTTAAAAAAGATGGTCCACATGGGAAAAAAATAAAATCTTTAAAAAAAAACACATTTGGACACATATGGATACAAAAATATTTCTTATAGGCAGAAGGTGAGTTAGCATTCCATATTCTTAGCCTAGGATGGATGCACATGTTTTTACCTCGCCTCATTTACAGTGCTTTGCACCCCACCTCTATCCCCCAGCCTTGTGAAGGAACCCCTAAAAGTGCCTGTAGAAAATGGGTTGTTTGCAAGAGGGGCCACCTGGCGCCTTGGCTATGGTAGGTGGTTTGTTCAAGCAGCATTCTCTACTGCTCGGTCTCCCTGCTCCTCCATCCCCTCTTCTTATCTTGAGCTGAGAGATTGAAGAGACATGGGACAGAAAGGACTTGATTACCAGTCTTGAAGTATTGGGAGGCCTGCTTTTTAAACTAAAGAATAAACCTGTTCGACCCACGCACTACTTATGAGGGACAAGAAGAGCCAAAGAGGAGTAACAAGGAGGGAGAGTGGAATTGGAAAGAAAAAGAAAAAGACATTTTTCATGCTTGAAACTTTCCATTCATCCTGCCTAGAAATGAAGTGAGCTGTACTTTCTCAGAGGCATCTGGCTAGCAGCTGAGTTATCATATGGTGAGAATACCACACAGGTCATTCTAATACTAGGTAGAAGATGGGTCTGGATCAACTTTTTATTTCTCTTTGAATTTAAATTCTACAATATCAGTTTTTAAAAATGGCATTTGTATTTCTTTTCATCAGTCAAAAACAAAACTCAAAGAAGTCAATAAAAATCTGCTCAAAAATCTCAACTCGGGCTTCCCTGGTGGTGCAGAGGTTAAGAGTCCGCCTGCCGATGCAGGGGACACGGGTTCATGCTCCAGTCCGGGAAGATCCCACATGCCGTGAAGCGGCTGGGCCTGTGAGCCATGGCCACTGAGCCTGCACGTCCGGAGCCTGTGCTCCACAACGGGAGAGGCCACAGCAGTGAGAGGCCTGCGTACCGCAAAACAACAACAACAACAACAACAACAAAATCTCAACTCAAAGATATCACTGTTGGGGACTTCCCTGGTGGCAGAGTGGATAAGACTCTGTGCTCCCAGTGCAGGGGGCCTGGGTTTGATTCCTGGTCAAGGAACTATGTTCCACATGTGTGCTGCAACTAAGCGTTCACATGCCACAACTAAGGAGCCCACCTGTTGCAACTAAGACCCAATGCAACCAAAGAAATAAATATTAAAAAAAAGAAAAAAACAAAGATATCACTGTTACAATTGTATATAATTCTATATGTTTTTCCCTGTGTATTTCAAGGATACAGAAATCCCATATACATGAACTATCAACTGAAAGAAAATGCTCAACAGAAAAGTTTTATTTGGGGATCTTATTGAGGACTGTAGCCTGGGAGACAACCTCTTAGAGGAACTGCTCCAAAGAGGTGAGGGGGGAGCCAGGATATATATGAATTTTTTGTTAGAAAAATCTTGTAATGGAACATCTAAAGATTACTGCTAATCACAAAGAACAGACCTCTCAAGTTAATGATTTTAGTACTTTTTTTTTTTTTTTTTTTTTTGCGGTACACGGGCCTCTCACTGTTGTAACCTCTCCCATTGTGGAGCACAGGCTCCGGACACGCAGGCTCAGTGGCCATGGCTCATGGGCCCAGCCGCTCCACGGCACGTGGGATCTTCCAGAACCGGGGCACGAACCTGTGTCCCCTGCATCGGCAGGCGGACTCTCAATCACTACGCCACCAGGGAAGCCCAATTTTAGTACTTTTTTATATGGGAAGATACACAGAACAGGGAAGATGCATAGAAAAAATTTTCTCCATCCTGAGATCCCCTCATTTTCATGCAGTGTGGCTCAGGGGCTAATGTGACTCAGGTGACTGCAGTGGCTAATGGCTTGATCCCTGTAGAACTGGAATGGCAGGAAACATTTTCTTTTTCTTCACAAATCAAACTCTCTTTCTTTAATAGGACTTTATTTACATAAATCTTATTTTTTGCCACTTAAGATACAGTGCACATCTTTCTTGACCAATAAATGAGCTCTAAATTAACGTTTTAAATAATTCATAATATTTCACAGGGTGAGATAATTAAATTTTATTTAGCTAGTTGCTATTTTTTGTACTTTGGTTTTTATCTGCATTTTCCTGCCATTTACAAATAACCATAGGATCAACATTTGTTTTTCCATAGTTTTTCCATTGTTTTTCCATAGGATCAACATTTTTTTAAGAAAAATCTTTATGCATATCTTTTTTTAATTAAACTTTTATGGAGCTATAGTTGCTTTACAATGTTGTGCTAGTTTCTTCTGTACAGCAAAGTGGATCAGCTCTACGTATACATACATCCCCTCTTTTTTGGATTTCCTTCCCATTTAGGTCACCACAGAGCATTGAGTAGAGTTCCCTGTGCTATACAGTCGGTTCTCATTAGTTATCTGTTTTATACATAGTAGTGTACATATGTCAATCCCAATCTCCCAATTCATCCCACCCCCCACTTCCCTCCAGTGTCCATATGTCCATTCTCTATGTCTGTCTCTATTTCTGCTTTGCAAATAAGTTCATCTGTGTCATTTTTCTAGATTCCACATATAAGTGATATTATACGATGTTTTTCTTTCTGACATTGTATGACAGTCTCTAGATCCATACACATCTCTGCAAATTGCACAGTTTCCCTCCTTTTTATGGCTGAGTCATATTCCAGTGTATATATGTACCACATCTTCTTTAACCATTCTTCTGTTGATGGACATTTAGGTTGCGTCCATGTCCTGGTTATTGTAAATAGTGCTCCAATGAACATTGGGAAGTGCATCTATCTTTTTGTATTACGGTTTTCCCCAGGTATATGCCCAGGTGCATATCCTTTAAAAACTGCAACAGATTTAATTAATTTTCCCCAAATCATAAAATATAGTTTTATAATTTAGCAATTATTATATATAATGAATTTTTTCCTAATGACTAAGGCATACAGATGAAGGCATCTAGTACTAGCCTATAGACTATTTCAGGTTGGCCAATGCTATGAAAGGGAGCACTGTTTTCTTTACATTCCAATTAATTGGCAATGAGTTACAGGCTGTTAAGTTCCTGCTCTACCTTTTATTTAATACCCCTTAGACTCCTTCAAGTTAAATGTACTGAAAGGAGAAAAAAGTGTGGTGCCTAGCAATATAGTATTGTTCTCAAGTGGCATTTTGTCTAGAATTCCAATTTAAAGCTTTTATGAATAGGTATATTACATTGTTGTCACTTTCACTCAATTTCTGACTATTCTGGAGAGCTCTTAAAAGGAAGGTTATATGTGGAACAAAGAAAAATCAATAATAAGCTGAGGACTTGGAACTGATTTTACCTTGTACATTTCTAGGGAAAACAAAATCATTGACAATATTCCTGAAAGAGGGAGTTTGCATTACAATACAGATCCTATTAGGGGTTGTATTATACTTGTGACATTCTTAATTCTTATAAAAGAACTCAGTCAAGCTAGTGTCTGGAAGCAATTTACAAAATCTTTAAGTATTCAGTGTTTGTTTTGTAAGGATAAACTGAAGAGATGTTTGTATGGTTTCTTTCTTATGCTGCTAATTTTTTTCTAATATTCTCTCTAGTATGGAGCATACTATCTTAAGGATCTTTCCTAGTTTTCCTGTTTTTTTTTTGAAATTGTATCTTTTTATCTATCTTTAATTTCACAAACTCCACCATCTCATATTTTCCTCAAAAAAAAAAAAAGCTTCTTTCTTTCTATGTTCAGTAAATTCAGTTTTACTTCATAGGTTAATATATTTCCTGTGGTCATTTTTAATAACCAGCTGAAACATTAACTTTTTATAATTAGAATATAAACAGTTTATTTCTTTAAAACTTCTGAACAAGAATGGACCTACAAGTACCCAGTGGACTAAGCAAAAAGTTGCTAATAAAGACCCATGAGTGTTCATTTTTGGTGACCTCAGGCAAGTTTTATAGTCTTAAAATGTCAAAAGTGTGAATTAATTTTACTCTTTCCAAGTTAGTTAGAAAATAATGCTTACTGCTTGAAGGTTTATTGCTCGATGCAATCAATGCTGCATACAAATTAATACCAGGAAGAAATGAATACACATAAGGGAAAGGAAAGCTTGATTAGCTACCCAGCTGGATGTACAGAGCATAGAGATGAAACAAGGATTTAAGAATTACCACTGCCACAGGATTTGCCCTTTCCCCTTATGTTGAAATCTTCATCAGAGGCAAAGCCTTCTCTGAATTTCCTTTACCTCAGCCAATTGCCACTTTCACTCTGTATGCAAAACTCACACATTATTTTCTGTGCCTGTGGCTTATCCCTGCATCCCAGTCTGATTCTCTCCCATAGGATGGGTAGCCAGGTCCCTCTCATTCAGTCAAACCATGATCCCAGTGTAAGCGTGTAACCAACACATTAACATCCTCCATGTCAAGGTATGAAAAATTCTTAATCCAAACCTTGTTTTTCACCCATGCTAGCTGTAACACTGAAGAAGCAACGCCTTCATGTGCAAATAAGAAAACACTGTTTGACGGTACCCTAAACAAATGAGTTTACAGTTGATCCTTGAACTGCTCAGGTTCACGTATACCCAGATTTTTTTCAATAGTAAATACAGGATCCAGGTTGGTTGAATCCGCAGTTTCAGAACCTCACATACCGAGGAATCACTTCTACTTAGGGCCAACCATAAGTTACCTGGATTTTCAACTGCACTGAAAGGTTGGTGCTCCTAACCCACACAATGTTCAAGGGTTAACTATTTACTACCACCATTTTCACCATGTTTGCTGTCTTTCATCAGGATTGTTGCTTCATGGTCAAAAACGGCGGCTACGGTTCAGGCATCACATCTGCATTTAAATCACTAGCCCTTATACAATTACCCTCTATATTTCTAACACCCATTTCATGTTTTTACTTTTAGTTGTGAACAGGTTGTGGTCATTATGCCAGACCTTACTCTTTTTATCAGATTAAAATCACGGCTACACATACCAATATAAAAAATATCTGAAAAATGTTACGATTGCAACATTGTGTCACATATACTTCCTACATGTAGACATTATAAATCTAAAGGCAGAAAAGATAGTGTTTTAGGTTATTAGGTGATATTTAGCTTTATATAGAAAGACACACAGCTTATTCAAGGCACCAAAATAGTAAAACAGAAAGGATTCTAATATAATTCTGCCCTCCAGCATGGAAATACCGTTAGGCATCCTAACTCATCTAAGTGTATGTACCTCAAAATTTTTAGACAACACTGTCATTATGATGCTACTTTCCAGAAGGACGAGTTCTCTCTCTTATTTCCCATTTTATTTTAGGCATCTAAAATCTACTGGCAAACTTTGTTGAAAGAATGAATAAATACATCATTTTCCGTTAATGCTTTAAATCATCCCTCTTCCCCCAAATTCACGTTGTCTGGTTTATTTACAAGTCTATGTATTATAAATAGTGTGTAGAGCCATTTACTTCTGCTTCTGCAGTCCTGATATTCTTTTTTTTTTTTTTTTTGCAAATGCCAATGTAAATTTATTTTGCTAAAGAGAAACAGTTGAACTAGAAGAAAAATAACTGCAGTATAGATTTTGTGCATATGTGGAGAAAAAACCCTGAGATTAAGAATTGTGTATTTCTCAGAGGTATGTCTAACTGCTTTAAAAAAAAAAAGTTCAAGGACTTCCTGACTTTGAAACATTATATCTGTACATTTGAAATATAAAGGCAAATATATATACTCTTCTCTGGTGGCAACAGCTCATGGAAATGGAACTTATCATCATATACTGAAAATTATTTGAATTGAAACATGGAAGGTAAGTATTCATCCTAATTTTTATTGCAAACAAAGGCAGGATGAATATGTCACATGCGAAGAAAGGAAATGCATTTTCATCTACAGCAAAGACCATGTATTTAAATATCTTCTTTGAAATCTTCCTAAAGAGTACAGGAAATCATTGACTTAGGGTCGATATAATTTAAAATATACTGACTGAGCATGTTGAGACTTTATTCTCCATACCATTTTCTAACATGTCTTTCTTATGTTCAGCTTGGCTCACTTGACTATAAAATTCCACTTGAAACCATTTCCTTTCAAATTGGTGCACTGGGACCATCAAGAGATCTTTTGCTGAGAGACCCCTCTGAAAGAATATGACACCGAGTTAGGCTGAGAAAAAGCTGTAAAGAATTGGCAATTTCACTTACTTGTATAAAAACATATAAAACATTTACCAGCAAGAGTATCTTCTCTTGAAACTATCAAAAGCAAGGCAAAACAGATAAACAACTTTTATTTTTTTAATTTTCTTTTATTTATTTGAATTTTATACAGCAGTTTCTTATTAGTTATCTATTTTATACATATTAGTGTATATATGTCAATCCTAATCTCCCAATTCATCCCACCACCACCGCCCACCCTCACATGTGTCTTTTTGAATTATGGTTTTCTCTGCCCAGTAGTGGGATTGCTGGGTCATATGGTAGTTCTATTTTTAGTGTTTTAAGGAACCTCCATACTGTTCTCCATAGTGGCTGTATCAATTTACATTCCCACCAACAGTGCAAGAGTGTTCCCTTTTCTCCACACCCTCTCCAGCATTTGTTGTTTGTAGATTTTCTGATGATGCCCACTCTGACCTGTGTGAGGTAATACCTCATTGTAGTTTTGTTTTGCATTTCTCTAATGATTAATGATGTTGAGCAGCTTTTCATGTGCTTCTTGGCCATCTGTATATCTTCTTTGGAGAAATGTCTATATAGGTCTTCTGCCCATTTTTGGATTGGGTTGTTTGTTTTTCTAATATTGAGCTGCATGAGCTGTTTATATATTTTGGAGATTAATCCTTGTCCATTGATTCATTTGCAAATATTTTCTCCCATTCTGAGAGGTGTATTTTCATCTTCTTTATAGTTTATTTTGCTGTGCAAAAGCTTTTAAGTTTCATTAGGTCCTATTTGTTTATTTTTGTTTTTATTTCCATTACTCTCAGAGGTGGGTCAAAAAAGATCTTGCTGTGATTTATTTCTAAGAGTGTTCTTCCTATGTTTTCCTCTAAGAGTTTTATAGTGTCCAGTCTTATATTTAGGTCTCTAATCCATTTTGAGTTTATTTTTGTGTATGGTGTTAGGGAGTGTTCTAATTTCATTCTTTAACATGTAGCTGTCCAGTTTTCCCAGCACCACTTATTGAAGAGACTGTCTTTTCTACATTGTATATCCTTGACTCCTTTGTCATAGATTAGTTGACCATAGGTACGTGGGTTTATCTCTGGGCTTTCTATCCTATTGATTGATCCATATTTCTGTTTTTGTGCCAGTACCATATTGTCTTGATTACTGTGGCTTTGTAGTGTAGTATGAAGGCAGGGAGTCTCATTCCTACAGCTCTGTTTTTGTTTCTCAAGATTGTTTTGGCTATTCGGGGTCTTCTGTGTCTCCATATAAATTTTAAGATTTTTTTGTTCCAGTTCTGTAAAAAATGACATTGGTAATTTGATAGGGATTGCATTGAATCTGTAGATTGCTTTGGGTAGTATAGTCATTTTCACAATTTTGATACTTCCAATCCAAGAACAAAGTACATCTCTCCATCTGTTTGTGTCATCTTTGATTTCTTTCACCAGTGTCTTATAGTTTTCTGAGTAAAAGTCATTTACCTCTATAGGAAGGTTTATTCCTAGGTATTTTGTTCTTTTTGTTGCAATGGTAAATGGGATTGTTTGCTTAATTTCTCTTTCTGATCTTTCATTGTTAATGTATAGGAATGCAAGAGGCTTCCGTGCATTCATTTTGTATCCTGCAACTTTACCAAATTCACTAATTAGCTCTAGTAGTTTTCTGGTAGCGTTTTTAGGATTTTCTATGTATAGTATCATGTCTTCTGCAAACTGTGACAGTTTTACTTCTTCTTTTCCATTTTGTATTCCTTTAATTCTTTTTTTCTCTGATTGCCTTTAGAACTCCAAAGGTATGTAGAATAATAGTGGTGAGAGTGGACATCCTTGTCTTGTTCCTGATCTTAGAGGAAATGGTTTCCATTTTTCACCATTCAGAATGATGTTTGCTGTGGGTTTGTCATATATGGCCTTTATTATGTTGAGGTAGGTTCCCTCTCTGCCCACTTTCTGGAGAGTTTTTATCATAAATCAGTATTGAATTTTGTCAAAAGCTTTTTCTGCATCTATTGAGATGATCATATGGTTTTTATTCTTCAATTTGTTAATATGATGTATCACATTGATTGATTTGTGTATATTCAAGAATCCTTGCATCCCTGGGATAAATCCCACTTGATCATGGTGTATGATCCATTTAATGTGTTGTTAGATTCTGTCTGTTAGTATTTTTTCAGGATTTTTGCATCTATGTTCATCAGTGATATTGGTCTGTAATTTTTTTCGTTGTATCTTAGTCTGATTTTATTATCAGGGTGATGGTGGCCTCGTAGAATGAGTTTGGGAGTGTTCTTTCCTCTGCAATTTTTTGGAAGAGTTTGAGAACGATGGGTGTTAGCTCTTGTCTAAATGTTTGATAGAATTCACTTGTGAAGCCATCTGGTCCTGGACTTTTGTTTGTTGGAAGATTTTTAATTACAGTTTCAATTTCATTACTCGTGATTGGTCTGTTCATGTTTTCTATTTCTTTCTGGTTCAGTCTTGGAAGGTTATATCTTTCTAAGAATTTGACCATTTCTTCCAGGTTGTCCATTTCACTGGCATAGAGTTGCTTGTAGTAGTCTCTTATGATGCTTTGTATTTCTGCGATGTCTGTTGTAACTTATCCTTTCTCATTTCTAATTTTGTTGATTTGAATCCTCTCGTTTTTCTTGATTAGTCTGGCCAAAGGTTTATCAATTTTGTTTATCTTCTCAAAGACCCAGCTTTTAGTTTTATTGATCTTTGCTATTGTTTTCTTTGTTTATATTTCATTTATTTCTGCTCTGATCTTTATGATTTCTTTCCTTCTACTAACTTTGGGTTTTGTTTGTTCTTCTTTCTCTAGTTTCTTTAGGTGTAAGGATAGTCTGTTTATTTGAGATTTTTCTTGTTTCTTGAGGTAGGCCTGTATTGCTATAAACTTCCTCCTTTGAACTGCTTTATCTGCATTCCATATGTTTTGGATCATTGTGTTTTTTTATCATTTGTTTCTAGGTGTTTTTTGATTTCCTCTTTGATTTTTCAGTGATCTCTTAGTTATTTAGTGATGTATTGTTTAGCCTCCATGTGCTTCTTTTTTTAATGTTTTTTTCCCTGTAACTGATTCCTAATATCATAGCAGTGTGGTCAGAAAGGATGCTTGATATGATTTCAACTTTCTTAAATTTACTGAGGCTTGATTTGTGACCCAAGATGTGATCTATCCTGGAGAATGTTCCATGTGCACTTGAGGAGAAGGTGTATTCTGTTGTTTTTGGATGGAATGTCCTATAAATATCAATTAAATCTACTATCTGGTCTATTTTGTCATTTAAAGCCGTGTTCCCTATTAATTTTCTGTCTGGATGATCTGTCCATTGGTGTAAGTGATGTGTTAAAGTCCCTCGCTATTATTGCATTATTGTTGATTTCCTCTTTTATAGCTGTTGGCATTTGCCAAATGTATTGAGGTGTTCCTATATTGGGTGCATATATATATATAATTGTTATATCTTCTTCTTGGATTGATCCCTTGATCATTATGTAGTGTCCTTTCTTGTCTCTTGTAACATTCTTTATTTTAAAGTCTATTTCATGTGATATGAGTATTGCTACTCTAGCTTTCTTTTGATTTCCACTTCATGGAATATCTTTTTCCCTCCCCTCACTTTCAGTCTGTGTGTGTCCTTAAATCTGAAGTAGATCTCTTGTATACAGCCTATATATGGGTGTTGTTTTTGTATCCATTCAGTGAGCCTGTGTCTTTTGGTTGGAGCATTTAATCCATTCACATTTAAGGTAATTATCTATATGTATGTTCCTATTACCATTTTCTTAATTGTTTTGGGGTTTTTTTGTAGGTCCTTTCCTTGTCTTTCTCATTTCTAATTTTAGAATGTTCTAAATGTTTCCCACTTAGAGAAGTTCCTTTAACATTTGTTGTAGATCTGGTTTGGTAGTGCTGAATTCTCTTAACTTTTGCTTGTCTGTAAAGCTTTTGATTCCTCTGTCAAATATGAATGAGATCCTTGATAGATAGAGTAATCTTGGTTGTAGGTTCTTCCCTTTCATCACTTTAAATATATCATGCCACTCCCTTCTGGCTTGTAGAATTTCTGCTGAGAAATCAGCTGGTAGCCTTATGGGAGTTCCTTTGTATATTATTTGTCATTTTTCCCTTGTTGCTTTTAATAATTTTTTGTCTTTAATTTTTGTCAATTTGATTACTATGTGTCTCAGCATGTTTCTCCTTGGGTTTATCCTGCCTGGGACTCCTCTGTGCTTCCTGGACTTAGGTGACTATTTCATTTCCCATGTTAGGGAAGTTTTCAACTATAATGTCTTCAAATATTTTCTTGAGTCCTTTCTCTCTCTCTTCTCCTTCTGGGACCCCTATAACGCGAATATTGCTGCATTTAATATTGTCCCAGAGGTCTCTTAGGCTGTCTTCATTTCTTTTCATTCTTTTTTCTTTATTCTGTTCCACAGCTGTGAATTTCACCATTCTGTCTTCCAGGTCACTTATCTGTTCTTCTGCCTCAGTTATCCTGCTATTGATTCATTTTAGTGTATTTTTCATTTCAGTTATTGTTTTGTTCATCTCTGTTTGTTTTTTAATTCTTCTAGGTGTTGTTTCTTTAATTCTTCTAGTTCTTTTTAAAGATTTCTTGCATCTTCTCAATCATTTCCTACATTCTTCTTCTGAAGTCCTGGATCATCTTCACTATCATTTTCTCCAGAAAAAGAATTCAGCCTATCTCCACTTCATTAAATTATTTTTCTGGGGTTTTATCTTGTTCCTTCATCTGGTACATAGTCCTCTGCCTTTTCATATTGTCTATTTTTCTGTTCATGTGGTTTTCATTCCACAGGCTGCAGGATTGTAGTTCTTCTTGTTTCTGCTGTCTTCCCTCTGGTGGATGAGGCTAAGAGGCTTGTGCAAGCTTCCTGATGGGAGGGGCTGGTTGTGGGTAGAGCTGGGTGTTGTTCTCATGTGCAGAACTCCATAAAACTTTAATCTGCTTGTCTGCTGATGGGTGGAGCTGAGTTCCCTCCCTGTTGGTTGTTTGGTCTGAGGCAACCCAGCACTGGAGGCTACAGGCTCTTTGGTGGGGCTAATGGCAGACTCTGGGAGAACTCATGCCAAGGAGTACTTCCCAGAACTTCTGTTGCCAGTGTCCTTGTCCCCATGGTGAGCCACAGCCACACCCTGCCTCTGCAGGAGACCCTCCAACACTAGCAGGCAGGTCTGGTTCAGTCTCCTATGGGGTTACTGCTCCTTCCCCGGGTCCTGATGTGAACATTGCTTTGTGTGTGCCCTCCAAGAGTGGAGTCTCTGTTTCCCCCAGTCCTGTCAAAGTCCTGCAATCAAATCCTGCTAGCCTTCAAAGTCTGATTCTCCGGGAATTCCTCCTCCCAGCCAGACCCCCAGGTTGGGAAGCCTGAATGGGGCTCAGAACCATCACCCCAGTGGGTGGACTTCTGTTGTATAATTGTTCTCCAGTTTGTGAGTCACCCACCTAGCGGTTATGGGATTTGATTTTATCATGATTGTGCCCCTCTTACTATCTCATTGTGGCTTCTCCTTTGTCTTTGAATGTGGGATATCTTTTTTGGCGAATTCCAGTGTCTTCCTGTCAATTATTGTTCAGCAGTTAGTTATGATTCTGTTGCTCTCACAAGAGGGAGTGAGCTCACATTCTTCTACTCTGCCCCAAAACAACTTTTAAAATAAATGTAAATGAAATAAATATTCAAGTTTGAGATTTCTTCTGCTTAGAAATTAACATGATAGTCTCACAGCATGTTTTCTGGGTGGACATTTGTTTTGGATTATGAATTATCTGTAGTAGTATATGGTTGAACACTTTGAATATGAAGTATTTCAGAAGAGACATCACTACCATAGTATAGTCAACATGACTAGGGACTGACCAATGGGCTGTTTTGTCTTTTCTTCCTGTTTTCCACTGCAAAAAAAAAATATATATATATATATATATATATATATATATATATATATATATACATATATATATATATATATATACTTTATGAGTAGAACTTATAATAAATGTTTAAAGAACAATTGCTAAAATTTTGTGATGGCTTACTCTGATCCAGCAACTGCCTCTGCAAAGGGTTTTACATATACTGATTCTCGCCAAACTCCTAGTCTGAGTATTGCTTTTTCTCCATTGTGCATATGAGAAAACTGAGGTGCAAATTAATGAAGTTAACTTGCCTAACGTCTCAGAGCCAGTAATTGGAAGAACACAGATTTAAACCCAACTCTGGGCTCTTATTTTCTGCTCTGCAGGAAGGAATAAATGCCAAATAACTCCACCAAATAACTTTCAGGAAATTTGAAGTTAAAGATCAATAGAAATTTCTCAGTAATTATGGTACTGCTACCCAAGGGTTTAAGCAAAAGAGAAAAAAAATAAAACAAACAGTGGTCTCTTTGCAGTACAGATGAAATCTTCATACTTTCATGTATTGTCTTTTTCATCATGGAGATTATAATAGAGCTAAGGTTTAGGGATACTGGAGGAGGCAAACATGTGAAATGATAGAAATAACTTGATGGTCGATAATAATACCAGGAGGCACCAAGGGGTTCAGGATAGCAGCTCTGTGCAAAAACAGAAGAGGCTTGTAAAGAGGAATGGGTTATGATGCAGAAAACATGCGAACCTCTGTTAAGTACAGTTTTTGCAAGTTTTCAACGTCCCTATTACTAATAAAAATATATATACTTTGGGCTCTGTGGTTATCATTCTTTATGGTACAAGGCTGGAAAACACTCACTTTCAATTCATACCATTTTAGAGAGAGTTCTCCTATCTACAAATTGAGGGAAATTGTTGTGGCTAAAAGTCAGGTTCTTTTTTATAGCAGTCTACTTATTTTAACATTTACTGATTTCTTACAGTTATGTTGGGAGAAGCTATTTTTCTCAGAATCTAGTCATGTATTAAAATAATATTATAGAATCCATGTAACTTTAGTTGTCACCTTACGAAAGACTGATTCCCAGAGCAACCTAGCAGTGATTGGAGTTGAAGTTATTTCAGTTGATTTAAAGGCAGAGCGTATAGAATATATTTAAAATTTCAATTTCTCCTTCCTCGGTTATGTCACTCAAGGAAAGCACAGTATAACCTTTTCCTTTTTTAAATATTTATACCTCACTTCTAAAGTGTTCTAAGGAAGGGAGCAACTTACGTGCAAAGTTCAGCATCAGCAGTCTGAAAATACTTGGAAGCACCTCGTTGTCTGCAAAGCATGGAGCTTTCCCCTATTCTGGGGGAATCAACAAAAATTAAAATAGCAAATTTTTCAGAGCCAACTATGTACTAGATTTTGCTAGGAAATGAGGTAATTAAAAATATTCTTTAAGCTAGAGTCTTTAGCTTAAACTTTCAAAGAACCTACCATCCAAATATTACCAAGTTTATTGAAGTGTTTACAGGCACACATAACACCGCTTTTGTTGTTGTTACATGCTGTTATGTGATACTGAATTCCGGTTCTCCTGCTGAAAATGGTATCTCTGGCTTCCCCTCTTCCTGCTGTCTTTTCATGGTGTTGCTCTTCATGGACCAGAGCTGGATTCACTTCCTGTTTCTTGAGTCTCTTGCCGGTAACATCTAGTGTTAAACATTAAGCTTGAATCCAGACTTTTCTGTGAACTTCATTCTCAAATGTCTCTTATCCTCATAGACGTCACCTCCTGGAGACCTCATTGGTTTCCCAATACCAGTTTATCCAAAATAACCTCGAGTCTGCCTTACCAAATAAAATTCCACTCAATTCTGACAATATTTCCAACCTACTTTCAACGCTTTTAGCTCCTTTCTTCATCTTGTCTTTGATTTCTCCCTTGACTGCTCCCTCAATTAAAATCTGGGCTATTCTTTGTAGCTGCTTTCTTCTCTACCATCTACCAGACCACTTGGCAATCAAGTTGTCTTTCTCTCAAAGTATCATTCCAGTCTCCTATCTGGTTTTTCTGGAGATAGGGAAGTATTTCCTTCTCACTTGAATCTGGAGGCAGGCAGTCCAGAGGGAGTGCAGTGGCTCTATGATATTGTCAATGCCTCAACCTCCTTCCATCTTCCTTCTCCACCACCCTTAGAGCATGGTTTTCATCTTCCAGGTAGCAAGATGGTGGCTCCAGTTCCAACCTCCAAGATGGTGGTTTCCAGAGAGAAAGAAGAAGGAAGGGGTTGGGGGTAAATAGCATTATAGGTTAGAAGTGCCAGCCCCTTCAAAGACCTGTCTTGGATACCTCCCTCTACAACTTTCCTTTACTTAACGTTGGTCACCCTAGTCTTCAAGGGAAAAGACAAAGGAGTTTTTATTTAGGTAAATTGTCACTCTCACAATTCAGGTTTCTGTCAGTGTGGAGAAAGGGGGACTAGATACTGAGCGGGTGTCTGGCCTTAATTTTAGCAAAGATATGTTGTTCATTCATTCATTTCAAAACTTTCATTCCCAAATTCCTAATTTGTAAAAAATTGGGAATTTAGGATTAAAATATACACATTACTATATATAAAATAGATAACCAACAAGGACCTACTGTATAGCACAGGGAACTATACTCAATATCTTGTAATAACCTGTAATGGAAAAGAATCTGAAAAAGAATATATATATCTACATATATATATATATATATATATATGTATATGTAACTGAATCACTTTGCTATACACCTGAAACTAATACAACTACATTTCAATAAATTGCTTTAAAAAACACAAAAATTTTTATTTATTTATTTTAAATGTTTAAGATACTTGGAAAGCAGAGGTTAAAAAAGACACAATCCTTGTCCTAGAGGATATCACAGATAACTATCAGTACTAGACAAAATAAACAGATAATTATAATGCAATATATATAATAGGAAAGTATTTTTAAACAGGAGGTGCTACTGGGGGCACAAAGGAGACATCATTAATCTTCACTTGGGTGAGGACAAGTACATATCTGTGAAGGACAATGTACGTAAGTTCCACGAGGAGAGGAACTACAGGCATCTTGTTTGCAGTTGTGCCTCTACATCTAGACTTATATCTGGCACATAGTTAGCATTCAGTAAATATTTGCTTTAAAAGAGAATGAAAGTTGGGGCACCAAAGAAAAGGAGAGGGAATGGAGAGCAGACCAGGCTATGGGAGCAATATGTGTTAAGATATAAGACAGTGAGCTTAGGATGTTCATGCAAACTCAAGAGCTTGCAATGATACGTAAGGTCCCAGTTGGAAATATGCAGGAGTTGAGACTAGACCGGAGGCAGCAGGGAAATACTGAGGAAGTTTCTATGATAAGCAAATGTGTGCGACTTTTAACCTAAAGGGAAAACCAACTCTTTGAAGGATCTTAAGCAAAACATTAGTTAGTGTGATTTTTGCATTTGGGACATAATTCACGTGGTGGAGTAGAAAATGAAGAGTGTTGGATATTGGGAATGGAGGCAGTATGGAGGTACAGCAACCAGTAAACCAGACAAGGCATAATAAGATCCTGCACTAAGGCAACGATGGCCGTGGGAATAGATAGGAGGGGAAAGATAAGAGGTATTCACTCCCTTCTCTTCTTCACCTACCTTCTACCATGGTCTGTCTTGCCCTGAGGAATCTCCTTCACTATTTCTTTCCTTACCTTGTCTCCCCACCTGCCTAAATTCCATGCATCTTTTAAGAACTCGGCAAACATTTGCTCTCAAACTTTTCTCTTCCCTACGTTAAATTTGGACTATCCTCTCTTCTAAACCTCTCAAACATTTTTTTTCTTTCAAGATATTACTTGCACTATTATAAATACATGGTATGTTTTATTGATTCCACTGTATTTTAAGACACCCAAGCACAGGAATTGCATCTTACTCACTTCTTTGTATTTACAGATCCATGAACAATTTTGAGGACACCATGGACAGCCAATAAATGTTTGAAAATGAATGAAGACAGTATGATTACATAATGCACTATATCAGGGAGGTCTGTTCTAGGATTTAACTAGTGTTTTCTCACTTGCTAGCTTGATGACCTTGCAAATAATTTACTTTTCTGGTCAGCAGCCTGAGCATGTAAGGAGACCACGATATTCTCCCTTCCTCAATTCATTTGTGTAACAAATATTTATTGAATACTTGCCCATCAGTCACTATGCTCAGTATCTGGAAAACAAGCATGAATAAAACATGGTCTCCACCTTAAAGGAATATCAATCTAGAGAGACACGTCAACTGATCAGAGGAAGTAAGTTATAGAGTCTAGGCTATCATTAAGGGGAAAGTTTTGTGTGTGTATGTATGTGTATGTGTAAGTTAGAGTTCAAAGAAGTGACAGAAGAGAGAGAGGGAGGTAAGAAAGTTTTAATTAGTCCTTGAGTCTGAAAAAATGAGTAAGATTTTGCTATGTAAGAAAAGGAGAAGAGCATTTTCACTGGAGAAAGTAGTGTGAAAAAAGCAACAGAAACATGAATGAGCGTAGCTGCCTACAAGAATCATTGTATGTTGGACTGGCCCACTGTGTGGAATAGAAGATTGGCAGAGGACAGATGCTAGATCTTGAAAGATTCGTGGAAAATACTAAGGGACTTACAGTTCATGCTTGAGGCCCCAGGAGGTTTTTACTATCTGTTTATATGTTTTCTAGTTGAATTTCAGGTGCAAAGTGTTAGGATAATCATGCTCATTGGTTCAAGGCAACTCTTTCAATTTTCCCCTTCATCTTCCTGTGCCAATTCTAACTTCCTCCCATAGCATTATACCATCTAAAGATATGAACATTAATGCAATATTATTAACTAAGAGACAGCCACATTTTAATGTTCCCAATTATACCATAGTGACTTTTATAGCTGGTGTTTCTGATCCAGAATATCTTCAAAGGTCATACACTGCAGTTGAAAGCTCATGCAGTCTTTCTCTAGTTGCCTATAATCTAAAACTATACTCAGACTTTTTTGTTTTATTTTTTATAATATTGAAGTTTTGATGAGAACAGACCGGCTTTCTTCTAGAAGGCACGTGTATTTAATTTTTCTGAGTTCTTCATGGTTAGATCCAAGTCAAACATTTTTCAAGGATGCTACATAGATAATATCTTTGGGTATGTGATTTATGTATACATATATGACATTTTTCTGTTTGCCTTATTCTGTTTTTTACTCTTCTCCTTCACCACAGTTTTGAAAATCTACCATGATGGCTGCATATACCTAGTTACTCTGCCTTTTACCACAGGAAACTGTTTTTCACTGGGCTGTATTTCTCAGCGTATCTCTTACCCATGTCTCCAGTGATGGAGAGTAAGGCTGCATCCAGCTGGTGGTGACCAAAGACAACACCATGTGAATATCTGTGTTCATATCCTCAAAACACAGTTTTTAAGCAGAAGAGTAACAGGATCAGATATATGTTTTTGAAAGATCACGCTTGTACCAGTATGGAAGATTTATTAGTGGGGAAGAGAGTGGAGCCAAGAAAGCAGTTGGGAGACAAATAACATAATTAAGGAGAGAGATGTGGGAGGCTACTTAGGACAGCCCTAGTAGTTGCCATGGTGAAAAGGGGGACAGAGGGACACTACAGAGACAGAATCCACCGAACTGTACTCAAAGGTTCTCACCGTTTGAGGAAGACCTTACCCTTATCCTTATCACCCAGACTCCTTTGTGATGTTGAAAGGGAAATGAATACTGGACCTGAAATTTTTAAGTAAAATGAGGAACTAAAGTCAATGTCCTTAATCACTTGCATAGTGAGACATATTTTAACTCTAGGAGGAAGGAATGACTGGAAGGCAGTAGTGCTTCAGCAACAGGTTCTAGGAAACTACAGTGCCTCCCAGACTAACAGAGAAGCTTGAGTTTGGGGTGCAGTCCATAGTTTAATTCATTTTGGAATGTCCAGAAAATTATTCCTCTATCCCATGTATCCCTTGTATAAGGAAGCCAATTAGCAAATTTTGGTAGGAAGGGGAGAAAAGAAAGCTACAGGAGTGTCGTAGTTAAGAATGTATTCTCTAGAGAGTTAAAATGCCTGAGCAGGAAGGACCGGGAATCTGGTTTCCACATAGACAACAATTACAATGTCAGCATCTGTCTGATGGAACTACTTTGGAACTGTGGACTCTGTTAAAAGCTTGCAACACCTAGGGGAAGTCCTGGATGATTAATAACCCTTTAGTTTGGTCAATTTCAGGTCTTGGGGCAGCAAGGCAGTTACAGCTACCTATCCCCTATCCCACAGCCACATGGCAGGCAGTCATACATATATTCCTTGAGCAGTTTTCATGCAGCCTGTGGGAGTCAGGGTGGGCAATAAAGATGTTGTCCTCCAAATATGGGGGATCCATTTTCTGATTGCTGATTGCTGCTTCTGATTGTGGAATTCGGACACAGAGATGGGCAGAAATTGTTGCAAACCTTTCCCTTTCCTGCTGAAGTGACTTCCAGGGGATTTAAAGATCCGGTGCCTGCATTTTTCCCCCTTTCATTTTTCTCTTTTTTCATCTTTTGGGAGCCAGACAATTAAGGGTTAGGACATTCAAAAGCAATTACATATACAAGGGAATTTAAAAAGTCATTGCACATGTCCAGGGAAAGGTGCAGACTCAGAAAAGACCTAAGACCTTAAGTTTACACCTCAGGCTTATTGTTGGCCAGAAAAACCCTACAACAAGAAAACAAGTAAACAAACCAAACA
Organism: Mesoplodon densirostris; assembly: GCF_025265405.1. Classification (NCBI taxonomy): domain Eukaryota; kingdom Metazoa; phylum Chordata; class Mammalia; order Artiodactyla; family Ziphiidae; genus Mesoplodon; species Mesoplodon densirostris. The sequence goes on from NC_082672.1 coordinate 84,747,622, forward strand.
AAAAAAGAGAATGAGAAACCCCCAGCAGCCTGGGGAAGGGAAATTCTCTAAATTCCAGTTACCTCATTAAATGATTCAAATGTCCATTTTTTAACAACAACAACAGAAACAAAAACACAACACATAAAATGAAACGTTAAGTATGGCCTATGCAAAGGAAAAAATAAATCAACAGAAACCATCTCTGAGAAATACCAGATGGAGACAAAAACTTCACACTCAATAGGATGGCTAGTATTAAACACAAACAAAAACCCAAAACCCTATCAGAAAGTAACAAGTGTTCGTGAAGATGAGGAGAATTTGGCACTCTCGTACACCGCCAGTGGAAATATAAAATGGTCCAACGGCTGTGGAAAACAGAATAGCAGTCCCTCCAAAAATTTAAAACATGAATTACTATATGATCCAGCAATTTCACTTCTTGGTATATACCCAAAAGAATTGAAAGCAGGAACTTGAAAAGATATTTGTACTCCCACGTTCATAGTGGGTCTATTGATATAGCCAAAAGATGGAAGCAACCAGGTGCCCATCAGTAAATGAATGGATGCACAAATTGTGGTGTATACATACAATGGAATATTATTCAGCCTTTAAAAGGAAGAAAAGTCTGATACATGCTACTACATGGATAAACCTTGAAAACATACTAAGTAAAATAAACCAGTAACAAAAGGTCAAATATTGTATGATGCCACTCATATGAAGTACCTAGAATAATTGAATTAATAGAAACAGAAATTAGGATGGTAGTTGCCATGGGGAATATGTGGAGTTATTGTTTAATGAGTACACAGTTTCCGATTTACAAGATGAAAACAGCTCTGGATGTGGATGGTGTGAAGATTGCACAACAATGTAAATGCACTTAATGTTACTGAACTGCACATATAAACATGGTTAAAATGGTAAATTTTATGTTATTTTATGTTTTCATAAATAGAAAAATAGGACATATTTTCTAGAGCCTGAGAGCCTGGGTGTGACCCAGACTCTCTCACTCACCAACTGGATGACCATAAGCACCTTACTTAACTTCTGTTCTCATATTTGTCAAATGGAGGTAACAATATTCCTTGCCTTATAAGTTGTTGTGTGGATTAATTGAGGTAAATTATGTAAAGCGCTTAGAACAAAACTGCACCCATTGAAAGTGCTCAAAAAGATCTAGAAAGTACTGTTATTCAAAGGTATTTGTCAAGAAAATTATTAAAGGAAAAACAGACAATTTCTAGCAATTTGAATTTTTTAAGTAAGTATTCCTTTACATTCATTCTTATGATGATTGTTTAAAAAGATATCTCACATATAAATCTATTGTAATTTAGACAGGTTTTTTGGGTTTTTTTCTGAATTAGGTTTAACTAACTCTTGTGTGTAGAGTTGAATGCAGTGTTAGTTTCTCCATTCCAGGTATCTCATAGCTCTGTAATTAAATTAGTTTCATAATGTAATATTATTTTCTTAGAATTAGTCATTATGGAAAACAAAGACATTTTCCACATTCTGAACCTCTTTGAACATCCATAGAACAGTGTTTTTCAAACTGCAGAGCTGAATCTTCTATAGTCGTTGGACAATAGTTATTTTTAAATGATAGAATAGGAATATTATTAATGTTTGTGTTTTCATAATTATAATTGCTAGGTTTGGGGAGATCTTGTAAAAGAAATCTCTGTCTACTGGTATGTGATTTAAAAAAATGTACAGATTATGAGAATGGGTTTATATATCACAGATATGCTCTGAATCCAGGCTGTGTCATTTAATAGTTCTATGGTCTATGAGCCTCATTTTTGTCATCATTTAAATAGGGTGAATAATACCTATTATAAACATGGCTTTAAGATTTATAAGAAATCATGAATGTATGTAAAGCTCAAAAGTAGGAAACACTATTTTTCACAGATATCTGCTAATTATCTCTGAAGGAGGATTATGTCTCCCCAACCTGAAGACATCAGACTTAGCCACGTGTCTTGACTTGCTTTGGCCAATGCAAGTGAGTGGAATGCGTTTCATTTGTAGGAAGAAGATTTAAGGACCAGCATATGGTTTCTCCATGTACCAGAAGAAAGGACAATGCTACTTAGAATCTGCTTCATCATCTTAGGTCCTGGGTGAAGACAACATGTAGCAGAACCACAGCTGACTTAGAATGAGAATGTACACTTGGTGTAAGCAAAAATTAAAGTGCTGATGATTTTACAAAACAAAAATAGTGGAACAGAATAGTAAATAATAGAAAACATTCAGCTGCATAGTGCTAAGGGTGAGTATTATTCTGTGATGCTTTTGTTTGCATTTCAGTTATGTGTGTGTATGTGTTTGTACCAAGATGTAATTTAAAAAATGTATTTCTTTACTGTGTCAATTAAAAACATCTTTGGGAAACAAGGTGGGGTTTTAGAAGTCAAGAGGAATTGTTTCTATTTATAATGCTACTTTAGAAAACAAAGTGTGATTAATTCAAATAATACAAGGTATAAGAGTCCATGTATTTCAGGCAAAGCTGTCTTTTTTTTTAAGTTGTATTTTTTTTTTTTTTTTTTTTTTTTTTTTTTTTTGCGGTATGCGGGCCTCTCACTGTTGTGGCCTCCCCCGTTGCGGAGCACAGGCTCCGGACGCGCAGGCTCAGCGGCCATGGCTCACGGGCCCAGCCGCTCCGCGGCATATGGGATCCTCCCAGACCGGGGCACGAACCCGTATCCCCTGCATCGGCAGGCGGACTCTCAACCACTTGCGCCACCAGGGAGGCCCTTTAAGTTGTATTTTTAAATCAATTAGGTCATTGCCTCAATAACTCAGTTTTAACTCAGTTTATTACAAATGGATTTTTCCACCCCTCAAAATGCAATAAACCATGTGCCATTGATCCCTTGGTCTCAATTATCACATACGGTTCTGGGGGGTCATGCTCCAGGGAGCAGAGATGCTGCATCTACATGTTCTTCCTTCAGTGGAAATGTTCCAGGATATCCTGGATGACCTTCTGCTCAGGCCATGCAGAAGGGGTGTCTGTATGGAAATTGGAAGGTTCTATCTGACTTGTGAAGTCCTTTCTATCTCTTGGGTCCTAGGATTCTGTAGGTGTGTAAGCTTCTGGGCTTCAGACGCAGGCACAGGAAGGCTCATGCTTTCATTGACCTGTTCATGCTACTTCACATTATTGACATTGACTCGTAGTTGGGTTTCACATCTTGATGGCACGCTATTTTCAGCTGCTTGGCAGAAAACACCAATCCCTGTGCATTCATTTTCCACTTCTTAGTTATTTAGGACACTACTAAATTGTATGAAGCTCAGGGGACAGAATTTAAGGAGAGTATTCTGTATGAGGCTGACACTGCAGAAATACTAAGGGACTGAGAATCACGAGAGAGTGGCCACTGATCTGGACCAAACAATGACCACACCCCACTCCCTTTGCACAACATGCCATGCGTGAGGTCATCTCACCGAAGGGCGACATTTCACGGGGCTAAGTTGTAGGTCTCCAAGTCGATAACCTAAGTCATCCCTGTGACCCAGTTTCCTCTCTACAAAGCAGGTATGACCACCTGCATCTGGAAATATAAGCAAAACACTATGCTACTCTTAGGGAAAAACACTGGGGCAGACCTAGCTGGGAAGTATGCTATTATTTACATAAGCATTTCCATTGCAAATCTAGTATTATTACAGCACCTATCACACAAGGAAAAGTGTAGTTCTGAAACCTTGTACAAGCCCCTGTGTCCTTGTCTTTTGAAGTAAAATGCTGACTCAATAGTTAATGACTGGGGAAAGTGAAGATGTAGAAACATCTGCCACATAGCAGAATCATCAAACTCACAGTTCCCTGAAAGATATAGATAAAGGCCTGATGTAGATTCCTAAGTTGTTTTTACAGGAAACAGACCCCCTCCAGATGAAAACTACTGACCACAAGAACACAGGCCCTAGACTGGTTGAAACCAGAAGGTTGATGATGCTTGAAACTTCACTTTGATGCCAACCAATCTGAGAATTGTCAATGAGCTGCACAAGCCCTGCTCCTTGAACACTATAAAACTCCTCACAACCCCCTCCAGGCTGGGTCACACAGTCTTGAGGGCATTAGCTCACTGTGGCCTCCTTTGCCTAGCAAAGCAATAAAGGCTGCTCATTTCTACTTCACTCCAACTCTGTCTCTGTGCTTCTATTAGGCACCAGTGAACACAGTCTGAGTTTCTGCAACAGAATTTGTGGGGCTTGGCCAGGATCGACTCATGGGCAGGCATACCCGCCTCGCCCCTCAGCTTGATCAGACACTCTGAGGTTTCTTTCTACACCAGCCTCCTTTGGGAGAGTGGAGGGTTGGAGGACTCCTCTGGAGGGCAGATTGCCAGGGATTCCCCTGTCATAGGGCTGTGCCCTGATCATACCCAGACTGCCTTCTTGGTAGTTAGAGCTCTGGGGTGGGGATGAAAGAGAGGATAGAGGCTGCCCTAACAGCTGCCAAGGCCCCCTTTTCCTTGAGGGCATCCTCCTCTCCTTCTGCCTGCAATGGTCTGGACTTCCTGCTCTGAGAAAATATTTTGAGGAAGGAGAAAGTTAGCATTTGGGACATCATGACACCACTACCAGCACTTCAGTGAGTCTCCCAGTGTGCATTCTGAGGCCCCTCAACCTTGTCTATTTAGGGAAACTTGTTTCCCTGCTGGGGGTTTTTTAGATCCCATTTGTAAGGTGCCACTTGGACTAAGGCCATGAGCTTAGTGGGACTTGGAAGTCAGTTGAGCATTGGGCTGTTTGTTTTTTTTGTTTGTTTGTTTTGGTTTGGTTATTTTTGTTTTTGTTGGTGGCTTCCATTTGGCTGGCAAGGATTTGGTTTGCTTTTGGTTTTGCCTGAGAGTGCTTAATCTGACTCAACATGGGAAGTCCTTCTTCTTTGATTCCATCTGACAGCCCCCTAGGGAAAATTTTGGCAGACTGGTCAACCTATAATTATAAACCTATAAATAAGAAAAAATAATTTAACACCGTGTGGTCACAGTATTCTTCAGATTCTGGAGAAAATTTGTTGAGATGAAACTCTTTTGAAATTCCAAAACTGGTCCTTTTTGCCTGTGCAGTCAGAGAAAGCTAGCTTAATAAAATACATTTTTTTTCATAACACTGAACTTGAGAGAACAAGATATTCTTAGGAGAAAACTTGAAATTAACTCTTATCATGTCCTTGAAGTACAAACACAGCCCATTTTGTCTGGGACTTCAGCCTTAGGTTAATTAGTAGAACTTCAAGCCAAGAGGGAAAAAAAGGAGGGAAGAAAAAGAAGCCTTTTAAAATCAAATGTGTAAATTTGACTATTCTGACTGTTATTCATACACTGATAAGTTTAATTGCAATGCCTGATTCATGAAATATAAAAAGATGAAACAGGGCCTCCCTGGTGGCGCAAGTGGTTGAGAGTCCGCCTGCCGATGCAGGGGATACGGGTTCGTGCCCCGGTCTGGGAGGATCCCATATGCCGCGGAGCGGCTGGGCCCGTGAGCCATGGCCGCTGAGCCTGCGCGTCCGGAGCCTGCGCGTCCGGAGCCTGTGCTCCGCAACGGGGGAGGCCACAACAGTGAGAGGCCCGCATACCGCAAAAAAAAAAAAAAAAAAAAAAAAAAAAAGATGAAACAATGATATCTTTATCTGTATATATGTATGTCTCCGTATGTGTCTTTGTCTTTGAATAATATTGCTGCGGTTAATTTGTAAATGAGCTCTTATTTGATTGGCTTAAAGAAAAGTAAGTGCTTACAAATGAAACAAATCTAAATTTACCTACCTTTGCTTCTTGCGAGAGGGAAACTAAAGATGTTTGCGTTTATTAGACACATGTCTCGTACCACTTTGAAAAAAGAAATTGTGCTTTGGGAAAATGCATGTTTATAGAATGTGTTCTTAAGTTTGCTAATCAGAGAATGCCAATATGACAAACAGTTCACAACTGTTTTCTTCTTGGTTCTCATTAGAGATTAAGGGTTTTTTTAAAGGTTAAAAATTATAATACATAATTAAAGCTACTAAAATGATAAGGGAAACATTTCAGAGTGGAAAGCATGTAGGAAATGTATTGTCAAAGAGAGAAGATATAAAGACTGGAGATATTTTTACTGAGAAAAAAAATGATGATAATAATTTTGCCCTACAGTAGGTTGTTTCTGGATGCAAAAAATATGGGACATATTAATATGCATCCAGAAAGTGATAAAAGGGTTGTGAAAAAGGTATTTTGAAAAAAGAATTTTGTATGTTGTTAGGACTTCCCCTCATTGTCAGACTTTTGCCATCCTGATGTCATTGTAGCATGGAAATGGTCTACTCCTAAGTCAGGGAATTTAAAATGAATAAACAATAGCTGTAAATTAGATAGTCAGGGCTATGGGAAATCTAAAATGGTTGCTTGGCTTTTCCTGGCTCCTTGATAAACCTCAGTTTTGTATTTGATGGGTTAAAGCCTTCCCTGGCTGCAGGGCTGATGCCTTCACAATGAAAAGGAAAGGTTAGAAAATGTGTTTCTCACTTGGAGTATAGTTTCTACAGTCTCCAGTGATTAAGGCACCCAGTTCACTGGACAAATCATGCTAGCATTAACAAAACTTTCACAAACTTCTTGAAATTATCACTATCATCCTCAACCATCAGGCAAGGACAACAAAACTAATGGAAAAACTGGACTCAAACAGAACAAAGATTAATTATATGGGATTAAATTAACAGCTAAATATGATTATAATTTTATGACTTGTCTGACATACTACTGGCTTCTAATTTTGTTTTTCAGATATAGAAAAGCCCTTTTCCTCAAGCTACTTATGATTTACAACAATTTGCTAATTTATACCTGTGGGTAAAATTATAATATTTTTCTTTTCTCTCCATCTGGTTCCTCCAAAAATTGGAGACTCCTGGGTTCTGAGCAACCTTATCAGGTGAATGGAAAAGAATATCTCTTGTCATGTGCAGAAAATTAGATATTTTGGGGACCTGGAAAAGAGACAAATTTACCCACTCTGTAGATATCACAGGAAGAATCTGAAGGTAAGCCATTGGCATGACTTTCCTGGCCTTGAAAGGCCTTTTAAAAGTTTTATCTGAGATTCCTGATGAAAAGTTCCAGTGCAGCCAATTTGAAAACGCCTATATGAACAATTACACTTATGTGAATAATCAGGACATACTTAATGAAACCAAACTTATTTTGAACAAATTAGTCTTAATTTAGCTAGATTTAGTAGAAATGAAGGTAATCTAAAGAGAAATATTATATTTCAATAGTATACCTTTGTGAATATTGAAGTTTTGTATTTACTGAGGTTTTGTATTCATTATCTATGTCCAAGATGGCTCCTTGTTGTTATGTTATTATAAAGTTCAATTGAATTGTAAAGGAATATTCTAAGCTTGTTTCTAAAGCCAATCACAGTAATCTATCTTTGGATGAAGATCAGATGCCCTGTGACCTGCAACTAGGAGATTATGTACACTGGAAAAGACATCATTTAATGGACTGTCTCAAAAGTAAATAAAAGGACCCTTATTAGGTACTCGTAACTAGCACACATGCAACGAAACTGAAGGGAATTGACTCTTAAATTCATATTTCCCATTTAAGAAGGGCCTTTGTATTGGACTGTCTATAGGAAATACTGTTGACTCCAAATGACACCCATACCAGGATGAGAAGACAACAAGAGTGGAAGACAGCTGACATAAAAATCTAAACCAGGCCTGTAAGAACCATCCAACTAATTCAATTGCACTGTTTACCAAATGTTTGTCTTCCTGTCAAAATGGAAAGTTATTGTTTTACTTCTAACCATATTTTTGACCCCAATGTTCAGGATGAAAAGAAAATTCTCTAGTGAAATTTTCACAGAATATAACTATTCATGACATGTATCAGTGCTTGTTTTAAGTGAATTGATAAAAGCACATGTACCGTGCTTGTGTGACAATTGGGTATAAGTGATAAAATGTATGGCCTACAAAGCATTTCCCCATTAACATACCTCTGAGCCTGTTCATGATATCTGATTCGTTTTCCTGCAAAATGGAGAACTAGGTAAAAGAAAGAGGCCTAGCTTTGAGGGACATAAATGGACCTAAAGCAGGCAACTGGGCCACTCTGGCAACGTTGGAAAAATGTATTGATTATCAATGCTGTTTATGGAAAGATTTGTAATCGAAAGGCGGAAATAATGGAAGAAATTTTCACATATTGAGGTTTGGGGAAATCATTCTGGCTATGCATGATTGAATTTGAATTTTAGGCTAACGAAAACAGCCTGTTTGTGTCCTATTAAACATGCATTGTACATCTGCTTTAGCCATTAAAAAATTACATTAAAAATCAAAAAGAAATAACTGTCATTCACACATCCAAAATGGAACTAGGTGGCCATTATGGAAGTGGGTTCAGACATGTTCTTATATTACTGAAAACTTGAGTTCTCTAAACTTTATCAGACTTAAGGGCACCATCAACCATTTTCAAAACAGTATCTACTAGCAACTGCCAACTGCAACCTTATGGTCTCAAGGTCTTCTTGTAACTATGAAACCTTTCTCTTACTTTAAAAAAATAGTAATAGCAAATGAGACAGCTCAAGCTATAGCCTCCCAGCAAAAGGCTACTTGGTTAATAAATATATGTAAAAAGGAAACACTACAAAACTTATTTTCTTGGTTGCCATCTAAAATAGGAGGACTCTTGAAAAATACTACAAAGTTGTATTTTAACCATTATCTTCATAGTAATATCATATGATATTGCTTATATGTGGAATCTAAAAAAAGGGTACAAATGAACTTATCTACAAAACAGAAATAAGTTTACAGACGTAGAAAACAAACTTATGGTTACAAGGGGGTAAGGAGGGGAGGGATAAATTGGGAGATTGGGATTGACATGTATACACTACTATATATAAAATAGATAACTAATAAGGACCTACTGTATAGCACAGGGAACTCTACTCAATACACTGTAATGGCATATATGTTCTTCTTTCACCACTGCTCCTGGATTTCTCTTTTCATTGAAGATAGGATTTTTCATTTCTCATAATGCTCATCTTATTTTTCTCAGTGGAAGCCCTCAAATTTTCTTTCTTTAGAACTTGTTTCACAAATTTTCTATGCCTCAGCTTTCCTACTACAAACGAGCAAGCTTAACGACATGTTGTCCGAATGAAGCAGCTTGCTGGAAGAGAATGAATATACCTTAGGAGCAGATCAAGCTTCTGGTTCTCAGTTTTCCCAGAGCTAACTCCCCAGCGTGGGGAGCCTCTAATGGCCTGAGCCTCTCCTCTGCTAATTGAGAGGGTGAGACTAAGGAATATCTCAGGTCCTTAACTAAATGTAAATTTAGTTTATACTATGGAACTATTTCGTTTTATCTGTTAGTCTTAAATTCTTTCTTGCAGCCTATTCTGTTGTGTCCTCTCTTACATGGGCTAGGCTGCTTGGACTTCCTTGGTCATTTTGCGACAGAGTTTTCAGTTTACTTGGTCAACTTCATTGTTGAGTTACATTAATTAGGGAAGTTCCAACACTCAGTGATGTTTAACCATAAATTAAAATATATATAAAGATCAATGAAACAGCCAAATTTTAGTTTATTAATTAATTAAAGAAAATACAACTAACATTAAATATGACCATAAATATGATTAATTGTCAGAAGGACAGTACTTTCTAAGAACAGACATTTTTCACTAACTTTTTTTTGTCCCTTCTTTCAACCTGGACTGGGGACAAGCACCATATACCTTACACCTTTCTTAATCTATTGGGTGAATTATTCTCCTGGGATATTCACCTCATCTAAGGTCTCTGGTGGAGAAAAAAATCATATCTTCAATCTGCAGAGGGATATGTGAGTTTCAGGGTAGTGGGTAGAGAGAAAATGTAGTCACAGCTGTGTCAACTCCTCATTGCTTTGAATTAGAATGTCTTTCCCTGTGGGTTCTCCTTTAGGGTCTTTTAAGTGTGCCAGTACAAAGTGGGAAGATTAGAGAATAACCCCAAGCTTAGCTTAGGAAAAGCTGGTGTGGCCTTTGTCTTAAAAGTAGAGGCATTTTAATAATCACCATGCAGAACTTCTCAACATATGTTCTTCTGAGATGGCACACAGACTGGGTCAGTGGAGGCATTTGGCACCTTGTATGGGATGAAATCTCAGAGGTTCAGTTTATATCACTATACCAGGTGTCCTGTCTCATCCCATTACTTATTTGAGGATTTTCTCTACCATCTTTACTTCAAAACTTTCAACATATGTCACTGAATATTGTTCAGAATTATTTGATCCTTAGATGGTAATATCTGTTTAATTGTTTTGCTTATTTTACTTTGAAGTCTTCCTAATATCAGAAGTAGCTTAACTTTTGTTTTGTTTTTAAACCAGTAGAATAGTTTATACAAGTTTTGTCCTTTTCAATTAGTGAGTATGAGTCTCTCACCATTGTCTGAGCAGTATCCTATTGTAACTGCCTCTGAACTTCCTGAACTCTGGCCAGCCAGTTATACATTCTGATTACTGAAGGTAATTTCCTTTTGTTTGTGACAATGCTTCTATAACTGCAATTATAAATGAAAGGGCAGAACAAATTCCTTCTCAATTGGAAAGTCACAGATTTCATTATCTTCTGCTCAATCAAAGTCAATTTTACTTCCAATGCTTTTCACACTCTAGGTCACACAAATGAGGCTGCATGGTTCTGTGTCTTATTTTTACTCTCTCTGTTTTGATCTCTCTTAGCTAACAGTTGTTTTCAGGGAAATTCCTCCTTCTTTGGAAGCAAGAAGCAAAGCTTGTGATAGACATGGTCATGTGTCTAAAGGCAGACCAAATGATTGTTGGAATGCCAAACCTAAATGGTTCAATAGCTTGAAAAGAAATGTTGTTTTCCGTCCAGGCTATGAGAACAATTTTTTATCAAGTCATACTCCCTTAAGTCCTATCCTCTAGTGTGATTACCTCAGAGAGAAGTGCTCTGGGTTAGAACGTTGATTACTGAATGAAATTCCAAGAAATAGTTGTGGAGGAAGAAGTTAGAAAATATTCTGGTTTCTTTAGCTGTTTTATTAAATGTCTCTATGACAAATTTTCTCATGCTATGAAAATAAAATCATTGACATACTCTAAAGAGATCAGTGTAACAAACCAACAATTATAAAAATGTTTGACAATGTTAAACTAGCTATCTTTATGTAAAGAAATCATACCAACCCTCAAAATTTAAAACATCTTCCATTATAATTCAAAAACTGCAGATCCCATATTTCTGATGGTAATATGGGATGTTTAAGTTGACAAATCTCTCCACTGAGTTTCCCATGAATAGTTTGTTGTCTTCAAGCAGACAAAAGCATATTTCAGGGTCTTCGTATTCTGGATTCCAGAAGTCCTTCTAGTGGTCCAAATGTTTGAAGCCAGAAATAACAATGAGCTCGTCTAAGGGAAAAAGAAAACTTCCTAAAAATATCCTCTAACCTCCATGATTTAAATCCTTTTGTCAACAATGAATTTCTTCATACATTTCTAATTATAGCTTCCAAAAGACTTTCTTACTTAAACTCTTTATAACTGTAGACAGTTATAAATATACAAAAAGAAAAAAGATAGCCAACAAACATTTATTGAAGGCTTATTATATTATCAGTTTTCCAGTAGGTACACACAAGAGTATTTATAGGAAATATTTATCTGAAATTGGGGTATAGTAAGTAAATGGAAAATTAAGTCATAAATGGTTTTCTAAAAACAATTTCCTCCTCTGAACCACTGTAATATTTTATGAGTATCTCCCTTTAGATTCCAAGCAAATATTTCAGCCTCCTAATGACAAAGAATTGCTTCTTCAGTCAATTTAGTAGATTTTTGAAGATGTTATTGAGCACCACTTACATATATATTAGGACTGTTGCTGAAACTTGGCTTCTGTTCACCAGTGCCAAATTGAAATGCAGAGACAGAGTTTGGGGTGGAGTAGAAAAGAGTAGCTTTCTTTCTTTGCCAGGCAAAGGGGCACAAAATGGGCTAATGCCCTCAAAATTGTGTCCTGCCCTGGAGGGGGTAGTGAGGAGTCTTTATAGTGTTCAAGGAGCAGGGCGTGATCAGCTTGTGGACATCCTTCTAATTGGTTGATGTTGAGGTAATGGGGAGTCATCATCACCAACCTTCTGGTTCCAACTGGTCTGGGGTCTACGTGCTTGTGGGCAGCATACAGTTAATTTCTTCCACCTGGTGAGGGTTTCAGTATCTGCAAAACAGCTCAAAGAACATGACTCAGAATATTACCTAGAGTCCTTGAGGAAGAACTAAATGTCCTTGACTTTGTTTAATGGCTAAAGTATTATTATTTTGTCTTGCTTGGCTGTTTTCCTTTCTTTCTGCTTTTTCTCACTTCTCTGATTAAATTTATTCTTTGGCTAAAGTTTTTCTACAGACAAAAGGCAGGTGGACATGGGTGGAGGTCTATTCTGAGAAGGCCTCATGGGGTTCTGCTCAGTTACAGGAACATATGAAAAAGCAAAAGGGGCCAGATAAGAATGTGACATGCTCTATGTCTGGAATCTTACTGGGAATCCAAACACATGCTTAAAATCCATGAGTAAAAAAAAAGATACATCATTTAATATAGTTATAAAGGCATCATGCTGAGGGCAGAGCTGAGGGATTAATTAGTGCTATTAATTAGTTAGTAAAGAGTCCAGGCGAGCCTCCTTGTTGGGCTCTTGAGAGATTTCATGGGTAGAACTTGTGGCAAAGGACGGTAACATATCAGCCCCCCCGTGTGGTAATTGTAGGTTTTCAATCAGAAAAGGGACTTGATACATACAATCTACTATGAACAGAAATGCGCTCTGGGGCTAAAAGTTAAACCAGTTATGTTCAACAGTACTGAATCTCATACTATGGGAGAATCAGAAAGCAAGATATTTAGAGATATAGATATTTCTCACTTAGTGAATATCTAAGACAAATAAAGTAGTAAAGCAACAAGGTGCTGATACTGATAACATTTTCCATTGATTCATGTGTCTCTGATTATTAGCCTTAGTATCAAGAAATTGATTTGGGTGTTAATTTTTTTTAATGGGAAGAAAACTTTCAGTGAATTGACTTACAGCCCGTTTTTCCTCCTTTTTAACACGCTTTATAACATTTTTACTTTTTGTATAAAATTATTAATCTATGTACCTGTAACTCCTTAAACTTTACTTAAAAACAATCTTTTTCAAGAGTATTTGTAAGGAAGTTTTTATTCCCTTACAAACATATGCTGTTGAATACCTGCTTCAAATCTCTTATTTCTCCAGGATTAGCTTTTATCAGTTTTTTTCTGGGCCCTGAGTCTGTTGATCTCTGCACACACTAATGGGCTTCTGTTTCCATCTCTGTATTCTTCAGAGACTATTGTAGTAGGAAAGTCTAGTCTTTTAAGTGGCAAGATTTCTTCTTTTTTTTCCCCCCTGGGGAAAATATTTTAATTCCACAAATACAAAGATTTTTTGACTACAGTGCAAACTACAACATACAACCAATCCATAGGATTAGGTGGACTTGGTGGGTATAAATGGTTTAAAACTTCAACAATAGCCTGGTCATTACCATAGTTTTTCAGGTAATATTTCATTACCTTTAAGGCAACAGGTAGTGATACTAATAAAAGTGATGGATGGTTTTGTGAGCGAAAAGTAAAGAGTGAGTGACGAATTTTGGAAAGTTGCTGTTGACAGAGATCAAGTGATCCTAAAACTCTCTCTCTCTCTCTTTCTATGTATGTATATGTATAATAATGTATATATGTATATATATATGTATAATAATATATATGTATAATCAGCTACTGCCAGTGTCTTTTGTGCTGCTGTCTCTAGCTCTCACAAATTAATAAGTATTTAAAACTGATGTTCATATTTCACAGTGTGTTTCTGTTTGTATAACAGAAGCCACAAATATTAGAGAAATATTTCACTAGAATGTGCAGACAAAGGAGACAAAGGTGAACTGAAGTTTTCAGAACCAGCTTCTCAGGGATCTCTTCTGATTGTAAACAAAGGATTTCTTCTTAATAGGACCCCAGATGAACACAGATTTTCCTAATGAGTAAAAACTTGCCATAATTTCAATATGAACAACATCACCAGGATGTAAGTTCTGAACATCAGGAAACACATCTGGATTGCTCACCACTGTACCACCAGTGCCTAGAACAGAGTTCAAGTTATAGTCGGTGCTCAATTAATATTTGTTGACTATTTAACAAGTAAGTCAAATGTTTCCATGACTGAATAAACCTAGGAGTGATATTGTCTAAGTCTTCCCCACCCAGAATCAGATAAATCGCACCCAGTATGGGTTTTGTTCTCACATATATTTGATGTTTATGAGCAAATATATATGAGTGATAGAAAGGAGAACACAGTGAGACAATATGAAATAAACCTTGTTTCATGTTACCAACATTTTAATGTAGAAGAAAGCCAATGAAGACAAAGATAAAAAACAGGGCAGATCAAGAAAGTGATGGGAGAAGTTTTGAATCGAGTGTTTAAGAAAAGATTCTAGGAGACATTGAACCTAAAAAAAGAAAAACTTCTATTAAGTGAAAAAGCAAATAGGTGAAAACCTGGAGAGATTACAGATAGACAGAGGGATTAGTAGAGGCAAAGGACCTGAGGAATAAGCTTGGCAAGTCCAAAGAACAACAAATATACTATATGGTTGGAATGAACTGAACCAAAAGGGAAGTGATAGCAGATGACTTCAGAAAGCAAGCCAGAGTAAGATCATATAGCACCTTTTGATTTTTTGAACATAGAAATGATGCACTATCATTTATTTATTTTTTTATATGGGAGAACATGGTAGCTGATGGAGAAAAAAAGAGTGGTAAGGGATGGATGAGATACGGGCAAGATATTTGAAGTCCAATTATAAGCAAGAAGGTGAACCCTGTATCTGAATTCGAGGAGAAAACAAAGTGAGGCTCCATGAACTCAGCATTAGAATGGAGTGTGGTTTGGAATTTAATCCACTTCAAGCACGTATAGGTCTACTGGTAGTAAAAAAGAAACAAATATCTGTAGCTCTGTGTTTTAAATCATTTGAACTTAAATTATTTGATGTGTATTACAACAATTTCTCTACTATAGCCAGTGTCCATGTTCAATGTTGAATCGTCTAGGACTGCAGTAGTTGGAAATGAAAAGGAAAGTTGCTCTCCCAATACTGAAAATGGGTACTGCTGTCAGGAGATAGGCATATAAATGGTTCATCTGGTAACTTTGTTGCTACTCCAAACTTTCAGCTAGGTTTTGTACCAGTTTATGATTGGCATCTCCACTGTAACACGAGCTGCCTAGGTAGATTAATGAGATGCCTGGAGAGTTGATTCTCAGGGATCTCCTTAATCTTATTTTTCTCACTCAATCTATACAGACCTCTTCTACAATGCAATTAAAATCATTAAATAACACATAGCAGGAAAAATAAAGGGGTACACACAGCACATGAAGATTTTCAACAAAAAGCAACATTGGTATCAAGTGTTTGGCTTCTTTCCCAGCTCAGTAATGATTAGTGAAGTCATGTGTAGAGAATATTTGCAGTGTGTAAAATTTCTGAAGCTGTTGCTAGATCAAAAGTGAATGCAAACAATGTACGGTTTACAAAGCTTTAATTAGTTCCACCAGAAGGATGACTATTTGCGTTGATATGGCAGGACTTCTGGATGGATACTTTTAAATTGTGATAGGCCCATCCTGTTACATCATTAACTAAATTTTCTTAGTCTATAAAAGTTAGAAAAATGGGAGCTTAAAGTTAGAGTTGCAGCATTCAATCATTCAATTATGCAATCATTGAGCACCTTCTTATACAAAATCCCTTTCCTAGTTAATGTGTGGACCATTTACATGTTGATTTTGGATAAAGTGGTATTTCCTATTAATACATAACAGTTGATCTTAGGGGTGACATAGCCCTGAGTCAATGCTGCTAACATTCAAAGATATTCTTATGCAATATATTTAATTTGACACATTACCTTCAAATAATCCCCCATTCTAATCAACCCTTGCCATCATAAAAGGGATTGAAGACCACTTTAGAAAGGTCATTTCTAAGGCATACACGTATGAAGCACATATAAGTGACACAGAATAAGATTTTGATTAATGAAAATACATATTAAAATATAGAATTAATATGTAACTTCACAAATTAATTTGAAGTTTAATACAATTATGAACAAAATTCTAATGGGAATTTTTAAATTAAAATTGACAAGTTATTTCAATTGCTTGTATAAAAGAATAAATGAACAAGAGCCTCCCAAAATGTTTAGGAACAAAAATAATCAGTGAGGTCATGCCTTCCCAAGGTCTAAGTATAATTAATATGTTATGCTTATAATATGCAGTTAATAGGTCATTGCAACAGAATAGATAGGAGGAAAAAATAATCCTTGTACTGCAATAAATTAAAATTGAATAAATTTATATCACAAATCAGTAAAGAAGCAACTAGACAAATAGTAATTAACTTATTACAAAAATGTGATTAAATATTTACTCCCATAACTTACCAAAATAAATTTCAAATTGTTTGATATAAATGTGTAAAAATAGACTCATTAAGAATTATAAAAATATATGTGAAAATACATCTGCTATCAGGATAGGAAAAGATAACATAAGCACAACTGCTATGGAGTAAATTCTGTGCTAATTAATCTAAAAATTCAGTGCAATTCAATTCAATTGACTGGAAGAAGTGTTTTTTTTTTTTCCCTGAAAACTTGACAAAATGATCCAAAATATGTATGGGAAAATAAAGACTTCTGAAGATCTACAACAGTTTTGAAAATGAAGAGCTAAGGGCTGGAAAAAGATGCATGCCCTGCTAGACATTATAAAGCAAAAATGATTAAAACCGTGTTGTATTAACAAATGTGCTGACAAATAGACCTGCATAACAAATTAGAAAAATCTGAAAAGTATAGAATGGCATCACAAATCAGTACAGAAAAAAATTGACTATATAACTGATGGTGTAAAGAAAATTAGCTCTGATCCAAAGAAAGATAAAATTGAATTTCTATGTCACACAATATATGTAAAAATAAACTTTAAATGTATTAAAGTTCTAAATATGAAAGTCATAGTATTAGAAAAACAAAATGTATGAAAATATCTTTGTGACCTTTGGGTAGGGGAGGATTTCTTAAGAACCCCAAAGCGTAAGATATAATGGTACATATCTTACATTTGGTGGATTTTACTGAATCAATTTAAAGTTGTCTCTTCCATGAATAACACTACACACAACATGAACAAAGGTGTGACACTAGAAAAAGATATTTGCAATGTCAAAAAAGTAAGAAAGAATCTGCATCTAGATTTTATAGGAGTTTCTGTAAACCAGCAAGAAAATTAAGAAGCTCAGTGGAAAAATCAGCCTAAGGATAAAAATAGAGAATTCATAGAATAGATGCCCTCCCTTCAGCTGAGAAGAATAGGAAAGAAAAATGCTTAACTTCACTAATAAGTAGAGGTATACAAATCAAATAATGAAACACTGCTTGATACCAAGCAGTGTGAAAAAAACTGGAAAGTCACATGATATAAAATGCCGGTGAAGTTGTGGGAGAAACAGAGAAGATGTACTGTAGTGGTGAGACTGTCACTGGGCAGCAAATTCTCAAAGCAGCTGAAAGTAGAGAGTGAAATTATATACTTACTTACTCCATGGCCCCCCTGGGTAATATACCTTATGTTTAGATAATCCACTCCTGGGTAATAGAGCCTAAAGAAATCCTACATAGATTCATGAGGAGATGTAAAATTATGCTCATCACAATGTTTTTTGTGTGTGTTTGTTTGTGGTAGCAAGATGTTGGAAACAATCTATCCACTAGGAATGTAGATTAAAAAAAGAGTGGCTGCCCTACTAGGGTTCTCTCCAGAAGCAGACATTGAGACAAGAACTGAGGAAACCAAAAGGGAAGTGGAGAGGTAAAATAAGGAAAAGGAAGTGAGGTAGGAGATAGATGGGCCCCTGGGCTGGACAGCTGGTGTTTGTCAAGTGGAGTAAAATTGAAGCTTTTTTCTCACTCATACACTCCAAGGACAAAGCTGGTGGAAGAAGCTGAGCTCTGCTGAAGTAAAGAGATAAGATGACCACTTCCAAGGTCAAAGAACACTTCCCTGTCTGCATATGCGTGGGAAGGTTCCTTGGGGGTCAAAAAGGGACGGGGCACCGCCCCATAATAAGTGTGGACATGCACCCACAGCCTTCTGCGGTGGAATTCATCTCAGCAAAATGATGCACATGCATGTTGGGGAGGGCCCTGAGACAGGTCAGATGTGGAAAAAGAAGTGAGATAACTGGCCAAATGTAAAGAAAGACCTAGAAGGACTGTTCTATATAGGTGATTTAAAACACCTCTTCACTGTTCTCCTCATTCAGGACTCCTGCACACCTGTCCTGGTGTGTATTTCTGTCTTGCTTCTGTTTTAAATAAACAAACTGCTTTTCTGTGTGCTCTCCCACTTATTATGCCATGTCTCTGATAATAAACTTTGTACCTGTTTTTACAGTTTTTGCCTCCTTGAAACATTCTTCCTTTCAAATGGGGGTAAAAGCCAGGGGAATTTTGCTTCTAGCTTCTAGCCCCTGGTGGTCTAGTGGCTAGGATTCCTGGTTTTCATCCAGGCTACCCAGGTTCAATTCCTGGGCAGGAAACTAAGATCTCTCTTCAAGACTGCTCACCGCTGCCTTTCTGAGATCAGAAGCAGCCAATAAGAGATTGTTTCAAAGCCAGTTACTACAGTGGGCAACTGAAGCTTAATCCCACAGATAGGCTCTCAGGAAAACTGTGCAGAATACACACCTCAGAATAATCTCAGCCAAGAGTCAGGGAGATTATGTATTTAACCACCCAGTGCTGCCCAGTGGGTGTTAATTTCCAGGCACTCTGGACTGAAATGAACTTCAGCAGAGTGAATTCCTGTAGCCCAAGGGCAAACCACTGGTGAAGCTGTGAGTGCAGGCCAGCTGAAATCTGTCTGGTAAACACAAAATAGGTAACACCTTGTGAGACCATAGGCAGAACACCAACAGCATCTGCTACAGTGATCATTGCATGTGATTTATACGACACTGCAATTATCTGTACTTGCACATGATGCTGTGGGTAGACTTCAAAATCATTTGAATGAAAATTAAGAAAAATAATGAATATTAAAATAAAAACAGACACATAAAATAAAATACTGTGTGTTTTCTAGCTACACATATATCAAACATATCTTAACGAAGAAAAAAAGCTGTCTTACACAGGTTGATGATGACATCATGTCATAAGCTGAGGGGTATAATCAACATATTTCTGAAGGCCTGAAAAAACAAAATTCTCTGTAAGAGGGAGGGGATATAGGGATATATGCATACATTTAACTGATTCACTTTGTTATATAGCAGAAACTAACACAACATTGTAAAGCAATTATACTCCAATAAAGATGTTAAAAAAATAATACTAGTGACAAAATGGGAAAATACCAAAAATGTAACAGAGATTTTATATATTTGATCTATTGAAAAAGCGATGAATATTAAGACTGGAAGAACTCAATAGAAAATTGAGTCAAAGACATGAATAAATAATTTGTAACATATGAAATTATGCATAGACTTACCAAAGATAGCCAATATGAAAATTGTGCAGCTCCTTAGCAATTAAATGAAAACAAATTCTTCCCAAAGCAATGAGATACTCTTCCTTTGATTCCTCAAACTAGCAAATATTTTATTTTATTTTAACATATAATAGTGGTGAGAGTGGACATCCTTG
Source organism: Mesoplodon densirostris (assembly GCF_025265405.1). Taxonomy (NCBI): domain Eukaryota; kingdom Metazoa; phylum Chordata; class Mammalia; order Artiodactyla; family Ziphiidae; genus Mesoplodon; species Mesoplodon densirostris. The sequence continues at coordinate 84,767,509 of NC_082672.1, forward strand.
TCTTGTTCCTGATCTTAGAGGAAATGCTTTCAGTTTTTCACTATTGAGAATAATGCTTGTTGTGGGTTTGTCATATATAGTCTTTATGATGTTGAGGTAGGTCCCCTCTATGCCCACTTTCTGGAGAGTTTTTATCATAAATTGGTGTTAAGTTTTTTCTAAAGCTTTCTCTTACTCTACTGAGATGATCATATGCTTTTTATTCTTTAATTTATTAATATGGTGTTTCACGTTGATTGATTTGTGTTTACTGATGAATCCTTGCATCTCTGTAATAAATCCCACTTGATCATGGCGTATGATTGTTTTAATGTGTTGGATTCTGTTTGCAAGTATTTTCTTGAGGATTTTTGCATCTGTGTTCATCAGTGTTATTGGTCTGTAATTTTCTTTTTTTGTGATATCTTTTTCTGGTTTTGGTATTGGGGAATGGTAGCCTCATGGAATGAATTCGGGAGTGTTCCAAACTCTGCAATTTTTTGTAAGAGTTTGAGAGTGTTAACTTGTCTCTAAATGTTTGATAGAATTCACCTGTGAAGCCATCTGGTCCTGGAATTTTGTTTGTTGGAAGATTTTTAATCACAGTTTTAATTTCATTACTTGTGATTTGTCTGTTCATATTTTCTATTTCTTCTTGGTTCAGTCTTGGAAATTGTAATTTTCTAAGAATTTGTGCATTTCATCCAGGTGGTCCATTTTATTGGCATATAGTTGCTTGTAGCTCTCTTATGATCCTTTGTATTTCTATGGTGTCAGTTATAACTACTCCTTTTTCATTCCTAATTTTAATGATATGAATCCCCTCCCTTTTTTTCTTGATGAGTCTGCCTAAAGGTTTATCAATTTTGTTTATCTTCTCAAAGAATCAGCTTTTAGTTTTACTGATCTTTGTTATTCTTTTCTTCGTTTCTACTTCATTTGTTTCTGCTCTGATCTTTATGATTTCTTTCCTTCTACTAACTGTTGGTTCTCTTTGTTCTTCTTTCTCCAGCTGCTTTAGGTGTAAAGTTTGGTTTTTTATTTGAGACTTTTCTTGTTTCTTTAGGTAGGATTGTATTGCTGTAAACTTCTCTCTTAGAACTGCTTTTGCTGTGTCCCATAGGTATTGGATCATCATATTTTCATTGTCATTTGTTTCTAGGTATTGTTTGATTTCTTTTTTGATTTCTTCAGTGATCTCTTGGTTATTTAGCAGCATATTGTTTAGCCTCCGTGTGATTGTATTTTTTACATTTTTCTTCCCTGTAAATTGATTTCTAATCTCATAACATTGTGCTTGGAAAAGATGCTTGATACGATTTCACTTTTCTTAAATTTACTGATGCTTGATTTGTGATTCAAGATGTGATCTATCCTGGAGAATGTTCTGTGAGCACTTGAGAAGAAAGTGTATTCTACCACTTTGGGGTGGAATGTCCTATAAATATTAAGAATATTTGGTCTGTTGTGTCATTTAAAGCTTGTGTTTCCTTATTTATTTTTTGCTCAGGTGATCTGTCCATTGGTATAAGTGGGGTGTTAAAGTCCCCCACTATTATTGTGTTACTGTCAATTTCTCCCTTTATGGCTGTTAGCATTTGCCTTATGTATTGAGGTGCTCCTATGTTGGGTGCATAGTTATTTACAATTGTTATATCTTCTTCTTGGATTGATCCTTTGATCATTATGTAGTGTCCTTCTTTGTCTCTTGTAATAGTCTTTATTTTAATGTCTATCTTTTCTGATATGAGTATTGCTACTCCAGCTTTCTTTTGATTTCCATTTGCATTGAATATCTTTTTCCATCTCCTCACTTTTAGTCTGTATGTGTCCTTAGGTCTGAAGTGGGTCTTTTGTATACAGCATATATACAGGTCTTGTTTTTTTATCCATTCAGCCAGTCTGTGTCTGTTGGTTGGAACATTTAGTCCATTTACTTTTAAGGTAATTAAAGATATGTATGTTCCTGTTACCATTTTATTAATTGTGTTGGGTTTATTCTTGTAGGTCTTTTTCTTTTCCTGTGTTTCCCATCTAGACAAGTTCCTTTACCCTTTGTTTTAATGCTGGTTTGGTGGTACTAAATTCTCTTAGCTTTTGCTTGCCTGTGAAGCTTTTGATTTCTCTTTTGATTCTGAATGAGATCCTCACTGGGTAGAGTAATCTTTGCTGTAGATTTTTTCCTTTCATCACTTTAAATACGTCCTGCCATTCCTTCCTGGCCTGCAAAGTTTCTTCTGAAAAATCAGCTGATAACCTTATGGGGATTCTCTTGTAGATTATTTGTTGCTTTTCCCTTGCTGCTTTTGATATTTTTCTTTGTATTTAATTTCTGTTAGTTTGATTGCTACGTGTCTCAGCATGTTTCTCCTTGGGTTTATCCTGTATGGAACTCTCTGCGCTTCCTGGACTTGATTGACTATTTCTTTTCCCACGTTAGGTAAGTTTTTGACTATAATCTCTTCAAATATTTTCTCAGAACTTTTCCATTTCTCTTCTTCTTCTGGGACCCCTATAATTCGAATGTTGGTGCATTTGATGTTGTCCCAGAGATCTCGGAGACTGTCTTCTATTCTTTTCACTCTTTTTTCTTTATTCTGTAAAATTTTCTCATAGTCCTGTTGGAGTGACTACAACTATAAAACACAAACAAAACAAAGCTTTCATATTTATTAGGCACCTGGTGTGTGTCTGGCCCCCAACGTGTGGGTATTTTTAACACATTCACACCAATAACCTAAACAGAATCACTAAATATATTGTTTTTCTTTCCATTACATCCCAGTTTGCTAATAGAGCTATTGATCAGAATCCATAAAATAAAAATAAAAACTTTGTACATTTGTTAGTATGTTGCATAGAAAGTGCCTGGAGGATGGAGACCATGACTGTGCCTTGCTGAATACTTCAGTAGGATACTGTTCTTACTCTTTGACTCCATTAAAGCACTTTAAAGTTGAAAATTGTCCAGGACTGACTAATTCCAGGCAGTTTGAATTACCTAATTAAACCAATTTTTTAAATGTATATAATACAAACATTAAGTATGTAACCTTGGTGTTAGCAAGGGTATATATATGGGTGTAGGTGTGTGTGTGTGTGTGTGTGTGTGTGTGTGTATAAATACTTTTAAATTCAAAGTATTTAAAACTTCTGGTTGAATTTTAGAAAATAAAACATAAAATACAAAATGCAAAGAACGTTTTTCTGTTCACAATAGGATTTGCATCTTACAAAGCCTCCTTAACATGTATGCCTATTGCATTTCCACACAGTGTTCTCATCATATGGGAGATACGAGCTTACTCTGAATGGAGGTTGTGAATTTATTTCTTCTTTGTCAAGGTCATAGAAGGCAGAAAGAGAGAGGAGAAAGGGAAGCAAAGGGATTCACATATACAGTAGGAATAATTCCACGTTCCTTAAGAATAGATTAATCAAATCAATGTGTTGTTTATCTTAAACTTGAACAATGTTATATGCCAATTATATCTCAATAGAGAAAAAATTAATGGATTTACAAGCTAAAATACAAGTTTTTTTCTTTTTACAGTTGAAAACTTGTCTATATCCAGTTCTCACATCTTTTCCTTTCTTGGACACCAAATTTTACAGAAAGACTCAATTGTTCTCACTATAATGAGAGGTGTAAGCATCTATATAGGTCTCTGTCACTATTGCTATCTATATTTGCTAGGAGCTCTTGAAACATTTTCTCCATATCTCTTTGTGAATTCATCCATGAGAAGAACCAGATAGTACAACTCTAAAAAAGCTTTGCACATAGAAAAATTTATTTGTCTTTAATCTTCTACTTTTTTTAAATAGCCAGCAAAACTCAGCTAAAGACCAATCCTTCCATAGGAAGCCTGCTCTGATTCACTAACAAATCACATACAGAGCCCTGGAGCGCACCTGCTTCCCTGTAGCTAGCAAAATGTATTAAGTTTTCTCTAACATTATCTAATGAAGCACTTCCACTGGTGACTAAAAGTAGCAGAGTCCCTCTTATAAGAGCCACATTACAAAATGAAAATGCCAGCCTTGAGAAATGGTCACTACTCTGATCCAAAAAGGAGCCCTTAATGAGTAATGTTCACAGGAGAAACAAAAACATGAAAACTTCTGCAAAAGTAACTCAATGTCATTTAACCAACAGAACAAAGATCATAAAGATCATGAAAAAACAACAGAGAAGTAATGACTTAGCATGTCAATGAAACACTCCATGTCAATGAAAGACTCTAATGGAATATATACCCATTTCCTTCACTTTCACATGATAAAATTTAAAACTGGAAGAACTTATACTTCACTTAGAAAAGAAGTAGTTTCTCAAAATATAATCATTTGCTTACCAACAATGACAGTGTGTGTTTATTCTTTGCTGCAGGAAACTACTCTTTCTTCTTGCTTTTTAAAACCTTTCGTTGAGATGGATGAGGTGAAGCAAGTGGAAAGAAGATGGAACCCTCCATCACCACTGAGAGTAGGATAAGGCAGAATGCTGTCTTCTTCTCTGGAGCACCAAGAGCGTAACAAGAAAGCCAATCATTATACTGATGTCAGAAGTTTTGGGGGAGAGGTGCTAGAGAGGCAGGGGGCAGGAGTCCATCCTGAAGATGGTCCAGGAGTATAAGCAGAGAGAATATTTTGGTAGGTAGAGGATTCACCAACTTAATAAACACTCTCTGTTAAGAGATAGTAGAGGTAGAGGTAGGGAAGTGTTAAACAAATAACCCAATGCTGCCACCAAGTCCTCACCAAACCATGGTGGCTGACACTGCAACTTAATTTCTATGCTCTCTTCCTATCATGCCCCAAGTGTTTCTTTGAAATTCTGCTTACCTCACTAATCTATGAAGCCAGTGCCAGTCATTCAGACCGATTTGCATGGTGAAACTTATTTGACATCACAGGTGTAGTGTTTAAGATACCTAGTTCAGGCAGACCTAAGTTAGAATTGAATTTCCACAATATACCAGCTCCATGGTCTTGGGCAACTTACTTAAC